>NC_079523.1:8595091-9795091 GCF_003711565.1 Takifugu flavidus | reverse complement strand
AGAGGATACAATCTAAATACACCAGATGAGACGATGGCTTACACACTGCTGGCATGTAAATGTGCTTTTTCAAATTCATGTTAATTTAGATAATAAACAATAAAGTGAATTAGAGGATCTGATTGTTTTTGAATTAAAAAAGAAACAACATCTTTGCTTTCATTTTAGAAAATATGCAATATGTTCTTGGTTCAGAAAAAGACATTTAAATGATGGATTCCTCTTGGTTATTTGAATAAATAAGAACTACTGTAACCACACGCAACCTTTTCTGGTCCAGATGATCTTCTCGTGGAAGGTTTTGAGATGAGGGAAAGCAGCTGTGTCACCATCCAAAGTCAGTTCTACTTCACAAACACCACCAACTCCTACAACATGCTGCAGGACTGTGGAAACTGCTCACGGTGGGTTTTCCCTGAGCATCAGCAGAATTTAATGACGCTCCAGTTCCTGCCGACCACGGCGTACGCAGCGGACTGACAATCCATCACTGTCTCGCCACAGGCTGTTCCACGCAAAACGGATAGAGAACACCAACCTGCTCTTCGTGGTGGCCGAGACGCTCCCGTGCAGCTCGTGCGAGATAGAACGACTGACACAGGTCAGGACAGAGTGTATCCTTTATGCTCACACATGCTCGTCCTGCTATTTGTGCTGAATGTGGCGGATTTGTGTGGACCGCTATTAGCTCCTTTAACTCAGAACAGTCCAGGAAGAAAATCCATGTGAAGTTCTGAGCAACGCTCGCTATCGTAAAGGCCCGACTTCCTGCTTTGACTACAGTGCCTTAGTGAGTAGAACCTCAGAGCCTAAAACCTTTAGTTTGTGCTGGAAATTATTCTTAATTGTGAACTCTTTTGTCAGGAAAATACATCTGAGTGTGGACGGGGACACGCTCTGCAGTCCTCCATTGGAGTCCTTGTCTTTATTCAGCTCATTCTGCCTCATTTTCACGTCTGATTGTCCAACCTTCCCCACGACGTTCCCCATCTGTGTGGGCTCAGAACTGCGTAAGGTCACATCAAATGTCAACCTCCACTTTGTTCTCGTTTTTATCTTCCCAGGGTGCATTTCTGCCTTGGACTAATGGGAAAAAGTGGATTAGCACTTCATGTTTTTGACCTTGTTGTAATTGTTGTAGTTTTGGGGCTTGAGTGCCAAATGTAGGAGGAGAATGTTCTGAGAGTGCATGCTACTTTAACAAGGATGAAGCATGTTTCAAGTCAAAGCCATGTGGAGCGTTGCTAAAAATAAATCAGGGAGGCATCAGAAATATACTTCTGACTGGTTGAATAATCCACCATCAGGATTCACTTGGAGCTTTGGTGAGCATGACCCAAATTACAGGTGAAGGTAGAGCTGTGAGGGGAAAGTTAAGTATTCTTATCCCAAACATATCAACATTACCACATCATGCTACACATCATCATTAGAGACCCAGGAGCTCCAGATACTCTCCACCATTTAAGTAAAACTATTTTCATTAACCTTGAGTTCCATGTTTCAGACTTTGGTGGGGATTGTTGGTGCTCAGTGTTGTTTACTTAAACAGTGTTTTTTTTGTTGCTATTTTTGAAGTTGAACTGAATTTGTTGTTCAGTTATTTGTACACTAACGTCCTTTTCCCCTCTTCATCATTCTGCTGCCTGTGTCTGCTTTTATCCTCCTTGGTGTATTACTGCCACCTGTAGGTCAGTGTTGTAACAACAACAATGACCATTATGATAATTCTAACTTTATTTACACAGAACATTTTACATCAGAGAGCTTTAAATAGACACCAAATTCACAGTGCGAATGCATTTTAATGAAAACAGAGACTCAGCTGGCCTGATATCCTAGAAAAAGAGCATGTGGTCTCTTTTAGCAACCTTTTTGTTTAATTATTGATAACTTTAAAAATTAATAGCCTTTCTGGTACATCCAGAAGTCCTCCCCTGTCTATATCATGTATACTATACCATGAAAGCCATGAAAAACTTTGAATATATGAATTCCATTACAATTAACCTAGATATTACAAATATTTTACACAACATGTATGCCAACATCGGATTCCAATTAGAAAACAATTATTTCCTGTTTAAACTGTATTTTCTTCTCTTACTGAAAATGCATATCTGAGGTTGTTAAGTATTCCATATTTTTAGGTTTTTTCTTGTATCCTCTGGGTGAAACTGTCCCGGGCATTGAACACACCACGCCGTAGCTTAAAGCTACAGCATGAAAATGTAAATAATGGAGCTGAGCTGTGGTCGATATTCCCGTGCTGCGTCAGAAACAGATGCTTCGACCTTTTTTTCTTTGCCGCTTCTCGTTCACGCGTCCAGTCCTAGAATGTTTTTCCCCCGGCAGAAGTTCTGGGCCTTAAACTGACCACGCTCACTTCAGTGTCCTTCAGATTCACATCAGGTACAAAACTAACATGATTTTAATCTGTTGAATTTGAATCAAGTCTTCCCCCCCCCCTTCAAAAATATGTTCGATGAGCACTTTGACCTTCGTGATAACGAAGATTTGGGGATTTAAATTTAGTTTTTGCTGCGTTGCTTCCACAGACACAGCAGGATCTTAAACAACGTCAGATAAAGAGACCAAAATGATCAAACATCTTAAAATCGCTGCACTGCTGGTGTCTGCTACTTTATGCTACCTATAATGACCATATACATGCAGCCCTGTGCATGGAATCTACACAACACGAGGTCGGAGGCCGACTTGTTTTAGTCGTGTTGCATTACTGGTGTATTACACTTGTGTTTTCTATCCTGTGTCGCAACTTATGCACTTAATGTATGCTTCTGTATGGAGAATGTAGCTTCTAAAAAGCTTTTGGTGTCACTATTGTTACGGTTTTTGTTTGTTTTGAGCCTGTGTTGTATTCTCCTGATGTCTCCCGGGAAGTGATGTTTGAATATTTAGAGATTTATCATTCATCTGTAACATCTCCTCATGACAGTGACGTGATTCAGCTTTGTACAAGAGTCATGAAGCTGTGAGACAGTCAGCGATACACGGTAAATACTGCAAATGCACTGCTCAGCACTGTGTGTTTACGGCGTCTATTCAAAGTGCAGTTATTATATTTTGAGTCAGGGTTTTTAGCTTGTTTAGTTACATTAAAAGCCTGATAGATGATTAGCTTAGTGAGGGATTTTCGCAGCCTTTTTACCTTTTAAAACCCTGTCAGGAGTGTCCTGCATGATAAAATCACCAGCCCTGCGTGTGTTTTTGTCTGCTTTTGAGTCGGAGGAAGAGTTTTTAACAATCTTTTGGACACAAACATCGCTTCATCTCCTGTGGGCCACTGGTCCAGCCTGCCAGCGTCATCAGGGATGACCTCTTGCAGCCTGCGGGACACCTTGAATTTTTATCTTGTGGGGGTTGTTGGATCTAAAATGGATTTAACTGGGAATGAAAGAAGCTCCTCCTGAACTCCTTTCACAGGAGCACAACGGGGATCACGTGACACCCCCCCCCCCCCGACGGGCCTCCTCGCGGCCCCGTATCGATTCGCCTCGCCCGTCTCCCGCTCCCAACCTTCAAAATTCTGTTGCACACGTTTTCATCAGGACTGGCTGTAACAAGTGAATGTTCATGTACAGTATTACCCTTAGTGGAGCGTCTCTGCTGTCCCCGAGCATGATGGGAACCCAGAGATGCAGACCAAGGCTCAACACTGAAGACCTCAGCAAAGCTTTAGTGGGGGGTGCTCTGGAACATGGTAGTTTACGCTCTTACAGCCGCCGAGGTCAGTGTTGTAGTTTTGCTTTAAATTACTGGTATTTATTTGCATGATTTTTGAGCGATTTCCAGATGTGTGTACGTGTACAGTATTTTACATTCCTGTCCGCAGAGGGGCGAGAGCGCCCCCTGTGGACGTTTGGGGCAAGGTGGCGGCCTCAGAGCTCTTTGCTGTGCGAGAGTTTGACTTCAGTGAAGCCGACAACAGGAACTGTCAGCGGCGTCGGCGTTTTGGGTCTAAATAAAAGCACAGCAACATTCAGAGTCATGAGCATCATACTGCCTGATCTTATTTAGGAGATAAATCCGTATAAACATTATTTGAAGACACGTGGGCCGAGCTACTTAAGAATTAAGTTTGTTTCTACAATAGATTTAAATGTTGCTTTATTCTTGGATTTGATTGTTTCTTGGTGAATGAGTCTTAGAGGAATTGAATGTTTTTGAAGCTTGCGCAGGTGAGAAAATTACAAAACGAACACACACACACACAAAAAAATCCACATTTACTCAATGTCCCTGTCTCTTTGGTTCTTTATGGAGTGTCGGCGGACGAGCATGTCTGTGTTCCTGCTGTAACTTTTGCTTTGCTGACTGTTTACTCGGGACAGATTCTGCTCTTTGTGCCAGTCTCCAACGCCACCTCATTTTTGTACAGACGACGTGACGCAGTCCGCTGAAAATAAAAGGCTAACTTTGTAAAGATTTTGTCAGCACCATTGCAGAATGGATATTTAAATGTTTATATCTTTGGTGATTAAATGCTATTCTTATTTTTCACTTCAGCTGTGTGTCGACTTTGCTCCTTTCACCCTTTAAGATGATCCTTTCTGAGTTTGATTGCTTCATTAAAAAAAACCAATAAACCGGACTGCAACAAAAACAAACCGTACGTTCCAATCTGAATGGTTTACCTCAGAGATGCTGTCCTCAACAAGCGACAGTGGTGCCATTATCTCCCGCTGACAGACTGTGTCAGCTGTCCGGGCCCAGTTTACGAGCACCAGAAAAGAACTGAAGCGTGCGTGATTCATCCTGTGCATCGGCTTCTAATGTCATTGAATAAACATGTCAGGCAGCGCGCTGCGGGCCTCAGAGGAAAGATGATCGGTCACTGGCCACCTTCACAGATTCCCACTTCTGTGGACGAGGGGTTAAGGGATGTTTTGGCTCCCTTTGTTCACCAACGGTCCAAAAGGTCAGCTGCTCTCGGCAGGCCCATTTGCGTGGTTCGAATAATCCTCCGTCCAGCAGGCACAGCGCCTCGATCTGCAGCTTAAAAAGAAATAGTGCGTCTGATTTAGACGTGAAATCATGCCGCCAGTGTTTTGCGAAGCACTTTAAATCTCATTGTCATTGTGGTCTGCTGTGTGAGACGCAGCCAGCAGACCTCTAAAGCTCCACTCTCATACGGGCAGCAGCAGCAATTCTGGGCAGATGAAGCCTTCGGGTGGACCGGTAAAGATCTGCTGTAGACCTCCTGCTGGGTAAAAACTGATTTTGATATGAGATCGGAGAACTAGAATGCATCCTAAAATGAAATGAAAATTCAAATGTCAAAGAGCCTAGACTTAATGCTTGTGTACGAGCAGTCAGATTTATTTTTCTCGCATCAGCTAAGTTATGAGTTTGTTTTGCTAAAAAAAAAAGACAATCCAAAGATGCACAAAATAGATTCCTGTTGATAATATTTTCCCTTGAATTGACACAATATCAGGCTCCAACTACAAGTTAATTAGAAAATGCTTGTTTGTGAGGCAACACCCTGGTGTAAAGCTCCAGATTCTGGAGCAAAGCAGGTGCTGCAGGATCAGCCACGGCAGCTGTCGCTTGCAGCGGGGTGAACTGCGTAGCTCCCAAAAAACCAGGAAGCTAAAGGCAGCAGATGGTGCCGCCAATGGAACGAGACCAGAGAGGCTTTTACTCCCACTTCATGCAAGAAAAAGAAAAGTTAAAATTACTTTTTAGATCTGTGAGTGAGAATATTGGTCCAAATGTCGGATTGTGTGATTTCTGTAAGCTTATTTCTGTCCATACGACATGTTATTGAACAGAACATAAAATACACTCATCAGGTTCATTTAGTTGGCTTTAGTTTACATCTTTTTACATCTTTTAATACATCTGCATCTACAACACTGATAACATGGAATTTGCTCTTTTATGCCACAAAACAGCCCCCCCCCCCACCCAGGAGGAGCTCTGAAGGTGTTCTGTGGTAGCCGCTGCTGGATACGGTGGAACACTGTTCCTTCCATGGTTTTCTCACCTCCCCTGAACGCCACACTGGCTCTGGATCAGCTGGATCTGGCGGCCAGACAACGACTTGTGCTCTTCATCATATTTGTGGGTTGATGGGGTCCATTATCCTCTGAGAGGTGGGCGGCACTGCCAGGAGGGGCTTTGCTTAGTTCGCCCACCCACAAATATGGTGAACCCAGAAGTGATGGTGAGTTTTATAGTGACGTGCTTGACGCCAGGTTAAATGAAAACAGAAAAGTTCAGGGGACATCTGCGTGCTCAAGACTTTATTAAATAGAGATCTACAAGTAGACAGTTCAGCCAGAGACCAAACGTTCCATCAACATTCTCATCTGCGTCCTTCAGACCGCCTGCAGTTTATTCCTCTGACTCCTTTGACTAAAAAGAAGAGTGAGAGGAGAAAAACAAATCAGTGAAAGGAGAACTATTAACAGGCTGATGCAGAACTTGGGACCCTCACCTTTCCTATCTCACGACTCTTTGCTCTCAGCTTGTTGACCTGAGACTCGGCGATGTCGGCTCTCTCCTGGGCCTCCTCCATCTCATGCTGCACCTTCCTGTACTTGGACAGGTGAGTGTTGGCCTGCTCCTCCTGTGAGGGATCCAACAACCGTTGTGATTCAAGGACACACACTCTGCTACGGTGAAGCGTTGCCTCTTGCTAACTCACCGCCTCCTCAGCCTGCCTCTTGTAGGCCTTCACTTTCAGCTGCAGCTTGTCCACCAGATCCTGAAGTCTGGCGACGTTCTTCTTGTCCTCCTCCGTCTGCAGTGAACATGCACAGAGACTGTTCCATGACAGCCAGTTCCAACCTTCTTAAAGGAGAAAGGAAGCAGCTCCTGACCTGGTAGGTGAGCTCCTTCACTCTTCTCTCATATTTACGGACGCCTTTAATAGCATCTGCTCCACGTCTCTGCTCCGCTTCCACTTCTCCCTCCAGCTCCCGCACCTGAAAACCAAACCGGGCTCATTGTGACGCTCGAGGCAAAGCTGAATTTCGCCTAAATGAGCATGTTCATCTTTACCCTTGACTCCAGTTTCTGGAGCTGCTTCTTGCCTCCCTTCATGGCCAGATTCTCAGCTTCATCCAAACGGTGCTGCAGGTCCTTCACTGTCACTTCCAGGTTTTTCTTCATCCTCTCCAGGTGAGCACTAGTGTCCTGCTCCTTCTTCAGCTCCTCAGCCATCATGGCAGCCTATAAGTACAGTAATTTTGTAAATTAAAAAGTTCTGTTTCATCACATAGCGGTCCCATATTCAACAAGATGGCTCACATCAGTGATGGCCTTCTTGGCCTTTTCTTCAGCATTTCTGGCTTCCTGTACAGCCTCTTCAACTTCACCTTGGATCTGGACGAGGTCACCTTCCAGCTTCTTCTTGGTGTTGATGAGGCTGGTGTTCTGGTGTTGAAAGAGCCGAGACAGACAGACATGCTTGACTTCATGCAGATGGATGCAGTTTGAGCAGGGAGAAAAGGGATAAGCCAGTACCTGAGAGTGCAGCAGCCCCACACGCTCGCTGGCATCAACCAGCTCCTGTTCAGCCACTTTGCGGCTTCTCTCCGTTTGCTCCAGAGCTGCTCTCAGCTCCTCGATCTCAGCCAGCATCAGGTTGTTCCTGCGCTCCACCATGGCTACCTGCTCCTTCATGTCGTCCTGCCCTCTAAGGGCTTCATCAAGATGCAGTTGCGCATCCTAAATAGCAAAATATTGATTGATGTAGCGATGTCACGTCTTCAGCTGCTTGGTGGGAAATCGCCACTCCTGCCGTGGACCTACCTTGAGCTGTCCCTGGACGTTCCTCAGCTGTTTCTGGGCTTCAGCTGCCTGACGGTTTGCATGGCTCAGCTGAATCTCCATCTCATTGAGGTCTCCCTCCATCTTCTTCTTGATCCTCAGGGCATCGTTCCTGCTTCTGACCTCAGCATCCAAGGTGCTCTGCATGGACTCAATCACTCTCTGACTGTTCCTCTTGATCTGCTCAATCTCCTCGTCCTTCTCGGCAAGTTTCCTGTCAATTTCACTCTTGATTTGGGTGAGTTCCAGCTGGACTCTGAGAATCTTGGATTCCTCATGCTCCAGGGTGGCCTGAGGAAAAAAAATAAAGCAGTTAAGTAAAGCATATAAACATTCCTTATCCAAAACACAGAAACTTGTGCATGCCAAGACTCATGAATGCTGTTTTCGTATCCTGATTCATGTTCTTTGTTTTACCTCGGCCTCCTCCAGAGCTGTCTGAATCTCGGCCTTCTCACCCTCCACATTCTTCTTCCCCTTCTCAAGCTCATGAATTGTTTTTCCGGTCTCACCAAGTTGCTCACTGAGGTCTGAAATCTCCTCTGTTGGTGCACAGTTATTGAGATGAATTTCTGGAGCTTGGGCTAAGTAACAACAATGTCTTTATTACTTTTGATGATAATAATGATAATTGTCATACGTTGCAGATTCTTGTTCTCTCTCTTCAGGGTCTCCAGGTGGTCCAGAGCTTCTTCATAGGAGTTTTTCATCTTGAACAGTTCAGTGCTGAGAGAACGAGCTTCTTTTTGAGCTCCCTCCAGCTCGGCCTGGCTTTCTTCATACTTCTGCTTCCACTCGGCAAGAACCTGGATATTCACCAACCTTTGTGAGTTTTAAATCTTTTGGGGTTTTCAAGCTAAAGACAATGATGTCAGAGAAATACTCAAACCTTGTCAAAGTTCCTTTGCTTCTTGTCAAGGCTAGCTGCCACAGCATTAGCTCTCTCCACGTCGATCATCAGGTCTTCCACTTCACCCTGCAGTCTCTGCTTTGTCTTTTCCAGGGAGGCACATTTTGAATTTGCAGCCTCGATGGATTCCTCTGCATCCTGAAGACGCTGAGCAAGCTTTTTCCTGTTAACGCACAGGTAACAAGTCTCATGAACGACTTCCCTGTTAGTGCTTGGAAACAGCAGGATTTTAGAGGTCCTCTTTACTTGGCCTCCTCCAGCTCCTCAGTGCGCTGAATGGCATCGGTCTCATATTTGGTTCTCCACTGAGCCACCTCGCTGTTGGCTTTGGACATTGAACGCTGCAGCTCAGCCTTGGCCTCCTGCTCCTCCTCGTACTGCTCTCTGAGCAGGTCGCAGTCGTGGCGAGATGATTGGACAGCATGAGCCAGGGCATTCTTGGCCTAGAGTCGAAATGAGTGGGTGGTTTTCATGTGGTAACAATGAATGCGTTGGCCTTTCCCTCGATGATATCCAGCCGTTTTAATTTTCTCTTACTTTAACTTCCTCCTCTATGTGCCTCTTCAGCTCATCAATCTGTTGAGTGTAGGCCTGTTTGCCTCTTGTCAGCTGGGAAACAAGAGCTTCTTTCTCCTCCAACTGACGTAGATATTCCCCTAATCAATATATGAATATCGCTTCTAAGTAAAATTAATTATTCACAGTGGAGGATATATTCACATATACAGGTCAAATACTGTAACTGCAATGCTCCGAATTTGTGACACACCCTGACTCCATCATTGCAACTGAATCAAGCAATATGTGTTCATTTTCTATTATTTGCTGCAGGGTCAGAACTCATGTGATGCAAGTCCTCTCAGGTGAACATATAAGAGATCTCATTAAGCCCAGTACAAGGTCCATTTTAAATTCACATTAATTTAAAACGAGTAATGACAGCGGCCACTCGCTGATCCAGAGCTCAGTGGCTGCTGCTCTCCTGCTCTCATACCAACACTTTCTCCTCTTAAAGAATCTTGTTTCAGATGTTTCATGATAACAGCTGTACTGGGCTTCATTGTCATTCAGCTGCTGTAGTGTCACTTTGCCAGCAGAGGCCGCTGTTTCCATGGTGTCCGGACTTGTTTTCTGAAGCAAGGCTGTAACTGGCTTTACGTAAAACACACATTTGTTGGATGCTCAGAACACAGATGGAGGTAGTTTGTAAGACTGGACCACAGTATTTCCTATTTTATTCAGTGAGACAGATGAAGAGTGACAGTGAATAGAAGCAATATGTTTTTACAGAATCGAGCTCTATCCCTCTGACTATAGCAATCTTGAACAAATTGATGATGATGTGTCAGAACATTCTTACCATTTTCGGTTTGAAGTCGCGATTTCTGCGTGCTTGCGTCATTTAGCTGGCGAACATTTTCATCATTCTTGGTTTTCAGCTCGCTCAGCTGATCTTCTAAGGTCCTGCACATCTTTTCAAGGTTGGACTGTCGAAAGAAAGGGTTACAAATTAGAATCCCACTGGCAAAATTGTCAGTCAATAGAGGAGAATTTTCCACTGTCAACCTTGGATTTGGCAATAGCCTCCATGTTGCTTGCAAGGTCATCAATCTCCATCTTGTATTCACTTTTCTCCTTCTCCAGCTTCTGTTTGACTCTCTGGAGATTATCGATCTGCTCTCCCAGCTCAGCAACGCTGTCAGCTTGCTTCTTGCGTAGAGCTGCAGCAGTGGCTTCGTGCTGCAGGGTGGACTCCTCAAGATCACGTCGCAGCTTCTGGAACTCGGCCTCGCGCTTCTTGTTCATCTCAATCTGAGCTGCTGTGGCTCCACCAGCTTCTTCAAGCCTCTCGCTGATCTCCTCAAGCTCCCTGGAGAGATCAGACCTCTGCTTCTCAACCTTGGCCCGAGCAGCTCTCTCAGCCTCAATTTCTTCCTCCAGCTCCTCAATGCGAGCCTTACACACACAAAGTTGGATTGAAATTTGTGCTTCGATTTTATATGTAGCCACTTTTAAGATTTCCATTTATACCTGAAGCTCCTTTATCTTTTTCTGCAGCTGTATTCCAAGAGTTTGCTCATCTTCAATCTTATTAAGGAGCTGGCTAATTTCAAAATCTTTCCTGAAGAAATCAGAAATCATTGAACGTTTGGACATGTGACACAGCTTCAACCATTTACTGCTAACAGACAGATATTTTGTTTGTTCTCACTTCTTGATCTTCTCATCAGACTGCTGTTTATCATTCTCCAGATCCATTATGGATTCCTGGGCCAGTTTCAGATCTCCTTCAAGCTTTCTTTTAGCTCTTTCAAGATCCATACGGAGCTTCTTTTCTTGCTCCAAAGAACCTTCAAGCTGTAATCACACGGAAGAGGCATGATTATTTTGGACTTATTTTTAAACAAGACTAAAGTCACTGCTTGTTTTTTCTACGTACGTCATCCACTTGCTGCTCCAGCTTGGTCTTGGCCTTAGTCAGAGTGTTGACTTTGTCTTCCTCAGCCTGCAGATCATCCAGGGTCTGCTGATGGGCCTCTTGGAGGGCTTTTTTCTCTTTGCTCAACTTTGCAATGGCTTCATCTTGAGACGCCATTTCCTCTGTCAGGTTTTTAACCTGTTTTGATAATTATTTTATGTTATGGAAGAGTCCTGCTCTATAACACGGTGAAGATTTAAATGGTAAAAACCTTGTTCTCAGTGGCGTGCTTCTCTTTTTCCACTTTGGCGAGGGTGAGCTCCAAGTCATCGATGTCTTTCTTCAACTCAGAACACTCGTCCTCCAGCTTCCTCTTCTTTGCTGTGAGTTCAGCATTTATTTCCTCCTCATCCTCCAGCCTCTCGGTTGTCTCTTTGAGCTTGGCCTCCAGCTGGATTTTTGCTTTGATGAGCCCCTCGCACCTTTCCTCTGCATCACTGAGGTTTTCGCTTTCCTAAAGGTGAATGCAAACAAGCTCGTCTCACAGGTCCCCGAAGGACATTTTGGAGGCGTGATTGTCTTTCTTACCGTCTGCACTTGCAGCAGCAGATCATTCTTCTCCTGCAGCAGAGAAACCATCTTCTCCTCCAGTTCCTTCTTCTTCGACAGAGCCTTTGATAGATCCTCTTTGGTCTTTTCAAAGTCCTCTTTCATTTGTGCCATCTCTTTCTCAGTCTCGGCGCTCTTCAGCAGAGGCTTGATCTTGAAGTACAGCTTCATCCATGGCCAGGTCTTCACATTCATGAATGCGCGGATGTTGTACTGGATGGTGAAAATGGCATCTCTGTTGTGAACAGAGGGTTTGGAAGTTCAAAAGAAAAGCTTTTCTTTGTAAATTAAGCTTCAGATTCTGTAAATAAGCATTCTGTAAGCTTCAGATTTAATTAAATTGGATGTGTATCTGTCATTTTGACTATAGCCAGTGTATCACCTCCTCTCCATCATCTTGAGAAATTCCCGTCTCATGAGGAAACCTCTGCACAGAGCCTGGGTCATGGTGACCAGCTCGGCAAGTTTCTCGTCTCTCATCTCCTCCAGAACTCCCAGCAGACCTGCTTTGAAGAACACCTGAGGGTAAAGAATAATGATTATTACAGGCCCTTCATCCTGTGAATTACCCACCTCATTTAAGTGCACCTTGGTGTGGCCAAACCTATACTGCGTGTGATCCACATCAATGGATCCCAGCAGCTTCTCTGAGGCCTTCTTGTTATCAATGAACTGTCCCTCGGGGATGACGCTGGCATTCAATACTTTGTATCTAAAAGTATATATTTTAGTCCATTAGACAGCTTTAAGATAATTGTTGCACATTTTACTGCCCAGGTTCTACCTCTGCTTGAAATCACCGTAGAGGATTCTGCTGGGGAAACCTTTCCTGCAGATCCTAATCCCCTCCAGTACACCATTACACCTCAGCTGGTGGATGACCAGGAAGTTCTCCATCAGACCTTTGGCACATTATTAGATGATAGTGTTTATAAAATCACACAGCAAACGTAAAAGTGTGCTGTTTTTGCTGTAGTAACTGTTCTTGCGAGGTCAAAGGTCCCACCTGGTGTCTTTGACTCGTTGGGAATCAGACAGCGCACAAAATGTGGATGCGTGCTTCTCAGATTCGTCATCAGCTTGCCCAGATTCTCCTGTGAAGGATATTGAGTTAGACAGAACCTCTTCTATGTGGGTCCGTCCGGCGTAGTTGCGCCTCTTACCCTGAACAGAGCAGACACAGTCTGGAAGGACCCGCCCTTCTTCTTGCCACCTTTCTTACCACCTCCGCCGGTCTCAGCTGTCAACACAACATGAACACAGCATTGATTCAACCAGTGGTGTTTCTTTCACGACATAGTGTCGAGGAGCAGCACACACCTTCTGCTGAGGCGTGGGATGCATACAGGAAGGAGAGAAGTTTGACTGATGACTTCTGGTAGAGCTGAACCACAGAGTCGTTCAGGGGGTCCTTGTTTTTGTCCAGCCAGCCGGTGATGTTGTAGTCCACAGTGCCAGCATAGTGCACCAGGGAGAAGTGAGCCTCGGCTTTGCCTTTGGCAGGTTTGGGTTTCTCAAAGCACTTGGTTTTACCAAGATGCTGGTCATAAAGTTTGTTCTTGAAGGTCATGTCTGTGGCCTTGGGGAACATGCACTCCTCTTCAAGGATGGAGAAGATACCCATTGGCTGTAGAATGAATTGTAATTAGTCATTCAGATCAAACTCCTCCAAACATCAGAAGATTTACTTTGGTTCAGGTGCATGTGCCTCACCTTCTCAATCAGCTCAATGCAGGCAGCCAAGTCCATACCAAAGTCAATGAACTCCCACTCAATTCCCTCTTTCTTGTACTCCTCTTGCTCCAGCACAAACATGTGGTGGTTGAAAAACTGTTGCAGTTTCTCATTGGTGAAGTTGATGCACAGCTGCTCCAAGCTGTTGTACTGGTTTAAAAGAGGAGGAGGAATTAGTAATGATCAACCTTCAATCACAGCAGAAGACCTGAGCCGACCTACATCAAAGATTTCAAATCCGGCGATGTCGAGCACGCCGATGAAGAACTGCCTGGACTGCTTTGTGTCCAGCATCTCATTAATTCTGACGACCATCCACAAGAACATTTTCTCATAGACGGACTTGCAGAGAGCCATGACGGCGTTGTTGACCTGATTTTACGAAGTTGAAGAAACATAAATGAGAAGGAATGAGTTCTGAGAAGATGTCCTCCAGATAATCAACAATACAGTAACTCTAGATTCTACCTGAGGGACTGTCTGACCCTTAGTCACAAACTCATTTCCCACTTTTACTCTGGGGTAGCACAGAGCTTTCAGTAAGTCGGCAGAGTTCAGCCCCATGAGGTAGGCGATTTTATCAGCCACTGTAAAACGAGAATTCAAAATAATCAGATGTGTGTGGTGACGTAGGAGTTTCCACTCACCCAGCTGCCAGTGAATGAAAATAGCGAGTGTGACAGACCCTCAGTGCCGTCTGGCTCAGCCTGCTCTTCACGCTGCTTCTGCTTGAACTTCATGTTTCCGTGCTGCATCACAGATCCAGTCAGCTTGTACATGCTTATCTTCTCCTCTCCAGTGAAGCCCAGGATGTCAATGGCGGTCTGCAGGCATACGAACGGGATCAGAACCTGACCTGAGCCGCACTGATTTTAAAATATAGGTGTAACTAAGTGTCTTACGTCAGTGGCGATGAATTCTTCAACGTCATTGATACTCTTGACAGTGATTTCTCCCTGGCTGATCATGTGGTAGTCATATGGGTTTGTGGTGATCAGCAGAGCCTCTGGAAAGAGGCCAAGCTGGTTGAACATTCAGGTTCGACAGGAGGTCGAAAGAATGCTCCTAAAAAACCGATTAGCTTACCGATCAGCTCAGGTTTGTGTCCTGTCATGAGCTGATAGAAGATGTGGTAGCTCCTCTCAGCAGACAGCTGGAAGGTCACACGAGACTTTTCCAGCAGATCTATAGGAATTTGTGTAGTGATTAATATTTGGGTCACTTACTATCAAAGAAAATAGCTAATTTAGATGGTGTAGTGGGACGATCGTTTTAGAAGCGGGGAATCTGCCACTGCTACTTACACGTTTCAATGTCAGCCGAGGCCAGCTTCCCAGTGGTTCCAAAATGGATTCTGATGAATTTACCCTATTCCAAAGGTCGTCCGTTAGGATTCTAACTCTCTGCACTTAGATTATTTATTTATTTTAGCAAGCACTTACAAAACGGGATGAGTTGTCATTCCTCACAGTCTTGGCATTACCGTAAGCCTCCAGCAGGGGGTTGGCTGCAATGATTTGATCTTCCAGTGACCCCTACATGAAGAAAAAAAAAAGGAATCCTATAACTTGAGTTACATGCTGCCAATATTAGTGTTCACATTTTTTCCATTGCACGCACCTGCATTTTTCCAGGAACGGGTTCTTTCTTCCCTCCAGCCACTGCAATTGTTGCAAAGTACTGGATGACACGTTTGGTGTTGACAGTCTTTCCAGCACCGGATTCTCCACTTTGGGTGAATAAAAACAAACTATCATTAAAATCCAATCTGTTTACGTTAATTTCAGGCTCACTCGGGCGATAATTCTGCTAAACTTACGTGATAAGGATAGACTGATTCTCACGATCTGGAATTTTAAAAGTTAGATTTTTATGAAAGCCACCAAAAGGGAACATGTTAAACCATAATAACTGTTTACATACCAGTCAGCATGAACTGATAGGCGTTGTCAGAGATGGAGAAGATGTGAGGCGGCGCTTCAACCCTCTTTTTGCCTCTGTATCCTGCTACAACCATCGAATCGTACACTGGGAGCCACTTGTAGGGGTTCACAGTGACACAGAACAACCCAGAGTATGTCTGTGGAGGCAGACAGGACTGTTAGAAACATGTCAGATCAGCTGATGCTGAGAAGATCCGGTCAGACTCACGTAGATCATCCATGCTGCATAACGCTCTTTGAGGTTATACAGCACGGAGGGCTCACTGAGGTGGGTCATCATGGCCATGTCCTCAATCTTATCAAACTTTGGAGGGTTCATGGGGAAGATTTCCGTTTCTTTCACAGTGATCGACTGTCAGAGATACAAATTAATTTCATTTTTCCGAATGATGACATCATTCCCGCGCTTACTCTCAATTATTTATGTCAACGCGGATTGTGAGGTGCTTCCACGTTGCCCTCACCTTTCCGCACAGAGTCTCTACTGTGGCTTTGCCACCTTCTTTCTTGACCAGTTTCCCTTTGAGGTACATTTCCTTGGGTTCAACCACAAAATATGCTGATTTAGCATCAAAGGGGGTGTTCTGGGCTTCCATCCTCTCTTTCTCTGGCTTCCGGAGGTAAATGGCCGCCGCGCCAAAGCACTCCATTTCTGCGTCGCCCATGGTTGAGCTGAATTTTTTTTTTAAATAATGAAATTAGTAGGAGTGAAAAATGTGATAGATTTAAATTAAAATTGAATTTAAAATTTACATTGAAGAGAATTTTTTTAGACAAACTTCAATCGTCATTTGTTTCTATTTTGTTAACCCACTGCCTGTAACAGCGTATGGAATAAATTATTCTTGGTATCTTATCCAACTGTATGTTATGTACAGCGCAACCAAAGGAAGAGCGGTGAGATAATTACCTTTTCTCTTTCTCTCAGAAGAACAGGTGTCCAAGGCTTGCAGATGGTTCTAAAAAACAAAACAATGGGTGTAATGATGAGTTTGGGAGTATGCAGTCAGCTCTGTGGTCGCCCCTGTGATGGCAGTCAGCGAGCATTGTTCATTAGGCAGCTGATCTTCCTTCTGCTAATAAAAGACTTTAAGACACTCACCTTGACTGGTCGTCCGTCAGTTCTTCGGCGTGCTCAGCCTCCCTTCTTATATAGTCAGAGAGTTCACCCAGAAGTCAGCACTTGCTTCATTTGGTCATGTGTTGTTGCCTCTTTGGTATTTGGCACATTTTGTTGCCATTTATTGATGAAACGGAGGGTGTGACTGGATTTATTTAGGTAAAATATGGGCAAATAGCAGCATTTATGTGAAATATCTGTTGAAATGCAGATGCTTTTTTTTACACAATAAGACCACAAAATGTCCTCTATTGGTCAGTTATTTTCTACCCTATTGTCACACAAAAAGACACATTAGATATCTAGATTATAGTGCGTCGCAAATAAATCCAGACACCCCGACCCCCCCGCAGCATTTTTAACCTTTTGTAAACATTGTTCCGGCAGTCATATTGGTGACTGAAGTTCAGACATTGTTCTGGTCTTTCTGATAATCTTTTTAATACACCTTGGCACTGACGACGATCTGACTTTAGCCAGGAGGAGCTCTCATGTGTCACTGGTATTCTGTTGCAGAAGCCTTGCAAGTCTTTCCTGTGACAAAGGAGCACGAGTGGACCAACAGTTGCTAATCTAAGAACCCGTGAAAACGATGATACCACACAATAGGAGCAACACTCGATGAGGTCTGCCCTCTATCAACTCCCGCGCTTAATTAGATTTGTTCTCTATGGAAGAAAGACAATAGAGAGAATAGCACCCATATTTATAGATCTCTAATTTCCTTTGTTGCTCCTTAGATATTTATACATCAGTTGCAATAGATGTGTGCTAGGACTAGTTTACTGAGATGCAAAGGTCCATTTGCTGTTTTGATTCAATGAAGGCAATGAAAAGAGCAGAAAAATGAGCAGAAATGAAACTTTAAAATGCAGTTTAGAATCTACCAATTATGATTTGGATGCTAACTTGATGTACTGATCTGGTCAAAGAGGTGATGGCTGCAACTCTTGTGAGAGTTTTCCTGGATGCTGCTCCCTCTATGTATGAAACGGAGCCCTAAATAAATATGATATGAACTACACTGAAGCGTCTTATTAGCAGACGTGTTGTTGGCTGTACATAGGAGAGAACAGATTTCTGTTGGTCGTGTGATGACAGAGGATCCGCGCACAGTAAAGCCTGCTGTGGTTTGTTGGGACAAAAGCTGGGCGGGCGTTCCTCCACAGCTCCTCCAGTTTGAAATTACATTTTATTTCACCTGCGATGGTCCCTAAAACCTCACACGAGCCTTATAATCTGAAATGCACCCAGTGCTAGGCAACACCCTGGGATAAGTGTCCTAGTGGAGTTTAGGAGGTCGCGATAATCCTGAAGCTCAGACAGATGACAGACTCAGGCATTCTTAAAGGGGCCTTCTTGGCGGGGGGGGGGGGGGGGGGGGGGGGGGGGGGCTTCAGCTTTCCAGGGACTGAAATCTACCTGACTGACAAAGATGTTCTGCAAATCAATAATAAAGCCAATAGTCTGGTTTAATCCTAATTTTGGGGATTCTTTCTAATTTTGTGGTTATTGCAAATGCGGCCAATGTTATTTGTTAAAATAAAAAATAATTCAGATATTCTCTCCCTGGACTACCGTCGGTACTCAATAAAGACAAAGTTAGGACAACAGGAGTAGTTTAGTCATAGCTCTCTTAACCCAGACTTTAACACTGTCCAACATGTCTGGAAGGACCCAAAGATGTCCACTTGCCCTCCACTACTCACCCCGACAGAGCTCAACGTGAGGGAAGAATGGCAGAATGTGCCCAAATCCAGGTGTGTAAAGCTGGTGACATCAAACCCGAGAAGACTGAAGGGCAGAGTTGCTTTAACTGAGTAAGATCCCAGGACCTTTGACCTTTATCCATGTAACTTAGTTCTGTCCAGTCTTGCATTCATTCTTTACCAAGATCTTGTATTGATGATGGGACAGTCAGCCACCGCCCACCCAAGGTTCTCAATGGGGTTGAGGTCTGGACTCTGTGGTTGCTGATCCAGGACTGAAGATGATGAATCCGAACCAGTCGGCCCGGTGAATCCTGGCAGTATCATGGGGGAAGAAGACCCGGCATTGATGGAAGAAACTGGAAGAACAGCTGCCCCCAGAGGCAGCTACAGGGTGGAGCATCACATCATCTGCTTCCTTTTTTCCCCTGATGTGTCCATCAAGGCAAATCTGGACTCATCAGACCACATGAGTGATCATTCAAGAGGTTTTTTCGCCACCACATTTCTTATTGAAAGGCGATGGTTTCCCGCTATCCTTCCAGTTTTTTAATAATGCGTTGGACAGTTCTTAACCCAATTTTAGTCATTTCTGCCTCCCTGCATGATGCAACCAGTGATTTGACCAATGTCTTTTCCACGACCACAGGACGGGACTTTCGACGTGCTTTAACAGACTAGTTTCTTTACTCGTTCTGCCAGGCCTGCCTTTGATGCGGCTCATCAAAGCAAACCTGCTAGAGAGGATTGGAGGATTGTAGGTTGTTCATTTTTTTCTTTGTGTACTAATTTTATTCATCGAGTTCCAAAGGGTTCTGTTTCTGGACCACACCTTATTCATGCCTCCCTGGTGAAATAGAGGCGCATTTCAATTAGAATATCATCAAAAAGTAATTTAATAGATACTGTATTTTTCATAGTACTTAAATAGACTGATTTGACTGTTTATTTCTTTGAATTTAAATTATTGTTGTCTACAGCTAATGGAAGGTCAGTGTTTGGGTGCTTCATGACAATTAGGATACTATTAGAGGCTGGGGGGGTCACAGTCCAGCTGACTCAATCACCTGAGAATGGTTAATGAGTCTTCAATGGTCCCAGTCTGGTTTGGTTGTGGCTACAGTGCCCGAGTCTGGTCCTGGTCAAGGTTTCTTGCCCTTAAAAGGGAGGTTTTCTTTTCACAGTTGGGTTTTCCAAATAAAGAACAATAAAGACAATAAAGATCTGGCTCCTCATTGGCACATTTCTCAGAAATTAAGTGATCCAAAACCAACATTGCAGCTGCCCAACTTTCATTTTTTGCATCAAGAAGTTTACACTTTCACCCCCCACAACACACACAAACACACACACACACACACACACTTGACAGCGGATCAGATTCCAGCTCTTTGTAATTGAGGTTATAACAACACTGTGTGTATGTATGTATGTGTGTGTGGGTGTGTGGTGTGTGTGTGTTGTGGGTGAGCGTGTGTGGGTGGGTGGGTTGGGGGGGGGGGTGAGGTGTTGACCTCTACTCCTTCCTATGTCAAAAGTTTCAAGACGGCAGACGGCGTTATTAACAGGTCAAGCAGATGTCTCAGGGGTGTGACGCTCATCTATCTCCCCGTGGCTCTCGTCCCATACATCATGCTTCCTAAAGGCTCTTGGATTATTGGCTGGCAACACTGGGATCAGTGGACAGTCACACCTCCATCATCCACAGAGGAATGTGTGGAGAGCAGGTGACTGAACTTGTGTCTCCAGGTTTCTTGGGACAGGCCCTTGTGTTGTCTCTTGGGTGGGGGTGTATTTTTAAACCCTTTCTTTAAATGGCGCTGTGCTGTGCACCGTGACAGATGAACTGAAGACAAGGCTGGGCTTGCAGCGTGACCTTCCCCTAAGTTAAGTTGTTCCCCGTCCACAGCAAGGAGGGGATGTGTGTGTGTGTGGTAGTTGACATTCTTTCCTTTTTGAAAGATGATACCGATGGGGCTGAAGGCATTAGAAGATCAACACTGAGGACTTCACACCCAACCAAATAGGCCTATATATTCAATAAAATCTGATACTTGATCCCTAATGCCCCTTGGTGTGCTTATTTGGAAGAACTACAAATATAGCTGCCTCCTCAGCAATGCCCTGGGAGCTCAGCCATGTGTCGGTGCCTGGAGTCTTGGATCAGCCTTTCAGATAAAACACGCTTCCTTCCTCGGCTACTTCTGTTATTTGTGTCCATCACACGTGAAGGCACTTTGATATTGTGGGAATATGTCATAGTTTAAACGTAGATGTGAGTTTATTTCAATTGCAGGGTTTGATTTCCAAGGGACCAAATGCTAATTAGGCTTATTTGGGACCCAGACTGACCACAATCTTATCAAATCACAGATATGACTTCTCAGATGTGGTTTAGAACTAAGATGATTAAGTTACCGTCTGATTCTGAATATATTAAGTGCTTTTAGTCAAATCATGTTATTATAGGATGAGCCATGATGATACAAACAGAAATTAAACTAAGTTACACCAATTTATGAGGACAGCATTAATGTGACTATTAAATGAAGTGAAGTTATCTGTATTGGTGCGTATGCTGCGAGGCCCAGAGGCTTCTGTTTCCATGGCAGGAAGACAACCTGATAACGGAGGGACATGTGCTTTGACAGCGAGGCCTGTTAGTAACATTAGCACCACGGAGCGAACATTTGCAGTTGATGTAACCTGGAGGACTTTTTAAGTGTGGTAACAGGTGCCAGATGACCACCGGCTATTCTGAACGATGAATGCAGCAACACCTCACACCCCGATTCCCAATTAACTTCAGCAGTCACATTCCTTAACATCTTCCGCACTGTTGATTTTACATTTTAACATTTAGACGTTGACAAATGTTGTTTTTTTTATTTTATTTTGAGGTTGGATCTTCAGTTGTAACTTGTGACCCTTTACACAAATATACAGGCTTGCATTTAGTTTTCTCTCTTTCAGCATTTAAATAAAATAAGTGACAGGAAAATAAGTGACAGGACCAGGGTGGACTGAATTGCGTATAGATTTATTGCACTTGAAACATCAGACAAAAACATCATATTATATGATTCATTGTGCTGTGCTTAACTATGACAGGTGCTCACTCTTCAGCGTCCTTTCCCTTTAAATCAGAAGAAGGAAAAACCTGTGAGACATTAGTTTTCTGAAAAGATAATAAACTTGCCCGTGTGAACCAGAGGTTACAGAATGCAGCGTGGTAGAGGCCCACTCACCCTGCCGATGTCACGGCTTTTGGCCCTCAGCTTGTTGACCTGAGACTCGGCGATGTCGGCTCTCTCCTGGGCCTCCTCCATCTCATGCTGCACCTTCCTGTACCTGGTCAGGTGAGTGTTGGCCTGCTCCTCCTGTTAATCACAACATTGACAAATTGACATCTGAAGATTCAATCAGCTGTATTAACTGAGCAGGACACACTCATTAAATCATGCAGGGCCAGTCCCTGCTGTTGCTGGTGCCACACATATTTGTGTGTCATGTGTCAAATATTTCACACTCACAGCTTCCTCAGACTGCCTCTTGTAGGCCTTCACTTTCAGCTGCAGCTTGTCCACCAGATCCTGAAGTCTGGCGACGTTCTTCTTGTCCTCCTCCGTCTAAAGTTGGCAGACGACAACGTCTCTTTCAAACAAATGCTAGAGAAGAACTTAAGGATGTTTTCTAATCTTTGATGGTTCCCATGGCACTGATAGATAGATAGATAGATAGATAGATAGATAGATAGATAGATAGATAGATAGATAGATAGATAGATAGATAGATAGATAGATAGATAGATAGATAGATAGATAGATAGATAGATCGATCGATCGATGGATGGATGGATGGATGGATGGATGGATGGATGGATGGATGGATGGATGGATGGATGGATGGATGGATGGATGGATGCAGTAATAGACAGGTGTGGTTCTTGGCTCTGGTTACCTGGTAGGTCAGCTCCTTCACTCTGCGCTCATATTTACGGACCCCTTTGACTGCTTCTGCTCCACGTCTCTGCTCAGCCTCAACCTCAGACTCCAGCTCACGCACCTTGTGAGACAGGATCAGCAGGTCTTATGTTGATAGCCCTCAATGTGGTTGAATAAAACTGGTTAAATCTGGTCAGGTTGCGTAATCGGCTGCATCTCTGCAGCGTGACAGTGTCGGGTACATTTTATTTCTTACCCTTGACTCCAGTTTCTGAATATATTAAGTGCTTTTAGTCAAATCATGTTATTATAGGATGAGCCATGATGATACAAACAGAAATTAAACTAAGTTACACCAATTTATGAGGACAGTATTAATGTGACTATTAAATGAAGTGAAGTTATCTGTATTGGTGCGTATGCTGCGAGGCCAGAGGCTTCTGTTTCCATGGCAGGAAGACAACCTGATAACGGAGGGACATGTGCTTTGACAGCGAGGCCTGTTAGTAACATTAGCACCACGGAGCGAACATTTGCAGTTGATGTAACCTGGAGGACTTTTTAAGTGGTAACAGGTGCCAGATGACCACCGGCTATTCTGAACGATGAATGCAGCAACACCTCACACCCCGATTCCCAATTAACTTCAGCAGTCACATTCCTTAACATCTTCCGCACTGTTGATTTTACATTTTAACATTTAGACGTTGACAAATTGTTTTTTTTTTTATTTTATTTTGAGGTTGGATCTTCAGTTGTAACTTGTGACCCTTTACACAAATATACAGGCTTGCATTTAGTTTTCTCTCTTTCAGCATTTAAATAAAATAAGTGACAGGAAAATAAGTGACAGGACCAGGGTGGACTGAATTGCGTATAGATTTATTGCACTTGAAACATCAGACAAAAACATCATATTATATGATTCATTGTGCTGTGCTTAACTATGACAGGTGCTCACTCTTCAGCGTCCTTTCCCTTTAAATCAGAAGAAGGAAAAACCTGTGAGACATTAGTTTTCTGAAAAGATAATAAACTTGCCCGTGTGAACCAGAGGTTACAGAATGCAGCGTGGTAGAGGCCCACTCACCCTGCCGATGTCACGGCTTTTGGCCCTCAGCTTGTTGACCTGAGACTCGGCGATGTCGGCTCTCTCCTGGGCCTCCTCCATCTCATGCTGCACCTTCCTGTACCTGGTCAGGTGAGTGTTGGCCTGCTCCTCCTGTTAATCACAACATTGACAAATTGACATCTGAAGATTCAATCAGCTGTATTAACTGAGCAGGACACACTCATTAAATCATGCAGGGCCAGTCCCTGCTGTTGCTGGTGCCACACATATTTGTGTGTCATGTGTCAAATATTTCACACTCACAGCTTCCTCAGACTGCCTCTTGTAGGCCTTCACTTTCAGCTGCAGCTTGTCCACCAGATCCTGAAGTCTGGCGACGTTCTTCTTGTCCTCCTCCGTCTAAAGTTGGCAGACGACAACGTCTCTTTCAAACAAATGCTAGAGAAGAACTTAAGGATGTTTTCTAATCTTTGATGGTTCCCATGGCACTGATAGATAGATAGATAGATAGAGAGTAGATAGATAGATAGATAGATAGATAGATAGATAGATAGATAGATAGATAGATAGATAGATAGATAGATAGATAGATAGATAGATAGATAGATCGATCGATCGATGGATGGATGGATGGATGGATGGGGATGGATGGATGGATGGATGGATGGATGGATGGATGGATGGATGGATGGATGCAGTAATAGACAGGTGTGGTTCTTGGCTCTGGTTACCTGGTAGGTCAGCTCCTTCACTCTGCGCTCATATTTACGGACCCCTTTGACTGCTTCTGCTCCACGTCTCTGCTCAGCCTCAACCTCAGACTCCAGCTCACGCACCTTGTGAGACAGGATCAGCAGGTCTTATGTTGATAGCCCTCAATGTGGTTGAATAAAACTGGTTAAATCTGGTCAGGTTGCGTAATCGGCTGCATCTCTGCAGCGTGACAGTGTCGGGTACATTTTATTTCTTACCCTTGACTCCAGTTTCTGGAGCTGCTTCTTGCCTCCCTTCATGGCCAGATTCTCAGCTTCATCCAAACGGTGCTGCAGGTCCTTCACTGTCACTTCCAGGTTTTTCTTCATCCTCTCCAGGTGAGCACTAGTGTCCTGCTCCTTCTTCAGCTCCTCAGCCATCATGGCAGCCTATAAGTACAGTAATTTTGTAAATTAAAAAGTTCTGTTTCATCACATAGCGGTCCCATATTCAACAAGATGGCTCACATCAGTGATGGCCTTCTTGGCCTTTTCTTCAGCATTTCTGGCTTCCTGGATTGAGTCTTCAACTTCACCTTGGACCTGAACAAGGTCAGCTTCCAGCTTCTTCTTGGTGTTGATGAGATTTGTGTTCTGAAAGGGAAAATGTAATATATGTTTATCAATTTATTTTCTGTCTTGCAATCAAATCCATCATAAAATACAAATATGATACCTGAGAGTGCAGCAGCCCCACACGCTCGCTGGCATCAACCAGCTCCTGTTCAGCCACTTTGCGGCTTCTCTCCGTTTGCTCCAGAGCTGCTCTCAGCTCCTCGATCTCAGCCAGCATCAGGTTGTTCCTGCGCTCCACCATGGCTACCTGCTCCTTCATTTCTTCTTGACCTCTGATAGCGTCATCGAGATGCAGTTGCGCATCCTAAATAGACAGTTAAAATAAAATATTATTTTAGTCTGATTAAAATAGATTGTGTTTCTTTAATGAGGCGCTCTTCACCTTGAGCTGTCCCTGGACGTTCCTCAGCTGTTTCTGGGCTTCAGCTGCCTGACGGTTTGCATGGCTCAGCTGAATCTCCATCTCATTGAGGTCTCCCTCCATCTTCTTCTTGATCCTCAGGGCATCGTTCCTGCTTCTGATCTCAGCATCCAAGGTGCTCTGCATGGACTCAATCACTCTCTGACTGTTCCTCTTGATCTGCTCAATCTCCTCGTCCTTCTCAGCGATTTTCCTGTCAATTTCATTCTTCACCTGGGTGAGTTCCAGCTGAACACGCATGATCTTTGACTCTTCGTGCTCTAATGTAGCCTACAAGAGGAATTATAAGGAGGGACAATTGTAAATTAAGAATTAAGAGATGGTACACTTATTCTTAGAGGGAGATCCTTCTTTCCAGCTGTTGTGGACATTTTTTATCCCTAAGTGTTAAATACCTCGGCCTCCTCAAGAGCACTCTGGATTTCTGCTTTCTCAGACTCTGCTGTCTTCTTTCCTTTTTCCAGTTCATGAATTGTTTTTCCTGATTCCCCAATATGTTCTGTCAAATCTGTGATCTCCTCTGTTGAATGAATAAACAAAGTAATTAACAAATTAATAAAAACAAAAATTGGGGGCATATACTCTTTATAGTTCATATTCTATTTCAACATTCAGGCACATCATACGTTGCAGATTCTTGTTCTCTCTCTTCAGGGTCTCCAGGTGGTCCAGAGATTCTTCATAAGAGTTCTTCAGTTTGAACATCTCTGTGCTTAAACCGCGTGCCTCCTTCTGAGCTCCCTCCAGCTCTGCCTGGCTCTCCTCATACTTCTGCTTCCACTCTGCAAGAACCTAAGCAAAAAAAATAAAAATAAAAGATTGTATTACTATCACAATCTAACCTTTGACTTGAATAAATTGAGCTTGGCTAACCTTGTCAAAGTTCCTTTGCTTCTTGTCAAGGCTAGCTGCCAGAGCATTAGCTCTCTCCACGTCGATCATCAGGTCTTCCACTTCACCCTGCAGTCTCTGCTTTGTCTTTTCCAGGGAGGCACATTTTGCATTCACAGCCTCAATAGATTCTTCTGCATCCTGAAGACGCTGAGCAAGCTTTTTCCTGTTAACGCACAGTTTTTTCTTTTAATTAAAAGTTAATGCTTAGAAACAGCAGGATTTTAGAGGTCCTCTTTACTTGGCCTCCTCCAGCTCCTCAGTGCGCTGAATGGCATCGGTCTCATATTTGGTTCTCCACTGAGCCACCTCGCTGTTGGCTTTGGACATTGAACGCTGCAGCTCAGCCTTGGCCTCCTGCTCCTCCTCGTACTGCTCTCTGAGGAGTTCGCAGTCGTGGCGAGATGATTGGACAGCGTGAGCCAGGGCGCTCTTGGCCTGAAAATAATGTAAGAAATTTTTACAAATAAATAAATAAATACCATAAAGGGAATATTTTTTGCTGTTAAAGAATGAAGCATTACAGCACCTTCACTTCCTCATCAAGGTGCCGTTTGAGCTCCTCGATTTGATGAACGTAAGCCTGTTTTCCCCTTGTGAGCTGTGAAACAAGAGAGTCTTTCTCCTCCAACTGGCGACTAAATTCCCCTGATTGGAGAAAAATAAATATTGTTGGTTCAGTGAATTTACTAATTGCACACTATTTCCTGAAACCATCACATAATAGTTTCAGTATCTCATATATTGTACCATAACATACCGTTTTCTGTCGAAAGTCTTGCCTTTTGAACATTGATGTCATTTAACTGGCGTGACTGCTCATCACTTTTGGACTTTAATTCACTCAGTTGATCCTCAAGAGATCGGCACATTTTCTCCAAGTTGCCCTTCAGACGGAAACCAGCCCATTTATTTTTCATTTAGCCATAATGATGTATAATGATGTAAAATAAAGAAGGGTATTTCTAAATCTTACTTTTGATTTGGCAATAGCCTCCATGTTGCTTGACAGGTCGTCAATCTCCATCTTGTATTCACTCTTCTCCTTCTCCAGCTTCTGTTTGACTCTCTGGAGATTATCGATCTGCTCTCCCAGCTCAGCAACGCTGTCAGCTTGCTTCTTGCGTAGACCTGCAGCAGTGGCTTCGTGCTGCAGGGTGGACTCCTCAAGATCACGTCGCAGCTTCTGGAACTCGGCCTCGCGCTTCTTGTTCATCTCAATCTGAGCAGATGTGGCTCCACCAGCTTCTTCAAGCCTCTCGCTGATCTCCTCAAGCTCCCTGGAGAGATCAGACCTCTGCTTCTCAACCTTGGCCCGAGCAGCTCTCTCAGCCTCAATTTCTTCCTCCAGCTCCTCAATGCGAGCCTGGATTAAATTAAAATAATTTCAAAATTAAATAGTATTAATAGTATTAAAAGATGATGGAATGTTTTAGAGTATAAAGCCTCTTTATTTTCTTAATTACCTGTAGCTCCTTAATTTTCTTTTGAAGTTGGATACCAAGAGACTGCTCATCTTCGACCTTGCTGAGAAGCTGGCTTATTTCAAAGTCCCGCCTTTTAGTTAACAAAAGGCAAGAAATGATGAAACATAAGATTTTAAAGTAAGAAACTATCTCAAAAATGTAAAGGTTAAACAATAACTTTCTGAAATCTCTTACTTCTTGATCTTCTCATCAGACTGCTGTTTATCATTCTC
The DNA here is from genome assembly GCF_003711565.1 of Takifugu flavidus. Taxonomy (NCBI): domain Eukaryota; kingdom Metazoa; phylum Chordata; class Actinopteri; order Tetraodontiformes; family Tetraodontidae; genus Takifugu; species Takifugu flavidus. Next base: position 9,767,489 of record NC_079523.1, on the reverse strand, counting down.
CAGATCCATTATGGATTCCTGGGCCAGTTTCAGATCTCCTTCAAGCTTTCTTTTAGCTCTTTCAAGATCCATACGGAGCTTCTTTTCTTGCTCTAAAGAACCTTCAAGCTGTAATCACACGGAAGAGGCATGATTATTTTGGACTTATTTTTAAACAAGACTAAAGTCACTGCTTGTTTTTTCTACGTACGTCATCCACTTGCTGCTCCAGCTTGGTCTTGGCCTTAGTCAGAGTGTTGACTTTGTCTTCCTCAGCCTGCAGATCATCCAGGGTCTGCTGATGGGCCTCTTGGAGGGCTTTTTTCTCTTTGCTCAACTTTGCAATGGCTTCATCTTGAGACGCCATTTCCTCTGTCAGGTTTTTAACCTGTTTTGATAATTATTTTATGTTATGGAAGAGTCCTGCTCTATAACACGGTGAAGATTTAAATGGTAAAAACCTTGTTCTCAGTGGCGTGCTTCTCTTTTTCCACTTTGGCGAGGGTGAGCTCCAAGTCATCGATGTCTTTCTTCAACTCAGAACACTCGTCCTCCAGCTTCCTCTTCTTTGCTGTGAGTTCAGCATTTATTTCCTCCTCATCCTCCAGCCTCTCAGCGGTCTCTTTGGCTTTGGCCTCCAGCTGGATTTTTGCTTTGATGAGCCCCTCGCACCTTTCCTCTGCATCACTGAGGGTCTCGCTTTCCTAACAGAAACATAAAACTTGAAAAATATCTAATTTTTAAATTTCTAAAATTCTATTTCCCATATCAATTTTAACTTACAGACTGAATTTGAAGCTGTAGATCGTTCTTCTCCTGCAGCAGAGAGACCATCTTCTCCTCCAGTTCCTTCTTCTTTGCCAGGGCCTTGGCCAGATCTTCCTTGGTCTTTTCAAAGTCCTCTTTCATTTGTGCCATCTCTTTCTCAGCTTCAGCACTCTTCAGCAGAGGCTTGATCTTGAAGTACAGCTTCATCCATGGCCAGGTCTTCACATTCATGAAGGACCGGATGTTGTACTGGATGGTGAAAAGTGATTCCCTGATGAGATGGAAAAAACAGTCTGTTATGTTCTGTGGTTTATGCTGACCGATTTTGATGTGTTAAAGACTGAGCTGACCTTCTCTCCATCATTTTGACAAATTCTCGCCTCATCAGGTAAGCTCTGCAGAGAGCCTGAGTCATTGTGACCAATTCAACGAGTTTCTCATCTCTCATTTCTTCAAGAGTACCCAGAAGTCCAGCCTTGAAGAACACCTGAACAGAAATGTAACATTTTTTAACAAACATAAAATAAATGTATTCTTTCAAACCTATTACTGAAATCTGTTCATGTATACCTTGGTGTGGCCAAACTTATACTGCGTGTGATCCACGTCAATGGATCCCAGCAGCTTCTCTGAGGCCTTCTTGTTATCAATGAACTGTCCCTCAGGGATGACGCTGGCATTCAAGACTTTGTATCTGGAAAGATTTGGGTACATTACAAAACGAAGAAAATAACACAAGTGGCCCAAGGATAAGATATTTACCATACCTCTGCTTGAAATCACCGTAGAGGATTCTGCTGGGGAAACCTTTCCTGCAGATCCTAATCCCCTCCAGTACACCATTACACCTCAGCTGGTGGATGACCAGGAAGTTCTCCATCAGACCTTTAATGATAATGAAGAATATACACCAGAAATCACATAAAATCCACATGCAAATTTCATATATTCAGGCAGGCCAGTCATGACATAATATATGCAATATAACAATTTAACACTTGCACAAAACCTACCAGGGGTTTTTGATTCATTTGGAATTAAACAGCGCACAAAGTGTGGGTGAGTGCTCCTTAAATTGGTCATCAGTTTTCCCAGATTCTCCTGATAATGGATTAACAAAAACAAATAATAAAAATCTATTTATTATATAAATCTATATTTGTAAAAAAAAAAAAAAAAACTTACCCTGAAAAGACCTGACACTGTCTGGAAGGAGCCACCCTTTTTCTTGCCTTTTTTGGCTCCACCACCCTCTGTGAAAGGAAGATTAAATTTGATATATCAACTGCAATGAATAAAAGCAATGTTGGGAAATACAAAAACCTAAACAGATTTTGTCTCATTCTGATATAACCCTTACCTTCTGCTCCACCATGAGCTGCATAGAGGTATGCCAACAGCTTCACTGAAGACTTCTGGTAGAGCTGAACCACAGAGTCGTTCAGGGGGTCCTTGTTTTTGTCCAGCCAGCCAGTAACATTATAATCCACAGTGCCAGCATAGTGCATCAGGGAGAAGTGAGCCTCGGCTTTGCCTTTGGCAGGTTTGGGTTTCTGGAAGGGTGCACTTTTACCAAGATGCTGGTCATAAAGTTTGTTCTTGAAGGTCATGTCTGTGGCCTTGGGGAACATGCACTCCTCTTCAAGGATGGAGAAGATACCCATTGGCTGTAGAATGAATTGTAATTAGTCATTCAGATCAAACTCCTCCAAACATCAGAAGATTTACTTTGGTTCAGGTGCATGTGCCTCACCTTCTCAATCAGCTCAATGCAGGCAGCCAAGTCCATACCAAAGTCAATGAACTCCCACTCAATTCCCTCTTTCTTGTACTCCTCTTGCTCCAGCACAAACATGTGGTGGTTGAAAAACTGTTGCAGTTTCTCATTGGTGAAGTTGATGCACAGCTGCTCCAAGCTGTTGTACTAAATACATTTAAAAAGGACACAAAGTCAACAAAAGATTCTGGTAAACACATGAAGAACACGTGAAAGCTCGTAGGATCAGAAAAGTATACCTACATCAAAAATTTCAAAGCCAGCAATATCAAGGACACCAATGAAATAGCTTCTTGACTGCTTTGTGTCCAGCATCTCATTAATTCTGACGACCATCCACAAGAACATTTTCTCATAGACGGACTTGCAGAGAGCCATGACGGAATTGTTGACCTGATTTTACAAACGAGAAGAAAAACTATAAAGAATGATGTTACATGAATGAATACAGGGATGAATTTACACCAGTTAACAAGATTAAAGTGGGGAGTGAAGGTGTTTGCACAGCATACCTGAGGGACTGTCTGACCTTTGGTCACAAACTCATTCCCAACCTTTACTCTGGGGTAGCACAGAGCCTTCAGCAAATCAGCAGAGTTCAGACCCATGAGGTAGGCGATTTTATCAGCCACTAGAAGAACCACAGAAATAGTCACATTGGACACATATTCTAAGATCACTTCAAATTAAACACTGAAATAAGTTTCTTTTAAAAAAGTAAAGCTGGACTTCTGTATTCCAGCTCACAGGTGTGGGTCTCTCACCCTCGGTGCCGTCTGGCTCAGCCTGCTCTTCACGCTGCTTCTGCTTGAACTTCATGTTACCATGATGCATCACAGCTCCAGTCAGCTTGTACATGCTTGCTTTCTCATCAGCAGTGAAGCCTAGAATGTCAATGGCGGTCTGAAATAAGACAATAGTCCATCATTAACTTGTGTCATTACGTGAGGACTGTCTTTTAAAATAAAACTACAAAAACAAGCAAAGTAAATGTCCAAGATTGTGAAAAATATTCAGAACTGACTGATTCATTCGCATAATACAAAGTGGTGACAATGAAAAGCCAAAGGAAAGTTGTTCTTACATCAGTAGCAATGAATTCTTCAATGTCATCGATACTCTTGACAGTGATTTCTCCCTGACTGATCATAGGAAAATCATATGGGTTTGTGGTGATCAGCAGACCCTCTGGAAGAGAACAAATGATACAGTAAATACAGCAGAATGCAGTGTGTTTCATAAACCAATAACCATCTGTATAGACCATGTCAAAGATGTTAAATGATCTCCTACCGATCAGCTCAGGTTTGTGGCCTGTTGCAAGCTGATAGAAGATGTGGTAGCTCCTCTCAGCAGACAGCTGGAAGGTCACACGAGACTTTTCCAGCAGATCTATAGGAATTTGTGCAGTGATTAATATTTGGGTCACTTACTATCAAAGAAAATAACTAATCCTATCGTGATAGTTTCCCAAACTTACATGTTTCAATATCAGCTGAAGCCAGCTTTCCAGTTGTCCCAAAGTGGATTCTAATAAATTTACCCTGAAAAGCAGCAGATTAAACTGATGTCAGCAAACGATTGTTCACATAAAACAGCAACTTAAAGATAAAACACTTACAAATCGTGAAGAGTTGTCATTCCTCACAGTCTTGGCATTACCATAAGCTTCCAACAGTGGGTTGGCTGCAATGATTTGATCTTCCAGTGACCCCTACAGGTAACAGTAGTTAGATGTAGGGGTGCAAGTGTAGTGGTCACCAGCATCACCATGAACTCAATGAATGGGAAGTGAAGAAACAACTGAATGGGCGCATATATATTTTCATTTATGTGGTTTACCTGCATTTTGCTACTGGATTGTTGTTCTTTCTTCCCTCCAGCCACTGCAATTGTTGCAAAGTACTGGATGACACGTTTGGTGTTGACAGTCTTTCCAGCACCGGATTCTCCACTAGGTGAAATGATGACATCATTACGGTTCTTAATTTATGACTTGTTTGACCCCCATAAAGCACATAAATCAAGATAAATATATGTCATTAAATAAAATTGATACTTACGTAATCAGGATAGACTGGTTTTCCCTATCTGAAAGATGTCAGAATATTATACAGTGAGATTGTAACATGTTTACAGGGCTGTATTCACACATCTTTTGCAATCTTACTGATACCTTGAAGCATGAACTGATAGGCGTTGTCAGAGATGGAGAAGATGTGAGGCGGCGCTTCAATCCTCTTTTTGCCTCTGTATCCTGCTACAACCACTGAATCGTACACTGGGAGCCACTTGTAGGGGTTCACAGTGACGCAGAACAACCCAGAGTATGTCTGTGGAGGCAGACAGGACTGTTAGAAACATGTCAGATCAGCTGATGCTGAGAAGATCCGCTCAGACTCACGTAGATCATCCATGCTGCATAACGCTCTTTGAGGTTATACAGCACGGTGGGCTCACTGAGGTGGGTCATCATGGCCATGTCCTCAATCTTGTCAAACTTCGGTGGGTTCATGGGGAAGATTTCATCGTCTTTCACAGTGATCGTCTGTCAGAGGGACGAAACATCATCATTATCAGCTCTGCAGTCATTTTCTTGATATTAATCATTGCATAGTCGCTCACCTTCTTACACAGAGTCTCTACTGTGGCTTTGCCACCTTCTTTCTTGATGAGTTTCCCTTTGAGGTACATCTCCTTGGGTTCAGTCACAAAATATGCTGTTTTAGCATCAAAGGGAGTGTTCTGGGCTTCAATCCTCTCTTTCTCTGGCTTCCGGAGGAAAACGGCCGCCGGGCCATAACACTCCATTTCTGCGTCACCCATGGTTGATCTGAATTTTTTAAAAACAATGAAATTAGGAGGAGCGAAAAATGTCATAGATTTAAATTAAAATTGAATTTAAAATTTACATTGAAGAGAATTTTTTAACAGAAAAAGGTCAACTGGACTTTCTTGTAGTTATTTTTAATACGTTTCACTTCTCATCCAGGAAGCTTCTTCAGTTCTCAATAACTGATGTGAATCCCTGATTTTTGTGTGCTGTACTGTGATTGTCTGAGCAAAAAGCTTCAGCAAAAAAAAATTGTAGGAAAGTCAAGTCCACCTTGAGGGTTCATTTAAATTCTTTCAAAACATTGCTTTTTAATTTACTAGACTGTTCAAAACCCGTGGTAACATCTTTATTTCCTTACCGTCTTTTGTTCCCAAGTGATACAGTTCTTTAGTCGATACTACAGACAAAAATACAAGATTCACTGAAACTTTTTTCCATCATTGTGCAGAAAGTACTTTTGAATAAATATTTGAAAGTCACTGGAACCCCAAAAAAGCATCAGAGAGAACTCACCTATGTTGGCAGCCTGTCAGTCCACAGCCTATGATGAGCCTGGCACTGCTCCTTTTATACTGACATCTCTGGACATCACCCAGAAGGGGTCCTCCCGTTAAGGTCAGTGAACTTTTTCGGAGAAGATATCACATTGCCTGATCGCCACAACTGGTGTCACCTTATCCTGAACAATGTCAAAACAAATATTTATTTAAATCCTACATGGAAATTGCAGAATCCCCTTAAATATTTTAAGTCAATAATCCACAGGGGGAAACATTTTATTTTTAAGTTTCAAGACTAATCTAGAACTTATAATTACTAACTGGAATATGGGGATGAATATGTTCTGCATGGACAGTTGTTTCAAAGATCTCTTGAGAATATGGTCAAGTACTCAGTTGAAGTTATTTTAAGACACCATTATGGCCACTATACTGTTCTGAAAGAAAGATGACACACTGGATATGTCAACGTATTCTCTTGTGGTGTGATTAGGTTACAATAAAAGGTGACATTCAATATGCCTGGCCTTACTTTATAGTCTTATTAGGACTTAAAACAAATATAGCCTCTAGCCCAGAGATCCCCATGCTCTTATTTTTGCAATTGCTGACAAATTCATTAGACACTTGCGATAATTGCATATCAGATGTATATGAGTTTCCAGTTACAACGTACAACAAGAGAAAGGGATTAAAGATGCTTCAGTTCCTTACTCAAGCGTCACCCAGTAATAAAGCCATCAAGGTTCCAGTTTGTTTGAATTATATAACCTGGAATGCAGGAATAACTTTGCTTTGTTGTTTGTGTTAACCTGCAGATTGGTGAGTTTGATTACTCTGTGCTACCTTGTTTATTTCCTATACTATTGCTGTTGCAACCTTGTAGAGTCAGAACACTCAATAAACAATAGTTAAGAGGGGAAAATATATATTTATGGAAAATACTTCCTCCAAATTCTGCAATTTATTAATATAGTTTATGTGTAAAACAAAAAAATATTTACATGTAGAATACACACAGAAATAATAGTTCCTTATGATGAAATCTAAATTCATACAATTTATTTAGATAATTTAAGAATTATTTATTTTCTTGATTCTGCACGTCTATACTGTAAAAAGACCAACATAAAACTGGGAAATTTCCAAGCACATTGCTGTGGTATAAATAAGCAAATTAACATGTTCTAGTGAGTAATAAAAGCACATATGAGATAGGAGGGGCAACTTGATCTGTGAATAGCACTCAGATATAAAAACACATAATTTTCTACACTAACAAACATTCAAATGGGGATTCTGTACTTTTAATAGCTAAAGCGGAACAGAGCAACCAATAACTGATATTTTTTGAAAACAAAACAGTTTGAGGTTTTGTCCATTGAGCAAATGATCTACCAGTTTTTGGTAAATGCCCTCAAATACATGATGCGCCCAAACACTCATGCATTCCAGAGCAGCTAATATTCCCAAGTGTGTGATAAATAAGACACCTCATTGCAGGTGTTACGTAGCACATTCTGAATATCGAGTGCGTGCGTGCATGTGTGTGAGAAGTGCACTTGTGTGGGAGAGATGATCCCATTGGTAAAAGCAGAAAGGGAAGGGGAAGGGAGTGAGAGCTATGTTACTCTGCAGATACGTAAGTTAAATGCTTAAAATTTATGATATTCACCCTATTTGCATGTGTGTTAGTTTAATTTTAAGCAACTGGTGGAAAGTTCAGACTATTAGACTATTAGATGTGTTCTACGATCTTTATAGTTTTATGTTAGAATTTTGGGAAACACAGTCTACATCTCAATACCAGATTGACACAAGGATTTCCATTAAGATATTGTTCATTCATAAATATATATATAATTTGCAACAATGCCAATAATGGGAAATGTTTCATAAAGGTGTAACTTATTTTGTTGTCTGCATGTGAATATTTGAAGCAGTGATGCTGCAGAACTGACATGAAAGAGAATAACAAGGTACGTGGAGATGTGTGTGCATAATTTGCATTGTAAATTCATATTTACAAAATATTTCAGATAACACTATAGCAAATTTGTATATTCCTGAAGCTACACACAAAAATTTTACACACATAAACATGGTTTGAATAAATTACCTTTTATGTAATTTGGTGAGTAAAGGACTTCTGGTTTTCCAACCATTACTGCTACATATGAACGATAAATTGTCTATATTCTTGTATCAAGTGTCTGCTTCATAAAAATAATATCATCTTTAAATCACAGTAGATTTTTCCATTGCATGATACCTTGTCACCCTACATCAAGTACACTTGCTTTTGTTGCCGAGCAACAGTTTTCCAAAGCTGACAACAGCCTGCATGTACAGTGGATCACTAGAAAGGCTGTGAAACATCAGGCTGCAGAAAAAGGAGTGAAGGAAACTTTACATCTGTGTTTTGATGAGACTTGAGCGAGCCCGAATGTTTGTGGGTATTTATTGTCGTAATTTTGTAGCGATCTGGAAAATTTTAAAATACTTTGATGAAGAGCGGTACAGATGTTAATATTTGTGGACTTATTACACCATCTATCTATCTATCTATCTATCTATCTATCTATCTATCTATCTATCTATCTATCTATCTATCTATCTATCTATCTATCTATCTATCTATCTATCTATCTATCTATCTATCTATCTATCTATCTATCTATCTATCTATCTATCTATCTATCTATCTATCTATCTCATAATGCCCCACCACAAGGCATAGGTACCCGGAATGCATGGTATGGATTTTCTTGAGCTTATATTGATAAGATTACTGATAATATTTTGTTTGGATGGGGATACCTGACTTAGACCTGGCGGCTAAAACATGTCTGAGAGATGAAAAACAATCTTTCTTTAAAGTCTGGTGGGTTTGCTAATAGAAAGGTTCTAATCCTATATTTCTGCAGTATTGCAATGGTCTTACAGACTAGATCAGTCAATAATGACTGCTGTAAATGAAAGGATCAACTTGTATTCAGAGCACCAGACAGTTAAAACCTGACTTGGAGTTACGGAGACCTGAGGCCTAACTTGGGACGGCAAAGAAGCCGTAGCTCTGATATTAGAGATTATTTCTTCAAAAACTAGCAGAATGTCAAGCATATTACAGCTAATAGTCATAAGACGCAACCCTGTGGACTAAATAACAAATAAACAGCAATGAAGTTTTGCACATGCATCAGAACAGCTGGGGACAAAATATGTCATCTGATAGCTGCCATTTTTTTTTTTAAAAAAGTAAAATGTTAAAGAAAAACTTGTATAATGTAATAACCTATATTGTATAATATAGTTGTATAAGTCGGTATTATGGCTGAAGTCACTGTGCTCATCGACACAATGGCTATTTTAAATACCCATGATTGGTGTCAATATTAAAAAAGTCATGAGTCTCAAAGTCCATGAAGTTGGTTGGCCGACACATGCAATCCATTTATTGCCTATAATTCTTGCCATTTCTCTTGACAGTATGTGGTACTACACTTTCCATCTAGGAATAGTTGAATACGTTGTGTGGTATAAAATGTGTGATTTAAAATGTCAAATAAAGTTATTAGAGGAGCAATTAAAAACTGTTGTTAGTAATTTTTCTTTTTTTAATGTTCAGGATGTTACATGCCCCCCCCCCCTTAACTGCTATTTCTCTTATGGGGTCAGGGGGATGATGCTGGAGCCTTGGCAGGGTACACCCCTGGATGAGTTGCCTGTCAGTACCTTGCTCAAGGGTATATTGGCAGTGTCCTGATGGTGTCCTGACATCTCCTACTGCTACCAGCACACCTTCTAAACTTTGTCTACACCTCCAGCGGAGAACCCTGCGCTTCTGAGCCAGGTGCATTACAGACTGAGCTAAAACTGCCCCCTTGATACATGTTGCCCTTCAGTAAGAATGTTATTAAAAATGTTATAAAAATGTTATTTTTGTCTACTTAAATTACAGACAACTATGTGAAATCACAGTAGTTTACCTCCATTCCAAGATCTTTCAAAACCTTTTAAGAGGATGTTTCCATTTGACTTCGATGTTTTTCCTTGTGAGGTCCAAGGATGAGCTTGAATCCACTGTGGATAAATAATATACTCTCTATTAGTTGGTAAAGTCACATAAAGTACGTTCTCTTACAAATCCAAATTGGGGGGAAAAAATACGTCTTAAGGTGGACTTGTGTTTTGTGTCTTATCATATCTGACGTGCACATTTGGGTACGATTTTTAAAAAAGACAATGAGAAAATAACAATCTGCTGTGTCAACAAATACTTGTTTTGTTCGATATTTGGTGCTGACCTCATTTTTGGCACACATAGATATAAAAGTAAAGTAATACAATGGAACCAGATAAGAATTAGATCAAGGACTTTCAAGAGCATAGTTCTTGTTACAAAGTGATCCTGCCCAGTGGTCAAAGCTGCAGGCTGTTTGATTTAAAGGTTGGTGAAAGGTGTCTGTTAGATTTTGACACAGCTAATTTCAGTCACTGACCTTGACATCTCTCTCATGTTTAGGCTGTTGGTGCCTTCTAAAGAATTTGTTTTAAAAATGTGAGACAAAATATACGGCATGCGGCAGAGTCAACTGGAGGTTAAGACCAGTGCGGAGGGACAGACGGATTAATGAGCAACCCTGGTAACAGACAAACAGCTGCAGGGAGCTGCTGCTTATGGAGGAATTAACACCAGTAGCCTACTGGTGTACCTTGGGTCCACCCACACTTCATCTGCCTATTTTTGAGTCCTTGTGGAGGTAGGTAAGGTTCAGACAATGATGTTAACCGGAACTACTGATATACAGATTCGCATGGTCTTCTTCATATAGACTGGCCAGATCACAATTCACTATTTATAAAGTGTGTTCTGTTGACCAACCCTAAGCCCAACAGCAAGTGTTGCTACAGCAGCCAAGAAGGACTGGAGAAACTAGCTGTTCACACTCTTCTCACAGCGGCCCACCTGGAGCGACAGATCTGTCAGTGCATCAGACACTGGAGATTCATGGGGTTCTAAGGAGAGGATTTGGAGGAAGGCCTAAAGGAGGGGCTTGGATATTTTTGGTTAGATACTTTCAAAATCTATCTTGCTGATGTCTTCTCGAAAAGAAAGGAGCTTCAAAACACACTTAATTATAACTTCAGTTGTTGAAAAACATATTGTAGTTTCCTATATGTAAAAGCCAAGGCAAGAAAAAACTTACACCATATTACATAACCAAAGGAGTACTTCTAACTCAAAATATTAGAGACTTTGAAATTAAAATAAACTATTAAATTTTACTATAATTATCATTGCATTGGTATATAATCATGCTTTCAGATATATAAAAAAAAGATCTAAGACTTAGATCTCGATTCTAGATTTAGATTCTAAGTAGTCGCCAAACGTTGTACTTTTAAATGTAGCAAAACATTGCCCTCTAGAGGATCTTTACAATGATTTGAATCATTGCTCTGGGTTTCATATAATTTTTTAAATTTTTTAACAAAAGTTTTTTTCATGCCTGTAAAGCCATTGTCAAAGGTCATGCACCATAATCTTCACAATTTTGAAACATACCCTAAGACTTCTATTATTAGTCCATTGTAGGATTCCAACCTATTTGGTCTGCTACAAACAATACCTTCAAACTATATTGATTAATTCAGTAAACACAGTAAATCTACATTCTAGTGACTGTAAAAGAAGCCTTAGGCTTTACACTATCTGGATTTTTGGGGCCGGTCATGGATCATGTGAGGGAGCAATACAGTATGTCTATTTAAATAACTTGTTTATTTACTGGCTACACTCAGGTAGTGTTTATCTAAGTATCAAAAAAAATATTGTTAAACGTTTTTTTAGACATTTCTTTGCCCCAAACTGAGTGAGCTAAAAAGGTTAAACATCAATGCCCTCTAGAGGCCCTTCAAGGCTGGCCAGATATAATTCAAAATTCAATCAGAGCAAACCACAACGATTTGAGACAGAAATAATGGGTGCCACATCTTAACTTAATGTTATTTCATTACTTTAATTAATTAATTTCTAGGACAAGTATGCTGCAATTTTTTCCAAAACCTGTTTGTTCATATTCAAGATTCAAAAAATCAATTGTCATCACATAGTGAGAGCTCAAAACGTGAATGTCATAAAGACAAAAAAACCTTTAACCCAGAAAGACATGGCCTTTTTTGCTTATTTTGATAAAGCAAAAACGATCACTTGTCATTGATTTAAATGTGTCTTTTATGTCTCTGTCTAGTTTGTGTTGAGTCGCTCTCTATGATGTGATGGGCACTAAAGTTTTTTAAATCTCGGATCATTACCGAGCAAACAGGCATGCCGCTGCAGTCAAAATTCAAAGTACCTGAGATGGATAAAACACAAGCCATCAGTGATCTATGCAACAGCAGCATCTGCAAAAACTTTTAAAACGTCAGTGACATTGACCGGATCGATGGATCACTACAAATTACATAAAAATGCGAATATATCGTCCGATTGCAAATAGCCTACGGGATTCTTGGAAAGCCCTCTATACATATTGCATGTTTAAACACATAGAATCATAATACTGCACAGTTTTAGGTCAATAAAGAAAATCTATATCTGTTAGACCATCATACCATATGTGAAATGGCCTGAGAGAAATCACCCATGCTGCGCCTCCGCCTCCCGACCAGCTCTGTGAAACATAGACAAACACCACTGTGATACTGAATAATAAGGGACATTTCATTTCCACTGACTAATTACTTTTTAAAACGGCACCAGTTAACAAACAAGATAAAATACTTTATGCATTAATTGATTCTATATGTGGGTTGATGACATGGTGTAATGCTCAGAGACCAGCTCTAATGATGACAGAATAGCTGGTAACACAAGCAGCATATTTGCACCTTGGCAACTTGAGGCTCCCTTGGGTGTTTATGAGAACCCACAGATCGACACCAAGAGCAGAAACACACACCTCCAAGACTTAATATATCTCCTCTTTTATATACATTATTACACTTTCTGACTGTAGTAATACGTGGAATTCATGTCAAAACCTTACATTTAAACTTCTACATCAGGTCAGGGCTTTCCAAAGTATCACATAAGATGTATACATAAGTATACATAAGATGTCCCTGACTAGACACCCCCCCCCACCACCACCACCACCCCCTTACCACCCCCTTACCACCCCCTTACCACAGTTATTACACTAATCCCTGAAGGTCTACACAAGTGCAACAAGGAGCAAGGGGCAAACCTCCAGCACTAAGAACTAATTTTAACCTTTAGATGTAGAACTCAACTTTGTATTATCATACAGGGAATGAAAGTAAATCAGTACTACTGTATAAGTTTTACTTTGATACTTTGATTGATTTTAGATAAAATAATGACAACGTCTATTGGTATAACACATATTCCTGATGATGAAAATGATTATTTCTGGCTGCAGAATTAGTGTGAATGACATATGTTTCAGATGAATTGCAGGTGCTGAAAGGTAAAAATGTGACAGTTAACCTCTCTAAATTCAATCAGAAGGATAATTGCAATTAAATTACATAGTTGAAATACTACATTATACACCCAAATTAAACAATGTTGGTATAAAACTCCATCTACAATACAACAAAAAAATAATGACACGGACACTGCAGTAAGTACATGTGCAGATAACAAGAATACAACTTAATTACTGTTCAAATATTACTGGTGTTAATCAGAATAAATGAAAAATAGTACTTACAACACAAAGAGAACAATGCACATCCATGCTCTTTGTAGTCAGCTTGTAAACTGCAATGTTCTTCAACACTCCACTTAGATTGTTACCCCGCTCCCAGTTGTTTCTTCATGACAAATGAGTTAGAGAACCTGCCAGACAGACAGACAGAGGACAGACAGATAAAAGACCTTAAAAAAAAAACAATAAGCCTCTAGAGCATAAATTTGAGGATCAACAGAAGCCTGTTGCTATATTTGAGTTTTGCCCTAATTAGAGAGAAGATTTCAGAGTATCATGTGACACTTAAGACAGAGGCTCATTATATCTTGCTGGTAATCACTTCAGAATTTCTTCCACACCTTCCAGTAGAAACAGTAGCTAATGGGTCTGCAGCCAATTTTTTATGTATTAGCACTGGTTTATCTTACTGTGAACTATATTCTGGTGGGGTATTTATTCAACCATCACCCAGAAAATCAATGCGATGCCCCAAAATGACTGAATTTAGTCTAAGTTGAAAACCTTAATGTAATTTTTGAAACATAATGGAAGAAGAGCTGTTAGCCAGCACTCAGCTGCACATTTAGAGAATGCATAGCCCCCTTAGCGTATCAGTTTCTCTTGTACAACACTCCAAACAACACCTGTTGACAGTGCTGAGAGAAATAATCCCCTGGAAATCCCTCCTTTTCTTTAAAGCTCATTGGTATTTCTTTTACGTCTTCTTCTTTTTGAAGAATTTCTAACTTGTACGGATTCTGAAACAGTATACCACTGACTTTTTACAAGGATCTCAAAAGCATTGCAAAGGGGAACTGTACTGCCAAAGAGCATAAAAGAGATGCATTAGTCACACCTTTGGACTGCCTGTAACTAAAGACTTGACCACCAGCAAAACAAAATCAGCACCTTATTTGCACACACAATAGTACCAGCAACCAACCCATGATATATTAGTATTTAGTATTTATAACCATATAACACTGTACAGATCTAAGAAAGAAAGAAAGAAAGAAAGAAGAAAGAAAAAAGAAAGAAAGAAAGAAAGAAAGAAAGAAAGAAAGAAAGAAAGAAGAAAGAAAGAAAGAAAAAAATGAAGAAATTTTGGAAATGATATTGCATGAAAGATGCTTCATAAACTATGTCTACAATGTCACAGCTACAATTAATAACTATGGCTGCACAAGCGCAGCACAACCCAACATGATGACCAAATACAGAACTCCTCATGTGATTGGCTCCCATCACTCAGTATAAGAAGGCAGAGCAACCATCACTAAGTAGAGGCACCCTGCAAAGGTAAGTTTCTTGCTGCTTCAAATATTTAATAAGTATTTTGTACTAGGTTAAGTAGCATGAATATTAAATACGAAGTACACATAAAAGACCAATGTGATTTTAGAGATATCATGTTTTATAGCTGCACGGTTTTCAAATCAATTCAATGGGATGACAACATGAAGCAACAGACTATATCTTTTTCAGAAGTCTGCCAATCTTCCAGAACAGCCCTGCACTACTGGTGTCAGCCAAGGTAGTTAGACATTAAATTTATGCTGGAGTGTGTTAGTGTATATTTGGATTTTGACCTGTATAAACTCTCATAACTACACACTTTCATGTCTAATTTCACAATACTGTGCAGAAAATAAGCTACTGTAATACACTAATTAAAAGTGCAATAAACACTAAGGGATTTAACTATATACATCTATTTGTATATATTTTTTCTTTTGAATATTTAATGTGTGTTCACTGTTTGTGCTTGTGCAGTAAAGAGCCATCATGAGTAGGGACCCAGAAATGGAGTGCTTTGGCCCGGCGGCCATTTACCTCCGGAAGCCAGAGAAAGAGAGGATTGAAGCCCAGAACACCCCCTTTGATGCTAAAACAGCATATTTTGTGACTGAACCCAAGGAGATGTACCTCAAAGGGAAACTCATCAAGAAAGAAGGTGGCAAAGCCACAGTAGAGACTCTGTGTAAGAAGGTGAGCGACTATGCAATGATTAATATCAAGAAAATGACTGCAGAGCTGATAATGATGATGTTTCGTCCCTCTGACAGACGATCACTGTGAAAGACGATGAAATCTTCCCCATGAACCCTCCAAAGTTTGACAAGATTGAGGACATGGCCATGATGACCCACCTCAGTGAGCCCACCGTGCTGTATAACCTCAAAGAGCGTTATGCAGCATGGATGATCTACGTGAGTCTGAGCGGATCTTCTCAGCATCAGCTGATCTGACATGTTTCTAACAGTCCTGTCTGCCTCCACAGACATACTCTGGGTTGTTCTGCGTCACTGTGAACCCCTACAAGTGGCTCCCAGTGTACGATTCAGTGGTTGTAGCAGGATACAGAGGCAAAAAGAGGGTTGAAGCGCCGCCTCACATCTTCTCCATCTCTGACAACGCCTATCAGTTCATGCTTCAAGGTATCAATAAGATTGCAAAAGATGTGTGAATACAGCCCTGTAAACATGTTACAATCTCACTGTATAATATTCTGACATCTTTCAGATAGAGAAAACCAGTCTATCCTGATTACGTAAGTGTCAATTTTATTTAATGACATATATTTATCTTGATTTATGTGCTTTATGGGGGTCAAACAAGTCATAAATTAAGAACCGTAATGATGTCATCATTTCACCTAGTGGAGAATCCGGTGCTGGAAAGACTGTCAACACCAAACGTGTCATCCAGTACTTTGCAACAATTGCAGTGGCTGGAGGGAAGAAAGAACAACAATCCAGTAGCAAAATGCAGGTAAACCACATAAATGAAAATATATATGCGCCCATTCAGTTGTTTCTTCATTTCCCATTCATTGAGTTCATGGTGATGCTGGTGACCACTACACTTGCACCCCTACATCTAACTACTGTTACCTGTAGGGGTCACTGGAAGATCAAATCATTGCAGCCAACCCACTGTTGGAAGCTTATGGTAATGCCAAGACTGTGAGGAATGACAACTCTTCACGATTTGTAAGTGTTTTATCTTTAAGTTGCTGTTTTATGTGAACAATCGTTTGCTGACATCAGTTTAATCTGCTGCTTTTCAGGGTAAATTTATTAGAATCCACTTTGGGACAACTGGAAAGCTGGCTTCAGCTGATATTGAAACATGTAAGTTTGGGAAACTATCACGATAGGATTAGTTATTTTCTTTGATAGTAAGTGACCCAAATATTAATCACTGCACAAATTCCTATAGATCTGCTGGAAAAGTCTCGTGTGACCTTCCAGCTGTCTGCTGAGAGGAGCTACCACATCTTCTATCAGCTTGCAACAGGCCACAAACCTGAGCTGATCGGTAGGAGATCATTTAACATCTTTGACATGGTCTATACAGATGGTTATTGGTTTATGAAACACACTGCATTCTGCTGTATTTACTGTATCATTTGTACTCTTCCAGAGGCTCTGCTGATCACCACAAACCCATATGATTTTCCTATGATCAGTCACGGAGAAATCACTGTCAAGAGTATCGATGACATTGAAGAATTCATTGCTACTGATGTAAGAACAACTTTCCTTTGGCTTTTCATTGTCACCACTTTGTATTATGCGAATGAATCAGTCAGTTCTGAATATTATTTTCACAATCTTGGACATTAACTTTGCTTGTTTTTGTAGTTTTATTTTAAAAGACAGTCCTCACGTAATGACACAAGTTAATGATGGACTATTGTCTTATTTCAGACCGCCATTGACATTCTGGGCTTCACTGCAGAAGAGAAAGCAAGCATGTACAAGCTGACTGGAGCTGTGATGCATCATGGTAACATGAAGTTCAAGCAGAAGCAGCGTGAAGAGCAGGCTGAGCCAGACGGCACCGAGGGTGAGAGACCCACACCTGTGAGCTGGAATACAGAAGTCCAGCTTTACTTTTTTAAAAGAAACTTATTTCAGTGTTTAATTTGAAGTGATCTTAGAATATGTGTCCAATGTGACTATTTCTGTGGTTCTTCTAGTGGCTGATAAAATCGCCTACCTCATGGGTCTGAACTCTGCTGATTTGCTGAAGGCTCTGTGCTACCCCAGAGTAAAGGTTGGGAATGAGTTTGTGACCAAAGGTCAGACAGTCCCTCAGGTATGCTGTGCAAACACCTTCACTCCCCACTTAAATCTTGTTAACTGGTGTAAATTCATCCCTGTATTCATTCATGTAACATCATTCTTTATAGTTTTTCTTCTCATTTGTAAAATCAGGTCAACAATTCCGTCATGGCTCTCAGCAAGTCCGTCTATGAGAAAATGTTCTTGTGGATGGTCGTCAGAATTAATGAGATGCTGGACACAAAGCAGTCAAGAAGCTTTTTCATTGGTGTCCTTGATATTGCTGGCTTTGAAATTTTTGATGTAGGTATACTTTTCTGATCCTACGAGCTTTCACGTGTTCTTCATGTGTTTACCAGAATCTTTTGTTGACTTTGTGTCCTTTTTAAATGTATTTAGTACAACAGCTTGGAGCAGCTGTGCATCAACTTCACCAATGAGAAACTGCAACAGTTTTTCAACCACCACATGTTTGTGCTGGAGCAAGAGGAGTACAAGAAAGAGGGAATTGAGTGGGAGTTCATTGACTTTGGTATGGACTTGGCTGCCTGCATTGAGCTGATTGAGAAGGTGAGGCACATGCACCTGAACCAAAGTAAATCTTCTGATGTTTGGAGGAGTTTGATCTGAATGACTAATTACAATTCATTCTACAGCCAATGGGTATCTTCTCCATCCTTGAAGAGGAGTGCATGTTCCCCAAGGCCACAGACATGACCTTCAAGAACAAACTTTATGACCAGCATCTTGGTAAAAGTGCACCCTTCCAGAAACCCAAACCTGCCAAAGGCAAAGCCGAGGCTCACTTCTCCCTGGTGCACTATGCTGGCACTGTGGATTATAATGTTACTGGCTGGCTGGACAAAAACAAGGACCCCCTGAACGACTCTGTGGTTCAGCTCTACCAGAAGTCTGCAGCGAAGCTGTTGGCATACCTCTATGCAGCTCATCCAGGAGCAGAAGGTAAGGGTTATATCAGAATGAGACAAAATCTGTTTAGGTTTTTGTATTATTTTAAATGGGTCATTTTTAAACTTGGCGATTATGACAAAATCTGAATAAAATACATTTTGTAGCATTACTAATATGATTTGTGGCTAATATATATCAAATACAATCTTCATTTGATAGAGGGTGGTGGAGCCAAAAAAGGCAAGAAAAAGGGTGGCTCCTTCCAGACAGTGTCTGCTCTCTTCAGAGTAAGCATCACAAACGCATCACTGCATCACGACGTAACTACAATTAGCTGAATCCCTTAATGCTTAAGAACAATTGAACGTTTTCTATGTTTCAGGAGAATCTGGGCAAGCTGATGACTAACTTGAGGAGCACACACCCACATTTTGTGCGCTGTTTAATTCCAAATGAGTCAAAGACCCCTGGTAATTCTAAGAGCAGAATAAATTTATATATTTGGTGTTAATGAAACTGCAGTATGTAAACGAGAATAACTTTTATACACACTCTTTAAGGTCTGATGGAGAACTTCCTGGTCATCCACCAGCTGAGGTGCAATGGTGTACTGGAGGGGATTAGGATCTGCAGGAAAGGTTTCCCCAGCAGAATCCTCTACGGTGATTTCAAGCAGAGGTATTTATTGATATAAAGTATTTTAAAGTCTTGACAATAAATAATCACAAAATATTTCCCTCAATTAGATACAAAGTGTTGAATGCCAGCGTCATCCCTGAGGGGCAATTTATTGACAACAAAAAAGCCTCTGAGAAACTCTTGGGCTCCATTGATATTGACCATACTCAGTACAAATTTGGACACACCAAGGTATTTTTTTTATGATGATGTTGATGATTACTATGAAATTGCAAATATAACAAATCTTGACTTCTTACACTCAGGTTTTCTTCAAAGCGGGTCTTCTGGGTCAGCTGGAGGAGATGAGAGATGAAAAACTCGCAATCCTCATTACAATGACTCAGGCACTCTGCAGGGGTTATGTCATGAGAAAGGAGTTTGTCAAGATGATGGCACGCAGGTATTGTTCATTCAAGCATCTGAGGGCAAAAGAAATGCAATAGCTCACCTTAATTTCCCACATTTATTTTGGTATATTTATGCCAAACATGATGCATCTTTGACATGTTTTCACCAGAGAGGCAATTTATTCAATCCAGTACAACATCCGGTCCTTCATGAATGTGAAGACCTGGCCATGGATGAAGCTGTACTTCAAGATCAAGCCTCTGCTGAAGAGTGCTGAAGCTGAGAAAGAGATGGCACAAATGAAAGAGGACTTTGAAAAGACCAAGGAAGAGCTGGCCAAGGCCCTGGCAAAGAAGAAGGAACTGGAGGAGAAGATGGTCTCTCTGCTGCAGGAGAAGAACGATCTACAGCTTCAAATTCAGTCTGTAAGTTAAAATTGATATGGGAAATAGAATTTTAGAAATTTAAAAATTAGATATTTTTCAAGTTTTATGTTTCTGTTAGGAAAGCGAGACCCTCAGTGATGCAGAGGAAAGGTGCGAGGGGCTCATCAAAGCAAAAATCCAGCTGGAGGCCAAAGCCAAAGAGACCGCTGAGAGGCTGGAGGATGAGGAGGAAATAAATGCTGAACTCACAGCAAAGAAGAGGAAGCTGGAGGACGAGTGTTCTGAGTTGAAGAAAGACATCGATGACTTGGAGCTCACCCTCGCCAAAGTGGAAAAAGAGAAGCACGCCACTGAGAACAAGGTTTTTACCATTTAAATCTTCACCGTGTTATAGAGCAGGACTCTTCCATAACATAAAATAATTATCAAAACAGGTTAAAAACTTGGTTGAGGAAATGGCGTCTCAAGATGAAGCCATTGCAAAGTTGAGCAAAGAGAAAAAAGCCCTCCAAGAGGCCCATCAGCAGACCCTGGATGATCTGCAGGCTGAGGAAGACAAAGTCAACACTCTGACTAAGGCCAAGACCAAGCTGGAGCAGCAAGTGGATGACGTACGTAGAAAAAACAAGCAGTGACTTTAGTCTTGTTTAAAAATAAGTCCAAAATAATCATGCCTCTTCCGTGTGATTACAGCTTGAAGGTTCTTTGGAGCAAGAAAAGAAGCTCCGTATGGATCTTGAAAGAGCTAAAAGAAAGCTTGAAGGAGATCTGAAACTGGCCCATGAATCCATAATGGATCTGGAGAATGATAAACAGCAGTCTGATGAGAAGATCAAGAAGTGAGTGTGAGATACTTACATTTGACACATTCTTTTTCAACGCTTGCAAAATCCTACAATGAAATGATTGCATTTGAAAAAAACAACTAAAAATTGGGGATTTTCTTTCCAATATTTGTCTCCCAACAGGAAGGACTTTGAAATAAGTCAGTTTCTCAGTAGGATTGAAGATGAGCAAGCACTTAGTATTCAGTTTCAGAAAAAGATCAAGGAACTTCAGGTTTGTTTTGGTTTCTTTTATAGTTGCTGACATTGTCTATACTGTGTATGTTCCAACTGTATCACAAAGAAGCGACATCAATGCTGAAACATTTTTATATATACACACATAACATGTTTTCGTATTTAATATTAGGCTCGTATTGAGGAGCTAGAGGAAGAAATTGAGGCTGAGCGTGCTGCTCGGGCCAAGGTTGAGAAGCAGAGGTCTGATCTCTCCAGGGAGCTTGAGGAGATCAGCGAGAGGCTTGAAGAAGCTGGTGGAGCCACGTCTGTTCAGATTGAGATGAACAAGAAGCGCGAGGCCGAGTTCCAGAAGCTGCGACGTGATCTTGAGGAGTCCACCCTGCAGCACGAAGCCACTGCTGCAGCTCTACGCAAGAAGCAAGCTGACACCACGGCAGAGCTGGGAGAGCAGATCGATAATCTCCAGAGAGTCAAACAGAAGCTGGAGAAGGAGAAAAGTGAATACAAGATGGAGATTGACGACCTGTCAAGCAACATGGAGGCTATTGCCAAATCAAAAGTAAGATTTAGAAATCTTCAAGGGGCAATCATTTTTCAGCAAGAAATTTCAATGAAAGTTATACTGAAAATGTTTTTAAATGGGTCACTCCACTCCATTAAGATACGGGAACATTGCACCAAAACAACTCTCATTTCAGACCCACCTGGAGAAACTGTGCCGCACTCTTGAGGATCAAATGAGTGAAATGAAAACTAAAAGCGATGAAAATGTGCGACAGCTGAATGACATTGGGGTGCAAAGGGCAAGACTGCAAACAGAAAATGGTATGAATGAATAATTAACTTTGAAAAAAATTTAGTTTCTCACTTTAAATCCTATGATTTTTGCATTTTTTTCTTTTTTTTAAAACCTTCCTTAGGTGAAATTAGTCGCCAGTTGGATGAGAAGGAAACCCTTGTCTCTCAGCTGACACGGAGCAAGCAGGCTTTTATCCAGCAGATTGAAGAGTTAAAGAGGCATATTGAGGAGGAAGTTAAAGTATGAAAAATACACCAGAACTTACATTTATATGTGTAGTTACATACTAATAATATCCAAAATCAGATTATCGAGATGCTAATGAAAAATGGTCTCAATTTTTAAGGCCAAGAATGCCCTGGCTCATGCTGTTCAGTCTTCCCGCCACGACTGCGAACTCCTCAGAGAGCAGTACGAGGAGGAGCAGGAGGCCAAGGCTGAGCTGCAGCGTTCAATGTCCAAAGCCAACAGCGAGGTGGCTCAGTGGAGAACCAAATATGAGACCGATGCCATTCAGCGCACTGAGGAGCTGGAGGAGGCCAAGTAAAGAGGACCTCTAAAATCCTGCTGTTTCTAAGCATTAACTTTTAATTAAAAGAAAAAACTGTGCGTTAACAGGAAAAAGCTTGCTCAGCGTCTTCAGGATGCAGAAGAATCTATTGAGGCTGTGAATGCAAAATGTGCCTCCCTGGAAAAGACAAAGCAGAGACTGCAGGGTGAAGTGGAAGACCTGATGATCGACGTGGACAGAGCTAATGCTCTGGCAGCTAGCCTTGACAAGAAGCAAAGGAACTTTGACAAGGTTAGAGTATTTTTGTGCTTTTCTGCCTAAATGAATACAAAAGAAATGTGAATAACTAAATCTCAGTGGATTTCTTTTATCTGCTCAGGTTCTTGCTGAGTGGAAGCAGAAGTATGAAGAAAGCCAGGCCGAGCTGGAGGGAGCTCAAAAAGAAGCTCGTTCTCTCAGCACTGAAATGTTCAAGATGAAAAACTCCTATGAAGAAGCTCTGGACCACCTGGAGACCCTGAAGAGAGAGAACAAGAATCTGCAACGTATGTAATATTTTGATGCCTTTAACAAGTCAGGATATGTAAGTTCTCTGATAAATAAATGAAGCACCAGTGAAGACCATAAATTTAAAGAAATCTATATAAATGTTCAGAATTGTTCTAACAACAAAAAAGTGTATCTGTCAGAACACCTCAAGGCAGTAATGAATCAAAATTTATGGATAAGTTAAAGTCATTCTTTTCAGAAATTTAGTGGCCATTTGATTAACCTGGCATACTACTGAAATTATTGTCATGCCTTTTTAACAAATCAAACTTAACTCAAAACCAACGTTTTTACAGAGGAGATTTCTGATTTAACCGAGCAAATTGGAGAGACTGGGAAAACCATTCACGAGCTGGAGAAAGGAAAAAAGACTGCAGAGTCAGAGAAGTGTGAACTTCAGACTTCTCTTGAAGAGGCAGAGGTATTGTGTGACGAAATAGTGACATGAATGCCTCCTTTAACGACTCTGGAGTAACACGTTATATGTTTTGCTGTAAGGCCACCCTGGAGCATGAGGAATCCAAGATTCTGCGCATACAGCTGGAACTCACCCAAGTCAAGAGTGAAATTGACAGGAAAATCGCTGAGAAGGACGAGGAGATTGAGCAGATCAAGAGGAACAGTCAGAGAGTGATTGAGTCCATGCAGAGCACCTTGGATGCTGAGATCAGAAGCAGGAACGATGCCCTGAGGATCAAGAAGAAGATGGAGGGAGACCTCAATGAGATGGAGATTCAGCTGAGCCATGCAAACCGTCAGGCAGCTGAAGCCCAGAAACAGCTGAGGAACGTCCAGGGACAGCTCAAGGTGAAGAGCGCCTCATTAAAGAAACACAATCTATTTTAATCAGACTAAAATATATATTTAATTTTAACTGTCTATTTAGGATGCGCAACTGCATCTCGATGAAGCTATCAGAGGTCAAGATGAAATGAAGGAGCAGGTAGCCATGGTGGAGCGCAGGAACAACCTGATGCTGGCTGAGATCGAGGAGCTGAGAGCAGCTCTGGAGCAAACGGAGAGAAGCCGCAAAGTGGCTGAACAGGAGCTGGTTGATGCCAGCGAGCGTGTGGGGCTGCTGCACTCTCAGGTGAATAAGGATTGAAGTGGTTATACAACCAGAATACCAGTATATAACCCAGCCTATGATGTTTTTAGAACACCAGCCTTATCAACACCAAGAAGAAGTTGGAGGCTGACTTAATCCAGATCCAAGGTGAAGTTGAAGACTCCATCCAGGAAGCCAGAAATGCTGAAGAAAAGGCCAAGAAGGCCATCACTGATGTGAGCCATCTTGTTGAATATGGGACCGCTATGTGACGAAACAGAACTTTTTAATTTACAAAATTACTGTACTTATAGGCTGCCATGATGGCTGAGGAGCTGAAGAAGGAGCAGGACACTAGTGCTCACCTTGAGAGGATGAAGAAAAACCTGGAAGTGACAGTGAAGGACCTGCAGCACCGTTTGGATGAAGCTGAGAATCTGGCCATGAAGGGAGGCAAGAAGCAGCTCCAGAAACTGGAGGCTAGGGTATGTGTCACATGCTAAAATTTACACATTTTTGGCATTATTTCATATCTTAAATTACTACATTGTCTTTACAAAAGGTTCGTGAATTAGAGGGTGAAGTTGAGGCTGAGCAAAAACGTGGTGCTGATGCCATCAAAGGGGTGCGAAAATATGAGAGAAGAGTTAAGGAGCTGACCTATCAGGTATAGTTCCATTTGTACTGCAAAAACTTAAACCATTAGTGGTCATAAAACTACAGTCACAAAAACAGCACTTGTGTACTGATAGTGTACTGTAATAACAAAGATATTAATGATATATTGTTCCTGATTTCTGTCAGACTGAGGAAGACAAGAAAAATCTTGTCAGGCTTCAGGATCTTGTGGACAAGCTGCAGCTGAAGATGAAATCCTACAAGCGCCAGGCTGAGGATGCTGTGAGCATAGCTGTTTCTCAAAAGAACTTTCTAAACATGTCACTTGGTCCATGTCTTTTATCTTGACTATGCTCTGTCAACAGGAGGAGCAGGCTAACAGTCACCTGACCAGGTACAGGAAGGTGCAGCATGAGATGGAGGAGGCCCAGGAGAGAGCCGACATCGCCGAGTCTCAGGTCAACAAGCTGAGGGTAAAGAGTCGCGAAATTGTCAAGGTCAAGGTAAATTAAATAAATCTGATACTAGATCAGTGATTTTTTTTTTTTGCTTTTTTGGGGGTATTGGGTCAAATGTTTGACCTGCCATAATCCTGCCATTTCAGACTAAAGAATCAGAAGAGTAAAGACAAATTCAAGATAACAAGAAGTAACTGGAAGTCATACAATATGATTACCTTGTTACGTCTTTATTGTGTCTTGATGTAACAAATCAATAAAAAAAATGCATTTGCATCTTCTTGTCTTTTCAATGATTATTTTTATCATTTGCATTTATGATTTCAATATGAGCATTCAACCAAACAACGACGACAACAGCAACAATAATAACAACAATCATAATAACAACAATACATTACATACATTTTGAAATTGGCATTTTTCTCCCCGGATTCCTTATTCAAAGATTACGCGAATTGGCAGTGACACACTCGAGAATATTGCGATCCAACAATGCGCAGGCACTGTCGGTGAGAAACACCACTACAAAAGCAACTAAAATGTACTGTTGGACAACATTTTCACTCGGTGTCCACAGGAGGCCAAACACCTAAAGTCAGTGACCTTTTAACGCCACTTAAGAGGACACCGTAACAGGTCCCTAGACCGTGCTTTAATGTGTTTTGAAATGTATAAAAAATATCTTTTAAAAATGTGAATTGTAACCAATTTGCAGCCAATCTGGGAAAAAAAAACGAAATTCGAACATTGTAGATTATTTTTTTCTGTAGCCTATTTTATTTATATAGACTTTTTTGCCATGTTTTGTTTGTTTTACCCTCTCGTTTGTCTTATTACCTCTGGTCACCAGGGGTCAGCATTGGATGGCAGGAAAACATGCTGATAAATCTCTGCGAGGTTTATAAGGCAGATTTGAATGAATTGTTCTGGCATGATTTTAGTGTGACTTTAAAGAAAATGTTCCTGCCGGGGTGACCCCCGTGGTAAGGGATGAGTTTCGGCGCGGATGGAGATGCGCAGTGCGCCTCTGTAGCGATGCCGACTGGGACCGCTGCAGTGTAAACAAGGCTGTCCGAGGGTGCAGTTCTGCTGTCTGTGGTGAGGACACCGATGGTGTCACCGCTATCTTTATCTTTAAAATGTCCCATCCGTGGTTTTTCAGCATGCAGCGGCACTGCCGCTGGTTGCAATTCGAGTGTAGCGGTCCACTTCTGTTAGTGTATTCGGATTGATCGTTTTTTCTCTTTCTCCAAATTCGGTGATGCTCCGTTAAATCTCGGGAGAAATGCCAGGCAAGCAGGGAAGTCCAGGAGCGGAGGACGCGCCACCGACCTTGCCGTCGGTCCGGCCGCCCTGCGACCGTCTCCCCTGCAACAAGAGCAGCGTGTGCTCCCGCTCCTACTTTGTGGTCGTGATGGTGTTTTTTCACATTTACATTATTAATGTTATCGCGCTGCTATTGTACGTGCACTACAACAATGGACAGGATGAAGCCAGCAGCCGGGGTCGTGACGCTGCCGGCACTGGCCACCAGCGCCCTGCGTCCGGATCCGAGTCACCAAAGCCTGACGTGTCTCTCACAAGAATCGAGGGAATTAGAGTGAGTAATTTAACGTGATGGGATTATTCATGCTCATGGTTTCAATTCTCGCACCTCATTTCTCTGGCCCATCGTTGTACTGTAGGTTGGACATGTCCACAAGGTGTCCCTGGTGCCTGGAAGAGTGCATGAAATGCGCACTCTGAGTCTGAAACCTCTGCTCTTTGGTATAAACAAACCATCTATCCATCTGCATCACCACAGTCATAGTCTTGATTAGTTTTTCTGTGCCTTGAATACATTTGAATGTAGGTAATGGTGATATTTATGAATCTGCCCAATTAAGCTTCAACAACCTTACTATAAAAATCTATGTATTTTAATTGGGGAAAAATAATCATATATAGCTTCTATTAGATTAAAAACAAATTTACCAACAGCTTTGTTTAAAGCAAGGTCTGCAATCATTTTACACAACTACAACAAGAACATTTAAAGTGGATACAGCAGAAACACACTGCATTATAAATGACCTTGTCCTGTTATGCAGAGATTCCCGAGTTCTTGTCAGAGCATGAGTGTCGGGTTGTGATCCAGCTTGCTCAGCTGAAAGGTCTGATGGAGAGCCAGCTTATGGTTCAAGATGGCCAGGAAGAGCTGGCCAAGGAGCTCAACCTGAGCCCAGATGAGATCTTCAACCTTCTGGATATCAACCAGGACGGACAGCTGCAGCTCCATGAGGTGTATGTCATTTTAAGGACGGTGCAGTTCTGAGTAGTTATCTTAATCTCAGTTTTAATGCCGCCTCCCCCAACAGATACTGACTCACTCTCGAGTCAGGGATGGCATCTGGCTCACCCCGGAGAATCTAAGAGAGGTCTACGATGGCCTCAAAGCTGATAAAGATAATAATGGTAAAGAAAATGTATTTTTTGACCATGCACATCCTTTTTTTAAATCATCTCCACCAAATTGTATCAGAATAAAATGCATGTTCTTGCACTCTCTGCAGGGTTGTTGAGTCTAGAGGAGTTCAGGCTTCTGAGCAGTGACGCATTCCAGCGTTTTCTAATGCAACGTGGAGTAAAGAGGAGCCAGCTGGTGAGGAACAGCCGACATACGTGGCTGTATCAGGGGAAAGGAGCACACCAAGTGCTGCAGGACATCAAGGAGAGGTGGGCCACGTTCGGATGGCCACTGAAGCTCAAAAACTTGGGACAAGTCGTCCAGATATTGATCTTCCCCCTGGTTTTTCAGAGTGACTCGTCTCACTCGTCTCCCCCCCACATTAGTGGACCTCAGTGAGCCTCTGCAGGTGGTCCGTTATGAAGAGGGGGGGCACTACCACGCCCACCAGGACAGCGGCCCGGTGTACCCTGAAACCGCCTGCACGCACACGCGCCTCGCGGCCAACGCTTCCACTCCATTTGAGACATCATGCAGGTGAGATCCCGGCACTCCCGAAGACCAGTAAAGCAACATCATCCGTGCGTCCGGTGTGTTACCAAACTGTCTGTTGACACTCCTTGTAAAGGCTCGCATGTTGGTCTACAGTACGTGTCTCTACATGTTAGTGTGCCATTCACTGGTTTGCAAGCGCTTGTTTTGGTGTTTCTTTGCACGAGACGTGTGCTTGTCAATTTAAACCTGTGTTGCACACCCAGGTACATCACAGTTCTCTTCTACCTGAACTCTGTTGAGGGGGGTGGGGAGACCGCATTCCCTGTGGCAGACAACAGGACCTATGATGAAGTGGTGCGTAAATGTGTGTAGGTGTGCAAAGGTGGTGTGTACATCATGTGCACGTTTTTAATGTCTGTGTAAACGCACTTGTTTGGTGGTCGTTAGATCGTCACAACGTTCGACAAACTGTCGCTGAGATTGCTTGTTTCATTTTTTTTTTTTCATTCAAGTCCCTCATACACAATGATGTCGACCTTTTGGACACGAGGAGGAATTGCAACAAAAGTAACCTGAGAGTGAAGCCTGCCAAAGGAACAGCAGTGTTTTGGTACAACTACCTTTCAGATGGAAGAGGTAACCACAAATACCTGATCAGCCCCTCATTCACTATACGGAGTTGAGTGGAAGAAATAGTGCTCACTGCCAAATTATTATTAAATTAATAATATCATGTCTAACTTTTCACATGTGACTGCCCTGGGATGATAGGATATATTGCTCATTAAAGGAAAATTGGTGGTTCACCTCTTCACAGTGCATTATGGGATACATTGAGTGTATGAAATAGGGTACAGCGATCCACAATTAACATCTGGACAGATCCACAAAATGGTGTTCTCTTTAGTGGGTGGAATGATTTCAGACAGCACATGCTAATATCCTAAAAGAGAAGTTAGCAAATGTTGTGATAAAGGATGTAAAATATATTTCCTCACATAGGAAAATTTGTGATGTAGTGGCTTAGGCTTACTGTTACTTTAAGGAAAACTTTAAGCACATCCTTTAATTATCACAATATTACCAAACTACAGTGCTTAAATGTCCTGCCATCATAGCTGAATACGATAAATACAAAATTACATCTTACTTGAAATAATCTTAATATTCAAAACAATTTCACATCATTTACTGGTTTTGGGACAATTTGGGGGTAAAACGTGAAATGTAGAGAGCTCAGAGTAAAATGTTCAGTTGATCGTAAGGGAGTACAAAATAAAGCAATATTGTGAACAGATTTATGAATAAACATATTATGCAAAGTTCTATGGAAGTATCAAGAGGTCTTAAAACTGTACCCACCAATATGTTCGATACATTTGACCTTTTACGGCTTGATCTTTCTTTTAATAGGTTGGGTTGGAGAGCAGGATGAATACGCTCTGCACGGGGGCTGTGTGGTTACCCGTGGTACCAAATGGATTGCGAATAAATGGATCAACATTGATCCAGATTATCAGCGTCAGGTCCGTTATCAGCAGCTGGTTTCACAAAATCCAGAGGATGAGGAGGATGAAGGTCTGATGTTGGACCCTGACATAGAGGGTTCAGACATACATCAAGACTTGTAGCTGTGTCGCTCCCTTCATTCATGTCTTGTCACGCATGACTAATTCCAGATCAGGGTCTTAAAACCAAAATGATACAAAGTCTTCCTCGCTCCTCTGCACAATTTCTATGGTAACATCCCCTGTGGCCAGTGTGTAGAGACAAGGTTATTTCAGGGAATGAGGTCACAGTGGGCTTATGCAATTGTAGAGAGATGTGTTTGTTAAATAGTAATTGATATTGTTCCTGTTTTTACGTTGCTGTAATTCCCACTTTTAGGAATGTTGCACTATGAACCCGTTCAAGGAGTTGAGACAAAAAAAAATTTGCATGCACTGACTTCACACGTTTTGCTGTTGCCACCAACAAAGATTTTTACTTGGAATTAGAAATGGCTGAGGAACATAATGTCCACGTGAACATAATGAACGATACCTCATGGCTGCCATGACCAAAAATGCTTCACACATGCACAATGTGATGCATTATTCCATACATTTGAAATAATCGTTCTTTTCTGCCTGGTCGGTATTGAGATTTTCCTTAAAAATGCAGTGTGTTGCTCTTGCACATTGAATAAAATGCACATAAGCCCCATGTCTTCCCAGTCTTGGCCTTCCTTCTTTGCAGACATCTGCACATCTATTTGTAATATTTAATTTCAGCCACTGAACACAACAAGCACAGTGGTGAATCTTCAGAATTGTGTGCTGGCGCACGACTCCTGAAATGAATCCGACATAAGTAAATATTAGTCCATATAGTAGTTCATAAGCAGTAGTTAACGAGCTGAACTAGTTCATCTTCACAAAAAAAAGTTTAAAGGGTCCTCACATTCACTGGATAACTTAATATGTGTCCATTTCACAAAGACGCTGGACTAGCTGTACTCACCGCTGAAGGCTCGTATCTGGGGAGGGACGTGGCTCCACGGTGGTTCAGACAGTAGATGACAGCATCGTGAACAGTTGCAAAAAGATGTTTCTTTGTTACTGACTCAGAGAAGAAGTTGCCAAACTCTAGCTGATCCACAACAGGGGCTTAAAGGAGAAATATTTAGTATATGTATGCTTTTTAATTTGCTACAGCTGCACTTGAGGGAGACAGTGGACTCACCTTGACAACCAGCTATGTAGACGTCCACATCAATCTCTCTGAAGTCCTTAAAAATCTGTCAACATAAATAATATTTTTCATTAATCATTTATTCCCTCGCCTGGTGGTGGATAGTTCAAGGGCAAAGATTTGCTGAGATTTTCACTTTTTATAAACTTATTTGGCCTTTGAGAGCTCACATTTTTCATAGTCTTTATAGCAACAGTGTCAATGAAGTTCGCTGTTGAGAGGTCAATTATGATGGAGTGAATGTCCCAGGTCCATTTCCCCAGTGACCCGAGAGAGACTCGCTCCAGGTCGTGACTCAGTGTGTCCTCAGTACTGGAGCCCAGAGTGGTGGTGTCCCCGTCCTGCAGTTCAGACATCCACCCCAAGCTGGTGCAGTCCTGGTCCCCTCCTTTCAAGTATTCCCACCTAGATTGGCCCTCTGGTGTTCGAGGAGTGGTCGGGATGACAAACACTGTCCCGTTTTCTCTTTTGGTCCAGCTCTGCTCCTCCTTGTCGCTGCAGGTGCCGTCCCACTGCCCGCCGTGGCTGACCTCTTCCTCCACAGAGAAGACCATCAGCCCAGACTGTGTCTTTGCTGCCCTCTGCACTCGTCTTTCCTAAAAAGAAACAGAGTTTAAGAAAGACAAAGGTTTTCTTAGAAAAGGCCTGGTAATGTCTCTCTGAGACGTCTTCAGCACAATACCTCTCTCTTTGCCTGCCTTTTCGCTCGTCTCTCAGCTCTCTTTTCTCTGCGTTTCTGTTTGGCCTCCTGCCTTCTCTTGTAGATAATCATTTTGCTAATATCAAGCCCACTCTGGCAGAAAAATAAGAGCAGATAATGACAGATTGATTGTTAATAAATAATGAAATAATTCACCCTTTAAAAGGGGTAAAGGGGCTTTTATTTTGAATTTGGAAGAGTTACAGCAGTAAAATCCATTTAGAGAACGACAGACCTTTTCCTTTAGAGCTTCAAGGTAGAGTTCAGCATTGGCAAAATACACAGTAGAAGAAGAGCGAAATATAGTAATTCCTGGAATTTCTCTTGCCTGTGGAGTAATGGAAATAATCTTTCTTTTAGAGTTGGATACAAACAGATTTATAGTTTACTTTAGATCTCCTTTACCTCTCGGTGAGTCTCGATGTCTAGGTACAGTTCAGTACCTGGTATGTTTCCCAAAACAGAGTACGTTGGCCTAATAGAGTTTTAAAATGTAGCATGGACAGGCAGCCTTCATTCACCATGAGTTCACACAAACAATGCAATGTTCTGAAACGGCTATCTCACATTTGAGTTCTGAAGATGACGGTAAGCAGAGCGAAAATGATCGAGGCTGCCAGACCCAGGTCCATGTTAAGGAGCAGGGTTGAGACCCACGTGAAGATCCACACCACCTGGGGAACACAGAGCGTCAAGAATAATGACACTAATCCAGATTCAACCCTCACTATTTCGACCTCTCACCAGGTCAATTTTACTGCTTCTCCAAAGTGGGACCACGTCCGAGTGCTGCTTAAACATCCCCTTCAGATTCACAAAGACAATCGATGAAAGTACAGCCTGAAACACACATTGTAAAAGGCTTCATTGATTCTGTGGGATGCGGATAAGACAAAAAAAAACATTACACCATCTCAATTATGAGATGTACTATTAGTTTTTACTGTAGTCACTTTGTAGTAAACAGAAACATTAAAATAACAACAAACCTTTGGCAAATCCTGGAACAGGGGTCCAAGTTTCAGAATAGTCACTAACACAATTAGAGCTGAGGCCACTCCTGCCATCTGAAATTACATGGCACAATAATTTAAATAAAAAGGAATGCCATGTAATGTAATGGATTCACTATAATTTGAGGTGTGATGTTATTTCTGTAATGTCCACCTTGGTTCTTCACTCACTTGTGTCTTTCCTCCAGTGGTCTCTTGGATGAGACTTCGAGACATCGATGGGCAGACGGAGTAGCACTGGAAAAAGCCCCCCACTGTGTTACTGAGACCCAGCGCCACCAGCTCCTGCAGCAGCGACAAGACAAACGGCACATTTACCAGAGAACAGATAAAAGTTTGGGGAAAAGACTGATATGACCTCAGGTTCACCTGGTTACTGTCCACCTTATATCCATGTTTCAGGGCAAATGTTTTTCCCAGTGAAATGGATATGGCATATCCAACAATAGCCAGGGCAAATGCGTCACTGATAACTTCTCCAAAGAGACTGACATTTGGGACCTGGGGAGAGCTAAGACTGAAGCAGACGGGAGGACAAGCTACGTCAGTTAATACCAAACACGTTAGGGATAGCTTCACCCAACACAGTTTTGGGTTTTTTTATTTGCATGTGAGCAGTGTTTAAAAATTCAAATACGTACCCACTGGGAATATCTCCAACAACTGAGATCTGGTAGCTGCTATTCAGGCCGGTGTACGATGATATCAAAGTGGCTACCATAATCTGGAGTACACAGAGACACACACACACACACACACACACACACACACATACACATACAGATTTTGCAACTTGAAAGTCAAACCGCCATTCATTAAAAATCTCGTAAATCATATACTTAATGTGAACCTAATCATTAGTCATAAATCTCAAGTTCGCTGTGATCTGCAGGAATGTTGCTGTACCGCTGACTCAGCTGGTTCCACCCTGTTTGTCTGCCCCCCCCCCCCCCCCCCCCAACCACGCCATCAGCAGCAGCAAACAAAGGTTACGTGACCTCAACGAATGTTTCGCAATGTGTTTTGTAATGTGAACTGACTGTGATGAGCTCCCCTGGGATGGGTACAGGCAGTTTTGGGTTGAGAAAAGAGTTGAGCTCCTTCATGGCAATAAGAAGCACCATGGACACAACACTGACCACCAGTGTGGGCAGATGAGTGTGTGGAAGCTGGGAGCAAACGTCCATCAGAGTCTGAAATTGAAGAAAAGGAAACAACCTTTTTTCCCCACTTCATATTTGAGGGTTATGTGACTTTAATCTATTTCAAAGCTATCCATTTAATTTAATTTAATTTAATTTAATTCAATTCATCTTCATGTACAGCTTGCAATACAGTCGCGAGTGTCTCCAGGTGTTGCCAGAAACCGAGAGCCTAATAACCTGAACAAGCAAAAGTCACAGGGAAAAGCTTCAGGCTCGTATGGGGGGGACTGTCCTGTTAATGGCCGGTCAGGTAAGGGAGGAGGAGAAGATTGGGCAAGAGGGAAGAGTAGAAAGAGGAGTGCAAACAAATGTCATATTATTTCCAGGCTATAGTATAATTTAAAATATTAGTGTGACCTCCTTGAAAGTACACTCTTTCATGTTTGTGCATTTTCTTGCAGTCAGAATACAAAAAAGTAGAAGATTATTTTAATTGTACTCACATAAATCAAAGCCAAGGGACCACTGAAGCGTGTGGGTGAAACTCCAAACATGTACTTCAGCTGTGCCACCACAGCATGAGCTGCGGCAGCGGTGGTGTAAGCCCTCACCAAGGGTTCAGACAAGTATGTGCCCACGAATCCAAACTTGACCAAACCCAGCACCACCTAAACAAACCATGAGAGGATAAATATTTAATCCTGGGAAGTATTTCTACCGTACTTAAGGTGCTATGTGTGTCGCCGGACCTGAATGAGTCCTCCCAGAACAGTAGTGGCAGCAGCCACCTGTATCCTGTATGAGTCTCGGGCATCTGTGTCCACCTCAGTGACATTCGTTCCATTTGTTTTGAAGAAATTCTCGTCTGGTGCGAGTCTCTCAGTCACACTCCCCACCATGATACTGAGCACTGTAAATGTACCTGAACACAGTAGATGATAAGATAATAGCTGGGCTGGGGCTGGAACGGCCCTGGAATCATCTGGCTCTCCTCTTACCAATGGATATATGACGGGACGTTCCAAAAAAGATATAGATCAGCGCTGGATAGAGTGATGTATAGAGCCCAATTACTGGAGGTAAGGAAGCCAATAATGCATACGCCATACCTGTGGATTTACAATGTTCTCTGTTTACAGATATATGGTGTGACAACGCAGGAGATGCCATTGCTAGTGTTTTTTTTCTCCATTCTTTACCTTGTGGCAGGTGCATGATGCCAACACTGATCCCAGAAATGAGGTCAGGCATTCCATAATCCCAGATTGAGTACTTGGGCAGCCAGTATAATATAGGAAAGAAGCTGACCACAGTTTTCTTCAGTCTTGGCACTGTACACCTGTAAGGAAGTGGGTGCACAGACAAATGCAATAGGAGAGCAGCCTGTTTTAAAACATGACATGAAGATACAACAAGACTTTGAAGAGTGACACAAGAAGTTGATCTTACTTAATGGAGCCTTTAATCCGTTCTCTTATAGGGCGATGAGTGTCCGAATAGGTTTTCCTCTGCGAAACCTCTTCCAGTTTTTGCTCGTCAAGCACCTCCCGCTCGACCATATATTTTAAAGATCTCTGTCTGATTTCCATTGGGCAAAATCTGTAACAATCTGATAGAATTCTATGTCTTTCTCAGTTTCTAAGTGACTGTCTGACAACCGCTCTGTCAAAAAAAGAGCTGTATCTGCAAGTATATATCTCACACAAAATAATGGTTAACTACTGATGTGGAAGGCTGAGCATCTTCATGAGATTTCCATGATGCTGCTTTTATCTATTAACTAGCAAAATTAAGCTCAAGAAGATTGCAAAACACCCCCTTTAACGTTGGACAACCGTGTTCTTCCAGGAACTACTTTTGAACCTTTTAATGTTTCATCAAAAATACACAATTAATGTCCCAACAAACAGGTGACATGTACAGCATCCGGTGTGCCTTTAAGAGAGTGGTGAAATCTGACGCTCAATCTTTTATTACAGTCATTCGATGCATGCAGGCATGTGACACAACAAACAGACACAGAATCGAGAAACAAAGCTAAGTAATATCAAGCAATTCATATCAGGCATTCTAATTTTGTCAGAATTTATTATTGTGGTGGTTTAAACTCATACCCTCCCTCGATAACCCGAACCCTCTCTGGCTTGTTTACAATATGCTGCAGCTTGGTCTATTTTTGGGTTAGTGGCTCAGACCGCCACAGCAAAGGAGGGCAAATATATCTTTGTCTCTTGTATTTGCCCAGACCCTCTTGAAGCCCCACGACTAACCAGTAACGCATGTTGTCTGATGTTAAAACAAAAATTATCTTTTGGACTTTTTACACCAAAGATTAGGATACAAAATTGGGATTTGATGACCTAAACGGTAAGGATTTTACTTGAGGATTGCTTGAAATTGTTGCCAACTTAATTTTTACA
The DNA here is from genome assembly GCF_003711565.1 of Takifugu flavidus. NCBI lineage: Eukaryota > Metazoa > Chordata > Actinopteri > Tetraodontiformes > Tetraodontidae > Takifugu > Takifugu flavidus. The sequence continues at coordinate 9,731,548 of NC_079523.1, read as the reverse complement.
TTATGAAAGGAAAGGTCTGTGTTTTAACATAAAGTCTAATAGAAAATTATTGGATTTAGTTTATTTAGAGGCCATTTAATTAGGAAGATATAAGCTTGTTTTGTTTTGCTGCAGTCATGACACTGGTTTAGTATTTCTTGGCTGGGATTTAATGTTAATATCTAATGTTACATGTGTTTATTATTGTTGATTAAGTCACCAAGTCTGGTTCTAATTTTCTTATCCTTCAGCAACAAACTCTTCGCTACCTTTTAAAGAGCAGAACACTCCAGCCTGACAGTAACACCATTTAAAAGTTGAGCCAACATGGATCTTACAGCCAAACATGGTTTAGCTCTTCTCGACCAACTGAGGAAGATGAGGGAGACAGAGCACCTGACGGATGTGGTGCTGGTTGCAGACGGCATCAGTTTTCCCTGTCACCGAGTAGTCCTAGCTGCCTTTAGTCCGTATTTCCGTGTCATGTTCACATGCGGCTTGCGTGAGTGCAACAACAGAGAAATACTCCTGCGTGACACGCCTGCAGAGAGCCTGGCCCTTCTTCTCAACTACATGTACTGCTCAGATCTCCCACTTAATAACAACAACGTACAAGGAATCTCCATCGCGGCATTCCTTTTGCAGATGGACGACGTCTTCATTCGCTGTCGAAAGCACATGATTGAAAACATGGATGCTTCTAACTGCCTTGGCGTGTACTACTTTGCCCGTGACCTGGGTGCAGAAGAACTTGCTGACCATGCACAGCGCTACGTGAGGCAACATTTTGTCCAAGTCTGCCAACATGAGGAAGTCCTAGAGCTTGAGCCCCATCAGCTGGGAAAGCTCCTGATGTCTGATGACCTTAATGTCTATCAAGAGGAGTCCATCCTGGATGTGGTTCTTTCCTGGGTGAAACATAGCACTGTGACAGAGACAGAGGTTCGTATCATCCATCTACCTGAGCTCCTTCGAAAGGTCCGTCTGCCATTGGTCAACCCAGACTACCTAAGAGAGATGGTGAAGAGGAACACGGTCCTGCTGGCTGAAGGTGAATGTCTAGATATGGTCAACGAGGCCTTAGAAGTCTCAACGATGCATCCTGCTGCTGTTCCACGTAAGCTGAAGCTGCGTTATGGCATGGAGACCACAGATCTCCTGCTCTGCATCGGTAACGACAGTGGCGGGATCAGATCGCGGTACGCCGACTTCGCAGAGCAAAGTTTTTGCTACGCGCCATCCACAACACGCACGTACTACATGACTTCTCCTCGATATGGCGACGCCCTGGGATATGTGAGCACCGGGGTTGTAACTGAGAACAACGGCATCATAGTGGCAGGAGAGGTGGGCGTGCGCAGAGCTGCCCGACAGAAGGACATCAATGTTGAGATTTACAGGTCAGAGAAGCACGTTTGGTAATGGCGTGGTTCTTCTCCAGGGCAGGAGTTATTCATGGGTGTCTTGAACTTCCAGGTACAAAGTAGAGGCCCAAGGAACCTGGGAGCACCTGACGTCAGCAGAGCATCGTGACTCATACGCTCTGGGATCACTGGGCGATGCCGTGTACCTGTTGGGAGGGCAGATGAGACTGAAGAACCAGTATCTCATCACTAACTGCGTGGAACGATGGTCTCTGCAAGGGGGGCCCTGGCGTAGTGCAGCACCCCTGCCCTTGCCTCTGGCCTTCCACAGCGTGGTCCGAATGAACGACCGCCTTTACGTGATGGGCGGTCGAACCCCACAGGTGGTCTTTTCACAGCTGCTGCTTGCATTCATTTGAACAGAACACATCTACAATGGGTCAGGGTTAGTCTTTCTCTGTGGGTAAATGAATGTTCTGATTTTTTTCTCTTCCCTTCAGACATTCAGCATGGAGGATGAGCCCGATCGTCTTAGCAACCGCCTACTGGAGTACAACCCACACACAAATATGTGGAAAGAGCTAGCCCCCATGAAATACTCCAAGTACCGCTGCTGTGCCGTTGTGCTGAATAATGAAATTTTCGTCATGGGTGAGGCTTTGTTTATTTATCTTTTCAAGTGGGAAATGCAGGTCATGTATAATCAAATGCTGCTGTTTCCCAGGAGGCATTGGGTGTGAGGGTGGGGACCGTGGGCAGTCACGGCACTGTCTCGATGCAGTGGAGATCTACAATCCCGATGGTGATTTCTGGAGGGACGGGCCTCGTCTTCCATGTCCCCAGCTGTCCCTACACACCTGTGGCCCCAATGCAGGTGTGGTGGCAGGAAAGATTTATGTGTGTGGGTACTACAAAGGAGCAGGTAACATAATCTAAAATCTTTACTTTGATGTTACAGAGGCATTTTCAAATGGCTCCACCACCTTTTCCCTGTCTTCTTTACCCTCAGATCGACATGAGGCTATAACAAAGGACATTTTGGAACTGGATCCCTCGGACAACCGATGGACGGTGGTGGTTCGGCGGGCCCTGATGCATGACAACTACGACGTTTGCTTAGTGGCACATTTGAACCCAAGGGGACTCATGTCTCCACCTGCAGACTTAGTTAAACTGTGACACCCCTGCCAGGACAGGTCAAAGCCTGTTAGAGAGAAATTGTGACAGAAAACAATTATTAATGCACAAATTGCTGCGCTGAAGAGTTTCACCTTTAAAGTCTTAGAGCACTTTGCATGGGAGAGGAAGTGGGGGTTAAAGATTTGCACATTCTAACAAGAGATCGCTGTTCAAATGTAGTATAGTATAAGCAGTTTTGTTGTTGCACAGAAATTGATCATTTATAAGCTGCATCTCGGTCACTTCTAATAACAAATTATATATATAAACCTATAAATAGAATTAGATTTCTATTTACGTTTATTAATGATTGAGATTGTGAGTCAGTTATTGTCTTTAATGTGTCTATTTTGTGTGTTACACTATGAATACTGAATTTATTGCCAAACTCAGTTTATTTTCCAAAACTTTCTGTCTGAAGTGAGCTCATCCATCTGCTGATCAATTTTTAACTTTATTTAACTGATTTTTTTTGCAAAAATTGTACAAAACAATTCTGATTTTTTTAAGATGTGAAATTAAAAAAGTGAATTTAAATCCAGACATATATAAAAGCAATTCAAATTGTTGCTGTTTCAAAGCTATTATTTTGATTTGGAGTTTTTTTGGCATAATATCATGGATATGCATCCTATTAAAAAAATCCAATTTAACACAACAAACAAATAGAAGAGATGTAAATTTGGACTCTGTTTTTGTGTTATGAACTGTATCCTGTCATTTATGTTTATTATACTCTCACAGTTACAAATGTAAACATATCACAGATGTAAATGTTGTTACCAATGGCAACAAGGCTGCAAAGTTACAACCACTGTCCACAAAATCAGAATAGAAAGATGGACTCGGTTTGATTTAATTAAGATTCCACTAGTATAAATATATAAACTGTAAATAAAATAGAAATATATGTTTTCAAAATTACACCTAAACAATATTAACACATTAACATAAATCCTACACAAAAAATGGAGACTAACTAATGTATATATATTATGAATGTACAGTCCTCAAACACTACAAATAAGATGTTGTAACCACCGATCATCACTAGAAGCCTAAAAGCGTGTCCGAGTCCATGCCAAACATCTGCCAGAGGCCCTCACGTTTGGTTGGGGTCCCTGTTGTGGACTCAGATGAGAGCTTCCCTGAGACAGGGATGGGGTCCACCTCGGGGAGGCAAAGGGAGTTATTGCTGCTCTGAGACCAGCAGTTGTGAGGGATGAGGAGAGAAATGTTGCCTCCTTTCTTTTCACTGCTTTTTACTTTCAGGTCTGGGGCGAGACTGTCCTGTTGGGGTACCCTGTTCGGCTTACACACTTTCTGCTGTTTGACACAGGTCATGGGCTGTGGACAGTTTAAATCTGCAACACTGTACTTACTCCTCTGTGAGAGGACCAATGGCCTCTTTGCGCTCCTATGGCCCCTGAGAGATGGCGTCTTTCTGCCTATAATCTGGCTGGGGTACTGAGGAAGTTCAAGCTTGTGTGACACAAGTTTTAGCTGTGTAACGTTAAGCTTGTTTCCTGGCAAACTGCTACAGACGGGGCGTCCAAACTCTGGTGACGTCTGAGCAGCAGACGCTCGGACCACAGCAGCTTTGACAGAGTGCTTCTCAACTAAGACATTGAGCAGCTTCAGAGCCTCTTCAACCATGCCTTGTTTTCTTTCCTGGCCTTCTCTCAGATGCTCCAGACTATTCTTTATGCACTCCAGATTTGAGGCAAGTACTGATGTGTCCTCCCCATTCTGGAAAATAAAATTAAAAAAACAAAACAAAACAAAAACAGTGGCTCAAAGCCATTAAAATGATCTTCCCCTGATATTCATACACTCACCTTTTGCACCTTCTCTTTTAAGTCAGTCAACATCTCTTTCTGGGAGCTGACTTTGTTCTGCAGTGTCTCAAACTGCTGGGAAATGTCGCTCCGTAGACTGTTATAATTGGTTTCATCTGATATACATGGGCGAGGAAGACAGAGGTTTTTTGTAATGCACTGACTTGATGATGGCAAAGAGGCTCTTCTTTTGTAAAAAACATTAACTAAGACACTTACATCTTGATGTGAAGCTGTCAATTTTTTCAAGAAGTGATTGGCACACAGCAGTAGTGTTCTGCGTTCCATTTACAATTTGTTGAATCTAGAAAATATTGTGACAAAAAAAAAACCCAAACACCAATTAGACACAGGGTGAGCGGTGGCATCAGTGAAGTGACTGACGGAGGACCAGTATCACTTACACTATCAAACGCTTTCAGCAACTGCTGAAGATCTTTGGTGACAAAATCACTGTTAAAGAGAACAGATTGCAGAAGAGTGAATATTTTAAATAGGGTTGACTTCTTCAGTGAGCAAGTGTACGTTTAAAAGAGACGTCCCACGTGTGGAGACATACCACTCTGCTTTTTCTGTTGCTCTTTTCTTGTCTTCCTGAAATTTATTCAGCATTCCAAAATATCTGCTTTTGTCTTTAAATTCTCCAAGCAAGAGCGGCTTGCTGAGGTAACTGTTGGCGAATTTTGGTTCGCTTCCCTAAAAGGAAATAGAATATTTTCAGATATAAACACGCAAGTGTGCTTCCTGTTACATATGTCCCAGATAGAGGTGCTATATTTAATTAATGATTAATAAAACTTTTAAATAGTTTTATATTGGTTTCAAAATGAGCTAATGTCATATTTCTTTTCCAGCATCAGGAACAAATTCTATCGAATCAACAGGGTTTGGTTTGATATATTGAGGGGACTGTGTAATTACTGAATCTTTTATATCGATATATTGAGGTGAAACTCTTACGTCTGAACTCTGTTGGGAGTTCCTGGATGACAAACTCACATCCTGAGAAGCACTTTGAGAATTGTCAGGCCAAAACTGAGACCCACAGAAAAACTGAGCATCTGTAAAACTACAGTAGCTGTTGGGAGCCACGTTCCTGCTGATAATGTCGCACAAAGTTTGATCAGAATAAAAAGTAATAGGGATAATTAGTGTGTTAAAAAAAACAAGACAAGACAAGCACACACTTCAAACATGACTTTACAATGCACACCTATATACGTGGAACTATAATTACCACAACTGTAATTTAAGTGATGTTAACCACCTGCTTCCAGTTGGAATGTTCAGCATTTCTTTTATGCTCCTGGCATGGTTCATTGTGTTCAGTTACCTGTTTACAAAAAGAACACATCATGGTCATCTTTGTTTTATTGAGACTGCATTTTACCAACTGTTGACAGAAACTGGATTTAGTCAAGATCCTTTTAGCTAACTTAAGCTTGAATGGCTAGAGAGGAAATACAGTATGTAATAAGCAGGGAGTAAATACACATCTCAATAAACCTTGTCTACTAGTAACTGGATTAAATATTGTTCCATATGTTGGTTTGTAATGGTATATAGGTTATATAAGTCTGCGCGAAATACATTACTCACAATTCTGCACACTTTACTGCGTATCTGAACATTAACCATTTCACTCACGAGGATTTAAATCTCCCGCCGTGTGCAATCACAGCGCGAGGTTAGGTTGCATTCATGTACATCGGAAAATCGCAATATAAAAGAGTGTGTTTGTAATTTTGGTGAGGTTTATCCTCAGTATATCAACGAAAAATGTATTTAATAGGGCATCCTAATAGGTAAACATCTACAATTGCGCATCCTGACTTGCTGCGAGGGAAATCTCGTATGTTTTCCCTCGACGCTCCGAAAACATGCTGGCAAATTAGTAGAGATCCCTTGAAAAGAGTTTGTCAGTTAATGGGAGGGCTGATTTGAATGAATTAGGGTGCACCAGGATTTAATTACTGAAATTAGTCACTCTTTAAAATGTTAATTTAAATCTGTTTGATCAAGTGTTATTATGCATATCATTCGCTTGGATATGCTCCTCTAAAATTACTGTCAGTGAACGTATCATACTTATACTCTTGTTTTGAAAGTAGAACCCGGAAATGAAAGCTCGTATGCTACATGGCTACATACTTAAATGTTGGCACTGTTTTTATGCCAAAGCTTTAAAAATATTAATGACAGAACTATTATAATTTGGTACCAGATTCAATTTCAGGGTTTTTCCACTGGCGTTTTGCCCAAACCGAAGCTTGGCGTTGGCTGGTGAGTGAACTTATTTGTGCTTTCAACCGCAACAGTTTGAATTTTCTCCCTCTACGAGTCTAAACACCTTCGTTAATGGACTAAAAAACATTGTTTTAGATATGTTTTTAAATTGGATCATATGAGGGCCACCGCTGATGACGATATTTTAGGTGAGATCGAGAACACGACACATATTGACAGGTGCTAGCAAGCTGTTAAGGTGTTCAGCAGTGTTAATCGTCTGGGTCGATTGATTAAAAATACTGGAGGTTTGACCCACATTGCCCACTTTATTTTATTTTACGAATGCATGCCATTAAAATAAGAACAATATTTTCTCGTCAACACATTTGCACATTCATTTTCAAAACATTTAACTTTGCCATCAATTTTGCAGGCCTTCTAATAATCCAAGAAATAAAATGCTGTTTTCTTGAATAACTCCAGTTGTCATTCTTGCAATATAAATATCTAAGCATCCTAAATTTGGGCCGAACAGTTTAGTTCTGATCAAATTTGTCTTTGATCTTTTAGGGCTCAGTCATGGCTTTGTCATTCCTGATGGTCTTTGCTGCAACTGTGATTCTCATCAGACCTGAGACACCAGTAACAAAGGTACAAACAGGAAGTGGCTTGCAGCTGCAGGGCTGATGTGTGTGTGTGTGTGTGTGTGTGTGTGTGTGTGTGTGTGTGTGTGTGTGTGTGTGTGTGTGTGTGTGTGTGTGTTTTGTTGGAGCTGTTGTTTGTTAACCTGTGAGTTGTGTTTCCTGTGCAGGCCCTCCGTCAGGACACACTTGAGTGTTGTGGTGAGAAACAGAAATTGAACAGTTCGTGTTCAAATGACACTCACTGTGAACCAGGTAAGACAAAGAATCTACCAAAAATGATGAAATACAATGTAGTGTAAACATATAGAGATCTAAGTCACCTGTTTTTGTACACACATTAACTTTCTGAGTGTAATTTGTGTAAATCTGGCATATTTATTGAAATATAGGGGATCTGTGATTGTGTTGCAGTGCAGACTTTTTTTTAATCATGTTCATTTTATTGATTGTAACTAACAATATTAAATATGATTTTGTCAGTATGAGAACTCAAATGTTGGAAAAGGTGACTGATTCATTTATTGATTTTCAGGATGTTTCTGGCGAGTCCTTGAGAATAGCAACACTGTTTGCATATTCTGTGATCCAGCAACTGCGGATTTAGACAACATAACAGTCTGCACCTACAGTAAAGCTGCAAACTGCACCCACAAATATGTAGCATTAACTTGGCCTCGCTTTTAATACCTTTGTTTCTGTTTTTGCATCTGATTTTCCATGTGCTCTGTAGACTACACGCTCGAGAGGAAAAATGACACCACTGTTACCACCGTCACTCCAAAAATTGGTAAGATGGTTACAGTCTCTGTGGATTCATTAGCCCCTTTTCCAGGGAAATTTTCAGAAAGCTTAAATTAAATCTCTAGTAATCCGGTAGAAAAATTGAAAAGGTCTTGAAATTAAAAGGGGGCTTTTGTTTTATGTAAGAGAACTTTGCCTTTGAAAAAAGAATTACCGTATATGGAGCAGTCGATTGTTCCTTTTCTTTTCATCTGCAGGAGGTCCAGGTGTGGCTGCCTCTCTTCTCCTGGGAACACTGTTAATCAGCTTGTTCCTGATCCTCTCTGTTGCTTCTTTTTTCTACCTCAAACGTTCCAAAAGGCTCCCTAACATCTTCTACCGTCGCAATAAAGGTAAAAGGCATTGGCTGTATTTTCCAGCCTGAATCACAAAGCTATGTGGCACCTCTTGATCTGTCACCCATCATCTACATTCTAAGAGTGTTATATTTGTTCCCAGCCTTCATTTTCCAACCAAGTGAGACAGTAAGTCAGTTTTTCTGTCTATTCAAGAATAATCACTCATAGAAGAAAGTCAAGGTTTGCAAATTGTTTGTGTCTCTGAGGAAAATGTGTAACTTATTTACTTTTCCATTCCAGGCTGTCATGATTCCCTCCTCATCAGGTGAGTCTTGCTTTCAGAATAGGTTGATCGGGTTTTTTTTAGTGTTGTAGGAAGCTATTGGCAGCAATGAAATGAAATAAAATTCCTCACAGCTGCCAAATAACATAGCATTCAAAGAGAACTATAAATACCTTTAATACTTCTGTTGAAGACAAACAAAAGCTGCAAGGTGAGGATTGCAGCTGTTGTGATGTAATTGCAGAGTGCTTTTCACTGACTCCATGTATCCTCTGGTTCTTTTTAAGGGAGAAAGCCACGGTATGTCAGAAGGGAGCGGCCACCTGTTGCATCAGCGGTGAATAGTGCCATTGTCCCCGCCACCCACCCAGCCACCCAACCAGCCACCACTCAAGACATGAATGTATAGGCGGGGAGCAGGTGGAGGGGGCCTTGTAGGTACAGCAGATTGCTCAGGAATAGTCAAGTTTTGGGTGGTTTTTCCTAATTATTAGAAAATCCGACTTTGTGCAAGTGGCCAAATGCTTCTTTACCTGTTGTTGCTTTATCTGAACATAGCAGGAGAATGAGTTAGATCTGTGGGTCTGCTCCTGAAACAGTCTTGTTGATATCAAATTGACGTGCCACTTTCTTGACGCAACAGTTCAGAACATGTCCACAAATAAGATTGTGAAGATAGAGTTCATTTCTTTTACATTTGAAAGGGGCCAGATTATCTTTTTCCCAGCTTTCTCTTGCTTACAAACCCCTCTGAAGATAATGTAGCAGCCTACTGATTTAAAAAAAAAAAAAATTGAAGACCATTTGTTTGGCTGTGATATTTATTTACATGGTTCAAACATGCACTGAGAACAACAAACGCTAATTCTACAGGTTATTCAGAGCGAATCAGAGGGTCTGCAGGGATGCTGGCTGAGTCAGCTTCAATATCCAGTAAACACTGCTGCACATATACAACCTGCAAATAAACAGGGGTTTAGTTTGGTCTGAACGAGGCCTGGTGAGAGAACTCAAACAGCTTTTAGTCTCTGCGATTTTCCTGTTTCTGTTGTTACATTTGTATTTATTGATGAGCGTAGCCACGATGAATGTATTACAAGTCACGCTTCTATTTATTACATTCCACACAATTTCTATTAGTGATGTACTTAAAGTCCTTGGTCCAACAGAACATCTTTACATAACAATTCACTTCTAAAAACTTGTTTACCTGAGTATGCACTTTATTTATCAAAAGTCTTGGTGGGGGTTTTTTGTTTTATGAAATGGTCAAAAACTGAAGATTTTATAAATTAACTTTTGCCAAAACTGTGCCATGAAGGCAGGAAGCATCAAGTGATGAATGATGGGGTATTTGAATCGTATCCAGTGGCCTTTACACCCTTCTGAAGTTAACCTGCCTTTTTGATTTATTTGCTGGAATTTGTTGTTTTATAGTTTTATATTTTAGCTGGTCGTGCTTTTTATGTGTGAAGCCATATGAAATGAACCTGGAAAGAAGGCAGCCATCATATTGTGGACATTCCCAACTCGTCTTCACGTCTGCTGTTGCACTGATAACCATAAGAGGCGTGTATGTGCTGTTTTATACAGATGTTCTTGTTTTGGTAAGAATGTACAAAGTCTAGTTTCAGCTCAAGAAACAATGTTAAATGTTTAATATTTGAAATAAAGCACCATTGCACAGGCAACGTCTCCCCGTGTGCAGTTTCATTTGTGATATAGAGAAACAAGACGTTGTCCTTTCAGCATTCAGCCTTTTCACTGGCAAAATAGCCTTTTATTAAAGTTTGTCACAGTGTTAATAGTACACAAAACCATGATGACTCCAGGGTTGGTGTAGAGTGTGACGCCTTAGTACCAGTTCCGTTCAGTGTTTATGGATGGAATTTTTAGACAGAGCTCATGATGGAATAAAGGAAATATATTTGTTTTTCACTGTGCGTATGAATGAAACCTTTAAGGAAGCCTTACACTTTTATTTTTAACCCAGTTTAATACTGGAATCAGTGTTTTACCTCTAATCCCTATAAATGTTTTCCTATTGTAGCAGTGAAATGTCACCTCTGCCAGTGGAAGTAGCCACGATTGCTGCGGCTGCCGCTACATGTGACTGCACATTCTCCTCTATTTATAACAGCTGAGTGCCAGACACCAGTTTCACGTGCGCAAGGACAGTCGGACATCAGAGCTGTGGGGAGAACTTCCTGACACCTCCAGACAGGACGCTTGTTTTCCTGTGGCAGGTAAGTTCCCAGCTGACCTGCAGAGACTTGTGGACTCTAAAGATCTGTGGAACTGTGTGTTAGTTGTGCTGGCAATGAGCAACTGCGACTTTAATGAGGAAGTTCAAAAATTGTAGGACTGCATTTGTTTTAACTTTAAGAGACAATTTTGTGTTAATACTGTGTGAAAATGAGTGTGTTCTGAATGGTTTTGATGGTTTGTTGATATTGGACAGCTGGATTTCTCATATCAGGTCATGTGATCACGAGCGGGGCCATGGGGTATTTTGAGGTTTGTTATTGAGCTTGTGACCAAGGTGCTCTGGTGTTGCTTTGCCACTCTCTTTTCTTATGCAACAGCTTATTTTTCTGCCAGTCTCTAAATGAATCCCAAACCCAAAAGCTTTGTTTTCTTTTCTGCAGATCAGAAAGAATGTAAGGTGTTGAAATGGATGACTTAGATCACAGTATGTGCATTGCAGCAGATGAATGGATGAGGTTCTATGACAAGTGTGAAGAATGTGTTCTGCCTCAGCCTTTGCCTGCCAGCCCTGATAAGTGGGGCCTCAGCGATTCAGAGGGTTCTGACTCCAGTGCAGGTCACGAGGGGCAACGGACTCCTGCAACGAGTAATAAAAAGAAAAGGAATGCATCAAGACGGTGCAGGGAGGATGGTAATCATAGCCTTTCAGGAGGAGAAAATGATGACCTTTCATCAATAGCTGACAGTGAAAGTGAAATATGGGCGCTGTGTCTCAATTACTCAGCCATCAACGCAGCAGAGGTGAACACGAGGGCAGAACCCATCGCAGCCCCACTACAAACCGAGGACGCCCAATCTGCAGATGACGAGCCAAAGGCTGATGGAGTCTGGCAAAGTGACACTTCCTGCACGCGCGACCCACTTTCCTACCAGCGGGGAGCTGAAGAGCTAACTGGGAACGAGCCACGCGGTCCGGCTGGAGCCGCGAGCGGTGTCGCGTTAAGTACAGAAAAAGAACGCTGGTTTGTGACAGTGAATGACAGCCCCTCGCGACCCAGGGTGCACGTCACCGCTGTGAAAAAAAAAGAAGGATAAAACAGCCCCGGAATAGCAAACGCCTATCCCAAACCACCGGGGGGGAGAAAATCCTGGTTGAGTTCAAGGCAAATCATGAGAGAGCGAGGGCTAAGACTCAAGTCAAATCTACTAGCAAAAGGATTCAAAAATCAAATGTTCTGGCTAAACCCGGTTTGTTACAAAAGCCTTTCACATCGGGTCAACACCAAGGAGCCGTATATGACCCGAGCTGCCAAGTCTCAAGTCTCCATGATGTGTTTCCAAGCACAGGCCTTCCGGGCTTGGACAGAGTGGAGTCTGATGAGCTAGTAGACACAGCCAGGAGCTGTGATGCTGCTGCTCATCTACCTGCTACCGAATCACTCAAGGAGCCTCAGCAACATCTCGTAGAAGCTCAGCAGGGCGCAGAGGACACTGAGGCGAGAGCGGCACCGTCCAGCTGCAGCGTTCTCGCCGATAGGACCCCGTCTCCTCCACCTGCCGCATGTGTGAACAAAACGCCAGGCGAAGACGCTGGGTGTGACCGGGACGCACGCTGCACCCGGGTCAGCACGGCTGCATTAACATCTGGCCTGTGCGCTCATAAAACAAACCTTCCACCATCTGTTGAAAGCTTATCTGGAGATCAGATCAGCCCTGCCTCTGTTCCTGTTTTCACACCTTCTTCTCCGGCAGACAGCCCTGACTCATGTGCTGTAGCCGCGGGCCGCCCTCGACCTGTGTACGCCATCTCGGCGTTTTGGGACGACATGGAAAAAGTAACGATAAATGACATTTTGCAGCTCAGGATGGCTGGAGGTGCGTCTCCTGGGCTCGGAGATAAATCACCGCACGTCAGTCTTCCAACAAATCACAGCTCTTTGGCTGATAGTAAATCAGCTGCCGGGGTTCCGCTTGACACATCAGACACCGCCGACTCCGATTATTTCACGCAGCTGGATGAACCCAAACCAGATCGCTCAGGCGGGGACCTCTCCGCCTCAGATTTCGAGGAAGAGCAGCTCCTCGGCACCAGCAGTAATTCCAGTCCTGATCTCCTACACAGCAAGCAAACGGGGGCCAGATGCTCCCCCTACCTTGCGGACGAGGAAGGGGAATCCACAGCTTCTGAAGGAACGGAGACGCCTGTTCCTGCAGGCGATTTCACACAAACCTGTTTGAAAGTTCAGGAATGTGTTCATTTCCACTCCGACAGTCTCTTGCGGCCACAGAGGTTAGTTAAGAGCAGAAGCATGCGCAACGTGCGAGCGCTGAGAGCAGAAGATTTATCGTTGCATGACGATGGCGACAGCACACCAGTTCTCTGCTCACCTCCTGATGAAAGCAGCCGTGAAATTCCTTTTCTATCTAAGGAGGACGTCTTAGATAATTGCCCACAATTGTTCTGCCTTGGAGACGTAATCGGAGAAGACAAATCAAAGAGTGTCCCCGGGCCTGTCCTCCTTTATGACCCAGACCCAGTGTTTGACTACAGGCTTCTCACATTCGGGGATGAAATTTTGCTCACTTTTCTTCGTTATTCCAGGCACAGTGAGAAGGAAACCATCCCAATTTTTTCCTATTCACATCCTCCTATCAGAACACTCAGATTCCCGAGTCATGTTTTCCCGAATCCAGTCTGCGAGATGACGCACTTCATGTCTCCACTGGGGGACGTGCCAGGGTGTCCCAGTAATGGGGGGACAACTGCAGTGAGTCCGCATGGACATGACAACAACAAAACCTTCACAGTCGCGAAGATTAGCCTCCAGCACAAAGCTGGAATCTGGTGCAGAAGCTCTGGAGCCTGGATGCTCCCACTGGACGTGCTGGCTCTGAGGGGAGCAGATCCACCGGCGGATGTGGTCGCTGAGGCCGACGCCGCTTCGGCGCCTCGTCGGTCACTGTCGGCGGAGCAGCAGATTTGGGAAACAATTAATACAAGTAAGTCCAAGATGTCATAAAGCAAATCCAAAGCTAAAGTGTGATGGATTAGCTGTACCCTGATGCCTCACGCAGGACGGGAAGGCATCTTCTCCCGCTTCAGTCAGTCCGACATGTGTTTGGTCTGCATCGCCGTTGCATCATGGGTATTAAGATCCGCTGATCCAGAGTCTGCTGACGCCTGGAAAGCAGGTATGAAAATTTACATTGGTGTTCCCCTGTTATTTATCTACTATATGATCTCAAACCTCCTACCAGGATGCAAGATTATAGCCCTAAAAAGAAATATATTTAAAACTTCTTTTGATTGTTTTCCCAGTTCCTTATTGGGAAATTATGTGTGCAAAACGACTGGATAATATTGATGCACTATTTTAAGGGTATAAACACATTGGTCTTTATGAATATGTGAGTATTTATTAATATATTCTATATCAAAATGCTTTACTATTTTAAACTTCACTCCTGTCTCTGCAGTGACCTTTTTGTGCAATTTTGTCTCACTGTTTTCTATCATTTTGAAAAGATTGAATTCTTTAAGACAAAAGTAACGATCAGTTCATGATTAAAAAGGGGAACTAACTTGACCTCTTCTACAGCTCTGCTGGCAAACATCAGTGCTCTGTCTGCAATCCGCTACCTGCGGCAGTATGTGATGCAGAAGTCTTCCCCAGACGGTCCCTGATGTGGACACAAGCACCAAACCTCTTCACTTGGGTCCAGCAATCCGACATACAAAGTGGTTCTTCGAGAGCCTGAAACTAACTTCACATGTGGAATTCAGATCGCAAAGACGGAATTGGGGCCTGCATGATGGCCGCTACCTCAGATTGTGCCTTATTTCTCATCTTTTACACGTGAGAACAGTTCAGAGAGGTCCGGTATTGGGATTAATCCGTTTTGAAACACAGTCTAGTCCAGGGGTCTGGAGCAGCGTGTGGTTCTTTAGCGCCGCCCTAGTGGCTCCCTGGAGCTTTTTCAAAATATAAAAATGTAAAAAGATGGTGTGAATATATGTTTTGTTTTAATATAATTTCTGTAGGAGGAAAAACACAACAAACATTCTTCAAGTTTTCCAATGCTGTAAAAATGTGTATAATAAGTATTTAATTTCAAGATCTCATTATAATGGAAGTTAAAGCACCATCGTGCAGCAGAGTGGTCACGTGGTGCCTCATTCTCTCCAGGATGCTGCAGGGAAAACAAACATTTAATCATGATTGCTCATTATGTATTCGTAGCCTACTGATTATTTTAAAAATAGGCTAATATAGACACTTACAACATGTGTTGCCTTCATAATAAGGTTTTTATAAGGCTTTAATTTATTGCGGCTCCAGACAGATTTGGTTTTTTTGTTCCAATGTGGCTCTTTCAACATTTTGGGTTGCCGACCCCTGGTCTAGTCTTTGTGCTCGAGTGAACAAAAAGGTGGCTTTCAGATTACATGAAATGTCTTTGAACAAAGTAAACACGGGGAGTAAAAACAGCGACGGAAGAACCGGTCTGGTTAACGCCGTCAAACTTCGCGAATAATCTGAAACCAAAAAGATTCTGGTCTTCTATTCAGCCACTGGTCCAGCAAATGTGGCCCAAGTCTAACAGGTCCTGCCTAACTGGTCTGAAACTCTCCCTCTCTCGGCTATTGCTACCATTTTAAAGTGCACACTTGATTGTGTAACGTGCACATTGGATTAAATGAGCTGACAGCTCTGGTATTATTATTATTAGAGTTTTGTGCAAAAGTAATTAAAGTCAGAACCCCAACGTATAAGGGAGATAAAAGAGAAATAATGATGTCATGTGGAATTTGTGAGCAAAAAACATGGTAGGTCAATTCTAATGTTTTTTGTGCT
This sequence comes from Takifugu flavidus, assembly GCF_003711565.1. Lineage (NCBI taxonomy): Eukaryota > Metazoa > Chordata > Actinopteri > Tetraodontiformes > Tetraodontidae > Takifugu > Takifugu flavidus. The sequence continues at coordinate 9,715,889 of NC_079523.1, read as the reverse complement.
GTTTAATAAAAGCTTCCTGTTCTAACAAGAACTTCCTCTAAGCTTCCCGTTACTCACAGTCCATTCAGCATCATCTGCTCCGGCAGCCTCAAGAACAGCAGCTATCAGACTTTGCCAATATTCAGAACAATGAACAGAAATGGCTGCTTTGCTCAAACACACAAAAGAGCTTAAGTTCGACCAGTCAAGTGTCATTGCAGAAATATTTATTGAAATAAATATGCAATGGATACACTTTTAGATTTTATCACATAAATATTACATTTAAAGACAGTTTTTCTATAATTATATCACAACGCTTAAGATTTAATATGGATCCAATTCATGTAATTTCATCAAAAACAATCTAAATACTTTGTTTTCAACCTAATCAAAGAAATCGTGTGACATCATGGTCCGATTAAAAGTCCGCTAAATACAATACACAGTTTTAAATGATATTTTAATGATACAGTGCTTATTCTGGGGTCGAGTGTTCACGTCTACTGCTATATTAATAATACTCATTCATATAGAATATTGTGAACATGTAATATTTACAATCTCAAAAATGAGGGAATAAAAGCTTCGGTTATACCGTGAAAAGATATCTTGATATATAAAACTTTAGGATTTAGACAAATATTAGATTTAACAGGAGTAAAACTGACCTCTACTATACTTTAAAAGTCTTAACACCACAATGCAACTTACTAGTCTAGTTTGTTGGGGAAACAAAGACTGAATCATGCTAGGTCATTACAATCATCCACACACTGATTTAAGTGTCATTCTGAACAAAGAAGTCTCATAAACTGTAGGGACATTTAACCTCAACACCAAAGCCAGCCTGCTTTCATATCTTAAACAATAGCATTATTTAAACAAATTAACATCGCTGCATATGAAGTCAGTTACCATTATAATTGTCGCTTTCAGTCCCACATCACCAGGCGACACCGGCAATTATTTTAATAGGAAAACTAGTATAAATTCTCGAGTGATATGAAACCCTCAGACAGGCTCTGACACCCCTGTTAAGTGCTGAACAAGGAATGTGCATATAGATACACAGCTTTTCTCTAAAATATATTAAAACAGAACAAAAAACATACACACAAATATTATCTTATTGTCGCAAAAGTAGCTATGATTTTACTGGTTATGAGTGCAGGGATTCAAGCACCACCTGGAATTCAAGACTGCTTGTCACCTTCTTTCTTCAGGCGGCTTAGAAAGAAAGGGAGACGTTTGCACAGTTACAACACGGACACCGGTTCAAGCACAGACCAGTACAACTCAAACCTCATTTACCTGTGGACTTCTCAGTGCTACTGAAGTGAAGAACCCTCACCTGTAGTAATCTTCTTGACTAGGTAGAGGTCCTCCATGCAGGTGATGCCCGTGCAGCCACTGCTGCTCCATAGCCATCCTCTGCAGCTCTGCAGATTGAGCGTGCATGGCCTGGAGCTGGTGAGCAGCAGACATCTGAGGAATAGCTCCCTGAAGCTCTCGTGGATAAGCTGCACCTATTTGAAATGCAAAAATGGCCAAAGTGAAGAATCACGACTACGGGATGTTGACGTAGCTAAACAGGGAAAGGTATCAAAGAGCTGCATTCACGAACCAAACAGCGGGTGGCGCAGCATCTCGTGATCATGCGGAAGATCCCCAAGTAGAGGGTTAGGGATCGGGCCACCGGGGAATGGGAAGCGGGCCAGGCGCGGTCCTGTTGTCAGTGGGTCCACTAGAGGATGTGGGCTTGAACCTGGATGAATAATCAAATCGGTGAATTACTATAGAAATGAAGGTCGGCTTCACCAGGCGTTAACTGATTAAATCCAATCCAATCTCACTTAGCGGATCCTGCTGGTGCAGATGGAGATGGGAGTGAATGTGAGAGTGCTGGTGATGGTGCGGCGTCACGTTGAGCATCTGCAGTCTGGCGGCAGGGTCGGTTGCCACGGACGCCATCCTCTCCGCGTGAAGACGCTCGGCGGTGAGCCGCTCTGCATAGCTCAGCTCTGGGCGAAGCTGAGGTCCGGCCAGCGCCATCCTCTCCCGCTCCAGGTGGTTTAACCCGGGGTGGAAGGGTGCAAAATGGTGGGGGGGGCCGGGTATGTGGGGAAGGGCAATTGCTCCGTGCCGGGCAAAGTGCTCCATGGGATTGGCGGAGGGGTGCAGGGTCTCTAGATCTGGGGGCTTCACCTCAAAGCCAGGCTTCATCCTTTCACGCAGCTCCCTCTCCCTGAGGTTCCGCAGCTCACGCTCTCTGAGGCTCGGTTCCGCGCTGTACAGGCCGGGCATGTGGTAAGCCAGCAGGGGGTCGCCAGGGCCCAGCGATACATAGAACGGGTGGTTGCGGTTGGTCGGTGACATGATGTGGGGCCGTGCGTATTTACTCAGGGTGCGCAGGGCAGGAGTGTCGGGGCCGATGTAGGGCTGAACAGCTGCCACGGTGGTGGGCGGCTGCTCGAAGGAAGGGCGCCCCATCGTCAAGGAAGCTTCGCTCATGTGACTGTCGTGGGAGGAGCTAGAGGCTCTCTGTGGTTAAAAGAAAGTGTGGGATCAATAGTGCAAATTTCCGGAGAGACAACATGTCAGAATAGGACGGTTTCACTCACAGCATTTCTGTCCACCTCCCTTTCTCTCTCCCGCTCTCTGTCTTTCTCCCTTTCGCGCTCCTGCTCGGCCTCCCTCCTGGACTTTTCCACCGCCTCCTCCCTTTTCCTGGCCAGCTTGGAAGACGAAAGCGGAGTGAAGAACAAGTCGGTCCTAGCACAGGAGTTGTAACCACGATCCAGGTGTTTGATAAACCTGAAAGACAAATCGGCCGTCATTGTAACCAAGAAGCAGCGCTTCTTCGGCGCTTCGCTCTGCGTGCGGACATACCGGGCGGACTGGCTGGCGTGCCCGGCCATGTTGACAACGGTGGGCTCTGGTGAGGGGCTGCGAGGCGGAGGTGGAGGGCTCTCTGCTTCTTCGACTTCGTCCAGGGGCTCCTCTTTAATCTGAATGTGCGACCCTTCGGCTGTGTTACCCGGTGACGGTCTCGGTGGGTGAGCGGGGAATGACGGCTGGAGACCCGGGAGAGGCCCCGTGGCGGAGTGTGTCACAGATGTGAGAGGATGTGAGGCCGCGGCAGGAGTGTGAGAGGAAGTCGTGCTTTTCCCAGGGTGAGCCTGCGCCTGGGAAATCACCGGAATATGGGTGGCCACCGTCGACGCAGGCAAAGGCTGAGGCATGAGGTGGAGAGGGGGAGGAGGGGCACCTGGAGGATGCTGGCTGGGCAGAGAATTGAGGGGCTTCAAAGCAGGGGGTGGGGGTAGATTGGAGGGCATCTGAGGAAAGGGTGTGGGAGACTGGTGTGGCATCTGTTTGTGTGAAGGTGGAATTGGAGTAGTTGGTGGTGGCTTGATTTGAGGAGCTGACAGAGGCTGGGGCAGCTGGGATTCTCTAAAAAAGTTTGGGGGTCGCTGGGGGCCCTGAGGCTGCAGAGGCTGTGCAGTGTTGAGAGATGGGGGGACCTGAAATACTGGGGAGAGAACGGAGTCCTGGCCCAGTCCAGACAGAATAGGCGGCCCAGACTGGGAGTGAGACACGGATGCCGCTCTGCTGCTGGGCGCCACTGCAGCAACCGACTGGCCGCCCGCTGTCTGAGGGACATCGGGAGAAGGAGGAGGGGGGCTCTGTGCAGGATCAGCAGAGGGGGTGCTTGGGACCGGCTGAGGAGCGACGGCAGGCCCCTGAGGAGGGAGGGTCTGTGGGACCGGTGTGTCAGCCAATGCAACCGCAGGAGGCGCGGGCTCCGACGGTACACCGCTGGGCTGGGCGGATGAATCAGAATCACTCTCGTTGCCCTGTTGAGGGCTCGGAATGCTGGGAGAAGAGCTGCGGTTGTCTTGATCTATATCTTTGGTGTCACTGCTGCCATCCTCCTGGGTGCTTCGGCTTTCTGAAGAGCTCTCTTCCTCCACCTCGGCTTCTCCCTCTGACGGGGAGCCCTGTGGATCCTGGAGGACCACAGAAACAGCATTTAAGAGAAGAAAGTTTATACCTTGTTCTTATCAGAACTTTAAAAGTCTGTTGTCAAAGCCTCAAGGTAGATGCACCTGAAGAGACACGCGTCTCAACAGCATTGAAGGACGCTCCCTCTCACCTGTGTCTTTGCTCTTTTAGGTGTAACCTTTTCAGGCTCATCCTGCTCCTTAGCAGGACTCTCCCGTACTCGTTTTGTTGTCTTTGGTGATGTAACCTCCTCTTTTATCTTCTGCGAACACAACCATGTTGATTATTAACAGTCTAGTATTTGTGAGTGTGATAGGGGTGCATTCTGTTACAGCACGAACACATATTGGTTTACCTTGTTTGTCTTCCTGTTGGATTCGTTCTTATCTGTGGAAGATGATCTCAATGAAATAGAACTTGTTCCGATCTGGGAGTGCTGGTTTCTGGAATGCTGAGTCTCTCTGGTGGGAGAGCCTGTGAGTCTCCTGTGTCCACTTCTCAGAGATGACAACTGCTTCAAAATATAAATCAAGTAAATATTGTTGTCAGTGGTTTGGAATGGCTTCGTTACACTGCGGCTAACAGGTTAGCCTGGTGCTTACAGGTGCTCTGCTGCGCCGTGTCCTCATGCCATGTTTGCTGTTCACCTCTTCTTCTTCCTTAACAGGTTTAAACATGAAGGAACCACCAGATTTTGAACCCGACGGCAGGCAGCCGTGTTTGTTTTCATAATTCCGGCACGTTGAGCACACCAACCGGCTCCCTCTTCCAACCTGGTGCCACTCCTTGGAGTCTGATTTGGAAAAGTCTCACGTGAAAAGGCTACTAGAGCTTTAAAAGTTGAAAATATCTGCCTAGGAGAAATCACATGTGCTTACTTGTTGCCCCACAGTGGCTGCAGCTCTTCGAATCCTGTTCGCTGTCGTCACTATCGAGATCATCCTCACTGGCGGAACTCGCATCCACTGCTTGTGAAAACATTGGCGTCAGTGAAGGCAACACTACACTTCAGTGAAAGGCAAACATGTTTCTGCCGAGCGTCAAACTCACCGGAATAATTGCGCGATGATGCGTTGGTGGTGGCCGCGGCCGAGCGGGTCTTTGCCTTCCGAGAGGAGGGCTGCCGGCGTTGTTGCCTGTAAGCTCTGGTTCCTGCCGCTTCAGGAGTTTTTTTCCAGTGGTAATAGAAGTTGATCAGCTCTCCCTAATGATGAGAGTAAAACATGTTGGGGTTCTATTTAAAATCATCCAGCACTTTATACGTACAGGTAAGAAGCTAGTTTGATTACTGTCTTTTTGCTGGGCAGAAAGTCTTTGCGGATACGGAAGAAGTTCTTTCCGTACTGTCTGAGGCCTTTAATGAAGCGTTTCTGTGAGGGCAGATATTGAGGTTACACCCACGTTACACTGATTGCAGAGCAGCTCACCCACGTCTTCAGAAAGCTTCTTTGTTTTTTAAGAAAGGCAGTTTAACTACTGATTCGGGACTCTTACCACATCATCTTCTGACCAGCACTTCTCAATGAGCTTTGGGAGAGGTTTCTTAACCAGGCGCTGAAGAGCTTTAGCTGCATCATAATGACTTGCGTGCAGCTGGAAAGAAAGAAAGAAAGCGCATGATGAAAAACAAACAACGGAGGGAAGCTGTCAGACTTATTGCACTGGCCTGGAGCTGCGTCCCTCCCACTTACCATGTTTAGTGCGTTGAGCGTGGTGTCGTCGCGGGATGCTGCTAAACATCCATCTTCTGTGGAGCCACCGTCGCACATTCCTGCAAATGCCGCCATGCTCCTTGTACGACAAAACAGCTGTATTAATGATGGAACCAGGGGCAGTGTGCCTTTTTACAATAAACAGTGTTGAACTGAGCAGAAGCTCAACATCTCCTCAATGTTGACATTTTATCACATATCACATATCATTTACAGCCTTTACTCTGATTAACACCTTTGACACGTCAATATGCAAATTACATCTGTACAAATACACTGTTGTTTACAATTCACAACAATAATAACTAAATCTAAAGGTGACAGCTGAATTTACAGCGTAGTAGGTGTGACACATCTGTCAGGTGACAATCTAAATCACCCTCGGTAAAGAGATTAGGAGCATGCAGTTATAAGACATTCTGACCTTTATTACCACAGAAGCTAATGGTGAACTAAGGGTCCAGCTCCAGGGAGACACTGAGCTACATGTTGGAGGATGAAGATATGAGAGAGGCAAGTGTGACACTGGTGTTGCTGCTGCGGCCGACTGCACCAGCGCCGAGCAAATTTAGCAGTGCTGGAACCGCTTACATTTGCTGCCTTAATTACACATCATCCCAGGGATGAATTACGCATGGCTTGATTTAATCTGAGCGCACTGGAGCAGCAGACAAAGGAGGTGGGCTGGTGCACTTTGCCTCATGCGTATCACGCAGGGTCATGTGGCTGTGTAACGCCGATTGCGTAACAAGTCACATAAACAAAGAAAATGTCTGCTTCATTTGTAATCTTGCACTTTATGGATTGGACCCAGGATTAGCGCACTAAAGCGCCCATTAAAAAATAAAACCCTCCACGCTGTGTTGTGTCAATGACCTTAAAATCCTGACCTGATGGTTTTATTTATTTGTTTCTTAAGCTGTTAATGAGTTTCAGTACGCTGCAGCTTGAAATTTCTTTCTGACAGTTAGACAAGGTGATGCAATTATGTGTAATTATGTGTGAAAAACCAGTTTAGGAGACCTTTTGTGTGTAAACAACATTCATACATAAACTTTCTGGTTTCTCCAGATGCAGATTAAAGCACATTTCTCTTCACTTGTTCCCAATAAAAACAAAGGATTTGCACAACACTAAGCAGGAAACAAGTAGCCGGTTATTAAACAATGTCTATTTCCTGCACTGTGACACAAGCAAGGAGACTCAGAAATGTTTTTTTTTTTATTTAAGTCTTGGCTTAAATAAACCTTGGAGCCTGCAATTTAAATTGACCTACCAAAACCACATACCGATTTAAATCCCAATGACCATTAACACTCAAAACCGGTCTTGTTTGGCTTCTGCCAGCACAATTCGTGAAACTTATAATGGAGAATACCTGTAAAACTGTATTTACCTGGCAGCTCTCAGGTACATGAGAAGGTCACAGTCGTTGACCCCGGGGGTCCACATCAGCTCCTCACTCTCCGTCTGAGTCTGCAAACCATGAGCAGGACGCTGCTGCAACTCCGGAAGTTTGGCCTGCAAGAAATAACAAAATTCAGCAAACGTCTAAGAGGCGCTTCCATTTTAAAGGCCAAATTCACCTAAAACTGCCCAAACACTTTGCAGATGCAAAAATAATAGGTAACAAGGTTCATTGATTTGCACCTGATGACTTGGTCCCACTCTTATCTCCCCCTGTGTGCTGTTCAGGCTCCTGAAATATAAAAAGACACAGGTGACATCCTTGTCATGAGCTGCACATCCTCACGCCCTGCAACCACTTTATTGCTACTTGAGTGTGCACAGTTAAAGGAGCATGTGAAGTAGTTCACCATGAATCGGTGACGGAGACACACTGGGTGTCCAGTAACTGTTGTTTGTGCAGCTCCTTCTCAAGTCCCCGCACAGCAGCCCGTCATCCCGCCCCCGCAACACTCTCCACCAATCTCAGCTGTCAACTGCGTCGTTTACTAGGGTTGCGTGAGAGAAATCCGATACTCGCCACCGCACAAAACTGTCAATCAATCACACGCGAGCTGCGAATTCTTTACGGTCTCCATTACGAAAACAGTGTACTACTTTCTTGACAAGTCTAAAGACGAAGTATTTGGAAACCGGACAATAGACATCGATGTTAGCATGGACGACATGATATGATGCTGTGTATGTAACCTTTAGCTACCCACTGTACACAGCGTTAGCAAACTAGGTCAATGCACACACTTAATTTGCCCGTTGTGTATAATACCCATCTGATTGTCGTACGATATTCTTCTACGCCTCTGTAAAAAAAAAAAAAAAGCGACCGGTGATCTCAAATCGAGCCCTCAAAACAAAATCATGAATCCCCAATCTGTTGCTAGCTGCTAACGAGACATTACCAGTACGCCGTTATTTGGCTAGCTTGTTAGCCTCACACGAACTTCGTGACCACTGACACTCCGAATATTTCATAAAAACGGCCCTAAAAGTGACGCCACAAAACGTCGAAAGACACCTTTAGCATATTACATACACGGTGCAAACGCAATCGGCGAGTTAATCAAATTACCTCCGCGGGCTGAACAGGTCGTCCATGTCGAAGGATGTTTGGCTGTGGCTTGTTGACACTACGCAGCTCAGTGGGCGATACACAAACTACTCGAATCCCCTATTACATGGCTAGTCAAAATGGAGGCGGCGTAGCGGAGGGAGGCGATGGTTTTTTTTTTTGTTTTTTTCTTCCCTTCCTCTCAGTGCAATGACCTCAGCAGCCACGGCTAAACCTCCAAAGTTGTCGTGGCGTGCATAACTGAGCATGTGCTGCAGATGAGCAGCAGCGGGAGGAAGAAGGCGCCGCCGGGGCCGCTCCGACCGCTGCGGCGGGGCGGACAGCCATGCAGAGCGGACAGCCATGCAGAGCAGGAGCCGCACGCCTCGACACCACCATGACACCCCGCACTCCATATGCACGTCAGCAGCATATGGAATATGTACATAACTAATGACTTTTTACACTATGGCCATTTTTCTTTGCGCTTTACACACCAAGTGTATATGCACACAGATATGTACGTACACGCATGGAGATACATGTATATACACACACGCACACAAATGTTAGATTTAAAGTAAAAATCTGAAATCCAATAAACAGATGTCATGAGGAAATCACAATACATCATTTTATTAATTTCCATTTTTATTTAGTTAGATTCCAAGTGCAAATCTATTAAATACACTTTGTCAGTGCCAATAATTCACTCTTATTTAACAAGAGCTAATACAAAAAAACCCCAAAAAAACTAGTGGATAGACAGGTTTTAGAATACACTATATTGGTCTACACATGCATGGAATATCCATCTTGACAGAACTACATTGTTTGCCAGGGAGTGTTTCTAATCAAGCAGATTATTGTTAGTGATTGGTGAGGAAGGTGTGGCGTTGGAGCTCGGCCCATTTATTTGTTCAGTGGATTTCGAAAGTTTTTCCCAGCAAAACGGGCCTTGTCTCCCAGTTCCTCCTCAATTCTGCAATACAAACATGAATTTTACATCATTTGAAGAAAATGATTGACTAATTGTAAGAGTACAAAGATGAGTAATTAGTGACAGTAACTAAAAATAGCACATTTTTCTGAAATAGAAGGTGGACAAGTGTGAATTTTATTATCAAAAATCTTTGTGGAAAAGTGAGACTAACCTAAGAATCTGGTTGTATTTGGCCAAACGCTCAGAGCGACATGGCGCTCCAGTCTTAATCTGTGTGAGGAAAACACAAAACAAGTAGCCATTTTTATTGTATCCCAGTTTTTTTGCGCTTCCATTTCAAACGAAGATTTCATTTTCTCAAACGAACCTGTCCAGCGCATAAACCAACCACCAAATCAGCTATAAAGGTGTCCTCGGTTTCCCCAGAGCGGTGGCTAACCATCACTCCCCAGCCGTTCTCCTGAGCCTTCTTACACCTGTTTGCACAGATTAGAGTATTGACGCATCAGTCTGGATGTGGAGAACTGGTCAACTTCTGCTCGGTTTCTGGCTGCAGACTCACGCGCTCAAAGACTCGGTAACCGTTCCAATCTGGTTGACCTTCAGCAGCAGGCAGTTGCAGGCTTTTTCCTCCACGGCCTTGCCAATGCGGGTGGGGTTGGTCACCGTGAGGTCGTCTCCAACCACCTGGATGTCTGTGCTTTCAGTGAAGTTGGTCCAGGCCGCCCAGTCATCCTGGTCAAAGGGATCTTCGATGGAGACCACTGTGTGTTTGTGCATTGGGGAGGTTAATTACAGCCATGTATCATTGGATAATCACAAGACATTCTGAATATCAGACCGAGTTAAAGTGTCAGCAGCTGTTATCAGGTTTCTTCTTTTCTTTAATAACTCCTGAACTAATATTGAGTCAGTAGGACAATCTGCTGACAAAATTCCTCTATACCTCCATCTGAGAGTAATAATTATGGTTTCATAACCTGTAAATCACTATTTTGTAAATACTGTGACAGATCTCCCTCCATGGCTACAGGAACCACACTTAAAATCAAACTGATTTGATTATTGTCACCATTACAATGCAAAATAAGGGAGGATTCAAAGGGCAATTTAATAGGCGTTAACTACTCAATGATTCAATACAGCATTTTTGTCCACGTCAGTGTGGCCGCTTTCAATGTTTTGGCCTTTCAGATGTTTGAAGGATGTGTAAAAGTGTGTGTGCCAGGCGGTTACCTGGATAATCCTTCACAAAGCTCTTGTAGAGATTAGCCAGTTCATCAGAAGTGATGGAAGGCTTTGGGTCATCGGGTGACTTGAAGTCCAGATCGTATTTGCCCTCCTTATAGAATTCAGATGCTGCCACATCCATGCCAATCACAACTTCATCTGTATATCCCGCTTTGGAGATGGCTTCCTTAATCAACTCCAGAGCTGCATTTTTAGACAACAAAAACAATATGGAAAAACCTAAATTACAGGTTACCATTTACAATAATGGCCATTTTACAAATTTCTAATACATGTTTTCTGCCTTATTCATGTTTAGTTTTCCTGTAACTGCACCTTTAAAAATATTTGGCATAAAATGGTTCAAGTATTTGTAAAATCTTCTGATTTCAATCACCTGCAGTTCCAAAATACACACACAAGCAAACATTTTTATATTTTTAGAAAAAAAATAATTGATAATAAAATAATTTTAGAATAATTGGTGTGTGAACTCCCTGAAGAGGAAGAGACGAGAGGTACGGGCGTACCTTCCTTGTTCTCCAGGATATTTGGAGCAAAGCCTCCTTCATCGCCTACATTGGTGGCGTCCTGACCGTATTTTTTCTTGATGACGTTTTTGAGATTATGGTAGACCTCGGCTCCAATGCGCATGGCCTCCCTGAAGGTGCTCGCACCCACGGGCAGGATCATGAACTCCTGCATAGCAAGCTTGTTCCCAGCGTGTGAGCCGCCATTGATCACATTGAATGCCTGGTTGAGGTGGAGGGAAGCAATTAGACGTGACAAAGGAAGCCGTTATTGATCAGAAATCTCGTGTATGTAATTGGGCATTCGGATGCTCACCGGCACTGGCAGGATGACCTCCGTGTTTCCTGCAAGGTCAGCGATGTGTTGGTAGAGAGAAACCCCTTTCTCTGCTGCTCCGGCTTTGCAGACAGCAAGGGAGATTCCAAGGATGGCATTTGCTCCAAATTGTGCTGTTTAAAGAAGTTCAGGGCATCAAAGTTTACTGAGGAACTTTCATAATAAGTAAGCAGGTCCGGCTTCCCTATAGAAAACCCACACAGGTATAAGAAGCTTGAGACTGCACACAGACCCAGAACCTTTACTACAGGGTGACTGTGCTGACTACTTCACTACTGTTTCATTTCAAAGGTCCGATCTAGTACCAGTACCAATACTCTTAAGCTTATTTCATACTTCAACTGATGTCACATCTATGGCTGCAAGGCCAATCACAGGTCACCATTTCCCCCTACACCTTGGCGGGTGGTAGCTTATTCTCAACTATTAATCGAGGCAGACTTTTTCATCTTGTGTCGAGGAATAATGTGCAATCGGCCGTTAATTTCAGGTTAATTAATTTCTTGGGTAATAAACAAAGGTGGAAACCAGACACCTGCCAGGACCTGGGATGGCAGGTTCATTTGTAAAAACAGTGGGGTAAGGCATGTAAAGTGGCCAGATGGGTCATAATTCATGGACAACGGTAGCCCAAATACTGTGCACAGGAATGCGTCTGTACTGGCTGCAGTACAGGTGATTAACATTTTAATGTCTTGTGACATAGCAAATGTCCCTGCCCAAAGAAAACCCTTACATTTGTTCTCGCTACCTTGATAAATGGACAAATGTCTATTCTTTTACAGCCTATTACTTACATTTGTTTTCTGTTCCATCCAAGTCGATCATAACCTGGTCGATTCTCGCTTGGTCAACCACAGACAGATCCTGAGGTGAAAAGCAAAACGAGCTGAGACAGAGTCGCATTTAAGATTAATGCATTTGAAAAGCACAGAGGAAGTGTGAAAACGGTTTTACCTGGCCGACAAGTGCAGCAGCAAGACTAGTATTGATGTGATTTACAGCCTTTGAGACGCCTGTGAAGAGATTACCGAGATGATTTTCTCACAACATTAGGGGCCGGTGTCACTTCACCATCAGTGGTGACGGCATGAATCAAAAATACATGCAAACATAATTCATTTGCACATGCAGACGGAAATGCAAGACAAAGAAGTTAGGATGAGATTTGTACAACATTCAAATGCAGTTTCAATTCAGTCCACCCAATCAAATAATTAATAAAACATGCTTTACTCACATGCACATTGTATATGGTCGACTTTTAAATAAACCATTTAAATGTCTGCCATCAAAACTGCAATTATTGTTCCGCTATCAAGTGCACAAATCCCATTAGCGCGGGCAATGGGAAGTTACTAACCCCTTTAGATCTGGACAGAGAGATTTCAGAGGGCACAAGAGATAGAGAGAGAGGAATAAATATGACAGAAGGGTGGAGAAAATGGAAACTGCAATAGGGGCTATTTACGTAGTTATATCTGGTAAATATCAAATTACACTTAGAATTTCAATAATCCTTTAACACCAAGAGAAAGTAAAACATGTGCTGTACAAACCTTTGCCAAGGAAGCGAGACTTCTCATTGTCCCTGAGCTCCAAGGCTTCATAGATCCCAGTGGATGCACCACTTGGAACAGCTGCTCTGAACAATCCTACAAGGCGGAAAAACACACACACACACAAAGACAGTGTCCAGTGAGCTGATATTTCAGATACATGGATCATCTTCACCTACAAAACATTAATTTTAGTCATTGAGGCTTCTTGCACCAACCAGCTAGACCATTGGTAAATTAAGAAGCCTACCTTTGTCGGTGCAAAGGTCCACTTCTACGGTGGGGTTTCCACGAGAATCGAAGATCTCTCGAGCATGAATGCTAACAATGGACATTGTGATGCCTTAAAAAGAAAGTCTTTGTTAGTATTTGTAACCAATTTAAAAACAGAAAAATTAAAATGTTTCCCACAACTATAATAAAAATCTATTTTCTCTTTCCTTAGTGTTACCCATTTACTTCCTTTCCGTTCTGGGCTTATTCACAAAAATATCCTGACCTAGCTTCAAGCTTAGGGCACATTAACAGGCATGCTACTGTTCTAATTGGATTTAAACTTCTCATCTGATTAATCACATGCGAATAACGGTGCTACATCTGTCTGAACAAGGTTAAGGTCTAAACTACAACCAGTAGAATTTATAGAAACCAGTAGAAATTAAAGCTTTATCAGATAACAGAATTGTTTCCACGGCAAAATACATAAGTTTCTCATTCATTTCTTTTGTCGCAAAAAAATAAAATAAATAAATAAATAAATCATTTGTAAAAATTTCATAGTAGACAAAAAAAAATGACCGTTATTATATCAGAAAATTTGTTGAGCAAGAGATTCCTTTACTGCTGCATCTTGCATTCAAGGTTCACCACTGTAGAAAACACCAAGTTATAGTAGCGAAATCCTCTTTTTACCACTGGAGCTCAATAATACAATTGGTTCAATTAACATAATTCATTCACAAAAAAAAGGAACTTGCACAAATGTTTGCAATGTTAGTATTGATTGCAACTAGTAAGACATATTTCAAATGCAAACTTGTGAAATATTTGATACCTTGTTACCAAACGTTAAACTTTTGAGAAATCAGCGTTGACAACACAAACGACGACCAGCGAGTCTCTGAGAATCTCGGATAAGCTCTTCTTCTTCTCTTTATACTTCTTCTTCTTCTTCTTTTTAGTACCTGGTGCACCTTTTATACACTACCGCCCTCTATGTCGTTAAACGTGAACTACACCAAAACGGTCAGTTTATGTTGAAGTTTATTGCAGCTTATTGCAAGTTTGTTTCTTGAACGCCATATTTCCACAAATGTTTAGGGATCCGCCTTCACACACCTTTAATTATATCGCCTAATGTATCCTATTTGATACAAAAAAATGTTATAAACAAAATGATATGGCAAAGAAAAAATTGGGATTTTGTTAAAAGGTTCAACAAACATCTCATTTCCAAAAAATTAGAATTTTCTGGCTATTTTTTGATGTGTCAGGCTTTATAGGGTTAATGACATCCTATTCTTGATCTGTAGGGTTTCTTGTGGGGGAGAAGGCCAAGCCTGGTTAGGACTCCACGCAGACCATTTAAGCTCCTCCACACCAAACTTCCATGGCTTAATAATAATAATGCCAAAAATAAGAATAGAATTATTTATGGGCTCTTTTTAAAACACCCAAGGACACTGTAAGAAACAGATAAAAGAAGTGAAAAAACAAATTTTAAAAAAAAACAGTTTTTATAAGAGGGAAGATCTCCAGGGTGAATATGCTTGTTTTTGAGGTGTGATTTATAGAGTCAATCGCTGTGTCCGAAACCACAGACTTGTTCCCTATTCACTACTCACTACATGGGGGACTTGGATTGAGTGAACTACGTAGTGCACTGAATTGGCTGATGGGATATATTTTCCGAGTTAGGGAATTATTATTATTGGTTGTACACTACTTTTCGCAGTCCATTGTGGGATACATTGAGTGCACTACATAGGGTACAGCGATGCTCACCAAGAATTTGGATACTATTTCAAAATGGCGTACACACTATTGAGTGCACTATTAGGGTATAGGGGGTTGTTTCGGACACAGAGAATGCGTCCATGCTACAGATGTCTGGTTGGAGGAAGTTCCAGAGGCTGGTGGCAGAGTAGCTGAAAGCTCTAGACCCCATGGTGATCATAAGTGACAGGAGTGAGGCCGATGGAGGATTATTATCTGAGAGTCTGGCTGGGTGTGTTTATGTGGAGAATTTTAGTCAGTTATTCAGTCAGTTAGTCTTGTTTTGCAACTGTCATGTTACAACAAGAGAGGGCGTATGAAAAATGTTGGGGGCATTACCATAAATTGTCAACTTTGGAATAGGAAAGCATCCAGAGCTCCTTTCACTGGAACTAAAGTGCCAAAACCAACAGAAGAACATCACATTTGGTAAAGCGCAGTCAGGCAAGTAGTTGTAAGACCAGACTTGTTTATCAGACTGCCAAAGGTATGATTCAGCTCTTGTGGGGGCACTTCCCTGCTCAAGAGTCCCATGGTAGCATGTTGGTACCAAACCATCCAGTGCTTTGCTAGGCCATATGCAAATATGTTTCATAGAGCACATTTCAACATTAAGCCAAGTCCTTTTTACACTTTGACTTCCTCTGAAGGCCACATGGGTTGAATGCCTGTACATCTAATGATCTGCTGGCATGCTGTTGTTCGAAACTTTCTTTTTTGTAAAACCACCGTTAGGGAGAGCTTGATTATATGTTTGTGACCAATAAAAAAAAAAGCAAGCCACTGTTAAAAAAAAAAAGTTTTGTTAAAAACACAAGTCAGAAGATATTAGCAATATCCCCATTTTTTTTAATTAGGATAAAAAATTCCAGTGCCTCAAAGTAAAAAAAATTAACAATTTATTAAAAAAAAAAAAAAAACCGGATGAATATCAACCAATCATTAACTAGATACAGTGGCTGTGATAATTTTGATGTCTTCAAGGGGTCGATCTTGAGCGTTGGACTCTACCATCCCCATCCTTTGCAGGACACCCATCCCCTGTGAAATTCTTCCAAAAATGGTGTGTTTACCATCCAACCACTGTGTGGGCGCAAGTGTCATAAAGAACTGACTTCCATTTGTGTCTGGTCCTGCATTGGCCATTGCCAAAATACCAGCACCTAGAACAGAAAAGGGTGGATCACAACTGACTGGAAATTCAGACACATCTCAAAACAGAAAGAAATCATAACATAATTAAACTTCATTACCAGTTTTCAATTACCTGTGAATTTCAGTTCGGGGCTCAGCTCATCTTCAAACTGTTTGCCATATATGGAGGCACCGCCTCGTCCTACAGAGGAAAAGGTCAGGTACACGTTTAGTCTGGGCACATTGATTTAATGATTTTATATTTTTTTAATTGATTTCTAAATGTTCACATTTTAAATTGTGTGAAGCATAAAACATTTTATAAAGACAACACTTTCATTTTACAACATCAGACATTTACGCTTTATTTTACAGTTGTTGAGTTAAAGATGTCGACATCAGTTTAGTACAGAAACATGTGCAAGTTGATCCAGTGAAGCTCTTCAAACGTTACAGATCGGGAGATTAATAAGTGGACTTGGATCTTCTTTAATGTATTCCATTGTATTTGATACCCACCTGTCCCCGTGGGGTCCCCTCCCTGCACCATGAAGTCTTTTATAATTCGATGAAACTTTGTGGAATTATAATAACCTCTTCTGGCAAGTTCTGCAAAATTGGTGCAGGTCTTCGGTGCATGGTGCCAATACAGCTCCACCACAATCGTCCCCATCCTTCAAAGGCGTAAAATCCCCATTATCATTCGTAAAACATACAAAAACACAAAATAGCACATGTCTGATATTATGGTTGTGTTAACACAGCAAATCGAACTTTAGATACTAGCGCACTGTAGACGTCGGATAGCTAACCCGGAGCATCCTGCAGTTCTTTGGCGCTAAAATACTATAATACTAACTCACGTAGTTTCCACAGTCACTGTTTTCGGCTGCCATGTGTCTGGAGGTAGTCCCGACATTGCAAACAGAGATAATAAAATTCTCGTCTTTGGACAAATAAGGCTAAATAGCAGGCCTGTTACCCCGATGACCTTCTTCTTCTGTTTATTTCCCCGTCATTTAGGGAGCAATAGCACACTCGCCTGGCCTCTAGTGGACAAGGAAGGTTTTGTCTTCGCAATATTGTTTTATTGAGCGTGGTCCAAACAGGGTCCAGCACGAAAAGATATCCCTGCCCAATCATGAATGTTTGTTCTAAAAAGAATTATGACAGCAAGAACAACACTAAGGATTAAAATGAAAATAATAACGGTACAGACAGGCAGGCAGCCAGACAAGCATGTAAGTTTGTACTTATCTATCTTTATGAAGTGTATCATTGACATAATGCATTCCACAAACCCTACATTAATCGTCACCTTCACAGCTAATTATGAAATCAAGAGCTCTCTTCCCCTCCCCCATCCTCTCTCTCTCTCTCTCTCTCTCTCTCTCTCTCTCTCTCTCTCTCTCTCTCTCTCTCTCTCTCTCTCTCTCAAAAATTGCTGAACCTGTCTGTTAAACAGGATTTTAACTTATTGGTGTCAAAGAGCATTTTCACTTCAAGTTGAGTTTTGTTCTTTCAAAACATAATAATCAATGAAAATTAAATGGTGATAATGAGAAGAATTAAAGGGTCATAACACAGAATGGAACCATTTATTACCCATTTATCCAAATAACTCATCATAAAATCATTTATGGTCAACGGAAAGACAGAAAGCTACAGGAGTTTTAACAAAACACCGTAGGGAACAGTTATGATCAAAAGTGATTGATGTAATCCTGTAACAGTAAAGGAGAGATACTTTTTTTTTTAAAATCCAAGAGTGAGAGTAAAACACTATTCTACTTATAGCTTAGTTCTAAGGGGCAGAGAGGATTGCTGAACAATCCTTAGCTCCCTCTTATGTCTATGTTCTGCAGTAAACAAAATATCAGTTTGTCTTAAAAAATTAAGCACTTGTGATAATCTAACATGCACATAAAACACATGCAAGAGGAGCTAAATCAAAACAAGCACAACCACGAAATTTAAAAAAAAAATACCAAAAGACTGAAATACCACAAACTATTGAAATTCCCCACAAAATACGTCTGAAAAAGAAATTTAAAAAATGACAAAACAGAACAAATTCTGAAACACATCAAACACCAACTTTTATTCCAATAGGATAATACCATAATGATGACCTCACCATAAAGCAGGGAATAAAAAAAGAAAATATAATGATAACCACACAGTTTTAGTTTTCCCCCTAAATTATGTTTTTTTTTTAATTGTACATCCAGCAGTAGCATAAATGCATTTATTTATTTTATTATTGCAGTAATAGTAACAGTGACATACAAATGTGTGCACTTGTAAAGGAAAGGGACATTTTCCATCATTATTTGGTCCCTGAGATTTACCATAACAAAAAATTGCAACAATGTTTGTTAAAATTAACAGCACCTCAACGTGTAACAAAAAAAACAGCTTAATGCTTTAAATGAGCAGAAGTGGACTTTTGTTTTTCTGGTTAGAAAATTGTTAGAGGTGACATGAACTCACTGACGGAGAAGCAACACTAAGATATTGCAGTAAACAGTGTTTCCCATTAAGTAATACTGGCCTTTTAAATCCATTTTCATAAAAAAAAAAATTATCTCAGACATTTATTAGATTGCACATGGATATATGAAAACACAGGGCTGTGTAAATATCAAAGAAATCGACTTATGATCACCTGAATACATCATTGGCTAATGTGTTATTGCTCAAGCTTCCTCTTCTGTTGCATATTCAGGTTAGATGGGTTGGACAGACACGGAGGAGTGTTTGGGGTTGCATATGTGTCAAATCCAGTTAAGAAGCAAACCCACAGGCACAAAACGTCAAATATAATGACACTGTCAAATAAGTTGCCTTGACTTGTGTAAGTTATGAGGTCATCTCCGAAAAAGGTGTAAAGAAAAGCTTGAGAACACTGTAATAAGACCTCATTAAAATACCTGCCGGGTAATTGATCCTGCCGTCTTTCGGGAAGTAATAACTGCTTTACTGCTTACATGCAGGTTTCCAAAAGAGCTGTGAGGAGGTCCCCTCAAAACTCGGTCGCCACTTTTTCCTTTACGACGTCACGATTCTTTCCATTTCTTGTGCAGTCTTTGGAAGATCATCAACAGGCCTGGCGCTGGCTTTCAGACGCTGGGAGAAGATAAATCACATAAAAGCAGAGTTTCAGATTTCCTGTGTCTGTAATGTCACTTCCACCATAAAGCAATAAGGTAACCACTGACCTGCCAGAGGGTCCCATCTTTCTTGGCCACTTTGCAGATCATAGTGATTGGGATCATGATTAGAGAGGAAGACGCCAGAAACCAGCCTATCCCATACCCCCACCAAGGGAACACGTAGGAGTTGTTGAACTTAATGGGGGTGTATCTGACACTCAGGAATATCAAAGTGCCCTGTTCAAGGGTGAAAACAATGATGATGATCATCAATACATATCCAATCCAACTCCATCCAAACTGCACTTCAAACACTTACAATGCAAGTCAGAGGGGTGCCGTACATCCAGCTGTATTTGATCAGCGCGTGAGGTTTGTACCCGATCATGTCTGCAATGTTGCCACAGAAGCGCTCCGAACCTGCAGGCGCCAGGCGGTGAAGCGACCTCGGCGTCAGTTTGCACAAATAGTATGCGAGGGAGACTGTGCAACTGCAACTCACCATAAACCCATCCAATAATCGACGACTGGAAGATCGCCAGCAGAAGGAGAGCAGGGCCGCTGCATACGTAGTGATCGAAGATCATCAGAAAGTACATGCCGGCCTAAAATGAGGACACAAAGGTGGACCTCATCGGAATGTTCGGGTGGCGGATCTTCGACGTGTGTATTCGCTCGTGTCACCAGTGGTGGACAGCTGTATCTCACCTGAGAGACTAATAACTGTCCCACCACGTAGGAAGAGGCGCAGATCAGGAACAGAAGGACCTCTCTGCGGTAGCCTTTTCGCATATACGCGGGGTAAATGTCCGATAGGGAGGTTACGATGCTCTCAAGTGCAATAAACTGCAGATAATTATGGGAGACGTGTGAGGACAAGCGTGAGAATGTGAAAACTCCGCAGGGATGTCCCAGGTAAATGTCAAACTGGGAACTGACCTGACCATCCACTCCTAATAGGACAATCATAGAAAAGAAGCAGACGGACCAGAGCTGAGGCCAGGGCAGAAGGGTCACTGCCTGTGGGTAGACTATGAAGACAAGCCCAGGACCTGCAGCGTAAAGTCAACCATCCATGTTTGCAACGTCATAAAGAAAGCTATAGAGGTCAAACTGTTTGTTCTTTTAATACATCCATTTGCATATTCATTGAATAAAGACATTAGTAAGTCAGATAGCCAGCGCTCATGTTCTTTTTGAACTCTTTGGATTCCACAGTCCTACCTGAGTCAGCGACTGAAGCGATATCCACTCCCTGTTTTTGTGACATGTATCCAAGAATGGAGAAGATGGCAAAGCCAGACACAAAACTGGTTCCGCTGTTCAGCAGGCAAAGAAAGAAGGAGTCTCTGCAATTCAGGAACAATCCAGGGTCAATGATATTAGAGGCAGAAAATCAACTTAATGCAACAAAAATTAAAGCTGAAATGAAAGTAAGAATCACCCACAGAGCTGAATGACTAACAAGTGGGCGATCCTGTGTGCGTGCGTGTGTGCGTGCATGTACGCTTCAGTGAGGACAAGAATGGGTGATCACTTTGGTCAAAGGAGGACATTTTGTCTTGTCCTCCCAACCTCAAAGGGCTGTTTGAGAGTTACGACTTGGTTGTAAGGCTAAGGTTTGCCGTTGCTTGAGGGTTAGGGCAGAGTCGGGGTTACGCGTTTAGCTTTGGTTCTTAGGTTTAGCACGAGGTGTGGAGGAATGTGTTTTACCAGACTCCTTATAATGATGAACACACGAACATGAATGCACGCGTGTGTCTGTGTGCGTGCCTGCCTGCCTGTCTCTCTAATCCCATTAATTAATACCATGCCAAAAGGTAAGAGTATGACAGATGTTTTTCCTTACTACACATGTTTTGTCTCCTACTTGCCAATTGCCATCTTGCCAAATATATAAGTTTTTGTATTTTTTCCCAAGCTGTTCAGTTCAGGGAGTATTCTGGGAATGTTTTCAGCCCTGCTAACAGACTGCACAGGCTCCACCGTACTGCATGTTTCCTCACCTGTAGCAGTTGTTCCTGTAATCGTTGTAGCTGCCAAGTGTAGTCAGGCAACCCAAACATATCGCGTATGAGAAAAAGATTTGGGTTCCAGCATCAGTCCACACCTGCAAACAAGTAAAATAACAATGGCAAAAAAGCTTATGTGTTGCTTTGCAATGAAATACGTTATGGTGATGAGGAATGTGGGCTAATCGGGACCTGTGGGTCAGCGAGTCGAGTGATGTTGGGGTAAAGGTAATGCTTGATTCCAAAGAGAGCTCCGGGAAGCGTCAGTCCTCTGACCAGCAGCACCGCCAACATGATGAAAGGGAATGTGGCCGTGACGTACACTGCCTGTATTTGAGCAGAAAGTTGTTTTCAAAGGCAAGAACCCTGCACTTGGATTTGTTCTGGCCACCTCTTTGCTCTTAAGCCCTACCTTCCCTGTGGATCTCACTCCCTTCCAGATGCAGAAGTAGCAGATCACCCAGGCCAGGAGGAGGTACAACGACAGCTCCCACTGTACGTGTCCGATCTCCTCTATACCAGAGGACACGTTAAGCACCCGACGTCTAAAAGGACCGATGCAAACTAACAATTAGAATGACTTCATTCATGTCACAACGTTAAGATCATATATAAATATTTCAGATTAGAAATACATCAAGCAGCACTTGGGCGACAGATTTGGGTAGTTTTAGTTTTGTAGGCGTTGTAAATGAGTTAAGCAGACAAATCATTCTCTCATTAGACTCTTCAGCACATATAATCCCCTCTCTACTAAAACCCCCTGGGGAGGGGGTGCATTTATTAAAGCACTCCCTGGCAACAGTGCTTTCTCTTTCCCTGATGCCAGGGACCTCTGGCTCCATAATACATCAGCTGCAAATGTTCACGCACATTTTTTCTTTACAGTTTAAGTACAAGTCCTGGCAGAGTGAGGTATATTTACACCAACAGCTATTCAGCCTGTGTTCAGACAACTTCCTTTCTAAGTTGCGGTTAAGACGCCGCCAGGAACTGTTAATTTTGTGATATTTTAATGATGAAATCATTTGCCTGTTTCAGGTTTTAAATGAAATATCACAGTTGTTAGTTGGGTGAGGACTCTTCTCTTATCGGAGATTTTATAGGTGAATAGTATGTTTAAAATCAGCCTTATAATTAAAAGAATTCATTTCCTAAGTAGATTAGGTTTGAAAACTATATGTAAAATGAGAGAAGGACTTACTGCCAAAATTCTTGTACAGATGATGATGAATTTACAGGAGTTGACCCGTTTATGCTGACATTGTAGTTCAGCACCACACAAGATTCTGAAATAGCACAGTATGATTAAAGACACCAACATGTACAGTATTTCACATTTCAGGCAGATTCCACAGCCCATGTCTGTGTATGGAGTTCTTACACTACCTGTGTTCCATGTGTTATTACAGCTGGCCCATGGCAGAGTCCCAGAGAAGGATGAGAAAAGGTAAAAAAAAGCCCAAGCTAAGATCAGGATGTAGCTGACGGACCCATAGAATAGGATCATTTGGCTTGTGTATCCCATGCCTGGAAACAAAATAAGGTCAAAATTAAAATGGAATTACTTGCAAAATCTGCATCTGAAGCAGCTGCATTTAACCAAAGATGAATAAATGTAATAACATTTCAAGAAACGGGTGGGTTAAATCACTCTCCTTTGATTCATGAAAGCTCTTTTGTTGTTTTTTATGCACAAACAGGATTGAAAATGTGATGAACCCCGAGGATTTACAAAATTTGAATGGGAGGAGTGGTGGTGGCACAATTCAGCTATTGGATTCATGAAAGGACTTGTCTACATGAAAATGCTCTTATAAACACAGGCGCCTTTGGCACAGGTGGGAGGTGCGACGGTACGGCCGTGATTCACACGTTCATTCTATATATAAAAAGAGTTTATAACGTGGGCAATGGTTCAGGGTGGAACGGTGCCCAGGTACCATATAAGTCCTGTATTTTTTAATGAAATTAAAGTTCACTTTAAGACTTTATGCACCATCTACCCAACAAATATAGATTTTTCATTCATAGATGCTGAGGAAAACCTGAATCTCTAAACCACCTTATTTTACTCTAATCAACTTAAATCCACTGAATTTCTTTTCCCATTTTACTCTCTAAATGTTTTTCTATGTCGGAGTGATTGTTTTGTGATTCTTTAATAAATTGGAAAAAGAAAATTGCACTGTGTTGTGTTGCACTGTGTTGTGTTGCACTGTGTTGTGCTGTGCTGTGTTGTGTTGTGTTGCGCTGTGTTGTGTTGCGTTGTGTTGTGTTGTGTTGCGCTGTGGTGCGCTGAGCTGTGCTGTGTTGTGTTGTGTTGCGTTGCATTGTGTTGTGTTGCGCTGCGTACAGCCCTGCCACATCTCACCTTCAAATAAGGGGCAAATCTTCCTCCAGCACATGATCCCCCCTTGGCTGGTGTACTGGCCCAATGCAGTCTCCAAAATAAACAAAGGAATGCCACAGGACACAAGAAACAGGAAATAAGGAATAAGGAACGCCCCTGAAAATGTACAGAATCAGAAATGTATGTTGGAATTTTTGTTCTCCCAAAAAAATGCTGTGTTTACAATAAATTTAAGGGTACACAAAGTTTAAATTATGTCACAAAATTAAGAATCTTTAAGCAAATATTTATTTTCAAAACAAAGATTTAGGGTTTCCTTAAACATAGAAATTAATTAATGGGGATTACTGAAGGGTTTATTTGATGCCTTCGCCTTATGCCATCCTTCTTCTGTATTTCCCTTTTCCCCACACCAGACACAAGAGAATCATTCTCTGTCTGAAGTGAAAAACACTGTGCCTCCATCAAACTTAGCTAATTGCACACACACACACACACACACACACACACACACACACACACACACACACACACACATGTGCCATTTGAATCAAACTTGTTCCACTATTAAAGCTGTGAGGTATTTATGGGCACACATAAATCAACAGCCCCACCTTTATCAATGTACGCTTGATTTTATGTAGGTTATTGTTCCTTGAACAGGGACGCTCAGTACAAAGGAGGGCTCTAATTTCTCTCCCTGCTCCCTCCTCCACAGGACACTAAAGAATGGGATTAAAAAATGTGAGCGCGCCTTTGTGCGCCAGTCCCTCCTGCGGTTACCATCAGCAAAAGGCGGTTTTCCCGCTGTTTCTACAGACCAGAAGGACGATCGGCTGCGCAGGACTGAGAAAATCTCAGGATTATTTCAGTTTACTTTTCATCCTTCATAGGAGGTTAAAGGAAAAAGCTTTGAAGGCGATTACAGTTGTTGTGGAACAGGTGAAATCTTTTTGCTGACATATTTTTTCCCCAGTAGCTACAGTTCTTAGTAAATATCATTTTTAAACCTGCTTGTATTTTACTGAATGTGCCAACGAACCAGAAATATTATAACTATTATATCACATCAGGTTCAGTATGAAATAAATGATCTGACACCTTGTTCAACCTGTGGGAAAAGGGGTGGGGGGAGGGTAGAAATATTCGAGCAAATTTTAATCACATTTTCTCCACCTATTTAGACTGGTGCATCTTCAAATTTCTATTTTTTTCCCCATTTTATTTAGTTTTTAAATTGTACAGGTCTATGTGGGTTGAAGGACAAAATAAAACAAAAAAGACTCAAAGACAGTGCTGAGTTAATGAAATGATGTAAAATCACATTTTTCTTCACAAGTGAAATCGAGGTGATGAAAAGCTGAACCTTACCTCCACCGTTCCTGTAGCACATATAAGGAAATCTCCACACATTTCCAAGACCAACAATGGCACCAGCCACGGAGAGAAAGAACTCTCTTTTGCTCTCCCATTTGCCACGTTCCTTCACAGAGTGTGAAGAAGCCTTCAGGGGAAGGACGCAGAGCCGGTACAAGAAGTCTGCCATGCCTCTCAGGGTGATGAAGAGTGAGGGCTCCAGGAGTTTTTAAACATGCCAAACTGGGCCTGCCTGATGTGGTTTTTGTAACTGGTTACCAAACTGAGTGACGGTATATTCTAATTTTGGCCACAAGGTGAAGCTGTGCATGTACGCTAACATAAAAAGGATTACTTAATAAGAACTGAAGGGTAAGGGGGGGGCATTAGAAAACAATTTGGGGAGTAAGAACATAGCTGAGTTTTATGATGCATAAGTTCACATTCAGTGTGTGCGTGAAATAACTTAAATTAGTCATGGATAAGGTCATTGAGGGTGTGTGTGTGTGTGTGTGTGTGTGTGATATACATGGACACAGTTAAGTGATGGGTTTTAAAGTTTTATTTTTATATAGATAAATAATAACAACTCCCGATACTACTATATTTAATTCCATCACTATTCTTTACATCATTAATCTTGAACACTTGCAGAGTTCACTTTAAACCCGTCAGCCTGAGAGAGATAAAAGCAACAAAGCCATTCCTGGCAGGTGGAAAGGAATTCAACTTGCATAATTTGGGGTAGTTCAATATTTGAAACTCACAGCAGGGGGCTCCCTTGGGCCTGTCATGACCCTCCCATGGAGTTCAAAGTGTTACTAAGCTTAATGTTTGCATGCACAAATCATGATCTTGCCTGTCAGAATGGATTTTCTTTCAGGTGGTTTATGACACACGCTATAACCAAGGTGCATCCATCTTTAAATAACTTTACAATGCAATGACCATGTATGTATGTATGTATGTATGTATGTATGTATGTATGTATGTATGTATGTATGTATGTATGTGTATGTATGTATGTATGTATGTATGTATGTATGTATGTATGAGTTGTAAAATGTGTGACATTTTAAATCATGTATCAAAGAGCGTAGGTAACAGCGGACATGACATAGAAAGGAAATGATGCTATACTGTCTTTATTCTTGTCCAGCAAGGGCTTTGATTTGTGCTTTGATTCCACTCTCCAACAACTCAATGACAGTGATTTAAATGTGAACTTTCAGCTGGGTTTAAGAAAACCTTTGCATAGAAATGACATTAACATATGCAGGGAGGTGCAGTATTTATTTACGGTAAGTTGTGTTTTTCCCCCCACAGCAAAGAACAGCAGAGCTGATAGACAAATGAAGACCCAAAATAAATCTGAGAAAGCCTCCCAAAGATCTCACTGAGGCAAAGAAACACAATACTGAGCTGATTCCCTGAACTCAGCACAGCAGTAACAAAGAAACCATCCCAAGAGCTGGAAACTCCTGGAAAAGCATGTCAAACTATCAGTGATGCCAAGACATTTCATACGAGTATTATGAACAGGCCTTATACTCATTATCAAAGTAATCTGTCTGCTTTGGCCGGAAGAGCAGGATTTAGACGGCAATGTGGCATTTCTTTAGCACCCACTGCACAAACGCTGAAAGACACATTGTAGCTGTTTGGTTGCATACTGGGTGTTTCTAACTTCTTTCAGGAAGTCAGGAAAGTGCCTCGTTTTTCATCAATAAGCCAAACTATGTAGCAGTTAGTTTCACTGCTACTACTAAACCAAATAAAGTAAAAGAATAACAATAGTGTAGTGCGGGTACATTTGATGTATAGCCAATAAAAACAAAGATGTACAGGGGAGTCGTGTGTGTACTCTTTTATATTCTTATCTATATCATTTATAAGACAGGAGTTAAAAACAAAGCATGATCACATTAGTTATTAGAGGAGCTCAACTATTTAGTAGACAAATGAGCACAACTCACCCAACACTTCTGCAGCCTAATGTGCAGCCAAAAGCCGCATGTTTGGATTTAATAAAACACTTAATTAATGACATTTAGTACATGTAAGCTTTGTCCAAAATTATTTTTAGTGCACTCATTGTATCCTATAATTGTGAAAAACAGTGCTCCCTAACGAAGCATTACATCCCATCATCTTTTGCGGTCACGTGCGAGATGCTAGACTGAGGTTAATTATTGATATTAAGTTAATTATTAAGGGCACAGTAGTAGATCAAGAAAACAAATGATGCGTGAGTGTTTTATCTGTAGTGCTTAGTAGGGAGAAAAAAAATAAATTAACCAGCACCAACGTTAATCTGGTATGTCGCTGTATAAAGTGCACTGGTTTAAAGTACAAAAGCAGCTTATCTGTTAGGGCGCTACATGGTGCACTCAATTCAACCCCCAATATAGTGAGCAGGGAATAGGGAACCAGGAGGAGGCTTGGAAACAGCTTTTGTGTTTTGTAGCAGTTCAGTTGATCTTAGCTTATGCGGCACTGAATCATAAAGCATCTATACATTAGCTAATATCAGCACTGGGGTGGCTAATATTAGGACTATCCGCAATGGAACAATATAGAAGGAAGGACAAATAAATTGCATAATATTGCCTTTTATCCATGAAACAGTAGCTAACAGTACAACAGCCCGAGTCAAAACAAAAATCGGATTCTGTATTTATATGATCTTTGATAACTTTTAAAATAAAATTAATTTAAAAATATGCTGGTTGCCAAACTATTGGTCTACTGCAAACAAGAACTGTGCCTCTATATTTTCTCTTCCTGTGACAAGATTTAATCACCTATAGATCCACATGTAAACTTACACACGACACACACGCATGGACACAGGCACTGCAATTGTAACCATAAGCTGCCAATGTAGGTAAAATGTAAGCGCTTACCCCTGTTTTAAACATATTTCATAGAAAACAAGGCAAACAGTGGAGGAATTGAAGGTAGAATAGATTTATCTAAGAGAAACACATTTACATTACAGATAACTGACTAAGAGTTAATTTGAATTGAAAATACCTGTGAAACGGATGTTTGGATGGAACGCTGTCTAAAAATCCACAATTTTTTAGTTGAGACATTGACACCTACCCCAACTATTTTGTGCTGAATACAACTGATGGAGAAGCCCAGCTGGAAGACAGAATAATTTATTGCCTGTCACATGTTCTTTAAACTGCTTAAATTGTAAAATCCTGACGGTATCGACTTTGTATTACAAATGTACCGAAATGTTTTTGTTGTTTTTAGATCTGTGTCTCCATCTCAACACCGCTCGGCTTATATTCATTGTCAGCTGTACTTCTGGTGTCTGGGTTCAAAGGGAACTGCTCCGGTTGATTTGCTTTGCAGCTCGTCTCGCCTTTAGGTCGGCAGAGCTCCCTGAGGTTCTGCGGGTACAAAGTTGTAATACAGCATTTTCACAGCAGCAGCTGGCAACACATCCTGAGAAAACCCATCCTACAGGTCATGAAAACCTGCCAAGGGTGTGGAACCCTGGGCATCATGTATCCATTGTGTGTACATATCATGAATAAACTGTGGAATTTGCCCCGGGGAACAGCTGGCTCTCTAGCAGAAAGAAGATCAGTAAAATTTAAAAATTGCCATAAAGTTGTCCAGAATGCAATAGGAACTCTTATTGTGTTTTTATGTTTAGTTCTGTCATATTTGGAAAATGTGCAAAAAATGATTAATGCCTGCCTTTTGTATTGAAATGTTGTGGATACCCATTGTATTTTTTTATTTTTTATCCCCCAAAATGTGGCTTTTATTCACACTGAATGTTTTGGCCAC
The DNA here is from genome assembly GCF_003711565.1 of Takifugu flavidus. Taxonomy (NCBI): domain Eukaryota; kingdom Metazoa; phylum Chordata; class Actinopteri; order Tetraodontiformes; family Tetraodontidae; genus Takifugu; species Takifugu flavidus. The sequence goes on along the minus strand of NC_079523.1, from coordinate 9,687,258 downwards.
AGAGAGCTTAAGACTAATCTAACAGGAAATTGTGATGCACTGAGTAGTGGTGGTTTCATTGCTCTTGAGGCTGACGCTAGGTCTTGCAGGATAAACGTGGAGGCTACACGGGACGAATTCGCTCTGATGGGGAATTTGAGGGAAAAACTTGCAGTTTTAACTGATCGTGAAAGCAGCAGTTTCCCCAGGTTGACACGAGACAAGTAACAGGAGTCAAACCATTTTAAAAATGCTGGGAAACAAACCACACATGTATGCGGCACAAACACAAACAGAGCTCACATGGAGAACCCTTTACTTATTTCCCACATTGTCAGGGGTCATTACAGTCATGCTGAGTATTTTTGTCCAGCGTGGTAGACATGTGCAGCTGCATGTCCTTCACAGGCATGTCTGGGGAATCCATCAATAAACAAAGGCTCCTTTTTAAAAGTGCCAGTGGGTTGGATACTTGGGCGACACAAAGTGCAGGATTAGCTCACTGGGAACCTATTAGAGACTGTGACATTGAGAAAAATGAACAAAATGTTTTGGACTTAATCAATTTGTTGTTGTTGCTTGTCCCTCTGTTACTATTGAGAGGCCAACCCGCCCCCCACCCACCCTGTGTGGTGCATTCACTCCCCATTTTAACATGTTAAGAAAGGTACTGAGGTTTGAATTGGTTTTTGCACATACCTGCCATACTGTGCCTTTCATATGAATCACTTTAAATAGGATCCACAGAGGAACCACGAGAACACAGAAAAGCCCCAGGAACCAGCCCAGAGCATAGGCCCAAGTGGGGTAGATGTAGGTCTTGTTAAACCTGAGAGGCTTGTAAAGCACCACAGAAGAGATGAAGGTACCCTGCATGGGGAGGACAGCAGACATCATTTGGGATACAAAGACTTCTCCCTGGACACCTTTATTTTTGGCCAAAGGCACTGAATTTCTGAGTAATGGGTGGTAAATCTAAGGCAGGCTGGATGCAGGGCTTTCAACATAGATTTATGACGAGCAATCTGACGACTTGTCGATTGAACTGATCAAAAACTGGGTTTTTTTATAAATGAAATGCACCTAAAAGCATTAATAGAATGGTTTAAATAACCTCAACTGCAATAAAGTGGTTTAATAAACTAACACAGACTTAAACCAAAATACAAGTCAATTATAGATGTGGATGGATGGATGGATGGATGGATGGATGGATGGATGGATGGATGGATGGATGGATGGATGGATGGATGGATGGATGGATGGATGGATGGATGGATGGATGGATGGATGGATGGATGGAGTCTCTCACCATACAAACAGTGGGGGTAATGTAGAGCCAACAAATCTTTATAAAAGACGAAGGACGATAACCGATCATCTTTTCAATGTTGTCATACAGACGATCTGCGCCTGGTAGGTAAAGGGGGGGGGTTACACCACACATTTGTTCTTATTCCATTTATATCACTGTTGCTTTTATTCATTCAAACCTTTACATTAATCATACTGTAGTATATTAAAAAGCTTCTGCTTGGGCATGTTTCCACCAAGACATAAGGTATGCTTATCCAATAGAACAGCATCTGGTGGAACCCCAGATTGAAGTCACAATAGGTGACATGGATCAGTCATTCATTTTCCTGCATTATTTGGTTTTAGTTTCTGCTCAATACCAATGTGAAGGAGCATTCTATGAACTCACCGTATATCCACCCCATTCCAATGGACTGCAAGACTGAAAGAAGAAGAAGGTTGTTCCCGCTGCACACATAATGGTCAAAGAGCTGAAGAAAATACAGGCCTCCCTGGGGGGACAGGGAAATTTGCTGCACAGGTCAAAGTATTAAGAACAGGGTTTCATTCCACTTCAATGACATTATCTCTATTTACATCACTTTGCTAGACATAGCAATCTGTCACACCCATCTTTAGCACTGGAAAAACACCTTGGAGTGGTTTATACTAATAGCCAAGAGCCTGTAATGTTCCCGAGACACAGCATACTGGGGTTTGGTAGCCAAAGTAAGGAAATAAAATTAACCATTTTTCAAATGAATTACCCCTAATTTTGTCTAGTGGGACCAGTTAAAACAAAAGGTGTGTAGCAGACGCACAGAATTCTGACCTCTGTGACCAGTAGAAGGCCGAGGAAGAAACAAACAGAGCAGAGGCCAAGAAGCAGCAGCTCTCGCCGATATCCCTTTCGGAACACGGTGGGGAACATGTCAGTCACTGAAGTCATGAGGCATTCCAGGGTGACAAACTGCAACAACGAATAATGGTTTAAAACTCATGAAAAACAGGGAGTTTAATATGAAACCTGCTGTTTATCCCACCTGTGTATCCGCACCCAACAAAATGACCATGATGAAGAAACATACAGACCATAGCTGAGGTAAAGGCATCATAGCTACTGCACGGGGATAGGCGATAAACGCCAGACCAGGCCCTGCATTAAAGAACATAAAATCTCTTTAAATGATGCAGCCTAGGTTATTGTTTCATCTAGAAGAAAAACTGAAAACTTGCTTGAATGGGTCTTTATTGTGCAGACAAAGTCACAGACAAAGAGACTTCTTAAAACAGGCTGGAATGCATGAAGCGTGCTTTGTCTTTCTTTTGGTATTTGGAGTCTGATTTTATGATTCTGCTAAAATCATTAATGCGCTCTATGACCGCTGCTTAAGCAGCTCTCACTCCCCATTTCCTGTGGTTGTGAGATCTATCTCCATCTGCAAAAGGTTTAAATGATAGTTTGTTTTTTCTTGTTGTTTTTTTCTGTTTGGCAATGCAGCAGTGTTTAAATGATTAAGGAAAAGTACAAAAAGTGAAGCAATTGGCCAAAACTATGACACAAGCTGTTTTGAAAGTGTTTTTCAAATGCACAGCAGAACTTAATAAAGGGAAATCTCTGTTTTGTCTGTTCTAGCTCTCTTTTTCTTAACCTACTCTGCACTCCAGGGTTAGGTTTAGGGTAGTTGTCCTAACTTTGACAGTAACATTTATATGGTGCTCCTACCTGAGGCAGCCACCTCTGAAATGGGCAGCCCTTGTTCATATGACATGAAGCCCAAAACGGAAAAGATTGCAAACCCAGCCACAAAGCTCGAGCCGCCATTGACCAAACACAGAACGAAGGTGTCCCTGTGGAAACAAAGAGGCCAGAAGGGTAATTCATCAGAAGAACAAATCATTTGTGTCATCAATGTTATGGAAACAGGAAAAAATTGGAGTTGGGTAAATATACTGTGAGAGCTGATTACTGTTTAGAAAGAATTCTCATAGGGGTTTATTTGAGAAAAGCACATAAACACACTTCAATCTAAGGCTAATCCATGGTTTCTTTGGCAGATGCAGAAGAAAACAGGGGGCGCTTACCTGTAGCAGTTATTGTTGAACTGATTGTAACTGCCGAGGGCTGTCAAAGTCCCCTGACAAATCCCGAAGGAGAAAAGCACCTGTGCACCTGCATCCATCCACACCTGGAGCACGTACAGTCCTAGCATTAGCCATTTAAATCAAACGGGAATGCATAATGACAAAACATGTTTTATAGCAGCCCCTGGCCCGAGAGGATTCGGCTGAAAGGTCGCGTTTATGGGGAATGTTTGACTTCACCACTTACTTGAGGGTCCACCAACCTTGTGGGATCAGGATACAAGTAGAAGGCCAAGCCGTCTTTGGCTCCGGGCAAAGACAGTCCTCGGGCCAGCAGGACCACGAGCATCAGATAGGGGAAGGTGGCGGTGAAATAAACTACCTGGCAACACAAGAGAGAAGGGGGAGGATCAGCCCTCCATGCTGTATCAAGAAGAGCAACAGGTGAAAGGTCAAGGTGAAGAGCGCAGCCTTAGAAAATGACTCATAAACAAGTCTTTGATTTTAAACATGACACATGTATGAATTGCGTGAAGGTAAATATCGCAGAAATAGATGAATAAATAAGTGAAAAAGTGAAGTCTCAATGTGTCTGTAGATTTCAGGCAAGCGCTCTGAAAACAATTAAATTCTACCAGCATTACATAACGATGTGAAATTGTTGCTGCAACATCTGTAATGCATTGAAAAGCAATATTCTAAAATTCCCACACAGCAGGATTTTAATGTCCCGCAGCGTCATGTTGGACTGTGCTTTGTTTCCATTTGCAGAGTAATGACAGCCGGTTGAAACATAGTACAAAAGGCAATTGATAAGGTCTTAATTCTGTAGGCTGTAGCGCCACCTCGCAAGGCTGTTGCACATTTCAAGCGTGGACTTTTCTGCAGTGCCTTCAATTTAGATTCCATTGGGTCATTAATATAATTTTAAAAATATGCATAGAAATGCAGAGAGGAATATAAACCAATGAGAGATTGTGTATATCGGAATTAAAATGGCAACTAAAACAAGTTAAGGAAATGAAAATAATATAAAACCTCTCCAAAACAAAGGATCAAAGTATGTTTTTTGACCAATAATGATGCATTGCCTCACATTAAGTTTGATATAAAAAGGGTGCGAGGTTAACAATGGTGGGCAAGAGGAGTTAATAAACCGCAGCTATATATGAAATCTTAGGGGAGGAAAATATCCAGTTAAAGTTTGAATTGCTTAGGCAGTAACTTTACCAGAAGTTCTGTTAGGTTTTACAGAGCAAGAAAGTGATATGAGAGTGGCCCTGCGGTAGGTTGGTGGCAGTAGCAATACAGCAGGGAGAGGTGCCAGAACACCTTCGGGGCACTCCTGAACTGAACCAAATGCTCACACCCCCCCTGCAATGAGCTGGAGACTCATTCAGGTGTGTACCCTGCCTTCGCTCATGAGCAGCTTGCACCCTACAGGTGACACAAAAATGTCAATGTCAATTCTCCCCCTGTACTTTTCACATCATCTCATAAGTTGCCTCAGTAAAAAAAATGGATTTTTACAGGCTACAAATTTTCCTGAACTATCAACAGCTATTTTGAAATTGTTATTGAAAGACCTTTTTTAAAAAAAAGCTTGCACATTATTCAGAAATGTATGAGATGCTCAGAGCCCGTGCTTGTCCTAAAGAGAAAATGTTGTGGCAATTTACTATTAATTACGATGTTCAGAGAGTCAAAGTCCAAGTTATTGTTGTGAGTTTTATTTTTAAACACCCTTTGCATGCAAAGTGAAGACGGAGATAGAGTGTAACCAACTGTTGCTCCTGCGGAGGCAGTGCGGGAGGAGCAACAATAATAGTCACGACTTGTTCAGAGGAAACTTACTGACAGCCTACAAGAGAGCTATTGGAAAAAAACAGCTTGGCCACATCCAACCATCAAGCTAAGACAAGAACAGAACATAATGAAGGACTTGAATGAAGCAACCATCACCTTGGCATGGAATTTCGAACAGTTGGTGAGATTGGCTCACATGATCCCTTAACAACAATCACATTAAACACAATAAACCTGATATGGGAATACCAGCTGGCATAGTGTTTACTGGTGATGGAAGCTATCTGAGGAGAGAGGCACAAGAGAATGAGGGTGATGTGGGTCCGGAGGAATCCCATATCTCCTCCTTGACTATTACAAGAAACCAACATGACATCACCATCTTTGCGTGACCATAAAGATTCACAGACTCCATGCCAGCCATCACTCTCAGGCAGCAATGGGGTTGAGTAGGAATGTTGTGTTACCAACAAGAAAACCCCCTGGGAAGACTGGAGACTGAAGAGGTGCAGGACAATGAGCCAAATACATTTTGGCAAAGCGCAAGAAGGAAGTTTAGTAGGCACAGTACAAACATTCACAGGCCAATGTTCACAACGGGCCCTCAAGATCCGGAGGTTGCTGAAAAGAACAGCCACAAAAACATGACAAAACATGGTCTGTTTACCACGACTGTGACGGCCAGGATCACGGTGTGTGATGATAACATCTGGAACACCGGGTGGCCCCAGGTGAGTCATAAATGGAGGATTTGATTCAATGCTGGCCTCTTAAATGTGTGTCCTGTTTCTAGGTTTTCTTGTTGCTTGTAATTTATGGTGGGAATTTAGGTCCAGTGGAAGTTTACTTATCTGGTGTGTCACCAATTTTCTGGGTAATTAAAGGTAAAACAGAAAATTAGCTAAAGTAGTTTATTAGGAAAATTGTACACCATATTTGTCTTTGTGCTAATTGTTTGTGCAAATGACGATAAAAAAGAGCCAAAACCCTGGGGTTTAAGGGGACATCCCTGTCAACATCCCCTCTCTAGAGACATAATTTAGACTTCATTTGAAGTCCAGCTGTGGTAAATAAATATAAAGACTTAAAACATCAAATTTCCTGGTCAGAGCGAATTAGAGTCAAGCATAAATCTTCCCATTGGACTGAGTCAAAAGCCTTTTCAGTATCAAGGCTAATGAATAAGGACGATCATTTGATCAATGAAGCGCAGAGCCTGTCTCATGCATACAGGGTTCGTATGCATTTTACATCGCCTGTTTGTTCTGTGCCTCTTAGATTTATGAGATATGTTTTGAATTTGAGAGGAAAGCTGGAAAGCCCCCATCTCATATCAGGAGTGTATCCTTTTGTGTTGCTATTTTCAAATGAGGAAAAAAAAAAAGGATTCTTTATATTCAACACAATTTTCTGCAACCTTTTTGTGGTTTGCATTCCACTGATGTGTCCAAAACTTTATATTTACGGCATTTTGTCCTTATCTCCATTGCCTTAACTCCCTTTATAGGACTGTGTAACCCATTTATCTCTCTTAATCCTGAGGTTTTGGCCATGTCAGTAGTAGTTAATTCCTTCAGCCTAATGTGTAGTTACTTGCTTATGCCAATCAAAACTAAAATGTCTAACAGTATATATCATGATATAGATTCAGTGCTAACTTATACCTTCCCAGTGGATCGTACTCCTTTCCAGACACAGAAGTAGCACAGGATCCAAGCCAGCAACAGACATAAGACAAGCTCCCATCGCAAGCTACCGATGTTCTCAATCCCTTGAGATATTCCCAGAACCCGTCTCCTGAAAGGAAACACACCACCAATATGGAAAGCCTTTAAAGATCCAACAAATTGTGAGCGTTTGCTTTTCTTGATATCAGAGCATGCTTTGAACAATATGAGAAACAACCATATAATGACTGTAATAAAATTCCAGACAATGTGGAAATTAATTTGCCAAGGTTGTGTAAGAAGTCCAAAATAATATTTAACTCGCTCCTGATTATGGTTCAATGATTACTAGCATTAAGTAAATACAGGTTTCATTGTAGAAATGTTTGATACAGGATTGCAAAATTAGCTTTCCTGTGATCTTACTCTTTTTTTCCATAACCATTACGGATATGTATGATTAGCTGGACCTGCATAGCCAGTGTCCCTACTATTGCTACAGACAGCACACAAATATTTGCCAGTTTTGCCATGATGTGATAAGACATTGCTCTTGGACCTGCATGTGTCAAGTCACAGTTCATTCTAACGGTGCAAAGACAACCCAATAAAATGCCAGTAGTAGTGCAGGCTTAAAAGACTTGATTTCCTTAATTACTAAGGAGATAACCTCAGCACCCCTGAGATGTCCAATTTCTTAAAAAAACATTACTGTATCTCCAGTAACAAAGACAAATGCAGTATCATTAAATAAAAAGGTGATCAGACTTACTCCCAAAACTCTGTTGCAGGTGTTGTTGCATTCACAAGTGCAGTCCAGTTGACTGATACATTCTTTTTGTCAAACTCAACACAGTGTTCTAGGATGGGAAAGAAGTGATTGAGATCAAGCACAAAGAGGCAGTAGATTTTTCAATAATATACACAAATTTTCAGAAATACCTGGTTTCTGTCTGTATGTTCATTTTTTTTACTCTTTTTACTCTTCCTCTCTTTACTGGTTAATATTTGGTGATCACTTTCACAATTGTGTGAACACAGGGACAAGACAAAACGTGAATAAAAAAAGATGAAAATGAGATAATGGAATGACATGTTTGCTATCAATGATCAAAGTTTAGAAACAAATACAGGGCGACAGGCAGGACAGGGGCATGTACCAATTGCCACTCGCTTACAGGTAATATGCTTCAATATGCTTCAACAGAGCATCACTTAGAGCAATCACCAGTAATATTCATAAATGTAGATTACAACCCCCCATTGACTTAATCCACGTGATTGCCTGTCACAGGTTGGAATACGTAGTAGTACCCAAAAACACTGTCACACAAAGAACCCCGTAGCTCAGAGAACCCTTACATCCAGAGAGCGGAAACATCTGATGGAAGCAGAGAGCCTGCTCCCGATCCAGCCAGAATCAAGATTGCCAATTAGGCCCTCGACTGTCGGCCCGGGAGAGAAGATATTACAGCCCCTCTCCCCACTGTTAAAGGTGCATGTTGCTCTAGCAGTGTGATGAATGTCATGCACCTGTGTTCCAAGTATTCTTGCAGCTGGCCCACGGAATCTCAGCACTAAAAGATGAGAACAGGTAGAAGAAGGCCCATGCTTGGATGACAATGTATGAGACGGCAGCGTAAGCAATCACAATTTGGGTAGCGTAACCGATCCCTGAGAAGAGAGACAACATTTGATTACTGTATATTTCCATATACTCTAATACAACACACAGGATTATTGAATCAAACTCAGGAGGGACAGTCGCACAGTAACTTTCATTGATAGAACATCAAAGAAACATCAATGAAAGAACTTGACTGTTTGTAGATTTGAGAGAGGCTTCCCAGATTTGGATACCTAAACCCTCCTAACTATTCAAACATCGAACCATTTCTTTACATTGGGAGATGCAGATAGACAGATTCTCTCATTCAGAATCACGTACTCAAGACACGTAGATCAGGAGACTTGAACAGACTACTGAATCCAGGTGACGGTTAAATCACGGCCTAGTTGGAAATGGCATATATGAGTGATTTAAAATATGTCAAATGTGAAAGCAGTTCTGTAAAATCATGTTAAAAAAAAGTCAAATACATGTTATGTAAAATGAAAAAAAATGGAAGATTGTTCAATATTGGACTTTTAGAGTTATATTTTTATTCATTTACCTATAGCTATGTCCCCATGAACAGCTTTTTCTAAATATATTTGTCGCATATTATTTGGGTGCTTGGATAACTCTGAGTCTGCACTTGGGTCCTCCTAAACCTGTCCCCAAGTCGATCCTTTGGAACACATCATGCAGACTTTGTTCCCACAAATAGTATTGAAGCTGTTCATTCACTGATCCTTCCACAAAATCCTCTCTTATCAGATGATATCCTGCTAACTCGATTTTAGAATTAATGATCACTCAGCATTAGATAAATATTCAATCTACGGTATATTTTATGATTGACCAGAGCTGAGGGTGTGTTCAGGTTCATTGCTATGCAGATGACACAAAGTTCTGTTCAGCATTAAACTATGATAAAAGCCATAAATTAGGTAAGCTTCATTGTCTTTTAAAGTCATATGGTCAATGAAATCCAGGCTCCCGACAAGACTTTGACCCTTGTTGATGCCATATAGATTAGTATCACCTCCCAAAAATGTCTGTTCTCATCAGACACTGTCACCTGATTAAATATATTCACACATTTTTTTTTATAAACCTGGCACAGTTACATCGAAAAGTCCCATTAAAACCTGATGACAAAACAATAAATATCACCTATAATTATGCAACGCACACCTCATTTTCATCCAGTAAAACCCTTTAAAAAGCACCAGTTTAATGTTTACTATGAAATTCATGCACTATCTTATGACACTTGCTTAGAAAGGAAACTGTGTAGATCTTTACAAATTCTTTGTATTATAAAGCAGGAGGGAAAAAAGTCTCATTCCTTCTTTAGTCATTTTAAACACGTTTAATGCTGGGACCTCTGGAGGATCAATATTATATCATAAATGAACGATTGTAAATTATCCCATGCGTTGGGACCACATGTGAATTAAATGTTCTCCCAAAGGTGATTTATGTTATTTCAGATTCCCTTTTTATGCATAAACACACATGACACAAAATGCGTGGTGATCCTGACTGACAGATAAGCTTAGCTCCCAGTTGATGGGTGATTCTGTGGAGTGGGAACTTGATACTTGGCCCAACAGCCCTCCTAATTTTCAAATGCAAAAATAGCACCACCTCCAGCTGGTTCCCTCGGTGTAAAGTGAGGGGAGGTGGGGCTGTCCATTATATCAGTGGCTTTTACACAATGCAAGATAAGACGTTCAGCACTAACCTTCAAACAATGGGCAGAAGTACCTCCAGCAGGTAATGCACCCTTGAGATGTGAACTGTCCCATGGCGGTCTCCAGGAGGAACATGGGAATACCACAAGCCAGCAGAAACAAGACATATGGAACTAAAAATGCACCTGACGAGGGAAAAGAGACAAAAGATTTCTCTTCAGAATAACTTGCTCATATGACAAATCAGGAAAATAAACTTTTTTTCCTTTTTCCCCCCTTGGAGGCAGGTCGAGTCTATTCTCAACCAGTCCTACAAAATGCTAAAAATGTGGCTACGGATAAAGTCCTGCAGCTCACGTTCGTGGTAACTTACACCGAGCTTCGTACCTGAATTTCCACATCTCTCACGATGTTAAATGACTGACTTTTTGCAGGAGAATAGCTTGTAGATAAGAGCCAGTGCAGTATGATTGCCTTTAATGAGAACTCTTACCTCCTCCATTTTTGTAGCACAAATAGGGGAACCTCCACAGGTTTCCCAGTCCAACCAGTGTCCCTGCCACAGCGAGCAAGAACTCCAACTTGTTTGCCCACTGGCCACGGTCCAGGAGCTGTGTCTTGCTCATCAGTCTGTTATCCTGCCTCGGTGTCTCCCGGCTGCTTCCCTTGAGGAATTCCCTTGACATGGTTGGAAACAGAGCGAATCTGAGCGAAATCTGAACTGCTCCTTGTACCCAGTGTGCATTTATAGTGCTGCCAAGCCGATGCAGCTCTGAGTCAGGCAGAGACAAAACAACTCAGCTGATTGTTTGGCACTGTTCAATAGCTTTATTTAGTTCATTTAAATTACTGCATTCATGCTGAGAGGATAATCACTCGTGGAAATTTTTTTACTGGCAGAAAGCTGCATTAACACCACGTTTGAGAATTAAAGTGATAGATGCACAGTGTAAAACAAAAACATACTGAGGTACTTACCCCTCCATGACAAAACACCCTCCCTCTGGTGATCAGTATTCCTCTGAGATGAGTGTTCCGAAGATTGTTGACACTGTTGGTAATAAAGTGCAGCTACACTTTCCTTTGAATTACAGCACGAACTTCCGATGAACAGTCGGCACACATTTCTACCTCCCTTTTTTGGTTGTGGTACAGGGCTGACGTTTGCCACTTCCTTTTTGTATTTTTCCACTGAGACAAAGAGCTGCTTGAGTCACTGAGATTAGCTCAGTTGCTAACAACTAAACCAAATCAGCTGAGCCACATCTGTTTTTCAGTGGCTGTAGGTAGATTAAATTAGGTTTTTTTTGTTTTTTGTTTTTTTAGGTTTTTGTCAAGCAACATCAAAACCCCAGAAAAAAGCCCAAAACAAAATATGAAATAAAGAAAAGTGATAACAGCATTTAAAAAATCAACTGTGCACATTATCATCATAGGAGATTTCTGCCTTTTTAAAAGTTATTGAAAACAGAATTCCAAATAAAAGAGTTGTACACAGCAGTTTTGCAGCACATATATTGCCATGTTATATTATGCTTGACACAATAGCAAAACTGAAGGAGTGCAAAACCGGTGGGACGAGCACACAAATACAGGAAGCGAGACCTTAAATAAGTAATCATGTCAGCACATGTGAATGCAGTGATGATCTGGCCAAGAAAAGAGTGAAACCACAGAAGGGAGGGGCACAAGAAGCACAGGTGACACACTGATCCTGGATTAACTGATCCCATCTTTACTGTATTTTGTGTTTTTTCATGGTTTGACTGTGAGGAATTTTCCATCCTTAACCTCAAATGTTTAAAAGGTCTCTGGGACTTTCACACCTCCCACCAAAAACAAGTGGGAGGAAAAATGATTCTTATATGATTCTTCGATATGCCAACTCTGCATAGCAATTAAGTGACTTCTTCACTGTGTTGTAAGGAGACACAAGTCATGTTTACTCTATGTGTGAAATGCTTCCTTTTGTTTGTTCACCGGAAACTGAAACCAGTTGGTTTGAAGCCAAGAGGCAAAATTAGCTGTTGGAGATGAAGAAATTTCTGTTTTTTTTAACTTTATGTCTCCATAATCTCATCATGAACGCCCAACAAACCCGCACATCACTTAACAGTGCAGCGATGTGTTTGTAGTGAAAACACAAAGATCATGTTTCAGATACACTCTTGGTGGTTTCATAATCCAACCCTGCAAGTTAGTTTAAGATCAGGACTCAGAGTAGCTGCCACGTTATCTGAGTAACGAATACGGAGAAAGTTTTAAACATACAGTACGCTGCATTACCTTTCCAGTTCAAACAAGTCTTTTGTTCTGCTAGGGACAGTTTGATAAGCTGTTGGGAATCGGTTCTGAGTAATATTCACACGGTTGATGACTTCCCTGTTCAACAGCTTTCACATGCGTTGTCCGTCCAGCAGGAAGGAAGTAATTTTAATTGGAATGTTTAGGGTTGGGAAAAACTGATATAACTATCCCTCCTGACAGATTTAAGAGTTGACTTCTCAGGGGAAAAAAAACACTTAACCAGGTGCAAAGATATTTTCATAACTTTGTTTTAATCATAATGACATAAAATCTTACATTTTGGACAAATCTTTAGTGGAATTGATGAAAATGGGGGTAAAATTCACCAAATGTCAGGCTCACGTTATTTTTTTTTGACGTTGAAGTTGGATGGCAAAAGAGGTTAGATAAAATACACATCTCCATGAGAAATGCTTTAACAGTGAAAATCACCCAAATGTTTATTTTTGACAGCCAACCATTTTTTTTAAATATATATTCACCTCTACAGGCAGCATATGATAAGACCATCACTGCATACTCATTTATGGACAATGGACACTGAAACATACAAATATCTGAAGAACGAAACATTTCCAAACTGAAAGGAAAACCTAAAGACCTGTTTCCCCCCCAACCCGTCTGTTTGGGCAAAAATATTTCCCACAGGTCCATCCGTCCATCGGAGTCTACAATGAGCTCCTTGAGCTTCACTCTGTGAAGCAAAGAGTCTCTGCGGGTCCTGTCAAGTCCCAGATTTTGACATGCTCGAGCATATTTGGCACTCCTGTTGATTCAGAGGCTGAGGGAATAATCAGGCCGATTCCGCCTGCATGTAAATATACAAATCACTCACAAAAATGTACAGTTCAGCCGCGTACACGCCTTTCACTCTCTGGAGGTGGTTGACCGACCAAATCGACTTTTAGAGGACAGGTGGTTATCTCGTGGTGAAAATGTGGACGCCACGTCATGTTGGGCAGCTGATGGCGTCAGCGGGTGGTTTTGGCATGATGTGATGTAATGGATGACGTTCTTTCTGTTCTCCTGACACTTCTGGTGCGGAGTGGACAGACATGTCAAAGTATCAAAAACACAGGGGTCTTATTTCAACATCGTTTCACATTCGAAACGTTCCAAACACCTGCACCGAAACCGGCGCGATGAGGAAATCTGTGTTATCTTCACGCTTCAACGGCAACGTATGCTGCCCAGCTAACTCCTCCCACCTGAACAACTGATTAATAAGGTAAAGGACTCTATCTTACTTTCTTCTGTGGGATAGCGTGAAAGCCTCAGGCACAACGGATGTCTTTATCTGCAGGCGGGCGGGGGGGTGGGGGTGGTTACAACATCAGCTGTGCAGGTGTGTTAATAATGAATGAGTGTGTGTTTGGCTGAACATTCAATAATGAAGCAGGAAGCCTGCTCTCATTACCTTTAAGGGCTGCACCTGCGGGGGTCACTTAAAGGGTCAAATAGCGGCGGCGTTACAAGGGCACCAGTTGGACACCACACGTAACATAAGGCCCAGGACGTCTCCTCGCAGTTTGGGGACTGTCTCCTTAACTCAGTTGGAATATTACAATTATTTAACACACACAACAAAGACTCAGCAGAGGCCCAGCTGCAGGCGTGGCCCACCTCAGAAGTGGGTGTAAGATAGAGTCTCAAGTTATTTTCTCTCCACTATCTCTCAGGCTTTCATTTAAAACACAAAAGCAGTCGATCAACATTTCTTTGGAGATACGCCATCCGAGATTTATCACCCACCTCCTTCTTCCAGTGTAGTAACTCAACCATCTATGCCAGACAAGAATCATCTACTCCGATCTGAACGAGAAGCGGATATTTCCTGAAATCTTAAAAACAAGAATCCTCTGAAATGGACAGCGTCTGCAAATCCAAAAGCATTGGCACTTTTTTTTCTCATTGAACATAACTTCAAGTATGGAAACAAAAAAACAACAACACCGATGAAGACGGTTCCGATATGAAAGGCACCGTGAATTTCTTTTTTAGTTCACTGCAGTATGAAAAAACAAACAGGAACTTAAAAAAAACATGCCTGACTAATCTAATCTCCCTGCGAGATTAATCCTTTTGACAAGTGAATGTGAGTGAATGCACAACAAAGCCCTTTTTACGTAACCTATACAATAACTTCACTTTGACAGCTTTTTCCTTGCGCATATGGATACGCTCAAGGTGCAAAACGTAGAGATAATGACAGGCAGCCATAATTACGCATTTGGGAAGAGCTGGTTTCACCTGCTGATTTACTTTTTGTTGTGCTGAGCCATTTCCTGGAATAATAATGTAATTTGGTGACACGAGGTGAAATCGGACGGGACTGCCTTCCAACCTGAAACCGCTGCATCCGAGTGAGAAAGAAAAACCACCAGATGACCAAGAGAAATATTGCCATTGACTTCAAATAGACAACAAAAGTTGAACGGAGGTCGCCGGCGGCGACGCTTTTAGCCTGGCGTTCTCTGACTATTAAGAAAACTGTTTTTTTTATGGTTTCCACAGCTACAGTCACGTCTGGAGGAAAATGAAACATCCTAACTGAAAGTGGAAAAAGAGAAATGAATGGAGTGATCTATAGAACGAACACTGAAATACATGGACGCCACGCTGACACACACTATTTCAAATTCACACATCACATATTAGTCGGATTTAAAAAACAAAAGGACAATTCACATGTTATTGCAAAAAGTGTAAACATCTTTCAATGAATCGTACAATCGGGAACAACTTCAGGCGGACGGGAAAGAGGATCAAACCAAACACAGACGACTAAGCTTAGGTTTGGGTTATTTAAAGCTTCGGTGAGGGAAACGCGAAAAAACAAAGAAACGTTGAAGGAAATAAAAAATTTGGTGGTACTGTTGACTCGGTTTAATTTTATTTTGTGAATTGCCGGGCAGCTGATTGATTTGAGACTGATATAGATACATAGTGTTTTTTCGCTAGGACTGTATGGTTTAATAGACTTTATACGTACACATATTTAGCTTATAGTCTTGAGATGAACAGCAGATTTTATGGCAAAGAGAGCCAAATAAAAAGCTCATGTTTCGGTAGGAAATATTAATAAATGTATAGTTAAAAACATCACAATAGGTATTCGCTGTTAATTCAATTCATTTTAAGAACTAAAATGAATTGACTCATTGAAATAAGTGCACGAAGCGCTCGTTTAAAGGTCATGAAAACGCTTTCACTGTGTTTTGTGGGCACAAGTCAAAGTGAAAGGAACAGATCAGTGATTTGCTTCTTGCATTAGGCTGGAAAAACAACATTTGCATTTCAAATGCAGCTGGATTACGTGATAACAGGGGAAAAAAATCATTATTCACAATCTGCCCAGAGACATTTGCATGGAGGGCTCACGTGCTAATAAATGTGACCTCTGACCTTTCTCTGCCAGCTGAAGACACGTCGGCCTGTGCTTCCCTCCACAAAAACTATCCTGTTGGATGAAAACCTGGACAAACACTATGAAACAGACATCATATGCCTACTCAGAAGAACACGACATGGATACTTCCTGTTGCACATATATGCTAAAAGGCCTGACATTAAACACACGGGGACGTTGGATTTTAGGTGCGGCTGTTGTGAGGACGTGTAGCAGCATGAAGCGAACCTGCTTGGGATCATCAGACCTCACGATCCCTCCTACGCCCTCGATGTAGATGAGGTGGAATGTGCATTCAAATTTTTTTAGGTTTCATGTTCCATCTCTGGATGGGTACACCAAACTTCATCCTATTGATTTGTTTGATTCCCTCCGTCCAAGCTTTGGCACTTCAAAACACAGGATTTCCTAAAATACAGTTCTGCACAGTTCTAACAGTGTTGGACCAATTTCTACTCATAACTGGAGGTGAGACTTTGATGTCCATTTTACTGGATTAGGAAGGAGGGAGCCATTTGAAAGAAAGCATAAAAAATGTGAAATAAATAAATATATATATATATTTGTATATTAAGTGTTACGTGAACTCTCCCTTAAACAAAGACCATTCACACCTGATAAATTAGAGATTAAAGACATTTTAAGTGAGGTTATAGCTTAATGCTGCTGTCTGAGGTTGGTGACGTCTCCTTTGAAACATGTAAATCGATCCCTCTATAGTGCAGAGTAAAAGTTGTTTTGGCCCCTACTTTTGGCAAAAGGTCACGGGCAGACCAATGGCTGCAGCACAGAGGGAGTACGGGGGCAAACGGTTGCCCTGGGTCAAAGTGCAATGTCGCAAGCGTGCTACTGTTACCATCATTCTTTTCATTTTTTAGTGTTTATTCATCCAGTTTATTCCCTTGATGATGCGTGCAAAATGCTTCATAGTTATATCTATACCCGCCACTTAATTCGCCCAATGGCCTGCGATGTAAGACGTACATCAGCAGTTAGGTTCAGGAACTGTTAAAGGGACAGTTCGGTTTTAGGAGGAAGAGTTTGATGCACTCATGTCTCGCCAGTGTATTCGTGTGCAGACAGTATTCTACCTGTCCATTCCGTGGAGACACAAACACTCTTCAAAAGAAGAAATTACATATTTTTGTCAGCTGAAGCGCCGAAAATGCTAAATAATGTGGTGTACAGTCAAAGCGTGGGATGTGTTTGGAGAACTTCCTCAGCTGGGTGTTGGCAGCGTTCTGTAGGCCATAATTTTAGGAGGCGCAAGCGCATCTTCTAACCCCACCTCCAAAGAAAACTGAACTGCACCTTCAGCTTCCCATCCTGCCAAACACTACTTAACCTTTTCTGTAGTGATAGTAACAGAAAAAAAGCACGAGGTTGTAGACTGAGAAAGAGATGAGTGGAAATGGGCGAATGACTCCAAATGGCAGATTTAGCACCCCCCTCCCCATTGAACAGGTTTGCTTTTTTAATTAGGTACCTGTACTGTATTAGTCAGCCCGACACTTGATGGATGGATGACAGAGAAGGGTCCAGTGTGCTAAGATGAGCCTTCATCTGTCTTCATCACTCCTCTTCAGCCCTAACATCATTTACAGAGGCAGGTCTGTGCTGTTGTGGCGAGTCTTTCTGGAAGTCCCGTCGTCTCTGGGCAGAGCTTTCTGCAGGTTGGACATGGCAACGGTCTTGTTTAGATCGATGACCGCGTAGCATTCACTGCGCCGCGAAGCCGGTGGGCCACATTTTTTGGGTAGTAGGCGCTGGTGCTGTGGCTGGGTCTGGGCGCCCCCGCTGCTGAGGGGTTGGCAAGCAGAGTCTCCTTCTAGGTCCACCTGGATGTAATTCAGCTGCCGCAATGGAGAAATGTGGCCGTGCTCACAGCCTCCCAGCCCTGACCTGGATCGTCTGCGTAAGTCAAAGTTAAATATCCGACCCCCTTGATCCGGTTGACATGGTCTTGGTTGTGGGGGGCAGGCGTGTCGTAGCCGGAGCGGCTGCACCTGCTCTGTGTTGACATAGTTCTGCAGGGCATCTCTGTGGATGCCCTGACCCTCTGGGTGGTAGCCGTTGGGTGTCCCAGATCCTTCGGAGAACTCATAGTCATCAAAGTCTTCCTCCTCTTCCTCATAATCATCGTCATCCTGCTCATCGTCTTCCTCCTCCTGTTCGTCCTCGCGCTGCAGAGCACTGTATTCCCATACCGGCGGCAGAGAGGGCAAGTTCTCGTAGTTAAGCCGAGCTGCCCTGCGATGCCCACCACCTCTTTCGCAGGCGTAACCTTGCAGGGGCAGAGATGAAGGGCCGTGGGCGTGCAGGTGCAGGAGGGAATGCGAGTGGCTGTCTCCCGTGCTGCTGCTGCTGCTGGAACCCACAGACTGCGACACGCTGCTGGGGCTCAGCCGCTGCTTCCGACTGTTCCTCAGGCCGTTGATGTTCTCATAGGTGAGTTCCCCGCTCTGGCAGCTATCGGAGTGCTCCAGGCCAGGGTGACGCTGTGAGTGGTGATGGAAATGGTGATAGGAGTGAGAATTGCACAGGTGCAGAGAAGGCTCCTCTCGGTCTGTCTCCGAGCCTGTCGCGCCCTCTACTGGCTGAAGGTTGTGAGGATTGTGCCCGTGCCTCTCCCGCTCTCTCTCCAGCAGATGGCGCTGTGCGGGGGTAGGGCCAAGCATGAACTTGACCTCTTGCGAGGCAGGCGTTAAAAACACCTGCGAATTGTTGTGTTCCTCCATGGGACAGCACCGCAGGTTGGATTGTGGATTTCCTTGGCCCCCGACAGGCATGGCTCCATGTGTTGTTTCAGGGAAAGTGCTGGGCCGCACCTCCGGCAGGGAGTGCACACAGTGACGCATGGACAGATCCCCCTCCATACCGACAGTATTTACATAGGTGTGAGTCTGCCAGGAGAGGAAGGCGCGCTGAGATTGTGAACTACCACAGGTGGATCCAAAACTGGAGACCGATGAAATGTCTTACCTGGTCTTCCAAGCTCATGAGTGGATGTCCACGATCATCACCAAGAGAGGGCTGAGACGAATCCCCCCTGATTGGGTAACCTGGGTATCCATTGGGAAAAACTTGGGCAGGGAATGCCGGAGCTGCAACGACATGATCGTGATCATTCAGTAACATGCCCCCCCCCACCATTGAATTTTAATCCTGCTCTCATAGGAGTATCTTTGTCACAATGAAATAGTTTAAAATTACTGATGCACTTCAAATTTTCCCCATCAACAGGTCAAGTTAAGCATCAGACAGTGTATATGCAGGTCTTTGCTCCCCTCTGCCCCAACGTTACCTCTGACTCATAAGGTTTGGTTTAAGATCTGTCTATTAATAGGTTACTGTAAAAATTAAGCTAATTTTACTGTGGTACTGCTGCATCCAAGTATTACAATTAATCTCGGTGGGTGACTCACTACTGGGAGTCTGGGGTGTGCGAGACATTTCCATCTCTGGCGTGTGACCGCTGCGATTCATCATCATAGATTCTTCCACCACGTTGATGCTGTTACATTGCATCAGCTCCTGGAGCAGATTGAAGATCTCTTCTGCCCGGGAACACTTGAATGCAAAGATCCCTGGGTGGACACCAAAATAGCAACAGTTTAGGCATCAATTGCGCACCAAGATCTCCGCGACGGGAGGCGGGGGGGGACTAATGAAGGCCCAAAGCTATTATTTTCCACGTCAACACAGACTCTTATGGCTAATTTTAAAAAAAAATCTTTTATTGCTACTGCGAAACAATTAAAACCACAAAACTGTGTTGCTCAAAGGCTCTGTGGGAATCCCTTTGCAACCCAACACGCATCAACTTTCTGTGCGCTGAGGTGGCGTTTATGCCACTTCATGAAGACATGGGTCAGTTTGTTTGCGCTGCATATTTGTCCAGTATCTGCAATTACCTCTTATGCCTTTCACAGAAAGGACACACGCTCTAACCTAAACATAGGACACACATCCTAAAGGGCGAATAAGTTTACCCTGCCCGGTCTGACAGCGACGGCCGCTCTCGAATGAAAACAGGTTGGAATCGTAGCCGTAGCGTCGGAGGCAGAGGTACGGCCATCGGATGGCGTCCCTCTTTCGCGTGTGAAGAATGAGCTCGGTTTGAGTGAGCTCCATGATCCCAGAGCCCAGCTCGTTGCCCTCATCATCCACATTGGTGACCTGCAACAAGGAAGAGGACATTCCTTTAAAAAAAAGATAGGCAAACAAGCTTAGTTTGTATGAGCGTGATGGCAAATGATGCTATAATATCGCACAGCATCTCGTCACGGTAAATTAGCAATTAGAAATGCTGGTTTGATGAATGACCTTAAACTTGGTGAGGTGGTTGTCTCGGATGGGGTCTCTGTACAGACAGCTCCAACAGCTCCCCATAGCTTCAGCAGGCCAGCTGAAACCTGTCAGCGAACCAAACACCAATAACAGAATCAGCGGAATAAATAAAAGAGACACGGAGGACGCGGCAAATGCAGACTTCTTACTCAGTCCAGGCCATCGGGGTAAAGGGATACAGGTCTCAATCCCAAGATCTTCGACTGGGCATTGTCGTAGCAAGCCAGATGGTTCGCTGGACTGACATCTTCGGCATTTTTCTCGCCCCCCTGAAAGCATCACCATCATCAAGCAAGCACTGCAGGACAATCCTAAAAACAGCTGTGCACGTTTGAGCGCAAGCACCTGAACCTGTTGCATGTCAACCCTCTGTCTCCTTTCAAATAACACAGAAATATACATTGACAATGTATGCTATTGGTATTTAAAAATCAAGATGTATATCCTCAGTTAGATGGCACAAATGTCTTCCCTGTATGATGTGGCGCAAGGCTAAAAGTTATAGCAATGTTCATGTTGCCCCTCACAGAAAATACACTGTAAAAGCTCCACGAACTTCTGCATTCTGGCTCAAAACTCCTCGGCATTTATAATGAATGTTTACGTACCAATGATGTGGTTAAGTACACCTTGGTACAAAAATAGCATGACCCCCCCCCCCCCCCCCCCCCCCCAATTCTGATTACAGATTACTCTCTGAAAATAACACAGCGGCTGTAAAAGATCACACACAGACACAGCAATCCTACACATCTAGACTAAACATTAAAGTGGACTTAGAAACGGACAAAACAAAACAAAGGGGAAAAAAAACCAAAACACTGAGAGTCGTGTTTTGGCATCAGCATCAGTGATCACCCGCTGATTTCCGAACAGCGTCCAGCGCGATTTTCCTCCCGATCAGCGCCGCTGCAGGATGTGCGCTCTAACCCGGGGCCTCCACATCTGACAAAAGGTGCCAGGCTGGAGACGCACGCTGCACCCTCGGCTACCTGGTGCTAAAGGCGCCCGGCGGAGCTACACACTTGTCATTCAGCCACAGACTGCCCCCCACCCCCCACCCCCCGCACACACACACGCACGCACGCACACACACACCCCTCTCCATCTGCACGCTTCGCGGCAGAAAAATCTACCGCCTGCCTTTCCCCGATTTAGCCAACCTGACGCACAGCCCCCCCTCCTTAAAAAAAACACAAACACAAACCCCCCCCAAACAAACACACACACGCGCGCGCAAGCCCACAGCCAGGCTTTATCTGCCACATCAATGGGCGAAGACCCCCGCCACCCCCTTCCTGCCTGCACACCGCATTAAACCACCACACGCACCAAAATGGTCAACATCTCTGCTCAGCAGCCATCTGTTCTAATTGGTGAGGGTAGGATAGCACGCAGCGGCGGGTCGGTGCAGATCAACAGCGATGGTTCGGTACTCACATGTCTGGCACGGGTTTTTTTTTTCTATATTAGCCCAAATGCGAAATGAGCACCGGGACTGCGATCAGTTATCGGCGGCGGCGGCGGCTGCTGCTGCTGCTGTTGGTACCCCGGGATGTGGCACTTTCACTGCACAGACGCGAGTAGGAAATGCAGCGAGGGCAATAAAAAATGTTGTTATCCCCCCACCCCCCACCCCCCATTACGCCCCCCCTACTGCAGCAGGGGCCTGTATGACATTTCCCAAGCAGCTGGGGTGAGAGTTCACCACTAGACAACGAGTCTGAGAGAAGCGACAAGAAGGTAGGGAACGCTGGAGGACCGCGAAGGAAAGGTGTGTCCGCCTGGCAGACAAGGGTGAGGGGCGAAAACCCCTCTACCCATGAGAGAAGCGCACTTCTGCGGGCATGGGGGGGCAATATTGCTTAGCATGTGCAAAAACAATCAAGAATGCAAAAATATTGGAGTGGTTTTAGAAACAACTGAAGTTCCTAAATATACACCTGTGTTTTCCCAATTTTCCCAGTCTCAGTTTCTTTTGGAGTCTAACTTTGTGGAGCTCTCCGCCAGACGAGAGCCCGCGTTTATTTCCCTTTATCGTTCAAATCAAAAGAAGAATCCCACTTTCATGTCTTCAGTGTCAGTATGAATCAGCAGGTGGCTAACTTGGTGTAGAAACACAGAACCCCCCCCCCACACACACACACACACACACACACACACACACACGCACACACCCTTTTTTTTAAAAAAAAAAAAATCAATTGTTATATCATCTTTTATTCTCTAATTACTCACTTTCGCTTACACAAGAGTCAAATTAAGAGCCAGAGGGTTATAACAGTGAAATCAGAGACCCACTTTCAGCCTTGGTATATAAGTTGCTCATTCTCACAACGTTTTGCAGACGCCAAACCTGAAGTGTGAGTGTGAGGTGAAATAAGCAGGCTTTGTGACCTCTTGGCGTTTTTAATTGCGTAGGTTTAAATGGAAATTACAATAAAGGTTATAACACATCTGCTATGTTTCCCTTGATGTACATATTTATACATTAGACCTTTTTATTCATGAATAGTGGGATGAGCAATTACCTGAAAACAGAAAATGAAAATAAAAATACACGAACTATACGCAATTATAAAACCAAAACAACGAATATATAGTGTTTTTCTTCTTTTTAAAGGTTTTGTTGCGTGACTCTTTGACTTTGGCTGGACAGAAACCATCTTGTTCCGATCTTTGTGTTCTGTTGTCACGAGAATAGCACATGTAACACCTGGTAGACCAGGAAATAAGGTAACCATAGAGAGAGATTCCGCGACCTTTGGACTAACTTCGTGCCTGACTCCTTTTACAACACGTTTATTTAACTACCAAAATACTCCAAGTGCCAGAGCACCGCTATCTCTCTCCTGTAAAGCGCCGACAACGCGATGAAAAGTTTGGCTGCGCGTTTGGACGCGTCGCAGGGTATTACGGTAGCTGCCGCACGTCGGTGGCGGACACAGAGGAAGCGTGTTATAACCGCGCTGGCTGGATTCACTTACAGTCAGGGACGATCTATGTCATCTGGGTTTCTGAAGATCAGTTTGACGTGGTACGTGTACTGTACCGTGTGTGTGTGTGCCTGTGTTGTCATTTTGTCTTACTTCCGCTAGGCTGAAATGTAAAGGGAACGTCTCATGTTGTTACAGATTACATTTAAAGTAAACTTAACATCTGTATGTGCGCAAATGACGAGTTTTTACGTGTCTGGGGTGCGTGGGTAGAAATAAGTTAAAGGGCACCAACCTGCAGCTGCTGCGTGTCTATCAGTGAAAGTGAAAGACTAATGTGAGCAAGTTCAGTTCAAGTTTACAATATAATTGTCATTCAAGCCACATTTTCATATGCCGGCAGCGTCTTTTTACCCTAATTTGGTAGAGTTTAGAATCACTGGGATGGTGACAACTCTCTCAGCTATGCAAGTACAAATAGGTCAGGCCAGTGTGACCCTGGAAGGTCTGGGGGCCTTATAAAATCATCAAAATAGACACACACTTATAATCCTTTAGCTACGGGCTACTGTTGATCCAAATGCATTTTACTGTCAATTCTGCGGACACACTGATGATAAAGGTTAGAATCATTCACACTTAATACAAATGTAACCAATATTCATGTCTGCCTACAAACTATCGATACTTGTCGTGATTTCTATTCCGTGCACAACTTTACATCTTTAAACCCTCTAAATCCAATACTTTATTGGCTTTTCATTGCACAATTAGAACAGCACAAGTGTGTGTGACTGTGTGCGTGCTTGGTTATGCAGGGAGCGTCACAAGAGTTTGTTGCTGGTCCCACTGATAAGACAGCCCTGCCCGTTCCCCTGGCACCTATCACACAGCACATCATCCCAGAGGTTTACGCTGTAGGTCTGCAGGCCTTCCCAGTGTAACATTCTCTTCTAGGCAGCAGTCAGTACAGAGCAGCAGTCAGCCGAGTGTGTGGTACGTAACATGTTGTCGTGCGTTTTATAAGGTCAGTAGCTCTATAAAAGGATGAAAGCAATTATCTTCTCTTGAAGTAAAGGCAGGATGAATGAGCTGAGGACTAACACAAAATGGACTCTTTGGTCTGCTTCAGCTCTTGATGACCCGCTGCATGCAGTGATCTACCTTCTTTTGCATATATTTGTGACAAGACCGGGAAGATCCAGTTATAGATGCTTGAACTGACAACATGAGCTTTACAAGCGGACATCATTTTGCATAGTTGTATTTACTTTCTGTTTAAAATGATCCAGGACTACGACAAATGTGGCCTTTAAAGCCACACTTAAAGCATGTAAAGGGACACTAGCTGTTCTCTTTACAGCCTTTAGATCTAATTTTTTTCAGTCCCATTGATGTGTCTGAGGTAGAAAGGGCATTAATGAAGTATATTCTCTAGATTTAATCGCAATATAAGCTAATTTTTCTCTTTTTTGATGTCATTCAGTCTCACCTTAACTGACTTTATTAAAACTTGAATGATAATCTTCATGGATGGACGGGACCAGTACCCCAACAATTGTACAGTCACTTGAGTTAAACCTCCTTTCTAAGACCTCTCTCTGATATTTCCCGATCCTCGCTGTGAATGCTCTACTTCAGAACATGTGGACCGTGCTTGGAATGACCACCCTGCCTCATGTTGGAGGGTTCCTTGGAGGTTTAATCACACGCAGTGAGGTAAAGACCTGGTATCCAACCCTAAAGAAACCATCATGGCGCCCACCTAATGCAGCCTTTCCTGTTGTGTGGACCTGTCTGTACACAGGAATGGGGTGAGTACACACTACAAACTTCCCTTCTCCCTCCTTTGTTCTGCACTGTCTGCTCATTCTGTGATGAAGACTGTTGACCTAAATAACTTTGTGTTCCTTCTCCGGGCAGGTATGGCTCCTACCTGGTGTATAAAGAGCTGGGAGGATTCACCGATGATGCTGTAGTTCCACTGGGACTCTATGGGCTGCAGCTTGCTCTGAACTGGGCCTGGACCCCTATCTTTTTTGGGGCACACAAACTAAAATGGGTATATTTAACACAAAAACCATTCACTGTGTTTGTAGTTGTTATTATTATGCTCATTTAACACTATTTCTGCCTGATTTAGGCATTCATTGAGATCATCTTTCTCACCGGGACCGTGGCAGCCACCATGGTCTCTTGGTATTCCATCAGCCGCACTGCAACTCTGCTGATGGCGCCTTACCTGTCCTGGCTGTGCCTTGCCACCTCTCTCAACTACCGTATCTGGAGAGACAACCCCGAGAAAAAGGACGATTAGAAAGAATGTCTGTGGCCTTTGACACAAACAACAGCTTATAAAAGCTGAATCACTGAAAAAAATGGTGAAAAATGCACACAAAAAATGAATGTCCTGATTGGATTTATAACATGTGAATCATCTTTATATTTTGTAAGACATAATTATGTAACGCTGTTATTTAATTCTGATCTGTACCGCTGCAGACTGTTTAATGATGCAGATATAGAAAATAATTGCCTGTCATCGTGTTCCTTTGAGTATTGCTTTTGTTTTGCTTTGAGCTTTGGGAACTCAAAGGTCAAAGTCCCTCCGGAATGTAGAACATCACCAAATTTTAATGAGCCATTCCTTGGCCTATTATCAACATTTCACGAGAAGTTCATTAAAATCTATTCATACCTCGAGTCATTTTCCTAACAAACAACTTGAGGCACTTTGAGTCTTGTGTAAGTTGGACGATTGAATTTAAACAACAGATTGTACAATAATTGTCAGGCATCCTCACAGATCCATCAAGATTACGAAACGCCAACTCAATTACATACAATAAAAAGGATTTAAAACACACCCTGGAAACAAACATGGCCACAAAGACCTCAACCCCAGACAATAGTATGTAAGTGAGTCGAGGTGACGCTTGAAACCGCCAATGCTGTGGGCGTGTATCATAGTGGGCGTGGTCCGTTATGGGGCGTGGTTTGCGCGGTCTGCGAACCTGCAGTTGGACTGAGGGAGAAGTTCCAACTGGTTTAACGAATGTGTGACAGTTTTGAGTGGTACGTGCGCGGTCTTAGAACTCTCCTCTCGCTCGCTGTGTGTACCAACATGCAGCAGGTTTGTTGGGTACGATTGTGACCTCTGTGTGAACTGGGGATTAATTTTAAATATACAGAAGGAAGGAAGAACTCCTGTTTCACAACAAATTCTAAATGGGAAGAGCTATGAAACTGAAACTGACGCAATTATGTTGCAAACATATAATCCCGTGACTTTTCTCATATTGGCTCAAAAGTCTATGGTCTGTATCATGCTTTTGTTTTTTTCTCAGAACATGTGGCCCATGCTTGGAATTCCCATCCTGCCTTTAACTGGTGGGGCCTCTGTCTGTTACATTGTACACAAAGAAGTAAACAACTGGTACCCTAGTCCGAAGAACCCATCATAGCATCCACCAACCGTTGCCTTTGCATTTGCATGGACTTCTCTGTATGCTGGAATGGGGTAATTGTGTGGCCGATGTTCCAGTAGAATTTTTATAAATTACATATTTAGTCTCTATGATAAAAAAAAATCGACTTCTTTTATGCAGGTATGGCTCCTACCTGGTGTATAAAGACCTGGGAGGATTTATGAGGATTCTGTGGTTCCACTGGGACTCTATGGACTGCAGCTCGTTCTGATCTTGGCCTGGCCTGTCTTATATGGCGCACACAAACTAAATTGGGTATTTCACTTGTGGAGATGCAACTATGAGGGTTGATGCAGCCAAGGTTTTCCCAGATAACACCCTATCTTTGCCCAAGCTGTTCATTGACATTATCCTGGTCACTGTCGGGGTCACCGTCATCTCTTGGTATCCCATCAGCCGCACTGTAGCTCTACTCATGGTGCCCTAGGTGTCCTGGCTGGGCTTTGTCAATTGTCTAGATTATTGCATCTGGAGAGATAACCCCAAGACAAAAAGAAAAGATACTTTTGTGTCCCTAATGTTAGTTACTGTCTGAAAATGTATTTAACATTGTGCTGTGTTGAACTCACGTTCGATGAACGAGGACCCAACACTACCAGGGTTTGTCCAGCAGATGGCGCTATGCCGCATGACTAGAGACGACACAGGCGCATCATTGGTAAATGATGCGCCGAAAACTATTATCGGCTGTTTCATCGTCTACAGTTGTACAATGGGATGAACAAATAGTATTAATATAATAATCCGACGCTAATTTAGTAGACTGGTAAATATAGTGCAGCTCTAATATTATCTATTGAGAAGTACCCTTTATTGGTGGAACAAAGGAAAAGTTTCTAGGTAATTATTGAAAGTCCTGTGAGAATTTCTAGTTTTTAGATTGATTTAAAAAAAAAAAAACCCCTACATTTTCCATAATAACCTACATAAAAACCTACAATTTCTTATTCCCTTCTCAATGTCAACCTTTTTTTTTTTACACTGAATGTAAATATTTATAATCATAACTCAAGTCAAAGCTTCCTATCAAATACTGGTTTGGCACTAGAGTTGATACAATTGGTTCAGTCTTTTAGGGCCTAATAAGTGGACAGACCATGGCATTAAAGTGTCACAATATATCGACTCATCAGTATTTATATCAACATATGAGTTAAAGCTATTCATAACTTATGGTCATGATACAATAACACAATTGCTTACAAGAATGGGAAGAACTATCTTTATTTCTGGACATGCAATATGATGTAAATCATACAAAGTTATTTTTCTGTAGTTTTCTCTGGAGCATCATCTGATGATTTGGAGAATCTTTCCATTATTGTTTTCCACAGGCCCTTTTTTTCTTCATCCGTCTGTTGCACACTCCCTAGAGTAGAATGAGAGAATGTTAACAGGAATAATGTGTGTCTCCTCCATGGTACACAAATGAAATGTGTTTCCATACCTGATAAAAGTACTCTACACTCTTCCACTGTAACACCAGTAAAGCTTGTGTCTCGAACTCGAGGAAACTGAAATTCAACAGAGAATGTTAGCACAACACAGATTTTATGACCAACACAACAATGCATGGCTTTTTTTATGTTTGTCAATTGTAAAAACATTCCACGCAAAGGCTGACAATTTATGATTTACTTAAAGTTATGTCTGTATTTCTGTAAGGAGGTGAATGCACAGACCCGTTGTCTGTATACACTGCTGTTAATGCGGGCCAAACTTTCATACATCTGGTCGCATTTTTCTGGATCCGATATCTGATAAGAAAAGGGGAAATATTGTGTCAATGAAACAGTTTATCAAGTGCTAAATTACCAATATTGGCAGCGTATTACCAATGCCATTTTGCAGCTAATTTGAATTTAAAAGTAATGTGCCATTAGAGCAGCTGTCACCGCTTAAAAACATTCTTTTTGCAAAGGAAACATCACTGATGAGTATTAAAAGAGGGATAAGGTCAGTACTTAGCTAGCTTAGTTCGCTAAATATGGCACCGGGTTACCTGAGTGTTTTCACCCTCACGGAAGGATAAAGCTACTCGTTTCCTCAGAAATGTTCCTAAATCGCGTCCTTTCTTGTAATCGTCCAGCGGCCATTCTTCACACAGTTTCAAGAAGCGTCGATACCTGGTGGCCGACATGTTTACATTTATGGTCGCCAACGGAGTGATGTAAGGATGTGTAAGGTTTGACCTTCATCGCACGCCGTAGTTGTGTTACATCGAAACCTTTCCTCTTCGCATTTCCTCTTCTTGCGGCTCCTGTTGCCACACCGCATCCAGGCAGAATGAGCGGATCAACCGTCAAAAAAGGTTCATCTGGCGTGGTGGAATGGGTCAGATCAGCTTGTCGGTTCGCATCGGATAGAAATGACTTCAGAAGGTGAGCTGCTAAAAGGAAAATAATGCGCAAGGCGGTTGAAATGCTATATCGTTAGCATTAGTGCTAGTGTTAGCTCACGCTGCGACAGATCAATTTGTCCTTGCTCTAATATTGTTGCACGTCAAAATTATTGTCGCTCTAAATTTTGTCACCAGAATCGTTTTAGTTTGTATTGAAGAACTGTGTGATATATAGTTGGTTTACAAAGCTGTGATTACTTGAATCAAATAAATTAGTACATTAGTATAGTTCCTTTATTATTATTTAAATAATTATTAAACTTCTGTCTAACTAGGATAATCTCGTTGTGATTCAAACCCCTCTTTTTCAAGGGACTCCATTAAACAATAAGGTTTTTCAGATATAATAACATTAGTAATGATGATTCTGATGGAACTGAATAGTGTTAATAGTGCGGCGGAGATCAAGTGTTTAAATTTTGTGGTGCCTATTTAACTTGCTTTGTTGTTACATTGCATTGTGTCTTTAGGAATCTACTGGTCAACCTAGGCTTGTTTGCAGCTGGTGTGTGGGTTGCAAGAAATCTTTCAGATTTTGACTTGATGGCGCCACAACCTGTGACATAAGCTGGTCAACACCTAATATCAGGATGATGTGAGTTTTTCTGTTTGCCACATCGTTATATTTCTGTCACAGAGTTCTGACCGTCACGATGGGTTTTTTTCCCCAGGTGTCGAGGACCAACAATAAACGATGCAAACCTTCGGTGACAACCAACGCTTTGAAGGCGGATCATCCTGTTGACCTGAGATGTTGATTGGTGTCACAAAGAATAACTGTGACAATAACTATATTTATATTACGCTGATAGTCCTCTTAATTACAGTAAAAAGTACATGTATAACAGCTACAGATATGCTGTTGAATTACAATTAGAAAAATACCTGATCTCTAAATTTAGTTTTTGTTTTGGTGCATTGAAACTCTGAAATAGTGAAGTTTGATTTCTGCAGCCATGTCCACACAGGATGAGTTTGTCGCTGCAGCTCGTAAGTGTTTGTCTGTTGGTAGAAAGTGTCTGTCTGTCGCCCAGAGTTTGGATTTAGCCGCTCAGGTCACGGCTATTGATTTGGGATTGAAACCAGCGTTACTGTACGACAGCAACGGCGCAGGCGCGGATCAGGTGCAGCAGTATCTGAGCTGTGTGCAGTCTCTCCGGCTCGTGTCTGATAATCTTCTCGTGTTGGATTTAAATGGGAACGCTGTTATTGTTAATCCAGAAGCAGTCAGATCAAACGTAGAGAGAGTGTTTTGTGACGGAGGAGTGGCTGTGATCGATGTGCGTCACTCGCTGAAGGAGCCCATTGTTGTTGACCATCACAACAGGCAAATTAAGACCATGACCAGTGAGTTGCTGCTCTTTCTCAGAGGGCTGGAGCAGCTGAAGGAGGGTGGAAAACCTCTTTATGCTGGAAACAAGCCAGAAGACTGGAACCTGTGCACGGTGTTTGGTCTGTTATTGGGGTACCCAGTCACTTACTGGTTCGATCAGACCAAAAGCTTTGAAAACTGTCTGGCTTTCACTCCCCTGGTGGTGACGACAGCTTCGGCCTCGTGGCAGAAGGAAACTTCGAGACACAGATGTTGTCTGTACTCCTTCAGTGTTCCAGCTGCTCTTCTTTATGAGACACGGCCCATCCTGGAGAACTGGAGGTGTGCCGTACAGGAACGATTTCAGCAACAAAAGCTCCTACAGGATCTTACCATTTGTCAGACCAATGTCACTCTGCCATCAGTCTGTTTGTGATACAGTTTACCTTTACAATAAAATCCCAAGTTTTACTGTGCGCTCACTGAAGTCGATGCCTTTTTTTTTTTAAATATAAAAGGTGCAGTATTTTACTTTCTGCCAGCTGAAATGACCATGTTTCCTTTGTTTATTTTGTCCAAAGGCCTCCCATATTAAATGAGGCAAAAATTGATTTAAGATAAAAAGACAAGGTTTGTATTTTTTTTTAAAATAATTGAAAATGAAAAGATTTAAATACAAAAGATAGCATATTTATTAATTTGGTTCATGTTATTTTTACTGTTGGAAGAACAGCCAAACATCCTTTCATACTTGTTAAAAATATCAGTTTACAGTAAAATGTAGATATAACCTATAGATTATTCAACCCCATTATGTCACCAAAATGGTCCTTGCAGCCCTGTTTTAGTGAAACGGCTTCATTGCCTGTATATTTAGACCCGACCTGATATGGGTACATATTTCCAGGTACAATAAATATTAAAATGTAAGTTTGTAATCAACTAAAAACAGAAATTCAAACAGCTGTAACAACCTAAATCTGAGGTAGAGCTGTCATGTTGACGCCCAGCATTACATCATCTGTGTGTTCGATGCAGACAAGGCAGCAACCGTCACGATGACGTGCAATCGTGCCACCATTTAAAGGTTCTAATGAGGTTCCCTTTTCTCGTCACATTCAGTTTGAGATTTTAAATACGTCATATTGCACTTTGAATAGAAAAGAAGCAGCTGGTGCATCCAGGACTGTCAGAAGGGCTGAATGAGTGGCAGCACTTCTCCACAGCGACCACTAACTTTGAGCTCTACCAGATGGTCCGCTCTTGTGGGTCCAATGTTCAGGATGGCGATTGGTAATTTCTTGTCACTTGCTGCCAACAAAAACCTGTATCCGGAATACACCTTTGGAACAACAGAGAGGGAATGAGATGCAACAACCAAACAAAGGAATTGTAAAGTTCAGAGACCACTTTACAAGAAAGGCACCTGCAGCGACGACCCGGCAACAAGCACTGCATCTGACTCTGCTAGTCGTTGGTGCACAAACTGAACCGTTGCTTTGTTCACAGTGTCTCCAAAAAATGTGACCTCTGGCTTTAGTATCCCTCCACAGTCCTCACAGGAGGGGACTCTGAAATGGAGGACCTGCTCGTCCTCCAGGAACACATCCCCGTCAGGGGCCACAACGCCTGCCTGAGCTTTCCAGTCGGGGTTTAATGCCACAAACCGATTCTGCAGCTCCTGCCTCGCTGAGACTACACCACAGCCAAGACAGACCACCCTGTGGACACACAGTCTATTCATTCATCTCAACAGGTTTTCAGCATTTGTGACAGATGTATTTCCCCACTACTATTACTGTTGTTGATTACATCATGTTATTGGGCTTTCCCACCTGTGGGCGCAGCCATGGAGCTCAGTCACCCCTTTATGTCCGGCTTTTGAATGAAGAGCATCCACATTTTGCGTGACCAGCCAGTGGAGATTCCCCACCTCTTCCCACCGCTGCAGGGCTCTGTGTGATGAGTTTGGCTCATGGGAGGAGAACTGTGGCCAGCCCACGAAGTTTCTGGCCCAGTAGCGCTGGCGAGACTTGGCGCTGCGGACAAACTCAGCGTGTTGCATGGGTCGTCTGTCAGTGCGAGCATACAGCCCGACCCCCTCGGAGCGGTAATCAGGTATCCCAGACTCCGTGGAGACTCCCGCTCCACCGATGACAAACAGACGTCTTGCTCGGGACACAAACTCCTGAAGCCGCTGCAGGGAGCGGGGATTCGCGGCGCTGCATGCGGGGACATATGCCGACACCGGGACAGGGACCGTGGATGCTCTCCTTGTCGCTACCATGTGTAGAGGAAACATCCACCGTGGTAATCTCATCTACAGCAACAGGATATTGTGGTATAATTAATGAATATATTTATTAAATGGCATTTAAATATGATTGCTACTTCGGATGGTGTTACGTTCAAGTGTAGTCTGTAAAGATTGGCTGTCCGGTGTAACGTTCCAAGAGCTTCAGTTCTTATTATACATACAACAATTCACAATATCTTCATCATTTTATAAACAATATTAAAAGTGGGAAGAAGATAAGGTACAGCATAAAAACATACACTAAACTACTGGTAAGGACACATTATGTACCTGCTGCCGTAGTAAAAATCTAATTTGACAGTCGAGTTAGCTCGCTAATTCTAGTCAGCGACGTGAGTCTGCAAGTTTACCTTCTTTTCTTGACTTCTGCAGTTTTCTGGAAGGATGAGGGGCTGAAAGCAGCGTTATTAGATTAAAAAATATTTTTCAGGTAGTATTTCAGGTATTTCAATAAGACAAAGTAAACAGGCTCACGTAACACGGGAACGTCATCCAGTGACAGAAACCGGAAATACTACATTTTACGTAACACCAAAAAAATATATAGATTGGAGTGTGGGATTTGTAGTCGGTGATATAAGGATTTAAAATGTCCTACATCAAATATGTTATCCCGAAGAATATTTATATCACCGTAAATTCTACCAATTGCGACTTCATAAAACACTGTAAGCCAAAATAAAAATATTTTTGTAAAATCGATGTTTATGTAACGTGGAAGTTTACAATAGAAGCTTTCCAGTAGCACTACAAAATGACATAGAAATTGATATAGAAAATAACACATAAGTATACATATTAAAATATATATGTAATTCATAAAAATCTTTGTAGGTAACTATTGCATACATTTTATGAACAATATTTTTAAGTGTTTAATTCAACTTTTATAAACAAAATTACACGCATGCATTTTGCATACAATGGAATTTCATGAACATGTTGCATTATGAGTAAGTAATGCAGTCATTTAAAAAAACAAAACTAAAAAACCCATGCAGTAGTCCTAGCCATAATGAGCTTGTGTCTTGTGATTAAAGATGGAAAGGAAGTTAGTCAAAGGTTTAAAGTTAAACCCTCTGTTGTTAACAGATGACACTGAAGATGTTTTCCAATCTTACGATCTGGCTGAATTAGATTTGAAGATGAAGAGCTGGAAATGTTTCGTTCTTAAAATATGCTGCACACATCCTGGTTACAAAACTCCAAGATTTCTGTTGTTAAACAAGACAGATATTAACATTAGCACTATCATGAAAAAAGATACATTTGTTTTAAGAAATCAGAAACCATCTTTTTGCTCGAAGTCCTACCAGAATGTGTGCAATTGAAGACGCTTTCAGCATGGTGATAAAACCCATCTCCAAGGATGGAGCGGTAGTCCACGTGGCTTGTGTGCACGAAGCACTGAGTTGCATCTTTGAACAGCAGATCACTTTCTCCATATTGTTGTGACTCAAAGAGCTTAAAGTGTACGTTTGGGTTCGATGCCAAAGTTTCCTACAAGATTGAATAAGATCAAATTAGAAATAATATAGATGAAAACATTTTAAGGAAAATGCTCATATTCTGTCTGCAGGGGTTGTTTTGCTGATGTCAGTGTATGCTGATGGGAGAAAAAATGCTAACAATAATTGAAGCAAGAGTCTGAGCACATGAGCGGACCTGTGACTTCATGAGGAAGTCGTACACACGCGCTGTGAGAACAGGACGGGTCATGATGGTGTTTGGGGGGATTACTCCGAGGTTACAGCTCTCCCACTCTGACAGCGGAGCTCGGCGACCATCAGCACACAGCAGTTCAAAGTCTGCTGCTATCCACCCCTGTGCCCAACCAGTGGAGTTTAAATCTGAGGACCAACATCAAAGAAGTGTAATTTTAAAGCTGTAAAACAGTGCTCCTGCATGCTCTTTTAAAATCGCTCTTTTGTAAATCTTACTGAGGATGTTGGCCTGGAGGCTGTGATGCTCAATAAAAGCCACGTCGCCATAGCTTTTACCACTGACATCTCCAACCAGGCACCTGTGAACAATCACAGCATCAAAAGCTTGCTTTTCTTTCATCTTCTTCAACACCAAACTATGAGATGTTTGTAAAAAATAAAATGGAGTTGGAAGAACAATTTTTATTTCATTATCACCAGATTATTGCTATGGGGAAAAAAGTTAAAGATGGATATCAAAATGTCTTTAAGTCAAAAGTATGCATTCAATTTTTAGATTATTGCTTTTATCATCACTTATAAATGACCAGAAACCTCCGTCTGAAAAAAAAAAAAAACAACCCAAAAAAACGCTTACCTCAATGCCCCCATGTTACCATAGTAACGCTCATTGTGGTTGTCGGCGCAGCGTTTTGTGGTAGCCTCCCCGGTGCCTCCCAAGCACACTTTACACAGATTCCCCCGAGAGCCGGGGAGACAGCCCTTCCAAAACACCTCATTGTACACTAAGAACACAAGAAGAAGATGCGTGATGGTCCTACCATACCCCACTAGAGGTCCATCAGAACGCTACCTTGGTTGGGGTCACATGGCAAACTGCTGTTTCGCTCCTTGTCCAACGTGTGTCTGTACGGCAGCAACCAGCCCGCTGGGCTGTACATGTAGCTGTGGCAGGAGCGGCGGCTGTGCAGGCTGTGCAGGGTGTTTTTGCTGGTGCTCTTTGCCACGGCAACACCGACCACTGATGGTAACACTGACACCAGAGAAAGAGACTGTTTGACTGTAACCAACAACGTCATCTCTGGCTGCGGGGGTCTTACCATCTGACTCTATAGCGGATAATCCTTTAACCTGCACACAGTTTTTTCCTGTATAAGAGCAAAAAGCACAAGTATTTTGCCTGATCAATTGATTGATTCAATTTCCCTACGGGGATGAATGAAGTACATCTTGAATCTTGATCACCAAGACAATTGCAGATTAATAGTTTATAGAGTAGAAATTGAGGATGAGCGTCAATCTGCACTCGGGCCACCACAGAATCTGCAAAGTTTTTCCACGCTGGAACTTGAAAGAAAAAAAGCTTCAAACACTCTTACCATAATATTCAGTGACGACGGGAACGAGGCCACATTTCCCTGCGATGAAAGTGTGTGTCGCATCCAGTGACACGGCATCCACCTCGTCCTTCTGTAGCATCAGTGTTGTTGACCAAAACGAGTGAGGTTGGTGCTGAATTACTGTTATTTAAGTGTGATGAACGTTGCTACTAACCAGGCAAACTGACGTGACTTGAATGCCTCACCTTTATCTTCACGATGCAGTCGCGCACTGAGAGCCCTCGAACACACACCAGCGGGTTGGAGTTTATGTTGAGGGCCCACTGCTCGCATTTCTTCTGCTCTGCGTGGCTAATGCAGCACCATCGCATGACACTGTCCTCCAGCGAACTTCCTGCGCAGACATGGTCAGTCAGCTTCACAGAGGGGGGGGACAAAAAAACACAACGTCTTTGTTCTCGGTGTAAAAAATAACAAACACACACCAATGATGGTCAGCACCTTCATGCCTGAGGCTTTTCAGCAGGGCCACATAATCCAGGCCCAACACCTGACTGACATCCACATTATCTGGGAAAACACTCAGTTTGTCCGTCGCATCTCTGAACAAGAGGTCCTTCTCTCCAAAAAGAGATGAATCGAAGAGCTGGAAGCGCTGCACCTCCTGTCCTTCTTTGCCAAAGAGCATCTGAGCAACATCGGACAGCATTTGGAGAGGACAATAATGGGGATGGAAACAGAATCTGTGAGGGATGAATGACACAACGGTACCTGAACTGTGAGGAGAAATTTCTGGGAAACTTTACGGAAGTTGAACCTGGTGACTGTGGCACCTCCCGGACCACGTCCCAGATTACAGCTCCTGTAATGGCTGAGGGGTGCTTGTGTGCCGTCTGCGCACAGTAAACTAAACGCATCTCTCCAACTGTCTGACAGAAGACATAAGGGGGGGAAAGCATTCAAAGTTTTCAGCAGGCTGGTAGAAGCCATAAACGTGTACAGACACTTGATGCAAATCATTCTCCCCAGTTTTGACCAACTAACAATGACGGTGAAATTCCAGGCAGAAATGGCTGCAATCAAACATTTAATTCCCATTGATTTACATGAATTTCTCATCCTCTTAAACTTTGTTGCAGTTGCAACACAACTGCTGTTTTGATTTAAACAGTAATGAATGACTCTGCATATAAATGCTACTGTGTTTGCACCCTTGTTGGGTCAACTGTTTATTTCTATGACAATTTCCTCCTTGAAACATAAAGATACTAAAATATACCAGAACGGTGGACCGGAGGCTCACCTTCAATACTTTCCAGAGCTAAATGGTCCACAAATGCAACATCTGCGTGCCCACTCCTGAGACATCTGTAAACACATTAAAGTCTGTTTACACCCCCACAAACACAACAAATGTGCATTGTTAGTGGCTCCTGACCTGAGGGCCCCTTGGCTGTTGTAGAAGGGCTCGCTGTGAGATGTCTCGCAGTGGGAATTCTTCTGGAGACTGTAGGACTTTTCACCTTGGCACAGAGTGCAGAGGGATGGTGCCAGGGCAGCGGCGCCAGGAATGCAGCTGGCTCTGAAAAACCCGCTGACATCTGCCCGGGAGGATAAAATCAGAGTGAGCCTGAAAACTAGCCGACCCCAGAATTGTAAAGGAAAAGTGATGATTCCAGACAGTGCAGTGGATAATAATGTGGCCACCATGACTCAGCGGGTGCTCCTTAGACCAGCTCAGGTAGTTGCGGGACAGCAGGAAGCCCAGCGGTAGACTCCAGCCGGCGGTCCAGCGAATGCCGCTGTGACAGCTCCTCAGGCCCCGCAGGGAGCTGATGTCCAAACTGCTGTTCTTCACCACTGCTACAGACAGAATACAGCCCCCTGTGCACACACACGTGCGCATGTGTGTGCGTGCACACACACACACTCAGACAGGGGTGCAGAGGGAACATGCTGAAAGTTCTGTGGTGATGCAAGTCAAACTCACCATCACTGTAAATCTCCTTGGCGACGGTAACCAGATCAAACTGCTTCACGGCAGAATAAACCTCTCCTGCATCTAATGTCACTATGTCAGCACGGTTTGCCTGAAATTTATGTTCAAGAGGTCTCAGCAGAGGCAAAATTTATTTCTTTACATGCCAAATGATACATAAGCAAATTGAAAAGTACAATCAGCAAATTTCCTATTCAGGCATGTGAATACCTGCCAATCCCTCACAGCTCCCCTCCAAAACAAACATCTGGTTTTGTAAGCAAGTTCTA
The DNA here is from genome assembly GCF_003711565.1 of Takifugu flavidus. Lineage (NCBI taxonomy): Eukaryota > Metazoa > Chordata > Actinopteri > Tetraodontiformes > Tetraodontidae > Takifugu > Takifugu flavidus. Next base: position 9,649,330 of record NC_079523.1, on the reverse strand, counting down.
ATCAGGATGAGATAAACTGATAAATTTGTTTGGTATCAGTCCGTGTAAACTTGATGTCAAAAGACAATAAACATGAAACATGAATATAAAGAGTTTTACATCTTAATGAACAGTTTCTCCATGTATCTGTACGGATCATATTTTCCATCATCAGTTTATTCTCTTGAATTCCCTCAAGGAAAACATTTGCCTTAATGTTAAAATATTTTGCACCTAAAAACATGCAAAGTTTAGCTTCACAGTGACTCATTTATCTCTTGGACAGTTTCCCCGGGTTTTTAGGAAGGCTCACCCTGATCTTGTCGATGCAGTCCATCGTGCTGGACGCTCTCACACACGAGACTCGAGCGAATGCTGCAACAGCAGCTGGTGGCAGCACCGTCACTAGACTTTTGGCTAATTCGGCACACTTCCTCTGTTCAGGTTCTGACACGGTGCACCATCGAATCTTCTTAGCTAACGTAGAATGGTTCAAACAGATAATACACGTTTTTTTCCCACAATTTAGTCTTTATTTGAAATATATGCAAATCTTTGAAAGCTTTGAAATTATCAAATCAAAAGCTCCCAAAAAACAACAAACTAAAAGTATAAATAAAAAATTCAAGAATAGATTTACATTAATAGAAAGACGATGCTACATTCATAAATTATACTGTCGCAGAGTAAACAACCTTACCCCTGCTGCAGCTGACGAGGATGAAAGTAATAAAAAAGGCATTAATTCCCCTCATTTTGGCCCGGCGTGGTTCAGATCTGTGGTAACTTTCTGCAAAACAGAGCTGCTCTGTCTAATCTACCAGTTACGCCCACACGGATTAAAGGAAACTGCTACAAATGGATAATTTCTTTACAAAAAACTATTACGTAAGCAATTCCTCTGAAAACATTAACGTCCCTTTCCCTTTTTTAAAGGCATATGGAAAATATTTAGCACATCTGTCACATGGATGACCCCTTGCCAAGATTTCGGTTTTATAGGTGGTGGAAGTGTTGAAAAACTGCTCTGTCAGACAGCATTTGACATACATTAATAGCTGATACTGATGAACGCAGGGGCCAACTAACAGTTAGTGGGAAGCTGTGAGCACAGAGTGACGTCTGAGCACCGTCTGCAAATGCTGGATCCTCTCTGCATGTAGCAAAATCCTTGGTTTCTCTTTTGCCAGCTCAGCGGACAGCCTGGCGATGCGCTCCTCCAACTGTCAACAGCCACAAAAACAAAAGCCAGTGAGAATACAGGTCATTTACCCATACAACTCTTACTGAAGCCAGTCGATGTCCTTTAATGAGACCTTTCACCTCCACCTCAAAATGCTCCGTCTGCAGTTTAAAACTGAATGTGTTATTCCAACTCGAGGTCTTTGTCCTCATCTGACAGGCTGTTGCATTTCTGCACAGCACCTTTAATTACTGACCACAATTACTGAGGTAAACTCAACTCCAAACTCATCTCTTTCATAAAAACAGAAAACTTCAGCGGCTTTTCATCTTGATCCCCAATTTTTGGCTTTTAACAAAAAGAAATAAAAAGTCTCACCTCCTTCATCTCCTGACAAACAGCGGCTTTCTCTGATTGGTCATATCGCCCACTAGTCTGCTTCCAACTTTGTAAAACTGCCTTCAGTTTTTTCCAAGCCCTGAATGACCACACAGACTATCAATGATCGATCGTTCACGAGTAATCGAACATTCAAGATGCACGGTTAACTTCTTACCGGAGCTGCTTCCTGTCCTGTTGGTATGATTCCATGTCCTGCTGGATGCTGAGCAATTCTGGGATCAAAAAAGAAGCTGGATCCACTCTTTGAGTTGGTCCCCTATTTTCTCTCACGCGGATGTCTTAAAGAAACAGATAAAGCATGACAGGTTTGACAGGGTTTCAAACAAAAAATCCAATTGTAAAGTAATTTATCATTCTTTAAACCAATATAAGAAAGAATCATGTTACGTATTATGCTGCTATCATACTTGGAAATGCTGAAGACTGTGAGAAACTGGAGCTGCTGCCCTCCACCAACTGAACACAAAGAAAATAAAATTAATTGGATGTTATTACCCCTTAAAGTTACAATCCGAAGTGATATCTGACTAATCATCACCAGTACATCAGATCTGCTGCTGTTGAGTGTGTGATGTATGGAGCAAACAGGATGGAGGTGTGACCCCGCTGGTTCTGGAGGAGCCGTGGTGTCAGTGAAGGCTGACTGATCATGCACACTAAAAGCAGGAAAGAACATTTTATTGATTTCATGTGGAACTGCTGGGCTGGATATTAATTATATGGGAAGAAAAACGGCATTTATACTTTGCCAGTGGAGACTCCAGTAGACCCTGTGGACGGTGGGCCAGTCTGCAAACAAACATAAATGGAACTCAGACAAGCGCATGGATGCAAAGCCTGTTTCAGACACCTCACGGCCTGTGTGCGGCTCAAACTTACAAATTTCGGAGCTCTTTAAATTCATCTTCTTGTTCCAATGAGTCGGTGGGAGGAATGATTGTCCGCTCAGGCGTCATACAACCGAATGTCACGCTCTTCTTCTTCTTCTGTGGGTCCTCCTTGAGCTCTTGCACTGTGTTTGGTTTACAGAGTGCCCTCTGCTTCCAGCGCAGAACACAGCTCCGGACTACTCTGTGTAGACGCCTATGTGATCTCTTCTGAAGGCAGAGAGACTCCTGTCCACAGATAGCATGTATGATGGCACAAATATGTTCTGTATTAGTAAAGATATTAGTACATTATCTAAAGGCATGTTGTATTAATGTCCTGGACACCTTATAATACTGAGGGTTGTCATTTTACCCATTAATATCTTTAAACTGACTAATCCCACAGGTAGCTACCTGCTCTTGGCTATCTTCAGCTAGGCCTGCTGTGAGGTCCTTCATGTGTGCAGCAGAGGTGAGACAACACTTCACATCTTCCATCAGTGGCCCTCTGTCAGTCCGTGCAGCTCCAGCTGCCTGTTCTTGTTTTAGCTGCAGTTCTGTGACCCACCGCCTCCATCCACATAACACCTGTAGCATTTTCACCAAGACAACCCCAAACCAGAATATCATGAAGTAACAAACACTGAAACCAATGGAAACGTATAAACACAACACATTACAAGTGGAAACACTTATAAGCTCATTAAAAAGTCAGATTTGGATTTAGAAATGAACTGTGACAACATACATCCACACGATGGGCAACGGCTTCTCAATTATCGGGTGAAATGAGCAAGAACACTGCTGCTTCTAATGAAGCACCTTATTCTGAAGTGAGAGAAGAATGTGCAACAACTGATACCTTGGCCTGGAGAGTAAGGGACCAGTGCCAGAGTGCTCGCTCTGTCAGCTCAGCCTCTCTCCTTCTGTGTTGCAGCTTTGAACAGGAAGGAAAACAGTGAAATCATCTATAATTCAAATAAATCGAACCACATGTATAAATCTACCAGCCAATATTTGTTACCAAATCTTCTCACTTCCCTCTTTCTTTCTTTTTAAAAATCTTTATCATGCTAGTTTGTCCAGCATTGCTCAACCCAAACAATTTGGTTTTTTAAATAATGCCTGGTAGATATTTCACAAGCACTGCAACACTATTCAGCCTGTCTCCTGCCTAAGTGCTGCTCTATACAGCAACCAAAAATTCTCCGTGTAAAATCTATATTAAGAGACAATTAAAAGATGTAAAAATGGATACAATATTCAAACAAACCTTTACTTTCCACAGATCAAAACATTTCTGGTACATCTTTAACCTCAGCAGAAACATTCCCTGTCGTTTCATCACCTATGAGATAATCACATTTGTAAAAACATGGTTTAGGACAAGGAAATCTTCAAGGACACCTCAAACACTAAAAAGGAAGCTGAACCTTATTTGTATGGAACTGGTTGTGATGCTCATTCCATGTTTTCATGGCTTTAGAAAGGAGTTTGGACTCGTGGTGCCATCTTGCTCTTTCCATGTTTGTCTTCTCTGAGCGAGCATGTGCAGCTTCCTCCTTCCACTGTCTGAAGCACTGCAGCAGCCGTACTAACCAAACAAAAATACTTAAGTATAAAACAACATCAACTTTATGATCATGAAATCTGAGACAGAGTAAGAAAACAGGTTTCCAGTAACAGACAAATATCATTTAAGGGAAGATATTTTAGCACAGTTTGAAATATTTGTTTTTTGTTCAGAACCATTATAATTTTTAAGTGCTAACAAGTGGGTGCATCAGCACTCCAACTAAACAAAATTTTATTATTTCAATTTATGTCGAAATGAGATCTGCTGTACCTTTATTTTGGAACATCTGAAACCTGGTCAATGCTTCCCTCTGCTGGCGACAAGCTGACACTGCAGACGCTGTCTCTTCTCTCCAGGCAATGAACACCTTGACAAGAAAGAAAATGAGTAAAGTGTTCGCTTAGGTAAGAATAAATATAGATTGTGGCAGCTGTTTCACCTTGAATTGAAGGAAATATTGATAATGGTTCTGTGCTTCCTGCTCCATGAGCCTGAATTCTCTCTGTAACATTGCTTTATCCCTCCAAACGGACATCACATACCTAGGCAAAATTGAAGAAGATGAGGTAAAGCTTGTCCTGATCATTGAGATCATCGAGGGCAACAATCAATGGACAAGGGATTTCCTTACTGATGTATGGGTAATGAGTTCAGAACTTGTTTTCCATACCTGAGAGTGTTTTGGGCTTGCTGTCTGCATAGCTCTGCTGTGTGAGAGCTGAACTGATGCACTCGAAGGCAGCATTTCTGTAAATGCAACACATCACATTTACATTTCATTTACCCAATCTTAAGAAACTTCATGAATATCAAATGCTGAAGTAACTTCCATGCCACAGATGCAATATTAATCACTTTATCTTCATGGTTATGTTGCATCTACTTTCATTTAGTGTTTTTTGCATCTATTCTGTCTTTATATTAAATCTTGAGATTTTAAAAAAAAAATTTTCAGGTAATGCTTTTCAGAGTGCTTAGAGTAAAACAACTGAGCACTTTAAGATGTTTTCACTTCTCATCCACAGGTTTCTTTGGTTGTGAAACCGTGATGGGAGGCCCAGTTTCTTTAGCTCTGGTGAGGTTTACACTTTAGGGGTCCACAGGGGAAGAAATAAACAAACTTGTCACTACGAGAGTCTTTTGAAACACTTGGGCCAAGGTGTGACACATACAAGGGACCAAATGAGCAATCGGTGATCACCTGGTACCGCACCGAAGGAACTGTTAATCAGAACAAGACAGTGGTATCCCTACGTTATTAGCTTACATTATGATTCCAAAACTCCATATTTTTTCCACAGAAGACAGGTGGTTGGAAAATTTTGTGGCAAAAAGGGAAGAAGAAAGAAAATTGATAAAGGCTGAGGACAATAGCTTATAATCATGTTCAAGTTAGCCTCCCGATACCTTTCTTTGCGACTCAACACTTTCAAACCTCCATCGATGTAATTTTGACAGGATGAGGTAGAGACACACCTTGTCCTAGGTGCCACTAACAATGGACTGAATGAAATGATCTATTCTCTTTGGTGTTCATCCAAGGTAGTGAAATGTCTCCTTCCAAACTCACCTGTTTACATTTTCCCACAGCCCACTTCCTGCCATGAAGGCCACTCTGATGACAAGCCTGCTGGCCCTGACGTCTCCTGCCATGCAAAAAGTTTAAATTGTATTATGAGCAGCGTGTTCACCTATCTCCTTTCAGCATTTGTTTTACCTGTCTTGTATTTCAGGGCTGTTTTCTTCCCACTGGGTTACCGTCTTGCAAAGCATTGTGTCCATGTACAGCTGGGAGGAAGCAGTTTGTCTCTCTTTTGTCTCTCTCTGTCTGTCATTTACCTTCTCCTGCCATCTTCTCCAGGCTCTCTGCAAGTGATTCCGCTCTTCATGCACAACTGCCTGATAAGGTGATGTTAGTGCCTGACATCAATGGCATGCAGTTAAAACTGTTTCCATCTGCATTTGACCTACTATTCTCTCTGAAAGCATCTGATCCTTATGCGTCTCTGTATGAGCCCACCAGGTGTAAAATACCCAAGTTCGCAAACGCTGCCTGGTAACGTGATAAGCAAATAAATCACAAATCAGCCTTAAAGTGATAAACGTAATTCAAGCATGTACAAATCAGGGTGATAAACTCACTGATTATAAACATCTGCCTGATGTTTTCTCTGTTTGTGAAGCCTTCGCTGCAGCGTTAACTCAGCCCAGGTTTTGAAACATGAGGGCAACATGTGTTCGGCAAAGTAAACATCCACTTGATGACGCAGTTCCTGCAGAAAAATATGTTTGAAATGCAACTTAACAGTCTGAAGCCACACAAACACTTTCATTTACTTCTGCTAAACTGTAGATCCTGATTATATGATTAATAAAGAGAATAACTACAAATATGTGCCTATTTCTTTTCATCTAGTCCCCCATCAGCAGTAAATGAAAAACACCTGCAAGCGTCTCCTTTCACCCAGCTTCTCCCTCCATTGATTAAAACAGCTTCTCTGGAGACATGTGCTGTTGAGAAAACAAAAATATTCAACTCAAAGCAGTTTATCTACCTTTAATGTGCAATTTGTTAATGCATCAAACCTAAAAGTGCAAACACTCAATTTATTCCTTTGTGTTAAATAGTAACAAGAAACATCCACTATATTAAACTGAAGATGGAGGCACCGCCCTCTTGTGGAAATTCAACGTAGGGGCAATGACAACTGACAAAAACATTTTCAAATATGGTTTCCATCAATTTATGTCAAGTTACTTCCTTTATAGGCACGAGCTTTTAATAAAGCTTCCTAACAATACTACTGGACAGTTATCAAGGCCTAGATTAAATTGATTCATCTTAAAAAATGTGATTTAAAATATGAGAGGATCATGGGGAGCCCCAAACGAATGTAATCATCTTTTATTATTCTGTTAACAGTCCATAATTAGCTTACATGGTCAACCACATATTTGCCACATTACAACTCACTGCAACTGTTTCTGATGAGGTGAGCAGGTGTAAGTGCATGTTCAAATAGCTGCATGATAACTCTGCTTCAAATAACTTTACCATTGCAAGATAATAAAGCTCATATACAAAATAGTTTAGGGTCATTTATTTTGCAAAGGGTAATACACGAAAGAGCTCTAAAAAGGTCAATGTTCAAAAACGGAAAAAGAAAATTACAGTACCTGTGCTTGATCAGTGCCATTTCTCTTAGAGGTTGAAAATTCTTATATTCAGCCTCCTCCAGACAATCCTGCCACAGCTTCCAGCGCTCATCTAACATCTGTCACACAAACAATACATTCTTAGGGCCTTTATGAACTCCAACTGTGTGATGCAGTTGGTGGGAGGACTTCTCAGCATTTATCCTGTAGTCTGACACTCATGTTGGAGAGCAGTATTGTTGTTCAGCTGATGAGTTTTATCCAACTTGTGTTATTAGAAAATTAGAAAAAAAAAAGAGACTACAGTACATGTTTGTGATGTGCAGTTCTGCCTGACAATATACATTTTATGTTTACAAATGCTTAGGCTTTTTTTTTCTTACCCTTTGCTGTGAAGCTCGTCTCTGTTTCAGAACCTGTAGATTCTGATGCTGCTGCAGCCTTTTCTGCCACACGTGCCATGCTGACCTAATTGGTTAAATTGTAAAGTTAAAAGCAATTATCTACTGTGGGTAGTTAAAGATAGATTTTTAATATATAGAATGATCCTACTGAAGAGTTTTAAGCCTTTTCAGATCAAGTACAGATTCAAACATTCTCTTCTTCATCCGCATCTCTTTTAAAGTTTCCCATCTGTTCCATGTCAAACGCAGCAGTTGCCTATGAGCTTGTGAAAAAAATAGGATGTGTTCCAAAAATTGTGTTCATCTAGTACAAAAAAAAACAACTTAATTTCAATCATGCTATCGTTGCTTGCCTCAAACACTTACCAAATTGCACAGCACATTGAACTTTGTTTTTCTTTTCCTTCTGCAAAGACACGAAGGTTCGCCAATGCTGGAATGCCAAATTATAGAGATAATACCTAAAACCCACAATTTGTGTTATAATTCCTATTTTACTCACGAATCTGCTGTCTGTGAAAGGCTGGTTTGAACTGTGTTTGTCCAATGTTAATGTACCGGTACCTGTAGTGACAGTCGGCCAGTGTTGTCTGGCACCACTCCTTCCTGGATGTCCACCACTCATCTTTCCAGCCTCCGAAGGCTCGTCTCAAAACCACACTTTGGTGGTGGGACCTGCAGCGTGTAACCGTTAAGTCAGGTGGAACAAAAACCATCTTATTTTAGGAAGCTTTAAATTCTATGTTTCAAAACAGGTGTAACTTGTGTTACTTGGCTGCATGAGGAAGAATTCTTCCAAAGGTCTTCAGCATCCATATCTTCAGATACTTCCTTGCCAAGTGCCTGTGGAAGTTAATTGATTACATGCATTACATGTATTATAAACGGAGAAAGATTACTTACAGACTGGTTACGTTTTTATTAGTTCCTTCAGTCTTCCACCTTTGTTCCAGCCATATTCATCTCGGTAAGGAATCTTTGTGGCGGGACCTTTGCGGACTTGTTTTAATTCGTCAATAGAACTGACTGACTGAACGGTCTGTGTTCTTCCTGAATCTGCCCTTTTGCTGTTAGACTGCATTTTATGCAAAGGGAAACTGGAAACATGGATACAGAAGGGTCGAACTGGATGGTCACATTGGTGGCAAATGCTACAACCTGACAGGTTTCCGACAGTTTAAACAGTTGTGTCGCGCCCTTGTTATGCTAACCACGTGAACACATAAGGTGCGTTTCGCTTGTTGTTGACAGGCAACATTCCGTAAGTGACCAAAGATCCCTACGCGCAGCATAAAAGCCACTCACTTACGCGAAGACAACAAATGTGTCATAAAGCTGTTTAACAAGTATTTCTTTCAGGCTGCAATCGAGAAATGAACCACGTGTTACAATATTTACAAGCTGTTTTCACATATTATCTGAGCGGCGGGCAAAATTCGTAAACGCAAACCATAGGGTCTTTGCAGTGCCATAACAACTTGCGATGTAAAACCGGGTAAGCCCGTGGGGGCGGCTCCTCCGTGCTAAAACACAAGCGGCTGAAAAAGGCTCGGACAGAGAATTGAATCAGGCAAACCCCTCACAATAAATAGCTGCCCAAAACGTTGCCTACAGACCGGTGTAAGTTGATGGCAGTTAATCAACTAACAATGGAAATCTAAAGCTTAAGGGGGTTAATTAATTTTGCATTAAAATATGTAGTTATTTAATTACAGATGTGGCACGCGACAACCGACACGCGTTTATAAAGTATTTCTCCAAAGGCGCATTGGGCACATTAAAATCTTTCCAAGGACCTTCTTAAAGCGGTGATCAGGGGAAAATTGCTCCTACTACGACTTAGAAAACAGATAAAGAGCAGACAATTACTCTAGTTTATGCAGACTCTGTGCGAAATAAATTTATTATCCCGACCCGATTTTTGTGTTTACCTACCTAATATACGCTGTGTTTGCTAAAATTAGTGCAGTAACTCAACCGGCTTACATTTTGGTACTTGCGGGGTGGGCTTTATCCCATTCCCCAGCTAGTCGGCTAGCTAGCTAAAGGTGCTAGTAAAGCTAGCTATCTTACTAATCTACCAGCGGCTGGTCGTTTGAAGGCGGAATTCGAATTGAGTAAGTTGATTGTTTGTCTTTCCAAACACACTGCATGGCTTTTAAAAGTTAGAGGTTTTATCCGACTAAACCCATGTAGATTTTACTGCGGTTAGGACGCTAGCTCAGGTAAGCTCCAACAATATCTGAAAGAATTATTGGGGTGAGTGTTTCATATTTTCAATGTGACGAGTTTCTTTGTTTTTGGTAGTTACATTGACGTTTGTATTTTTAAATCTTGTTCTTCAAGCCATGAGGATTGCGTCAATTAGCAAGTTAGTGTGTGGCTGTTTTCAATTAGGTTGATTGAGCGAAATAGCCTTTCCTAAATTGTTCCATATTTATTTTGCTAAAGAGTTCAACGTCATTTTTGCTCTGTAGCATTTGTGTATGTTAATTTCCTTGTTTTACGTTGTATAATCGACACGATATTTGTTCTCCGTAAACTTTTGGAAATGTTTTCAGTTTCCACATAGGCAAGAATTGATGATTCCTCATTTCACAAGAACCAGACGAATAGTGAAAGGTTTGAAACATCCATGTCGACACCAACTAAATTGTGGATGGAATCATCCTTGTTTCCCCCCCAGAACTGCTTTCGATTGGAAACGTTTGTTCTGCGTCTGATTCGGTCATGGAGAATGATACTTGTGTGGAAGAGAAGAGCTGTGACGGGCCCACGGCCGTGGACCCTGTTAAACAGCCAGTCTCAACTGCTCCTTTCAGATATACCAAGGTGAGGAGAATTGAGTCAGGTTAAGATTAAATTCATGCTTTCCTAATACAAATTAAAAAAAATATATATATATCTATACAGGAGGAGCTTCTGGAAATAAAAGAATTGCCTATTTCAAATGAAAGACCCGAGTGTCTCTGTGAGAAATATGACAGGTAAGAATGTATTAATTGGATTTAGAATCTTCCACCACTCAAAATTTGTATATTCAAACCTTTTAAGGGTTTGAAAGATCACATGACAGTGTTTAAGGTGAGATTTTAAATAGTGCCGAGTCTAAGTATGAAATGTATAGCCCTTGGAAGAAAAAATATCTTGCCCTCACACCTGAATGGGATGGCATACTTACATACATACATACATACATACAGATTACACAAATAATTGTATTTCACTATTTTGATCAAGTGATGGTGTCTGGGACCCTGAGAAGTGGCATGCCTCTCTGTATCCCACATCAGAACGAAGTTCTCCAGTGGAAAGTTTTAAGAAAGACTTTATGGATGAGAGAGTTACTTTAAAACGAAGAATCCCAGGTAAGTATAGTTGAACTCACCCTCATTCAGGTTTATATACAATGTACAGTTTATGTTTAACTTTTGTGTTTTAAATCGTGTTCAGATCCCCGTGAGCGTTTGAAGGAGGATGATCTAGATGTAATACTAAGCCCACAGCGGCGCAGCTTTGGAGGGGGATGTCAAGGCACCGTAACACTTGCTCCCCACAGTCGCCGCCCAATCAGCCCCTTGGAAAACAAGGAGAATGAAAGTCTCCGCCTTGGGGCTGCGCGCAGAATCGGCAGTGGCCGCATAATAACTTCACGAGTCTTTGAGAGAGATGCTCGTGTTGACAAAGAGAGGGAACGTGAGAGAGACCTCAAGGATAAAAGATTCCGGGTTGGTTTCAGTTGTCTTCCATCCAGACTGAACTTACTTTTTTTTAACCATAGTGATGCTCATTAGTAATCTCCAAACAAGTTGAAGCGCAATATTAATTTGTCTGATTTCCTTGATGCATAATTCTGAAAAGTACAATGTGAATTTCTATGTTTCAGTATTTTTGTTAATGTTTTCTCAGAGGGATTTTGGTGACAAACGTGTGTTCAGTGAAAGGAGAAGGAACGACTCCTATGCTGAAGAGGAACCAGAATGGTTCTCTGGAGGACCCACGAGCCAGTCTGAGACAATTGAACTCATTGGTTTTGATGACAAAATTCTGGAGGATGATAAACGCAGGTCCAAGCGTTCAAGAAAGAAGCCAGAATCTCTCAAAGAAGGCATGCCTTATTTTTCATATTTTAAAAACAAGCATAGTGTTATTTTGGAATAATGGTGGGGCACATCATGTCAGAAGTTTAAACCTGTGAAACTTGCCGATTCTGTGCAGCTGTGGAATATAATGGACAAGCTGGTGAACAACATGGTTTACGATCCTCTGCTGATCAAGAGGTTCCTCACCCTGATGTACTGCCTGAGCAGTCAACTGGAGACTTTGACTTTAATGAATTCTTCAACTTGGAGAAGACCATGCCAGGGCTGGCCTCTGTAAGTACTGGGAAGCACTGTGGGGGTTTGGTGTTGGGTGAAAGTTTAATAGTCACAAATGGATGGTATTTTTAAAATTCTTCATGCAGTATTCTTTTCCAAGTCTAACAGTAGAGGTTTTCAGATGTAGCTAAATCCTTACTCAAATTGCTTTCCCATAAGGAAAAATAGCATTGTCAGTGTTATAATGCAACACATTTCAACTGGAGATTTGGAGAAAATAACCTCTGCTGTATTGGCTTTATCTTGCATGTTCGGGAGTTGTGGGATTTGTCACACACTGGTGCCCTTCTAAACCTGTTTACTAGTGTACTAATAATGGGGCTAGTAAGCAATTATCAGAGGTATCAATTAAAAATTTATGCCCATCACTACAGCCTTGAGATCTAAAATATTTGATGGGGAGGGAAGCGATATGGAATAAAGAAATTTTGAATAAATAGGCACACAAAGCATTTACCTATACAGGCTTCACTTATCTAGCAAATTTTGTGCTAGATGGAACTCCTTTAACGTAAGTATGATCTTGGACATTAGATCCTTTAGTTTGGAAGTTTTGATTCACTTGCAGACTTTTCTGTGTCCTTTAGATGATCGAGGATGTTTTGGGGGAGGGTCCTGTATCAGCCAGCCGATTTAGCCAGTGGTTCTCCAGCACTGTAAGCCCATCAGGCAGCAGGTCCAGCAGCCTGAGGTCCACTCCTCATGAGGAACTGGAAAAACTTGCTGGTAAATGATTTAAACATCACTTATCATATTGTCACATTTCCTGATTCCATCATCCACTTCTGCTGTTGTTCTTGTGCAGTAATTGGAGAACAAACCACAGCTGATGACAAAGATTTGTCAGTTTTTCTATGCAGTAATGACACCACTTAAGCTTGCATATTTAAGGGATTTTAATGTTAATGGCGGCTGTGATTTTCCTGTTTGTTCCACCCATTACATCACAACTGTTGAATTCATAGTTTTAGGACAGCCATGATGTACTAGTTCATGAAACCATTGAGGTACTGCTGTGAGAAAGATGATTACTCTCATGGCTTAGAAATATTTGCCACGCTGTTGATCTTGAAAATGCCTAAAATTATGTTTTTAAAACATCAGAAATGATTGCTGTGTGACTAGGTTCTGTTGTCATTCTTGCATAGCGATTATCAAACCTCAAAATGGCCCTGATGAATGTCTCTAATATTGCTTCATTCTCATCTCAAGGGCTTGAGCCATCGTGCAAATCTTTGCACAATGGCCCAGCCTCATACTTCACACCTATTCGATCAGAAGGTAGAGAGAAGGTGGACATTCTGGAGCTGCTGCACAAGGCCAAAGTAGACCTGAAACCTCTTCTTTCCACCCTCTCGGTCAACAAGGCACGACTACAGGAAAGTAGTGAGTGCCATTTTAAGAATTTGCTATTTTAAGAATGCATTGACATTTTATCAATAGGTGGTTATTTTGTCATCTTGTAAATTTGATTCTGTGGAAGAAAAACAACTTGTAAGAACGCCCAGCCTCAGGGTGACATTTTGATTTTGAACCACTATAGAGCTGGATCTGTTCTGGGAAAGCTTTTGAAATTGACAAAAAAAAAAAGAAAATTATTTTTGTCATGGCTACAATGCTGGGGCAGAGGTCCATATTATGCATTGCTTTTAGACACCAAGATGTTGAATTTCAGGGAAAATTTTAGGGTCATCGGCTTTGCTCTTCATATACATTTACTGGTAATGCCAATAAATGGTGCAAGCCTTAAAGGAACTTAAGTCTAATCATTTATCTTTCTCCAGCTAACTGTGGAGCAGTACGCTCACTGGAGGAGGTGGAGGGAGAGATGAAGGGGATGAAGCTGGGCTCGGACCCACAGGTGCGCAAGTTGCCGCCTTCCCACAGGGGAGATGGAACACCATTCATGGCTGAACATCTAGAGGAAGCTTTAACAGGTGGCTCCACTGTCCGTACGCAGCTGCGTGACTCTGACATGTCAGCCTTTAATAAATTAGTCAGCAGCATGAAGGCAAGTGGAACTCTGCCTACTCACCCCAAAATCAACAAAAACAATGTAAGTATTATGGCTATAATGGCTAATGTGCATTGGAATTAGTAATGTTAAGTGTGTCCTGAGCTGTTTAAACTTAACCCAAATTTTGTAAATTTAATCATTGAAGTTTAAAGTGATGGGCATAAATTTGATCAACTATATATATAGTGTATTATGGAAAATATGTTTATCCAGTGTTAATATTTATAAGTCTCTCAGTGGGGTTGTAACTATTTGAGATTCCAACCAAGTTTTGTGGTAAATATCCACATTTTATACTGGGTGTTCACTGGCTGGGTGGTGTGTGTGTTTATGATGTGTATTTGCTTTAATTCCCTTTCTTGTATTTTTTTTGTCCTTGCATTGCATCAGCCTCCGGATCCAGCTGTGGTCACAGTCTCTGATGCTCGGTTGCCTCCACAGCAGCAGAAAAATATACTGCAGGTGTGTAGGTTTCTCATCTACCGTATATATATTAAAAACATCAAACACCATGTGTTACATTATCTTGGAGAAGCTGACCTAGAAAACTGTTCAGCCCAAAGAAGTTGTACCTGGGGTTTGTCTGATATATTGCAATAGAGGAAAGGTTAAAAACAAACTCTGAAATGTTCAGTTTGTCTTGGACATGGTAAAAGCCTGGCCCAAAGTGTTCCAAAAATATAGCGAGTAGCCCTTTAAATTGAGGAACAGCTATCGCAAAATTGTGGAATGCATATTGCAACCTACTTGGCTCTCTACTTTCAGCAGACTTTACATTTTCCTTCTTGAATACTGTCAGCATTTCTTCACAGTAAGGAATAAAAAGCTGGAGACCCTGATGTCTTTAACGTAGACTGTGAAATCTGTCAAACAGGAACAAGTGATTGACCAAATTTTTGATTCATGTGCATGTAATTTAGGATCTTTTGGGAGGTTCAGCTCGTAGTGGCTCTCCAACAATACTTGGCAATCTTTTGGGTAATGCCGAGGGTCCAAGGACGTCTGGCTCTCTGCATAGTCTGTTACATAAAGCCCCATCGCCCCCCATCTTTTCACAGAGAGCCCCGTCCCCTGATTACTTCACTCAGTTACCACCTTCAGCAGGTAAATTAATCACATCATGGTATGTAGTATGGGGAAAATACATGTTTGCTGTAATGAAGAAAACATTTACACTTCATTTATACCGGTAATAAATAATTCAATGAAGGCTAATTCATAAAACTTCAATTCATTTTTAAATTCAGAATTCGTTAAACTTCTCTCCTCTAAAGGTTTTGGAGTTGGCCCTCAGTCCATGATGCCAGAACAGTTTGCTGATATGCACAGATCCATCAGCCCTCGAACTGCTTCACATCAGCAGGTATGGAGTGTGTGACAATATTAGCCTTGAAGTTTATTTTTGTTTTTGTTATAATAGTAGAAATATAGTATATTTTGAAAGTAATTGGTAGTCACAATTACACTAATTGCCTGGTCCATTTACTTGTACTTGTAAGTCATGAAGCCTACTGATCGATCGTCTGCTTTTGCAGACACCTCATAACAGTATAATGTAGTTTTTTGTTTTTTTTTTTATAGTTTTTCAACTTTAAATATTTTAGTAGCGTTGGGAAACTTGTTGTTTGACACTCTTTGTCTTTTCTTTTCAAGCAAATGAAAGCACTCTCATTATCCATGAATCAGGCAGGCCTTGAAGTTCTACCATTCCAGCAGGACCTCGCTCTGCATTCTCACCACTCATTCCAGTCTAATTATAAGGCATCACAGGACAAATGTTTTCGAAACAGGTAAGAATTGGTAAAGAGGCTAAGAATCAATATGCAACATTTAGGGTGTTTAGATTTGTCAACATGCGAAAGCTCACCTGATGTAATTTTTCTTTCTCCCCAGGTTACAGCGTTCTAATTGTTCCCCTGGTCCAGGCCCTCAAGCTGGTGGAAGACATTCTCCAGCCAATGCAGTCACCAGCATGGTGAGCATGAATATATTGTATTTGGATGCTATCAGAAACATTTGTACTAATGTTTGGGTTTTTCCCCAGTTGTCCCCATCCTTTACACCTACGTCTGTCATTCGTAAAATGTACGCAACAAAAGATAAGAGCAGAGACGAATCGGCTCGGTCAGACACAAAGGAGGACGCATCGGCTTACACTCAGGATGGTAAAAAGCATTAAATTAGTTTAAATTTCTTGACTTCATCTTTTACACTCCTGCATAATTATCTTTGCATTATTTTATAACAGAGAACAATTCCCATAACTCCTACTTGGAAATGATGAATGGGAATTCTCTTCAGTCTGGGGGCGTAAAAGCCAGCTCTCAGACATTAGTCAACAAGGAGCAGAAGCACCTACGGTCTGGTTCTTCGGGACAACCTACTCCTCCCACGGCACCACAGGGACCCTCCTCATCGTTTCCTCGTCCAGTCTATCCGGTACCGCTGCTGTCTCACATCCCTGTGGTGCGTCCTTCTCCTCAACTGCACCCTAATGTGGTTCAGAGAATGCTGGCACAGGGCATTCAGCCCCAGCAAATTGCACCAGCTCTTGTACAAGCAGGTGAAGTATTGCTCTTTTTCCCTGTAGAACGGATAAATTCAGGTCATTCATCCCATTAGGCTCACTTCAGTCTTTAATTGTTCCACAGGTATATTTCCACCACATGTTGACGTTGCACAACTGCAAGGGTTGCCTCCTGCCCTGCTCGGACAACCGCTTTACCCACTTGGTGCAACGGGACATCCAGTTCTACCTCCCAGAGCCAATGCCCATATGCAGTTGGCCTTAATGCAGCAGCACCTGCAGCAACAGAGACCATGTGAGTGGCAGCACTCTATGAAATGTAGCCCTGTACCTCAAATGTACAACTTCAGGTAGTTATTACCCTAAATATTATAACCGTATAGGTAGATGGTGGTAAATGTCTCTTAAAAGAAAATCATTTTACCTTGGTGTAAACTACTGACAGCCTTCATGTCATGACAAAAAGTTCAGCCCCGCTGTAAATTCTGAATGAAGCCAAGAATCACTGCTAATCCTTTTGACCCTTAAGTTATTTAGTAAAAAAAGAAAAACAATCTCACTTCTGAGCTGTGTTTGTATCTTTTGTTATCTCCTTGCAGTACATCCAAACGTCCCTGGCCCTCACTCACAGAACCAAGGCCCTCACCGGACAAATAGCTTGCAGCGACATGGCAGTAGCCCCCCTCCTGGTCTTGCTAAGTGGTTTGGGTCAGATGTGCTGGAACAGCCACTTCCCTCTATGCCTGCAAAAGTCATAAGTGTAGATGAGTTGGAGTTGAGGCCATGAGAAAATGAACACTGGATAGATTCCCCCCCAACACTTTTTTTTTCCCCCCCGCCTGTCTTCACCTTTGCCTACCTTAAAAAAAAAAAAAAGAAACTTTTGTTTGAAGGGTGATGCACAGGCCTGGACGGTGTACCCACCTCACGCTTTGTCTCCAATGAAATCACTGTTTTTCGGAAAAGCCTGTAGCAGTCATGGAAGACGAGCAACGGTAAAAGGTTCTGTCTGATTAGTTTTGTTTTTTGTAAATGGCTTTTGTGCAGTAAATAATGTATAGGCCTAATTGTACAGAGCGTGGGAAAGAATCTTATTCTCCCTGTGTATATAGCTTTTTTTTGGTTTGGTTTTCTTGGTATGGGGAAAGGTGAATCTTGGAGTTCATCTAAACTGAAGTCACCGAGTGCTGCATTCCTTTGTCTGAACATTTGTCTGAACCTTTACTTCCCTGCTGATCTTCAGAAAGGGCTACAGCTAGTGAAAATGTTGAATTGATGAGTAATGCAAGTGTATGCTTCGCCTCGCCAGTGGCCCTCAATTTACTGCCTGAAGATGACTTGAGGGGATGAAACAAAAGCTAGTTGTGCCTTTTGTTAGTTATTTTCCTCCTCTGCCCCCCCCCTCCTTTTAAACTGTGTCCTGTCCCATCTTACCTGTCACCAGGGAGGCTGCACTGCTCACATCAGTTTTGAAGGTGTTTGGGATTCGTTTTGTGCTATTAAATTATCAAAAGCACAAAAATGAATAATGAAAATAAAATGTTCAGTAATACAATTTGTGTAGTTATTTTGATATTTTTTGATTTGCTGTATTTGTTTAAACTAAATGGGAAAGCTTTATTTTAACTTAATCAAATGAGGGTTAAAATTGAACATTTTCAGCCAGAGAGATTGAAATATTTTTTAGAATTGTTCTGTAATCAACAACTAATGACAAATATTTAGGTAATTGGTGTCTTCTAAACTTTTGGCTTTCACATTAAAATCTGCTGTTCAGGGTTGGTGCCTGACCCAAAACGGCTGATGAGCAGTCATGAAGGACAGACTTGATCATTCGGATATTTCATCTGTCCACTCAAAATCCAAAAATAACACGTTGACCAGAACTAAAATAATGCATCGACAAAAGTATTCAGACTTTACTCAGTACTTTCTTAAAGCAACTTGCTTCTACATGCCAGGATTTGGAGATATTCTGCCTTCTCCCATGCTGGAAGGAGACTGTCAGTGGAAACCAAAAAATACATTTCTATTCTGCATCAGATTTTGAAAATCTGTAAATTTTTAAGTACAAAAGGGTTTGGTTTTTTTCTTGCAGGCAAAATGTGTTTTGAATATGTAATGTATATGAAGTGGACTTAATGAGGGAAAAGATTTCTGGGGCCCAACTGCCTAATTATGCAGTAAATTTTAAAGCTAAATTTCATTTGGAAAAAAAATTTAAAGACCAAGACATTCCAAATTCAAGTTGCTTTAAATTTATGATCAAGACACCAAAAAAAAAACCTCACCCACCAACCTGTGCTTAATGTAAATTAAGTGAAACATGCATATTTTTTTTCATTCAAGTCAAAATCTGGGTGCTAATCTTTTAAATTCTTTACTTCCATCCAGGCGTTGCCTTGGATGATTTTGAGAGGTACCCAGTGTTTGGGCCTCTGGTTCGGGCTCACAGCCGACGCTCCAACACAGGAAAAGGGGGCTTGACGCGCTCATGGTTGGGGGAGGGGTTTGACAAACACACCAGACAGGAAGAGAAACCTGCCGCTAACGTTTTCATTTCAACACGTACACCCCGGCGGTGGGTTGTTCTGTAAATGCTTATCCTAGTGGGGAAGGTGGTCACGGTCGCGGACTTCTCCTTATACCGCGATGAAGCGTTCACGGAACAAGGCCGACCCCCACCCGTCAAGACGGCGGGGTCAAAGTTCACAGGAAGCTGGGGGGCTGCCATTTTTTCCTACCGTAGCTACTGCTAACGTTGGACGTCAGATGCTAAAACGACGGGGAGTGGCGGCTGGTGTTGGACCGTGCATGAAACGACGTTTCGAAAACGCTAATAAAAATAAGTAATTTCTCCCACCGCTGTCGCGTACAAAGGGTTATTGGATGAATAGGGCATGGAGAAGGTAGCGGAGCCGTCTTGGACTTCTTCGTACACCTACCAGGTGAGCAAGCACAGTGCGGAGATGCTACACAACCTCAACATTCAGAGGAAAGATGGAGGCAGATTCTGCGATGTGATCTTACGCGTCGGCGAGGAGAGCTTCCCCGCTCACAAAGCGGTGTTGGCCGCATGCAGCGAGTATTTCGAGTCGGTGTTCAGCCGCCAGACTGAGGGGGACTGCGACTCGAAGGAGCTAGAGATGCACACCATAAGCCCAAAAGTTTTTAAAGACGTTTTGGACTTCGCGTACACCTCAAGGATTGTAGTGCGCCTGGAGTGCTTCCCCGAGTTGATGACAGCTGCCAAGTTTCTCCTGATGCGCTCTGTCATCGAGATATGTCAGGAGGTGATCAAGCAGTCCAACGTCCAAATCCTCGTCCCGACCTCCCGGGGAGCAGATGCCAGCCTCTTCCAGGCCACCGGTGCCACGGAGCTGGGCTTCTCCGTGGCACAACAGGATCTGGTCAACGGAACGGGGATGCTACTGAACGGCCAGAGCTTTGCTAACAGTACACAGATGCATGTGGACGGCAGCGAAAACGCAGCCGCCGTGTTATCCGAGGACAACGGCGAGCCGTCGATGCCGATGCTGGAGCCCGTCGAGGGACTGTCCGTCTCTCCGTCGTCTGAACTGCTGGGAAACGCGTTCCACCACGACGCGGACTCTCCTGGCTCCAAAAGAATCAGGGGGAGACCAAAGAAAGCTGGCGGAGTGGTGGAGGCCATCCAGTTTAATCACAGCCCCCAGAAAGACAATGTGTTGTACCCTTGTGGGACTTGTGGCAAAGCCTTCACGGAGGCGTCGCGCTTGAAAAACCACGAAGCGCAACACGGAGCCCACACGGGCGGCGTAAACAGCCTCGGTGACAGCCTGTCAACAGCGGGCGGCGTGTCCTTACTGTCCCAGCCCGCGTTGGAAAACGGCGTGACGATGGACAACGGCCGCAGAAGGGAGAGGACCAGGCGGCACGTCGGATGTGAGATTTGCGGCAAAGTGTTTCGCGACGTTTACCATCTTAACCGGCACAAGCTCTCCCACTCCGGGGAGAAGCCGTACGCCTGCCATGTGTGCGGGCTCCGGTTCAAACGCAAGGACAGGATGTCTTACCATGTGCGGTCCCATGACGGGTCTGTCGGCAAACCTTACGTGTGTCAAAGCTGCGGTAAAGGCTTTTCAAGGTGAGTCGACCCGCCGCGTGCTCGTTATTGTTCCCGCCGCGCATTGTGCGACTATGCATTACAGTAATTATTCGTTCGCCGCATCCTGTAGAGTAGCGCAATTAAAATTCGCCAGCAACCCAAATTCAAGAAAGGGCTTTTAGTCATCCTGTGTTTCAGCGACAATCCCTGATGTTACCAATGTGCACATAAATGTGTGTACTCTACTCTGAATGTATTCTAAAACGTTGTTCAAGACGCGTCCTTTGTGTGATTTGACACTAACAAAGACAGTTCAACCCTTAATGCATATGTTATCAGTCATTTTGAAGACATTTTCTAATAACCCCGGTGCATTTTTAGGTCTTAACACATTAGAATTTTATTTAGCTGTTTTTTAGAACTGTAGAATCTTTTATTAATCATTTGTTCACTTTAGTCTCGAGCTCGCGTCAATTTCTTAGAGGGATTGTTTCTCTCTGTCGCCACCTACTGTCTCGGAGGGTGAAATGCAAAAAGAAAACTCAAGTGTGTTCGGTGTTGGGCCAAAAATTACAATGTCAGGGCAGGAGGAATCCCGTTGAGAACGTGTGGGGCAAATGAAAATTGATTACAGATTAACTTTATTAATAAGTATTTCTGTTTTGCTCTTAGACCTGACCACCTGAATGGTCACATTAAACAGGTTCACACAACAGAAAGACCACACAAGTGCCAGGTAAAATGGATTATATTGAAATTTGACATAAATTTCACTTTATATACTGATTGCTATTTTATTCTTTTAGATTTGCAATGCCTCTTTTGCTACAAGAGATCGCCTCCGCTCACATCTCGCTTGCCACGAAGACAAAATCCCCTGCAAAGTTTGTGGCAAGTTTCTCCGAGCTGCCTACATGACGGACCACCTGAAGAAACACACTGAAGGAACTCACAACTACTGTGGAATTTGCAACAAAGGTTTGTTTCTTGTTGCTCAACAGTCACCGCACAAGTTCGTGTTCACCAAAGCATTCGGTTGAAACCAAAGTCTTCAGTAGAAGAGGAACCAAACCTTCCTTAGCCTGGAACTCGTATTTGGCTAAATTTTCTACCTGTTTTTTTTTGGTCCTCTAACTCACCTTGATCATTTAGGATATAGGAGATGATGTCCACACCAAAGGCTTATTAATAAACCTAATGCAGCATTTTTATTTTTGCAGCATTTTAATTTTCTACCTAGACACAGGGATTATTTTCCGTGTATGTGTGTGTGTGTGTGCGTGTGCGCGCACAAGTGCGTGGTCCTTGGTAATCTTATTTGCTACTTGATTCCTGGTGTGCAAATGAAACCTGTCCCTGCTCAAAAAGGTAAATACTGTGATTTAAATTATTAATGATTTGCACAGTTCATTGTGAGGTTCAGGTTATACAAGTTGCGTGAGTGTGAGTGCATGTCTGCACAGATTGTTGTGGAATAGAAATTGAGTTTTTGATTGGCTTGGCTTTAAAAAGAAGCACTCTTCTCTGATGAGAGATTAAAAGCAATGATTTGTTTAATTGATGGACCCCTCTCTGTTCAGTCAGTCATTAATTTGAGTGGTGGTAGTAACTCTTAATGTCAGCCGTGTTTCAGTTCTCCGTCATGTTTAGGAATATCTTCCCCATTCATAGGCCAGGCCTCAAATGTGTCAAAAAACAAAACAAAACTGCATTGTTTTTTGTTCCTTTGGTCCCAGGTTTCTCCACTGCGTCCTACCTTAAAGTGCATATAAAGACACACCATGGCTCTCCTCTGCCCACTATTCACACCTTCCCTGAGCCAAGGGGGGAACTGCAGATGCACAACGGCAACCCTTTCCACATGGGACGCCAGTGTTTAGTAGAAGGCAAGCGGCCGCTCGTCCCGTTCCAGACCTTCATGTTTCTGGCTTTTCATTTGCTCTGCTGCTTTTTGGAGATGGAAAAAATAAAGCACACACTGCTGCTTCTTTGTTTGAAATGGAGCATATCGGCTTCTGCTGCTACATGTTTGCATTCACATGCAGTGACATTATGCTGGATGTAGGCGTCCTTTGTCCAGAATTGACTATGTATATAAATCTAGCTATGATTACCGTGTAGTAGAGAGAACAGCATTGTTCATCACTCTTTACTGACTAGAAAACTTAGATGTAGGCTTCAAAACTGAATTATGTTATATTTCATAGTTTTATTTACTGTTAAGGGTCCGAAGTGCTCAACAGAAGGAAACACCTAATTAGGATATATGAGCACTGTTAGATGTTAACAAAATGTTATATTAGTGTGCTGGTAGTAATTAATAGTCAGAACTGATGAAGCCTCTTGGATAGGAGGTGAAACGTCTTCAGAAAGCTAAAAAGCCCAGTTGACTTCTTTAAGCTTTAGTTTTTCAATAATAGTTGTATTTATAATAGTCAAAAAACAAGTTGGTTGTAAAAAAAAAAAAGGATTGCAGCCATCATAGAAATTGGAGAATGATTCCTTTTTTTTTGTATGTTTATGTTTGTGTTGCATGGCCATGGCACCATGTCGTGAATATTGTCTTGTTTTCTTCTTGGCTGGCCCAGTTTTTACAGCAAGGAACAATGTTGCATGACCCACCTTAATGTAAACGCCATTTACCCTTGAATCATTGAATCTTTTCAAGTTACTCTGTAACATGCTAAGGAGAGATGCAGGTGTTTTCAGCCAGTGCACAATAAGGACGAGTTTTTGTGCTGCATGTAGACCGAGAGGTATCTGTCTGGAATGCTGAATATGTTGGGAGATTCTTGATCTCATAATGGTGTCTAGCCTGTTGGTTTAAAAATGAATGAGAAATTCTCCCACTTTTGTCCATGAGAGGTTGATGTTTTCACTCATTTGCCATTTTGTGGCAAGGATAGTCTGATTTTGTTACCGTATTTATTTTTGAAGCTTTCTTTCCAGGGTTATTTCATGATTGTGTAATGGACAGACCTTTTTTGGCACAGTCTGAGTGGTTGAACTTGTCAAAGCATTAAATTGGGGGGGGGGGACTTTTTTTAATGATTTAGGTCTTTTGGGACGTTGTCATTTTTGGGTGTTAGAGGATTGGACTCAGTTGACAGTCAACATCAGTTGTAGACTCGGTTATTTGAAGAATCGGTTGCATCAAAGCTGATTTGTTGGGTTCGGTCAGCATAGATTTCTTTTCAGTCTCGTCTCAGATGCCTTATTTACTGATAGATTTTAGCGCCCTGCTCCCCACCACCATCCCTTGTTCTTTCTAATGTGTGTCATTCTTCAACTGCTTCTCACCTTGTCTGAGGCAGGAAGTCATTTTCGTCTCCTTACGCCCAGTTTTCCACCAGCCTGGCTCTTTCCTTACAGCCTGAGCTGAGCAGCAGGGGCTCCATATTTCTGGGAGTGTCGCTCTGGCTAATTGCCCAGCGTTCCTATCCACTGGCAGATCAGGACACTGCAGTAGGCGTGTGGGTGGGGGTCCAGCTTTGGGCCCCTCTGATTATGCAGTAGAGAAAGAGTAACTGATTTGATTTTAAATGTGATGAGAAATGGTAATTGTATTCTTTTGCTTCTGGTGAATGAGTCTTACACTTGGTCATTATCTGGCTGCGCTTTAAAGTCATTACATTTTTTATTTAAATAGAACTCTTCTGGTGGGTCAATCGGACCTTATTCGTGCCTGTATTTCTTTTAAGTCTAGCTCTTTGATTCCTTCTGATCCGTACTCTGTTTTCAGATGGACAGGAAAACACTGGGAAATGTCCTCACCTGGAATCGGAAGAATCAGATCCTTCATTTGGGGAGCTGTCCAATGGGGAGGATCTAAAATCCCCACAAAAGCCAGATGGGCCTGAGCTCGAGATGCAACAGTTGGCATGCAATGGAGCCCCTGGAGCACCCTTGGGGTCTCCAGAGGGATCAAAACCCAAGACAGATCCTGAGAAAAAATTCACCTGCAGCATCTGCGGCCAGGCCTTCCGCACCAAGTCCTACCTCAACAAGCACCAGCACCGAGTTCACAAAACCCTGAAGGTCCAAGGGGCCTCAGGGTCAGGGTTAAATGAGCTGGCCCCCTCCCTGGCCTCTCCCTTCTCCCCCCAACAAAACATGTCTCTACTGGAGTCCTTTGGGTTCCAGATAGTCCAGTCAGCATTCGCCTCATCACTGGTGGATGCCGAAGCAGGTCAAAGTGGAATGGACTTTGGAGGGAAGTGACGCATCTACTCATATTTTGCCTCTTTAAGGACAAAGCCGGGTTGCCCACAGATCTGCTCTGTGTCTGGGAATAACTTTGCCTCAAGACTTTTCCTGTTTGTGATTTTTGCTTTTGTGTATCTGATATTTTTGTCACAGACTGCCATATGATTCCTACTTTTTCTACTTTTTCAGAGTATAAAAAGTTTGTGCATAATGTTTAAAATTTCTTTGTAAAGAAATGATATGAAGATTTTTCTTTTTCTTAAGTGGGCCTGTTGAAGTTGTGTTTAGTATGCTTTCATTTGTTATTAGCTTGAGTGTAAATGGGCTTTTATACTTGCACAAATCTTTGTTGACATGAGATAAATTATTTAATGCAAACTTAAGTAATTACTGTCTCCTTGAATCCTTTTTTTTTTTTTTTTTTTTTTTTTATAAATATTTCCTAGAAGGAATTTTCTTTTGAGGACGTGAATTCAATGTGAATCTGATCAGTTTGATACTTTTTTTTTTTAATTCAAAAGATTCAAAAAGCATTGCTGGCACACTTGAGGCATATCTCTGTTATTTAGCTTACTGGTCACTGAAGAATGATGATGTACCATCATAAACTAAAGCACTTTTAAACTGTGCTTGTTGACCTAAATGGGCGTAAACTCTGACCCGAGAGCACTAAAAATCAAGAGATATACTTGAAATGAAGCAAATTTGCTGTCAGTCCCTTTGAATTTTCCTCCATTTCAAAATGTGTGTTTTAAGTTGTGGTGTAATCCAGTCTCACCAATATCAGCACTTCATTGGTATACAACTTTTCGGACCATAAAATATCTATAAGCTGACAAATCGATGCCTTGAGCTTGTTAAGAATGTTCTTTGTACCCCCGTAGAATAAAAAAACTTCTAGTTGTTGGCATAAAATCTGTTTTCTATAACAAACTGGGACCAAGATCAGGTATATTTTCAGTATATATATTTGAAAAATGTTATATTTTATTAACTTATTCACCCCCTTGGTTTTGTGTATTTTGCTTTTTAAACAAAAGTTGTGTGATTTGCTTTGACAAACGTGTGTATATATAAGTTCTCACTCTAAATTATGTTATGATGGAGGTCCGTGGCCATCAGTCGGGAGCGGCACCGCCCGGATCTCCAGACCGACATTAATGCCACAACTGTAACGTCTCTCTGTCCTTCGCCCCCACTGCTGTCCGATTGGTTTGTGCTGTGTGTGGATGGCGTCTCTTGTGTTTGCACTAATGGCCACACGCCATCTCGTGACATCCGAAACATTCCTCCGATGAGGTCGGGGTCATTGAACGGTCCTTCTCGTCAATATGCAATGGAAGCTTCGCGGCAACCTTTGTGCTTTACTCTGATCCATGTCCACTGCACCGGCTGGCTTTAGGTCTTTTAAAATAAAATTTAAAAAAAGGAGAGGGGTGTCATTGGAAGAAGGCTCCTTGTGTGTTAGGACAGCTTCCATGTTGGGTGTAATTTGATTTTCAGTCAGGTATCAAAACATTACATCAGAGATTGATGCTAAAGTACCCCGATGGAACTCATGTTAACAGCGTTAAATACGCGAAGATGTTTCTCATGAGCCCGTGTCATGATTCGAGTCGGACGGAATGAAGGTGAAGGAGCTCGGCTCTGTTTGCGTGTGAGAGAGAGAGAGAAATCTCAGTAACGAGCGTATTCTTGTCTTGCGTGTCTCTTGCTTTCTGTTTAATTATTTGTATGTATAATTTCGTACATTCCTCTGTTATTTATAATGTGATTGTAACAAGTGTATATACACCATGCATATACACATTTTATAAATATATCTATAAAAATATATGAACCATCCATCATGATCAGTGTTTGTTAAAGGTGTTGATGTACATAATAGCTTTGTTTTTGTTGTTTTTCTATCATCTGGATGGTTTTAAGTTATGGTCATTTGGCAGGAACCAGCCCGTTTTGGTGCGCTAGTTGAGCTGGGACTGAATGTCGATCACTGGTTGGCAGTAGTTTTGCCGTTGGACGCACTGGCCCCCTGTTCTTAGTCAGACCAGAAGCGCAACTCGCCTGTTTTGACCGAGTTGTTTGTCGACCCCCTCTGCACTAGTATTTGCCCCCTCTCACAAGGTCACGAGGGTTGTTTTGTTATTAACGAGTGGAAGATGCTGTGAGGATGTTGTTTTCACTGGCATGTCGGATTTTCTCGTTTCACACGTCGGTACCTTGAAACGTTGGTCATTTAAAAAAAAATAATTAGTTCAATGTAAATGTGTTTTGCTCCATTTCGTCTGTTGCAAAGTGCCTTCAAAACAATGATTGTGAGCAGAAAAAGGTCCTGTTGTAAAAGGTTAATTGTACAGACTGTCATTAAAACATTTGTACAAAACATAACCGACACATATACACACACACACACACATAAAATATGTACAGTATCATGACTGGGTATTTTATCATCATGCTAAACAAGTTTATTGCTTTTTGAACATGTGAGCTGCACATGTTTTGTTATGTTTGGACACCTTTCAATATACGCAGACTTTTCTATCAATATTTGTTTTTGTACTCTGTTATTGAGTCTTATCTCTCTTGCTGGTACAGGGATGAGCAACAAATTAATTAAAAGTAATAATAAATAAGACATTTTTGATGTTTCTTGTAATTATTAATGTAAGACAATTGAGCTGGACTGCCCTGGAAAAAGTATTTTAAAAAAAAAAACATTAAAAAGTGTATATTGTGAATGATGCATAATTGACACGATTACCCAAAGAATTCAAAACTGTGTAGCCAGTTATAACGACCAAGAAAACCTTAAAATTTAGTTGAACAATAAGTCGGTGATGTCAGGGGAGCAGAGTTCTTGTAATTCAGCCGGTCAAAGTCTTGCGTTATCTCCACCATTGTCCTTCCTTTGGTCTCTGGAACAAACCCCAGCAAAAATGCACCGCTGGAGATGGTGTAAGCCACGAAAATCAGGAAGCAGAACGGGCCGAGGTCATCCTGGACGGAAACACGGATCAGATCCCATCAGAGGAATCGCGGTGGTTGCAAGGTCTTGTGTAACAATTACGATATCAGCAACACCCCTGTGGGTGTGGCCGACCTTAAACGATAAATAGGAGCGCGTTTCTCACCACAACGTAACCGAACAGCATCCCCACCATGAACATGCTCAGCCAGTTGATGGTTCCGCTGATCACATAGGCTGAAGGACGCCAGGCTTGTAGGAAGAGGTCAGCAGAGAGAGCCATGGACACACCACCTGAACAATAAAACAAAACAAAAAAACAGAAATTGGAGTAGAAAAAAATGAAGGAGTTGCTTCTCTGAGATGAACAAGCACTAATTGACTCACAGGGTCCGAGTCCGTATACGCAGATGACACAGAAGATCAGGGCAATGTTCAGATATGGGATCCATGAATTAAGGTGCTGTGCAGAGAGACCACCATTTTGGGATTAGACCTTCTGAGAATGAAGCCTGAGCTACTGTCCAGGAACATTTACCTTGAGTGACAGAGTGACCGTCAGTACAGTCATCGTCACGCCCATCGTCAGGTAGCCGTAGCCCATCAGCTTCTTTCTGCCAATGCGCTCTATTAGAAAAGACTGAGATGTGGTAAAAGGTGTTCAGTGAAATTCATCCAACCCTTCAGGAAGAGGTGTGTGTCAGCGTTCTGCTAAAGCTGTTGTTGTCCCAATGTTGACATGACACTCACACACAGAGCTACAGCCGTCAACTCCGTCGCTCCGATCCCCAAGGCCAGGTGTTGTATCTGGTTCTCTGGCACGCCAGACTCATGGAAGATGTCAAAGGCGTAGAAATACAGCTGGACAAAGGAACAGAAGACAGTGTTGATATCCGACATGCTGCCGTCCGTGTCTGCCTGGAGCTACAGCAACATACAGCGTTGATTCCACAGAACTGAATGCCGCCGCAGGGCAAGGCCAGCGTCAGAATCTGCCATCTGACGCTGCGAGAGGTGAGAGCGTCCCTCAGCGTCTTCGCCTCCTCTCCCCGCGTGCTTTCCCGCTCTTCCTGCATGTCCTCCAGCTCCACCTTTAGGTTGTCCTCCTGCCACAGCCACTGCAAGGCTTTCATACACGGGTTACAAACAACAACAAATTTTTTTGTGATTCTGATTTTTGCCACCGCCAATTACAAATACGTGCATCAGAAAATCAAGCTGGGTTTTTGTAGTCACCTTGTTTGGCCCCTTCAGTGTCTCCTTTATCTATGTAGAGGTATCGAGGTGCCTCGGGGAAAAACTGTAGAGTCACAAACTGCAGCACTGCAGGAACACCACTGAGGGCTAAGAGATACGGCCATAGTTCTTCTGTACCCATCAGCTCTCTACACAGAAACAGAGAGAAGCTCTCAATCACTCACGCAGCAGATCTGAGTCGAACAAGGAAAATGACTAAGGTGTGATTTAGGTTTGCTTCATGGGTGTGGAACAGGGAGTATTTCAGAAATGCGCTTATATCAGTTCATTGCTTTTCAACTGACAGCTTGGCAGGTTCTTCTTTAGTTCTTAAGCACCTATTTTGGAGCATCCTGTTAACTATGCAGCGGCAGCTTGTGTTCAGTTGGAACCCAAAATAGATCCTATCATCAGCCTGTCCAGGTGAACCCAAAGAGAGATTCCTGTTGTCTTTTGCACTTTGAGAACCCCAAGTAGCACCAGAACAATTCATGCGTCCTTACTTGATGCCAACTATTTGCCCAGTTAGTTTTCCCAGTGCGATGAAAATGGATCCCGTGAGAGTCAGAAAACCTCTGAGTTTCTTTGGAGACGACTCTCCCAGATACATGAGGTGCACGTTCAGCCCCAGGCCTGTGGGTAACAATCAGATGAGGAAAACAACCCCAGAAATTCTGATAACAGCTGGACCTTATCGGGACATACCAATATTGTATCCATAGAGAAACCTTCCCAGAAAGATCATCTCAAATGATTTGGCCATGCGGCAGAAAATCATGAGTAGCGCAGCAACAATTGCCACAACGTTGTTGAACAGCAGTGTTTTTTTCCTAAAATCAAAAAACTCCTGTCAGACTGGAGAGGAACAACTGAACTAATCCAAGTGTCTACATGTCAGCACGTAACTGTTGAGTAATTGCTGTTAATTAACAACCTGTGTGAAAATGGAACTCTGTGTGTGTGTGTGTGTGTGTGTGTGTGTGTGGGGGGGGGGTCATTGACTCACCGTCCGTAAACGACAGGAAGTCTGCCTCCGTGGATGGCCCCGGCCCAGCCTCCCAGGCTCAACACAGCCAAGACAAAGGACCAGACGAGCTTGCTGTTGGAATCAGACAGCGGCGCTCCGTACCTCAGCGTCCAGGTGTGGTTCACAAATCTTTGAACGTGCTGCAGAAAGGTCAGAGTTCACGACTCATATCGTAGGAATCCAGATTCAAGTGTCACACAACAGTAAAGCAGAACATTCTTTGACAAAAGAGGATTGTGATCCAGACATATTTATGATGTTGGTTCAGGCTACCTCTGCTGGGAATGTGATGATGGATATTTGAATTCCATACTGGAAGGATCCCCCGATTCCCAACACCAGCGTCAGCAGGTACAGCCTCCAGTACTGCGGATGGAGATAGGAAATGTTCACAGTCATGTCTTTTAACCTAGTTAACACAAACTGTAAAGAGGATTAGATCTGTTTTTAATGATTGCAGATGATATTAATGACTTCCGACATCTTTGAACAAAACCTTATCAAATCAGGACATATAGGTCAAGTTCCACCATGAAATTTCAGATTTTACATCTAGCGGATGCTACAGAACGCTAAGTAAACCTTACTTATTAGCTCCCTTATTTGATTTCCTCTTTCATGATAAGATTGGTTTGGATATTTTGCCGGTGCCCCGCGGGCCTCTGCTTTGACAGCACCCCTCTTGTTTTAAATAATAAAATAATAAAATAAAATGGTAAAACCAGAGATAATTAGATGAATAAATAAAAATGAAAGAAATTACATAACACCTCTTTTACATAAAGATGTATTTAAATTTACAAACATCTGCTGCATTATGGGTTAATTTTGAGCCATTTATTTCAAGACAAAGGCCAAAAGGTTTTTACTTTTTTAATAATTGCATTTTTACAAATACAAACTGAATAGCAGATTATATTCATACAAAATTATGCAAAAATGTGGACTTATTATTCATTTACAGCGAGACGCTTGCTGTGTTGTTTTTTATGTGCGTTTAAATGTGGCCATAAATGACACTTCTGGTGTGTTCTTTGCAGAGGTGTTATCACTGGAAGCACAACTGTGTTGCTGGCTGAGCTCTGTGCTGTCTGTCCAAGGATGCAGCAGCTGGGTCACGGGCAGCCGCTCACCTCCCCCGCTCTGCATGAAACATTCCCCGGTTGTTACCTTTCCTCCTGAGAAGTTCCTGTCCAAGTTCAAGGCTGGTGAAAGTGATTTGTCACCCTGCTGTCCAGCAGTCATATGGGTGGATGATGCTTTTCGCTTGATTTCTCTCCTGGTTGCCATGTAGATTTGGAAATTGCAGCCGGTTTTTGCATCACGGGAGGGTTTTTTTGTGCCATATTTGCCTGTTTGAGGAATAGTTGAGCATCGGTGGAAGGAGCTGCACACTAATGGGAGTTACCATCTCAGGTTTTGTTCTTCTGCCTCTGTTGTCAAATCTGAAGACTCTTGACATTATTTGGAACATCTGAATTGACGTCGTGGCCTGGAAAACTCTTTCTGCCCCTCAGTAAAGCTCCCAGAGTAGAGAGGGAAGGTGGATGCTTGTGGGATTATGGTTGGTAGTGTGTTTATGGTCTGAGTTTTGGAACTAACAATTCTTTGATAATCTCATGTTATATATCATAAAATCAACCCTGACAGCACAAAAGTCTTGATGCCACAAACAAATCCATGTGGTAATTTTATGCGACTCAAACCTAAAAACGGGTCGGCTTCGACCCCAACACATGAGGAAGATTCAGCTGTTGTTCACACACTCTTTTTTTCTTGAGAAGTGAGTGTACTTGTATGGACAGCGTATTCCCTAAAGCCGGAGTATCGCAGCGTTGTCCTACCTTTGAAGATGCACCTTCCATGCTCCAGTCTGCGGATGCTCCTTCAGACCGAGGCCAAGACTGTCTGCTGAAGTTACACATCAGCTGACTTTAGTTTTTCATTCATGAGGAGGAAGAGGAGGACGGGCTGACCATTCCAGCCTCGGCCCGAAGCCCCGCTGGATCCAGCTGGTTCTGTTAATTCTGTTTTCGGGTTAGGCATTAGTGCAGAAACACACACAGGTGAAATTAATGGTTAAAAAGACACATGGATTCACTTCATCTGCTCATCAATTACAAAAAGGGAAATTGTGTTACTCTTCAATCCTGCCTGGTGTAATCCTTTATCAGCTTAACCTGAGTTACACCGAGAACAACGTAAAGCTGAAAAACTAGGGAGACAGAGTACAAAAGACAGTAAGACCAGTCCTGTTGCAGGCTGCTCAAACATGCCTGCTTTCTTTTAAATAAAGATGCAATTGACAATAATTGACAGGAATAATAAAAGGGACAATTCTATTTAATGGTGAAGATCCAGATCTTCTTACACTCTCCTTGCATCTTGTTATGCGTTTTTAAATTTTTTAAAAAAAAAAAACCTTTCATTATATTTTTACACTTGGTGGTTGCACTGAGTGTAAAGCTGAGTGTGACAGACTTATGAGAAACATTCTGTGTGAGACTCTTCTCATCAAAACTAAATGTTTCATGGGTGTCGCGGCTGTATGGACGATACTGGTGAGCTGACTTGTATAATAAAATAAGTTGTAATAAAACATATTTTGTTGGGGCAGTGAGCAAAGCAACAAGGAAAAAACAACAACAGTCAGCGACAAATGTATTTAATTACTAAATTGTGGATGATAAAGATTTTAATATACTCTAATTTATAGTTTTGCAAAGTATACTGTACATTTATCAACCTAAAAAGCCAAGAAAAAAAATAGGATGCCTTTTCTTTACATCCCCATTTTCTAAACATAACCTCTTTGATTGTGTTAAAAATAATCTTCAAAAATATCTGTTTATTAGTTTTATGTCACACAGAATATACTTTCTGCTCAAACATGTAATGCTGGAAACAGAGTCCCAGAAATGGAGATAGAGTTTAAATTCAAATGGAATATAGACATAAAAGACCAAAACAGTCCAGTCACCACACACATCTGATCTCTATTAGTACTGTCTGTGATGTCTAAACGGTTGTGGACGAAGGTGCTTCACCCAGCTGATACTCAGCCTGAGTTTGGGATCCACGTTTCCCATCCTGGCCTTTGTAGTTGAGCTTGTGGAATTCCCTGCTGATGGCCGACAGCGACTTTCCCTTCGTCTCGGGCAGAAACAGGCCGACGAACAGAGCAGACAGCAGGCAGACCACCGCGAAAGGCACAAAGCAGAATGCACTGAGCCCGCTCTAAAAAATAAAGGTAGTATAAATATTAACCCGCTAGAACCACCTGTTTGTCCTCTTTTTTTACATTGTTTTTGAGTCTCTCTTGAAGACTCCCCTTCCTTAGAATCACTTCATGGTGTATAACTAAATTGTTTTTATTTCCCAGTACAGAGAATTTGTAGTTTGTCTCTCTGGTGTGTTTGTTAAGGACAGACCCTCAGAGGACACTGACCACTAGAAAAGGGAAGATCATTCCTGTGATGAAGAGGTTGAGCCACATCATGGAGCCAGCAATCATGTAGGCCGCCGGGCGAGCAGTCTGGTTGAAGATTTCCGTGGGCAGAATTCCTGTCACCCCAGCTGTGAAGCACCACATCCTTATATCCAATACCTCCGTTTTAGTTAAATCCTATCATACATAAACTATCACCCTGAAAAAATGTTCAGTTTGTCTTGACTGCAGGAAAACAGCTGGTTGTGAAGAGTGACGGCATCAGTGATCTGAGATGAAACATTATCACCTTCAAAAAGCAAATAATTATTAGAGCATTACCCTGCTCAAGCCATGTTTAGCTGTGAATTACATATAACTGGGAATTGATTGAGCTAAGTGCTAATCAAATGAGGTACATGTGCATTTTTACCATGAAAACCCAAAAATCAAATTCTGTAGGAACTGACCTGGGCCCATGCCAAAGCTGAGAATGTAAGTGAATATGCAGGTCATGCTAAGATATGGCATCCAGGAAATATAGCCCTGTTTGAAAGAACATGCAAGAATAAGGAAACTTTCCTTCACATTGTTTAAGACGCGACTCGTTTAAGGTCTCTAATATGGTCCCATGTCTCCCCCCAGTGGCAATAATCGGAACCACATTTTAGTGTTTTTATCGAATGTGTAGTCTTAAATTTACCCAATGTTTTTGGACTTTTGCCTTGATGTTACCGAAACTATTCTTATGTTCTGGACCCTTTTTTCGAAGCACCCTCATCTTAATCACAATAATAATTACACTAACATCATGCATGACATCAGATGCTGCTATTACAGGGTTTTAAATGTATAGAGAAATTAACATGCCTGTTTGGTTATGTCTGTGAAATTTAGGAATAATACCTCCAAACAGAGAGCAACTGTGAAGACAATAGCCCAAACAGTCATGAGGATGAATCCTCCCATCAGCATGAACCTCCGGCCTTTGCGCTCTATCAGCAGGTTCTGAAAACACCAAAGTACACAAACGCAGTATAAGGTGTCACAGCAAATGTGCAGAGCTTGGGAATATTTAGAAACGTCTAAATAATAAGTGTTTGGCTCACATAAGTATTACAGCCAAACTGGGGGGATTAAAGGTTTAATTGTAGTTTTAATAATGGTTAACTGAGGGTAAATGCCCATTAATGTAACAGAATCTGTCACTCCTCTTTTGGAATATAAGATTATTTAGGGATGTGTAAAGCCATCCCAAGGACCTAAACAGTCTGTTTCTTAACAGGTGTAACAGTACTTACACACACTATACACGCAGTGAATTCACAGGCGCCGGTGCCGATCGTGACGTATTGGATTTTGTCTGCAGGTATTCCCGACTCTTTGAAAACATACGAAGCATAGAAGTAGATCTGAAAGCAGAGGAGGAGAAGAAGCCATTGGAGCATCGTTACAAGTGCCTCGGCGCTCCCTAAGCTGATTATAGCTGATTGGTACAAGGAGTAACAATGTTAATACCCGGTTCACTCCCAAAACCATGTGAGTCTAAGCTGAGAAGTGTTTAGTCAGCGTTTTCCTGCAACTCGGAGCTGAGAAACCAAGGAGAACTTTGCATTTCCCCATAACGGTGAGTGATGCTGGCCGGTCTGCATTAATAATGGGACCTGTAACGAGCCTCGGGCTCGTTCTGCTGGCAGATCTCCGATTACGAATCAGCCCTCTGACAGCACCTCTGACGTCCTCACTGTTCCCCGACATCTGATCCTCACATATGCTGCGGGACGAGAGGCGGGCGTGGCCTGGGCCTGTCTGACCGCGGCGCAGCGCGCCTCCTTACCGAGTCGTTGCCGCAGAGCTGCATGGCGCTGCTGGTGATCACGATGGAGACGAGCTGCCAGCG
This sequence comes from Takifugu flavidus, assembly GCF_003711565.1. Lineage (NCBI taxonomy): Eukaryota > Metazoa > Chordata > Actinopteri > Tetraodontiformes > Tetraodontidae > Takifugu > Takifugu flavidus. Next base: position 9,613,984 of record NC_079523.1, on the reverse strand, counting down.
AACAGCGCGCTCTGTGAACAGCTGCCAGGGCGTCTGGGGCTTCAGGCCTTTGGTCTCGGCCTGCTCCTGCAGAATGTCGTCCAGCTCGCAGCTCTGGACACTGCAACCTTGCAGGCGTCTCAGAGCTGCGAACACACATTTACATGGAACAAAACATCGAATCCAGTTAGCAACAGTTGACTGTGAAGGGCATTAAAGCCTCTAACTGGGGCTGTTGTTGATATTTTACAGCAGGCACCCTTGATACAAGCCTCCTTGTCCCCTCGGTCGATGAGCAGGTATCTGGGGCTCTCCGGGAACCACGGCAGGGTGACGAGCTGGATGAGGCCAGGAATGGCGTTACTGGCGAGGAGATACTGCCAACACTGCTCGCTGCCCAGGATCTCTCTGACAGTAAACAGTAAACAGTCAGTAGCAACTTAGCGCTTGTTTTAATGGCATCGACCCGCTCAGAAGAGTCCACGTCTGCGTACCTGAGTCCAACCACCTGTCCCAACACAACACCGAAGGCTGTGAAGACCGCCGACGACAGCGAGATCGCCCCTCTCAAGTGCTTCGGGGCACTTTCTCCAAAATACATGGGCTGCACATTCATGCTGACCCCTGCAAGACGCCGCAAACGTCCCACACAAAGGACATTTGTGTTATCGTTGCTTAAATGTCTGTGTTCAGCTCCGCTCGGACACTTTTAATGTCAGTGACATACCAGCACTTATTCCCACCAGGAAACGGGAGATTATGATCATCTCAAAAGACCTGGAGGCTCTGCTGCTGACAGCGAAGAGCGCAGCAGTCATGAGGAAAACGTTGTTCAACAAGAGACAATTCTTCCTTCAGATGAGAGTCAAGACATTGAGGACAAAAGGGATTAAACACTGTTATGAGCAACATGTGAGGATGTAAAGGACATCAAAGCATCAAACATGTATTCATCCACTGCTGAAAATAGTCCCCTATACCAAAGCGTACAAAATCTCTGTCTCCATTAGGACTCATCTTGAGCATGACAGGAAGAAAAGATGATTTTACTGTGAAATAAACGGAGCATCAACAGCCTGCAGAGCAAGTCAACCCCTCACTCTGGTGCACTCTACTGTGTGGATTACCTCCCAAAGCGTATTGTCATAGGTCCTGCTATTAGGGCCCCCATGAGGCCCCCCAATGAGAAAATGGAGACAATGACTGTCCAGACCAGAGTCACCTGGTAGCCCTCCAACTGGATGTCCCAGCGCTCCAGGAAGGTCTCATTTATAAAGGTCTGGATAAACTGTGAGAAAAGACAAGCGTCAGTGATTCACACACACACACACACACACACCACACACACACACACACCACACACACACACACACACACACACACACACACACACACACACACACACACACACAATTCCTTGCATTACCCAGCTCCTTACCCTAACCATCCCAACTAACCCCCTAACACCAACCCTGACCTAAACCCAGTTTGAAGATCAACCTCAAAATTGATTCTTAACCCTCAAAAAGTCATTTGAAGTTGTGAGGACCATCCAGAATGGCCCCGCTTTCACCAAAATGTCCTGACTCTGCTAGTAGAGTGTGGCCTTTGGTGCTCCAGTGTGTAGCATGTATGAGAACACACACTCATAAACACACACACGCACACGCACACTTACAGTTGTAGGGGCATTCATTATGGCCAGGTTGTATCCATACTGAAGAGTTCCTCCTATGGCTGCAGAAGCAACCATGAGCACTAAAGTCAGAGACGCGCTCTGTCCGTGCAGACAGGGAGGCAGACAGACAGACAGATTTTTCTATTTCACCAACTGTGAGACATCGTCAATGATGATATTTAACAAAGAAATCAGAAATCGAACAATTAAAAACGTAATAAAAACTTCCGGTTACTCTACTGATTGTGTCAGAAATAGAGGGAAAAGCGTGTTCTACCTTCGGTGCACCAGTATGCGGCATAGCGGCGAAGGTGGTGGTGGAAAATGCCCCCCCCCCCTTCAAAATAGGAGTCCAACGTTGCTCAAATTCGTGCACACGCATCAAAGCGCGCGCGCGTAAAAGACGCACAAGATTGGGCGCTAGTAATGAGCGTCGTTCCAACCACTACTAATACCAATAAGTGTAAAGATGTTCTAAAATGTGAAGGTTTGGATTTGGATGGAATAAAAAAGCTCTGGAAATAGAATAAAACCTTCCTGTGAGGATATAAAGCAAATTAGTTGAGATTTTCACTTCGGGGGGCGGTTGAACGCACCTTGAATTTTTTGCATTGTTTCTTTCTTTGAGAAGAGGTGGAAGGATTCTACCAGTGGGTGGCGCTGTGGAGTCAGATCCAGGTCAGAGCCTTTACCCGGGATCCAGAGCCTCTGTCTGTCTGTCTGTCTGTCTGTCTGTCTGTCTGTCTGTCTGTCTGTCTGTCTCTCTCACACACACACACACACACACACTGGAAAAACGATGGCTAAAAAAGTCAGAAGTTAATTATTTTCAATGAAAAATTGAAATTAAATTAAAAAGAAAAAAGCTAATCCTTTTAAACCCAAGAATCAAGCATAATATACTTTTACTCAGTCGGATTATTATTGAATATTATTGAATAATCACTTCCTCCTCCTCTTCTTCCTCCTCCCCCTCCTCTTCCTCTTCCTCACCCTCCTCTTCCTCCCCCTCTTCTTCCTCCCCCTCCTCTTCCTCCCCCTCTTCCTCCTCCTCCCCCTCCTCCTCTTCCTCCCCCTCCTCCCTCTAATTGCCTGCCTCTGACAGGATTAGTCGACTTTCCTCAATTGCCCACAGTCAGGTTAAAGGACCAGACATCCTCACGGAGAAACTTTCTGTTTTTGATACCGAACGCCCAAAAACCTCCAACGCGGTTTGCAGCGTGCGTGCGCGTGTTGTACGTGCGTGTGATTGTTGTGCGCGTGTCAGACCGGTAGATTAAATGTTGCCCGTGTTGCCCAGCCTGCAGCCTCCCTCTTCAACATGCTTTAATTCCGGACACACGCACGCGTGTCAGGGAGCGTCAGTTTGCTGAAGTTCGTCGCGATGATGACTCGGATGTTCTGGGACACAATTTTTCTCATCAGCGGTGAGTAAAAGATTCCATCGACTCCAGAAAAGTATCACATTAAACAAACAACAACCCGTAAACGTTCAGTTCTTAACCTCTGGTCTTCACAATAAGATGAATTCATTAACAACGCAGCGTAATTAAAATAAACCCCCTTTCCCCCCCCGATTTGCACAACTGGTACCTATTTTTGCTATAGCAAAATCATAAACACTGATATTTCCAAGGGCATATATCTATTATCAGGCTAATTGTTTGATTTTTAAGTAATATTGTTACATAAAACCACCATTTGCACCATTAAATAATAAGCAGTTTAAAAGTGAGGATCTAAATTTGTAAATGATAATCTATAGGGACACGTGCACATTTGTAGCTGTGGCTGCTGTCTGGAAATAGTCCTGCTGTATTTATAGTGGCCTCATCCTTTCAGTGGACGTTTGACCCTGTTGCTACCCAGGGAGCGACTCACGTGCACGCCGGTGTTCTGGGCCGGTTCGCTCAGATAGGTGACTCTCTTCCCACCTGCAGGTTCCTTGTTCACGTTAGGAGCGGGGCCGAGCAACTCCACGGTGGTCAAACCACCACAGGCCTCCAGCAGCACCTCTGGGGCAGCGGGAGACGCGGGTCCACCCACAACTGTAGCCACCGTGGATAACGTCCCTCCGGTTCAAAGTACACACGCCTCCTGCCAGTTTGTCCTCTCATTTCTGTCACATTTAAACAATTAATAGTGATATTTCCCTTCCTTTAGGTTTCCTCTTTGCAACGGGAGCAGAGCCGAGCAGCATGGGAGCAACGGAGGCCAGAATTCCCACTGAAAACACCTTCACTGCCGCGCTCAGTACCTCAACCAGCAACCCTGCGGCGACAGCGGCAGGCGTCCCCACGCCGGCTGGACGTGAGCGCCGACACTTCCTATGCCGAGGAATCCGCGTTGACCATCCGCGTTGCTCCTCAACCTTCCCAGAGTTGAACGTGGACGTATTTCCCTTCCCCTCAGGGTTCTTCCCGTCATCAGGAGCTGATCTGGGAAATATGACGGCAGCGGGAGCCGACAACGCCGCTGACACCGTCCACGCCGGGGATTCGAATACTTCAACAACAACTGCAACTCCAGTAAAAAGTAGGTTCAAGTACGCCACGTAAAGTAGTTCCTGCCACAGTGAGGTGCACGGACACAGGCAGACAGCTCAGATTATTGATCAGGGCAGCAGGCAGCTACAAATTATTTACAGTACATTGAGGGGAAAAAGTCCTTTGGGCAGATTCCAGTTGTCATCTGCAACGCGGGACAGATGCCTCGGGGACAACAGAGGGCTTTCACAGAGTCTGAGGACAGGAGACAATACACGTAGCACGCAGCCCAGAAGGTAATTCACCGATGGAATGGAGTGTGTGACGTGGGTTGCAACGCAACCGTCTGGATATGTGTGAATGTCCCACTGTGCATCTGTCTCTGCTGCTGGGACAACACGGGCTGTTGTCTCCCTCACTTATGTTGGTATTTGCCCGTCTATACGGGTTAATAAGAAATGTCATGTTTTGTCTGCGTGCCTCATCTGATATTTTGGAATGAAAACTGGGAAAGGTGCTCAAGGGTTTGAATTTCAGTCGTTGCTCCCGGAGGGACATTTTTCCCTCTGTCCTGGGCCCTAATGTGGGTGAACTAAAGGTGTTGGTTTGCAGCCTATGTTATGGAGAGTGTTGCCAACCCTGAAAACAAAGGTTTCAGAGTACGGCTGCTGGTGTGGATGTTAGCTTTAGGCTGTAGAGCGGGCTAATGTTTCCAGTCTCGGCAGCCTCTGACCTTCTTATTAAAGAGCTGCGGTCTCATATTCTTGTATAAACTTGTATTCATTGGATTTTAGGAAACGTGACATGTGAATCTTAAAACACGACCCCTAACGCTTCCCTGTCCTAAAACCCGACAGAGTTTGTGGCTGCGGCTGTCCGGGCCCATTTCGACGAGTGTCCAGACTCTCACCGCCATTTCTGCTTCCACGGCTCCTGTCGGTTCCTGATCCTGGAGGAGACGCCTGCGTGTGTGTAAGTTGTGACTTCACTGTGTAAACCTTTCGCCGGCGTGACTCGGCACATGCGTTTACATGCTCATCTAAATCGGACTACGCGGTTGGCTAATAGTTTATGCAACCAGGCTTTCAGTCCACGACGCAGGTTGCAGTAGCCTGATTATGGGTGTAGTAAAGCCCCCCCGCACCCCGCTAGGTGAGGATTTGCACTGTTTTAATTTGTTGACCTTGAGCCACACCGGTTGACCTTTTACATCTCACCACAACAATCCATAAAGGAGTCAGCAAGCGAGGGGGCAGCCGTAGCTAAAGCAGTGCTGACTCAGCATCGTGGCGGTCTCTCTGTTGTTCCAAAAATACGTTTGCCGTGGCAAAATACTTCGTTAGGTTCCCACCGGTCACTACTACATGCAGCAGGCACTTCTGCTTCCAGATCAAGGAAATATAAATGCCCTCACAGATCCATAGGCTAGCTCACCGTCCACGTGCTTTTGTAAATCGACTCGCTGGGCCGATTCTAGCTGAGCGACGGCGACCACGTGCATTTCCTGTAAGGAATTTGGTGCACTTGCAAGCATGTAAACACACTTACTGCCTTCTACCCCTGATGCAGGTGCCACCCAGGCTTCATCGGGATGAGGTGTGAGCACGCAGACCTGCTCGCCGTGGTCGCAACAAACCACAAACAGACGGTCACAACGGTTCTGGTGTTGTGCGTGATCGGGTGTGTTCTGGTCATGCTTCTGTGCATGCTGCTGCAGTGAGTACCGCCGTACGATACGCACCCGTTCCCTCCGGTCAGCTAGCACACTTTTCCTTGTGTCCTTGTGCAGTTGCTGGTGGAGACAAGAGTGTCGCAGGCGGAGACAGGCGCATCACTATTGCCCAAAGAAGCACGGCGTATCCTTCCACCCTTCTGAGAGCGGTACTGGTGGTATCTTGACCTTGAGGTCATTTCACACTTCCTTATTGTGGCTTTTTTTTCATTTCCAGTGGTCTGAGGGGACGTGTTGGTGTGTTTTCCTCACCATGGCCTGACTACAAACGCTCAGGATGGGGTCAAAGGGGAAAGTCACGGGTTCTGAGCAGAGAAGGACCGTCAGCCTGGGACAGGCCTTATGATGAAGCTTAAATAGTCCCACTTTTTTTTTTTTTTTTTCCGGAGTGGGAGTGTTGACCTGCGGCGGCGTGAGTGCGTTTGACTCTTCACTCACTTCCTGTTGAACGAGCGGCTCTGAGGAGGAAACTGGCTCGACGTGGAGGAACTGGTTGACACCAGGCCGCTAATCAGAGTGGATGTTGGATCGTGCAGCATTTAGTCAAGTCAGGAAATTCCAATCCCTATTTTTGTCTTTTAATAAGTTTATACACTTTTCATCACATTTTTTATCATTAATGGTGAAGGGGAAAAAAAACAAGGCTTTAAAGTTTTAGCATCTGTTTTTAAAGAATGAACTCACATCACCTGACGGGAGTAGGAATTGTTTTAACGGACTGACTGCAAATTAAAAAAGTAACTTAAAAAATGGATTAAACTGACGATTAAACACAAAACATCCCATTTAAAAATGCTCCATTGTGGCTTTAAAGGGAGATTTAAAAAAATCACACGATATATTTCTGAGATGCATCGGAGGCGTTTACATGACAAGCTATAACGTTTTCAGTCTAGTGCGCATTTTGATTCAAACCAAAAGCTGCACTGGAATGATAATCACTTGGGCTGGGTGTCCACCTAATGGGATGCCAAATGGACTTGGCTCTGATTCCGAGCACTGGAGGGATGAGGTGCAATCTTTGCATGCTCCTTTAAGACACACTTTTTTTTATTTTGAGTACTGTTATAGCATTTAGTTGGACCTTTTTTAAATGCCTCTGATCACATTGATTCTTTAAAACACAAACTGACTCGTGCGTCAAAGATGTTTTACCCCAAACGTTTTAGGGGAATTTGCTCTGTGTTTTATTCACGCTCTGCGTTTCATGTGAAAACACCAAAGCCACAAGGAAATATTCCATTTAAACATTTAAGGTCAATACAAACCAGGAAAGAATGGAATTTTTTTTGTTGGTTTCCTGCTTTACCCCTTCCAGTGATTTGGGCTGGAAATCTGTGCTGTATTATCTGCATGACTTTTTTCAATGAAAAGAACTGGAAATGCAAGTTTGTGGCTGTGTTTCTACTTCCTGATCCCTTAGAGCCTGTTATTTGACTCTGTGTGACCTTCTTTTCACTTCTTCTCTTTTGAATCTCCCATTTTAAATACTCAGATTCTTTTTCAGCCTCTCCTCTTTCACCGAATATTTAAATCGGGCACCTTATAAACATGAAAGCCAGGTGTGACTGAAGGAAAAGTGGGTCCTGGGGGAGGCTGAAGGGATGTTACAGCGCTCTCTTCTCTATCGCCACTAGTTATTTTCATTTACAGCAGTGTTGAGAGGACAGAAGTGATGCTTTTTTAAGCACACGCCAATGCGAAGGGATTGTGGTCTTTTGTTTTGCAATCCCTTTATGGCTGCAATAGGATTTCGGTGGAGTCCTTTAGAGCCTTCTGGCTCAGCTGCTAAACTAGCTTTGATATAAGCAGCTCTCAGGGCTGCTTCCCTGAAGACGCACATCATCCACACTGTGAGAAAACAACTGAAACCCAAATGGTGGCATCGGTGTGGACGGGGCTGACTGAGCGACGCCATAAATCCAGTCTAGATACGTCCAGCCCTCTTCTTCATGGGAGGATGCAGCTCTGAGCTGATGCTCTGGTCCTTATTCCCCTCTGGTTGTTTTCAACTCCGCTATCTGCCTCTAAGCAGATGGTTTAAAGTCTGAGCATTTAGGTAATAGGGTTAAGCGACCTCCGTCTTCTTCTAGCTGTTAAGCCATTGTCGAGCCATTAGTTTTAGTACTTTGATAGTGCTAAGAGAACTTTGGAGCCAATATGAACAGTTTAGTGAAAAGTTGGGTTAGTCTGCACAACAGTAACTGAGTCTTTTCTGTGTATTTACGTCTTTAATTTGACTGATAGTCTTTGTCGTCCTTGAAGAGGCTGAGCGAGCTTCAAACATCAGTCCATGTGCTCCTGAAGCTTTGCGGGCAGCTCATCCAGCGAGCAGATCCGATGCTGTCTAGGAACATCGAGCTGGGCCCCCTTATCCAGTCTGTCCAACAGAACCCCGTGGATGCCCACAGAGCGAGAGGCGAGGTAATCGTTCACGTAGTGATCGCCAACATGGGCCACGTTAGCAGCTGGTACGCCGCATCTCCGCAGCGCCTGATGGAAGATAGCTGGGCTTGGCTTGGCTACACCTGCTTCCTCTGACGTTATTAAGAAGCTGAAGTGTGACAAAAGGCCACAAACACGTAAAATCTCTTCCAGGCGAATGTCGAAGTTTGATACCACGGCAAGATTCAGTCCTGAAGAGGCACATCTTTCCAGAGCCTTCTGCGAGTCCGGAAATACCTTAAAAACAAATAAAATAGAACCCATTTTGGAGAGGAGACAGAAAAACTGGGTATTTATCATTATCTAGTGGCATCTCCAACTTACCTCCCAGGTCCCTGCACTGCAGAAGTTATGGTAGAGATTCTGAGCCATGGTGTCAATCAGGAGCGGGTCTTCCACCCTGCACCGGGAAAACGTGTCCCGCACCAAACCGATCCACCAAGACCGTCCATTCATGCCCTGGCTGACGCCATAGTTTGGGTATGTGTTTGAATAATGTCGATATGACTGCTGGAAGGCTAGTTGGACCTCCGGCGGACTGAGTTTCAGGCCCATCCGTTCAGCCTCCTGACAGTACTGTTCTCCAACGGAGGTCCGGACCCTCAGCAGGGTGTCCTTCACGTCCCACAGCACCCAGCGCACCGCAGCTCGCATCACTGCCAAAGAGACAAGACTACCAGGACATGTCCAAGTCAGAAACGGAGATTCCATCTTCTGAGTTTACAAGGTATTAAATAGTTACCAAGATCCTGTCCTTAATATTTGATGATGATGCCTTCCAGATAACTTTTCTCATCCCTTTTATTGTACATTGATGGCTCTCAGCATTTTTTTTAACCCTACTGATCAGGTAAAATTAACCAAATGAAAGACTGATAAAAAGACAGACTTTTGATAACCAGCATTGTGCATAATTTAAAACGGCATTCCACATTTTAATGTGTGGAAACAAGCGAGCTTTCTGCAAATTGCAATCGATTTTGGTCATTGAGCTCCTCTGATATTTAGAATTCACAATAACTTCACCTCATTGAACCTTATATCCTCTGTCCACTTGTTTAACCTCTCATGGTTTATTACATAATCTAAGACCACTCTTTACACTTGTTTTATGGAAGCAAAGTAACGGCAACAACAAATCCAGCGGTGTCATCTGGTGAAGAAAGTTGGTTTGTTTTTATTGTCGCTAGAAAAATTTACCACTACTAAATACATTGCTTCAAGCAGTTGAACAATTAAAGGATTACCGGAGCCGACTCTTCAGCACGGACAACGGTTCTGGAGAAATGTTAGCTTGGATCTGCTGTCGGCCGACAACATAGTTTGTTAGAACGGCGAAGGCATAAATCGACAAGTTTTGTCTGATTGGTTATTGCTTATTGTCCTGATTGATCTGATTGGTTAGCTCAGAGCCAGGAAATCGGATTTAGCCAATCGAAAAATCGAATACGGCAGTCCTTCGCAATCCTACGAATAGAAATATGCGACTACGTCTTCGCTTAAGTCGATTTAGGTTAGTTTATTGCCCTCTTCTGGAATGCTGTCGAAACATCTATGTGAGACCTTTCTACCAAACCTAACAAAATCAATGTAATGTCGAACGCTCTGCTATATTTTTTTAAAATTGTGAAATCAATTGAAATCTGTACGTAGTTTTTTTTATCGCATTTACAAAGTAGAATTATGCTGCATATCCGGAATATTCCAGTAGGCGGCAGCACGTTGAAGTACCAGCTAGGAAGGAGAAAGTAAATGCTCCCGTCGAAGAAGAAGACAAATCAATCGTAGAAGAAGAAAACGTCTGCGCATGTGTAAAGTTCACGCTGTGGAGGTGTTTTGGTTTGGTATGTAGAATGAAGTCTACATGAGCAAGCTTTTATAGGCGTTACACTTTGCTGTCCCCCCCCCCCCAACAAACCGGGATGCCGCGAACACCATGGCAACTCCTGCGATCCGTATGCTTCGGAGGTTAGAGGGCATTTTTTCTGTTTACAAACCCTCCGGTGTTCACTGGAAACTGGTTCGAGACACCATCGAAACTAACATTCGTAACGGTAAGGATGACCTACGCTGGCAAAGTCATTCTGCGACTCACTAAACACGTTTACTTTTCGGTGCCTAATATCGGTTAGCGATACAATAGCCTAAATCGTGTATTTTAATCCGTTGACTCTTTGTTTTGTGTCATCATGTAGATTTAAATGCTACGCCTTCTCAGCCACTTCCACACAAAATCTGCTTCTTGAACGCACCAGGCAGTGAGACGGAAGCGTCCAGAGGACTCGCTCTGAGGACAGTCTCCCTGCCAGTGCTGTCCAAGCATCCTCTGGGTATGTTCATTGGAGGTTTAATGATCACATGTGTCACCTTTTAAAAGCTTAAGTGAGTTAATGAAAAGTATCTTTGGGGGTGTTGTAGTAACTGGACCCGAAGTGCAGTTTATGAAAGTAGGAGTAGGACATCGCCTGGATGTGGCCTCTTCTGGTGTTCTGAGTATGGTTATTTAAACATTCATTACATCTTACATCAGTCTTTAATGCCTTGTTTGATTTTTTTTTTTTTAAATCACTGTTGTTGTTTTTTTACGTGATAGCTCTTGCTGTTGGAAATGGAAACAGGGCCCTCGGTGATCTCTACAGTGCTCAAGTCACGAGTGTGAGTCTTCAATGTGGCTGGTTTTACATCAGCCAGGATATAATGGCTATACAAGTAATTAAATATATTTTAAATGCTTTTCAAAAGGTATTGCGATATGTTTTAGGAATACACATTGGAAGGCGAATTCGGGACGGCAACAGCTGATTTTTCTCACACAGGCAAAGTTGTGGAAAGATCCACCTATGGTACGATACCTTCATTCATCTATTCCTCTAGACCACAATATTTAAAAGCAGCATGATGTCTAAAGCTATGTCACTGCAGTCGTTGTTGTTTCAGTCGTCGTTGTCTTCATAATTATCAGTTGATTACTGCCCAATTATTAAATACACATTAAACACATTTAACCACTATTCAATCTGTCCCTTAAATGTTGCTTCTTCAACAGATCACATCACACAGGATAAGCTTGAGAGAGTTTTGGCCATGCTGGAGGGAGCCAATCAGAAGGCGTTGTTAATGTACTGTATTCCAGATCCACATAATATTATAGTGAACCCTTTTTTCATTTGTTCCTCTCATTTGTTCCTTTTCGCTGTATTGAGATGCTCAGGGATTATTTCCATGACAGTTTCCTTTTGCCGCTTCAGGTATTCCAATGTTGACATGAAATCACAGGACGCGTATGAGATGGCGGCCCGAGGTTTACTCGGTCCAGATGGGAAATCGCCGCCTATTTTGAAAGGCTTGCGATGCATTCACTTCCAGCCTCCCAACTTCACTTTAGGTGAGTCATTGTCAACTGACCCACAAGTAAACCTGAGATCACATTTACATACTGTGGTTGTGGGCTGTTTTTCTCTGTCACAGAGGTCCAGTGTCTGAACGACACTCAGAAATATTTGCGCAGAATTGTGCACGAGATAGGACTGGAGCTGCGCAGCACGGCGGTGTGTAAAGGAGTTCGACGGACCAGAGATGGTCCCTTCACCCTGAAGGATGCCCTGGTCCATCAACAGTGGACGGCTGCTGATATAATGCAGGCTGTCCGTCAGTACCACGCTTCTAAAAAGAGAAAAAAATCACCCCCCACAAAGATAAATCACACATCAACAGCAGTCAAACGTCAAGAAGAACATGAAATCTGCAATGAGACACCAGCAGTGATTTGAACGATCCACCAGCTACACTTAATTGTTGCACATAATGTTCCATACAGTGGCATAAAATGTGCTTTTTTTGTCATCGGCGTGTGCATTTTCAACTATAGCCTTGAACATTATTGATGTTACCTTGAGTTTCAATTAATGCAGTAATACGCTTTTGTAGTAAAAATCAAATGTTTAAGTTGTATTTTTGTAGAAAGTTTTGTTCCTTTGCAGGCATCATAGTTCCTGTTACTCGCCTGAAAATGGAAGGATGTTGGACTGGTTTATGACTGGTTATGATTCTTGCGAGGCGTGCTCCTACCACTAGATGGCGACAAATACATAATCTAATCTCTATGTGACGTCAATTATTCGCGAAATGAATGTTTTTTTTTATTGTTGTTGGTGCAACGTTTGAAACCATGCAGATTATGTGCTGGAGGTTCATTAAAAGGATTTAGAGAATGGTTTGGTTCACAAGAACATAAGTTGTTCAGAAATGAACAAAAAACAATGGTTTAAAAAAAAAAACCCAAAACATTTTCTGCTTTTTATTTTCATTTAGCGCTAGACATGCATATTAACAATGAATTTTGATTATTTGGCCACTGTGACAAGAAATAATGATTAATTCAAACTCCAAACTTTTACATAAATCATATCAACAGAAGGGAAAAATAAAACCATATTGCACATGTTGAATCCTAAAATATAGAACACATATCCTCCAAATGTAAGAGAAGAGGTACATTTGTGTAAAGTCTGCATTTTATTCTCTGCTGCTTTGTCTGAATTGAAACAGACTGGACAGGTGTAATCCCTGAATAGAAACTTGTCCGCTAGCATCTTTTCAGCAACATCCTGATGATTTTTTCTGCTGGGGCTCTTTGTGCAACACTGTGGTTTCCTCTCCTAGCTTGACTTTATTACTCAGTATCCTGTTGAATAACACAGTTTGTAAGCACAGATAGATTTAACAAATCTCGGGTGACGCACTTGTCAAAGATAAATAAATACCTGGCCAGTGTTTGCAGGGACTCGTTCACATTTTGGCCTGTGGCGACACTGCACTCCATGAATTCAAAGTTGTACTCCTGTGGAATTTAAATGTGACCTTTAGTGCCTCTGGAATACTTCAGCTGATGATGAGTTGGTGAGGTTCCTGTACCTTAGCCAGAATTTCACCTTTCTGAGTTGGAACCTGTCGCTCTGCACAATCGCTCTTGTTTCCCAGAAGCAAAATAGTCACATTTTCAGCAGCTTCTTCCTGCAAAGCAGATGAGTCATTGTCTCGTTTATCCTCTCTGTGCCATCGTAACTATTTATATTACTGTTTGTTCTCTGCATTATCAGACATCAGTGTGACATAAACTTTAGTTCCATCTACATTTAATCACTAAAGAAAAACAGTCGACATTGCACCAAAAGTCCACCCCCATCCGCCCTCAAAAAAAGTCAAAATAGTCAAAATTTATGCTTGGTTATGCTGCAAATCTGCAGAATGTTTAATCTGTTGGCAGAGACGGTACCTGAATGCAGTTTGCCCAGTAGCTGACCGCTGTAAAGCTCCAGGAGGAAGTGATATCATACATCAAGAGAAATGCGTGGGCTTTATGGAAAATCTGCCTTGTGATGCTGTGAAACCTGCAAGGGAACAAAATAAACAAGAGATGTGACCTCAGAGAATCTGGACGGTTACAGGGACTGCAAAACAATTCCAGTTATAATGGAAACCCAAAAGTGTGATGCAAATCTGTCTGGTGCCTCTAAAGCATGACCCAGTGGATCACCAACCTGTGGGCATTCCTGTAAAGTTCTTTATAAGAGGTGTAAAGCCTGTAAAGTTCACCCAAAATCAGAGGGGATCATCATTGGGTCCTTCTCTCGCGGCTCCCTGATGAATTCCCTTCTCACGCATCCCAATAAGGAGATGATGCGACCATTAAATGTTTGTACTCCCCTCTCAGTGATGTCAGAGGACTCGGGGAAACTTGCCTTTCTTGACCTGCCGTGTCCCACAACTGCAGCACGACGCGTCTTCCATCCGCCGTCACCGGCCACGGGCACGTGTCCAGCCCTGCACAAAGTAAAGAGTTCATTCTTCTGTACGTTGGCGTGATGTGTCGGAAAAGAGGGACAAAAAAAGAGCATCTTGGAAGGAAAGGATTTGGTCTTGTAACCAGAGGTTTGCTGGTTTAAATCCCAGAATGGCTCATGTGCCCATGAACAAGACACCTAATCCCCATTGTTGCCTGGGTGCAGTACAGTGGAGTGTGAGCATATTATACATAATCTTTCTTTCTTTCTTACCGACAGAGGAGGGGAGGTCTGAAGAGAACCTTCCGTTCTGAACTCTTCTCATGAAGGAGGTCTTGCCCACGCTGCTGTTTCCCACCATGACCACGTTGTAACTGTTTGAGTTCACACCTCCATCTCCAGAACTTCCTGCTGAAATGAAAACCAAGACTGACATTTGTATTTGCGTGCACAATGTGGTGCCAATCTTCCGCCGGTCGGCATTAGTTTTACCAAGAGAGATCGAACTCCGACTGTCTTGACTGAGGCGCCTTCCAGGAGGAGACTCAGTGGTCCTCGGTGCAGAACCCAGGTCACTGTTGGAGACCCGACCCAAAAAAAACGTTCTTAACAAACAAACTTCTGCATTTTAAACAATACTCCCTGAGCGTGCCTCTCAACTGGAACAAACATCAACTTTTAAGGACCAAGTTGCACCATGTGATCAGAAGGACTCAGAAGTTTTGGAGGCTGCAGCGTCTCTGAGCGGAATTTACCTCACAGGATTCAAGTGACGTCCGGGTGTAGAGGAGCTGATGTTTGTGGAACTTTCCATCTCGTTGTCATCAACCTGAACAGAAAATCAAGGAAATCTTTTCTTTTCACCACTTTTTAGAACTCATACTGACGACTTTACGGCCAAGGTTGCGCCAAAAATATGGTGTTTTCCTGATGAAACTATTATGCCGTGGGTGAGAAAGTACAGTCCAAAACATATTACATCTTTCCTGTCGCATTCTTAATGGGGCAAAATGGTGGTGGTAAAATATTTTTGGTGTTCTCCTTTTAACTATCTAGTATCAGCCACATGTTCCTCAATTTGCTTCTGTTAAATTTTTCAGTGTCACGGCAGAAGTGGAAGGCAAAACGGGCAGTAAAGAGGTGCCAAAGTAGTCCTTGTGTCTGCATTGCACTGAAAAAGTGCACGTTAAACATCGAGGGAGAGTGTAAAACAAGCCTAATGAAGACTGTTACTAGTTTTTAAAATAATCCTCACCTCTGATAATTTGTCGTCGCCTCCAGTTTGGGCTTCCTGATTTGGGGGTCTGGACGACATCCTGTGAGATCCCAGTTTTCTTCTCCTCCCGCTCAATAATGTTCCTGACATTAAATCGCTGTCTGGAGACGTGACTGGCTGATGGGCTGATTGGTCGGCTGGGTCCTCCTCAGATGTCGGGTGAGGTGCAGGTTCAAGAGGACGCGGGTCCTTTGCTGCTTCCTGACTGTGTTCAGAGACGCTGTCTTCACTCACTTCATCTGCTTGTTCATTGTCCACCTTCTGTTGTTGACGCACATCTTCCTCTTTTCTACCTGAGTTCAGGTTCCTGCGCATGGAGCCCATCTTTCTTCTCCTGCCGGCCGTATTTAAATCAGAACCTGTGTCCGCAGGCTCCAGGTGTTTGATGCACCCTCCCTCTGCCACCTTGCCTGGATCTTCAGCTCTTCCTCCCACTTCAGACGTGATTGTTTCTGGTTGCTGTATTTCAGTTATGCTGTTGACGCTCTCCTCGCCGACCAGGTTGCTCTCAAAGCTCCGAGTGTTTATGGCGTCTCCGATGGGTGACCGCTGTGAGGGATTTACCAGGCAGCCAGCTGTGTGAGCCTCGGGGGCTGTAAAACCATCTAACTGTGATGGCTCCACATTCACATCTATATTCCCGTCACCATCCCATAAATCAGCTCCCTGAACATTTATGGTGGGATTAAAGACCCCCTGACTGTCAGAGGCTGACTGGCCCGCGACACAAGCTGTTAAGCCATCGGTGCGAGATATCAGGTTGCTGTGTGTACGCTGGAGGTCAGAGGTTACATCTGCCTCTTCCTGCGGGAGCTCCACCGACGACACCGTGTTTTTATCCGGGGATACCTCAAAACGTTCCCCGCCGGCCTGTGTGTTATCTCTGAGTTCTGATGTTTCAGCCCTGTGGACATGTTCGTCCTCTTGTTTTTTATGAGTCCAGCGAGTGGAGCCCATCTTTCTCCTTGTCTGTTTGGATTTTTCTTGGGAGTGCAGCCTGTCATCTAAGTGGCTCTTTGGTTCATGCCCCGCCGAGGCTTCCATGGCTGGGTCGTCGCTGATGGTCTCCTGGAAACAGAGTAGAGACGAAGGGTCAGAGCTGGTGTCTTTGGCATTGGTGGGCTCAGAAGAACAGCTGATTTCTGGGTCCTGCTGCGTTGAAGTATCAGAGCTTTGCACAAGTTCCTGCTGTCTGTCGGCTGACTCCTCGCCTCCTGGATGTCCTCCAGTATCTTTTGGATCATTTGTGTGCCGTACATGGACGTTCCTGATTGAGTCTTCGTCCTTCTGGACCAGATGTGGAGCTTCTTGTGTAAAACCCTCTAAAGTGACTAAAGCTCCTGCAGAATTTTCCTGAAATGTCATCCTCTGTATGTCAGAATCGCTGCCTGTCACAGTTTGGTCATTATCTTTTACATTCTGGGACAAATCTTCTTGGAAACTTTTATCTTCTCTGACGCCTGGATTCTGAGCTGGATGGAGATCTGGCTCCATTTCTGGCTGAAATTTATAAGAAGCAGTTGTTCTCATGGTTGCAGATGCTGTTATTAATTCCACAACCACTTCATCAGTTGTTGTCTCTATTGTCTCTTCTTTTGGTTCGTTAAATGTTTCTTTCCAGGTGTCCTTGACATGCTGCCTCCCTTTATGTCTTCGGCTGGAAGCGAGTTTTCTTCTGTTCCCGATGGGATTTAACACTAAATCTTCTGCTGTTGCAACATCCTCCTGAAGGTCAGAGTCCAAAGTAATACCAGCTTCTGGCTGAGGTACAAAAGGAAGTACACAGTCATTGGAGCTCATTTCCTCCATCTCCTGCTTTAGCGTCATCGCTTCATCTTGATCATCAGTGTCAGCCTCTCTATCATCCAGATCCTCTGGTGGGTTTTCATTTTTAGGAATGAGAGGTCGAGGGTCAGGCTCTGGGTGTCTAGGTTTAGGGTTCTGGTCCTGAGACGGAGATCCAGACAAAAGGCCCTCAGGTGCAAATGCACCATCACCTGGATTTTCATCAACTCCACCTCTGACCTCAGTCTCCAAGGTTATTGATATTTTTCTGGTTTCAACAGTTTCCTCATCGCTGCTGTTAGTGATGGCTGCTTCTGGGAGTTTGTATGATCCAGGTCCAGGGCCCACAGCACGTTGTCGACCTTTCTGTCTCCTGCTAGATCCCAGCTTTCTTCTGTTTCCTAACAGACTGACGTTCAGGTCACTTGTCTGAGGTTGGGGGTCCGAACAAGAATCTGTCTCTGAGTGCAGAGCCTGAGAAGAGCAGCTCTGCTCCATTTCAGAGAGGAGATCTTTGTGCTCCTGATGAAGCTGGTCAGAACTGGATTTGACATCATCTTCTATTTGATCATCCACCTCACAGACTTGATCCACTGCATCAGATTCCTTATTTCCTGTGTCTAAAGCCTCAGACTGGTCTGTTGTTGCTGGATGGACATGTTGCTGATGATGACTGGATCCTGGTACAGGACCACTGGAATTCACACATGACACACTTTCAGGTGAGACCCTGATATTGTGCATTTCTGCTGACTCTATCTGATCTTCAGTATTGACTTTTGCAATGTTCTCTGAGCTACTGAAACCTTTGACCTCTGGACCAGGTTTGTCTAATCCTCCATCCTCCTCCTCTGAGTTATCACACAACTCCACTCTAGAGTCAGCCTCTCTATCATCCAGATCCTCTGGTGGGGTTTCATTTTTAGGAATGAGAGGTCGAGGGTCAGGCTCTGGGTGTCTGGGTTTAGGGTTCTGGTCCTGAGACGGAGATCCAGAAAAAAGGCCCTCAGGTGCTTCACACAGGACAAATTCATCCTCACACATCAGCTCTGACTCTTTCTCAACTGTCCCTGTTGCTACAAACAAATGTGTTGGTTCAAGAGTTTCCTCAGTCCCAGCACTGCTTGCTTCTGCCTCTCTGTGCTCAAGGTTTGATTGAGAAACTGGTTGTGTGACCTCCTGTAATCCTTCATTTCTTGGGTTGTCTTGTGTCTCCACAGGTTTCATGTTTGTATCTGATTCCTCATCATTTCTGATGAAACCATCCTGAGCTTCAGAGCTCAAAAGCAGCCAGCGTCTGACTGCAGGGCCTCGTTGGAGTTTTCTCTTTCATGTTTCTCTTGTGTCATTGTTTCCTTCTCTCCATCCACCTCAGTAACATCGAATGTGTGCAGACATCCTCTGTCTGTGTCTCCAAGTTGTGTTTCTTCAGTGCTGCGTTCAGCATCAGTTTGTGACTCTGAGGTGATCTCTGCTGCACCAGAACATTTGGTCTCTTTCCATTTCATGTGTGACTCATTGAGAAAGTAGCTGCCCTCTATTCTTAATGTTTCAGCATCTTCATCTGTTTTGTTTCTGGTGTTTGAGCTCCTATCAGGAACTTCCTGAGATGCTTCAGTGGACTCTGACTGATCCTTTTGCTGCTCAGCTGCCAAGAATGCAAATGCACCATCACCTGGATTTTCATCAACTCCACCTCTGACCTCAGTCTCCAAGGTTATTGATATTTTTCTGGTTTCAACAGTTTCCTCATCGCTGCTGTTAGTGATGGCTGCTTCTGGGAGTTTGTATGATCCAGGTCCAGGGCCCACGGCACGTTGTCGACCTTTCTGTCTCCTGCTAGATCCCAGCTTTCTTCTGTTTCCTAACAGACTGACGTTCAGGTCACTTGTCTGAGGGTGGGGGTCCGAACAAGAATCTGTCTCTGAGTGCAGAGCCTGAGAAGAGCAGCTCTGCTCCATTTCAGAGAGGAGATCTTTGTGCTCCTGATGAAGCTGGTCAGAACTGGATTTGACATCATCTTCTATTTGACATCACCTCACCACAGACTTGATCCACTGCATCAGATTCCTTATTTCCTGTGTCTAAAGCCTCAGACTGGTCTGTTGTTGCTGGATGGACATGTTGCTGATGAGGACTGGATCCTGGTTCAGCGTCACATGACACACTTTCAGGTGAGACCCTGATATTGTGCATTTCTGCTGCTATCTGATCTTCAGTATTGACTTTTGCAACGTTCTCTGAGCTACTGAAACCTTTGACCTCTGGACCAGGTTTGTCTAATCCTCCATCATCCTCCTCTGAGTTATCACACAACTCCACTCTAGAGTCAGCCTCTCTATCATCCAGATCCTCTGGTGGGGTTTCATTTTTAGGAATGAGAGGTCGAGGGTCAGGCTCTGGGTGTCTGGGTTTAGGGTTCTGGTCCTGTGACGGAGATCCAGACAAAAGGCCCTCAGGTGCTTCACACAGGACAAATTCATCCTCACACATCAGCTCTGACTCTTTCTCAACTGTCCCTGTTGCTACAAACAAATGTGTTGGTCCAAGAGTTTCCTCAGTCCCAGCACTGCTTGCTTCTGCCTCTCTGTGCTCAAGGTTTGATTGAGAAACTGGTTGTGTGACCTCCTGTAATCCTTCATTTCTTGGGTTGTCTTGTGTCTCCACAGGTTTCATGTTTGTATCTGATTCCTCATCATTTCTGATGAAACCATCCTGAGCTTCAGAGCTCAAACAGCAGCCAGCGTCTGGCTGCAGGCCTCGTTGGAGTTTTCTTTCATGTTTCTCTTGTGTCATTGTTTCCTTCTCTCCATCCACCTCAGTAACATCAAATGTGTGCAGACATCCTCTGTCTGTGTCTCCAAGTTGTGTTTCTTCAGTGCTGCGTTCAGCATCAGTTTGTGACTCTGAGGTGATCTCTGCTGCACCAGAACATTTGGTCTCTTTCCATTTCATGTGTGACTCATTGAGAAAGTAGCTGCCCTCTATTCTTAATGTTTCAGCATCTTCATCTGTTTTGTTTCTGGTGTTTGAGCTCCTATCAGGAACTTCCTGAGATGCTTCAGTGGACTCTGACTGATCCTTTTGCTGCTCAGCTGCCAAGAATGCAAATGCACCATCACCTGGATTTTCATCAACTCCACCTCTGACCTCAGTCTCCAAGGTTATTGATATTTTTCTGGTTTCAACAGTTTCCTCATCGCTGCTGTTAGTGATGGCTGCTTCTGGGAGTTTGTATGATCCAGGTCCAGGGCCCACGGCACGTTGTCGACCTTTCTGTCTCCTGCTAGATCCCAGCTTTCTTCTGTTTCCTAACAGACTGACGTTCAGGTCACTTGTCTGAGGTTGGGGGTCCGAACAAGAATCTGTCTCTGAGTGCAGAGCCTGAGAAGAGCAGCTCTGCTCCATTTCAGAGAGGAGATCTTTGTGCTCCTGATGAAGCTGGTCAGAACTGGATTTGACATCATCTTCTATTTGATCATCCACCTCACAGACTTGATCCACTGCATCAGATTCCTTATTTCCTGTGTCTAAAGCCTCAGACTGGTCTGTCGTTGCTGGATGGACATGTTGCTGATGAGGACTGGATCCTGGTTCAGCGTCACATGACACACTTTCAGGTGAGACCCTGATATTGTGCATTTCTGCTGACTCTATCTGATCTTCAGTATTGACTTTTGCAATGTTCTCTGAGCTACTGAAACCTTTGACCTCTGGACCAGGTTTGTCTAATCCTCCATCATCCTCCTCTGAGTTATCACACAACTCCACTCTAGAGTCAGCCTCTCTATCATCCAGATCCTCTGGTGGGGTTTCATTTTTAGGAATGAGAGGTCGAGGGTCAGGCTCTGGGTGTCTGGGTTTAGGGTTCTGGTCCTGTGACGGAGATCCAGACAAAAGGCCCTCAGGTGCTTCACACAGGACAAATTCATCCTCACACATCAGCTCTGACTCTTTCTCAACTGTCCCTGTTGCTACAAACAAATGTGTTGGTTCAAGAGCTTCCTCAGTCCCAGCACTGCTTGCTTCTGCCTCTCTGTGCTCAAGGTTTGATTGAGAAACTGGTTGTGTGACCTCCTGTAATCCTTCATTTCTTGGGTTGTCTTGTGTCTCCACAGGTTTCATGTTTGTATCTGATTCCTCATCATTTTTGATGAAACCATCCTGAGCTTCAGAGCTCAAACAGCAGCCAGCGTCTGGCTGCAGGGCCTCGTTGGAGTTTTCTCTTTCATGTTTCTCTTGTGTCATTGTTTCCTTCTCTCCATCCACCTCAGTAACATCGAATGTGTGCAGACATCCTCCGTCTGTGTCTCCAAGTTGTGTTTCTTCAGTGCTGCGTTCAGCATCAGTTTGTGACTCTGAGGTGATCTCTGCTGCACCAGAACATTTGGTCTCTTTCCATTTCATGTGTGACTCATTGAGAAAGTAGCTGCCCTCTATTCTTAATGTTTCAGCATCTTCATCTGTTTTGTTTCTGGTGTTTGAGCTCCTATCAGGAACTTCCTGAGATGCTTCAGTGGACTCTGACTGATCCTTTTGCTGCTCAGCTGCCAAGAATGCAAATGCACCATCACCTGGATTTTCATCAACTCCACCTCTGACCTCAGTCTCCAAGGTTATTGATATTTTTCTGGTTTCAACAGTTTCCTCATCGCTGCTGTTAGTGATGGCTGCTTCTGGGAGTTTGTATGATCCAGGTCCAGGGCCCACAGCACGTTGTCGATCTTTCTGTCTCCTGCTAGATCCCAGCTTTCTTCTGTTTCCTAACAGACTGACGTTCAGGTCACTTGTCTGAGGTTGGGGGTCCGAACAAGAATCTGTCTCTGAGTGCAGAGCCTGAGAAGAGCAGCTCTGCTCCATTTCAGAGAGGAGATCTTTGTGCTCCTGATGAAGCTGGTCAGAACTGGATTTGACATCATCTTCTATTTGATCATCCACCTCACAGACTTGATCCACTGCATCAGATTCCTTATTTCCTGTGTCTAAAGCCTCAGACTGGTCTGTCGTTGCTGGATGGACATGTTGCTGATGAGGACTGGATCCTGGTTCAGCGTCACATGACACACTTTCAGGTGAGACTCTGATATTGTGCATTTCTGCTGACTCTATCTGATCTTCAGTATTGACTTTTGCAACGTTCTCTGAGCTACTGAAACCTTTGACCTCTGGACCAGGTTTGTCTAATCCTCCATCATCCTCCTCTGAGTTATCACACAACTCCACTCTAGAGTCAGCCTCTCTATCATCCAGATCCTCTGGTGGGGTTTCATTTTTAGGAATGAGAGGTCGAGGGTCAGGCTCTGGGTGTCTGGGTTTAGGGTTCTGGTCCTGAGAAGGAGATCCAGACAAAAGGCCCTCAGGTGCGTCACACAGGACAAATTCATCCTCACACATCAGCTCTGACTCTTTCTCAACTGTCCCTGTTGCTACAAACAAATGTGTTGGTTCAAGAGCTTCCTCAGTCCCAGCACTGCTTGCTTCTGCCTCTCTGTGCTCAAGGTTCGATTGAGAAACTGGTTGTGTGACCTCCTGTAATCCTTCATTTCTTGGGTTGTCTTGTGTCTCCACAGGTTTCATGTTTGTATCTGATTCCTCATCATTTTTGATGAAACCATCCTGAGCTTCAGAGCTCAAACAGCAGCCAGCGTCTGACTGCAGGGCCTCGTTGGAGTTTTCTCTTTCATGTTTCTCTTGTGTCATTGTTTCCTTCTCTCCATCCACCTCAGTAACATCGAATGTGTGCAGACATCCTCTGTCTGTGTCTCCAAGTTGTGTTTCTTCAGTGCTGCGTTCAGCATCAGTTTGTGACTCTGAGGTGATCTCTGCTGCACCAGAACATTTGGTCTCTTTCCATTTCATGTGTGACTCATTGAGAAAGTAGCTGCCCTCTATTCTTAATGTTTCAGCATCTTCATCTGTTTTGTTTCTGGTGTTTGAGCTCCTATCAGGAACTTCCTGAGATGCTTCAGTGGACTCTGACTGATCCTTTTGCTGCTCAGCTGCCAAGAATGCAAATGCACCATCACCTGGATTTTCATCAACTCCACCTCTGACCTCAGTCTCCAAGGTTATTGATATTTTTCTGGTTTCAACAGTTTCCTCATCGCTGCTGTTAGTGATGGCTGCTTCTGGGAGTTTGTATGATCCAGGTTCAGGGTCCACAGCACGTTGTCGACCTTTCTGTCTCCTGCTAGATCCCAGCTTTCTTCTGTTTCCTAACAGACTGACGTTCAGGTCACTTGTCTGAGGTTGGGGGTCCGAACAAGAATCTGTCTCTGAGTGCAGAGCCTGAGAAGAGCAGCTCTGCTCCATTTCAGAGAGGAGATCTTTGTGCTCCTGATGAAGCTGGTCAGAACTGGATTTGACATCATCTTCTATTTGATCATCCACCTCACAGACTTGATCCACTGCATCAGATTCCTTATTTCCTGTGTCTAAAGCCTCAGACTGGTCTGTCGTTGCTGGATGGACATGTTGCTGATGAGGACTGGATCCTGGTTCAGCGTCACATGACACACTTTCAGGTGAGACCCTGATATTGTGCATTTCTGCTGACTCTATCTGATCTTCAGTATTGACGTTTGCAATGTTCTCTGAGCTACTGAAACCTTTGACCTCTGGACCAGGTTTGTCTAATCCTCCATCATCCTCCTCTGAGTTATCACACAACTCCACTCTAGAGTCAGCCTCTCTATCATCCAGATCCTCTGGTGGGGTTTCATTTTTAGGAATGAGAGGTCGAGGGTCAGGCTCTGGGTGTCTGGGTTTAGGGTTCTGGTCCTGTGACGGAGATCCAGACAAAAGGCCCTCAGGTGCTTCACACAGGACAAATTCATCCTCACACATCAGCTCTGACTCTTTCTCAACTGTCCCTGTTGCTACAAACAAATGTGTTGGTCCAAGAGCTTCCTCAGTCCCAGCACTGCTTGCTTCTGCCTCTCTGTGCTCAAGGTTTGATTGAGAAACTGGTTGTGTGACCTCCTGTAATCCTTCATTTCTTGGGTTGTCTTCTGTCTCCACAGGTTTCACGTTTAACCCTTTGTCACACATCTCAGTGAGATCAAATGTCTGCACAGCCCCTTCAACCTGAAAACAGCTAAATTCAACTTCCTCACCAGGCGCTAAATCTGTCCTTATCTCTGCTGCACAAGACATTTCTGTATCTTCTGATTCAATATTCATGAACGTCTCATTGTTCTGATCCCTTTCATACCTCTGTCGTTTGAGCTCAGCGTGTCTGTGGGACTCCTCTGGGACTTGATGTGTAACTTTTACCTCATCTGTCAGAGACATCCGTGTTGTGCCAAGTTGGTCATCTTCAGTCGTGTTTCTGGCGGCTCCATCTGAAACCCCGAGGTCCTTTGCGTGATGCTGTCTGTTGTTTTTTCTCCTCGAACCCAGTTTTTTTCTATTCTTTGACAATTCAAGAACGTCTTCAGCGCTCTCCGTTGACCCACCGCACTCCTGTACAGTCGTCTCCTTGAACTGGAGCTCATCCACGTCAGGCGATTTATGTTTCAGCTGCCGACGCGAGCCCATTCTTTTCTTTGCACCCTGAGCCGACATGATTTGCTCCTCTCCTAAAGCGTTTAACACATTGATGTAAAGAATCAGCATTCACTTCACAGCCCAGCTTCAAATATCTGCAGCTCCTCCCAATTCTAACAGGTTTAACTGCAATACTAACAGGTTTAACTGTAACATGGTTAAAGGTCTTGCAGGCAACTGTGAAAATGACATGTACTCACCACCGCCGCTCTCTCAAACTGTTGCAATGTCATCAGCCCAAACTGAGCAGCAGTTAACAGTTCACACTAGAGGAAGGGGGGGTGGGGGCGTTCCCTCGCTTCAAATAACCGAGATCTTCCTGTGCGAGTCAGCCACAGCCTTTGATACACTCACCGACAACTCAAATACTCTTTATTTCATAATCTGCGTTCCTGATTAAACATCAAGGAGTGATCGAGTCAAACAGAAAAGGCGTGTGGTAAAATACTAATTGGAAAAAACATTTATTAAGTTGTTAAACCGAATGAGCTCCAGAGACCGGAGTTTAGTGGAGGAAGTCTGTTTCACAAGCAAGATGGTGCAGCTCAGTAACGGACTTCTCATGGAAGAATCAAGCAACAACTAAAAATAAAAGTGTAAAAAAAAAAAAAAATAAAAAAAATAAAAAAATTACCAGAGACACTGAACTTTAATTCAATGGTTTTAAAAAACAAAAAAAGCAATGTAAAACTAAATTTAACATTCATTTCTACACATGCAGGGTTAGGGAACTGGTTTTGATTTATAGTAATTCAAAAAAGGAAAAAAAAAACTATTTCAGATCCTTTGATGCCAGTTCAGACTGCTATTACACAACATCTACTAACAAAGCCAACAGTCAGCTGTCAATTTAAAAAAGAAAACATGACTAAAAATTTCACATAGCAGGATCCTGTAGAACGTCTTCATTTCCTATAAGACGGCGAACGACTGAAATGAAAAAAAGCACGTTAGAACAAAATATTTGATGTTTAATCATTTTAAAAAGGGAAGAATTAAGTACCTCCTTGACCGGGACAAAGATCTAGAACGCCTGTTATTCTTCTCTTTGGACAGAGACCTATATCTGCGCCTATCTCTTGAAAGAGACCTAAGTGGGAAACAAAAGTTAAACTCAAAAACAAGAGGATTCCTCGTCCGTTTTCAACAAATATAGCAACAGATGTTCATACCTGGAGCGACTGCGGCTGAGGCTCCTCCTCCTCGGCGATCTGCAGTGCAGGTGAAGTTTAGAGAAATCAGATAAAAACATTACCAGAGTGAACTCAGCCCCCCTCTTTTTAATGCCACCTTTGATATTCATGATCCGTAGAGAGACACACGAGGAAACGTGGTTACACGTAGTTCCTGGTTGCTTTTAGTTTCAATTGAAACCTTATCGACAGAAAAGTGTCCAATCAGCACCAATCGATTAACATACAGAGATCATCATGGCTCGACATTAAGGGCTGCCCGTCTCTGCATACTAATCAATATCCCAACAGTAACGGATCTATACAGAGAGTGCAAAGATCATTTATTCATCTTTGGCCCCTGGTTGACCAGGCTCGTCATTCAGCCAATCGCTTTGAGGCAGCGTGCAACTACAACTCGGTGAAAACCCAGAAAAGAATGTCTTTCGTTTGCTCTTCACATTATCATATTTCAGGCTGTCATTTGTTTAATTTCAGAATTAATCTGCAGAGCAGGTCCATCACACTGGTCGTCCACAGATTGTGGGTCCCTATCCACACCAGATCGATGCATAAATAAAAGCTTAATGCCAAGTCATGACGATGCCCTCTAGCGTGATTATGACGTAACCATCCAACAACTTTTGTAAATGAATATCAAATGGTGAGCGGAAACTCCCTTGACCACAACTTTTGAGCTTTACATTTTTGCAGCTGCTGAAACTGTAAACTGCAAATCTCAAGCAGCTTTAAAAGATAAAGAATAAAAACTACAAAGAGCAGGATAAAAGGAACTTACTATTTTGGGGGATTTGGGCAAGATAGAAATGACGCAAGGAAGCCAGACTGATGGTGAGGGAGGTCGAATTGCAGAGAGGATTTGCCACATGATGCAAATGTTGGAGATATGAAGTTGCCTGGTGGCTGGTTGGAAGGGGTAGTTGTAGATTTTCCCTGCCCTTTTTGAGGGGAGGATGTGAAGGGATGTAAGCCAACGGCTGTTCCCCGATGATACAGTAGTTGTGTGGAGAATATAAAGAGTAAAGGCGCTGATTGGTGGATAATGTGAAGTGGACCGCTGTTGATTGGGTTAAGGTTGGAGGAAGAAGAGGAGGATGCTTGGAACTGCATGCTCAGGAACCAAAAGGTTGGTGGAACCTGACGACTGGCGGTGCGCCTTGGTCATGTGACAACACCAGTCAAGCTGATTGGGGCTCGCTGGTCAGCAGTCACATGATGCTGAAAGAGGACTAGTTGACTGACTCAGATGGTGAGAAGCGTGGTGGTGACGCTGCAACGGGGTTCAGTTTTATTAATAAACGGCAACTGAACTCAGAGAGAAACAAATCTTACACCTGCAGTAGGTAATTCAAGAAAGCACCTAATAAAATATACGTTTGGTGATGGAGTTTTACTTATATGATCCTGTAAAACATCACTATGTTAGAACTTAGTTCACAGGCAAAAAGCTGATGCGACTTATTTTTGTTACTTGCTAACAGGATAAATCCTAAAATGAGAAAAATTCCCTGAGATTACCAATTCTCCTAGGGATATTCCGATGTCTACGTTCAGCCATTTTACCAACATGGTCCACAGCAGCAGATATACTGAATTACCTTTAGGCTACAGTGACCAGAATTAAGAAGCTCCTCCTACTAGGCTTTGCAATCAAGTTAGAAAAAGGTATCAATGGGTTTGAAATCAGAGAAACATTTTCCAAATGAATAAGCATATCGTCTAAAAAACCAAAAATACAGACCTGCGTCTGACTGGAGGACTGCGCCGCCTATAATCATCCCGAGGGCGTCTACTCCAGGACGGTGGGGGACCACGGCTTCTAGAGCGTTTCTCGCCAGTGGACAATTCAACACGCACTCGACAACCACACATTGTCCTAAATAACATAAAGATACTACATGAGCGGGGAAGGCATTGCGTTTCGCAGTTACAAAAGTAACAACGTAAATAAAGACTACTGAAACGTGTGAGCAAGAACATCACCTTCCGTCTAGTTCCCTCACGGCATCAGATGCATCCCTGGGATCTTCAAACTCAACAAAAGCAAATCCTGGGGGATTTCGGGCAACCCACACACTTCTCAAAGGACCATAGTACCCGAACGCTCTTTCTAACTCTGTCTTGTTTCCGTTGTTCCCGAGATTACCAACGTAAACCTTACAGTCAAGGGGACAGTCTCTGTGAAGAGGATCTGGAAAAGACAGACAAGAATGCACGAATGGAAATTAAATATTTCTATCATTTAGAAAAGCTCAACCTACATAAAACCACAATCTGTTTCTTTGTCTGCTGTTGTGACTGTGTTTACGTGCACTACACTTAATCTCTAATATGGCAAAAGCAAAATGTGCACGTAGAATTGATGTGAGCAAGCTCATTTGGGCCGCCTTAAGAGGCGTTATTGGAAAATTGTTGAGGAGCAGCAAAATAGGGACAAATCTTGACAAACCTCCCATTTCAATCGTTTCGAAGACGTTATGTTTGTTTCCCCTTCAAATGCGTTTGGCTAAAAAATAAAGAGAGACAAACAGTTAGTTATGGCTCCATTTCACCGTGGGACATTTGATCCAGAGAGGGAATCCTTTGCCGGCGTTCGACTGTCCATGCCTTGAAATTAGCTTGTCTCGCTAACATTAAAAGACATTTTGAGATCCTGCAAGACCTTTTAATCTAATACAGCCGATGCACATCGATAGCACAACCATTCGAGTATGATGTGCGGGCCAATAAACCTGTTACTTAGCTGCTAACTGCTAACGTAATTGCTGGATAGCATGAGTCGGCTAGCTGAACAAGGGAATATGAATAATCTTAGTTGGGTATATCCCCGTTTCTAAGCGCTAATCACTAAATTTGCACATTGATCGTAGTAACGTTGCATTTGTACTTGCAAAACTATAAAACATGGATACAGACATTATTCAAGCTTGCATGCCTCTGAACGCGAATGCTAAATTAGCTACAACCGCGCAGCAACATTTCCTTTACGCATCCAACACGAGAAAGCAGGGGAAAATATCTATTTCAAAGTTAACTCAACACACACAAAAAAGTGGAATGCCTTTCATAAAATTGGAGCAAATCGCTCAAGGACAGTATAATTACCTTTTTTATTAGCTTCGATTTTACAAATTCTTTGTAGCAGGGTACACGCCACCTGGCTTAGCTGCTAGCTTCTCTCGATAGCGATAGCTTTTTTGCCCCCCCAGGATGACAACGATTCAAGGCGCCTTATTCAAGCTGAACCAATGGCAGCACGCAGACTTAGGTTAAAAGACAGGAAGCAAACAGAGCTGGCCAATCACACGCAGAGTAGGGCGGGACATAACGTTGTTATTCCGAGGAAAGAACTGACGCGGAGATGGTTCGTTCCAATCTTCTACACTGCCACCTACTGTATGGGAGTAGGAAGAGCAGTACATTAGATAGAACACGTCAATACACCAGAACGCTGACAAAGTCTGTTCGTTGAGAAAATAGGATACATTGTTCAAGTTTGAGACAAATAAATATGCACTTATTTGACATACTTAAATATTTTAGCCCTTTATGTTATACATAAGCCAAAAGCCAAAATCATTCAGGCAGTTTTAATTCCATAAATAAAACATCCAAAAAAGAAGAAGCTAAATCTAATGAAAGCTTTAAATTATATCAGCATCAAATTTAGTCTTTCAATTGGAAAAGAGGCGTTCCAGCAAACAACTTAATGTATTTATCAGGCCTGTATTGCTTAGGTCATAATTCAATTTTGTTATGATCAGCATATTAACCACTCAAAAAGTAGATTAATATTCATAGACACTGGCTAAGATGGAGGAGTAGTTGGTATTCCAATCTCTATTACCCTATCATAAATCTAAAATCACCAAAACATCTTTAAACTTGACTTTTTCGCACCAATAGGGAAGACTATACAGTACGCTGATCTCCCTGGTCATTTTATTAAATTAAGTCACTGAACCTAGTAATCAAATCCTTATAGGTGACCTAGGAATATTAATAATGATTCATCAGGGCCAACATGCTTGCTGTTTTAGTCGCACGTGTTTAAAGGCATTGGGGCTGATTATGAAGTATCTATTATTGTTAAATAATGGTTGCTGTAGCCATGTCTATTAGTCCTTAGAACTCCTCTTTTACGTTTTAATAAATCAAGGCGTTAATTCTGAATTTAATAACTCTGATAGAACAGATCTGTGGTAGGCTTGCATCCTCCCAAATTAAACACCTACTTGACACTAGTGCAGGTGCACGTTGGAGGACATCAGGAATCAACATGCAGTGGCTCTGTGCAGGAAACGTGTGGCTTTGTCTGGAAAAGTAACCAATAAATCTGCTAGTATGAGTTTTGCAAAGCTGTGGCTGAGTTCACTTCAGTGCAGGAAGACTGGAACAAACAGTGTAGCTGTGTTGAGCTGTGCATTCCCTCCTACAAATTCATGAACTTATTGAACTGTAACATCCCACTCATCATTAGTCACCTTCTGTCTTCTTACATGGAGCTCTGGGCAGATTATGACCAGATACTATCTAAACTTTCAGGAACACTTCCGTCAGTGGGGCTGGTAACATGTCTGGGATGTTAGACCCCACCCCAGCTAAGCAGCTTAAGGACGGTCTACCTATTATTAGTGCAGCTCTTTTAGATACAACCAGCGTGTCTCTGTTGACAGGCCTGTGAACGTCTTCAAACTACTCATAGTGGGACCGACACATCTTCTGGACCTGTCGCCCCTTCTGGCGTTGCAGCCAATGTATGTACAATAAAATATTGAATAACAAATTTCATATAACTCAGAAGAAGGACGTACCCAAGACAAACAACATCAGCGACCTGCAAAGGATGGGAGTAGGTGTTACTGAATGTTCCTTTCTGAACAGAGGGACACTTGGGGATTGATGGGATTATCAGTGGTCTAACCTCTCTGACCCCTGACTCTGCACTCTTTGAGTGTTTCTAAATGTACTATATATAGGTTTTTAATTTCATGCTAACATAGCTGTCTGTCATAGCTTATTTTGTCTGGAGTTTGCACACACAGTTATTACAGTGCTATAACATATACTGTATATTATTTGTGTGATGACTTAATTGGCAAGCCAGGATAAATATCCAGGCTCGGTTCTGAATCTGGTGATGTCTGTGAGTTTTATAGAAGAAACATAAGTGTAATTTGAGAATGTGGGTTTACACATCACCATGGCAACAAATATCTTATGTGCTATAAGGAATTCTTTGGGAATTGTTTCCTCTACAGGATGTTTCATATTCAGAGTATACTGTATTTCCTTGCTCACAGCTTCACTTTAAGAAGCTCTGTGAAATATTTCTGATAAAAATGATGTCATGAAACAACATCGAGGAGAAGAACGAATCTGGGTTCTGAAGTGGACAATTTCAGCATCATCGGTTCACTGTGTTCTCCCTGTTTGGATGGACAGAAATGCACATAAATGAATAAAAATTTCCTCTCAACCCAACCCAAAATTTGATCAAAAAGACCTGCAGAGGTGGAACTCTGCAGTCTTTAGTTTTTACTGCGTCCCCATCCTGCATTATAAACCGGCGGCCAGGCGCCTGACTCCCACTGAAGTGCGGGGGAAGTCAAAATGCAAGCATCAGCCAAAAGCAGCTAACATGATGCTGAAATAAATGTATTTAATTCAATGAAATTCCTTCAGATAATGAATCTGAGTGCATGTTAATTAATCATGGCTCCAACTGATGACGCATTCAGGAACTTTAAAACAACCCAGCGAAAAGTTGAAAAGTTGAAAATAAATAATATTTGAAACTCAACAGCTCGTGCACATAATCTTTGGAGATAATGTGCATCAAATGTCCTTTAAAGTTTTAGCTGAATCAAAAAACAAAACGAGGTCTGATTGCGTGTTTGGGGGACCCAGGGAAGGACGCTTGCTTCAGGGTACAATAGTTCAGGGATAAAAGGGAACGGTCAGGAGATTACTCCCATGTACGTAACACGGATGCCTAGAACACAAACAAAGGGCATTATGTTCCTCGCCTCTAATTTCAGGGCTGTGCGCATGTTTGGTTAGTGTGAGTGTGTCCCTGCCCTCGTCCACGCCGCCCGGGTTTTAAATAGCAGCATGAAGAATTAAGCTCTGTTTGTTTTCTTTAGGAATACCCCTCTGGATGATCCTTTTAAAACTGTTCAATGTGTGTGTGTGTGTGTGTGTGTGTGTGTGTGTGTGTGTGTGTGTGTGTGTGTGTGTGTGAGTGCAAGTATGGGCACGCCTCCTCTCCGAGTAGTGTTTTTCAATCAGATTAGAACAGCACATTCTGTTCTGTTTCACTTCCTGATGACTGTGCAGCGTGTATCCCTGGGTGAACTCACCCGCCTGCTTCTGCTACCTCAGTGACACTCATTCAGACAGATGTATCCTCTCAGAGAGCAACAGGGTATGAAGGAAACATGTGGCCCAATGATCAAATGCCCAGGTTGTTTTTTTTTTTTTTTTTAAATGACAACTTTAAAAAAAATCTTTTAGGATTTTTAGGTCTGAAAATCTTGAATTCTTGAGGTCAATGTTTACAGCTGTTCCCTTAACTAGCAAAGACCTTCAACTTTCAGCAAGGTTAGTGATTTTAAAAAAAACAAATTATTCTTTATTTAGTTTGAGCCATTTGGGCTATTTGTTTTAAACAAATCCCCGCTTCTAAATACATGCTTCAGGCAAAGGTTTAAATGGGAAAAGTCCAAAGATGAGCGTGTATAAATGTGTCATTTCTGTCTGGAGATCTTTAAACATCTTACAGAAACAGGCATTCATGGGATCACCTTACTCCTTCCTGTCTGCCAGCACGGTGGCCAGACATAAACTCCCGCATAACCTTCAATAAAACCCTTAACTGATCACAAGGCACCAATCTCCAACGCCCGCACCAGGACTCAACATAATATTGTAATTTCTTTTATATTACAGCCTGTGCTGACATAATGAGCTTCAGTCCAGAGACTTTCTGTCTCCGTGTGTCTTTTTCTTTATCTTTGCTTCTTCACTCTATGCATCGACTTAAGTGTGTTTAGTCTGGGTGTTGGTTGCTTACACGCAGGTGATATTACTGCCAATGCCAAGCACTGTGCAAACACAGGAAGTCATTTTAAAACATGCCGGGAGGACTGGAAGGAGATCCTTCTAAGTACCACCACTGTTTTATTTAGATTCTGCAGGCACCTCTCACAAATAAAGCACGTGAAGTCCAGAATTGACTGCAGCAACAATGGCCGACTGACATGTTGTGCAACACGCCGGGTGGAAAGTACACCGAGATAAAAGAGGAGAAATGGAACAAAAGGCAGGATGACAGCAGTGCATGTTTAAAATACTAGGAGGACAGATACACATATGTAAAGGTGTAGCCCTAGTGTGTGTGTGTGTGAGTGTGTGTGTGTGTGTGTGTGTATGCGTGCACACGTTTGTGTGTGTGCAGGGGTGCTTTTAAAGGTTTAGGGTCAACGACGACAAAGGAACAACTCCCATCCCATAAAAAAGGAGTTAACTTGATCACATGAACTTAAAAGAAAGACCTTGGGAAAATGCCAGGTCTATCTTTTGAACACTTCTTTTGCATTGCACACACAAAAAAAGCTGTAACATACATATTTGCAAATATTTATAATTACACATAGACTATTTTAGGTATTACAAGATGGAGTGAGCAGATTAAACCTAATGTGAAAATAATTAATAAGCTATTAGAAATACGATTAAAATGGCAGATGTGTTCATGTGGGGGTACATGCAAATACAAGATAAATGAGGATGAATCAAAAAGACATCACATGCTGTTCTTAACAAAAAAGGGTGAAATAGGTGACATGATGGGTTTCATATCACATTGACTTCGTTTAGCCTCAAATAGTTTGTTTTCTATTCACGCGTTTATGGTGGTGAATACTTGAGAACGGGGAGATAATTTTATGCACCGTTAACAGCACAGCGGTCGGCACTGGCTTGGCAGAGGAGGGCAAATGAAGTCAGCCCAGTAAAAATGACAATAAAGTGGAACAATGTGCTGCAGGCTGATCAAAAGTAGCCGGTAAGAGGGAAGGAAAGTGTGTGCGCGTGTGCGTGCGTGCGTGTCCAGAAGCGCTGGTGGAGCTGTGCTGTCAGCTGAGCGCAGAGAACAGCCTGATGCGGTACAGGCTGTTCCCGCCTGACTCGGCACGGAACGGGTTACAGGTCAGGGTGTCTGCTGGAACACAGTGTTCTCCACGGCGGCGGCGGCGGCGGTACAGCAGCTACAGTACAGCCGGAACATCGTGTTACTTTGTGGCCGCTTTCCAAGACCTGCCCCCCTCTTTACGCTAAACGCCCTCCCACAACTGCGCTCGGACACACACACACACGCGCACACACCACACACACACACACACACACACGCACACCACACACACGCACACACACACACACACGCACGCACACACACACACACACCACACACACACACACACCACCCCTCCCCTCCCCGCCGCTTTCTTTTTCAGCTCCATGCGGTTGCTTTACCGGTACGTGCGCACGGGGTGAAAGGGTTAAACGGAGAGAGAGAGAGAGAGAGAGAGAGAGAGAGAGAGAGAGAGAGAGAGAGAGAGAGAGAGAGAGAAACAGACACACACAGAGAGAGAGGGGGGCAGAAACAGGGTAACACGGTGAGTGAGCGGACGGAACAGTCAGTACCCGGGTTATGAGGTGAGCAGGACCCGGACCCGATCGAAAGTCACCGAATGGGAATACGCACCGGAGGACACCGGCTGAGTTCCCCAGAAGAGTCCTCAGCCTCGGCAGCGCAGATCATGTGAGTCTTCATTTATCCATCCCCACATGGATGAGCTAATTAACCAGCTTATTGTTATTAACCAGCTTATTGTTATTAACCCTCTAAGAATTCATCAGTGCGAATGCTTCAAAATTTGGAGACGCTGTCAAGCTGCCAGACTTGTGGGGGGGCTGGATCTTGGGATGGGGACGGGGGGACGGGTGGTTTAAAAAGGGGGAGATGGAGTTCAGGTGTACCTTCGTAAACGGCTGGTTGTGTAACCCCACTTCTGAGAAGTGCACGCTCTCAAGTACAGTGTGTGCCAATGGGGCTGTGCGTTACTGGCAACCGTAGCGGACTGTGTAACCATCGCGGAGCTTCCAATTAGGTCCCTTTATTAATGCAGAGGAGGTAAAAAAAAGCCCGAGATAAAACACTTATGGTTGAAGAAAAATCCCCGTTTTTGTCATTTGGAACGCCACAATGAAACTAGAGAAGGGACTATTGTTGATTCATACGTTAGAGATGGCATCATGTTTATCCCGCATGTTTATGCGCTCTCAAGCTGAATTTCACGCCTCCACGCACAAATGTTGGTTTTCTTTATGTAATTGTAAGATTTGGGATTTAATTGTAAATCTGATTGAATTACTATCCTTAATTAATTGAATATTATGCTTCAGGCAGGTGATTAAGAATAGTCTTGCTATTAACAGAAAAATCAGCTTTTTTTCGCATTTGTTTGTGAGAGGCTCAGAGATTGATGAACACCATCAGGTTAACCGTGAATAGAAGGAACATTGTGTTCACACACACACACACACACACAACACACACACACACACACACACACCACACACACACACACACACACACACACACACACGACCAATTTATTTACCGTAGGCTGTTATGAGGTGAAATATCTGGATCTCCAATGCAGCTGACATTACGGCTCAAGATGATGGAAGGAGAGAGGACAGAATCAGACAATAGAACACAGCTTGAAACAGCTTGAATCAGTGCCAGGAGGCTTGGATGTTGCACCAATTTGCATGTTCAGCTGTTGATAACTCCTCCAAATTAAAATGTCAGGAATATCTGAATTGCAGCTCATTTTTATTTTCCTTGAATAATGCGGCCGTGCTGTTTTGTCCAGTCGATTGGGGAGGGGACGCAGTGTGTGCAATATTGCTCAACCAAAAGTGTGTTTTTTTCTGTGTGAATGAATTGTTCTTTAGAATTTTATTTCTTTTATTTCAGATTTTGTTTTTGCAAGCACTGGAATAGCAGATTACAGTAAATTAAGTTTTAGTAGTTTCTGCTCTTTAAACATTAAACATCTGCAAATTTGATTTTTATTTTATTTATACATTTTATTATTTGAGTTTATTTGAGAGAGGGAGAGAGAGGGGGGCTGTTCATTTGCTGTGTTAGCACACATTTTAGATTCAGCCAATTTGTGGCTTTTAATGCTTTTAAGCAAAATAGCCTAAATGAATACAGCTCTTATATTTCCAAGTATTCTATTTTGATGTAATTTTTAATGTTTCAGGAATGCTGAGTTTTGATAGTTAATGCTTTTCCCCCGAGTTGGTTAATCACTGGGGATTTATGTTCAAACAGTGATCATCTTTGCTTAGACTGTGGTTTTTCATTGTTTAGATGAATGTATATTTGTGGAAACAAATGTCAAAAATATTTGTCTTCTAGAGTTTTCGTTGTTCTTAAGATCCTTCTTTGGCTCAGCCGGACACAGGGATTTCTTCACATTAAATTGAGCTAATTAAATCAAATTAGGTTATATCTGTGATGGTTAAAAAACAAGGACTGTGAAAAGGTCAATCAAACAAACACAAACTCAATTAGGCCTAGATGTTGATGTTTTAAATACTTAAATTAAGAATAAGCAACTTAAATATGATTTTTAAGTGACACCAGTGTTAACACCGCATTGCTGTGTTAACTAATAAAGTCATTTCAACCTCCAGTGGCATTACAAATGCGTTTATCAGAATTGTTGTTTATGTTTTTTAGAATTGGACCGAGATCATGTTAATTTGCATCCTGCTCGTTAGTAAAATCGATGCTTCTTTTTCATATTATCTCCTATTGAAAATGATCCCTTTGGTTCGAAAGACTTGAATTGTAACAGTAACAACATCAGTTTCACTTGATGTTTCCAACGTTTTGTTGTTATTTTGTATCAATGCAGCACATCTCTGTTTGTAACAAAGTCCTCTTAACGTCCCGGCACGTGTTAATAATTGCCAAATAGTGTTTGCCGGCATGCCTAACGTGGCCAACTGGCAGCTTCATCGTCACATTGCTGCCATTGTTGACGCTCGCTGACACCGACATCCTGATCGGGTGACATCAACCCACCCAGTCTGTGTTTGCTACATCTCATGTAGAGCTACGATTCGATGGTAGCAAAAGCTGGAAGATGTGATGAAAAAGACCCTAAAAAGAATCGATTTTAGAACCACAGCATCTGGAAAGATGAAAAGTTCATGTGAGCTTTGATTCCCCCATCAATAAATAGGGTATAAGTTAAAGTTTAGACATGCAGTGACTCAGCTTTAATCTATTTTTGGGCGACCAAGATTCTTCTCTGAAACACACACACAACAAAAATGAACAAAAATGTGTGCTATTACACATGGATTTATTATTCTAATAATGCCATTGGCTGTGTAATAACACGGATATATTGTTCATATGTTTAGATGTTTCTGGCAGTCACTATAAACATATATATATACACTATAAAATGTATAAACTAATAAGTGCTGTTAGAACTCAGCTTTTGGATGAACCTTTAAGACAGAGGGTGCAAAATGTTTTATTGTATTACCGTAAAGACACTATTTAATGAGCCCCAAATTCCCTTTTTGGTTCCTGTTTGTGCTAAACGAGTCAAAAATATTCAACATTTGAGCCTTTCAACTGTTGGTATGTTACAAAACCACCAAATCCACAAAGTTCTCTATGATTTTGGTTCCCAGAGTCAGAAGAATAACTATCTTAGCTCTGTAGCACCACAGAATAAATGAGAGCTGCTTTTATCCCATCATTAAATACTGTCAACATAATATAATTCTGTCACAATTTAGGTTTAAGTCAGTTCCGTCCACTTTGTTTTAGCAAGTTTTCAATATTTGAATGGTTCATTCTTTGTTTTAGTGCTCTTGAGTCCTTCTTTCCCATCTATCCATTGTTCTGTGTAAGTTACGATTTGATGAAGATTCAACTGACACCCATTAAAACTGGCTGGCAGGGAAGAATCAAATAGTTCCAATCCTAAAACTAGAACCTGGCTTCGCTCACATCTTGCTGCACCATTTAAGCAGATAAACCGTTTCAAATGGGCACTGAGACCATTAAAGCTGTCTTGTCTGTTGGTGGAAAGTGATGCTTCCTATGGCTGGCATCGTTGACCACCTTTAGAGTTTAACGTATCCCTATCATGTAAATCTTGGGCTGATGTCTTCAAATAGCAACACATTAGAAGAATTAGGATCTGAAATATTGTCACACACACCAGGGAACGTCACCTCTCCCCCATTCTTTACAAACCAGTAGTCACACACACCAGGATCAATGGGCGCCTTGCTCAGGGGCACCCCAGCTCATGACCCGTTCTGGGTTTTTAACCAACAGGGGATTATATGAGAAAGAACAAAATATGAACCTGAAGTTGGAACTTTGATGATGTAGTTTTCCTCAGCGTAATCACATCGTGTGCATGTGTGTCGGACAGCTCTCCTCACGCAGACATGACCACAGACCAGGAGCTGCCCCCGGACGGTCAGTCCACCACGGCCCTGTTTACAGCAAAGGGCATCGATGTGACGCCCAATAAAGACCAAGGGGTCATCAAGGTACTTTTCAGTCAGACGTTGAAATGCAGTTTTTTGAAAAAAGCCTCAAAGCTTCTGTTAAAATGGACGCTTGTCGCTACAGATTGTGAAGCGTCTAGGACATGCTGGAGACCGACCAATGATCGGAGACAAAGTGACCGTCCATTACACTGGGAGGCTGTTGAACAGGAAGAAGTTTGACTGCACTCACGATCGCAAGGAGCCTTTTAGCTTCAATGTCGGCAAGGGTAAACCGCTCGCGCTGTAAACCCTCCTGAAATATTCCAAGATATGGTTCAAGTAAAGGTCTCACTCGCATTTCATGCACAGGACAAGTGCTGAAAGCCTGGGATGTTGGGGTTTCATCCATGGAGCGAGGAGAAGTAGCCGTGTTCCTCTGTGAACCAGAGTACGCCTACGGTGTCGCTGGTAATCCGGACAAAATACCTCCCAACTCTGCGGTTGTGTTTGAGGTGGGTGCACCAGGTCACACAGTCTGCTTTAATCCATTTATGACAAAAATCAGCGATATGGGATATGGGATAAGGGTTTTGTGTTATCTGGAAGGGTCTCGGAAAGGGTTTGGTATCTCATCTGTATGCAGCTATTGTTTCTCTTTAATTAGTGTGATTTGATTATGTGACACTCCTACTTGTTTTTCTTTTGTCTATTGTCTTTTCCTCCACCCACACCAACACCAAGTTAAACAGAGCCTTGGGTTTTATCTTGTTTTATATAACTGTGCTGCACAACGTCTAAATCCACGTTTACAACAAAACAGATCGAGCTGCTCGACTTCCATGCAGAAAGCCTCACCAACGATGGAGGCATCCTGCGAAGAATAAAGGTCAAAGGGGAGGGTTTCTCCAATCCCAACGAGGGAGCTAAAGTTCACGGTAAGAAAAGTTTTCAAATAATTTTTTTTCAAATAATTGTGGATCTTGTGGTGGCTGGATGAAGCGGCAATGGAGGGCAACAGTGTCGTGCTTTTGCCGTCACAGTGCACCTGGAGGGAAGCTGTGGTGGAAGACTGTTTGACTGCAGGGACGTCAGCTTCGTCGTGGGCGAGGCTGAAGACAAAGGCGTTCCCTTCGGGGTGGATCGAGCCATGGACAAGATGCAGAAAGGAGAGTGCTGCCTGCTTTACCTACAATCAAAGTAAGTCGCTGAACAAAACCTTCGAACCTCAACCGTCTCTTCCATGTAGAGGGTTCAGCGCTTTCATCCTACAGACCTGCCCTGTCTGTGTTTGACAGATACAGTGTAAAGCTGCAGGATTTAATGCACGAGGAGAAAACACATGCTGTATATTACCGTATCTGTGAAATGAAGGATTAGACACATATAATAATCAGCATGAGGCAAAATTTGTGGATGATGTCCAGTACATTTTGGTGTTGGTCCATGAACGAGTGACTTATCTCATTCCATATTGTTACCTAGTGACATGTTTACATCTATGGGCAGAAATGTAATTAGAAGATACGTCTCTACCCTTTTTCTGTACTATAGCAGCTCATGCTAAAGGGCTTTGCTGATGGCCGAAGGTTTGAGGGCATTGTGTTTTTTCTTTTATCACAGGTATGCCTTTGGAAGTGAGGGTAAAGCAGAGTTTAAAATTGGCCCCAACAAAGACGTGGAATATGAAGTTACTCTCAAAGACTTTCAAAGGGTGGGTTCAGCTCTCAGCATGGTTCCGTTTTGGTTCGTATTCAAACCTCCAAAAGAAGAAATCCATCTGCACTCAACTAATTAGCTGTCTCCACCAGGCTAAAGAATGCTGGGAAATGGACTTAAATGAGAAGTTACAACTGGCCGCTGAAGTTAAGATTAAAGGGAATCAATACTTTAAGGTACATTGTTCTGGAAAAATGATGGGATTTTTTTTACATTTTTGATTAACATGAACTGTAAACAGTAGTGTCCTCCTCTCTCAGGTGGGACGCCACTTCCAGGCAGTTATCCAGTACCAGCGCATCGTTTCCTGGCTGGAAATGGAGTGTAGTGCTGAGCCAGAAGAGCAGAAGAGGATCCAAGACTTCCTGCTGAAATCCCACCTCAATCTGGCGTTGTGCTACCTGCGGATGAAAGAGCCTTCCCATGTTGTGGAGAACTGCAACAAGGTGATTTGGAAGACCCATGATGTTGGACCATTTCATGGATCTAACTGTGATTCTGCCTCAGAATTATTTGGCTTCCTGTTAACGCGGCTGCTCTGTGTCTGCATGTGCGAAAGGTTATTGAGCTGGACGAGCACAACGAGAAGGCTTTGTACCGCCGCGGGGAAGCTCGTCTCCTTCGGAATGAGTTCAGTCTGGCCATGACAGACTTTCAACAAGTGTTGCAAAAAAACACCTCGAACCGAGCAGCTCGTGCTCAGATTGCCATTTGCCAGAATAAGATTAAGGAACATCACGAACAGGATAAGAGGATTTACGCCAACATGTTCCAGAAATTTGCAGAACAGGATGCCAAGGTCCGTCAACTCATTCATGGCTAACAACAGCAAACTTGACTTTTCTTGTTCTTGTTTCGATTAAGCAAATATGAAGTACATTGGGAAAAGGTATATAGAATTTCAAAATAAAACACCAACATTTCCAAATATGGAGGTGCACACACCCAGATTGTCGCAGCTATATATTCACTGGTTTGACAGAACATTTGTGCTGCTAAATTTGGTAGAGTACTTCTATCTTTGTGAGGACCAGTACCGGCAAAACGCATTACAATTTCTGATGTTTTCCATCTGAAACATATATGCCAAACAACCAAATCTTTGATGCTGCAACTGAAAGATTCCAAATATTATCTGTTTTTAGTTGATTTTTAGTGAAGGAAGAGTACAGCCAAGAGTATAAAATCATTTGGCTGTATTTATTGCATAAATACATAATTGGATTATGCTGACATCTAGTGTTGATTTTTGGAATCTTTTTCTGTTATATATTTTTATTGCTGAAAACATTTTTCAAATGTAGAGAAACTTCTGTTGTTTTCCATTATTATATATGTAATTTGCAGCCTGACAAAAGCTCAAAAACCTTTGCATAAAGTGTTTATCACCAGTCCACTGAACTCGTGTTCCCTGCTTCTTCCACAGACTGGGAAGAGAAAGAAGAGGAAAAGTGGCGTTAAAGGCGAAATAAGCCTCAAACGGAGGAGGAGGAGCCAGGAATGCTCCTCATAGCAGCGGCATCACTTGAAGTGGAGAAAACATTTTGCTTTTCCATGCTCTGGTTTCAGAGACAGAAATCCAAATGTCCTCATGCCTGAACTTGACCATTCCTGTATGTAAAGCAGTGTGGTAAAGGGATGTTTGCACCAAACAGCAATTCTTCTGTCACAGAGAGCCTGCAGCTGCTAGGTCTTGACCCCACCAAGACTGCACCATCAGTGAGGTCGGACAAGTAAATGCTGTTAGACACCCTGACTCATGTATTTCTTTAAAAAAAAGTTACATGTTGATCACTGCTGTTTAAAACTGAAGTGTGCCTCCACATTTCTTGTTCCCCCACCTCAAACTGCATAGAAGCCCGGTTTTAATTCTTTCTCTTGGGCAGCTACATGCATGTGTCATCACTGTTTGTGGGGATTCAGACTTGAAACCTTGCAATCAGTCAAAAGAGTTCGACGTAACTTGCGCACTGGTAATGGTACATTGACTTTTTAGTGGGAAAAAGGTGCCTCTGTCCTCCCCGTTGGGCACTGAGCGGCCACTCTGCCGAGCTGAGCTCAGAATACCTGAAAGCATCGACCTTTAATTTGCTCGGAGCTTCAGACTGCCAAGATGGATTTCGGGCTCTGAGTGAGGGATTCTTTAGTGAAGGGGCAGCTGAAGGGACACAGGAATCACAGATGAGTGTATGTGTGTGTGTGTGTGTGTGTGTGTGTGGGTTTGAATGAGTCTGGATGAACACCCTCTTTGTGAAATTTTTTTTTTTTTTAAAAGTCTGCCAAAAAGACACTGAGCTGGCATTCTGGGCTGTAGATGAGTGCAGAACAGTCTCACCTGCAGTGTTTGCAGTTCTGCTGAACTTGCTTGATGTTCGATTGTGTTTGCAAAAATTGTCAACTCGCTACATTTGAATGCACTCATAGAAACACCTCCTCAACACCTTATAACATTAGTGTACACATTTCTATTACATTAAAATGTCACTATAATGTATTATGTTATATATGTACCAAACCCAGGTGGGTGCTATTTTAATAAAATAACAAAAGTGGAACGGCTTCTCATTATAAATGAAGACCTAATTAAAATCACGCAGGCAAACCCTCAAATTTGACTCAAAAGCAAATTAGAGGTTTGTCTGTCACACTCTTTATCCAGACCTGCAACTTTCCATCCAGTCCAGTGTTGGTTCGGTTCATTGTATCAAGGAGGATTGCGACAACTGGCATGACAATTCCTTCCCTCATCTCCTCTTCTTATTCACCTCCTACATAAGATGTAAGCAGAAGGACATCGAGGTGACAAAGGCTATCATTCAGTGAATGTCGTATCATCAAAGATGGCACTTTAGGCCTGCTTTTGCATCCAATTCCTCATTTTTCTATTTCCCCCCTGATAACAATCATACAGTGAACCATGATGCAACTGTTATCACTCCACGAAATGTTGCAATGTCTCCTACAGATTCGTTGATGTTTAAAGACCCGGCGTTGTCTTGAATATTCCCTGTGACTGTGTAAATATGGTTTGATGTCAGCCCATGTCATCCGGCAGCTTGATACGCTGTACCTGCCTAAGTGTTTTCATCTGTAAGTATGAAGCCTGAGAATCTAAATATTTATCCCTCACTGTCAACTACCAAATCATGTCAATGAATGAGTGCAGTGACTCCAGCCAAATGGGATAGTCTGGTAATCTGCCAGAGGTGTTTTGGGATTGTTTTATTTTTTTTAGAAATGATGAGAAGTCATCCAAACGTTTACATGTTTTCTAAAGATTCTGACGCTGTAAAGCAGATTTGA
This sequence comes from Takifugu flavidus, assembly GCF_003711565.1. Classification (NCBI taxonomy): domain Eukaryota; kingdom Metazoa; phylum Chordata; class Actinopteri; order Tetraodontiformes; family Tetraodontidae; genus Takifugu; species Takifugu flavidus. Next base: position 9,570,451 of record NC_079523.1, on the reverse strand, counting down.
TCCAAGTCAGGAACACGGCATTTATACTGTATGTACAAGAAATATTTTCAGAAAAAAAAGTGAGGTACCTTTGTTCATGTCTTCTTTATATAAAGATTTGCACTTTAAAAGCATTAAATAATCTCAAGAGACAGGTTGTTGCCATTATTTGTGTTAGCATAGTTTTATTTTTCTCACGTTAAATTCATGATTGTACTCTTGACTCAAATCATCTGATACAGATATTACAGTTTCACTACTTTACCAAAAAGTCATTCAAACTTCAGCTCTTGGCAAGTGTTGTATATATAGCTCTACAATGCTGGACTGTATAAAAATAATTTCATATAATACACTAGTAATTTGTGGTGTTGGTATCTCAGTCGGTAGGAGACTGGACAGAGGAGTGGAGGGTTCCTGGTTCAAGCCCCAGTGTAGGCTAAGCACTGCTATGGTATCCTTGAGCAAGGCACTGAACCCCCGAAATGCTGACAAAGGGCCCTATGATGAGCTGGAAGCCCTGTCTGGGGCCGTGCTCACAACCCCAAAAGGGATATAGTGGGAAAATAGGAATTTCTAGTGTTAAAACATTCACAATTTATGAAAGGAAATACATTAGGCACTTTAATTGTACAGTGATTGACAGGAGAAATATATTAATGTAAACAAGAAGAAATTCAGACAAATGTGTGATAATTAAACTTCATAAAATATTGTTTACCAAACTGCTAAAACGGCAGTTTTTGGTTGTGCTCAGTACGTGCTGTGAAACATAGTTCTATCACATTTTGTTGCTTTCTTCCTATCATTTTCTAACCTCCCATCAACTCTGTCACTATGATCTATCGGATGTTCTGATCAGGGTTTTAAATTAAAATTGCCTAAGTTTCTCTGTTTTCTCTTCTCTGTGAAAGGGTCATCAAGTAACCCTGGTTAACAATAAGTAAACCAACCTGGCTGTCTGGGTGCCTGCCTTTATAGTGCCACTCACTGGCCACAATGCGACAGTCAGGCAAGGTTTTTTGGCACCTAAATGTATCTTTAAAAGCAACATTTTACAGAACGACCTTTTTTCCACTTTAAATGTGACCTACATCAGATCTTATTCAACACAACAAATGCCCTAAACAAAATTGCAATGAAATCAATATTCATTAGGAGCTATCAGTGCATTGACCCCTCCAAATATTATTTTGTGTTTCACATGAGGAGATTTGATTTATAACAGTCTTATAGGGGACAACAATCATTAGTACCATCATGTTCATATGTGCTGTTTGGCATCTCTGAATGTGCACCACATTCTTTTAATTTCATTAGCATATCACAGTTTCATGATCTGAGGTAAAAGAGGTGCGTTTAAGAGTGTTCTTCATTGAATTGGTCATTGGAAGACTTTCGTCTGGAGTGCACAAGCTTGACAGCCTCTGAAAGAGAAGAGTGGAACATTTAAAAGACACAAATGTTTCACTTTGGAGGTCTTTTAAATTTGATCGACATCTAGTGGTGAGGAGGCAAATTGCAGGAAAGGAATTGACAATAACGCTGATTTTTCAGCGTGTCAGACAAAAAACGGTGGCTTACAGGGACCAAAATTAATAATGTTTTTGACAAAACGAATTGTAACTCAATCAAGCTCGTTTGTTATATAAAGAACATCATAAAAGCATGTAGGCACAACATTTTTCCATCAATAGGAGACCTGCATCAATATTCAAATAAATAACTTATTAATACATTTAACAGTTGATATTCTGTAGTTTGTTTCTCACAACATGAGACCTTTAAAGTATATCAACACACAACAAAATACTTTACAGAAAAAATATTCACTTGGCTTGATGTAATTTGGTAATAACGAGATACTTTTAAAATGGTAGTTCTGTATAGGTTTTACCTGTCGTAGTGTTCCAGGGGTTCTAACCACTTTGAAAACCATAACAATGGGGACCATGAGGGTTGACGAGAGGGTGAACCACCAGCCGAGAGCGTACCCCCACCATGGATAATCAATGGTGTTGTTGAACTTTAGAGGAGTGTATTTGATCAGTGAGAAAAGAAAAGTTCCCTGAAAACAGAATTACATAGAAATATGAGTTCTTCCACTGCTGGTTGAAGCCAGATATATATTTGCGCATGCATTACTCACCAAGCACACTAATGGTGTAATGAACTTTAAACAATATTTGATGAGAGGAAAAGGTTTGTATCCTATCATGTCTTCGATGTTTTCATAAAACCTGTCTGCACCTGTAAAAAGACAGAAAAAAGAATGATAAAATCCAACATTACAGGAAGCAGCCATGACTTTTCCTCTCATCAACTGACCATAGATCCAACTGACACACACAGATTGGAGAATGGCAAACAGAAGTAGAGTCATTCCACTGCAGGCATAGTAGTCAAACAACTGGAAGATGTACAGCCCACCCTGTGTGTGAAATGTCCTGTGGTCATTCAGCAGCAGTAAAGATAAATTGCAAGAAGAGGGCTGAGATATTGTAATTTCTTCTTACTTGAGTAACCATTGAAAGACCGATAAAGAAGCAGACAACACAGATGGCAAGAAGAAGAATTTTTCGCCGATGGCCAACGTGGAAGAAGGATGGATACATGTCGGAAATTGCAGTCATGACAGCTTCCAGACCAACAAACTGGAAAACAGTTTGACAGTAAAATGTTAACATCTTCAAAGTTACAAAAAGTACTGAGGGATATTTAATCTTTACATATTTCATAATCAACATGTATGCCACATGATATGTTTGGTAGAAAACAGGGTGTCGCGCTGAAGGCTGGACTCACCCTGCTAGAAAAAGAGTTCAGTACATACGTCACAGGTGTTAGTTACAGTGTGACATGATGCTCAAATCTGAGTACAACTGGTCACATTCACAGAAGGCAGATTAGTGTTGGTGGCCATCAAGACACAGTTTACAGCAGTAATAGCCGATTGATACTACATAATATGATATACTAATATACATAATATACATAATATGCAATACTGAAGAAGTTGAAATTTAGCTATTGGTCTGCAACCCCTGTTGATGCTGAAATCTTCCTATGAAATTAGGTGTATTCAAGCTCAAAATTAGTGACCAAAATTGGAATTAATAATCCTCTCCAAAGAGTGAGCTGACCTGACTGTCCAGTCCCAGCAGGATGATCATAACAAAAAAGAAAATTGACCAGAGCTGAGGCACAGGCATCATGGCAACAGCTCGAGGGTAAGCAATGAACGCCAGGCCAGGACCTGCAGCGAGAGGGACAACAATGAAAGAAAATCATACGGCTGCTTTCTTTTCCCACAATATTTCTCACTAAGCATGAAATAAACCAACGTCCGATAGTCACGCTCACCTGACTCTGCTACATTAGATATGTCTGTGTTCTGCTCATATGCCATGAAACCGAGTGCGGAGAAGATGGCAAAGCCGGCTACAAAACTAGTGCCGCTGTTCAGAAGGCACAAATACAAACAGTCCCTAAAACAACAACCCAGTGTTAAAAAAGCCTCACAGCCTGTTGCTTCTTTTCAGACATTATTGGCATCCAGAAATGCAAAAGTTATAATATATACAAACTCACCTGTAACAGTTGTTGTTGTACTTATTGTAACTCCCAAGAGCAATTAGACACCCGATGCAAAGGGCATAGGAGTAAAATACCTGAGTACCAGCATCCATCCATACCTACAACACAAACAAGGAGCCGAAGCATTTGCTGTCAGAGACACAGCAAACAACTGAAATATAGTTCGGAAAACCACCGTGAGCACCAACAAATTCCATGAAATGAGATCTGTTCTTGCCTGTGGGTCAGCAAGACGGGCTGGATCTGGCCAGAGATAGAACTTAATCCCATCTAAGGCACCAGGTAAAGTGAGTCCTCGAACGAGCAGCACAAGCAGCATCAGATATGGAAAAGTGGCAGTAAAGTAAACGACCTGCCGAGAAGCCATGTTGGGAATTCATTTGGCAGAGTTAGGAATTATTCCAGTAAAAATGTATTTTAGTTTGCAGATTAAATGGTATATACTAATATAGTTCACGGTTGGTTATATTCATGTCATTAATAAGAACAGCCTCAGAGGAAAATGGAAATTTGCGTGCAAATGATGGTCCTACCTTCCCAGTGGACTTAACTCCTTTCCAAATGCAAAAGTAACAGATGATCCAGGACAAGAGAAGACACAGGGCCAGCTCCCACTGCATGCTGCCAAACTCCTCGACACTTCCTGTGACGTTCAGAATTCTTCTCCTGAAAGCCACTCACATCTCAGCCTGACATTCTTTTGTACTCTTTAGTGTTATTTTAAAATCCTACTCACTCCCAGAATTCTCTCACTGGTGATGTAGCATTTTCAACAACAGTCCAGTTATATCCGTTGCCTCTTCCATCAAATTCAACACAGTTCTCTGTTGGAAAGGAACACAGATATTTAGGGTCTTATCATCATTCCTCAGAGGGAAAGCCTTCTAATTTCTCTAAAATATAAAACCTCTGGCAGCTTTACTTACAATGGAATTAATATCCAGAACATCGAGCAATGTTACGCAATAATAAATGATTGAACTCATTAACTGCTCTGGTTTCCCTTAATGTGGTGCAAATGCAGCAAGGCCTTACGGAATTCTGTATATATTTACATTGGTTGGACCTAAAAAGTCATTTTTAGGTGTCTACACAGTCTCCTTAATTACTGAAGAAATGTAGTGACAATTTGTTTTGTAGTACTATCGTGATTAAGGAGATCCCATAAAGACTTTTGTGTTTTTTCTTTCCTCGGAAGTTTATGTTCATTTTTGCTCAGTGTGTAAAGCTGATGTGATAAAGCTGCGTCACAAACCTGTGTTCCAGCTGTTTCTGCAGCTCGCCCAGGGGAGCTCAGAGTTGAAAGAGAAGAAAAGATAGAGGAAGGCCCAGGCCAGTATGACGATGTAGTAGATACTGGAGTACAAAACCACTATCTGACTGCCATAGCCTATCCCTGCAATGAATCGACATCGATATACAGTCCATTTATTTGTCCCACATTTATTTACATGACCAAGAAGACGACACACATCATATGGTGTGCAGGTGCTGAGTAAAAACTGATTATTTAATAGACTATAATGCCTATAAAATAAACAGAAAATAAATTGTTGTAACACAGAAACTATTGGACAAATTTTTAAAAAAAAGTGCAATGAATAAAGTTCAGCGGTAGAGGCCTGCCCACCTCTGCAGTTGCAGGCTACATTTAGAAAAGTCCAGGAACCAGAAATAATGCTTGAACACTTGGCTAAGTCAACACATGGTGTTAAATGTGTAGCAGAAGTCTGAGGGCTAATTAAATTACAGGCAGGATAAAATGTGTGACTGTCCACCAAGACATGAAAATGCACAATATTTATGTGGGCTTTACCTTCAAAAAGTGGACAGATTTTCCTCCAGCATGTTATACTTCCCTGACTGGTGTACTGACCGAGAGACGTCTCCAAGAGAAACAACGGGATACCGCAGGCAAACAGGAAGAGGACATAGGGAATGAAAAACACCCCTAAAAACATAAACAGACATGTTACAACACAATGTCAGCTGGTGAATGCAATGTGCTGTGAAAACTCTGTCTTCAGTATTGAAGTCCCCCAGTCCACCTGAAAGGCATTTCAATGGTGTTTGATGTATCATTTTCTTTATTTCCATTTCAAAATGCAACACATGGAACATATCCTCCCTCGTTATTCATCTTTACTGCTTATTTTCTACTAAGGTTTAGATGTTGATGGCCAAATAAAGGACAAATATTTGACTTTCAATTTTAAGTGAGACTAGATGCCTGCTGTATCAATTGTTTTATTCCAATCTTGACTATCTCTACTAATACCTCGAACTACCTGAACTCACCCCCTCCATTTTTGTAGCACAGATAGGGGAACCTCCACACGTTTCCCAGTCCGATGATTTGTCCTGCAACAGCCAAAAGGAACTCAATTTTACTGGACCACTGTCCTCTGCTGTGGGTGGTAGGAGCTGGATGAGCTTTGGCTGTGTTCAGCCTGAACTGGACATCTGAAGCGAATGAAGAATCCATTGTACTGCAGAGACAAAAGGTTATTGACAGAGGATAAATGTTGATCACGTTTTAGAATGTTAATGTAAAAACTTTAAAAAAAGAAGTCTGAAATGGCTGCCCTAGATTTTCTCCAGGAGAAGCTGGAGGAAACCCACACTGAAGAACATGCCAGCTCCAAACAGATGACTCAAAGAGGCGTTTTGGAATGTTACTGTGAAAACAAAAAGAAGTCTGAAATGTCTCACTGGGAAGCTTCACGTCTTTAAAAAAACAAAACATGAGTAACAAAAACTTAATGAGTAACAAAGTCCACTCAGACTTTTTAATAGTATGTTGAAATTTCAACAATGTGGAAAGACTAGAAAGCTCATTCTTTGTACTCTGCATTACAGCATGTAGGTTAACATGAAATTCCTCTTTGACAGACCATCAACCATGACAAAGACCATGAACAACTCAAGAGAACATCATGCAGGATTTACAAATCTTGAACAAATCAGACTAGTCCTATTAGTTGGATCAAGTCATATTAACAGTGTTGCAAAATAATTGTATGCACCATTTGTACCATGGTGATTTTTCTTCCAATCAATATCGATATATTCCAAAAAAACAAAATCGTCCCTCTTCTTTCAGTGAGTTCTCATCTGCACAGTTGCACTTTAAGGATGGGCGATACCACACTTTTGGGATTCGATACGATACCGATACTTTTTCTTGTATTTTCATCGATATCGATCCCGATACCGTTCATTTCTTACTGGCAATTTTTGTCAGTCAAAATATTATTACATTTAAGACAAATACAGACCATTTATATACAATTTATTATGGTCAATTGATTACTAGGATTTCCTTATCCTTTAAACCTGCATAAGACAGTTGTTCCATAAAAAAATAATTAGAACAATGTCTGACACCATCACACCTTTAGTGCACTTGAGGTATGTTATCACACTTTACTGAAGTCTCAGATTGCTTTTCAGAAATCGTATCATATTCACATTTTCTGCTTTAACACGATTGCGTCTCTGGCTGATTATTTCCTCCGGCTCTGCCTTTTGCTGACTGTGTCGGCTCGGCGCAGGCTATGTTGCAGGTTGATGCTCATTCCCTATCTCCTGTCACGTGACATGGGCCAGCTCAGTACGCCGCCAGGTATAGGGGTGTCTTGGCACATATTAATTTAAGTAACTAATCTAAAACGGCGGAAAGTGATGCATACACCCCAATTTATTTTTTTGTAGTTAGTATTGATATTTATAAAAGAACATCGATACCAAATGAGTAGCTTGTGAGTATCGATATATCGATACCACGGGATCGATCTGCCCATCCTTATTGCACTTATGAATGCCCATTCAGTAAAGTGGATAGGAGACAAAATGGAACAGAATCATAAGCAGATGTTGACCTTAGATGGTGACAAATCATCTCTATTTTCATCCCTGAGGTTTTGCAGGAAAGTCATAAATGTTAAAGTTATATTTTCTATTTTCTGTCTTAAGTGTATTCTTTTATTTGCTTTATAACCACAATGCATTACTTACCATCTTAGACCAGCTTTACCATCACATGACCAAGAACAGCCAGGTGATTTCAGACCATATTTGATAGGATTATTTAGCCCAAAGATTTTGAGTAATGGGGGGATGAAAGCGGGACAATGTCAAATTTTGGGGTCAGGAAACTCTTCAGTGGCGTTTCATCTGTTTATTCTATTCATGCCATGTCAAAAATGACTCCAGACTGCCTCATGAGTTCTGAGATCTGGATCTCCAGTTTGCTTCATTGTGTGTAAGTGATGCTTCACCTAAATGCTAAACAGTTATGAAAATCACAGATTTCTTCTGAGACTTGAGTGGCTTCATTACCTGACAGTTGTGGTGACCACAGCAGGGTTAAAGAACAAAAGGCAGGCAATTAATCTGAATTCATGAGAGATCAATTCTATTATTTCTGTTGTACATGAGGAGTTAATGGCACTGCAAACTTATCAGCAGGTTTTCTTTTTTCTACATCTAGTCACCATCTACAGCAGACATATTGACATGATTCAGTGGATATGCAGTAATGTTCAAAGTCAACACAATGCTGGCAGTCTCGGTGGGTCAGAAGAGGGTCAGTCGCACTTGGCATTAGGATAATTCCTCTTATCAATGCTGCTTTTGTGTTGCTGCCCTTGATTTTATTCAGGAGAAGCTGGAGGAAACCCACACTGAAGAACATGCCAGCTCCAAACAGATGACTCACACAGGCCCACAGGTTCAGAACTTCAACTGTACCCTTCTCCAGGAAAATGGCACCAATCTGTCTGAACACACACATCTTTGACGGTGCGTGTATCTGAGCAGTCATTGGATGAGCAGAGGAATTTAACCACTGACATTCTGAAGGTCGATTGCACGACACACATCAACCATACGCTCAGCCCTTCAGGCATGAGACACCTTTCACATCTAATCTGAAAGGCTTCTAAAGGTTTATATATAAAAAAAACATTCCCTGTTGTTTAAAAATTCCAATGTTGTATTGTCACAGTTAGAGTTTAGTCCAGAGTCATTTATCCCCCACCATGTGAGTGGTATGAATCCAGAACTGAGTCTCTGTTCCAGAGGGGACCCTGTCAGGAAGTCATCTACACAGGGAAAGTGTTGTAAAGACACTATATTGCCAAAGTATCCACTCACTTACCTCTTTAATTCATAAGGTTTTTCTTTCTTTTTTTTTAAATTAAGAATTTATTTTACAAATTAATCTTGAACCCAACTGCTGAAGAACCTGAAAACCGATGGACAATTACAAGACAGACAAACCACTAATAGACATATAATAGAGAAAAGTGAAAGGAAGAAAAAAAATACATCAAAACAAACAAAACACACAAAAAACAACAAATACAAAAAAGAACTGAACACAAACTACCCACACAAATATCTGTCCCTATGGACCTACAAACGTGTATACAAATCTTGTACACTGATAGATGTGAACATCATTCCACAGTACATGATGAAACAAGTTCATACTGCACTAACACTGAACACAAGCAACCACAATCAACATAATCTGTCTTCTAACCACCCAGTGAATGTTTCACAAGTGCGATATTGCGTCAAAAGTTTGTCTACACGATAGCTTATCTTTCATGGAGTTCTGTAGCTATAGATACTGTGTGTGTGTGTGTATGTTGAGTTTGCCACTTGATGTACTGATTAGTTAGACTGGGACACCAAAACCCTACCACACTGAACCAGGCAGTGGGGCTTAAGCAGCACAAAAAGACAGAGACTCCATAGACCACTGATGGGTAGAACATACGTAGTGGGCCAACCAGTATGTGGACAACCACAATCCCATGCGCAGGGCAGAACAGAAAAGGACTGCTGAAGGGGGCCCACGGTGCCAAAGGCACCATTACCCGGCGATGAGGGACAGTGCATCCCCACCACCCCCAGAGGCAGGACACCTCAGGCGCCGGCCCTCCATACGAGAGGCCCCACAACTCTAAGGGCCTGCACCCCTAGCCCTAGGCCCACATCAGAGTGACCAATCCATGAGGTTTAATATTATCCCTCAGCCTCACAAAGGATTCCCACAAAGTTCAGGAGTGTGTATATGGGACTTTTGATCCTTCTTCAAATTTTTGAGGACAGACACTAATGTTGGCTGAGAAGAACTGAGATCACAACTCTGGGCAGGCCAGGCAAGCTCTTCCAAACCAAAGTCGATCAACCATGTCTTTATGGGCTTTGCTTTGTGCACTGATTCGCAGTCAAATTGGGACAGGAAGAGGTCATACCCAAACTCCAAAATTTGGGAGCATGAAATTGCCCAAAACCTGAAAGACAACCCCCACACCATCTGCCCTCCGCCAAATGCCTTAAATGTCTGCTCTCCTGGGCAAGTGCCATACCAAGACCCCCTTGTTCGGGATTTGTCACTGCATTCGAACGCTTCTCCACTACTCTTAGAGTGCAGTGGCAGTGTGCTTCACACCACTGCATCCAATGCGTTGCAATGTACTTGGTAATGCAAGAAATGGATACAGCTGCTTGGCCCTAGAAACAAATTCCCTCAAGCTCTCTACATACTCATTTGGAGCTAAACTGAACTACTACAGGAAGTTTGGAGGTCTGCAGCTATTGATTCTGTAGGATGTTGGGTACCTTTGTGCACTATGCGCCTCACCATCTGCTGACCGTGCTCTGTGATTTTACAGAGCCTACCACTTTATTGCTGTGTTGCTGTCATTCCTATTCACTTGTTGTCATGCCACTAACAGTTGCCCATGGAATAATTAGTGGTGAAGAAATTTCACAGCAGACCTATTACACAGGTAAGATCTTATCAGTTTACCATGTTGGAATTCACTGACCTCCCGAGACCAACCCATTCTTTTACAAATCTTTCTAGAAGCAGTCTGGATACCTAGAAGCTTGATTTTTCATGCCGGTGGCCACGGAGGTGATTGTAACACTGTCTGAGGTATCTACTTTTGTTTATTGTTGAGATTTTTCTGTTCAACATAAAGTTTCCTTACAAGTTTCAGGGAGAAACTAGTTCTGAATAAAAACACCCATCAGGGATTGGCACGTGAATGCTTATGTTTTCCATCTGATGATATTTGACCAAAGTGCTGACACATTAGACATCAGATGCTAATGGAGAATTAAATACAAGGATAGGTTGCTTAAAACGAAATGTAGCCTTGATTATGACTTGAATGTATTTTTTTTATTCTTCTCTAGAGTTTAAGCAGTTGTTTGCCTCTTTTCAAATACGGCTACTGCACTGTAATTAGCATTCTTCTCCCAGACTGATCCACTTATACATGACCCATGTTGACTTCAACAAGTCAGTATCCTATCCGTGTTTCTGACCACAACAAAGAAAACAAACGCAGAGGCTCGGTGGTGAACAAGGTCATCTCACAGAAGGGTAAAAATGTCTTTCTTTACAGAGTTTACAGTTCTTCCTGCACTTACTCTAAGAGTTCACACTGCTTGGTCCTAGTGTTCTGTCTATGATCAGTCATGTACAGTTTACTTGTTAACTTTAGGCTCTTTTATTGTCTTCATCAACTTGATTTAATGACTTTTACATAATTACTGTCTCCATGATAATTGTTTCTTATGGATTATGCAGTTTGATTTTATTAGTTGATAAAAGCACGCAGTCTAGCCAGTATTGTCAACACAAACTGCCATATATCAGTATAACGAATAATATGTTAGAGAGGTATACAAACATTTGACATGCACTTGGATATACAACCTTTCCATTCTTAGTATGAACTCTGGTGAAGAGGTAATATAAGAGGATTAGACAAGCTTTAAGAAGCCCACTGCTGTCAACCTATAGTTTTTCAAATTAAATGAACTCTATTTGTGACCACTGCCTGAACTAATCCAGAGGATGGGCAAAAGCATGAAAATATGCTTAAAAAAATATTGAACCTTTGTGTCAGATGATGAATGCAATGAGCACGACCATAAAGATGACCACTAAATTAAATTTCAATTAAAAAAAATAATCAAATATTTTAATATAGAAAAACTATTCATTTAAAAAAAAAAACTGTACATGCAGTTTTACTTTTAAAATTCCTATTGCCTGAGTGGTGTTACATTTACAATAGTCTAAGCTTTAACCATTTAAGGTAATATAATATAAATCCTAATATTCAAACCACATTTAAAGAAGTGAAATTACAATTATATTCTGACTTTTTTTAACCACACTACAACACTGACATTGAGTATTAGTCTCAATACTCCAAAAGTTGACCCTTTTAACATCATTCTATGAAGAGACGGTCAAACTGAATCTGTCCCTAATTGCCAAATTAAAGGTGCTTCCTTTTAACTCCACAGGCACATTAAACATAAAACTGTTCTACAGATAAAACATTATGTCCTCTTATCTTAGTAATGTCATGGTTGAGATTAGTGAACTTTGCCTTAACATCATAGAATTTGTGGAATCACATATCTTTTACAGGCTGTTTCTTTTGAATTTGTTTTTATGTGCCCATTAAGATGAACACAAAAACCAGTATGAATGGAGCATTTTGCTGCAGCACAGCCAGTAACCTTTGGCCTACATAATAGTGCCAAATGCGACTAGCCTGAGTGTAACCATAAAGCCCAGCTGTCACTAAACTGAAAGAGTAAAACTAGCTTCCTGTTTAACAAAGCACTCAATGCACTACTATAAAAGCAGGAAATATTTGTGTAATGGAGTGAAATTTATAAAAGTACCTGGAGAAAGCAGCTTCACTGGGATAGTCTGAGGATTTGGGTTTTGTTTCCAGTGAAATTCACTCGGTGCCTTTAGATGAAGTTAACAGTTTCCCCACGAGTGAGTGAATACATGAGTGGAGGATTCAAACCACCATTTCTATGACAATAAGGAGAGGACGAGTAGGAGGGACAGAGCAGGGGGCAGGACCATGTCCGTTCTGAATGAGAGACTTTAGGGCGGAGACTCTGCCATGTGGTCTCTCCAGTACAGAGAAGAGTCAGTCCCAGTAGCAGAAGAGGCAGCATGGACCTAATAAATCAGTATATTTGACTGGGATGCATAACTGTAAAAATAATTTAGTGAGCTGAATGATTTTTTTTCTCTGAACTTTGCTTTTATTTTAATAAAACAAACAAACAAATAGCTCTCAGAAATTCAGATTTTAATCCTCGAGAGCAATTAAGTTTAAGCCTCAAATTTAAAATAAAATGGTTGCTTTAAAATAAATGTAGACTCAGACATATAAATATAAATTTCCAAATCTGGAAACCTGAAACTGAAAGTCAATTTTCCTAAAATGCATCACAGCAAAGTGATCAATTTGAATTTTTTCCCCCCTGCAGATTAGAGTTTAATCGGAAACAAGCAGCTGCAATTATGCACAATGTTGAGGTAGAGCCACTCAGTTCAAATTTAGCAGATTATTAATTACACAAAGTTGCAATGGAGAACAATTCAAGTTGTGTATCAGAACTAATATGTAGCTTATTACACTGGAAGAACATTTCGTGGAAAAGCCGACATCACGCAACAAGCAGATTATTGCCACATTATAAAGTACGGAAACCTGAAGATATGATATTACTGGATAGAGAGGAGAGCTGTGGAGGTCACAGAGTATGAAGAGTTCTACGGGAGGCAAGACATCACACATGTGGAGCAATCGGCACTCAAGTATGACAGGAGAGGGTGCATCATGAATGGTGCCTAGCTTTTAAAACCAAGCTAATGTCCTCAAAGCTTTTTTCAAGGTGCTTGGGGTTTTAGATGAGAAAACTAGATAAGTCATGTTTTTTAACGCCATGAGAGCACACATCACGTGTGAGGAGCTGGGAATGGCCAACACCTGGGTCTATGGCAGGGGTAGGCAACCTGCGGCTCTGGAGCCGCATGCGGCTCTTCAGCCTCCTTATAGTGGCTCCCGATGGCCATGACAAAAAAAACATGGAATGTTTTTTTTCTTTTATTATGGTCATTATGTGTTCATTTTGTTGCACAATTCCCCTAGGGTTTTAGTTGATACCATCTAAATAAAGTTTTTTAATTATTTTTTTATAATTTGTCACTTTAAATATATGTCACATCAACGTCAGCAGCCGTCGCCTTCACTTGCTGGTGGTACCACGGCGGGAACCCCTACCACTGTAAGCATGAAAAGAGCCCAAAAAAGAAAAAAATCGGAAGAAAATAGAGAGTTTAATGCAGCGTGGACATCTGCTTTTGCATTCACCGCCAATGACGCTGGCTTACCTGCGTGCTTGATATGTGGCGAGAAACTATCAAACAACAAAAAAAGTAACGTTGAAAGACATTTTCAAAGCAAGCATTTAGCATTTGCTGAAAAATACCCAACCGAAGATGAGCGCCAGAGAGCAATTTCGGAATTGCAACGACAAGCTGAAGAGAGAAACTATCTTTCAAAAAATGGATCAGCTCTCCACAGTCAACTACAGCTGCTAGTTTTTTGGCAGCTCAGGAGATCATGAAGAGGGGTAAGCCGTTCACAGACGGAGAATACATAAAAGAAACGTTTATTCAAATATCAGAGCATCTATTCTCCGATTTTAAAAACAAAAATGAAATTGTTCAGAAAATTAAAGACATGCCTCTCTCTGCAAAGACTGTTAAGGACAGGACCATTAAAATGGCAGCAAATATCAGTAGTAAGCAAATTGATGATATTAATTCAGCTCAAGCATTTTCAATTGCCTGTGATGAGTCAAGTGATGTAAACGATATTGAGCAGATAGCACTGTTATGCAGGTACGCCAATGCTAATGGGCCGCAGGAAGAACTGATTGAACTCATACCGCTTAAGGGCCAAACTCGGGGGCAGGACATTTGTGATGCTGTTGTGAGTTGTCTAAAAGATAAAGGGATAAACACCACTCACCTAGTGTCGGTATCTACTGACGGGGCGCCAAGTATGAGAGGAGCACAGAAGGGCTTTGTGAATTTACTTCAAAAGTCACTGGACCGAGATCTGATGACGTTTCACTGCATTATCCACCAAGAAGCACTTTGCGCACAAACATTTCCCCCTGAATGTGTGGAAGTAATGAACCTTGTTATTAAGATAGTGAACAAAATAATTGCGAATGGGTTAAGCCACCGACAGTTTTGTTCGTTGTTAGAAGAAGTCGAAAACACGTATTCAGATCTCCTGCTGCACGGTGGCTGTTCAGGGGGGAGGTGCTGAAACGCTTCGCTGCCTGTCTGGAGCACGTAAAAACTTCTTGGGAAATAAAGGCCTGGGTATCCTGAACTGGAAGACCCATCTTGGCTGGAAAAGTTTTACTTCATGGTGGACATGACAAGTTACTTGAACATGCTGAATAAAAATCTCCAAGGACAGGGAAGCACGGCACTGCACATGCTGGAGGAGATTTTGACATTTGAGCGCAAGATGACAGTGTTCGCCAGAGATGTACAAAATGGCACGCTCTCTCACTTCCCCTCCCTAAGAGAGTTCAAAGAAGCAAACAATCACATAAATTGTGATTATTTCCACCGTGCCATTACTGCAATGCAAGCTGCATTTGAAAAAAGGTTCAGTGAGTTCAGAAGGAGGAGAAACACTCTCTCTTCCCTGTCGCACCACTGAACAGCGACCCATCCCTGCTGAACACATCCGCATTCACAGGAGTAAGTAAGCCTGATCTAGAAATTGAACTGGCCGATATTGCGGATAAAGTTTTGTGGGTTAACAAGTTTAAATCCCTGTCAGCGGATCTTGAAGAAGTCGTCCGTCAGAGGGCTACTCTCGCTAAAGAGCACAAATGGAGTGATATGGAAAAACTACCCCAACCCGACAAACTTATTTTTGCAACATGGAATGCCATTCCCGACACCTATATCAACATGAAAAGGTGTGCATTTGGAGTCCTATCCATCTTTGGCTCAACTTACTTATGCGAACAAGTTTTCTCAAGCATGAACATTATAAAGTCCAAATACCGCTCCCGCTTCACCAGCGAGACTCTACAGTCCTGCGTGAAGATGAAAGTCACATCTTACAGCGCCGACATAGGGAAGATCTGCAGGGAAATGCAGACACAGAAATCTCACTAAACAGGTAAGAGGAACATAATTTAATAAGCTATTTTTTCAAAAAAATCCTCATACTCAGAACTGATGTAGTTTTTTTTGTATTTTAAGGTGCGTCCATTGATCACTGGCTGGCTGCAAACAACCGAAGAGGACGGGAGAACGCATGGGTTACTACTATTAAACATATGTATATATACATATATATATTAAAGTGGGCTTGTGTTTTGTTATTCACTGGTTTCAACTGTTAAAATTTAAATAAAGATTAAAACTTAGAAGTTTATAAACTCTGTAATTTTTTGCGGCTCCAGACACATTTTTTTGGGAGGGGGGTGGGCAAAGTGGCTCTTTTGATAAAAAAGGTTGCCGACCCCTGGTCTATGGTAATCGACTGTGAAAATCTCAAAATGTATGAAAGCCAACCCTGACAAGTGTTTAAACCTCAACTCTAACTCGAATGACGGGAAAACTTAAATTTATCCTGCTATTTTAATGTCAGAGTTGCAAAATATAAAACAGATTTTCAAAAATGTTAAAATGAAGGACAAAGAAAGAGGTTGACAAAAAGCATATAAAGTTCATGCTAAAGAAATTTATTGCATGATGTTCAACATTTGAACTGGATTAAGCACAGCCCAGTTCAGCGGGAAAGGGCCTTGGCCCCTCTGTAGTTTCCATTATTGGAACTGCAGGACTGTGTCCACACCTGTGTTGACAGTGTGGTCATCTATGTCACAGTCTGTCATCAGGTAATCATTCCACTCACCTGTCCCCAATCAGTAATCAACCTGGCATTTAAGCTCCTGCCTCCTGTTCCCTCTCTGCATTCAAGCGAGTCTTTCCAGCGTTCTTCTTCGGATTGATCACCCAGTACAGACATTGCCTGTTTTTTGACCACCCTGCCTCGCCTCTGTCCTGGAAAAGACCGCTGCCTTCTGTCTTCGACCCTGAGCTCATGGAGATCCCCTCCGGGTTCCGTTTGCTCCCGGCCGGCCAGTCGTGCGCTGCTCAGTTTGCTCTGGCGCACCAGGATCCTCTCCCCAAGCGTGCTGTGTTTGGAGCTGACTGCTCAGCCCTTGTCAATCTAACAATTATTTATGTTTTGCGACATCTGCCAAAATGTCTTAAAGGATGATATCGTCGCCACACAGGCCTCACTCCACAAACTAATATGCACGTGGTGCACTGGTTAGGGGAGTTGGGGTTTTTGTAGATGTTTCTTGTTTAATAATACGGCTTATTTAAGGTATTTATAATTTCAAAACTCTTACATTCTATATATAGCTAGCTATGTTACGGTTTGGGTTGTTACAGGACCCGAAAGCAGGCAACCCTAATGCAGTGATTTAAAGTTCTGTTACGACTTGGCTCAAAGTTGTAACAAATAGAGGGAATCAGCACACAGAAAGATCAAATCATCTAAATATTTTATTGAGAAACCCAAACCAAAATGATGAGACGGCCATGAGGTATGGTGGCAGCAGCCCAGCCAGAGAGCGAGACAAAGGAGAACCGCCCCTTTTATGTCCTCTGGCTCCTCCCAGCTCGCAGGTGAAACCAGTCTCACTGACGACCCACCCAGTCTCTGGGTAAACAAAACAAAACACATGGGTGGGCCGTCACACCCACCCCCCCCATAAGGAAAAGGTCCAGAATGGCACCACTCCTGTGCTCGGCTTAACCCATTTCCGCTCCTCCTGACTGAGCAACTTTGACCCCTTAAAGAAACAGAGCAAGAGTGACAGGGAAAAACCAAGGGATTAAGGCAAACAGAACACAAAATTTTAACCAGGCAGTGCCCTAGACAATGCATCTGCCAGGACATTCTCTGCCCCCTTTATATGGCGGATGTCTAAGTTGTACGGCTGCAGGAAAAGACACCATCTCATGAGTCACTGATTTTGGATTCTGCAAAGAATGGAAAAGAGTCAGGTTTAGTGATCTTGTTCACTTTGCGAAAATCAGTACATGGCCTAAAAGTATGATCTGGTTTAACCACCAGCAAACATGGTGAAGTCCAACTTGAACTAGAGGGCACTGCAATGTCAAGCTCTAACATGTACTTTACCTCTGACTCAAGCTATTCACGTTTCTTCGGTGAAACGCAATAAAAACGTTGCCGAATAGGTTGAGCATCTCCTACATCTATGTCATGCTTAATTAAGTGAGTACGAGAGGGAGTGTCCGAGAACAAGGAAGGGAAAGAACGTATCAATTCAATTAGCTGATCAGACAAATGATCCAACAACCTGTCTAACTTACTAAGAGACTCAGAGTTCCTAAGACGGCCCTGCATGATGCTATCATCAGGAACATTCACATCCTCCTTTTCACCCCCTACCAATACAGACATAGGGTCAGGATTTCCCACTGAGGCTGCCACTGCCACTTCCCCCAGTGTACCATTAGACAAAGACGGAAGGGCGTAATAAGGTTGCAACAGGTTTACATGGCAAAGCTGTGACTTCTTCCTACGATCAGGCGTTGCAATGATGTAATTCTGATCCGAGATCTGCCTTACAACAGCATAAGGGCCTGCAAATTTCGCCTGAAAGGGAGAACCCACCAAAGGAAGAAGTGCCAACACCTGGTCACCGGGGCTAAAGACCCGCTTTTCTACTCTACGGTCAAATAACCCTTTCATTGTCCTCTGGGACTTTTCCAAGTTTGCTTTTTCTAATTTTCCCACCGTTTCAGAACCAGAACTAGAATGACTCTGAGCTCGAGTGACTACCCCCACTGGATAAACTGCTGCGTCTGTATGCTTCCCACTACCGGCCTCCACAGTATCAGACCTAGTAGCCACTTCAGGGGTAGGAAGTGAACCACTCCGCACATGAGTCCTGGCTAAGTCATTTCCCAAGATCACCTGTATTCCTGCTACAGGCAGCTCTGGACACACCCCAAGTGAAACCTCACCCTGCACTAGATTTGAAGACAGAGATAAGTTATGTAAAGGAACAGTCAAAACATTTAGACCCATCCCCCTAACCTTAACACAACTGCCAGTGTCACTGTCCGAGGAAAATGGCAGCACTGACTCCAGAATAAACGAGTCCAAAGCACCCGAATCCCTTAGAATGTTAACAGGTACCCGTTTCCCACTTCCCACTAAGGACACAAAACCTTGGGAGACATAGGGACGATACCCTGGGTCAACTGACCTAAAGTCAGACTCGTCTAACCCTGAAACCACAGGTAGGTCGGGGTAACCACCACCATGGAGTTAGTATGCTGTTGCACAGCAGCTATTGCCCCAGCCTTTTCAGCAGCACGAACTGACACAGCTAAAGCCACAGGTTTTGCAGGACGGATTCCCTGGTAGAATCTGCTGTTAGACTTCAACACTGGACATTCCCTCTTCCAATGACCTTGTCCCAAACAGTAATTACAAGTTTTACCCTGGTACTGCTTCTCATGACTACCACCACTCTTAGGCAAATCAACTTCTACTTCCAAACTCAAACCATCCATTTGCCGACTACTGGAAGGCATGTCTCTACGACTCCAGTTTCCCCAGATCTTGTGAGTCAAGGCATACTCATCTGCTAAAACTGCAGCCTCCGATGCACTCTTTACTTTGTGCTCTGCCAGAAATGTAGCTATATGCTCTGGAAGAGTAAATCTGAACTGTTCCAACAAAAGAAGTTCACACAATTGTGGAAAGGTCTCTACTCCAGATGCCATTCGCCAACGATTAAAGAGAGTAGTTAACTCCCTAACAAACTCCACATATGTTTTATCATCTTGTTTTCTGGAAGTTCTAAATTTCTGTCGATATGCTTCTGGCACCAACTCGTACGCCTTTAAAACTGCAATCTTCACAGTGTTATAGTTTTCACTGTCAGCCATACTTAACGCAGAAAAGGCTTCTTGAGCTTTACCAGTTAGAACACATTGCAGCAGCAATGTCTGTTCAGAGTCAGACCACTTCCTCGCCTTGGCCAGCCTTTTAAACAACAAAAAAAAAGTATCAAGATCTTCCTCAGAAAAATTTGGAACCAGTCTCAAGTTACTTGCGACATCAAAATAAGTACTCTGTGCTGACAAGCTACCTTCAGAGGGACCAGAAAGTTTACCATCTTTGATCAGGTCAAGACGGTAACGCTCTAAACTCTGTTGCTCCTGCTTCAATTCAGCCTCACGTAATTGAACTTTCAGCTTTAGCTTCTCAAGTTCAAAAGCATACTCCTTAGCCTGTGCCTCCTTCTCCACTGCCTGCTGATGCTGTAATACTAGCAGTTCCTTCTGCTGCTCAAAAGTTAAAGCTCCAAACCCCTCAACCTGAGAAACCTGTTTATGAGGTTCCAGAGAACTACCCACTACTGGAGGCAAAACCTTCTGCTGCACCAGGTTTGCCTTTAAAGTAGACAATATCGTGTCTTTACGTGATGGCCTAGGGCACTCCACATCAAAATGCTCTGCAACTTTTAACAGTTGTTCTTTCTTGAGTCTTTAATAACTCCCAATTTGGATTCCGCAAGAACTCATCTACTGAAGCCATGTCCACAACACTAATGCTAGTACCCTGAATTACTCAAACCGTATAAACTTACCAAACCCCAGTCTAGCACTCTAACCAACAACAGTTGTGCCCGGCGTAAAGGCAATTAAGCACCTTCACCACCAACACAACAAGCTAGTCAACCTGGTGTGCACACAGCAGTCACATGTGGAGCAACTTTCCCCTAGCTACCTATCTAACCAGGGAGCTAACTAGCTAACTCAACCCCTAGACTTCATGCAAAAGTTGTGGTGGGAAGATTAAACACAAAGCCCAGTGACTCGGTTAAACGACCAGCACGCTGGCAGCCCACCTTGACAGTCCTGGAAGTGTCCCCGAGACAAATGCTCTAACCACACTAGTGCACCAAAATAACAAACTAAAACAACAAACAGGTCTAGTCACCCAGACCACCTTAGACCTACCGGGAAAGGTATCTCCAACACCTAGTGCCTGCCCTGAAGCACACCAGGCCAAAAACTTCTAAAACCATAAGTGGACAAAGCACTAACACTCTCTCTAACTTTAACACAACTGTATGCTAAACTCCCTCCAACATTTACATTTAACCTGGCAAACATCAACTGCCAAGAAAACAACCATTTCTTCAGGGATTTTCAAAATCCCGGACGAGCCCCCATTTGTTAAGACTTGGCTCAAAGTTGTAACAAATAGAGGGAATCAGCACACAGAAAGATCAAATCATCTAATATTTTATTGAGAAACCCAAACCAAAATGATGAGACGGCCATGAGGTATGGTGGCAGCAGCCCAGCCAGAGAGCGAGACAAAGGAGAACGCCCCTTTTATGTCCTCTGGCTCCTCCCAGCTCGCAGGTGAAACCAGTCTCACTGACGACCCACCCAGTCTCTGGGTAAACAAAACAAAACACATGGGCGGGCCGTCACAACTTTGTTACTCATTAAGTTTTTGTTCCTCATGTTTTGTTTTTTTAAAGACGTGAAGCTTCCCAGTGAGACATTTCAGACTTCTTTTTGTTTTCACAGTAACATTCCAAAATGCCTCTTTGAGTCATCTGTTTGGAGCTGGCATGTTCTTCAGTGTGGGTTTCCTCCTTCTCCTGGAGAAAATCTAGGGCAGCCATTTCAGACTTTTTAAAAAGTTTTTACATTAACATTCTAAAACGTGATCAACATTTATCCTCTGTCAATAACCTTTTGTCTCTGCAGTACAATGGATTCTTCATTCGCTTCAGATGTCCAGTTCAGGCTGAACACGGCCAAAGCTCAGCCAGCTCCTACCACCAACAGCAGAGGACAGTGGTCCAGTAAAATTGAGTTCCTTTTGGCTGTTGCAGGACAAATCAGACATAGGGTCAGGATTTCCCACTGAGGCTGCCACTGCCACTGCTCTTTCCCCCAGTGTACCATTAGACAAAGACGGAAGGGCGTAATAAGGTTGCAACAGGTTTACATGGCAAAGCTGTGACTTCTTCCTACGATCAGGCGTTGCAATGATGTAATTCTGATCCGAGATCTGCCTTACAACAGCATAAGGGCCTGCAAATTTCGCCTGAAAGGGAGAACCCACCAAAGGAAGAAGTGCCAACACCTGGTCACCGGGGCTAAAGACCCGCTTTTCTACTCTACGGTCAAATAACCCTTTCATTGTCCTCTGGGACTTTTCCAAGTTTGCTTTTTCTAATTTTCCCACCGTTTCAGAACCAGAACTAGAATGACTCTGAGCTCGAGTGACTACCCCCACTGGATAAACTGCTGCGTCTGTATGCTTCCCACTACCGGCCTCCACAGTATCAGACCTAGTAGCCACTTCAGGGGTAGGAAGTGAACCACTCCGCACATGAGTCCTGGCTAAGTCATTTCCCAAGATCACCTGTATTCCTGCTACAGGCAGCTCTGGACACACCCCAAGTGAAACCTCACCCTGCACTAGATTTGAAGACAGAGATAAGTTATGTAAAGGAACAGTCAAAACATTTAGACCCATCCCCCTAACCTTAACACAACTGCCAGTGTCACTGTCCGAGGAAAATGGCAGCACTGACTCCAGAATAAACGAGTCCAAAGCACCCGAATCCCTTAGAATGTTAACAGGTACCCGTTTCCCACTTCCCACTAAGGACACAAAACCTTGGGAGACATAGGGACGATACCCTGGGTCAACTGACCTAAAGTCAGACTCGTCTAACCCTGAAACCACAGGTAGGTCAGGGGTAACCACCACCATGGAGTTAGTATGCTGTTGCACAGCAGCTATTGCCCCAGCCTTTTCAGCAGCACGAACTGACACAGCTAAAGCCACAGGTTTTGCAGGACGGATTCCCTGGTAGAACCTGCTGTTAGACTTCAACACTGGACATTCCCTCTTCCAATGACCTTGTCCCAAACAGTAATTACAAGTTTTACCCTGGTACTGCTTCTCATGACTACCACCACTCTTAGGCAAATCAACTTCTACTTCCAAACTCAAACCATCCATTTGCCGACTACTGGAAGGCATGTCTCTACGACTCCAGTTTCCCCAGATCTTGTGAGTCAAGGCATACTCATCTGCTAAAACTGCAGCCTCCGATGCACTCTTTACTTTGTGCTCTGCCAGAAATGTAGCTATATGCTCTGGAAGAGTAAATCTGAACTGTTCCAACAAAAGAAGTTCACACAATTGTGGAAAGGTCTCTACTCCAGATGCCATTCGCCAACGATTAAAGAGAGTAGTTAACTCCCTAACAAACTCCACATATGTTTTATCATCTTGTTTTCTGGAAGTTCTAAATTTCTGTCGATATGCTTCTGGCACCAACTCGTACGCCTTTAAAACTGCAATCTTCACAGTGTTATAGTTTTCACTGTCAGCCATACTTAACGCAGAAAAGGCTTCTTGAGCTTTACCAGTTAGAACACATTGCAGCAGCAATGTCTGTTCAGAGTCAGACCACTTCCTCGCCTTGGCCAGCCTTTCAAACAACAAAAAAAAAGTATCAAGATCTTCCTCAGAAAAATTTGGAACCAGTCTCAAGTTACTTGCGACATCAAAATAAGTACTCTGTGCTGACAAGCTACCTTCAGAGGGACCAGAAAGTTTACCATCTTTGATCAGGTCAAGACGGTAACGCTCTAAACTCTGTTGCTCCTGCTTCAATTCAGCCTCACGTAATTGAACTTTCAGCTTTAGCTTCTCAAGTTCAAAAGCATACTCCTTAGCCTGTGCCTCCTTCTCCACTGCCTGCTGATGCTGTAATACTAGCAGTTCCTTCTGCTGCTCAAAAGTTAAAGCTCCAAACCCCTCAACCTGAGAAACCTGTTTATGAGGTTCCAGATAACTACCCACTACTGGAGGCAAAACCTTCTGCTGCACCAGGTTTGCCTTTAAAGTAGACAATATCGTGTCTTTACGTGATGGCCTAGGACACTCCACATCAAAATGCTCTGCAACTTTTAACAGTTGTTCTTTCTTGAGTCTTTAATAACTCCCAATTTGGATTCCGCAAGAACTCATCTACTGAAGCCATGTCCACAACACTAATGCTAGTACCCTGAATTACTCAAACCGTATAAACTTACCAAACCCCAGTCTAGCACTCTAACCAACAACAGTTGTGCCCGGCGTAAAGGCAATTAAGCACCTTCACCACCAACACAACAAGCTAGTCAACCTGGTGTGCACACAGCAGTCACATGTGGAGCAACTTTCCCCTAGCTACCTATCTAACCAGGGAGCTAACTAGCTAACTCAACCCCTAGACGTCATGCAAAAGTTGTGGTGGGAAGATTAAACACAAAGCCCAGTGACTCGGTTAAACGACCAGCACGCTGGCAGCCCACCTTGACAGTCCTGGAAGTGTCCCCGAGACAAATGCTCTAACCACACTAGTGCACCAAAATAACAAACTAAAACAACAAACAGGTCTAGTCACCCAGACCACCTTAGACCTACCGGGAAAGGTATCTCCAACACCTAGTGCCTGCCCTGAAGCACACCAGGCCAAAAACTTCTAAAACCATAAGTGGACAAAGCACTAACACTCTCTCTAACTTTAACACAACTGTATGCTAAACTCCCTCCAACATTTACATTTAACCTGGCAAACATCAACTGCCAAGAAAACAACCATTTCTTCAGGGATTTTCAAAATCCCGGACGAGCCCCCATTTGTTAAGACTTGGCTCAAAGTTGTAACAAATAGAGGGAATCAGCACACAGAAAGATCAAATCATCTAAATATTTTATTGAGAAACCCAAACCAAAATGATGAGACGGCCATGAGGTATGGTGGCAGCAGCCCAGCCAGAGAGCGAGACAAAGGAGAACCGCCCCTTTTATGTCCTCTGGCTCCTCCCAGCTCGCAGGTGAAACCAGTCTCACTGACGACCCACCCAGTCTCTGGGTAAACAAAACAAAACACATGGGCGGGCCGTCACAACTTTGTTACTCATTAAGTTTTTGTTCCTCATGTTTTGTTTTTTTAAAGACGTGAAGCTTCCCAGTGAGACATTTCAGACTTCTTTTTGTTTTCACAGTAACATTCCAAAATGCCTCTTTGAGTCATCTGTTTGGAGCTGGCATGTTCTTCAGTGTGGGTTTCCTCCTTCTCCTGGAGAAAATCTAGGGCAGCCATTTCAGACTTTTTAAAAAGTTTTTACATTAACATTCTAAAACGTGATCAACATTTATCCTCTGTCAATAACCTTTTGTCTCTGCAGTACAATGGATTCTTCATTCGCTTCAGATGTCCAGTTCAGGCTGAACACGGCCAAAGCTCAGCCAGCTCCTACCACCAACAGCAGAGGACAGTGGTCCAGTAAAATTGAGTTCCTTTTGGCTGTTGCAGGACAAATCAGACATAGGGTCAGGATTTCCCACTGAGGCTGCCACTGCCACTGCTCTTTCCCCCAGTGTACCATTAGACAAAGACGGAAGGGCGTAATAAGGTTGCAACAGGTTTACATGGCAAAGCTGTGACTTCTTCCTACGATCAGGCGTTGCAATGATGTAATTCTGATCCGAGATCTGCCTTACAACAGCATAAGGGCCTGCAAATTTCGCCTGAAAGGGAGAACCCACCAAAGGAAGAAGTGCCAACACCTGGTCACCGGGGCTAAAGACCCGCTTTTCTACTCTACGGTCAAATAACCCTTTCATTGTCCTCTGGGACTTTTCCAAGTTTGCTTTTTCTAATTTTCCCACCGTTTCAGAACCAGAACTAGAATGACTCTGAGCTCGAGTGACTACCCCCACTGGATAAACTGCTGCGTCTGTATGCTTCCCACTACCGGCCTCCACAGTATCAGACCTAGTAGCCACTTCAGGGGTAGGAAGTGAACCACTCCGCACATGAGTCCTGGCTAAGTCATTTCCCAAGATCACCTGTATTCCTGCTACAGGCAGCTCTGGACACACCCCAAGTGAAACCTCACCCTGCACTAGATTTGAAGACAGAGATAAGTTATGTAAAGGAACAGTCAAAACATTTAGACCCATCCCCCTAACCTTAACACAACTGCCAGTGTCACTGTCCGAGGAAAATGGCAGCACTGACTCCAGAATAAACGAGTCCAAAGCACCCGAATCCCTTAGAATGTTAACAGGTACCCGTTTCCCACTTCCCACTAAGGACACAAAACTTGGGAGACATAGGGACGGTACCCTGGGTCAACTGACCTAAAGTCAGACTCGTCTAACCCTGAAACCACAGGTAGGTCAGGGGTAACCACCACCATGGAGTTAGTATGCTGTTGCACAGCAGCTATTGCCCCAGCCTTTTCAGCAGCACGAACTGACACAGCTAAAGCCACAGGTTTTGCAGGACGGATTCCCTGGTAGAACCTGCTGTTAGACTTCAACACTGGACATTCCCTCTTCCAATGACCTTGTCCCAAACAGTAATTACAAGTTTTACCCTGGTACTGCTTCTCATGACTACCACCACTCTTAGGCAAATCAACTTCTACTTCCAAACTCAAACCATCCATTTGCCGACTACTGGAAGGCATGTCTCTACGACTCCAGTTTCCCCAGATCTTGTGAGTCAAGGCATACTCATCTGCTAAAACTGCAGCCTCCGATGCACTCTTTACTTTGTGCTCTGCCAGAAATGTAGCTATATGCTCTGGAAGAGTAAATCTGAACTGTTCCAACAAAAGAAGTTCACACAATTGTGGAAAGGTCTCTACTCCAGATGCCATTCGCCAACGATTAAAGAGAGTAGTTAACTCCCTAACAAACTCCACATATGTTTTATCATCTTGTTTTCTGGAAGTTCTAAATTTCTGTCGATATGCTTCTGGCACCAACTCGTACGCCTTTAAAACTGCAATCTTCACAGTGTTATAGTTTTCACTGTCAGCCATACTTAACGCAGAAAAGGCTTCTTGAGCTTTACCAGTTAGAACACATTGCAGCAGCAATGTCTGTTCAGAGTCAGACCACTTCCTCGCCTTGGCCAGCCTTTCAAACAACAAAAAAAAAGTATCAAGATCTTCCTCAGAAAAATTTGGAACCAGTCTCAAGTTACTTGCGACATCAAAATAAGTACTCTGTGCTGACAAGCTACCTTCAGAGGGACCAGAAAGTTTACCATCTTTGATCAGGTCAAGACGGTAACGCTCTAAACTCTGTTGCTCCTGCTTCAATTCAGCCTCACGTAATTGAACTTTCAGCTTTAGCTTCTCAAGTTCAAAAGCATACTCCTTAGCCTGTGCCTCCTTCTCCACTGCCTGCTGATGCTGTAATACTAGCAGTTCCTTCTGCTGCTCAAAAGTTAAAGCTCCAAACCCCTCAACCTGAGAAACCTGTTTATGAGGTTCCAGAGAACTACCCACTACTGGAGGCAAAACCTTCTGCTGCACCAGGTTTGCCTTTAAAGTAGACAATATCGTGTCTTTACGTGATGGCCTAGGGCACTCCACATCAAAATGCTCTGCAACTTTTAACAGTTGTTCTTTCTTGAGTCTTTAATAACTCCCAATTTGGATTCCGCAAGAACTCATCTACTGAAGCCATGTCCACAACACTAATGCTAGTACCCTGAATTACTCAAACCGTATAAACTTACCAAACCCCAGTCTAGCACTCTAACCAACAACAGTTGTGCCCGGCGTAAAGGCAATTAAGCACCTTCACCACCAACACAACAAGCTAGTCAACCTGGTGTGCACACAGCAGTCACATGTGGAGCAACTTTCCCCTAGCTACCTATCTAACCAGGGAGCTAACTAGCTAACTCAACCCCTAGACGTCATGCAAAAGTTGTGGTGGGAAGATTAAACACAAAGCCCAGTGACTCGGTTAAACGACCAGCACGCTGGCAGCCCACCTTGACAGTCCTGGAAGTGTCCCCGAGACAAATGCTCTAACCACACTAGTGCACCAAATAACAAACTAAAACAACAAACAGGTCTAGTCACCCAGACCACCTTAGACCTACCGGGAAAGGTATCTCCAACACCTAGTGCCTGCCCTGAAGCACACCAGGCCAAAAACTTCTAAAACCATAAGTGGACAAAGCACTAACACTCTCTCTAACTTTAACACAACTGTATGCTAAACTCCCTCCAACATTTACATTTAACCTGGCAAACATCAACTGCCAAGAAAAAATTTCTTCAGGGATTTTCAAAATCCCGGACGAGCCCCCATTTGTTAAGACTTGGCTCAAAGTTGTAACAAATAGAGGGAATCAGCACACAGAAAGATCAAATCATCTAAATATTTTATTGAGAAACCCAAACCAAAATGATGAGACGGCCATGAGGTATGGTGGCAGCAGCCCAGCCAGAGAGCGAGACAAAGGAGAACCGCCCTTTTATGTCCTCTGGCTCCTCCAGCTCGCAGGTGAAACCAGTCTCACTGACGACCCACCCAGTCTCTGGGTAAACAAAACAAAACACATGGGCGGGCCGTCACAACTTTGTTACTCATTAAGTTTTTGTTCCTCATGTTTTGTTTTTTTAAAGACGTGAAGCTTCCCAGTGAGACATTTCAGACTTCTTTTTGTTTTCACAGTAACATTCCAAAATGCCTCTTTGAGTCATCTGTTTGGAGCTGGCATGTTCTTCAGTGTGGGTTTCCTCCTTCTCTGGAGAAAATCTAGGGCAGCCATTTCAGACTTTTAAAAAGTTTTTACATTAACATTCTAAAACGTGATCAACATTTATCCTCTGTCAATAACCTTTTGTCTCTGCAGTACAATGGATTCTTCATTCGCTTCAGATGTCCAGTTCAGGCTGAACACGGCCAAAGCTCAGCCAGCTCCTACCACCAACAGCAGAGGACAGTGGTCCAGTAAAATTGAGTTCCTTTTGGCTGTTGCAGGACAAATCAGACATAGGGTCAGGATTTCCCACTGAGGCTGCCACTGCCACTGCTCTTTCCCCCAGTGTACCATTAGACAAAGACGGAAGGGCGTAATAAGGTTGCAACAGGTTTACATGGCAAAGCTGTGACTTCTTCCTACGATCAGGCGTTGCAATGATGTAATTCTGATCCGAGATCTGCCTTACAACAGCATAAGGGCCTGCAAATTTCGCCTGAAAGGGAGAACCCACCAAAGGAAGAAGTGCCAACACCTGGTCACCGGGGCTAAAGACCCGCTTTTCTACTCTACGGTCAAATAACCCTTTCATTGTCCTCTGGGACTTTTCCAAGTTTGCTTTTTCTAATTTTCCCACCGTTTCAGAACCAGAACTAGAATGACTCTGAGCTCGAGTGACTACCCCCACTGGATAAACTGCTGCGTCTGTATGCTTCCCACTACCGGCCTCCACAGTATCAGACCTAGTAGCCACTTCAGGGGTAGGAAGTGAACCACTCCGCACATGAGTCCTGGCTAAGTCATTTCCCAAGATCACCTGTATTCCTGCTACAGGCAGCTCTGGACACACCCCAAGTGAAACCTCACCCTGCACTAGATTTGAAGACAGAGATAAGTTATGTAAAGGAACAGTCAAAACATTTAGACCCATCCCCCTAACCTTAACACAACTGCCAGTGGTCACTGTCCGAGGAAAATGGCAGCACTGACTCCAGAATAAACGAGTCCAAAGCACCCGAATCCCTTAGAATGTTAACAGGTACCCGTTTCCCACTTCCCACTAAGGACACAAAACCCTTGGAGACATAGGGACGGTACCCTGGGTCAACTGACCTAAAGTCAGACTCGTCTAACCCTGAAACCACAGGTAGGTCAGGGGTAACCACCACCATGGGTTAGTTAGTTGCACAACAGCAGCTATTGCCCCAGCCTTTTCAGCAGCACGAACTGACACAGCTAAAGCCACAGGTTTTGCAGGACGGATTCCCTGGTAGAACCTGCTGTTAGACTTCAACACTGGACATTCCCTCTTCCAATGACCTTGTCCCAAACAGTAATTACAAGTTTTACCCTGGTACTGCTTCTCATGACTACCACCACTCTTAGGCAAATCAACTTCTACTACTTCCAAACTCAAACCATCCATTTGCCGACTACTGGAAGGCATGTCTCTACGACTCCAGTTTCCCCAGATCTTGTGAGTCAAGGCATACTCATCTGCTAAAACTGCAGCCTCCGATGCACTCTTTACTTTGTGCTCTGCCAGAAATGTAGCTATATGCTCTGGAAGAGTAAATCTGAACTGTTCCAACAAAAGAAGTTCACACAATTGTGGAAAGGTCTCTACTCCAGATGCCATTCGCCAACGATTAAAGAGAGTAGTTAACCCTAACAAACTCCACATATGTTATCATCTTGTTTTCTGGAAGTTCTAAATTTCTGTCGATATGCTTCTGGCACCAACTCGTACGCCTTTAAAACTGCAATCTTCACAGTGTTATAGTTTTCACTGTCAGCCATACTTAACGCAGAAAAGGCTTGAGCTTTACCAGTTAGAACACATTGCAGCAGCAATGTCTGTTCAGAGTCAGACCACTTCTCGCCTTGGCCAGCCTTTCAAACAACAAAAAAAAAGTATCAAGATCTTCCTCAGAAAAATTTGGAACCAGTCTCAAGTTACTTGCGACATCAAAATAAGTACTCTGTGCTGACAAGCTACCTTCAGAGGGACCAGAAAGTTACCATCTTTGATCAGGTCAAGACGGTAACGCTCTAAACTCTGTTGCTCCTGCTTCAATTCAGCCTCACGTAATTGAACTTTCAGCTTTAGCTTCTCAAGTTCAAAAGCATACTCCTTAGCCTGTGCCTCCTTCTCCACTGCCTGCTGATGCTGTAATACTAGCAGTTCCTTCTGCTGCTCAAAAGTTAAAGCTCCAAACCCCTCAACCTGAGAAACCTGTTTATGAGGTTCCAGAGAACTACCCACTACTGGAGGCAAAACCTTCTGCTGCACCAGGTTTGCCTTTAAAGTAGACAATATCGTGTCTTTACGTGATGGCCTAGGGCACTCCACATCAAAATGCTCTGCAACTTTTAACAGTTGTTCTTTCTTGAGTCTTTAATAACTCCCAATTTGGATTCCGCAAGAACTCATCTACTGAAGCCATGTCCACAACACTAATGCTAGTACCCTGAATTACTCAAACCGTATAAACTTACCAAACCCCAGTCTAGCACTCTAACCAACAACAGTTGTGCCCGGCGTAAAGGCAATTAAGCACCTTCACCACCAACACAACAAGCTAGTCAACCTGGTGTGCACACAGCAGTCACATGTGGAGCAACTTTCCCCTAGCTACCTATCTAACCAGGGAGCTAACTAGCTAACTCAACCCCTAGACTTCATGCAAAAGTTGTGGTGGGAAGATTAAACACAAAGCCCAGTGACTCGGTTAAACGACCAGCACGCTGGCAGCCCACCTTGACAGTCCTGGAAGTGTCCCCGAGACAAATGCTCTAACCACACTAGTGCACCAAAATAACAAACTAAACAACACAACAGGTCTAGTCACCCAGACCACCTTAGACCTACCGGGAAAGGTATCTCCAACACCTAGTGCCTGCCCTGAAGCACACCAGGCCAAAAACTTCTAAAACCATAAGTGGACAAAGCACTAACACTCTCTCTAACTTTAACACAACTGTATGCTAAACTCCCTCCAACATTTACATTTAACCTGGCAAACATCAACTGCCAAGAAAACAACCATTTCTTCAGGGATTTTCAAAATCCCGGACGAGCCCCCATTTGTTAAGACTTGGCTCAAAGTTGTAACAAATAGAGGGAATCAGCACACAGAAAGATCAAATCATCTAAATATTTATTGAGAAACCCAAACCAAAATGATGAGACGGCCATGAGGTATGGTGGCAGCAGCCCAGCCAGAGAGCGAGACAAAGGAGAACCGCCCCTTTTATGTCCTCTGGCTCCTCCCAGCTCGCAGGTGAAACCAGTCTCACTGACGACACCCAGTCTGGGTAAACAAAACAAAACACATGGGCGGGCCGTCACAACTTTGTTACTCATTAAGTTTTTGTTCCTCATGTTTTGTTTTTTTAAAGACGTGAAGCTTCCCAGTGAGACATTTCAGACTTCTTTTTGTTTTCACAGTAACATTCCAAAATGCCTCTTTGAGTCATCTGTTTGGAGCTGGCATGTTCTTCAGTGTGGGTTTCCTCCTTCTCCTGGAGAAAATCTATAGGGCAGCCATTTCAGACTTTTTAAAAAGTTTTTACATTAACATTCTAAAACGTGATCAACATTTATCCTCTGTCAATAACCTTTTGTCTCTGCAGTACAATGGATTTCTTCATTCGCTTCAGATGTCCAGTTCAGGCTGAACACGGCAAAGCTCAGCCAGCTCCTACCACCAACAGCAGAGGACAGTGGTCCAGTAAAATTGAGTTCTTTTGGCTGTTGCAGGACAAATCAGACATAGGGTCAGGATTTCCCACTGAGGCTGCCACTGCCACTGTCTTTCCCCCAGTGTACCATTAGACAAAGACGGAAGGGCGTAATAAGGTTGCAACAGGTTTACATGGCAAAGCTGTGACTTCTTCCTACGATCAGGCGTTGCAATGATGTAATTCTGATCCGAGATCTGCCTTACAACAGCATAAGGGCCTGCAAATTTCGCCTGAAAGGGAGAACCCACCAAAGGAAGAAGTGCCAACACCTGGTCACCGGGGCTAAAGACCCGCTTTCTACTCTACGGTCAAATAACCCTTTCATTGTCCTCTGGGACTTTTCCAAGTTTGCCTTTTCTAATTTTCCCACCGTTTCAGAACCAGAACTAGAATGACTCTGAGCTCGAGTGACTACCCCCACTGGATAAACTGCTGCGTCTGTATGCTTCCCACTACCGGCCTCCACAGTATCAGACCTAGTAGCCACTTCAGGGGTAGGAAGTGAACCACTCCGCACATGAGTCCTGGCTAAGTCATTTCCCAAGATCACCTGTATTCCTGCTACAGGCAGCTCTGGACACACCCCAAGTGAAACCTCACCCTGCACTAGATTTGAAGACAGAGATAAGTTATGTAAAGGAACAGTCAAAACATTTAGACCCATCCCCCTAACCTTAACACAACTGCCAGTGTCACTGTCGAGGAAAATGGCAGCACTGACTCCAGAATAAACGAGTCCAAAGCACCCGAATCCCTTAGAATGTTAACAGGTACCCGTTCCCACTTCCCACTAAGGACACAAAACCTTGGGAGACATAGGGACGATACCCTGGGTCAACTGACCTAAAGTCAGACTCGTCTAACCCTGAAACCACAGGTAGGTCAGGGGTAACCACCACCATGGAGTTAGTATGCTGTTGCACAGCAGCTATTGCCCCAGCCTTTTCAGCAGCACGAACTGACACAGCTAAAGCCACAGGTTTTGCAGGACGGATTCCCTGGTAGAACCTGCTGTTAGACTTCAACACTGGACATTCCCTCTTCCAATGACCTTGTCCCAAACAGTAATTACAAGTTTTACCCTGGTACTGCTTCTCATGACTACCACCACTCTTAGGCAAATCAACTTCTACTTCCAAACTCAAACCATCCATTGCCGACTACTGGAAGGCATGTCTCTACGACTCCAGTTTCCCCAGATCTTGTGAGTCAAGCATACTCATCTGCTAAAACTGCAGCCTCCGATGCACTCTTTACTTTGTGCTCTGCCAGAAATGTAGCTATATGCTCTGGAAGAGTAAATCTGAACTGTTCCAACAAAAGAAGTTCACACAATTGTGGAAAGGTCTCTACTCCAGATGCCATTCGCCAACGATTAAGAGAGTAGTTAACTCCCTAACAAACTCCACATATGTTTTATCATCTTGTTTTCTGGAAGTTCTAAATTTCTGTCGATATGCTTCTGGCACCAACTCGTACGCCTTTAAAACTGCAATCTTCACAGTGTTATAGTTTTCACTGTCAGCCATACTTAACGCAGAAAAGGCTTCTTGAGCTTTACCAGTTAGAACACATTGCAGCAGCAATGTCTGTTCAGAGTCAGACCACTTCCTCGCCTTGGCCAGCCTTTCAAACAACAAAAAAAAAGTATCAGATCTTCCTCAGAAAAATTTGGAACCAGTCTCAAGTTACTTGCGACATCAAAATAAGTACTCTGTGCTGACAAGCTACCTTCAGAGGGACCAGAAAGTTTACCATCTTTGATCAGGTCAAGACGGTAACGCTCTAAACTCTGTTGCTCCTGCTTCAATTCAGCCTCACGTAATTGAACTTTCAGCTTTAGCTTCTCAAGTTCAAAAGCATACTCCTTAGCCTGTGCCTCCTTCTCCACTGCCTGCTGATGCTGTAATACTAGCAGTTCCTTCTGCTGCTCAAAAGTTAAAGCTCCAAACCCCTCAACCTGAGAAACCTGTTTATGAGGTTCCAGAGAACTACCCACTACTGGAGGCAAAACTTCTGCTGCACCAGGTTTGCCCTTTAAGTAGTACAATATCGTGTCTTTACGTGATGGCCTAGGGCACTCCACATCAAAATGCTCTGCAACTTTTAACAGTTGTTCTTTCTTGAGTCTTTAATAACTCCCAATTTGGATTCCGCAAGAACTCATCCTACTGAAGCCATGTCCACAACACTAATGCTAGTACCCTGAATTACTCAAACCGTATAAACTTACCAAACCCCAGTCTAGCACTCTAACCAACAACAGTTGTGCCCGGCGTAAAGGCAATTAAGCACCTTCACCACCAACACAACAAGCTAGTCAACCTGGTGTGCACACAGCAGTCACATGTGGAGCAACTTTCCCCTAGCTACCTATCTAACCAGGGAGCTAACTAGCTAACTCAACCCCTAGACTTCATGCAAAAGTTGTGGTGGGAAGATTAAACACAAAGCCCAGTGACTCGGTTAAACGACCAGCACGCTGGCAGCCCACCTTGACAGTCCTGGAAGTGTCCCCGAGACAAATGCTCTAACCACACTAGTGCACCAAAAAACAAACTAAAACAACAAACAGGTCTAGTCACCCAGACCACCTTAGACCTACCGGGAAAGGTATCTCCAACACCTAGTGCCTGCCCTGAAGCACACCAGGCCAAAAACTTCTAAAACCATAAGTGGACAAAGCACTAACACTCTCTCTAACTTTAACACAACTGTATGCTAAACTCCCTCCAACATTTACATTTAACCTGGCAAACATCAACTGCCAAGAAAACAACCATTTCTTCAGGGATTTTCAAAATCCCGGACGAGCCCCCATTTGTTAAGACTTGGCTCAAAGTTGTAACAAATAGAGGAATCAGCACACAGAAAGATCAAATCATCTAAATATTTTATTGAGAAACCCAAACCAAAATGATGAGACGGCCATGAGGTATGGTGGCGCAGCCCAGCCAGAGAGCGAGACAAGGAGAACCGCCCCTTTTATGTCCTCTGGCTCCTCCCAGCTCGCAGGTGAAACCAGTCTCACTGACGACCCACCCAGTCTCTGGGTAAACAAAACAAAACACATGGGCGGGCCGTCACAACTTTGTTACTCATTAAGTTTTTGTTCCTCATGTTTTGTTTTTTTAAAGACGTGAAGCTTCCCAGTGAGACATTTCAGACTTCTTTTTGTTTTCACAGTAACATTCCAAAATGCCTCTTTGAGTCATCTGTTTGGAGCTGGCATGTTCTTCAGTGTGGGTTTCCTCCTTCTCCTGGAGAGAAAATCTAGGGCAGCCATTTCAGACTTTTTAAAAAGTTTTTACATTAACATTCTAAACGTGATCAACATTTATCCTCTGTCAATAACCTTTTGTCTCTGCAGTACAATGGATTCTTCATTCGCTTCAGATGTCCAGTTCAGGCTGAACACGGCCAAAGCTCAGCCAGCTCCTACCCCAACACAGCAGAGGACAGTGGTCCAGTAAATTGAGTTCCTTTGGCTGTTGCAGGACAAATCAGACATAGGGTCAGGATTTCCCACTGAGGCTGCCACTGCCATGCTCTTTCCCCCAGTGTACCATTAGACAAAGACGGAAGGGCGTAATAAGGTTGCAACAGGTTTACATGGCAAAGCTGTGACTTCTTCCTCTACGATCAGGCGTTGCAATGATGTAATTCTGATCCGAGATCTGCCTTACAACAGCATAAGGGCCTGCAAAATTCTCGCCTGAAAGGGAGAACCCACCAAAGGAAGAAGTGCCAACACCTGGTACCGGGGCTAAAGACCCGCTTTTCTACTCTACGGTCAAATAACCCTTCATTGTCCTCTGGGACTTTTCCAAGTTTGCTTTTTCTAATTTTCCCACCGTTTCAGAACCAGAACTAGAATGACTCTGAGCTCGAGGACTACCCCCACTGGATAAACTGCTGCGTCTGTATGCTTCCCACTACCGGCCTCCACAGTATCAGACCTAGTAGCCACTTCAGGGGTAGGAAGTGAACCACTCCGCACATGAGTCCTGGCTAAGTCATTTCCCAAGATCACCTGTATTCCTGCTACAGGCAGCTCTGGACACACCCCAAGTGAAACCTCACCCTGCACTAGATTTGAAGACAGAGATAAGTTATGTAAAGGAACAGTCAAAACATTTAGACCCATCCCCCTAACCTTAACACAACTGCCAGTGTCACTGTCCGAGGAAAATGGCAGCACTGACTCCAGAATAAACGAGTCCAAAGCACCCGAATCCCTTAGAATGTTAACAGGTACCCGTTTCCCACTTCCCACTAAGGACACAAAACCTTGGGAGACATAGGGACGATACCTGGGTCAACTGACCTAAAGTCAGACTCGTCTAACCCTGAAACCACAGGTAGGTCAGGGGTAACCACCACCATGGAGTTAGTATGCTGTTGCACAGCAGCTATTGCCCCAGCCTTTTCAGCAGCACGAACTGACACAGCTAAAGCCACAGGGTTTGCAGGACGGATTCCCTGGTAGAACTGCTGTTAGACTTCAACACTGGACATTCCCTCTTCCAATGACCTTGTCCCAAACAGTAATTACAAGTTTTACCCTGGTACTGCTTCTCATGACTACCACAACTCTTAGGCAAATCAACTTCTACTTCCAAACTCAAACCATCCATTTGCCGACTACTGGAAGGCATGTCTCTACGACTCCAGTTTCCCCAGATCTTGTGAGTCAAGGCATACTCATCTGCTAAAACTGCAGCCTCCGATGCACTCTTTACTTTGTGCTCTGCCAGAAATGTAGCTATATGCTCTGGAAGAGTAAATCTGAACTGTTCCAACAAAAGAAGTTCACACAATTGTGGAAAGGTCTCTACTCCAGATGCCATTCGCCAACGATTAAAGAGAGTAGTTAACTCCCTAACAAACTCCACATATGTTTTATCATCTTGTTTTCTGGAAGTTCTAAATTTCTGTCGATATGCTTCTGGCACCAACTCGTACGCCTTTAAAACTGCAATCTTCACAGTGTTATAGTTTTCACTGTCAGCATACTTACGCAGAGAAAAGGCTAACTTGAGCTTTACCAGTTAGAACACATTGCAGCAGCAATGTCTGTTCAGAGTCAGACCACTTCCTCGCCTTGGCCAGCCTTTCAAACAACAAAAAAAAAGTATCAAGATCTTCCTCAGAAAAATTTGGAACCAGTCTCAAGTTACTTGCGACATCAAAATAAGTACTCTGTGCCGACAAGCTACCTTCAGAGGGACCAGAAAGTTTACCATCTTTGATCAGGTCAAGACGGTAACGCTCTAAACTCTGTTGCTCCTGCTTCAATTCAGCCTCACGTAATTGAACTTTCAGCTTTAGCTTCTCAAGTTCAAAAGCATACTCCTTAGCCCGTGCCTCCTTCTCACTGCCTGACTGCTGATGCTGTAATACTAGCAGTTCCTTCTGCTGCTCAAAAGTTAAAGCTCCAAACCCCTCAACCTGAGAAACCTGTTTATGAGGTTCCAGAGAACTACCCACTACTGGAGGCAAAACCTTCTGCTGCACCAGGTTTGCCTTTAAAGTAGACAATATCGTGTCTTTACGTGATGGCCTAGGGCACTCCACATCAAAATGCTCTGCAACTTTTAACAGTTGTTCTTTCTTGAGTCTTTAATAACTCCCAATTTGGATTCCGCAAGAACTCATCTACTGAAGCCATGTCCACAACACTAATGCTAGTACCCTGAATTACTCAAACCGTATAAACTTACCAAACCCCAGTCTAGCACTCTAACCAACAACAGTTGTGCCCGGCGTAAAGGCAATTAAGCACCTTCACCACCAACACAACAAGCTAGTCAACCTGGTGTGCACACAGCAGTCACATGTGGAGCAACTTTCCCCTAGCTACCTATCTAACCAGGGAGCTAACTAGCTAACTCAACCCCTAGACTTCATGCAAAAGTTGTGGTGGGAAGATTAAACACAAAGCCCAGTGACTCGGTTAAACGACCAGCACGCTGGCAGCCCACCTTGACAGTCCTGGAAGTGTCCCCGAGACAAATGCTCTAACCACACTAGTGCACCAAAATAACAAACTAAAACAACAAACAGGTCTAGTCACCCAGACCACCTTAGACCTACCGGGAAAGGTATCTCCAACACCTAGTGCCTGCCCTGAAGCACACCAGGCCAAAAACTTCTAAAACCATAAGTGGACAAAGCACTAACGCTCTCTCTAACTTTAACACAACTGTATGCTAAACTCCCTCCAACATTTACATTTAACCTGGCAACCTTATGTCCTCTGGCTCCTCCCAGCTCGCAGGTGAAACCAGCCTCACTGACGACCCACCCAGTCTCTGGATAAACAAAACAAAACACATGGGCGGGCGTCACAGTTCAAAAATAGGTTTTGTTTAACAAACCAAAACTGGCAGTCCTCCTGGACTGCAAGGAGGCACTAGTTTAATCTTCCGGGGCGCACGAAGAGCTCCAGCGCGGAGCCAACGCAGGAGTCAGGTTCTGCACGTTTACAAGTCCAGCAGGACGGTATAGACCTCAAACGAGCAGGGGAACACACCAAACACCCCAACGCTGGTAGGCAGGCGCGCCCTCCTTAAATAGGTGGCCTGATGGAGATTACCGACAGATGTGCCTGCCTGCAGCGCCAGCTGTTGCCAATTGAGTCCTCCATGCCCCCTGCAGGAAAAACCAAGCACAACCCAGAACCCTGGACCCCAACATGCTAGCCACTAAAATGTCAAAATCTTCCAATACTGGCTGCCACCAAGTATCATGTATGGACCAGTGACTGGTGAAGATGGTTAGTGGCTATAGTGTAACATTAAACTTTACTGTCATAAGGCCTGAAGATAAAATGTGTTCTGGAAAATGTGTCTTTCCTTTTTCACGTGTATGGCACATAACGCTAAGCAAAGAACTTCAGGATGTCTTCTGAATTTCTTTTTTGGAGGTCCAGGAAAGCAGATGTGATCCACATCAGGAACATGGCATTTATATGTAATAGAAATCATTTCAGGAAAAAAGTGAGGTCAACCTTTGTTCATGTCTTCTTTATATAAAGAAGACGCTTTAAAAGCATTAAATAAACTCAAGACAGTTTATTGTTTAAATGGGCATAGGTTTATTTGACTTGTGCTGAATTCATGATTGTACTGCTGACATTCAAATAATCTGAACTAAACTCCTCTTTGTAAAACAATTTTATAGCTCTACAATGTTGGATTGTGTAAGTAATCTGCTGTATAACATTCTTTTTTTTTTTTAAAACTTCCATGTGCTTCAATGAAACATTTAATAAACGTACAGAAATATACTTCCTAGGTAGAAATTCAGATGAATGTGTGTAAAATCAATAGGCTTAATAAAAAAAATTGAACTTTTAAAAATGCAATAGATGTGTTAGGCGTATTTTTTGTATTTATATATTTTTTTTAATTAAAAGGCTCACAACAGTCGTAACAAATGCTCAAAGTGTGCACCTTCAATGAAGGTGAATAGAAATATTTTCAGTCTGGGAACTCCAGGTACAGATACATTATCTTAAATAGTTTATTTGTTATGAAACATATGAAAGAAAAAATCACATTTTCATTCAATCTAGGGAAGGTGACTGACTTGTTTTGTTGATGTAGGTCTGATTCTTTCACCTTAATAGATCACTATGATCTGGTCACCAAGTAACCCTGTTTAACAAGGAATAAGTCACCCTTACTCTGCACATTGTTTTAGCACCCCTCCTGGTCACATTGCAATAAATTAACTCAGGTACTTTTTAGTTTTAAATACATAACCTACATCAGCTGATATTCAACTGACATGTCCAGAAATGGTTTCCATTGCGTTGTTCAGCTTTAGAGGGACTATATGCAGAAGTGTGCACACCTAGCCTCTCTGCGGGAGATTTGTTGGTCAAATGTTGACATGCCAGTCTGTCCTCAGTAGATTTTAGACAGACATTAAAGACATTAAAGTAGTCTATCATACAGTGTTCCTGACGTGTCTTCACTCAATGCCATTTAGAGTTTAGTTCAGATATTTTGTTGCACCTTTCAAGTTGTAATGAGTGCTTATCCAATCAGAGAATGCGTACGTATCACATTCAGCATAAGACCATGTGGGTGGTCATGGTGTTGGAGACTCGAGATCTGATTGACTTTTGTAAATGACTGTTAACTTATAGTGCATTGGAGCCTGCTCTCTTGATTCCGAAGGCCTCGGGCAGATTTAATAGACCTGACAACACAAGCTACCTAGATAAATCTCGTACATAAAATACAACACTGGAAGCAATGCAACCAAGTGGATATATTATGGCATGAAGAGAAAAAACTATGAAGAATAATTTTATCTACATATTTATTGAAAAAAAAGCAACAAAAACAACCTTTTCTGAGTACGTTTGAGACAGCAGAGATAGCTTTGTTGTCTCTAACAGCTCACCAATGGTCAATGCTAAGGTAATGGGATGGTTATTGCAATGATTACAATATATATTCGGAGCTATCAAGTGTATGACTTACCCAATATTTTGGGTTTCACATAATGAGTTTTGATTTATAAATATGTCATAGGTAGGAACAAGGGTTATTGCTTTAATAGTAAATAATTTGTTTTTGTGACATCTGGATCTGCACCACATAGTTTTGATTTCATTAGGATATCAATGTCATGATCTGACATAAAGGAAGTCAGTTCAGGAGTGTTCTTCATTGATTTGGTCATTGTAAGGCCTTCATCTGGAGTGCACAAGTGTGAGAACCTCTGAAAGAGAAGATTGGGACATTTCATTTTAAAGACACACAAATCACCCTATTAATACAATGGCCCAAGTCATTTTTTCAAGCTTTTGGGAAAACACAATTTTTTTTACTATGCAGAACACATCATAATCAAGCCAAAAACTAATTTTTGTTAAAAAATTACAAAACCATTATTTTAACAAGATGATGAATTGTTTTATTTTGGAGGTCCGGTCTTTGAAATTTGTGCGACATCTAGTGGTGAGGAGACATTACACAGGAAAGTAATTAACTATGACGCCGTTTTTTTAGCGCGTCAGACAATCTACGGTGGCTTAAAGGGACCAAAATTGGAATGACACCATAGAAACATGAAGGAACAACATTTTAGCACCTGTGGAAGGAGACCTGCATCATTATTCATATAATTTATTCCTATATTTAATAGTTCATATTATATGAATGGTTTCTCACATCAGATTAACAAATGGGGCTTTAAAATATAACAACACACAACAAAAAACTTTACAGTAAAAAGATGCAATTGCTTTGTATGATTTGGTTATAATGCTATACTTTTTAAATGGTAGTTCTGTATAGGTTTTACCTGTCGTAGTGTTCCAGGGGTTCTAACCACTTTGAAAACCATAACAATGGGGACCATGAGGGTTGACGAGAGGGTGAACCACCAGCTGAGAGCGTACCCCCACCATGGATAATCAATGGTGTTGTTGAACTTTAGAGGAGTGTATTTGATCAGTGAGAAAAGAAAAGTTCCCTGAAAACAGAATTACATAGAAATAGGAGTTCTTCCACTGCTGGTTGAAGCCAGATATATATTTGCGCATGCATTACTCACCAAGCACACTAATGGTGTAATGAACTTTAAACAATATTTGATGAGAGGAAAAAGTTTGTATCCTATCATGTCTTCAATGTTTTCATAAAACCTGTCTGCACCTGTAAAAAGACAGAAAAAAGAATGATAAAATCCAACATTACAGGAAGCAGCCATGACTTTTCCTCTCATCAACTGACCATAGATCCAACTGACACACACAGATTGGAGAATGGCAAACAGAAGTAGAGTCATTCCACTGCAGGCATAGTAGTCAAACAACTGGAAGATGTACAGCCCACCCTGTGTGTGAAATGTCCTGTGGTCATTCAGCAGCAGTAAAGATAAATTGCAAGAAGAGGGCTGAGATATTGTAATTTCTTCTTACTTGAGTAACCATTGAAAGACCGATAAAGAAGCAGACAACACAGATGGCAAGAAGAAGAATTTTTCGCCGATGGCCAACGTGGAAGAAGGATGGATACATGTCGGAAATTGCAGTCACGAGAGCTTCCAGACCAACAAACTGGAAAACAGTTTGACAGTAAAATGTTAACATCTTCAAAGTTACAAAAAGTACTGAGGGATATTTAATCTTTATATATTTCTTAATCAACATGCATGCAACATGATATGTTTGGCAGAAAACAGGGTGTCGCGCTGAAGGCTGGACTCACCCCGCTAGAAAAAGAGTTCAGTACATACGTCACGGGTGTTAGTTACAGTGTGACATGATGCTCAAATCTGAGTACAACTGGTCACACTCACAGAATAAT
Source organism: Takifugu flavidus (assembly GCF_003711565.1). Taxonomy (NCBI): domain Eukaryota; kingdom Metazoa; phylum Chordata; class Actinopteri; order Tetraodontiformes; family Tetraodontidae; genus Takifugu; species Takifugu flavidus. The sequence continues at coordinate 9,528,239 of NC_079523.1, read as the reverse complement.
TGATTGTGTACAAGGCAGATTAGTGTTGGTGGCCATCAAGACACCCTTGACTGTTCTTCAGGACAGAGTAGAGCAGCAGTGATCCTGGATATTAGAATGTGCATTATTGATGTTGAGATTTGGCTCTTGGTCTGTAACCACTGTTGATTCCGAAGCTTTCCCATGAAATTATGTTTATTCAAGATTAAAATTTTCAGCCAAAATATTACTATTACTTTTGCTGTAGTATAATTAATGTTACTAATTCTCTCAAAATTCTAGTTTGTACTTTAGACTTGACCTTTACTTTTATTTCGAGTCCTGAAGGACATTCTGAGCTTTCAGCGACCATATCTTGTTTTCCATTCTTCCCAGAGAAAAAGCATTTGTATCAGTGTATTCTCAGATTAATGTTAACTGAAGGTCAGTGTTCTATTGTAGTTTATTACATTCAGTGTTTTATGAAGTGGGAAGTCAATTGTTTTTTGGCAACTTAAAGTGCTTATCAGCCACTTCATCATGCATCTTGTCTAAACTTGCATTGGCGGTAAGCATTATTGCTAGCTTTATCCATGGAGATGTTTCAATCACATTTGTGCCCCTAAAATATAGTCGTTGGATTTTGAGTATCTGTTGATACCAATTCCTGATCCGATACTTTTGCAATACAGTTAGAGAAAAACTAGAAATGAATTAAAACAGGTAGCAGGTATACCCTGCCTGACTGAAAGGCCTACCACATCTCCATTGGTGCCCACTGGTGGCTTCCAGTCACCCCTCACAGATAGTTGTCCTTAGGACTTGATAACTGTCTATTTTATCCTATCTCCTCTCCACAGCCAAAAGCTTGCTTTTTCTGCTTTCTCTGAGAGCTCTATGGTTGCTTGTGTTGCACTTTCCCCTCTCAACAGGCATGTCATTGAGCTAACAAAACCCCTTGTACTAACCTCCACAGAGAAGAGACACTTTTTCCATCCACTCTCTCTAAAATGTGCAATCAGGCCAGAGTACAAAGCCTTCTGCTTTTAGTGCACTTTCTCTTTCTGTTCCTCCCATGGAACAGTCAGCTTAATCAGTAACACTGATATTCCAGCCATCAGGAGCATTGACACTATTCTCCCTTTGGAGGTATCTGCAGTTTCGCCTTTTCTTGGGAACTAGGCCCATTCCTGGCTTGCTGACTGGCTCCTGTGACTAGCCTCTCTTCTTCTCCCCTCCACCACCTCTACAAGCTTCCTGAACAGCTGGTAGGGCCTCTATCTGAGCCTGCCCTGGGTGAGTGTGGTCTTCCATTCTGCGAGAGTGTGTTTGAGGGAAGCATATGTGGTTCTAGAGTGGTTGCATGAATGCATGCTTTATTTCAAGCCACCACTGGAGGCTTCAGGGAATGGAAAGGTGTTTCCATGATTGGGAAAACTGATTCAGGCATGTGGCAGCTTCCAGGAGTCTGCCCAGCTCACTCACAACCTCCTCTCACATTGTCCAGTGCCGCTGTTACCCTTGCGCCTCTACCTAGGGGGACAAACCTAACTTGACAATGATTAAAAACCATTTGAACTAACTGGAGTTTTTACATGTATAATCCACATTGTAGGCATCAACCTTCTCTTGATGCAACCTGTCCTTTGCTTTCGAAGTTCAGGAATGTCCCCATGCACAAAAGTAATTGACATTCATCGGTCATGTACAGTGTGCCGTTTGTAAAACCGGCCACACTAGAAAGAGTTTTGTCACATTTTGCTCCAAACTACATTCAAAAGAGTGGTGTAACTTTATTTAACTCACTTTTTAGGATACTTACAGCAAAAATTGCCATCTTAAGAATATATTAAACATTACAAAATGTTAAGTCTAAATCTAAGTGTTTAATCTAAATTCAAATTTTAAATCAGACTGTTAAATCTAAATCTAAATTGAATGTTTAATATAAATCAAATGTAAAATGTAACTCTGAATCTAAATGCTAAATTTAAATTTCAAATCAAAATCTAACTGTTCTAAGTATAAGTGTTAAATCTAAATGTAAATGTTAAATGTAAATTTTCTTGGGTGAAACTTTATAAAGTATGTACCTAGTATGCAAATATACACTGCTGGGAACAGGATTACCTCTGTTCGTAAATGTATTCCCGACATATCTAGTGTATAAACTCTCTGTTAACAGCTATGCGTGTTCTGGATTAGATTCCTCAGTAGACTGTGATGGTGAGCTATATCACTCCATTTTGGAGAATCATTGTGATATTGTGTGTGATTTCAGTTTCCAGTTGTTGTTTCCTTTCCTCCCCTAATTTTGCTCATCATGCATTTCATTTTGCTCAGTTGAGAGAACCAATTATAAAATTTGCACATATGTTCAAAATTGGGACCCCACTACAAACATGGGCCCCCTACACAGAGTGCATCCTGCCTATAGGGAGGGGTGCAATTAAATACTGTGATTTATCATTTTTCTGTCTCAAACTCCATGATTTGTGCCATTGCTTGTCTCCTACACAATGTTGACGCCCTCAGGTCAGGCACAAGTAAAGAAAGATTGAAAAAATTGTCTTCTGATCAATTCAAGAAGAAGATCCATTTCATCAATAAGCAGAGGGAGATTCCTAATGGCAGTCCTATCTGAACCCCTTTTAAACATCCATTGACAGCTTAGGTTGGTGGCAGCATCAGACTGTCAGTTGTCAACCTCCCATAGAGCATTAAATGGAAGGTTGAGAGTCTCCACAGTGTTCAAAAATGGCTCAGTGGCCTCTTAAATGTGTGAGCTGACCTGGCTGTCCAGTCCCAGCAGGATGATTGTAGCAAAAAATAAAATTGACCAGAAGTGAGGCACAGGCATCATGGCAACAGCTCGAGGGTAAGCAATGAACGCCAGGCCAGGACCTGCAGCGAGAGGGACAAGAATGAAAGAAAATCATACGGCTGCTTTCTTTTCCCACAATATTTCTCACTAAGCATGAAATAAACCAACGTCCGATAGTCACGCTCACCTGACTCTGCTACATTAGATATGTCTGTGTTCTGCTCATATGCCATGAAACCGAGTGCGGAGAAGATGGCAAAGCCGGCTACAAAACTAGTGCCGCTGTTCAGAAGGCACAAATACAAACAGTCCCTAAAACAACAACAAAATGTTAAAAAAGTCTCACAGCCTGTTGCTTCTTTTCAGACATTGTTGGCATCCAAAAATGCAAAAGTTATAATATATACAAACTCACCTGTAACAGTTGTTGTTGTACTTATTGTAACTCCCAAGAGCAATTAGACACCCCATGCAAAGGCCATAGGAGTAAAATACCTGAGTACCAGCATCCATCCATACCTACAACACAAACAAGGAGCCGAAGCATTTGCTGTCAGAGACACAGCAAACAACTGAAATATAGTTCGGAAAACCACCGTGAGCACCAACAAATTCCATGAAATGAGATCTGTTCTTGCCTGTGGGTCAGCAAGACGGGCTGGATCTGGCCAGAGATAGAACTTAATCCCATCTAAGGCACCAGGTAAAGTGAGTCCTCGAACGAGCAGCACAAGCAGCATCAGATATGGAAAAGTGGCAGTAAAGTAAACGACCTGCCGAGAAGCCATGTTGGGAATTCATTTGGCAGAGTTAGGAATTATTCCAGTAAAAATGTATTTTAGTTTGCAGATTAAATGGTATATACTAATATAGTTCACGGTTGGTTATATTCATGTCATTAATAAGAACAGCCTCAGAGGAAAATGGAAATTTGCGTGCAAATGATGGTCCTACCTTCCCAGTGGACTTAACTCCTTTCCAAATGCAAAAGTAACAGATGATCCAGGACAAGAGAAGACACAGGGCCAGCTCCCACTGCATGCTGCCAAACTCCTCGACACTTCCTGTGACGTTCAGAATTCTTCTCCTGAAAGCCACTCACATCTCAGCCTGACATTCTTTTGTACTCTTTAGTGTTATTTTAAAATCCTACTCACTCCCAGAATTCTCTCACTGGTGATGTAGCATTTTCAACAACAGTCCAGTTATATCCGTTGCCTCTTCCATCAAATTCAACACAGTTCTCTGTTGGAAAGGAACACAGATATTTAGGGTCTTATCATCATTCCTCAGAGGGAAAGCCTTCTAATTTCTCTAAAATATAAAACCTCTGGCAGCTTTACTTACAATGGAATTAATATCCAGAACATCGAGCAATGTTACGCAATAATAAATGATTGAACTCATTAACTGCTCTGGTTTCCCTTAATGTGGTGCAAATGCAGCAAGGCCTTACGGAATTCTGTATATATTTACATTGGTTGGACCTAAAAAGTCATTTTTAGGTGTCTACACAGTCTCCTTAATTACTGAAGAAATGTAGTGACAATTTGTTTTGTAGTACTATCGTGATTAAGGAGATCCCATAAAGACTTTTGTGTATTTTCTTTCCTCGGAAGTTTATGTTCATTTTTGCTCAGTGTGTAAAGCTGATGTGATAAAGCTGCGTCACAAACCTGTGTTCCAGCTGTTTCTGCAGCTCGCCCAGGGGAGCTCAGAGTTGAAAGAGAAGAAAAGATAGAGGAAGGCCCAGGCCAGTATGACGATGTAGTAGATACTGGAGTACAAAACCACTATCTGACTGCCATAGCCTATCCCTGCAATGAATCGACATTGATATACAGTCCATTTATTTGTCCCACATTTATTTACATGACCAAGAAGACTACACACATCATATGGTGTGCAGGTGGTGAGTAAAACTGATTATTTAATAGACTATAATGCCTATAAAATAAACAGAACTTTCACTGCTGTATGACTGTATGCTTTTTTTTTTTTTACCAACACAACTCCAAATAGGATTTAGATGAAAATAAATTGTTGTAACACAGAAATGATTTGTTGAATTTCCATTTTAAAAAAATGTGTGCAATGAATAAAGTTCAGCGGTAGAGGCCTGCCCACCTCTACGGTTGGAGGCTACATTTAGAAAAGCCCAGGAACCAGAAATAATGCTTGAACACTTGACTAAATAGAAACAACAAGATTACACAAATAACATAGAAACTCACAACCAGTAAAAGCCAAACCAAGCGTATCATGTGCATTATAACAAAAGATTGTTTTTGCAAAAAAATGTGTGAATGTCCACCAAGACATAAAAATGTGTCACAGCTGCAGGCAATCATGCTTCGCCCCGCACACCTGTTGTGCATCTGGACACTAATGAGCCCCTTTCTTAATCCCTGGAGGCACACCTGCTCCCTGCCAGATCGTTATTCGTGTTCCGATGACTTTCCAGCGTATTCCTGTTTGCCTGCCTGCCCGGTTCCAACCTTGCCTGTTCCTGACTATTCTGTTTAGCCTGCTCCCCGGTAAACCCTGTCTGTTGTCTGTTTCTGACAATAAAGCGGTGTCAGCCAAACTCGTGTATCGCATTTGTCTCATCTGGTCTATGACAAAAATGCACCATATTTATGTGGGCTTTACCTTCAAAAAGGGGACAGATTTTCCTCCAGCATGTTATACTTCCCTGACTGGTGTACTGACCGAGAGACGTCTCCAAGAGAAACAACGGGATACCGCAGGCAAACACGAAGAGGACATAAGGAATGAAAAACACCCCTAAAAACATAAACAGACATGTTACAACACAATGTCAGCTGGTGAATGCAATGTGCTGTGAAAACTCTGTCTTCAGTATTGAAGTCCCCCAGTCCACCTGAAAGGCATTTCAATGGTGTTTGATGTATCATTTTCTTTATTTCCATTTCAAAATGCAACACATGGAACATATCCTCCCTCATTATTCATCTTTACTGCTTATTTTCTACTAAGGTTTAGATGTTGATGGCCAAATAAAGGACAAATATTTGACTTTCAATTTTAAATGAGACTAGATGCCTGCTGTATCAATTGTTTTATTCCAATCTTGACTATCTCTACTAATACCCCGAACTACCTGAACTCACCCCCTCCATTTTTGTAGCACAGATAGGGGAACCTCCACACGTTTCCTAGTCCAACGATTTGTCCTGCAACAGCCAAAAGGAACTCAATTTTACTGGACCACTGTCCTCTGCTGTGGGTGGTAGGAGCTGGATGAGCTTTGGCTGTGTTCAGCCTGAACTGGACATCTGAAGCGAATGAAGAATCCATTGTACTGCAGAGACAAAAGGTTATTGACAGAGGATAAATGTTGATCACGTTTTAGAATGTTAAAGTAAAAACTTTAAAAAAAGAAGTCTGAAATGGCTGCCCTAGATTTTCTCCAGGAGAAGCTGGAGGAAACCCACACTGAAGAACATGCCAGCTCCAAACAGATGACTCAAAGAGGCCCACAGATTCAGAACTCTGCCACTGTACCCGGGAAAATGGGGGACAAAACTGACAGTGTGTTTCGGAGTAGTCATTTGATGAATGGCAGAACCTAACCACTGACATTCTGACGGTCGATTGCACGACACATAAACCATAAGAGTATTTAATTTTTATAATTTTCAAGATTTTAAGCAATCATCTGTGTCGTTGTCACACATGGCAACGGTATCATAATTATTTTCTCTGACTGATCCAGTTGAACAACATCTATGTTAACATCAAGAAGTCAGTGTTCTATTTATGTTTCTGACCACACTTAAGACAACAAATGTGGAGGCACTCTTCCTGCGTTACTCTTAGGAGTTCACACTGGGTGCCTGGTCCAAGAGTTCTGTCCATAGTAGTTCAATGCTAATTTATGATTGAAATTTTGAGCAAAAGGTCATCTGTTAGTTTTTCGAAGACATTCCAGTTATTGTCCAAACCCGCTGCTGTCAGTACTGCTGTCAGGTTTAAATAAATGCTGTTTGTGATATTTCAATCCAGAACATGGAGTTTTAAATGTTCAATTTTTAAAACTTTGTACTTGAGAGCACCGAGTTGCATAAATAGTGTTGCACTTTTACACTGTACACACACACACACACACTCAGAATAGATTTGAGTTATCCCTGCCCACTAACTTTGACAGACAAAATTATTATTCAAGACAAAATTATTATTTAAGTACTGCAACACAGGACAACACAGGATTAAATGCATACATGTGCTTGACTGTCTTTTTACATTAAAAAATATAATTATTTCACATTTATGCATTTTATAACAATTTTAAAAAACTATAAAAAAGTCACTAATTAATTAAATGATTGATTTATTTAATTAATTTTGGCACTTTTGGTCCTCCATACCAGGATGCAAAATCTATCTTTTGTGCCATCTTGCCACACAGACAGCATCACAGCACCGAGGCTCTGCTAGCACATCTGCAGGTGGCAGAGTCAATTCTTCTGACAATTCTGTTACACTCGCATTTTTCTCTCCTTATGCAGATAAATTGTTAAAGTAGCGGATTGCTTGTTTAGAAAAAATAAAGTAAAAAACTTACTCAACTCAGGAAACTAATACATGATCTTTTCTCAAAAAAACTAATCAGAGTCTAATTCACTGAAAGTAACTAGCCAGAATGTAACTATAAGGCCCAGCTGTCACTAAACTGAAAGAGTAAGAGTAGCTTCCTGTTTAACAAATGTACTATAAAACTGGAAAAAGTTTTGTGAACTGAATTGAGATCATAAACACGTACCTGAAGTAGGCAGATTCACTGGGATAGTCTGGGGATCTGTGTTTTGTTTCCAGTGATACTCAAGGTGGGCCTTTGGACGAAGTAAAAAGTTTGTCCACATGGAGAAGTGAGTGGTGGAAAATTCTAAGTACTGTATTTGTATGACAGAGCAGGGGGCAAGTCCATGTCTATTCTGAAGTGACTTTAGGTCAAGTTGGCCAAGTTGTCTCTTCAGTGGAGAAGAGGCTGTTCCAGTAGCAGAACAGACAGCACGGACCCAGTTAATCTCTGTATTTTACTGGGATGCATAACTAAAACATTAACTTTAATAAAAAGTGAGAAATTTTGATTCTACTTAAAAAAAAAAAAAAAATCTCTTTTCTGAACATCTTTTATAGAAAAACAATTCTGAGAAATTTAGACTTTAATCCTTAACAAAAAGTAACATTGGACCTCAGATTAAAAAAGTAAAATAATTTAATTTTGAATTAAATACCAAACTGAATTCTGACTCAGAGAAACACAAATTGTTTTCAGAAAAACCTTTTAATGTCCAAAATCTGAAAACTTGAAATACCACACAAGCACAATTTTGTTAAAAGGATAATGGAAGAGTCATCAACTTATTTATTTATTTTATTTTCCCTGCATATAATTATAGTTTATATAACTATATCAATAACAAGGGATGCATTCATTAAGAATGTTGATGTCACTCAGTTCACATTTAGCAGATCATTAATTACTAGAATATGTAATGGAGAACAATTGAAGTTGGATATCAGAATTAATGTGTAGCATATTACGCTGAAATCACATTTAGTGGAAAAGCTGACATCACACAAACACAATATTACTGTCAAATTTTAAAGAACTTTGAAAATGTCATAATATCACTGTAAAGAGAGGAAAGCTGTGGAGGTGAGTATGAAGAGTTTTACAGGATGCTGCTGCTGCAAGACATCACACATGTGGAGCAATGAGCACTCAAGTATGACAGGAGAGGGTGCATCATGAATGGTGCCCAGCTTTTTAACAAACCAAGCTAATGTCTGCAAAGATTTTCTCAAGGTGCTTGGGTGTTTAGATGAGAAAACAGATAAGTAATCTAAATGTCACTAACATCATGCAAGTGCACATCATGTGCCAGGAGCACTAGCACTTGGTCATAGACTGTGAAATCTTGAATTTTAAGAAAGCCAGCTCTGATTAATATTTAAAACTTAAGTCAACTACAATTGTCCTATGTATAAGTAGCAGCAACAAAGCAAGAGGCAAATGAACACTTTAATTCACATTAGACTATGGCTAGATACATGTTTCGTTGCATGCATAACACTAATAGAATAACAATAACTAATAACATGTCTGTATAGTGCACACCTTTATCTTTAGTCTCTTCTTTCCTTCTTTTCCTTACTTGGCTTTTATTTTCCATCCTTCATCTGTCCAATTGGCACTCCAGAATCAACTGATTCGAATCAACTGATTAGTCATGTTCATCCAAGATGTTGTTGGGTTTGAGTATGGGTTGCTTACACCCATAAGTGGATATGGAAATAAGTGGTAATGAGCTCACCTAAAACCTTTTCGTTGGATCTCGTGTGCCTTGAACTAAACAAAATGAGATCAAAAGTAATTTCTTCCCCTCTCGTTCGCATTGCGCTCCTACATGGATTGTCAACATTGCCTATATCAAAACCCACCACTGAGAAGGATGATATCAGAGGTATTACATTACCTCTGTGAGAGAAAGAGAGTGTGTTTGTGTGTGTGTGCTGGCTGGTTTCAGTTGGTTCGAAAGGAAATACTGGTTTTGTTGGTCTCAGTAACCACTCCTTACAGAAACCCATTTTTTTCCTGGACTTGTTAATGGAGAGCTGCTGGTGTTCTTTGAGACAACTGCGGCAGAGACTGTGGCAGGAAAAATTCCCATCAGACACAAGGTAACTGATTGCTGTTTTTATATGACTTTTTCTTGCACGTAACTTTGTTTTAGGTTTTATTTAGACTTCAGATTGTAAAGCTATTATTGGCCTTCTTAAAATGAGAGTTTGATCATCAGTTTTTGTTTTGATAATATAGAAATTATAAATATCTGTCCCCTGACTTTCAGGAGAGCTTAGAGATGCCATAGAGCTCAGAACCACCTTTCATTACAGATGGAGTTCAATTGCAATTACAAAACAGTCTCGCTAAGGCCCCGCTTTCCACACATTCTGCAGCTTGAAGATTAAATGTATTGTACTTCAGTGAATTATCTACTCTATTTTAAAAGTGAAAATAGGACGGATTAGAGGGTGCCACTGGTTGTATTTTGTCTTGTCATGGGATATAGTATGATGTTTAATTTGTAGCTAAGAAGACTGAAGGGTTTTAGGTACACTTGTAGGTATGCTAGTATCTAAAACTCTTACATCCGCTACAACCATGTTTCACTCTACTTGCTAAGCCTAGCTACTACCTAGCCTTTGCATAATCAATAAACTTCATTACATGCGGTCTTTTTATAATCAAGGTTAAAATGGACCTAAGATCAAACTCACGGGTGCAGATAAACCAAACAAATGCGGTGACCAGACCAGGGCACATTAATGGGAACCCTACAGGGAGAGAGGAATGGGGCAGTAAGATTGAGTTCATTCTTGCTGTAGCTGGACATATTGTTGGCCTGGGAAATGTCTGGAGGTTTCCATACCTTTGCTACAAAAACGGAGGAGGTAATGTAGAAGGCTTTCAAAATGCACTGTGTTCTCACAAAACTATATTGTCAAATATGGAGTTTAAAAATATCATTGTTTGTACTTCTAGTCAGTAATTTTAACTGTATTTTCTAGGGGTTTTCTTTATACCATATGTTTTATTTTTGTTCACCTGTGGTATCCCAATCTTCTTCATGGAAACATCTTTGGGTCAGTACACCAGTCAGGGCGGTATAACATGTTGGAGAAAAATCTGTCCTCTTTTTGAAGGTAGGACGTTTTGCATGTGAAGTTATCTCACAACATCATGAATGAAAAATTCTTAGCACTAATATCTGATCCCGCATTTATGGCAGAATGGCCTGTGATTGTCATGTTCAAAGTTTCAGGTTCGAGTTAGTTATCCTTCCTTTGATTTAATTTTGTGTATAACCTAATAACCCGATGCCTTCAAGTTCATCCATGTTTATCTGTGAAGATTACATCTCTGTGTCTCCACAGGCATAGGTTATGGCACCCAAGTGGTTGCTTTATACACGGGAGTGTATTACATAATTATTTTGTCATGGGCATTTCTCTACCTGTTCTCATCCTTCTCGTCTGAGCTTCCGTGGACAAGCTGTCACAATAGCTGGAATACACGTGAGAAACTATTACGTTACCTTAAACCAGTCAGCGGATTAACTGCCAATCAGAATTCACAATTGCACTTATTCCTTCCCTTACAGCTCAATGTATTGGGTACAATGACTCTGTCTCTTTGCTTTTGTATGGAAATACGACATCTTCTGTTGTAGAGTTTTGGGAGTAAGTAGAATTAAAAACAGTGTTATTAAAGGGAAGGATTTTTTAACTAAATCTTTTTCTTGATAATTGCAGAAAGAGGATCTTGGGCCTGTCTCGTGGAATTGAGAAAGTTGGACATATTCGCTGGGACTTGGCTCTGTGTTTACTTCTCGCTTGGCTATTGTGTTATTTCTGTGTCTGGAATGGAGTTAAAACAACAGGAAAGGTAAAGTCTTCAAATTGTCCTTATTTTTTGTGTCCAATTAAAGGTTCTATATATTTGCAACATTTAAAGTAAAAAACACAAACCTTTTATCTCAGGTGGTTTACTTCACTGCCACATTTCCATATGTAATGCTGGCGGTACTTCTTGTCCGTGGGCTTACGTTACCAGGAGCCAAAGATGGATTGATGTACTACCTCTACCCAGAACCTTCACGCCTGGCTGATCCTGAGGTACTGCACTTTTTTCTTTTACCTTAACTGACTGCTTCAGCTGACAGGGTTGAGCTTTGCAACTCACTAGCAGTCAGTAGTATCTGCCTGTCTACCTACCAACCTGCCCACTCACCCACCCGCCCACCTACTAGTGATGTAAACCTGTCCATAAACTTGTCTATAAAAGGTGTGGATGGATGCTGGCAGCCAAATTTTCTACTCTTATGGAGTATGCACTGGAGCCCTCACATCTTTAGGAAGTTATAACAAATACAACAACAACTGCTACAGGTTTGTGTTTGTTATTCTACTTTTCAGTTCAGTCATTTTCTTTTATCTCAAATTGTACATGGATGTAACTTTTATGCTGGTCTTTCTTCACAGAGACTCAATTTACCTGTGCCTGTTAAACAGCCTAACAAGTTTCGTAGCTGGTTTTGCCATTTTTTCTGTCCTCGGGTTTATGGCCAAGGAGCAAGGGGTGGATATATCAGTGGTGACTGAATCAGGTGGGTGGGAGTTTATAATACTTGACAGATAGTCTTTAGTACACTGTACACTGATTTTTTATTTTTAAAATTTTATTGCCCTGTGCGCTTTCAGGTCCAGGATTGGCATTCATTGCTTTCCCTCGTGCAGTAGCTCTGATGCCAATTCCACAGCTGTGGGCAATTTTCTTCTTCCTAATGATCATATTTCTAGGATTAGACAGTGAGGTAAGGCCAAGTTAGAAAGATACAATTTAATGACTCGAGTTCCGTAAATACAAGCAAATACCTCATGAGATCCTGGTTCTACTCTGTAGGATGAAGGCAGGATTTGTGACTATGGTTTTATATTCTCATTTGAGTTCGGTGACTTTTATACCAGAACAATACTCAGAACACACTGATTTTAGATCCAAGGTGGCATCTTTTGTTTGTGCCTCTATGTTCTGGTCCTGCGTTGAACAGTAACAACAATATCCTCAATTTCTACAGTTTGTCTTCCAAGAGACGTTGGTTACCACCATCTCCGACATGTTTCCTGACTTCTTTCAAAATAGTTGCCGTCGAAAAATTTTACTACTAGCAATTTCTACAGGAAGTTTTCTCATTGGCCTTCTAATGGTCACAGAGGTGAGTGGCAAAATCAAACCAGTTACATATATGGATGCGTTATAGCCACAACCTGAAACATGAATCTGTCTCTGTCATCTCACCTGCAGGGAGGTCTTTATATCTTTCAGCTGTTTGACTACTATGCCTGCAGTGGCATGACACTCCTCTTTTTTGCCATTTTTCAGTCAGTTTGCATTGGATGGGTCTATGGTATGGAAAATAGAACAACATTTCTGATGGTTGCATCTGAAAACAATTCAAAGCATCAAGGCAGACAGTACTGTAATGGAGAAGTTACACATATATGGATGGAATGCTCAATTTAAGCCATGATGGCTGAACATTTGCAGTTGCTGCAAGAGTCACACTTTTACACATATTTTTATTCATGACAATTTATTTTTTTCTGTAATTTACAATTTGAATAATTTGCCACCACAGTGATGAGAGGCTGCATCACTGTGGCTACCTTAATTCCAACCACAGACCTCATGTTTAACAATCATGGGCATTTTCAAATTCTTTTAAATGTTACATTTAATGCTACTCATGATTAATAACAAACCAGTATATATTTCATTTTTTCTGAATTTTTATTTTTCTGAAAAATACCAACTCTGATGTAATTGTTTCTTGTTGTCCAGGTGCTAATCGTCTGTATGATAATATACAGGACATGATTGGATATCGGCCATGGCCTTACATAAAGTATTGTTGGCAGTACGTTACACCAGCTGTCTGCACTGTAAGTACAGGAAAACTAGCATGACAGAGCATGTGTTAATTGTTAGCAAGCAAGCTACCACTCCTGATGGAACTCCCTGTTTCAATTCTGTGGAAGGTGGTAGGAGTACTGGTGAACTCAAGAATATTGTACCTCAAAGCTGTTTCATTTCTTTCTAATTTCTCATGAAGTGCATCATAAATTGCACTGCGTGTCAAATAACAGTGTGAATTTTTCCAATATTTATCTTCTGTCTTCTAGTGCACCTTTGTATTCTTCTTGGTCAGATACACTCCGCTCAAATTCAATAATGCGTATGAATACCCATGGTGGGGCTACGCCATTGGTGGATTCTTTACTTTCTCCTCAACACTTATGATTCCTATATGGATGCTTTATTTTCTGACCATCACTCCAGGAACATTAATGGAGGTAATGTTACATGTTGTTGGAATCCATCCATTCATTCAATGATCAACTTTCTAACCCCTAGATTTCTACTCAGCATCAACATTTAGGTGAAACATTTAATATCTAAATTTAAACAGTCTTTTCATCTATTTTTTAAAACATTCTTTTAAAAGAAATGTGACAATCTGATGTTATTTTCAGTGTGACCCACTTTACTAATGGCACTTCATAACTTTTAGTCAAACTACGATTTATATTTTCAGCAAATCTGGTTCTATGTAGGTTTTGCTATGGTAGTAGGTTGTCATTGGTAATGAAGCAATTATTTAAAATAAGTGGAATAATTGTTGTTGTAGAAGGTTTAAAAAGTTTTTATTATGGGTAAATGCATTTATATTTGGGCAGCTTTATATTCACAGTTCACCATTTTCTTCACACAGAGGCTGAAGATTCTCTGCACGCCAGCAAAGGAATTAAGGGTTGCCCCAAAGAAGACAGTTTTAAATAAAGAATCATTTAATACTTTCACAGACTTTTACACATTACGCACCACACAGCAAAACCTGACAGAACTCTGAAGATGACACTTAAGTTATACTGCAAGCAAATTATACTTCAAGGAAAACAAACATTGTAGTAGTGTAAATTATTATATATATAATTATGAAAGGTTCTCTCTGTACCCTATATATATATATATCTCAAATTATACTTCTGTACCCTATATATATATATATATATATATATATATATATATATATATATATATATATATATGGTATTATATATATATATATAATTTACACTACTACAATGTTTGTTTTCCTTGAAGTATAATTTGATATATACTGTATGTGTATATATATAGATATCTATATATATAGATATCTATATATATAGATATACTGTATATATATGTGTGTGTGTGTGTGTGTGTGTGTGTGTGTGTGTGTGAAAAATAATAAAGTGATTGATTGATTGGATTGTAGAGTGCACAATAAAAAAAAGGCAAGATCAACATTTTCAAGAAAATATTCTTTTTTCAAAATTTTTGTTATTTTAGTTTGTATAGCTTCCAACTAAATGATAACTTGGTCCTCTAACATTGTAAATAAATTAAAATTCAGCAGGAAAATATCAATGATTTTAATGCTTCATACTTTTTGGAATATAATCTGCATTGCCGGTTGTGGTTAGCATTTGTGTACCGTAATTGCTAAATGTGCTAACAATAGTGGTCTATAGCTGTTTATGACTAACATCCATGGTCATGTATTGTTCCCCCATAAATGTACATCTATACTAATTGATGCTACAGCACATATTCCAATGAGCCATTGTGGTCATTGCTACTGCACATAGAGGGTTACATAATCTGTAAATACCGCAGAAATTAACAAAAACTTTTCAGTATATGCGCTGGGTCAGCAATTTTAATTGAAATGAATGGATGGCTATCTTGGTGTATTGGGGGCATAGTGTGTCCCTGGCATTAGGACTTCATGAAGGACTACAAGCTTTTCTTTTTTGAACCATTCACTTAAAATCTAACCATGGTTGACCAATCTGCCCATTAATCTCCAAATCATTATGCATAATTTGGCTTTTCCTGGGCTACATAAAGTCCCTTAATGAGGCAGCTAACAAGATGATTGGATAACATGATAACATGCTCACACTTAATTTGCTGATGTGAATTTGAATGTATTTTGTCAAATTAAATGAGATAGAATTTTTTTTTAAAGTTATCTTTTATTTAATACTCATTTTTCTTTGTCCAAAATTTTCTGAAGACATAGAAAGCCCTGAAAGTTCTCTACTTCATTGTTGCCTGCCTGGCTTGTTGAGAGACACTTAATTTCTGCAGCAAAATCTACTGTATTAGTTTGCCTTTACGAAAAATAAAGAGTAGGGAACCAGGATTACCTCTACTTTCAGAAATCAAAAATAAAAGGCAATTTTTAAATGACTTAACAAAGATTTAAGAGGTCCACCAAAACTATGCTATGTGAGTTTAAGGCCTTGTTAGGATTCTACATGCATATTGCATTATCTGCGACCGGCGCAGAGATGTGTCAGACACCTCACAAAAATAGTAGCTTCTCATAGAGGGACCACATATCCTACACAGACACACTTTCTTATTAAATCGAAAGTGATTTGCTATAAATATAAGTCATGAATGTTGCCCTTCTTTGCTCGTTTGGATCTAAACTCAGGGACTTGCACAAAGAGGCAGACATCAATGCACTGAAAATGCTGCACCCTCTACCGTTTAAGTAGAAAGCTGCATAACGAACCAGACAACAGTCAGCAGAAGCATAAATGATGAATTATATCTACATAGGAAATACATTCATGTTACTGACTGGACATGTAGGAGAATGAGGCCCTACTGCCATTTCATATAATTCACCACCGAGACAATGACTATAACGACTATACTAACTAACAGCTATATCCAGTGATTTTCTATTCCTGTCTCTGATCCCTTCATATCTAAGGCCCCATGAAAAATAATTGTTAATTTTAACTTGAATTTTTCTTGCTATGGCATTTGTACATATTGGCGAAAACGGTCTCTAAGAGATATTTCTGCCAATTTTGGACCTATAGGAATGAATGGGAAAGGCCATGAGTTTACAATTTTTCTTCCATGATCCCCCCATGCCTAATTTCTCACAAACTAAGATCAACCAGCAACTCTAATATTCAAAGGATCAAAGATGCTTTGCCATTTCATCCTTCAATGTTTAAATGTCAAAGGAGCTTTGATTTATTGTAACATATTATATTAAAACCATTCGTTGTACTAAACCTGCCCCTCTATAGACTTATATCAAATACGTTTAACAACTGTCAGAAACTATGGAAGAAAACCCAAAGCACAAGGTAAGATATTAACAAAAAGCCAGCTGATTCTGTGCACAACACATTTTACTCAATCATGGTATTTCAGAGGATAGAAAGATGTATGGTGTATTCGTTTTACACGCGCACACACACGCACACACACACGCACACACACACATTGGTGATGTATTACTGTGGTCATCAATTGCGTGACTCTCCTGACTTGAGTCTTTATTGAACAACCAATCACATTGCAGATTTCAGGCAATTTTTTGGCTGTATTAGGACAAATATCCAATAACAAGGCGATATGCATACAACCTTGCAGGCGAAGGGTGCCCATAAACAGACACCACATGCATGCATGCCTGCATACTTATAATAATGGAAAATGACTATTGTCTGGACTGTAGTAAAATTGGCGATACAGAACAGGGGGGTAGGGTCCTGCTGAGGCCCATCCTTGTTCTCAAGATTTCACATTAGCGGTGTTGCAGACAATCTGTAGGCTGGAGTACAGTTCTTCAGTGGATTGTTCAAATCTGTTTTAAAATATTGGCGAAAGGACAGAGTTACATGAGTGGCTGTATTTAGTCCTGTCCTGTACTATACAGGTTGTAGTATCCCGTGTTAGTTTCTAGTTACCCCCACCACGAGAAGACTGAATGTATTCAGGTACACTTGAAGGTATGCTATTGTCCAAAACCTGCATCCAATGAAGGTCTTACTGGACCTGTCAGCCGACCACTGATATATTTGGACGATAAAAGTCTCTCCAGAATCTGGAATATCACTAAAATTTAATTATCTATTCCTTGGCTCATTATCATTTACTGAATTTTTCAAAAAAATTTGTTCATAAATTCAAGTAATTTTGTTTACAAAGCAGCAAGCACCGGACAACGCATACCCTCGATGTATGTCAATACAAACTAGCTAGCCTTTGCACATACCCTGAACAGTATGACAGACTGATTTTCTGTTTTTAATCAAGGTTAAAATGGACCTACGTTCAGACTCACACATCCTGATGAGTCCAAAGAATGTGTTGACCAGACCAGGGCACATTAGCATGAACCCTAAAGAGAGGTGCAAGTGGGACAGTAAGCTTGAGTTCATACTTACTGTAGCTGGACACATCATTGGCCTGGGAAATGTCTGGAGGTTTCCATACCTTTGCTACAAAAACGGAGGAGGTAATGAAGAAACTGAACACATTTCCTGACCAAATATGGACAGTTTAATGTAACACGCAAACCCCTTTGTCAAGCCAGTTACCTCTTCCTCATCATTGTTTGTACTTCCAGTCAATGCCGATGTAGTAATTGTAACTTTATTTTCTAGGGGTTTTCTTTATACCATATGTTTTATTTTTGTTCACCTGCGGTATCCCAGTCTTCTTCATGGAAACATCTTTGGGCCAGTACACCAGTCAGGGTGGTATAACATGTTGGAGAAAAATCTGTCCTCTTTTTGAAGGTAGGACTTTGCATGTGAAATTTTCTCACATCTTGAATGTAAAATTCTCAGCACATTTATGGCAGAATGTCCTGTAATAATCTGATCCCTCTGGGTTCACCCATGTTAAACTGAAGAGTTCATCTCTGTGTCTCCACAGGCATAGGTTATGGGGGCCAAATGATTGCTTTATACGTCGGAGTGTATTACATAATTATTTTGTCATGGGCATTTCTCTACCTGTTCTCATCCTTCTCGTCTGAGCTTCCGTGGACAAATTGTCACAATAGCTGGAATACACGTGAGAAACTATTACGTTACCTTAAACCAGTCAGCGGATTAACTGCCAATCAGAATTCACAGCTGCACTTATTCCTTCCCTTACAGCTCAATGTATTGGGTACAATGACTCTGCCTCTTTGCTTTTGTCTGGAAATACGACATCTTCTGTTGTAGAGTTTTGGGAGTAAGTAGAATTAAAAACAGTGTTATTAAAGGGAAGGGTTTTTTGTTCAATCTTTTTCTTGATAATTACAGAAGAAGGGTCTTGCGCTTGTCTAGTGGAATTGAGGAAATTGGACATATTCACTGGGACTTGGCTCTTTGTTTGCTTCTTGCCTGGATATTGTGTTTTTTATGTATCGCAAATGGAGTTAAGTTAACAGGAAAGGTAAAGTCATTGTAATTTTCAGTGTTTTTGAGTCTAATTCTCTTTAAATAAACTCAATATTTGCTATATTAAAGGTTTAAATTACAAACCTTTTATCTCAGGTGGTTTACTTAACTGCCACATTTCCATATGTAATGCTGGTGGTGCTCCTTGTCCGTGGGCTTACGTTACCAGGAGCCAAAGATGGATTGATGTACTACCTCTACCCAGAACCTTCACGCCTGGCTGATCCTGAGGTACTGTTTTGTTTTTCTTTTAACTTAACCGACCAGCTGACAGGGTTGAGCTTTGCAACTCACTAGCAGTCAGTAGTATCTGCCTACTTGTGACGTGAACCTGTCCAAAAAAGGAATGGATGGATGCTGGAAGCCAAATTTTCTTTTTTTCTTTGATTTACATTAACTTACTGTTTCAGGTAGGTGAATAGAGTTCAGCTTTGCTGTGAAACTTATTTTAACTTGTCAATTAGTTCAGTTAGCATTAAATTCAGTTTAAAAAAATAAAAATAAACGTTAAACACACAACAAAATCTAAAATGTAATTTGTAATAGTGCAACTATCAGTTATTATCAGGTAATGTTTTTTTTCTGATAGTATCAGTACCTATCAGGGTATAATTTGAGTTTCATTCAGGACACTACCAGTCAGAATTGTCTCTAACTCCATAATAGTAACATCCTTATTTCTTAGGTGTGGATGGACGCTGGCAGCCAAATTTTCTACTCTTATGGAGTATGCACTGGAGTTCTCATATCTTTAGGAAGTTATAACAAATACAACAACAACTGCTACAGGTTTGTGTTTGTTATTCTACTTTTCAGTTCAGTCATTTTCTTTTATCTCAAATTGTACATGGATGTAACTTTTATGCCTGTCTTTCTTCACAGAGACTCAATTTACCTGTGCCTGTTAAACAGCCTAACAAGTTTTCTAGCTGGTTTTGCCATTTTTTCTGTCCTCGGGTTTATGGCCAAGGAGCAAGGGGTGGATATATCAGTGGTGACTGAATCAGGTGGGTGGGAGTTTATAATACTTGACAGATAGTCTTTAGTACACTGTACACTGATTGTTTATTTATTTAATTTTTATTGCCCTGTGCACTTTCAGGTCCAGGATTGGCATTCATTGCTTTCCCTCGCGCAATAGCTCTGATGCCAATTCCACGGCTGTGGGCAATTTTCTTCTTCCTAATGATCATATTTCTAGGATTAGACAGTGAGGTAAGGCCAAGGTAGAAAGATACAATTTAATGACTCTTACTGTTCTGTAAATGCAATCAAATCCCTCATGAGATCCTGGTTCTACTTCTTGAATGAAGGTATGATTTGTGACTATATAACAACAATATCCTCAATTTCTACAGTTTGTCTACCAAGAGACATTGGTTACCACCATCTCCGACATGTTTCCTGACTTCTTTCAAAAGAGTTACCGTCGAAAACTTTTACTACTGGCAATTTCTGCGGGAAGTTTTTTCATTGGCCTTCTGATGGTCACAGACGTGAGCAGCAAAATCAAACCAGTTACATATATGGATGCGTTATAGCCACAACCTGAAACATGAATCTGTCTCTGTCATCTCACCTGCAGGGAGGTCTTTATATCTTTCAGCTGTTTGACTACTACTCCTGCAGTGGCATGACACTCCTGCTTTTTGCCATTTTTCAGTCAGTTTGCATTGGATGGGTCTATGGTATGGAAAATAGAACATTTCTGATGGTTGCATCTGAGTCATGTTGCCACTTATGGCAATTTTTTTTAAAACTGTTATTTACATTAAGAGGCTACAGCAGCATGACAGTTCTTTTATTTTACCTAAATATAAAATCTGTCATGCTTCACTATACACCATTAAATTTGCTGAAATCATGTATTTGTATTATCATATTATTCTCAGTTTCAGAAAAATACAAACTCTGATATAATCACTTCTTGTTGTCCAGGTGCTAATCGTCTGTATGATAATATACAGGGCATGATTGGATATCGGCCGTGTCCTTTCATAAAATATTGTTGGCAGTACGTTACACCAGCTGTCTGCACTGTAAGTACAGGAAATACAACATGACAGAGCATGTGTTAATTGTTAGCAATGGTATCTGAGAGCTGCCAGACATTTTTGTCAGGAAGGTCCTATCTCTTTGAAAGGTGCCAGCATCACTGGTCAACTGAAGAATATTGTACCTCAAGGCTGTTTCATTTCAGTTAACTTTAGAAGAAACTAGTTCTAACTTCCTGTATGAGTGTCATAAGTCACAGTGTGTCTGAGTTTTCTCCAGTAAATCAGTTCTGTGTTCTTCTAGTGCATATTTCTATTCTCCTTGGTCAAATACACTCCACTCAAATTCAATAACACCTATGAATACCCGTGGTGGGGCTACGCCATTGGTTGGTTCTTCACTCTCTCCTCAACACTTATGATTCCAATGTGGATGCTGTATTTCCTGATCATCACCCCAGGAACATTAATGGAGGTAAAATTACATATTGCTGAAATATATTAGAATATAAAATATTCTGTTGAGTTGGATTGTTTACTCATTACCTGCACCAAGGAGCTTATGTGACAGTCGGTGTTTGCCTTTCTGTTAGCACTATAACTCAAAACGTTATGAACAAATTTTATGAACAGTCAGTTTAAAAGCCTGCAAATAATTACAAACACATCCAAAGTCCAGAACAAAAGCCATGAATCCAAAATCGGACTCCTTTTTGCAAAGGACTTTTTTTGAGTACTTTGAGTTGGTGGTGTTGTAATTTCAATCAGTAGAAATGCAATCATTTGCAGTTGTAGGTTTAAAAAGTTTCCATTATGAGTAAATGCATTTCTAATTTGTCAGTTATCCAATCAATGTTGACCTTTTTTCCCTACAGAGGCTGAGAATCCTCTGCACGCCATCAAAGGATTTAAGGGTTCCAACAACAAAAACAATTTCCATCGATCCACCATCTTCTAACTGCTCCGTCCTTGCGGCGGATGAGTCGTTGCCGATCCAAGGAGCCAACTAGCTCATCACAGGGCCAACAAAGGAAGCCATACAGCCATTCACGCCTCAGGTCAATTTAAATATGCCAATTTACCTATTCCCTTATCTTTGAAATATGGGAAGAAGCCAGAGTGCCCAAAGTGATTTTACACACACGGGGTGAACAGTAAAAATGCACGGGAAAGTCCGTAGTTACAAACCTTTTGCTGGTGGCCTGAATTTCAGACTTTCATAGACTTTTGCACATTGCACTGACTCTTAAATTACACCCAAGGAAAACAGAAGCAGTGTGCTGTAAATTGTGAGAGGTGCTCTGTTGTCAAATAAAATATTGTACATAATATATGCTTCCATTGTGAATGGTTTCAGTAAAAGCTAGATTAACCCATATAAAGATTAATCTAGATTTTAAAATGTTTAAAACTTGCTGGATTTTCTAATAGAAATAGAATTACTTCAGTCTTGATCAAAGATTTCTCTTAATCTCACATGATAAAAGCAAGTTCAATGCCTCTGGGCCCAGTTTCCTAGAGACATAGAGCTTGCAGTTCATTTCCGATCTCTCATTCTGATGCTCCTTTGATTACATAATGATAGTTCTAAGTTAAGAAAAAATGAATCCAGTTCAAAAATGGGAATTTGCTAAATCTAAAGTTAGAAACAGTGTCAAATAACAAAGTCATTAAATCAAAAAACAAAAAGCTGACAAACTTAATTCCCTAAAACCTTATTTGCAATTGCTAAGAGGATTTATTGGAGGATGAATTTTAACAAGTCTGAATAAGTGCAGAACTTGAAAGAAGTCATTTTAATTTAGCTACATGTGCTTTTAAGGAGGAAATAATCTAGAGATGCACTGGAAAAATAATCTCTTAATGTACGTGGTGTCATATGTTCTGACCCTAATTTCCTTGTTTTACAGTGAACTATAGAGGCACTATATAAATATATCTGAATGTAATCAAAGTGTGACCTATTTATGAAACACAGCAAACAGGAAAAGATTATTTAATAGTAGAGATCTGGAAACGTTTCACTTTTAATCATAAATTATAACATTTTTCATCTTCAATAGGGTTAGAAGTAATGACTGCAATAAGGAAATAAGTGAAAAACCAAATCATGTTAGTTGTCATATCAGATGAACGATCTAACTGACTATTCTGATTATATAAACTTCAACAATACATAATTACAAGTAATAGTCTTTATAATATTTTGCTTCTGAGAGATACATTTTACATCCACAAGATGTTTTCCAAATTCCTACCTACATTTAAAATCATCATGGAAGAATTACATTTTTATATGGCCACTTTGATGTCAAAAAAGAAAAGTGACCGCACACTGCTACATTTTAGGCATTTAAAAACCAAACCAAACAAAAACATTGTTTCCTGGAGTTTTACCACACGATGGCGCTGTAGCGCTCTGATTAAATATATCGCGTGCGCGAGTCCTCACATCAGCGGACACTGACTGGAATCCAATAGTTGTGTGACATCTCCCTCTCTCTTCCCTAAGTTCCCCATCCCTTTTCCCACTCTACCCAATAAAGACTACTTTCAAAAGCCTGTTCAGTGTGCCTTTCAGTTGTTTTCTATGAGTTGGTTTTATTGGTCTTTAATTGTTGCAGCTGTAATATTGCTAAGGCTGCTATCTTGGCCAGGCTTCTCGTGAAAAGGAGGTCACTACATCTCTAAGGGACAGACCTGGTTAGATAAATGCTGAATAATTAAAAGGCTAATAATAAAATAAAAATACTACAAGCAGTTCATTCCCTCCATATATTATGACTTAGACTTGATATATAAGGTTACATAACAGTAGGTCACTTTATAATCAAAGGGCTTCGGCTTTGCTCTTTGGAAAACAAAGGTCAAAGTCCTTCCAGAATCCAGAACATCATCAAAATTCAATCAGCTCCTCCTTGGCCCATTATCAATATTTCCTGAAAATGTAATTAAAGCTCATTTAAAACGTTTTAGTAATTTTGCTAATACTGGTGAAGGTAATAATAATACATACATACATAAATAAATAATCAGTGTGATCAAACTGCAGGAAAGACAAAACACTGTCCAACAATTGACCACCAGAGGGCGTTAAAGTGTGAAATTCTGCTTTTGCTGTTTCTTCGCGATCCCTGAGTTAAGTTCTTGCTTGAAAAGTACCCCCTTAAAATGGGGCTTTTGATCTGGGTGGGATTCTCCTGATTGAAAAAAGGTTTACTAATAATTCTAAAAAAAAAATCATTTCATGCAACTGTTGCCACCAAGACCATGTGTCAGGGCAGGAAAAGTGGTTGGATATTCAACATTAATCTCAAGTCAACACACTGACCTAATTCTGGAAGTTTACACTGTTTAAAATTGTCCAATCTGAAAATATCCTCCATGAATTTCTGTATATTATTTTAACAGCTCCTTCAGAATGTTCTCTGTTTTATAATAATGGTTAATAAACCCTCTCAATGGACTCACTATTGTCTCATTTGGTGACTCCCATGGTTGCACGGCCATTGTGCGCTGTATGGTGCCCCAGCTCATCGTGTCCATTTTATAGCTGTGACGCTTGCTGCCACGAATTGTGCACGTTTAACCCCCACAGGAAGTATGCTAAAAGTAGTTACAGGCTTGTGATCTGAGTCAATAGGATAATCTCAACGTGTGACTTTTGTGAAGGAGGCATCCACCTTTTTGAATTTAATCTTTTTCAGACTTCTTATCTGCCTCAGGATTATTTAGTATCTCCCATCTTCTATATTAATCCCATTTATAGCTGAGCACTCGCATCCCTGTTTTGCCATTTGTTATCTATCTATCTATCTATCTATCTATCTATCTATCTATCTATCTATCTATCTATCTATCTATCTATCTATCTATCTATCTATCTATCTATCTATCTATCTATCTATTCTTATATTAAATACCTGCGCTGTACATGATTCCTCATATAGACGCATCAATTTTCTCCTTTATGTAGATTTATTGTTTGTTACAATCTCCATAATTCAGTTACAATGTACATGCATTCATACTTACATGTTTGTATGTGTATTGTTGGATGGAATTAATCTATGAATTTGAGAAAAGGAGCACTGCTCACTGTCCGGTGATGTCCAGTCTTTGCCCTCTAAAGTCAGTATGTGATTTTTGTAATCTGTCTCAGCGTCTTTGTAAATCGAGGGAGACAGGTGTCACCTCTTTAGTGTAACCTAACACCCTGACAACGCCTGACTTGCGTAGAAGGTGTGAATCCAATTTACAGGGATTGAAGATTAACGTAGGCCAAACTCCTCCGGTGTAACAGCTTACTCGTAGCAATTTTTGGATTTTAAGCAGATGAAGACAAGCTCCTTGTCCAGGTCATCCCACCTAGAGGAAGTGAAATACTTAAAACTGTGACAGATGGTTTCCTGTCTGGGGATCTACAATATAATGATGACAATAATATCATCATATTGGGCATTGGATCACTTTCCCTTATAAAACCTTTGTTGAATGGAAAGATCCTATTTCGGTGTGGAATTTATCATTTCAAATCTGTCCATTGTTGCTGAGCTTTTATTTATTAATTTACATGTAAGGAAGGCATATTAATGCATAAATATGCATGATTTATTTTGGGTATTTGCATGGGAGTCACAGGAATAAACAGGAAGACAGGTCGCAAGTTTCAATCTCAAATTAACCCAAAACTTATTATTGGCCGCTACTGCACAAACCCAAAGGTATTGCGCTGTAAACGGATTAATTAATTCACGATGTTATTGTACGCTTTGACGCTCAGAGGATTGAACTTTATACTATTAAAGAAGAGATTTTTTTTATTTTCAAGAGTGTACCATTTATCTCTAAATAAAGGAATATGTCAATATAAATATTTCTATTTCAAAATATTTTCAGAAAATAACAAACAATCTTTTAATAATGAAAAAAAATAAAACATTCAATGATCTATTTTAAATCAGTTTTTAATTCCTTACATATTTTTACATCATCTGGTCATTATATGATTAATATAATTACAACTGTGCAACTGTGTGCCAACAGTTCAGATGTATGTAATAGATTTAAGGCCAGCCAAATGACTTGAACCAGTTTCATCTCCTCATTAAAGACTGCTCCATCCTATAAAGCAATTATGTTCTCATTATCAGCGCAACCATTTGCCGGAGGAGCCGCGCCCTGAAGTCGATAATCTAATAAATGGAATAGTTTTACTAAAAGATAATTGACACTGCCTAATTTTAATAGGCAGAAGCATGACAGTAACCCTCTAAGCAGCATGGGACAAACACTGTATGTTAACAGTGTGTATTATATTAACATGACTGGTGACTTCAGATGACCTCAATATCCTTACTTTAAAAAACCATATAGTCACTGAGATCATTTGAATGGGTAACGGTGACAGTTTTTTGTTTTTTTTTAAATGCGACCGAAAACATTAATGATGTTATAACAATTTGAAAAAAATAAAATAAATGGTTACCCTTCAGATCAAATCGAATGTCGGTCAATTAAGGAAATGAAAATACAAGTAAAAAAAATAAACACTGCTTAAACAAAAATACATGTACTCAAATAATATTATTAGGTAATAATAAAAGTGGATGAGCATATTCATTTTAAAGAAAATCCAAAACTGAGTGAGGAATTCAATAATAATCATTATAATATTTTTTGGATAACTTAAATTACTTCAAACTGTACTGATTAGCAGAATTATCATTAGCAGGAGATATATGTGTATCACGATATTGTAATGTTTTAAGTACACACACGTTTGTTTTGGCGATGAAGGTCAATTGTGGCACCTGAAATCCAACTTGCTGTTACTTATTTGAGTCTGGTTTAATGTGGTCTGAGTGCTAATTAAATTAT
Source organism: Takifugu flavidus (assembly GCF_003711565.1). Lineage (NCBI taxonomy): Eukaryota > Metazoa > Chordata > Actinopteri > Tetraodontiformes > Tetraodontidae > Takifugu > Takifugu flavidus. The sequence goes on along the minus strand of NC_079523.1, from coordinate 9,501,668 downwards.
ACTATTCAAACAGCCACTTCGCTTAATCCAGTTATGTTGATTTTATTTTATTTTTTTTACTGTAGTTTAACACATTGAATGAAACACTTAAATGTGTTCAATTTTGTTCGATTTCTGTTCGTTGACCCCACAGTGTTGTCGAAATAAAATACTGGGAAAAAAATGAAATCAATTCACAAGTCACAATTTACTCTTGCATGATGGGATATTTTTTGCTTTGGGACGTATGAGCTGCACCATTGAAGGATTCATGGCTACCCTCGGAGGTGAACTTGGATAGACCCATGAATGTCTATAGCCGAACAAGTATTTAAAAGTTCTTGTTCCTTGAGTAGGTGCAACAGGTTTTGAGGATTGTCTGTTTTTCTCCACAGGTCAAGTCGCTTTGTGGTCTCTTGTGGTTCTGGCTATTGAGAGGTACATCGTGGTCTGCAAACCCATGGGCAGCTTCAAATTTACTGCCACTCATGCTTCAGTAGGTTGTGCATTTACCTGGATCATGGCGGGCTCCTGTGCTGTCCCACCTCTTGCTGGCTGGTCCAGGTAAGGAATCATTTTCCTGAAAACAATCATAACACCAGTTAGTACTAATATAGGTATGCTGAATTGGTAGGGTTCACCAGGTTGTCCTTCACAGTTTTTCCTCCAAAAGTGATGAAGGTCAAAGTTAATTGAGTAGTTCGGAATCAACAGTGAATTGTTTTCCCTCTGGCTCCCTCCCATATTTCACAGGTACATTCCAGAAGGAATACAGGTTTCCTGTGGCCCTGACTACTACACCCTAGCTCCTGGCTACAACAACGAGTCCTACGTCATGTACATGTTCTCCTGCCACTTTTGTGTTCCTGTCTTTATCATCTTCTTCACTTATGGAAGTCTCGTGCTGACTGTCAAAGCTGTAAGCTCTGTTTTCGGTCATTTTTTAGCCAAGAAACAACAATTGGTTTGATTTTATTTCCCCTCATTGATTGTCTCCTATTTCTTTGCTCTTTTTAGGCTGCAGCCCAGCAGCAGGAATCAGAGTCTACCCAGAAAGCTGAGAGGGAAGTGACCCGCATGTGCATTCTGATGGTTCTCGGTTTTCTCGTGGCCTGGACCCCATATGCCAGTTTTGCTGCCTGGATTTTCTTCAACAAGGGAGCTGCCTTCTCTGCCGTATCAATGGCCATTCCTGCCTTCTTCTCCAAGAGCTCAGCATTGTTCAATCCAATTATTTATGTTGTCATGAACAAGCAGGTCAGTCTATTTCTCTTCTGAATGATATCATTTTTATTCTACAGGAAACCACACAGTTTTTTAAAAAAAAAGTCTTGTCTAGTTAGTAAAGTTGTTTAGTTCTTTCTGTTTCTGAATACCTCAACTGATAGCTGTTTAACATGAGAATTCATATTTATGCATGTTTAAGTGGTGCAATCTATAGCTGCATTGTTATATTAAATGCGCTTCATATTAGCCATTACTAATAGTTACTAATGATTGACTAACTAATAACTAAAGATTAGTTTTACCAGATTTTGGGGGGGTGGTAGATCAGTTGAGGACTGGGCTGAGAAGAGGGTTCTCGGTTCAAAACCCATTGTGGACAAAAACATGGAAAGTGTTTATGTAGGGGGAAGGTGCCAGAACACTTTCAGAGAAATGCTAAGGTACCCTTGAGCAAGGTACAGAACCCACAATTACTCACATAGGGCCCTGAGCTGCACTCGTGACACATCTAGGCATGTACCCTGCCTTCGCCCGTATTCAGCTGGCTCCAGCACCCTCCCAGTGATTCCAAAAGGGATAAAGGAGTCAAGAAAATAAAATTAAACTTTTTGGTCACATTGCTTCTAGTTAACTGCAACACATAATTTAGACCATGCCATGAAATTTTTATGCAGCTCACTCACTGTTAGGGACTGGGCTGAGAAGTGGAAGGTTGTAGTTCAAACCCTGTTGTGAATAAAACATGGAAAGGGTTCTGGTACTAGGGGGACACCTTCAGTAAGTCATGGTGTGACATCACTTTTGGATTGATCGCATCACTCAGTATCCAGCATCCCCAAATGCTTCTGCAATGAGCCAGCAACTCATTCGAGGGTGTACCCTGCCTTTGCCCATATGCAGCTTGAAAAATTGACATTGCAGGTATGTGTTTAATAATCAGTTTTTTCCCAGAGGTATTGCAGTGCATTAATTTAGACCTCAGAGGGAGGGTTTTTCGCCCCAGGGGAGAGTGCTGGAACTCATCTACTCACATTAATTATAGTGTTTGCTACCTGCAAATGTGTTAAACAGTTGCTTTATTTTTAATGCTCATATTGCTGCTGATGTGACCAAATGTATGGATGTGGGTTATTTATTTCTAACTATCCTAAATGTATGTATGTGTCCTATGTGCATTTCAGTTCCGTAACTGCATGCTCTCTACCATTGGAATGGGCGGCATGGTTGAAGATGAGACCTCGGTATCGACCAGCAAGACAGAAGTTTCCTCTGTCTCTTAGAAATATTCACTTTAGAATCCTCACTGACGTCTCCATGCTCCAAAGCATCCTTCAAATTAAAATATGCGATCGTGCCACAATTTCATCATCTCCTCTGCAGCAAATTAACATAAGTCAACATCCACATTATCCAGTTGTACATCTCTTTTATATTTCTTGTTTAAGAATAGGTCTAAATCTCAATGCTCTTGTGCCCAAGGTTTTTTGATGGTGTTGGCACTGAAATTTGGAGAAAGGGTTGTTACGGATTTACTTTTATTGTATAGTTTAAATGTTTAATCTAATGTAAATAAAACAATGCATCCTATAATTACGCGTTTACTTCATTTTTTCCTCCAGTATCAAAGTGTCATATATATTCTATGACATATTATAATGCAAGGATCGTTAAACCGATTAGTACCGTATTTTCACGACTATAAGGCGCACCTAAAACACTAAGATTTTCTCAAAACTTGACGGTCCGCTGCGCTTTATGTATGTTTTAAATACAGATATAGCACCCATAACTGAGACTGCGCCTTTTATTACAGTGTGCCTTATGGTCGTGAAAATATGGTAACTAAAGCATAGACTCGAGGTTTGATTGATTCAAACTTGGGATTTGTTCTTATGCTGTTCTCAAGATAGAAAAATGTTGTCTGGCTGCAATGATTTCATCGCCACCACCTATTCTGATCTTCGACACTGAACAAATCACTTATATAGGTGTTACACTACCTGTTAGCAAAAGAAGATTAGCACGTCTTCAGCGTGCTGATCCTCGTTCGTGTCCTACTTATTAGATTTGCTTACCGGTAAGCTAGATTTGGCACGTTCCTCTTGTCTGTGCAGAAGGCCTGCTGACACAAACTTAATGGTTCTCTTGTGGTCTCTACTGGAAGGTCAAAGCTTAACTTCTTGGATATTTGCACAGGCAGCTTTTACGTCAACACTTGACTTTCTCAGCTTGTAAATCAGCTCCAAAGGTTTGAAATAAACTCTCTGAGTCAACAGATTTGATGCATGCATTTATTTCTATGCTACATTTCTTTTTATATTTATATACAATGTTTACAATTTTTAATGACCGACTCAACAAGTGAAAAAAAAAGTTTTACATCGTATATAGTTGCTCATTTTGAAAATATAGTACATAAAGTATTTCCACCGATGTAAGAGAAAAAATAAAATACTGTGGCATTCACACCAGTGTTGGAGGATGAAATTAGTTAAGAGTGACTATGCCAGCAGTATTGGGAAGTTTAAGTGAGCATTCACATACAGAAGATGTGTTTAGCGATGTTAGCGTTATTCTTGAGGATTTTGAAATCATGTGACAAATTCGACAAACGTTTTCCACGAGAGCGTTCAAATAAAAGATTAGAAAATACAGTCCATTGGTTTTGCTCCTGATGACACTGTTCCTTGGGAAGCTTACAGATCCCTGAACTCCATTCATTCCACATCGGTGATTGTTCCAGATCAAAGAGCCAGTAGTAAGGAAAATGTCCAGGCAAAAGAGAAATTTCTCTACATTTAAGACACAGAAGACACCTCTGTCTTGCTGGCAGACACTGAGGTCTCATCATCCACTGCGCCGCCCATTCCAATTGTGCTCAGCATGCAGTTACGGAACTGAAAAAGAGTGCAAGAGACTTATTAATGTGAAGCCTAGCATGCAATTGTGCACCAGAGTTACTGCAGCTTTCAAAGGAGCCAACCTGTTTGTTCAACAGCACATAGATGACGGGATTGTACAGGGCTGAGCTCTTGGCAAAGAAGGCGCAAAGAGCTGCTGTTAGGGGATGGAAGGCAGCTCCCTTGTTCATGAAGATCCATGCACTGAAAGTTGCATATGGGGTCCAGGCCATGAGGAAGCCAAAGACCATCAGGATGCACATGCGTGTCACTTCCTTCTGAGCTTTCTGGGTGGACTCTGACTCCTGCTGTTGGGCTGCAGCCTGAACAGATTGAACAAATAAGAGACAATCAATAAAACTGAAGAAGTTGTTTTAAACAGACTAAAGGTGCCTGTGACTTACAGCTTTGACGGTCAACACCAGACTTCCATAAGTGAAGAAGATGGTGATGACAGGAACAAAGAAGTGGCAGGAAAACATGTATATGACATATGATTCATTGTTGTATCCTGGAGCTAGGGTGTAGTAGTCAGGTCCACAGGAGCACTGCATGCCCTCTGGGAGGTACCTTTGTGGGAATAAAGAGCAGGTCTCTGTTAACCACGGCACCTCGGAACGTCTCAGCTTTTCAGTTGACCAGTAACTTACCTGGACCAGCCAAAGAGAGGGGGCGCAGCGCAGGCAAAAGCCATGATCCAAGTGAAAGCGACTCCAACTGCAGCATGAGTGCCAGTGAATTTGAAGCTTCCCATAGGTTTGCAGACAACAACGTACCTTTCGACAGCCAGGACAACAAGTGACCATAAAGCAATTTCACCTGTGGAAAAAAAGAAACAGAAAAACTTCAAAAAAACTTCAACATTTCACATCATATGAGGGGACCTCCAAAAGCACTATCGAGCTTCTCTCGATTTCTCTCTGACCTCCAAGAGTGGCCATGAATCCCTCGACAGCGCAGGCAGTGGCTCCGAGTATGAAGTAGCCATTGACAGCGGAGGTGATGGTGATGGTAAATCCAAAGGCGCACATGATCAGTCCAGCCACTGCCAGGTTGACCAAGATATAGTTGAGAGGTTGTCGGAGCTTCTTGTTCTGGGCTGTCACCAGCAATGTCAGGCCGTTGATGGGAGTCCCAGTGCAGATCAGGAAGAACATGTAGAGTGCCAGAATCTTGAACATGATGGGATCTGCCAAATAATACTGAGGGTATTCAAAAGGACTTCTAACAATCCCAGTCCTGTTGGACATGGGGATGTAGAAGTTCTTTCCTTCTGTGCCATTGGGCTCAATTCCTCCATCCCAAGCCATCTTCACTGTTGTGTTCTTCTGCTAGGACTTCAAAAGACGTCAGGTGTGCTGATGAATGCCACACTCAGAAAGGCTGACTGGTTTTTATACCCTACTGATAACTCTACTGACAAAATTGGATTATGGTCTTTTGAGGTGATGCTGAAGATAAAGGAGGTCAGGAAGTAATCTACTAAAGATTCAGACACCTAAAGCAATTTGGTCCAATTTGAAAGTCTTGAGGAAATGCAGTAATCCGGGTTACGTTTCCTTAGAGACTTTTAGGTCACTGTCAACATGAAGTGCTGAGGATTGCATTCATATTTTTCAAATGTATTGATTTCAGACTCTATTTGAAGCAATCCAAAAGTTGTTTTCTTTAACTCTTTGTATCCACATGTATCCAGTAACTCCTGACTGATTGTGTGCAGGCTCTGTAACTGGATTACCCCTCTCCTGAGCTGATCGTGAGGATAGAGAAACATGTTTCTGCGAAACACAATGTGGAGCCTAATAGTCTGACACAGAAACTGTTCCTTAAAGTTGAATAATATTAGAAATGAAGCTATGATACGACTAAGCTACAGTTATGTTATCAAACAGTTTATGTTGCTATTAACTAATATAAAGAATCTGAACACTGCATAGATAAATCAGTCTTGTGTGTTGGTGCTCTACTTTTTGATGTAAGTTTAAATATTGATTTAAATTTTCATTGCCATTAATAACAATATTTTAGAAATATTGTTGGGCAAACGGCAGGGTACACCCATGGATGAATTGCCACCTCATTGAAGAGCCCTTTGTGAGCGTTTGGAGATATGGTACCTTGCTCAAGGGCACCTCAGTAGTGCTGTGAAAGTGTTCTGGTCCCTCTCCTGCTTGCAGCACACCTTCCTGTTTGCCTTTGATGGTGTGCTGAAAACCCTCTTCTTCTCAACCCAGATTAAGATACCACTGCCCCCTTGATTAACAGTGTTGCACCTAAAGTTGGAATAAAATATATTTTATTTTTACCTCTTCTTATTAAATGATTATGACAACAGAATGTATTTTTATGATAAAGTGCATAAATCCTTAAACATTAAAATAATGACGTATAAAACATGGGAATGATGTGTCTGAAAAAAAGATTATTCCACTTTAATGGGTGACAGTGTATTTAAAGCTTTTTTAATCCAAATTTTTAGTTCAGCAGGTGACACAGGTTGTTTGACCTCTCGCCATACAAAAAGAACAGCTAATTAGCTTTGACTTTACTAATTTGCTTACATTCAGAAGGTGTTTGCGATGACGCTTCCATTGCTTACTTTATTGGAATTAAAGGATGTGGAATTAATTGTAGACAATAATGCAATTAACAGGCCTGTTTACCTCACTGATCCTGAACAGTGACTTTGTTAATGTAGTCCTCCTTTAGTCAATTAAGTGATGGGTTTTGCTTTTATCCACATTGCCCATCCTCTAACTAGAAATAGTGTCTTGGGCAGGTCTGTGTAGGCTTACTGTGAGGAGCATACTGCAGATTTCTGCATGAATTTCTACAGCTTAGTTTGGACTGAAGAAGAGCTTTGGATTCTCTCCTTCCACCTCTAGATGAACCAGGGATTGACAGGCCAGTTGACATGGAGGTAAACTACAAATTACAATCACTCTCTGTGGCATTGTAGTCTGAGTGGATGAATGAGAGTTGGTTCACATCATAGTCTTTAGATTATTTTGCGCTAAACCATATGGTCATCTGACTGTTGTCGCATTCTGGGTGCTACAGTTTGCAGTGAACTTTAAACTATTCAGAAATGAAGAAGCCTTCTGGATAGAAGGCGAAACGTCTTCAAAAGAGAAGAAAAACAGTCCAGTTGACACAGAAAACTACCTTGTTTAAACTATTCAGCACATGGAATAGTTATTATGCATGAATTTCACATTACGCATATGATTATATTAAAACAACTCATGGCGATACTAGCAGAAAAAATTATGAGATTATTCTAAAATGTAGAAGTTACTATAAATGTAATTAATCTTTACTTTAACTTGTGCCTTTCGATTCACATAAATGGTTCATTTTTAAACTGTACTTGTTTTCTTTCCTTTAGAACTTATAGCACTAATTTGCCTTTTAAACCTTTTAAAGGTGACTCATGTATCTTGCTATATGTTTGCTGGTTATTTGTTTCTGTACGTATCGGCCGGCTCATGTGCATTAAAAAAGTAATTCTAAAAATTCGTTGGCCTTTTTGAAGAGTTGTCAGACTCGGTTAACTTGGTTTTGTTTCAAGTAGAAATATCCTGCGATAAATATTGGAGAAAAAACTGCAGCAGAGGATGATGATGGTCCTGTTGTGACCATGAGTAAAAGAGAAGAAGCAGTGTTTATAGAGGGTGAGTAATGCAATGACTGGCTGAAAACCTTACAAATTGTTGTTCATTAGAAGGATATGTGTTAGATTAAGTTGAAAATAAAATTGCATTATTTTTATTGTAGATTTTTATTTTTTTACCTATATTTGTTATTTAAGGAAACTGGTAAATAGCTTGAGAAGAACAAAAAAAAAACCTTATCTGTACTTGAATACTTTTTCATATCTTTAATAAAATGTGATTAAAATAAATAAGTTCACATTTAAAATGTGTTACATGAATTGACCGGCTGTGCTTTTTTTTTATTAACAATTTGGCTTGAGTTGTGTGCTTCCTGTCAATCCTCTCCTAATCTCATTATCCTAGTTGCATGACAAACTCACTAAGATATAAAACACCACCTCAATCAGCATTAAGAAGACTGGGTGGAATTAAGAATGATCAGAAAAGTAAATGTAATTGTCCCACTTGGCAGACATCTCTATGTTCATGCTTGTGAGTTTTCATGTTCTTCATCCTGACATAACGGAAGAAACTCCAACAATGTCTGACCTTTGTCCTAGTTAGGCATTCTGGGTTGGAACATGTGTTCTTTGGATTCATCGTCTTCTAAGTGGTCAATGTCACTATCATATCACCTATCAGTGACCATTCGTCATCACCAGAGTGTCTGATAGTCAAAATACAGAATGAAATGACAACAATGTGGATCCTCTCTGTTTTGCATGAGCACCATATGCTCCTTTCACTCATCCTTCAAGGAAAGTTGTCTTTACCCAGTATAATACACTGTTCAGCCGATTATCTATAAGCTTCTGCTGTGTTTCTTTTTTTGTTGTGAAATTCAAATTAGGTTTTGGTTTGATTGGGTAACAAAATCTAAAGATTTTTTTCTATTCTGTTCATTCCAATTCCACCCACCTATTAATGTGGAAATAAATGTATTTTCTGGGAAAAAAATAAAGAACCACACTGACACTTCTTCCATCTGGGTGAATAAACCAAACTTTTTGACCTTCTGGGAATAATATTTGTATGTATTATGTCAATTACACATGATCACTTTATTGAATTATATGCAGACACATGTGGTAATTATTGTATTACAGCTCTACCAGTGACCGCCTCTATGTCTTTATAAAAAAAGAAAACAAAATAAATGCAAGACTAAAAAGAAATACCCTGGATGCTTTCATTCAACACTGAACTGTAGATGCTGACTGAATTATGTTTTAATAAACAGTTTTCCCAGCTTGTTAGAAACCCTTTAAAAATTCATTATGACTTCCAATTGCTCTGAAACATTGGGAAGAATAAGAATGAAAACCATCTAATGTGCAAAACACTTTTGTGTCCAAAAGTCTGTCCTGTATTTAAGGAGGCCTCGTGAATTGGTGGTCATTGTCACAGATTACATTACATTACAACTGTTAAGTTACGCAAATAAAAGTGTTATAGACAATCTAACAGGTAAAATACACTTAGATGTTAATAAAGGCTTTTATAAATACATAATTGAAATAAATTATCTTTTTTCAAAACAATTCCCAGAATAACCAGGACATTCTTTATGCCTTGTTTTATGAATTATTTATTTGCATAAATTGAATAAAAAGATTGAAGCCATTTTTATTGTCTGCAAATGCTTCTGTGTGACTAAAACATAATGAGTGTTTAACTTTTTAGTTGCACGTGCTGCAAGTTCTTGCAGGATGGTAAAAACAAACAACATGAAATCCTATAAAGCAAATGTGGGAATAAAATATACCGTAATCATTGGAGAAAACATTATGTACAAAGCAAAGATATAAAAAAGAAATCTTACAATAATGTTTCTGCTGAGTGAACCAACACAAGGAATTATTGCCTTTAGGCTGCATTTAACTTCATCAGTATATTTTGTGTTACATTTAATGTTATTTCTCAATAGTAAACACAAATACGTGCTTTTTTTCTTTATTTTTCACATGCGCTTTATATTGATGGAGGTTGTGTGAGAACGGACAGGATGATGTTGCCCCCTGCAGGTCTGCATAAGAATATAAAACACGTCTGAATCACTTGCAGCATATTTCACAGACTTCTTCAGTTGGAATAAAAGACAAAAATCTGCACATGTTACAAATCGGTGCATAACATCTGTTTAATTACATACATATATACCCATCTCCCACCCAGTATTGTGTCTCATGATGTGAAGCTGCTTATTTTCGCTTGGTAACCTGACCCTAAGTGTGACATTTTGGGCTCCTGCACTGTAATTTTCTTCATGGAGGATGCTCTGGACAGCTGCATCTATTTAGCATCTGTTAGGGGCCAGCAAAGACAAATGTGGCCTCTCTTTTTTCTAATTGAAGGGTACGGTTGCACACACTGGTCTAAACAACCAACCAGAAGATGTTGTGAAGAGCGCAGGATAAAATTCACAGCATTAAAACACGCAATCTTTAAGCTGGCGCCAAGTCTTTTGTCTTATAAAGGCATTTATGCAGATATCTAGAGAAAAGTAGAGTAGAATCACACAGAAGGGGGTATTTTGATTTTTATATATCCTGCTAATGACAAGCAAACAGCTGCAGTTCCCTTTTAATCAGGGTTCCACATTGATCAACACACATTATTGCAGACGGTTTCATTCTATCTTACTAAAGCAATCTGTCACCTTGTGAAATTTTCATGATTTCATACAAATTTTGAGTCAGTATGTATTTTTTGAATTAATGTGTACTTAAAATGGATATATAAGCTTTAATATTAATCAGAGTAACACAAAATCCATGTTTCAAATATAATTTAAATGGCAACACACAGAGTGGATTCACATCAAAAGACAGTTTACTGTATAAGTATAATGACTTTAAGGCTTAGTATTCAAAGATGATAGTATAAATGACCAGTTGTAGTTTGACATTACAGGTGTTGAAAGAACTCATGAATAAATAACTTCAGCTCAAGCTTGATCTTATTTTATTTTGATAAGGTTATTAAATGACTCAATGAATAAGCAATAAAAAATCTTAGAATCTATAAATACATTTATGATGTATTTGATTCTGTCCTGTGTGTCCAGTTCCTTTTCTGTCTCTCAGCAGGAGCTGTCCCCCATATGAGCCCCTTGTTGCTTGTTCAGGGGTCAGGCCCCGGGTTTGTGTAAAGACTCCGGAGACGATCTTGATTGTAACAGACACTGTATTAATAAAGTTGAATTGAATTTTCACTTATAGGATTTCCAGTAAAGCAGACAGAAGAGGCCCACAACATCTTTCACCAAATATAGAAATATAAAACATTTGTTACACTGTACAACATCAAGAAATCATCACTGATCATGAAAGGAAGAAACATAAATGTTCCCACTGAACTATCAACTAATTTTCCCAAGGAAACACACCACATTATGCTTTATATCTGTATATAATCTAACTTTTATTGCATTTTTGTTCATCTTAAGGCTCCTGCAGAAAACCTAGACTGCAAATAAAGTTTAATTGAATTAGATCTAACTCTAGATCGAGATTATAATCACAACAAAAACATGTTTATGCTGTATTTGATAAAGCAATATTCAAAGCATACTGTCTATCTGCCTCTGAAAATAGGGTTCTGCTTAATCTGACTTATTTTATTGCACAAAAAAGGTTTAATCTAAATAAACATTAAATGAATATAGTGCACACATGTGAGTAAATAGTTACTTTTACTGGAATTTATGTTTTATGAATGACTTTACTTTTTGCAGGTTTGATACTTTCATACATCTATTGATTTTAAAGAACAACTTTTCATACACAAGTCACACAAACACACACACACACAAATATTTACAGTATAATTATTAATAACATGAGCTGTTGGAAAGAGGAATGTCCATTATCTGAAAATGTTTTCCTAATATTTCAACACCAAAAACCCCAAATTACATCTCATTGACAAATATCATCGGCCCCTGAAGAGCTGCCGACTTCTCCCTGTTAAAATGGTCAGGCTTGCCGAGGTACGTCTGCGGTAGGCTCAGGCTTAATTGCGGCTGTTTGAAGCTGCCCTGTCGATGAGCCTTCTGGTCACCACCCCCCCTGGCCTGATTGAAACTGTTTTGTCTGATCAGCTGCGGGCCCTCACTCTCCTCAGGCAGGTCGAAGCTGCTCTCACTGTAGAGCCGCTGCCGCATCTCGCTGGAGCGTTTCCCGGAGGCAGTCCTGGTGGGGTATCTCTGACCCGTCTTGTACCAGCCCGTCTCTTTGAAGATGAACCAGATGTTCCCGACCCAGAGCACAACGTTCACAAATCCAAAGACCTGCAGAGAGATGGGAAAGTGGACAGAAGTGAGCGGGTTTGTGTGGGTTGCTCACGGATGAAAGACCCACCACAGATGAGTTCAGACGAGACCAGTGAGGCTCCTGGGTCACTGCGCATCTGTTCTCTGGAGCTCTGCAGGCTGAGATGAGCAGGAGTATTTCTGTGGGGTTTGTGGCTGACTTGATGTCAGAAAGAGCTTTAGCCCAGCAGCAACTGCTGACCAACCACATGAAGGAGAAAACGAGTGTGACGAGAAAATCCTGCGCAGGACAAAAAGAGAGCAAGGAAGTTATAGACAGAAAACCAAAAAATGTTTTAAAACACTTCAACTGAGTTTTTTTGTGGAAGGTTTGTGCTGACTGACCACTAGGGGCCCTCTGTTGTTCCTCAGGTACTTGTTCTGGTAGAAAACGTACACAACAGTTGCCAGCAGCGAGTACAAGAAAGCAAAAACACCCACAGTCAGGAAAAAACGTGCAGCTGAGGAAAAGTCACCATCCAGGAAAAGAACCTCATCCCTCTTGGACTCGCAGTGAGGAGCTTTGAAATGCACGTCCTCTAATCTACACAGGCAGAAAGAGGAATGGAAGAAAAGAAAGTTCTTGTGAGGTTAACAGCAACGCTGACGCGGCCGATAAAGCAGCCGAGAGCAAAGACGTCCACAGTTTGTCTGCAGTGAATTGTCAGAGCACACATCTCACTGGCAAAATGTTAACATTGTCTATGGTCCTCACACTTTCAAATGGCTCTTGAAAGATTCCGATTCTGAGGTCCAGGTTTCATGGTCAGTGGTTTGATGACGATGGTTACGGCAAAGTCAGGGCAAAGTCCAGGCAGTACATTGTCTCACAAAGATAGAAAAACAAGTGTGTGCGTGCGCGTGTGTATGTGTGGGCGTGCACGCTAACACAGACACACCAGTTTTTAGTGTTGAACTGTTAATTAGACACTTGGCTATCACTGATGCTGCCTCTGAGGCATGTTTGGGAGTCTGGAGGTGGTTGACAGTCCTGGCATGCTGCTGCGCCGTCGCACCAGTGACCGTTCGCATTGACAGGGCAGCTGTCGGACTTCGCGACATCAGCGCCAGTCCCAGCCTACCCTCAAAGGTGCCTGATGGTGTAATTTTGTGTAAATGGCACTTAGTTTGCTGGAAATAGAGAGGAGGCTGCTGAACTGAGTCACAGTGTTCTCATCGTCATGACATCTCACTTGTGTTTATACAGCCCAAAGTCCCAGATGGTCCTCAGTACATGCATGTGCGCAGGAGGCAGAAGAGGAAGGAGACAGTATCAAATTGCACATGCAGTTATGGTTTAAGATTACATCGGAGAGGAATTCAGGTAGGATGGATGCTGGGAAATGTTTAACGCAGATCGGAGGTCGGTCTGGATGAAAGTCTCTTCACTAACATTTTGAAAAGGACAAATCATGAGAGAGAAATAAAAACGTCAAAGAGTGAAAACGACTGCAGGAAGAGCCCTCTGTCAGGGTTACTATTTTATCATTTAAAATATTGAGAGGATATTTTGAGAGGATAGCAAGAAAGATGTGGCACAAACATGCTGTATGCTGAGACAGCTTTGGGTGTCGGCCATGAGAAGTGCCTTTACCTGAAGGGGTAACTAAAGTCAATGTTGATGCTGTGGTTGCTGTCCCTCCGGTCTGCACAGTCCACTTTAACCTGCACCTGTCCATAGTAACCCCCACATGTTGCAAAGGCACAAATGGCAAAAATCTGTTGGAGAACAAACATTGGGCAGATGAAAACACTGAATAATATATACACATCAATAACAGACAGAGGCTTATAATTGGCATAAAAAACAAAACCTGAATAATTCAATGCTCAGGAGCCAGCCAACAGTGCTGCTGACTGTGTGCTGCAGGGTAGTCCCAGCAGCACATCCAAAGCTCTAATGCTCTCCAAAAGCGATCATTTCTTTTATTTGATACCGGATCGAAACTGGATCGAGGCGTCAAAATAACGGCAAATGTTTTAGTTCACGTTCTGTAAGTAACAGTAGAATGTGCAGGTGGAAAAATTAGAAATGGAAAAAAAGTGCAACGAACAGAAGGATAAAGACCTGACAACATAACATGATACTCACCGGAGCAAATATGACCATACACATTTAAAATAATCACAGATCTGGAGTCCAGTTCCGCGCGGTGTCGAGTTTTCATCAGGTTAAAACGGCAGTGATGTAGATGGGGGGAAAAAGGAGTGACTGTTTCCAGCAGAGGGGAGGGCTGACAGCAGATATCTGCTCCGGGGTGGAGTCTAGAAAAAATGTGTTTCAAGTATGGCAATCAGCTAATAAAAATGTTTCTAAATGTAAACAACCTTTATATTTATATAAGTGACGATGATGCTGTCAATATCTTTGCAGCAAAACCAGTTTTGGGGGATTTTGAGGGATTCTGGACTGATGACAATCTTGTTGTTGTTTTTTTTTAAATGTAAAGCTAAATCAAATCTGAGACATAGGAAAAAAAGATCCTACTGGTTGACAGTGATCCAGGTGGAGGAAGATGGAGGTTTAAGTGTGTTGCCCCAAATAAGGGTTTCCATCACCGGGGAGAAGCCACGTTTATTGCTGCAGCCAGTGAATTTGATCTGGCTAATTCCAGATGTCAGAGGTGTGATTAAATTCCTGATCAGGTCTGTCTCTGATGGAGCATCAGTGGGATGGTGGAGGCGAAGGAGCCATTGGGAGCCATCAGGACCGCTGCTGCTGTACAAAACTCAACAACGGATACAGGAGTGAATGACAATATCACCAACTTGAAACTTAACATCGGTGAAGAGAAACAATTTGGTTTTCTAATGAGAACAATGAGGAAACTTTACTCACTGTGAGGTGGCGCTAACATACGGTAGACTTTGCTGCCCCCTTTTGTTCACTTGTCGCTATTACAGATTACTTAATTTATTTTTGTTTGAATTTCTATTTTGACTTTAACTATCGATAAAGTGCAGAGTATATTTATTCATATTAAACATAATAAGTACAATTATTAACATTTTTTGTTATTTAAAAAAAACGTTAATAATGTTAATTTATCTGCACAGGGACTGGGGAAGCCTTGCAGTTGATCCTGACATTCACGCCATCAGGTTTAGTGCTCTTGTTTGACCAACAGGAGGCGCTACTCACCACAGCTGGTTGACTGAGAGGAAACTGGAACAGCACCGAGGAGCTTTTATTATCTTTTGGATAAACAGCTGTTTTCTTCCTGCAAAAGCAACTTAGAGGCTATATCTCCTGATTATGTCACTTAAAAACATTAAAACCATTACAGTTCTGATTGTTCATAAGTTACAGTCAATGAAATCAATGTGCTGCTCCAGCAGCTGGAGATGTTTTATTTTCCTCCCTCCCATATTGAAGTGGAGAGCTCCAGCCTCTTGCTGCATTATTAATGAATCTTTTCCTAGCATCATTCCCTCTCCACCCTGAATCTGGGAAAGCAAGACATGAGCATGAATCTGCTCTGTTTTAAGGTCTCTATTAATCTTTTACAATTGTTGTAAATTCAATACTTGAACTGTCGTTACTGTATTGTACTTTCTTTTCTCTGGTGGATGATTTCCTTTTGTGATCTTCAAGATTCCAATATGAAGGAATCATAATGAGGTGTTTTTGTTCCATGAAATGTCACAACAGATGCATTCATTAAATCAAGAGCTTTCCTCTCAATAATGCAGAGATACGTGTTTGTATTATGAATGGAAAACACATTCGCACATAAAAAAAATGAGTAAACCTTTGTGACCTCAACTCTGCCTGAAAAATCAATATCAAACATAATATATTTCAGATATTATCTGTAATCTGATTACAGTGTTTTAGGGCAGAAAAAGCTCTCCTGCCTTCCTTCACTCACATAAAAAGCTACAGACCATCAGCTCCAGCACCGGGATGTAAACACACTCCGGCTGCAGCCATTAACAGTCATCACTCAGTGTTTGCTGGATCTGACGCCCTCTCTGCAAACAGCCTTAGCAGCCACGCTGACACTGACCTTATTCCATCAATCTCACTTTAAGCACGCTCCCGATATTTAAATATTTCAAACAGATCCTCGGCAGACTCCACGGGAGCGCTGAGCTACCCGCTGAGTTTGTAGAATGTGCTGCGTTCACATCCCAAACCCACAATGCTTTTCTAACCCGCTGCAGCTGTGGACGAGCTTCACCTCTTCCATAATTAAAAAAAGAAAAATGCACATGTAGCACATGACTCCTCCCTGACACCCAGAACGCGTCCTGGTTAAACTAGCAATGTTGTGAGCATCCACTAAAGAGGAGTGATGTCAGGAACTCTTCTCATACACACACGTGTTCCACTGCCTGCCTCGTCGGCGGGTGATTCCCGCGTGCTGCCTGCATTCATGGCACACGTGACGGTCTGTAACAGAGGACCACGGAGCGTGGCGCGGGCCTTGCTGCAGGATCCTCCAACAGTCTGCTGTGTGTAGTTGTTTTGGAAGAGGTCAGGCGGGTCACCCCCTGATCAGAGGAGTGGCGGCTTGGGCCCCGCCCCCTGTGGAGGGCATGGCAGTGTGTACGTGGGCGGGTTATTGAGCGTCGGCGTGCTTGGACGGGTAGATATATGAACTATTCTGCACAAATATAAGTGATATCACCGGCTGAGGCACCTTTGAATTACAACTCACGTTAATAATTGATGTTTAGGGTCACCAGGGGTTCACGAGATCCACCCCGTTCCCCGCCATTCATAATTGACTACACGGTAAAGTAGTTTTTATGGTGCTGTGATTTCCACCTTCTTCCAATTTCCTTTATGATCCAACAGTACCTTTCTGCGCCTGGTTACATAATGCATGAAGAAATGTCCCGGAGTGACAAATGAGAATGTGGTGTAATAACACCTTGAATGACCTTATCATTGATGTTTTGTTCATCGCCTTCATCGGCCTCTCACATGGAAGGCTCTAAACACATACTCTGACGGGGTTGACAGGACAACTGGCAGTATTTGACAAGCTGGGAGCAACTCCCAGCATTACTGTACAAAAGACACAGTGGGGACTGTCTTGAAATGTAAATGGGTTTTCCTGAGAGCGGAACGTCTCACCTGTCACCTGAAAACCATGAATTTAGGCTCGTGTTGTGACTCCCTGCTCATTTTCTCTGCTGCTGCTGATTAAAAAAGAAGAAAGCCGAAAAAATATTTGACTTTCCCTCATCTGGGAAATCCAAAGAAAGCTCAAAATTAGGGATGGCTCCGGTGAACCTCGCTCCCTTTTGTGCACCGTCGCTCTGAGGCTGCAGCGAGCAGCGATTAATCTTGTTAACTGCAGATTCAAGCCCAGGATGCGTTCCTTAAATCAAAAAACACGCTGTTTAACGGTCCTACAATGGGAACAGAACTTGTGCAGCAGCAGCCTGAAGAACATCAACATTTAATGCGTACACCCAGGGCAGAGAACATCAGTCAATTATTAATGTTTAAAAGGTTCCCCAGCTCTGACTGAGGTTAATGCAGGACCAAAGGCTCTGAATAGATCGCTGTTGCAGTGGAACGTTGAGAATCTGACAAATTGATGAACGCGGGAGAAATCTCTGTCGGCCCAAACTGCAAAATCACTTTTCATTTCAAAGTCTCGGGGCAACAGGAGAGCCAGCGGCGGCCCCAAATGGAGATAAGGGCTCCTTGAAAGCAAAGCTACCTGCAGGGAATTTACCGTGTGCTCAACATATGGAGCAGCAGCTATATGGCGGCTGTCGGATTGAATTTACTCTGAGAGGTGAAGCCGGCATGCGGCTACGTGCACTGGCTTTTAAAGCCTGGGCTGTGATGTTAGGGGAGGGGAAGGTGAGCATAATGGGGGCCAAAAGGGGTCGATGCAAGGGTTCAAAGAGCAAAATTAGAGGAAAATGCAGAACCTGGCCCTGAAACAATGAGCAGACGGCTGCTTGGAGGGTTTTATCCTAGTTTGGTCTAAAGGTTCTTCTGAGGAACCTGGCTCACCTCTGCTGCTGGTGGATCCTCCTAGAAGCACCAGGATTCACTGACGCTCTGAGGAACCGCTGTGGCTCCCGCACGTTTGCCAGTGCTCGAACCTCGACACGTCCGGTGTGATCATTGGGGTATCGACGTGTTCTGAGAGAGACGGAGAGATTTCTCTCTCCAAAGGATGACTCAGCAGGACCACTTCGGCTCGTTGTCTCTCGTCCTGGAACCCTTGAAGCTCACACCTCCGTGTTTAAAAATATCCTCCACCGCATCGCTAGCATTGATCGCGTCTAATTAAAGATGAAATTACGCGCCAATCAATGGCACTCTGGATTTAGACTGGACCAGGTCTCTTTGCTGCGTGCACTGGCCTAAAAAGGAACAACTTTTATCAATAAGAGCTTTAACTGGGAAACTGAGGGGGCTGGATCTCAGTCATCCAGGTTTCTTTCCTCTTTACTTTACCTTTCTGACCTTGCGCTACGGGGGTTTTTTTTTTTGATTGACAACTGCTCAGTGATTAGTTGATATGCGTATAAATGGACGCAAGTCAATAAGAAGGACACTGATGTTTCCTGACCCGTGAAGACAAAACACGTGCAAACATGATCAACGCACAGAACATTCAGTCCGTCGAGTGTTTCTTGGACACACTCTGCTTAATCACTGTTACATCCTGGACCGTTCAAACGGAGGAAAATGTCTGCGGCCCCTCATGCCCGAGAACTGTATTAAGAGATTTGTTATCTGTGTTTTAATATCAGGATGGTGCTCTGTGTCCTCTGGGGTTATTTGAAACGGCAGGCTGAACAAAGATACTGTCTGTGTGACTCATTTTGATAGAAATCACACATTTGACCCTGTCAACCTCAATTTGGGGCTGTTTTAAATGTGTAATGACACAGATATTTTTCCCAAATATGCCTCAGCGGTAATGTCTGACAAATGGCCAAGCAAGTGCAGTCATTCTGGGAACCGTTCCAGCTTGTTTCTTAGTTTTTATTGTTTAAAACAACTCCTTTTTGTGCAATGCGTACATTTCTCCTATTTGTGTATCTGCTGCATGGTGACAGACAAGAATCGGTGAAGCACCGAGAGCCAAGAGTTTGATGTAAAATATATTTAAGTATTCGCTTTGAGAAGATGCCCATCTGCTGTTGTATTCATCATCTCGAAAGAGACCGTCTAGTAGGCTGTCATGAGAAATTGAGCCAGACACCTGACTGAATCGGGTCGGATTAATAAATTCCTTTTCAGGATTCCTCTATGAAAAGCTTGCGTGGCTGCGGGGCAATTCAATTTCCTGAGAGAGAAGCCACGCACTGCAAAAAATCAATGTCTCCAACAGGAGCCAACAGGCAGGCAGCGAGCAGCCCAGCCTTTCTGGTCACCCCACCCGCCCCTCCACCACACGGGAGTCGTTCTGGAACTCTGCCGCCTCCTAATCTGCCGCCGGTGCTTGCGAACTCCACAATGTTCCCCATTTCACTGGCAGAATCAGAGAGATCCAGTGGCAGCCATCTTAGGTGCACCACTGCAGGACGTTAGGGGACCAGAAAGGACAGATCAAGGCGCGTCCTCCCCTCGGTGGTGACTCTGCGTTCAGGACCGCGGCCAGCTCCCCGCGCCTGCGTCCGCCGCCCGGGAGAGGCCATCGCTCGCTTCCATCGAAAGAAGGAAGGGGGGAAAAAAAAGAAAAGCCACTCTCCTCCCTCTCATCTGTACAATAAAGCTCCCCTACTACTCCTCCCCTCCGTTTCCTTTCAGCTCCCCCCTCTCACATCCGCAGCAGCGACTGGCCAATAAAATCGAGAAAAGACGTAAGCGTCGACGAGCGCTCGGCGCAGGCGGAGAAGGCTCAGTGTGGAGCAACATCCTCCTCCAGCTCCCATCGCACCGCTGACATCTCACCCTGCTCAGCGACCACCACCGCGGCCTGAGTACCTGTCTCCTGGTACTACCTGGCGCACTCCACATGCATTTTTGACCCGCATCAAACGGCCGAAGAATAAAGCACCGCGTTCAGTTGCAATCCGGCGAGGCGCGCTACGCATAGACCAAGATGTTGGACCCGTCGTCCAGCGAGGAGGAATCTGATGGGATAGTGGAGGAGGAGTGCAAAGAGACGATGGCACCCCAGGCCGGATCCCGCATCTCCCCGAGCAGGACCAGCGAGAGCGCGGGCGGACTGGCGCCCAGCAGCAGCCGCAGCAGCGCCCGTCCGAACAGCCCGAGCCCGTCCGCCGCCAGCGAGGAGAAGGAGGACCTGGAGAAGCTCCACAGGGACGAAGAGGATCGCAAAAAGAAGCTGCAGCTGTATGTTTTTGTCATGCGGTGCATCGCATACCCCTTCAACGCGAAGCAGCCCACGGACATGGCCCGGCGACAGCAGAAGGTAAGAAGGGGCCTTCGGCTGCAGACGCACGTAAAAACCACGCTTACGAAAAGCCTCCTTACACACCGATGCTGTCATTGATGACCTACATAAGGTAGAGAGCACGGATCGTGCGCGTGTGTGTGTGCGCGCGCGCGCGTGTATCCTGTAGCGCACCGACACACAATCTCACTGCCATTCACTTGTTTTCAGCCTCTCGTTTTTGACGCAAATGTGGTTTCATAAGCCCGCAAAAATGCTCCGGGCTCCGGGTGGTTAAAGGACTCCTTGTACCGCAATGCATTCTGGGGGCTGTCCATATTCCACCAAGCCCGTTAACTGAAAGGGCGTCTGAGGCTTTCTGCTTAATATTCGCCCATAATCTGTCTCTGTGTGTTGCTGATAAAACCCAACACGTTTGCGCAATCACTTACCCTTCAATTTACGCCCCCTCCAAGGTGACTTTTTCGCCAACGACTTCTTCAAGAGGGTCTTAATGGCCTTTCTCCCCTGCAGATGGGCCGTCTTCCTGTCCTGCAATAAATTAACTGGATTACAGGAGTTCTGAGACCGTTCCGAGGGTGCTGAAGGCCCAGACTGCGTTCCCAGTTTTCGTTACTGGTTTTGTGCGGCGGCTGTGGTGCCTCGCTGATATTGAAACCAGTTTTGGAGCACGAGTCCTCAGGGTCAAAGTCACCACTCCCTATTGGACTCAGAGCAGAGGTGGCGGCTCTTGTTGTCCTTGAATATTTGCCTTTTGTTTAGACGCAGATCACCTCTGTTTGTACATGGCAGTGCGCATTTGCACCGGGACGACATCGATCACATGGCTCAACAGCACTGTGGCAGCAGTTTGTCGGGTTGAAGTTGCTCGTGCTGCTTGCGGACCCACCTAAAATCCACTCTGCGACCCGACGTTCTTTACAAATCCAGTGATGTAAATACATGTTTTGTTGTGCATCTTCACTTGGATGCACATTAAACCATATGGCTTCCTCTTTTATTTTTTGCTGAGTCATGTTTCAGCGCATGTGGGTGGCCGAAAGCACCGAGTTTCTTTCGCTTGTTTCCTGCTCGGTGTGCGTTACTGACCTGGGAAGCATGCTTACAACCGCACCCGTGGCTCGGGCAGCTGAAATCCTTCGGCGTGGGCGAGTAGATACTTGGACAAAGAAGAGAAGGCCGGCCTGGCCTTCAGCATATGTCTGCGGGTGCTAGACATCGATTTGCTCCAAATCCACATCCTGCACGGGCGTACACCTGCTGAGGGGGAGACAGGTGATATTCTGCCAGTGTCAGATTTGCCAAACCAAAAAAAAGGGATGATATAAAGTTCTTGTAGGACAGTTCACATTAAAATGTCACTTTATACTCTTGTCATGACAGCTGTCACTACTCGGCCCCACCTCCATCCATCCCCACCTCTGTCCATCCCCACCTCTGTCCATCCTCACCTCTGTCCATCCCCACCTCTGTCCATTGCCACCTCTGTCCATCCCCACCTCTGTCCATCCCCACCTCTGCTCATCCCCACATCTGTCCATCCCCACCTCTGTCCATTGCCACCTCTGCTCATCCCCACCTCTGTCCATCCCCACCTCTGTCCATTGCCACCTATGTCCATCCCCACCTCTGCTCATCCCCACCTCTGTCCATCCCCACCTCTGTCCATTGCCACCTCTGTCCATCCCCACCTTTGTCCATCCCCACATCTGTCCATTCCCACCCATGTCCATCCCCACATCTGTCCGTCTGTCCTGTGTGCAGCCATCAACCTTCTTGGCTGTTGTTCTAAAACGCTCTGCTGGCCATCCCATATGTCTGTGGTCTCAGTTTGACTTGTGGGGGTGACTTGTCCCTTTAAGTCCCTCAGAGTCAACCTTCAACATGGACAACCACAAAAAAGGACAGTTCTTAAATCACAGTGATTGAAGCGCATAGCATCCCCAAACCTGCGTTTCCTCCGTTGCATCACTTTCACAACGTCACATCGCGCGCAGAATCTCGCGCGACAGCGTTCAGGCCGTCATGGATTAGTCACAGAAATATGATGAAGCCATTTCTGCAAGAAAAAGACTTAAAGGCCCGAGCAGAAACATGCGGAGCAGCTCCGCAGTAATCCCTTATTAGAAGCTTTGGCACGGCGAGCAGCGGCGGACTGTAGAGGAACAGGCCGGGGCCAAGGAGAGCCCACAGAGCCTCTGACGCTCTCTCAGATGCAAGGCTTGAACCCTGTGAAGGAGGAAACACAGCCTGGCGGAGCACTGGCAGCTGCATCCCTGTGGAGGGAAGCGCTATCTGCTCCAGTCTGAAAGACATCTTCACAATGAGGCCGCTCCTTCGTGGAGGAGGCACGTGCTGAATGTGGCGGCACACATGTCGACTATCGAGCTGGTGACACGTGTTTGCACGCAAGGCTAATCGCCAGCCTCCCCTCATTTAAGAAAGGAAGGGAAAAAGAAAGGAAAGAAATGACAGAGGGTGTTGATGGATGTGGCTTTTCTTTGATTTGATTGATTTTTAATAGCAATAATACGCTGCACAGAAGAATGAGACATTAAGGACATTCTTGAAGGACATGGCAGCCAGATGTCTTTAAGAGAGACCTTTTGTTCTGATCATTACAGCTTTATTTATAATAAAAGGGAAATATGTCTCTGCTGGTGCCTTTTGTGTTGGTACTTGAATTCCACCTCTTCTATAAAGCTTAGCATAATGTTTGCAATTACAGTGCTGGATTATACCGAACACGGTAGCCGTCTCTTTCAACCCGGTGAGCGACAGCATGAAAATGATGTCAGTAAATGTTGCATTTGAGCTAGTGAGGAAGAAAACACCACAGGGAGTCTTTGCTATAAAAGGAAACACTCTACGGTGTGCATGTCGCGTGTGCCGCTTTGCTTTGTTTATGTTTTTGGCAAGTCCTCCCTGAAAAAGAGAGACGTTTTTTTAATTTCTCTGTGAGTGACACACACGCAGATGCGCAGATAACGGAGGTGACGCTGCCTGAGCACACAGAAGAGCACCAGTGTGACACTGGAACCATTTGCATTATTATGTAAGATCTCCAAATGGACGTCCGCCTGGAGGAAGAAGACATCCTTTGACAGGAAAGCAGCTCTGCTATTGAGTGAGAAAGTCAAGCTTTCCGATGAAACGCTCGCCGCTCAGTTGGTTGTTGCCATTGGAGGAGCCCGTGCAATTAAATCCCAACATTTTAGCTTGTGTGA
Organism: Takifugu flavidus; assembly: GCF_003711565.1. Lineage (NCBI taxonomy): Eukaryota > Metazoa > Chordata > Actinopteri > Tetraodontiformes > Tetraodontidae > Takifugu > Takifugu flavidus. The sequence goes on along the minus strand of NC_079523.1, from coordinate 9,478,022 downwards.
GAGAACAGAGGATAAAGGTGTTGGGAAAGGGTAACAGATGAAAAGCAGCAGGCAGAACACCCTCCCCGCCCGCCTCCAATCTGTGTATCCATGTGTAACAAATCACAGTTTCCCAGATTGAGCACCTTCTCTGGATGAATGTAACCAGAATCCATTACAATAAAAATGGCTTCTCCCCTCCCTGAGGTCTGGCCACACTCTTATTTGCCTCGTGCAGGAAAGCAAACCTCTCTTGTGACCTGACGTAGGCGGTCGTGGCCCAAATGCAAATCTTACACCTTCGCGCTCTTCCATGTGTCTCCATTTCTGATTCAAGGCAGCGCACATGCCGGGGATTACTCCTCGAGCACATGCTGGCTTTCCTATCCTTCCTCAGCCCGGGTAATCTTGCCTGTCCACCAGTACAGCATCACTCTCCTGGAAAAATCCACAAAAACACTGTTTTTGTTGCACGTGACAGCATGATGTGCTTGACAGTTATCCCTTGTGGACTGAGATGAACTGCGAACGATTTGAATTATTATTAAATTCTGATGGGACACAATTTGTTTGAAAGAATTTGAAAGCCTTTTACTGTATATACATGTCTGGGGGTTTATTTTCTAATAAATAAATGCCATTTTCTGTCAGAGCCATAATTGATTAGCTGACTAATTGTTTCCCCCCCAAACAGAGCACTGAAAATAATCATTGGAAGAGGCGCAGTTTGTGTGTTTGCCTCCAAACATTTGCATCTGAAGATGCCCGTGCAGTCTTAACGTTGCTAATCTTCGCGTCATTTACATAACTCTTTTTAATACCTCTGCAGACATCAAACGGAGCAGTTAAACCCAAGCTGATCAAGGCTAATCAGCTAGTTTCTCCTGCTATGCTCTAATAATCACACGGTCTTCTTTGACTGCAACTGTTTGGAATAATAATGATCCATTTTTAAAAAAACAAGTGTGAATTAGCGTCACCGATGTATGTCCAGTCGGACATAGACCGCCGACTGTACGCGACCCTGAGGGATCTGGAGTCATGTTCACAGCAATGTTTAATTGTGCGCAGGTGTATCGACCCAGATACGGCATTGTTTCGAAGGGAAAATCATTAGAGCGTGACTGGAATAGACAAGGAGCAGAGGCAGAAGGACATTAGCAGCACCGAGTTTCCACATTAAGTAAGAAACTGGTGGGATCGTTACTGCGCTCCGCTACCAGACTTTCTTCCACCCTGGGGGGCTCTCACTGATGCATGACATACACAAACACCACAGCACCGAGGGTGCGTGGCAGGTACTGGACGCTTTCCTGTGTCCAGCTTGAACGCCACGCTCCTCCGCCAACGCTCAGCATGCTTCCGAGGCCGGTTGACGGTCAGTAACGCTGCCTTGATCACACAAAATGGCAGAAAGGATCCCCTCAGCACACTGCTAATGCAGGACAAGATAGATAGTGTAATGCCACAGAAAGATCAGAGAAGGACTGAAGACAACGTAAGCCGGGGGTGCAGAGTCAGAGCAAACGCGTTTGACCTTGTGCCACATGACACTATTCAGCTGAAAATCCTTAAAGGTAGCAGGCGGGATGTCGTAGTCTATATATAAAAAATAATCAGCAGTTTTACCCCCAAATTTTTTAAAAAAAAAAGTGCACTATTGGATTGAAATCGAAACTTGTAACTGTCTGCGTGCAGGGTTATTAGCATAAAAATAAACTGATGCTGTCTATGTGCTGCCACTTACTGGAAGCCGTGTTTGGAAATCCCTGAAATTTAAGGGTTATTCGTCTCTTTCAGAGGCTGTGAGGAGCGCCGCCCTGCAGAAAGACTGGTTGAGAATAGAGTGACCAGAGACTTCCTGTAAAGGAACATTTTTTCTATTTGATTCATTTAATTTTCTCTGGTCTTTTGGTTTAAGATGTTGCCAAAATGTGGGGACATGTTTTATCCATTTTCTGCACTATGAATTATAGATTTTTTTTCAACTAGTGGGAAATGTTCATGCCATCCATCTTATTTTTGAGCATAACGAGGAGCCAGCCGAGCCGCGTCTCTGCTGTCAGTGTGTTGGTGGTGTGAATGGGTAAGCGTTGCAAGAACGACGAAGATGGGAACAGACTGTTCCTCCTGAAAGTGGAGAGGCTGCTGCTGCAGAACCGGAGTTTCCGGTTCCATTCCTGTCGGCAGTGCGTCTGTCTGCACAATACACCTGGCTGTTTACTGACCCAGAGGAGTGGTATTTGCTCCCGCGCCGCCGTGTTGCGTGCACGTACATATCCCTTTGGATTGTCTCTGCGCGCACATCTAGTTGCGGAGAAGTCGCCTTTGTGTCTCTGCCGCACTGTGAAGCCTCTTGCTGGTGGATTCAGAGCAGCTGCCGGCAGCTGCTTGCTGAGATGGGCCCGTGGTGCATCTGCCGCACGGCCTGAAACATGCCGTCGTGTGTTGAGAGGCTCTAACAATAGCGTGTTTGCTGTGGACCGCAGCAGCGCTGTGGGTAATGGCTCTGTCTTTAGCAAACAAGGTTATGATCGAATGACAACATTCGGTCGGCAGGATCCAGGATGCAGCTACATTAGATGAACGGCAATAATGAGAACACGTTTCCTTTAATTGGTGGAGGACATCTGAAAAACTTTAATAGGAATCTCCAGCGTGACTCAGCACCAAACAGCCTCTTTATTAAATGCGCCACCATCTACTTTATGCTAGCATTCAATCAGCTGATTACTCCACTCACAGCAGTTATGTTGTATACCTCAAGACTGATGACCATTTCAGAGAGACTGTATTGTTTATTATCAGGCCCCTGTCTGAGCCCACTGTCCCCACTGTCTCTACTCTCTACTACGATGAAGGGATCTTCTTGCCCTTGGCCCAGCGAGACGTTCCAGTGCTGTTTAATTGAGTGCGAAGAGCGGATGCCAGGATCTATAGACCCAAAAGAAAATTCTCTCTTTTACTACATTTTCTAAATTCCTATCATCAGTTGGTGAAATTGTGCTCTAAATATCCCAGTTAGGGATTTTGTTAGGATGGTGCAGCATTATTTATCACACCTGTTCAGCTGAATAAATAGTAAGAAATAGTCAGTTTAGTCAGTTTGTTTAGCACCTGAATTCCCTTCATGGTGTGTTTGGGTGCATTCACATGTGGCCCCACAGAGTAAACATAGTTGTAAATCTGGATGGATCACTCTTGATCCCTTATTGCTTCCATGATCATCTCCAGCTGAGCCTTTCTATAAGGTGCACTCACACATCTTTCATCTTTTAACCACCATTTAACTTTTTGCCTGCTTGTGTGTGGCTGAATGTCCTGCTGTCTGGGATGAGGTCAGAAGACCATCGATCAGTTCCTGTCTTGTGGTGCATCTTAAAACTGGTGCTAAGAGCTTCTCACCAGAACGCATTTTTAAAGGATCTGTACCCACTGTACCCTGGCTGACAGTACTAGCATATATATTTCTATTATGTGCTGCTGATTAAGCAGCAATGCACGGAACAAAGCTCACAGTTTTACAAAGTTTCTTTGCATTAAGTTACAGAACCAAGGTACAATTAACGGAGGGTGTGTTTTAATTACCGGTAGACCCCCGAGTCTCTGAATTTTTCATGGTGACTCAGACATCATTTCAGCCGCATGGTCGAACCAAACTCTGATCCATAGTCATTTTGAGCCATAATGAAGTCACTGTACTTTCCTGAAGGTTGATTAATGCCCACTTCAATCCGAGCCAATAAATTACCCCCTAATCTTGATAAGAGCCACAGAGAGAAAATCAATGAGAGCAAAGTTGGAAAATATGTCCTGGGCCTCCTGCGGTGCTGATGGAAATGGAGGCATTTTCCCTCATCTATCAAGTTTGTTACTAATCAGCGCAATTCCCCAATCAACAACGAGAGATGGAACATGCAGAACAATGAGTCAGTGCAGACCGAGGAGCCATTTCCTATTCTGGCTCATTTTACTGGCTGCTGGTTGTCCTAACACATAAAATCACAACTCTCTCTTTTAAAACACTTTGATGTAACTCGGATGGAAAAAAGTCTTTATAAAATCCACGTTCTGATGTTTCATCTATCAAAAAAAGTCAACTGATATTCAGTTTGATCAATTAAATCCTATTAATTGTAAACAGATTGTGATGATTTGATGCCGAGTTATCCATGGCTGACATTTCTGTCCCTACAGGAGGAAAATAGCATCGATAAATGAATCAAGCAATGGGAAATCTCTTTTAAAGCCTTACAGTAAGGTCGTTTTAACACAGGCGGCCTGTATTTAGGGGGACTGCAGCACGTCTGATGCAGGTCAGCTGACTCATGCATCAGTTCCAGGGTATGCAGCTACAGTCTGATTAACTTTATACCGATTTTTGTTTCTTGTCACTCCACGTTGCCTGCATACATCCATCTCCTATATTCTTCCCTCTTTCCCAGGATGGTGACACACAAGTAACGCTAAGCTGATTCGTGCCGAAACTGATCTAATTTTGCACCCTCCTAGCGAAGAAGCAAACCCTGTAAAGCCAGTTACCAGTTTCATATAGACCACCCTTTGGTTCCCTCTGCTAACATGTCGCTGCTGCTGAAACAAAAATGTGTGTAACTGGTGTCTAAATTACTATTTACTATGTATTTTGTCGTCCCTCAGATCACTAAGCAGCAGCTTCAGCAGACCAAGGATCGTTTCCAGGCCTTCCTCAACGGAGACACACAAATCGTGGCTGACGAGGCTTTTATCAACGCTGTGCAGAGCTACAATGAGGTACAGGCAACCGGCCTGAAGCCCTTTATCGTTTTCCTTCCCCTGGTTTGTATCTCCTGGATTACATCTGACTCTGATTTGAAACTCCAAATAACAAGATTTGACTCTTCGAATCTAAAAATGCGCCGCCGACTCGGCCGCTGCCTCCTTGTCAAACTGCTGATATTCAGACAAGAGCGGGAGCACTAAAATGGTGGCTGACGCTCGTCGCTGCTCAGATTATGAGTCAGAGCAAGTGGCTGACACAGCCATCTTTCCCAGCCTCGCTCTTTCTCTTCCATCAGTCATCGTTTCCCTGCTTCAAGTACACAAGAGGTGTGTGTGTGTGTGTGTGTGTGTGTGTGGTGTGTGTGTGTGTGTTGTGTGTGTGTGTGTGTGTGTGTGTGTGTGAGTGAATGAGTGAGAATGAGGCTGGATGAGGATCGAATTCACAGTGGAAGGAAAGAACATATCTATTATTCTACCTCAGTCTGAAACCTCTGGAAACCTGAATAATTCCAGAACGATCCCCCCATTTTGTGTTTGGATCTCTTGAATTAATCGTAAGACATTAAAGATTGTGAATAAATTACCACCTTTTCAGCGTGTAAAGAAAGTGTGCAAATTAGTCATATCAAACCCAGTTTTCAGTCATTATTCAGGATCTGGTTTACGATTTAGGTGTGCTTTTCTGTCTTACTTCTGGCTCCAACACTCGCTGTCCTCCAACAAACAGGACTAATGCTGTATTTCACTTCACTGTAATGATTCAGCACTGTGGGTTTTTGCATCTTTTCCCTGCCAGGGTGCTAATACAGCTTTACTGTGTGTGACTGACGGAACGGGCACTGGTTGACTGGCTAACGGGGCAGAATTTCGACTTGGGTTTCACCATCACATCTGACAAAGCTAACATCTGTTTGGCTGACCTCTCAGGTGTTCCTGAAGAGCGACCGCGTGGCCAAAATGGTGCAAAGTGGCGGCTTCTCTGCAGGAGATTTCAGGGAAGTCTTCAAGAGGCACATCGAGAAGCGCGTGCGGAGCCTCCCGGAGATCGACGGCCTCAGCAAGGAGACGGTGCTCAGCTCCTGGATGGCCAAGTTTGACACCATCTACCGCGGGGATGAAGATCCCCGCAAGGCACAGCAGCGCATGACAGCCAGCGCAGCGTCTGAGCTGATCCTCAGCAAGGACCAGCTGTACGAGATGTTCCAGAACATCCTCGGCATCAAAAAGTTCGAGCACCAGCTTCTCTACCAGGCCTGCCAGGTAAGAAGTGAAGCTGGTACCTCAGGATGTCTTCACACTTTGTCCAAATCTCTGACAGCAACATTAAATATGCAGCACCGTCGCTCTCTACAACACTCCACAAAACTTCATGTTTTACATTTTGATCGAGGCAGAAATTCAATATATTTCTGACTGTTTGCCAGGAAACTGGCTTAATGACATTGGTGCTGGTAGCTCAGTCTGTTGGGATGGCTGAGAAGCAGAGGGTTGTTGGTTCGAGCCCCAGTGCAGACAAAACATGGAAGATGTAGTAGGGAAAGGTGCTGAAAGAGATTTAGAGCACCTTTATGTACCCTGCCTCTGCCCATATGTTCACCCTCCCTATGACCCCAAAAGGAATAAAGTGGTCAAGAAGATCAAAGATGGGTGGGTTTTTGGCAATATCTGAAATTACTACCATTGATAAAATCCACCCAGGATGTGCAATAGCATTTAATGTCACTAACTATAACAGCATCCTATTACTGTACCGTAATGTGGAACTTTGGTTGTATGTGAAAGTAGTACCTAAGGTGAAGATAACACAATGAGACGCAGGTGAGGGAGACAGAGACACAGGTGGCAGACATGAGGACAATCAGACAGGTGAGAAACACAAGTGCAGAGAGAAGCCAGGACCAGACAGGAAGGAAGCTAAACCCAGAAATGGATCACAGAAGACAATTGTAAGAAACCAAGCGAGAGATGCCGAAAAAGAGCATGGTGCTGACTCAGTTGTGATGCGGGGCCGTTGCACAGCGTGCTCGGCATTGTCCCACTATCAGAGGAGACAAAGATCAATACATGGCAGGTTCTGCTCTGCAGAGTGTTTAGCAGCGTGCGTGACAGATGCACACTGTGGTACAATAAATCGCTCACGGTGTGCGTTTCTCCTCTTAAGCCTTTGAAATGATCCATTTTTTTATGCTGTGCTGGCAGCAGAGCCGTTAACTGTGAGGTCCAACTGTCCCTGAATGCACCACGGTTGGTAGAGTCAGACTTTACAGAAAAAGCACATTGAAATAATATTGATAATTTGGAGCCTTGCAGCTTAATCAACACCGGTATTTTTGTTAAATATGTGCCATTGCAGTCCAACTGCCTTTCCAGATGCTGTTCCTCCCTCCCTCCCTTATTAATATGTACAATTATTATGAACCTAAAGCTTTTTCTCAGCAAGCAATCAGCGACCTCATTCTCTCCTCTACTAAATGATAAAATCCCTAAAACACTGATGCAGAGTCAGCGCGGTTAACGTCTGCTGGGATTTGATGAAAGGATTTCATTGGCTTTGGCTGGAATTCAGAGGCTATCATGTCTTTGCTGTTATCTCTCGGGATTTGCTCTTTTTTTCCCCCCAGTTGCAACTAAGTAATATAGAGGAAGTGCTGGTCTATTTCTGTCTCCTGCTGGAGTCAGAGCTTGCCGCTGGAAGTGACTCACACTCTGATCAGGCTGGTATGTGCAGCAGCCAGTCTGACCAAACAACTGTCAGAAAATAGGTTTGGCCCAGGCATATTTGTTCGCCATAATTGTTTAATGAGATCAATGACGCCTGAGGAAAGTTTAATGATGCATAGTAATAATGATTAAACCTCTCGGTTAGGATGATAAAACATCCGCGCTTGGATACCCCAACATTGTGTCCTCTTAATATATACAGTATCTTTTTATTTATCTGTGTATATTTGACACGATTTCTCCTTCAGATCGTTTTGTTATTGGGAAAAAGGCATTTTTTAGTCCCCGATCATTCCGGAATAAGATTCCACTGACGTGGGTTTTCTCTCCACCCCCTGTAACCCCCCCGACTGTGTTATCTACTGTTGATATCTCGGCGTCCAGCTGTACCTCTGCTGTGTTGCCGGCCGCCCACCAACTCCTGCTCCTCCACCTTTGACCTGCTGTCAGCTCGGGTAACGTCGGCGTGCCGCTGCCCTCATCAGCTCTGCTGCCGCGTGTGGGGGCGAAACGTACCTTTAACCAGCCTTCTTTCGCGCGGGGGCCGTCTGTCTACCTGTGTTGCACCTGTGGTACTTTGACAACAGTGACCTTTCGGTGATTATAGGCCAGATGAAATGGGGATGCTGTGGGGCTCAGCAGGAGACGGCTGTTAGTCAGTTCACAGACGCTGACCTCCCACAGAAAAGCCCGGTGTTGCTTTTTGCTGCTGTCAGGAGGCGGAAATCCACCCACCTCCATGTTAGAAGCGTCACAACAGCTGCGTCGGCGGCTGCAGCATCCAAGTCAAGCAGTCGTGGAAGTCTTGAGACTGGTGCATTTTGAGGGAGAAGAAGCGGCGCAGACGAGATAGTAAAATTTAAAAAAATGCAGCGTCAGACACTGAGCAGACCCAGGCAGGGTCCTGACAGTCCTTCTGGGATCTCAAAGCGAGTCAGATGTCGCTGTCGATGCACGAGAGGTCTCGTGTATCTTGACAGGCACTGCAGGACCGCCAGCAGCGGGAGGGGGAGTCGCCGGGTCGTGGATGCGGAGGAATCTGGCTTAATGCTCGTAAACATGACGACGAAGGCTCCTTCTGTTTACGTGTCACTGATGGCCAGAACGCCACTCAGAACTGCGAGTGCAAACGTTCTGCTGCAGCTGGTGGTGAAGTCTGATTATGTGCTCTACTAAGCAGGCGTTGGGGGGTCACACGGCAGGACGGCTGTTCGGTGGTCGGCACTGGTAACGCACCAGATCCCCCTTCACTCTAGGCGCCATCTGCCTGGGATGATTTAACTGCACATCAGCGGAATATCAAGATTTGAAGACAGCAAAGATGTCAGGACTGCTGAAAACAGCTTTCCTTATGTGAGAATAATGATTTGAGCCACTCCCCCTCCATATCTGCTCCCTGGTGTACAGTACATCTTCTTATTCGATCCCAGTCCGGTTTGTGCAGGGGCCTGGGTTTTCTCCAGCCCAGCCCCCCCCCATCCTGTTAACGGTAACGCTGTGACTTCAGCTCCGTCTTTGTTAGGAATGATTGCTTGAAGCGGCAGCAAAGAATCAAGATGGCAGAGACTGACAGACAGGGCCTGCTAATGTAATAGGGTGAAATATACGGCAAGGAGAGGTCAGCTCTGGCATCCCAGCGGCAGGAGACTGGAGGCGTTCAGAGTGCAGGAGAGCAAACAGATCCCAGGGCCTGATATAACACACTGACAGCTGTGCAGGGACAGTTTGAGTGATATAAAATGCCTCTTTCTTGTGATCCATTACAGTTAATATACTGCTGTACATTGTTACACATTCCTTCTGAAAAAAAAAAAGTTGACATATTAAAATAAAATCTGTTTACAGATATTTAGAAGCCCGCGTCTTTTACAAGACAACGCCTCAGTGAGACGGGCAAAACGACTTTTCTCTGGATCTGTAGTCTGCAGCTGTCGGTGACTCTCCCTGCGCCGCACATACGTCTCAATTAAATTTCCATTCTCGTGGAGAAAATGGGGCTGACTGGTGTGTCACAACATGACATGTAACAGGAATGAACTGGTTTTGGCTGTGAAAAGACGTGAAAGAGTGAGGCAAGAGAAAGACATCAGGCCTTCCTCCCTTTGTGTCAGCTCATATAAAACCTTCATTTCTTATTGATGGAAGAGAGTCACAGTTTGGGTCCTTTCAACGCTCTGGGGCAAAAACCAGGATGAGAGATGGCGGCCATTTTTGTACTAGAGCTGCACTGTTCTGGTAATATTACATTACTTTAATTTGTTGCTTTCTTTTCCCCGCCAGCAGTTCAGAAGATTCTTTAATTTTTTTTAAAATTTTCACTGACTGACTTGACTGTAAACTAATCCAGGGACGTTCCCAGAGCTCCAAGAATGAAAGTTCTGGGGCTATTCTGCTTTTACAGACTTTTACAGTATTCCTCCAACTTGGCAACCAAGTAGTCTCTTGCTAAAATGCTACATAGAGCTCATGAAGAGATGATCTGCGATGCATTACCTACTGAGATTTTCCTGGTGTTTTTTTAATAACGTTTTTATTGCATTTTCTTAATGTTGTTTGTGGCACCCAGCCACAGAAATGGTGCCAGCCTGTTTATCTTTGAAAGTAAATCCCTAATAATCACTTATAACTGCTTTTCTACAGTACAAGTCATTAAAACAGGATTAAAGTGAAGAGATTTAATATGAATCGCACAATAAGTGGGACATATATCTCATTAATATAGGAATTATAATCCAAAACATATACATCCCACATATGCTAATATGATCTGGTATTAAAAGAGATGATCAATTCAATTAAAGTTTATTTATATAGCATCTGTCAAGGGGTCTCCAGGCGCTGTGCAGAAACCCAGTCTGGACCCCAAACATGTAGAGTGGCGCTGAGAAGCTCTCTTTAATAGGGAGAAACCTTGCGCAGGACCAGGCTCATATTGGGGGGATGTCAGAGAAATAGATACTCTCGTTCTAAATAGATGAGTGACTTTGCATGTTTCTCCATGTTCAGTTTCTCAAGGTCTAAAAACATGCTCATCAGGTTGATTGGAGACTAAATGACATCTAGCTGTCCTGTGGTGGACTGTCTGAGGTGTTTTCCTGCCTCTGACCCAGTAAATGCTGGGATAGACCGCAGCTCCCTCTGAGCCTGATTAGACATTGATTAACTAATCAACATCTTTCAATTCCCCACAGCTGGACAACCTGGACGAGCAGGCTGCTCAGATCAGAAGGGAGCTGGACGGTCGTCTTCAGATGGCGGACCAGATTGCCAGGGTGAGTCAGACACATTTGGAAAGTGCTTCACAAACACAGCGTTGCTGGCTGTAGGTAAACGTCAGATCAAACCAAGTAGACTGATTAAGTCCTCATCGACACTGCTGGTATGTGAGATGTCTTTTCTGTTCCAAACAGGCTGGTAAGTTCCCCAAGTTCATGTCCAAAGAGATGGAGGCCATGTACATCGAAGAGCTCAAGTCCTCAGTGAATCAGCTGATGGCCAACCTGGAGAGCATGCCCGTGTCCAAGGGAGGAGAGTTCAAAATCCAGAAGCTGAAACGGGGACACAACACCTCCATCATTGACATGGGCCAGGAGGACGAGAACACACTGTCCAAGTCAGACGTGGTTCTGTCCTTCACCCTGGAGGTACAGTCACTCATGAGGACATTAGGTACCTATGTTCATGAGGAGTTCAGGGACAGGCGTTCATGAGGAGAACATGTGTCCATGAGGAGGTCAAGTATCGGGAGGAGGAGTGTGTGGGAGGTGTGTAGCTCAGGATTGGGTGGGAAAAAGTTCCATATCGAGATACTTGGGTTGAACTTTAGCAGAGGGTTTTCCCCTCTCGGTTGCTCTGTCCTAAAGACGAGGCTGACAAGGAACCAGAGCAGCACAGAGTTTCTCTCATCTCTAAAGTCTTTCAGGATAACAACACAGCTCAGATCTGTTGCTGGTAGATTGACACACATCAATAAGTTTTCAATTCTAGTTCAGTTCAGTTTTAATCATTCCAGCCCAGGAATTGTGGCAAAATAGACATATTTTTTAATTGTTTTGATTGAGATGATGCTCGAGAGAATATTGCCATTTTAGATTATTATATTATTTTGTTAGTTTGGTGCACATCTTCCCGTACCAGCACTCCCAAATCAGAGCACTTCATCGACTTCTCTGTTCACCGCTAAATATAGAAGGAGACAGCAGATCCGTTTGGGGCGTTGAACAGACGCTACGTGAAGAACAGACTTTCTCACACTCGCTGTCTCTCTCTCACACACTCACACATGCAGGCACGCGCACACTCACACACAGACTTTACCTGCCTCTTAAGGAGGAAACACGACACGTCTTGTCATCGTCTCTGAGATGAGTTGTCTCCACAGAAAAACAATTGCACCCCCGGAGTTCAGACCGGAGTTCAGAATCTGCAACGATAGGAACAAATACGTGTTTTCCCTTCATCCATGAATGTTAATACGAGTTAATGCCAAATGTTCCTGCTGAACATTCACCTATAGATTTTTTCATCTGTTCACCTTTAAGCTGGGACTTTAACAGCTGTCAAAAATGGACCATAAATGGATGAGTGTTGCTATTTTGCACATTTATATCCGGTAACATCCAGTTTTAGCTGTAAGAGTTGACTGAGGCTGAGACACTGTTTCTGGAATATCTGTGCTGTAGAAACTTGGAGAGGTTTGCTGCCAGCACGTCTGTGACCCGTTTCTGGGAGATGAATCACTCCTGTCTGCATCAACTCACGCTGATGTCTCTACTTCTCAGGTGGTGATCATGGAGGTGCAGGGACTGAAGTCTCTGGCCCCCAACAGGATTGTCTACTGCACCATGGAGGTGGAGGGAGGCGAGAAACTCCAGACCGACCAGGCAGAGGCATCCAAACCGACGTGAGCACCTTTCGTTACATCCTCCAGCAAAGAAATTAGAACCAAGATGGAGGTTTTCAGATGTCCCTCCTCCCTTTAAAAGATTCTGTATGAAATTTCCAAGCACGTCTTCCTCCACGAGGCAAAGCTAATCTTTTAAAATACTGATATTTTCCCACCTAATTAAGCCGTATTGTACAGCGCAAGATGCAAATGTCCCTGAAACGTCCGTACAGGCTATTTAAAGGCCCAAATTTTTCTTCTGATGCCTTTAATTGAAGAGCCATTTCATGAAGAGAGTATGAGAGAGCTGAAGGCATATGAATGAAAGAGGGGATTAGAGAACAAAGAGAGGGTAATGAGTGTGTGTGTATGTGTGTGTGTGTGTGTGGGAGGGTCGCTCATGAGAACACGTGACTCCTGACTGTTTGGATTCACTAACTGCTTGTGTTCCTTTAAGAGGAAATAGCTAACATGCTAATTTGAATGAAGAGATTGCTGTACAGCAGGACTCAATGAGATATTTACTGCTAATATTTTCATGCCACTTACTGTATGTGTCGCACACATGAGCTTGGGTTACAAAAAGCAACGCTGTCATCCCCAAGGTCACCTTCAGTGGCAGCACGATGTTTCCCTCAGAAAACGGATCAGCTCTCTGCTGCTTTGCTTCATCAAATTTGAATGTCTGACATCAAAACACGTCATTCCAGAGGGAGAAAAATGCACATTGGATGCTTTAATGCCTTTCCCGCTATGTAGTCTTTAAAGCAATTACTCCTTAAACTTGAACAGGAGTTCAGTACCTGCTGGACTACACAATCTAATCTAATCGGAACAAAGTCTTTGGAGTTTTTTTTTTTTTTTTACAATTTAGATTAAATTCATCAGAGCATTTAGTTTGCACCCACAAGGCAAAAAAGAACAAAGCAGCCCATGAGTGGGCCAGCAAACACGATGCTTTCATGACCGTTGGAGACTACACAGCTAAAAGTGGCCAAATCCCCTCCTCCATGTAACCTGCTACCAGAGTATTAATCTCTCAGCATGCTAGTCATTGCTGCATTAGGGCTGTAGCATCGCTGCCAAATGCTGCATCCTCCTCCTCCTCCTGTGAGGGCCTCGCCACCATCAGCTGAGCTTAGCTTCCAGACATTTCTTTAGCCTTATTCCTCACGTTTGACGGACTCTTTTGATTTCAACATTTGCGCCCTTTTAAGTCTACAAACTCAGAGATATTGCAAAGCTTGTTTCTGTTTCAGGTTTTGGACTTTTACATGCTTTCATTGCCAAGGCAAAGGCGAGTCAGCGCTCGCCGAGATGGAGTCATCACCTGTTAAATGCGCCACCGTCCCGCTGCCATGGACACTAACCTCCGGAGTGTCTTTTGTTGTGTCTTTCAGCTGGGGGACCCAAGGGGACTTCACCACCACACACCCTCTGCCTGCTGTCAAGGTGAAACTGTTCACAGAGAGCACGGGGGTGCTGGCACTGGAGGACAAAGAGCTGGGCAGGGTAACGCCTCTGAGTCCAACATCACACAAATGTGTTCAGCACAGCCCAAAAATACTGCCATTCTCACTCCTGTCCCAAGATAATAGGAGAGCTGCTCACATTCAGCACATAAGAGCTTTTGGATTAGCCATGCAACACTTTAACCACCAGCTTTTACAATTCCACGTAAGGCGCCTATGGTTAGAATCTAAAAACATTTTCCTTTTAGTGTAATTGCCATTCCTAGCCAGAAGGAGAGATTTGACACGTTCGGTTGGTGCTTTTTATGCTTGTGTGTGCAGGAAATGATTGTGGACAGTTTTAATCTCAGTAACACGCAGAGGGCAGCAGCATTTTTCTGTCCTCCATGATGTCCTTTCTGGAGGTGTAAGGTTACTGTGATAAATGGTAAAGCGAGGCGTGAGCGCTCCACAGACGTCCCTGTTGAGGCTGTGACCTTGGGTTCGTGACAAGGGTTCTTTCTCTTCCTGCTGCAGCAGTGATGGCAGGAAGGCAGTCGTCTTCTCTGGGAGACTTGGCCCCCTCTTCTGTACAATTCTCATGGATTGTTCATTTTTAAAAGTTACTTATGTATAATTCTATGCATATTATGCATTAGATCAACATATATAATAAACACACTGAGGGTGACTTTTGAGACAGACATAGTAGCTGTGTCCTTTTGTTTTGAGTGCAGGTCGTCCTCCACCCGACTCCCAACAGCCCCAAACAGTCGGAACTTCATAAGATGACTGTGACCAAGGCGTGTCCCGACCAGGATCTGAGGATCAAACTGGCCATAAGGATGGACAAACCCCAGAACATGAAACACTGCGGGTGAGACACACAATCCTGCTTTCCTTCAATTTTTCATCCTTTAGCCTATAGAAATCCAGCCCTCTCAGCTCTTGTGGCCTCATTTCTAGTCCTATATGTGGAGAAATACTGTCAAGTCTACTGCGCCCCCTGGTGACTATATATATATATGTATGTGTGTGTGTGTGTGTGTGTGTGTGTGTGTGTGCACATACACACATATGCACACCCTGTGTTATGTATCAAAATAATTAGACTTAATGATTTACTTAATTCAAAACCTATGTTGATTGTTTTCTTTGTCTCCTTGCTTTTTCCAGGTATCTCTGGGCTTTTGGGAAGAATGTTTGGAAGCGCTGGAAGAAACGTTTCTTCGTCCTCGTGCAAGTAGGTCATCAGAATGATAAATGAAGCAGCCGTGACTCTCCTTGAGGCTGTGGCCATTTAAATGCCGTTCATATTTACATGGAAGACAAGGCAGATCTATACTTTGTTGAGAAGACACCCCGAAGGCCTCATTGAATTAAAGGCTTGTTTGTCAAACCTTGTGTTGTAGGTAAGTCAGTACACGTTCGCCATGTGCAGCTACAGAGAGAAGAAGTCTGAACCGCAGGAGCTGCTGCAGCTGGACGGTTACACCGTGGACTACAGTGACCCTCAGCCAGGTGAGGCGAGCTTCATTGGCAGCTACGTAAAGCACGCAGGTGCACCTGGAACTGACAACGTGCCGCTCCCCGCGCTGTCGCCGCAGGCTTGGACGGCGGTCGGGCGTTCTTCAACGCCGTGAAGGAAGGCGACACCGTGATGTTCGCCAGCGATGACGAGCAGGACCGCATCCTGTGGGTCCAGGCTATGTATCGCGCCACTGGCCAGTCCCACAAGCCGGTCCCACCAACTCAGGTCCAGAAACTCAACTCCAAAGGGGGTGCCTCGGCCCAAATGGATGCTCCCATTTCTCAGTTCTGTAAGTAGCCCGGAGCAGATCTCCTTCCGTTTTCCAGACAGCAACTTTTCATCCACAAAGCAGTGAAGCTCTAACCCATAAATGTCCCACACCATGCGCTCCACACTGCAACCACAGAATGTGCTGGTAGAACTAACACACAAGCACGCACACACATGCCTTGATCTCTCACAGATCCCTCCAGCATCTGATGGACGTCCACTCATTATCACCACTCCCACAGTGTTTAAAGGTGCAATCCCATGGCTATTCCATCAGCTGGTTTACGTGGCTCAGACTATTGGAGTAGCATCAGTCATTTGAGACGGAACAACTCAAAAAAGACGCTGTGTCATCTGGCATTGCATCTATCAGGACACAGCCTGCAGACTGCTTTCTACTAAAGGGATCAGCACCCATTCAGAATGTTTGGAACATTCAAGCCTGCTGGGGTTGAATCTAGACAGCGCCAGAGAGCGCTGGGCTAATTAAATCCAGATTTAGACCCCCATCTCAGATGGTTCCCTCATCACTGGGTGACAGCCGAGCCACATAGAACATGTTTAAACATTTAACCGGTCTTGTCGCTGTACTCGCACCTCTAAGCAGCCCACCAGTCAGGTAGCGAAGTGAAGGTAAGACTGTGCAGTGGTGTCTCTCCTCACCGACAGAAAATCAAGCTAGGGACAAATTTCTTTGATCCGTACCGTGATTTTAGGGAATTTCTTTCTAAGTTATACTACAATAATAGATCCTGCTATTCAGAAAACAAATGTGCACATTTTCTTTCCCACCATTAGTTTCAGAAATGAAAATACAAAAGCTTTGATTTTGAAGAAAACGATCGACGTATTTTACTAAAATGAGACAGCCAAGCTGCTAAAATTCCTCCTAAAAGTATTGTAGCATTTTTTTTCCGCCCCATAATTGGAGTCAAACTATGAAGATCTGAATTGGATCAGTTACTCAGAATCCTATCACGTAAACTCTATGTTGTTTCTCCATTGGTTTCTTTGTCCAGTATGTGGTTGTTCTTGTGGTTAGTTGACTCCTCTGATGCCAGCTTTTGCCATTCAAATCCTCCTCACAGTGGCACAAACCTCCACTCCTCCCTTCCCTGAAACATTGTGGCACACCACGCATACATGTTTCACCCCCATGGTGGTCTTGAATGGCACTGGGTCCATGTTACACACAGCCCTCCTGACTCTGCTGCAGCATAATCAGACGCGGCGCTATAAAGGTCCTGCCGTTGGATTCAGAAAATCGGAGCACAATCTTCAAGGGTTAGCTTTTTTCTTTTTAAAGACAGATTGAGGTTTCAGATAATAAATGTAATAGAACAAATTAGCGACCAAAATCTAGACTTAAAATGCACAGATATGACTAATCCCTCTATTTTCCTCCCAGCGACTAATTACATTTTACTGGAAATAAATGACTTAAATGACTTAAAGAAGAGGACCTAGATTAGAACCCTGTGGCACACCACAACAGAAAATTGATATATAAAAAGAAAAAGTGTTTGAGGACCTTTATAGTCTCTCTTTATAGTCTCAAAATTCTATCGTACACACACAAATGTGGGTGGTTCACATCATTGGGAAGGTGCCAGTACCTCTGTTCTGAAGTTCTCTACAGCCGACTGTGCTGAACACGTAGCGCGTCGCTCCTCCACTACACACTCACAGTCTGGAATAATGGAACTGCAGTGGAGTGATGAGGACAGTCAATTCTTCTTCTTCGTCTTCTCTCTTTCTGTCTCTGTCTCTGTCTCTCTCTTATATGGCTTTGTATCTGTCTTCACGTATCTTCACATGTACTCAAACACCACCACCGCCACCGCCACCAACAGACTCTCATGTTGGGATAGGTTGTTGTGTTTTCAGTTGTCTCTTCTTCTTCATGCTTTGCCTGTACACCCTTCTTGAGTAATGCAGCTGCTACAGTAGGTCAGGGTCTCTCGTGATTGCTCTCCTCCAGCCTTGTTGCTAGTCTTTATGTTATTCTGGTTTGTCCCTTCTTACCCTGCTGTCTTCTAGCTGGACTCAAGGGTAAGTGCTTCCCTGTAGCCGGCACAGTTCAGATAATCCCCGCTGATTATCTGACAATTTCAACGTTCTTTCTTCTTCCTTCTCTCTTCTCCTTTTTTTCCCACGTCTCGCCTCATGTCTTAGATATTAGTTGATAACTTTTCTTTTCTTTTTTCAACAACCTCTACTTAAGGATCTAAGTTTAGGCATCCATTTGTGCCAGTTTAGGATGCATGTATTTGACCTCAGATCTTATTATTTAACTCAGTTAAGGGTTAAAGTTATCGTAGCTGTTACTGCATAATTGCCTTCTCTCTTCTTTGGCATTGGTGACTGGATCCCTCTGTGTAAAGCAACAAATTTCGTTTCTTTTTAGAAATACGATACGAATTTGAAGGGTTGGTAAAACGCAGTAAACATCAAACTCTCATGTTTTCCAAAGGCAAAAGGAAAGTACAAAGTTGGCCCGACGGTAGAGGAGAAGAGGGGAGAACGCATGGCTGAAATTTGTTGATCACGCTTTACTTCAGAGGGCTCAAATTATAATTTTTTGTCGTTTCTCTCCCTTGGACTCTTTCTGATGAGAGCTGGCAAATATGTGTGCGGAGTATTGTGAATCCTAAAGACAAGGAGTAGCTAATCCAGCCTCTTCTTACAATAAAATACTCCGGACCCCCCCTTCCTCTTCCTTCTTCCTAATAGAAGGGTCTATAGTTGGACGTTAGCCCGGAATTACACCTCCATGCAAGGAGAGATCGCATTATGATTTCTTTTGATTGCCCTTTGTTTGCCTGAATAGGACAACACCTGTGTCATGTGTCCATAATTTTCTACAAAATCAGGACTTTTCATTCATTTTCCCCATCTCCCAGAGAATGATACAGTTCTGCCTCTGTCGGCTTCATGCTATTTACCCATATACTTGCACCAGATTGTATTGCTACCCTGTTAGCGTTCTCCAGTAGTGGTTTGCCTGTTAGTGTGCTCTGTAGAGATCATGAATACACTGCAACATACAGTATTCAAGTATTGTCAACTTGCAAATGCCAAGAGGGAAAAAAAGGAATGCCAAAAAAAGTAATTATTAAAAAAAAAAAAAACAATTAAAAAAAAAACCCTGCAAATTTGAAAGCCGGACTGCAGATGTGCATGACATTTAAAAGCTCTATGAAGTCACACAGTTCACCAGCATGTGATAATCTGTATATGTATGTATAAAATATGCATTTGGGGAGTTGGTAAATTGATCCTTCTTTAAAGTACAGAGTATACGCTAGAGCAGACGGAGGCGTAGCCCACTGAGAGGTAGCTCAAGCCCAGGCGCCATCTGTGGACGGGATGTTTCCTTACTGTGGCCACACTGATCCAGCAACATCACTGTCGTTGTGACCTGTTCCCCCGTCAACTGTCTCTCATTGTCACGTTAAACGCTCCTTTCCACCAAATCACACATTGTCTGTCCCACTCCTCTCAAAACAACCTCTCTTATACTGTTTCCTCCTGTGACAACCCCCCCCCCCCAACACCACCACTATCACCACCACCACCTCCCCGCACATAAGACCTCTTCTTTTACGTGTGGTGCTTTTTTTCCTTCCTTTCACCGCCCTGGAACGAAAGCAGTGTTGTTTGTGCCCGATTTGGTACGCACCCCCACCCTGCCCAGCCCAGAAACTGGCCTCCACTTCCTGCTCCCACTCCCAAAACCATGTGGTCTCATGTCAGTGTCTCACAGAGAATGTGACTGCATCTCTTATCTTTTTTAATCATATTTACTACAAATATGTCAGGGACCCGAGCAAAGGAGAGGGTCAATTTGTAGCTTGGTATTCGAGTACTTTATTTAGATAATTTCTATTTATTTAATCAGTCCACGTTTTAATCAGTGCCTTAATGACGTTGTCATCCTCCACTTTTACTGTAGAATCATTATGTTTATCTTTATTGTTAATACAGCTGGATATTACTAATCTGCCATATTCATTTAAGAATTCCACCTTATATGATATCTCGGTTTGTTTGATTTTCTTTTCTTTCCTCATATTTCTGTCTTTTTTTTAGTAGCACATGTCCTAGTATCTGTCAGGAACTGAGTGACGCTCAACAATGGCGAATGGCAGAATCTATTGAAAACATAGGCTGCATCTAATACCAGCATGTTTTCTGAACTTGTTTTTTTTTTTAAAAAAAAAAAGCATAAAAAAGATAGAGAGAGAAAAAAGAAAAGAGTTGATTTCTCCCGAAAAACGTGAGGGAATGTGATGCTTCGATGCATGCACGCACATGTGACAGAAGATTTATTTACAAGCTCATCTAGCGATACGTCAAATCTGTTTCAATGAAACAATGCAAGTTGACAATGTAAGCTGTAAGTGCATAGAGTTTCCCCCTTTAGAAGTAGAACAATCAACCCCTCCCCCCAGTGTTTTTGATGCTGTGAGGAAGACTTGCTATTGATCTGGACCGTGTTCTTTCCCCTGTGCTGTTGGCCTGATAGACGCTGACAGAGCTCAGAAACATGGCATGGATGAATTTATCTCCGCTAACCCCTGTAGCTTTGACCACGCCTCACTTTTTGAGATGGTGCAGCGGCTCACGTTGGACCACAGGCTCAACGACACCTTCTGCTCCCTGGTAAGTGACAAATGGAATAGAATTTGCCGGTGCACAAAAATAAATAAACAAATGCTAAAGGGGATTATTGGGCAAAGTTGCAAACCAAGCAGAAAGGAAGAAGGCTCCGTCAGAGTTATGTGCTTTAACACGATCGTTGGCGTTTGTGCAGGGATGGTTCAGTCCGGGACAGGTGTTTGTCCTGGATGAGTACTGCGCCCGGAATGGAGTGCGAGGTTGTCACAGACACCTGGGTTACCTGCGGGACCTCCTGGAGAGAGCAGAACGCGGGGCCATTATTGACCCCACTCTCCTTCACTACAGCTTTGCGTTTTGTGCGTCCCATGTCCATGGGAACAGGTGGGCCCCCATCTTTCCTTTCAGGGGGTTTGGAACAGCGCTTGAGTCCATATTATTATTATCATTGCTGAGAATCCTTCCCTTTATGCCAGATTTATGTGGGGATCTTGGATATTGAAATACAATCAGGGTTAATTCAAGGCTCATTTTTTTTGTCTCCCATCCTTTTGATTTAGCCACATTTATGTTTGTTTGATTTTATGTTCTATGAATTGTTCAGTCTGGCATGTGATTTTATTTAATCTGTTGTGTATCGCCACATGTTTTCTTGTGTTCTACCATTTTTCTTTGTTTCTTTCTCTTTGTCTTTTATTGCCATAGTCTCTTACTGTCCATATTATTCATCCTCCTATGCTCCGTTAAAGTCAGAGAGGGCAGCAATTACTGGGGGCCGCTGGGCTACGAGGCCCTAACGTCCCCAAAGAGCCCCCAAAGCCCAGATCCTCGCACTGCCTCTAAACGAGTGCACATATTCAAGTTTAAAAAAAGAATGGATTCCAAAATACCACTGTGTCAAAGGCAGAAAAGGTGAGACGTTGTTCTGTGTGCATGTGTGTGTGTGTGTGTGTGTGTGTGTGTGTGTGTGTGTGTGTGTGTGCTTAGCAAAGGGAAGCACAAGCTGAAATCGGTTGTTCCAGGGCTCGGAGCTTCCAGGCTAGGGTGATTTATCCGTGTGTGTTATTGACAGTCCTCGTCGCTAACCTGGGGGGGGGGTGTGATCCTTGCAGGCCGGACGGGCTGAGCACAGTGACGGTGGACGAGAAGGAGCGCTTCGAAGAAATCAAAGAGCGGTTGCGCGTGATCCTGGAAAACAACATTGTAAATTTCAGGTGAAGCACTTAGCGAGTCGCTGGTGGTGATGCACACCGGAGCGCCGCCGCCGTGATTACATATCGATTCCACATCTTTCCTTGCAGATATTGTTTCCCCTTTGGCCGTCCAGAGGGAGCACTCAAGGCCACTTTATCTCTGCTGGAGAGGGTTTGTAAAAAAAAAAAAAAAAAAAAGCCTTTTATCCTGCAATCTCTGATACGATGACTGGACGTTTCATTCTTCCTCTGGGACGCGGCCTGCAGGTCCTGATGAAGGACATGGTGACCCCAGTCCCACCCGAGGAGGTTAAAGGGGTGATCCGCAAATGTCTGGAGCAGGCGGCCCAGCTCAACTACCAGCGGATCAAGGAATACGCCAAGATTGAAGGTAACCCAACTCACGGCCTAAACGTTAGCCGAGCGAAGGCGGGATTGGAAAATGTCGGCGTTCCCGTGGTGGTCATGTGTGCCGTTAAACAGGAAACTCTCCTTCCTCCAGGTGTCCTTTCCCCCTCCCCATGTTAATCTGGGCCTGTTTTTGCCACCTCTCTCTATTGACGCGTGGCGAACTCACTTGGGATGTGGCGCGTTTGCGTCTGCATCCCAAATGATCTGCGGCGTTCCCAGATACGCGTGACGGTCACTCTCTGTCTCTCGGTGAAATAACTCTCTCCTGTGTTTCAGGCCTGCTTTAGCTCTGTGCTCTTCTGTAGGCCAAGTTGGCTTTTGTGTAGAGGTGTGTGAGTAAAAATGCATTCAAATCCAAAGCCCTCAAACCTGTTGATGTGCTGATCTCACTGCCTGACTGCGAGCTGTGTGTAATCTCCTCTGACCTTTGATCCACTGGACTGTGACGTTCAGCTGGACTGAACGCGCTCTGTTGGCTCCCCCTACACACACATTCCCTTATGGCTCCTCCCTCCCTCTCTGGGTTCTCCAGCTGACTCTGCCCCCCCACCACTCTGGTCTTGGACCTCCAGCAGCTTTCCTGTCTCCTCTGTCTTCCCTTCCTGTCCTCTGCTGTCCGCTCTCCTTCTGCCTCTTCACACACTTTTTGGGCTCCGCCAGACTTTTGGCTGTTTTTGACCTCTTGACTTGTGATGCGATGGGTGGCGTTTCAACCAGACGAATGCTGGCATTGAAGCGCTGTACGCCAGCATCAGACGCCTGCATGTGCTTGGAGATGCAACAACATGATCTGTCTTTACTGGCATGGTCTACGTATCAAAGCTGAGATCAATGCCAGGACACTTCATGATGTCTTATTCCCTCTCGCTGTATTGTTGGAGTTGGAAGACTCGAGTGTTTACGATCCCTTTGACTGTTAAAGATACTAAGGATTCGACCCTTACTATCTTGCCTTTCCATGTGAGTTTTTTCTGTCCTCATGAGGTGTCTGGTGCAAAGCGAAAGAAAGATTTGGCTTTGCCACCGGGCCTCCTGCTCTCCAGCATTCCCACCTCTGACCCGGGCCTCTTGCATGCCCTCATCCTTTTTTATAGGGAAAAAGAGGGAAATGTATGAGCACCCTGTCTTCTGCTTGGCGTCTCAAGTGATGGATTTAACCATCCGTGAGTACCTTCATCGTCCTGTGTCTCCCCCTCCTCCCCCTCCTCCTCCTCCTCCTCCTCTCTCCCCCCTCATCCCGCCTCTCCCCTGTCCAGCGACGTTGCTGCCGCCGTGCTTGTTTTATAGCTGTGGTCTTCGTGTCTGTGAGAGCGAGTGCCAGTCGAGAGGTCTGAGCAGTGCCACACCGAGACTGTCGGGGGGGTCGTCCTTTTAGTTTTTAGACACCATCTGTTTGTGATGGACATGAATGAGAAGTCTGGTCTGTTAGCTTCTTTCTTTTGGTTGGATGCCCATTCCTTTGACTTGAATGCATTTTTACATTGCTTACAGTGTTATCTGCTCCAGTCATGTGGTCTGATCACGTATCAGTAGTGTGATGTGCCCAACAGGTAGGGGTGTTATTTATTCTTTTCCCTCTCACTACGACACCTGAGACAGTGAGGGCGTATCTGTTGACACATCCGTTCAGTGGGGGAGGCAGGAGAGGGTGGGCTTCATGAGACCTGGTGAAACATCAGCTCACCTGCTGTGTGCCGTCTTTGACTCTGGCTAGCCGTTTGTGCGTCCTCCTTGTTTCCGATAGTGTAAGTTTTGTCTCGTTAACGAACATTTGTGCCACGATTTTGATTTCCCACAGGCTAATTTTCCAACGTGTGTGTTTTTTGATTGTGTGTTTGTGATGTTTGTCTGCCCCCCCCCCCCCCCCCCCCCACCAAGGAGCCGAGATCGTCCCTACAGATTCACTGAAACAGCTCACATGGGGATGATGAATAACCCCCCCTCCCCCCTCTCGCGACCCTCTCCCTGTCATGTGATGATCAGAAACACACTAATTCTAAACATCTCCTCTTTATCTCTTCTCTCCCTTTATCTTGCTGAAGTTGAGAAAGGTCAAAAGGATCAGAAGGATCCAGGTGAACTTACGTTTAGCTTGTGATTTAGCTAGTGCACACAGACACACACACACACACACGCACACACGCACACACACACACACACACACACAGATGCATGCACGTATAGTATTTGATAAATATTTGTAATACACATTAAAGTTTTACATAGTGGCATGATGTTTTTATAATGTAGCCTCTAAGTTTCTGTTATTTTGATCTCATTTCTGATTTTACTACAGAACTGTTCAGATTGTTCTGGATTTATTAAGATTTATTCCTCGTTCGGTTTCAGCGCGGCATTCTTTTCTTTATGAGTTAAATAATGTTAAAACAACAATTAAAAATATGCATATAAATGATGCTTGTATAATGAAACAATAAAACAAGTAGATTGATAAATATTATATTTAAGCAACAAAAACAGCTCATTATCTTTATTAACAATAGAATTGTCTACATTGATAAATGCCCTTCATGTTTATTGTATAAATTAATAAATTTTCTTTGTGGACCCTGAAAAAACACAGACAATATTACTGTGATAGAAATGCAGATAATCCAACCTTCAGTGTAAATTTAAGCTCGTGCATTTCCATCCACCCCAGTAGTAAACTCAACCAGCGTGAGGATTAAAAGGGCATCTTTGTTTGAGAATTAAAATCTTCAAATACACATCTCTACTTGGCTTCAAAGAACCGATCCTCTGGATCAAGAAGGCTGCTTAATAAAAGTGCAGTGATATCCCCGGTCAAGATCTCTGTTTTATGTAGAGTCACATATAAATGTGCTTTTGATTTGAGCTTTGTCTGCTCATTCACTTCCATCTTCTAGTTATACTCATGCTGTTCTGTGTAGTCCTGCAGCTACATCGTTCTGTCAGGCGAGCAGAGCTTTAGAATATTACTATCATTTAAACAAACAAACGAGCAAAAAACAAACAAAAAAAACAGGGGCGGTGTAGCTTAACTGATTCCACAGTATTGTAAAAATATTCATTCAATCTGACCCACTGCAGAAGGGAGTTCTTGCAGCTCAGGTAAACTCCCAGCGTGAAGGAAACACTACCACCCAGTGGTTAGAATACGAACTGCACGATTTATTTTCTTGCCAAAACAGCAGATAACTAGCACGTTTTTATTTATATTTACGAGGGATTACGTGTGTTAACCCTCCTCCATACTGGAGGTCAGGATGAATGAATCATTGTTACAATGCTTGTATGTTTCTGTTTCCGACCATGCCACGCCGCAGCTCTGTGCCGCTCTGCACTCTGCATGCTTTCGATGCCGCATTGCAACTCCATCTCCAGCGCATATCTGACAATTACACGCGCCTTCAGCTCTGTCGCTTGATGTCGCGCAACCCAAAACACAAACAGGAAGAGGGCTTAATTACTTGTGGGTTGGGTCGGCAGATATCACAGTGTAAACACTGTGTGTGTTCTTTCATTAAAGCTAGAAATGTAAAGCAGGAAAAGTCGCTTCCCCCTGGAAACTGTGCTTGACTAACCACTCATCCCTCACCCTCATCCTTCTGTCCCAGAGAACGTAGGCCGCTTAGTCACCCCTGCCAAAAAGCTGGAGGAAACAATTCGCCTGGCGGAGTTAGTCATAGAGGTCCTCCAGCAGAACCAGGAACACCATGCGGAGGTGAGTTAGAACCCTCTCCTGCTCTCCTCCTCCAAACACATCCCCTCTATATGCTCACTCTTATCTCGCTGCGCCCTGCAGCAGAGAGCCGGGCTTATCTTCTATTAATACAGCAGCCTTCATCTGAGGGAGGGAAGAAAGAAAAATGAATTTACTGTAGGCAAGCTCTAATTGGCGGCTGACAGAGCGTGGCTGCGTGGTTACATTCACGCAGCGAGCTGGAGCCGGTCTTTAGCATCCACGGCAGGGCTGCACTGTCACGGAAAAAGCGAAATGTTGAACTCGACAGTGCGGGATAAACAGATAAGCTGCTGTCACATGCTGCAACTTTAAATTCGATTAACTGGGATAAACAGCATTAGCTTGTTTTGCCTCATCTTGTACTTTTAGTTTATTATCTAATCTAAGAAGTTCAGGGAATTGAAATGTTGGGGCTCCAAAACTATGAAAGACTGGTTCATAGAAACGCTTGCATTGTGTTTAATCCCGTGATTCTGTTTTGTAGTAGTGTGAACAGACGCAGTGGCAGAGGCAGCACTGCTCTGCAGGATTTGCTCACACTTGCATCCCTGAGTCATGTAGAGCTTCCTGTCAGGAGAGCTTGTGTAGAATATTGAAGGTGATCCAATGTGATCGTAGAATATACGGATGAAGCAGATTCACTGTATCTCTCTGAATATGCTTGACAGGCGGCAGTCACGGGTTCTGGAGATCAATCGGTACAGTATTTGTATTTTTTTTCCCCCCCACCTCCTTCTTTCAGTCCCCATCACAACCCCCCCCCCCCCGTGCGGCATGTGCACCACAGTGGCAGCAGGCACCTGTAGACAGAACGAGCTCATAGATGCTGTAGCCGTGGGTGGGCTGGTAGAACCTGAGAGCCAACGCAATTCAGAGTCTTAATGGAGGCACCGTAGCTTGCTCAGCATACCTGTGGTCATAACGCATGTTCATCCGGCCATGAAGAGGTTTTCCTTTTCTCTCTCCAAGCATGCCCAGCCAGTAAACTCTCCAAAGTCTGCTCCATGTGAACCTTTACAGTTCGATCCACCATGAACATGTTTCCCCCTCCATCCAGTGGTTAATTTCACAGTCCGCGCTCGTTCAAGCATTACTTTCCCAGCCCCCCCTCCTCCCCCCCTCCGTCATCCCTCTCTCCTGTCTGTTCTTCTTAGCTTAGACCCCCTTTAGGAGTAACACCTGAAAAGTACATCATGTTCTGTACATCTCCCTGTGTTCTTATTGTTGTATGTCCGAGCAGGGAAAAGAGGTATGTAGCAAAGTTGACTGAGAGAACTCCCATGATGCACTGTGCATGTCCGGTAGATGATGCCATGTGACCCCACCCGTCTTCCCACCCGCCCTTCCCGGGATTGCAACCCTACACGGCTGCATAGACGCAGAACTACAGTGCTGGCTGGCCCTGAGTCTGTCTAAGACCTTTCAGAGGCCACTCCATCTGCTGACCGTTGAAGCCCCCCCAATCCCGAACACCCCCCACCCCCCCCTGCTGGAAGCATCCACTGTCCTCCCTTTCCCAAGTCCTGACTGAGAGTGTCTCTCCTTGAATGTGGCGGGGAAGAGCTCTGTTTGTTGCCTGTTTCTTTAACGCTAAAGCTGGTCAGGTTTTTATGTATGTGCATGCCCCCAGGTAAGTAGAGGGGTAAGTAGAGACTTTGTCCCCCCCCCCCCGAACTACAAACACTGTAATGCAGTGCAGAATGCGTTGCATGCGGCGTGATTCGGACGAGGTCCTGCTTCATGGGGTAAAAAGAAGTAAACGTTTTCAGCCGGGACGGTCAGCAAATACATACGCCAAGACTGCGAGCGATGCAGCCGCTGCACTCGTGTGCTCACAGAGCGGAGCGAGGAGGTCCTGGCGCCGTGAAAAACGCTCGGCGGAGCCTCACGCGCTCGCCGACTCCATCAATTGGACGTGATTCTGCTAACGATCCTGTGCGCTGCAGTCTTCGGTGAGCCGAACCCAAGATGTGCATGAGTCACCGTGGCATCTGGTGGCGGGGGTTTGTGGGTTTGTCGCTGGTGTGAATGGTGGGCCCCTCCGTCTCTTAGCCTGAGAGCAAAGCATGCTGGGAGCTCCACGTTTGCATGACAACAGCATTTAATCTGCAGATTGTGCCACGAACATGGGTCCAATATGACAGCTGATTGCCAGGCCCACTTTGGAATATGATCTCACACACACACACACACACACACACACACACACACACACACACACACACACACACACACACACACACACACACACACACACATTTGTCCATCCAAATACAGGAATAGTTTGACATTTTGGGACTTTCCATTGTTTTTTTTCTGAAACTTTGATGAACTGATCTGCTTGATGCTAAAGATGCTAAAGTAAAACACTGGCTAACCCTTTAACATTAAATCAGGATTCTCATCTACAAGTGTCCCTCAAAATGTTAAACTATACATCAGTCAGTATTTCCAAATCATTAGAAATGCGAAACCTGCCAAAGTCCCCCCCCCCCCCCTTCCCCCCTTCCTTGATGGCGTCCCACGTTTCGTCTCACGCCTGAAGCCTCATGCGCGTTCATCTTTTGAACCGCTCCATCATGCTGTGTCTCCAGGCGTTTGCGTGGTGGACGGACCTCATGGTGGAGCACGCCGAAAACTTCCTGTCCCTTTACGCCATCGACATGGACGCCGCTCTGGAGATCCAGTCCCCCGAGAGCTGGGACAGCTTCCCGCTTTTCCAGCTGCTCAACGACTTCCTCCGTTTGGACTGTGAGTTCACGTGCTCGCACGAATGTTCAGTTTGTCGCCACTTTGGGCTTTTCTATTGATGTCTTTGTTGGAAAAAAGACCTCAAAAACTAAAGCCACTAATATCTTTCTGCCTTTGTTTTGCACAGATCACCTGTGCAACGGAAAGTTCCACAAACACCTTCAGGATCTTTATGCTCCTCTGGTGGTTAGATATGTGGATTTGATGGAGTCCTCCATCTCACAGTCAATTCACAAAGGATTTGAGCGAGAGTCCTGGGAGCCTGTAAAGTAAGGAGCGTCCCTCTTTGTAGCTAGGCTGTAGCTTGGACGGAGGTGCCGAGCTTTTATATACAGATGACAGACTGAGCTTGTGGAGGCTGAGAAATCAGCGGCGCCGTTCTCCTTTAGGTCCTTCATGAGAATCAGCCGAGAGTGGGCTGGATAACCTATTTCCTGCACTGCATAAAAATACCCCGTGTGTCTTATTTCTCTGACATATTCGGGTCAGGGCCCCTCATAATATTTCTGTTGTTTGGTTGGTGAACTAACCTCCATGATCTGTGTTTGAACATCGCGCCAGAACAAAAGAAGGTCTGTTATGTTGCTACCTCGAATTCACTTGTTGTGTCTGTCTTCCATGTTTTTGGTTCGATCTAGAATTGATTACGGCAACATTATTTTCTTTGTCTTTTCTCTTTTCTGTCCTGCTGCTTCTTCTTTCTTCCTTTGATGCCGTCTGCGTGTGTACCTGGAATCTTACATGTCCAAAAAAAGTCTGCAAATACAGAAAACTGATCGAGAACTGCGTCAAAAAATGCGTTGCTGCTGTTGGCGTGACTGTTTAAGCTCCGAGGTTGTGACTCCATTCACACCACGTGGACTTTTATCTCCAGTGACGCAGCAACGCGGCCGCCTCAGCCTGGTTTATCTGAACCATTGTTGCTCTTTCAGCCCGGTCAGAGGCCGCATCGTTCCTCACCACCTTCAGAGGAAGCGATCCCAGTGCTTTGCTCTTCCACCCTAGTCAGGTATTGGTCGATAAAAGGCAGGTTAGGTCATGTGACGTCTTCTGCATTGAAACGGCCCGAATCTTCTGTATTTGCAAACTTTTTTGTCATCTTTAGACACTATTTATTTGACCTTTTGCGTGGTGTCAGGACAGGGAGGGGCTTTCCTCTCCCGATCTCCGTACCTGCGAGCGTTGCTTCTTTATGTTTCGGTACATTCCCGTCTCTGATTTCTCATCTTGCGTTACTTATGATGCGTGTTACATGGCTTTTTCGCTGCGCCCACACCACTGTTATGGATGCTTCTTTTTTTTCTTTTTGTCTTGTCTTTTCCGCAGGAGTTTAACAAGTAATCTGCCCAATGTGAATCTACCAAATGTGAACCTCCAAATTCCCAAAGTACCAAATCTGCCAGTGCCAGTAGCAGGACTATCAGTTAACCTTCCACAAATGCCTAGCTTTTCTACCCCGTCATGGATGGCTGCTATATATGACTCCGAGTGTGTATTCAACTAGTTCACTTTAGAAATACCTAGCAAAGCGGAGACTGCCTTGGTATGAAGATGCAGAGGAGTTTTAAACTACCAAATCTGACTTAGCTTAAACATTCCGTATGTTTTTAGTTCTTTTTTTGTGATTTATCTTAAAAGGCTGTTTCCTTCATGTGCGCGTGTTCATGCCAAGAGCTCTCTGAGAGGTGTTAGAGCAGCTGAGGTTCTGTCACCAGAGACCGAAACTCTCTCATCTGCCTCAACCTGCATGCTGTTGAGGTGGGGCGTGGAGATACAGGCCTGATCCAAATAATCCTTCAATTGGGGATTTTTTATGAGTAGAAAACAAAATCAAACCCAAAAAAAATGAGCAAAAGGTAAGCCAGACCTACAAGACGTATCTCCCCAGAGTTGTTGTCTGCAGACATTTGCATTAGTTTGTAGATCATTCATGGCCGTAGGTTCATCTCTGACCTTGAGCGCCTGTTAGAAGTCTGGGGGCGGGGGGGCACTGCTTGGACCGGAGGTGATGATGCAGATGGACCTGGCAGGTGGCGCCTGGCTCTGTTTCATCACCTCCTTCTCCACAAGCTCTAATCAGGCTGCCTTTAAAGGTCTGCATGGTTTGACTGTTAGTTCTTCCAGTTGTCCCACCAGCCCGGGGACGTGGACGCTGAGCGGGGGCCTGCAGAATCACTCCGGGAAAAAAACGGACTTCCTTTCCGCGGGCCCTCCCTCACTCGTCCATCCCCTCCACCCCTCTGTCTTGACACAGTGCCATTAGCTGCTGTATCTACCTGCATGTGTCCACCTCGCCCTCCAACCCCCCCCCCCCCCCCCCACCCCCACCCCCACCCCCTCCAGTCAATAACCGGTGCTCCGCAGCAGGGTTATTGAGTCGTTCCAGTAAACCCTCCTCTCCACCCATACACTGACTGTCCACAAACGCAGCAGCACGCAGGAAATGAGAGCGACGGAGCAGTCAGCGTATGGTCAGAGCAAACCCTGTTTTGGTCCGGAGGAGCAGCATCTTCCTCCTCCTCCTCCTCCTCCTCCTCCTCCTCCTCCTCCTCCGCACCTGCCACCACACCCAACCCTCCATATCCTTCCTAGCTCTCTCCAAAGGGAGGGACCCTCTGATTTGTGTGTGTGTCTGTGTGTGTGTGTGTGTGTCTGTGTGTGTGTGTGTGTGTGTGTGTTGATGGTAGTAACGGCTCTGGGACATCAGAGGACCTCTTCTGGAAGCTGGACGCCCTTCAGACGTTCATCAGGGACCTGCACTGGCCCGAGGAGGAGTTCGCGCGGCACCTGGAGAGCCGCATCAAACTCATGTCGAGCAACATGATCGAGAACTGCGTCAAGCGGTGTGTTTGTTTACGTGCACGTGGAGAAGACCTCCGGGCAACGAGAAGGAACGCTCTGCCCGATGTTTTATGCAACAGTCTGTATAAATATTTCACTTGTGTTGCAGCACTCGGATGGCATTCGAGTCCAAGCTGGCAAAGAGCAGCAAGTCGACAGATTTCCGCATTTCTCCGGCATTGTGCACCATGTTCAACGTGATGGTGGACGCCAAGGACCAGTCTGCTAAATTATGTGCGATGGAGATGGGCCAGGAGGTACAAACAGGATGACACCGTCGTTTAGAAGAGCAGGACGTCGGTGACAGCTGTCGATGTGCCTGTTATCTCCGCAGAAACAGTTCCACTCCCACATCGACGAGCTGATAGAGGAGAGCGTGAAGGACATGATCCAGCTTCTGGTTGCAAAGGTGCGTCACCTGTGAGGGACTCAAACATAAGCGCCAGTCAGTCAGTCAGTCAGTCAGTCAATCTCCCAGGGTCTGACCCCCAACAAGCAACAGTGGCAGGAAAAACTCCCCTGTAACAGGAAGAAACCTTGAGCAGGACCAGGCTCCTGTAGGGGGACCCTCCTGCTGATGGGGGCAGGGTGGGGGGGCAGGTAGAGAAGAGAATAGGCAGAAATAATCCTCACTTGTGGAAGAAGCTGTGTTAGTTTGGAAGTGTTTCTGAATATTTTCTTCATTCAGATAATCGTGAGATGTAATGTGAGCATGGGTCCAGCCCCCCCCCCCCCCCCCCCAGGGCTACTGGAAGGTTGACCATGGTTCCATGTGGATAAAACCTCCCCTGTGAATGTTTTCTCTCTGTTGCTTCACAGTTTGTCGTCATTCTGGAGGGAGTGTTGGCCAAGATTTCCAGATATGACGAAGGGACTCTCTTTTCCTCCTTCCTGTCTTTTACGGTGAGTTTCAATTTAGCATCAAACCTTTTGGACACCAATCTAAAGGGGGGACGTCTGGTAAACTTTTATTCTCCATCTAATTCAAACAAACGTGTTTATTTTTGTTCTGATTTCAGGTGAAAGCGGCTTCTAAATATGTGGACGTCCCTGTAAGTGTAACGAGCGTCCCCGTCAGACGGATAGACAGTCGGATTCAGCATTTCCTGTCTTTTTCTGGCTGCGCTGATGCGCGTGTCGGCGTGTTGGTGACACCCTGTTCTGCTCCACAGAAACCAGGAATGGACGTGGCCGACGGCTATGTGACCTTTGTGCGCCATTCTCAGGATATGCTGCGTGATAAGGTCAATGAGGAGGTGTATATAGAAAGGTTATTTGATGTAAGTAAGATGCCTTCTCCTCCTCACGGCACGGGAGGGGCCTTCCAAAATGTGGCAAAACAGCAGGGTAGAGAGGGATAAGTCCATTTTGAGACCAGGACAAGCTACTTGAACCTGGCAGAAGAGGCTTTTTTGATTCTACACCTCTCTCTCTCGCTCTCTTTCTCTGTCTCTCCTCTGTCCTGACTTTAGCTTCTGCCCTCTGCATCCTGGTGTGCGTTGCCACACTGCTTTTGGGCCTTTGTGTGTTAAAAAAAGGGAAACTTTTAAAAACAAAGAGTCCATAAAAGCATCCTCAGACGCAGGATTATCTGAAGCAGTGCTCTCTGAGAGGTACAGAACGACCACAGTCCAGCTGTGTTTGGGGCCCAGATGTTGGCAGAAGAGCATGACCCCCCCCCCCTCCTGCAGGAGTGACCGTCAGCCTCTCTGGCTCCAGTCCACAGCCCAGCAGCCACAGTTCCCTCAGAACTGCTGCGGCAGCTGCTGGATGGGCCGGGTTGACGTCACGGCGGAGGCCGACGTGCTGAACCAGGCTGCATTTTCACCAAGAGGCCGACTTCAGTTGCTCCGTCCCAACTTCTGAAGCAGCAGGCAACGTTTTCTAGTCCAGGAACGTAGTGAAGCACCAGTAACTCGCAGGACGCCCGCTGAACCCATCAGCATTTTCAAGTTGCGTATTTCCGACCACATATTATGGCGGTGTGATTAAGGGGAATTTTAGCTGTTGGCCGGGAACTGAAGTGCGGCCGCCGGTGGAAATGCAGCGTCAGCAAAAGCTCAGGGAGACGTGTGAGGATAGACGTGAGGCTGATTTCTCAGGAACGACCCTGAGCACTTTCTCTTATGTCAGGCGCTCCATGACACCAGTTTAGACGGGTGCAGTAGTCAAATATAGCACACACACACACACACACACACACACACACACACACACACACAAAACAAATCCAGTATGTATATATACATACAATTCATCTAGGATTTTATCAATAGTAACAGTTTGCTCTGATAATTTAAGAAATTTGATGATTAACCGTACTAATGACAAAGAGATAGCCCATAATATGAGTTGGCTTTTCACCAAAATGAAGAAAACTAGCACTGAACCAGGGATGTCTAATTAAGATGCTCTGAGGCAAAGACTCCAGCAGCCCCCTGACCCTCATCAGGAATAAGCGATACTTAACAGACCACGAAGGCGTGAATGAATAAATGAATGAACGGCTGTGCAGCCGCCTCGGGGCGTCCACACACACACACACACACACACACGTGTGTGAGGACAGCCAGGTGGGAAGCCAGCGCGTTAGCGAGGGGAGAGAGCACTGTCTTAGAACAACATAATCCTCCACAGGATACATTAGCAGCGATGTGTCCTCCATGTGTGATTTGAACACATAACGCTGTGCCGTTTGTGCTCCATGCCATTCAGAGAACTCTTTGTACAAACCCGATGTGTGTGTGTGCGTGTGTGTGTGTGTGTCTGAGACTCTCAGGTGCACAGACGTCCTTCTCTGGCTGTGTGTTTGTATGCTGGCTGCAGAGCCTGATGGTCTTCTTTTACCGGAGCGGCGCTGATGCCAGCCGAGGCTCCTCACGTGTTCCTTGACAGTGTCCCCCCCCACCCCCCACCCCCCACCCCCCCCCCCCCCGTGTCCTCTGTGAAGTCCTGCACAGCACCGTCATGTTCGACTCTGGAGATCTCTCGAGCTGTGGCCGTTTCTGTCTCATGAGCCGTCCTTTACCTGAAAGACGTCGGCGACCCTCCTCCATCCGAGCGCATTTCCTCCCATCCCTCCATTTGCATGAACGCGTCACAAGCGCTCCCCGACGTGGCGGCTGCCTCTACTTTATCTCTCTTTCCTCACTAATTCATTCCAATTCTGTTATTTTCGAGCTCCTCTTTTCTGATTAACACCATTCCTGCTGCCTCCTCTATTCTAAAAGTGGCACTTATCTCTAGTGTTGCGTTGTTTTATCACATTATGTTGGTCGGCATGATTTTAGAGTCAAATAATCTTCCTGTGTACATCTTCTAGCATGACCCTCCTCCTCAGAGTTCTGCCTCATTTGCACATACAGCAGTCTTCTTCAGCACGTCCTCTGCCACCCACCCACCCACCCGCGAGGTCTGCATGCACTGCACGCTCAACTCGACTGTGAAGTGGACAGGCATCCGCGTGTCGGGCCCCGAGTTCAGAGCTTTAAGCCATTCAGATAATGGAGAGCTAAATTAAGCCAGCGGGTGATTAAGTAAAGCTCTCGGGGCTCCTGTCTGAGCCTCTTCTGCATTCCTGCCTACTCACATGTTTAAAGTTGACTTCCTCTCTGGAAACCGGAGGTATGACGACCGTTTCTACAAGATCTGGGCGCTGTTCTCTTGTAGCTTCAGAGCTGGACTGTCTGCAGAACCGTGACACAGCGAAAGGGTGCAAGAAAACAGCCCCGCCGCTCCCTTGCCTGCTAACCATTTACTCTCTCTCATTCTATTTTTCTTCGCCTAATGAACGATGAAGAAGGCGGTTTCAGTTGGGGGCGCCGTGGCTGTCTGTCTTCAGTGAAGGTTCTGTCGCTGCAGCTTGCCATTTCGGCTGGAATAAATTATAAATAAAGGCTAAGTAATTGCCTTCCATAATTGATGAACTGCGTAGCTTTTATTAAATATTGACTAGAATACTTTAAGTAATTCAAAGGGTAATTCCAGAGCGTGGCTCCCCCTCCATTTGGTTATTTTCCTCCAGTAGCATCGTCGCTCTTAATATTTTCTCTAAAATTGCTCCCTTCATCCTCCCAGAAAGCTGCAGTTTTGTGTGTACGAGTGCGCGTGGGTGTGTGGGAAAGAAAAAAACCCTCTCGGCTAGCATGTCTAAAACAACCTGTTATTTCCCAAGTCGTCAGTGGGGGCAAAGAGCGGGTGTGAAAAGATTTAGGTCGGGGCGATCTGGCTGCAGACAAGATGTCATTTTATTTATTTTTTGTCATCTCCTCAACTAGAAAAGAAGATAAATGGTTTTCCTTTGACTGTGTATGCAAACATTAGCTTAGCTAAATAGTCAATATAAGTTATTTATACGATATTTTAATAGCTGGTGACAGGTTAGAATCTTTATGTTAGTGATGATTGTGCTTAAGCTAAGCTAGCTTGTTGGCAATATAATTTACATAAACTGCACCAGCTTTGATCATCTCTAACAAAATCAAATAAGCTTGTAATATTTCAATATTGCATAAATCCACCATTTTGTCATTTTAATTCGACTCGACAGGTTTGAGGTTTTGTAGCGTCTGTTGTAAATTCTTGCTAAGCTAATTATGTAGCAGCGTACAGAAATCCGGACGCTTTAAACGTGAACGTTGACTGTTGCTCACTCCCAGCGGAGCAGGTGAGTCAAAGAACAGACAGTATAGAAGCTTCTCAGCATCGTTAGCAGTGTCCTTTCTTGGCACACGACAGGTTGTTGTCCTCGCTGTTGTTGTTGAGTTTGTGCCCGAGTGTGTGTTTTGCTGGAGGGTGTCGTGTTTATGTGTTTCAGCAATGGTACACTGCCACCATGAACCTGCTGGGGACCTGGCTCACCGAGCGCATGGATCAGCAGCTCCACGTCTACCAGCTGAAGATCCTCATCAGGATCACAAAGGTGGGGACGGAAAGCAGCCACTCTCTCACCACACCCGTAACAGCACATCACCCACGACCCTTTGCACTCCCCAATAGAAAAAGTACCGGGACTTCCGGCTGCAGGGGGTCCTCGACTCGACCCTCAACAGCAAGATGTACGACACGGTGCGCAACAGGCTCACCTTGGAGGAGGCCACGGCCTCGGTGAGGGAAGGAGGCATGCAGGGCATCTCAATGAAGGACAGCGACGAGGAGGACGAAGAGGACGACTAAAGCCCGCCCACGTAGACTCCCCAAACCCTCCCTCCCTGTGTCCCCCCCACCCCCCCACCATCACAACTGCCCCTTCACACTTTTGACTTTAGCCTGGTTACCGATGCATGTACCAACTCAGATAGCCACTCTAGGACCTCTTTGTCAGCTCGAAATGCCTATGAAGGAACTATAAACTATGAAAAAAAAATAAAATAAAATAGTACGTATACAGAGGAAAACCTAAGAAAAAAAAACAACAAAAAAAAGCGAAAAAATAACCACGATTGGCAGTTTAGCCATGTCATGATAAAGATAGCACCTATATTTGATCCATTCATTTCTAAATTCATTTCTATGTGTTACTAAGCAATATGGAGAACCATTTGTTTGACGATGTCGAGTGAGGTTAATAGGTGTGTCCCTGTCCAATGCAAACCTATATGGCGCTTCTTTGTCGTAATCTACATTCATTAATGGTACATTGTCGTGGCGATGCGTGTGCGTGCGTGGACCCTTTTCTTCGTCTCGTCTGTTTTTAAGTAGATGCCAACTGCTTCGGACAGAAAAACCGCCCTCCGTATTTGTTTCTGGCGCCTGTTACCGCCGTCTGCTCGCTGTTCCCAACACCAACAGGAAGTCCAGGCCTGCATTTTCTATCACGTGTCAACGCTGTGTAACCTCGACTCGATGCCCCGGTCGGACCGCGGTTAACAGGAACCTTTGACGTCAGAGAGTGGCTACTCTAGAGATGCAACTTTCTCACGGCTCCATTTTGATAACTCGGGAGATTTCTATTTTTTTTTTTTTCCTTTCCACATTCAAGAGGCCTCGGAAGAGGTTCTATTTTGATTGAGTTGCACTTTTACAAAGAAAAGAGCAAAAATAATTTTTTTTATTAAGGAAAAAAAAAAGTTGGTCCGTCTTTGTTCCGTATTTGTGTAGAATGAGGTGTCTGGCGTTTTGTTTGGGTCTCACTGTTGTTTTGTATATATTCTATAAATATATATATAAATATAAATTGCTGTACATTGCATTCTGAGCCATCGCTGCATGCCTGTGGGTTCCCACCCTCCCCAAACGCTTTCTGTTCTTCTGTGTGAATTAGCTGGTGGTTCCATTTTTGCTTTTGCCTTATGAACGGCAACAGTTGTAATATGCAAGAGCTGTGGCCTGGAAATAAAAATGACTGTACATGTGCAGCCTCTGTCCTGTGTCCTGCTTCTACTGGTGCACGACACACACACACGAGAGGCATTTAAATATGAGCCCGTGGTCGCGTTTTGTCCACGTCCAAAAGGTTTAGCTCTCATTAAACCGACCCGTTTTCTCAGTTCTGTGGAGACGCCCTGCTGAGAGGCGCCCGTCGACCCGATCGATAGGCGCCGATCAAATGTTGTCATCCAGCACAGCTAATGCGCCGCTGTCTGGAAATGTCAGCATGATGCAGCTTTGCCCCGAGCCGGACAAGTTCTTAGAGCGGCATGCTGCAGCTTTTCATTAAGATTTAACGTTTTTGTTGGTTTTGTTTTGAATAACGAACGGTTACATTTTTCCAGCATTAAAATGAACAGAAAGGCAGTTTCTATGGGAATTTCCCTCTACTCAAACAAGATTGTTTGGCCTGGGGTACTTGGGGAAGGGGGGTCAGCAGCAGGGTTGCAGGGGGGCTGGGGCCCCTCCAGCTGCCTCTAGGCCAGACTATAGTCAAGTACAGTCACACTCACACTGGGGTCAGTTCGAGCATGTTGAGACCCAGGAATCCAACCGGGTTTTCCAACCTACCAGGTGCAAAACCTGTGAAAACTTGTCTCGGTGAAGGCCGATTCCCTCCTGGGAGGACAGAAAACTCGGCTGGAGGACTGGGTTCTGGCACCTGGTCAGCCGTTCACCTCTCCTGCACATGTATCTGTGGGCCCAGAGAGAATCCCCGCAGCCTCGGGGGGAAACTGCACACAGAGAACCCCCTTTATCTCCAGACTGCCGCCATTCTGAATCTGTCTTTCTTGATTGGAATAAGAAAATACAACATGATCAGGTAACAGAACCACTTCCATTAAAAAAAGAAGCATGCAGCAATTCAGACAGCGGCTTGTTTCTCTTATGCCTGTTAAACTTTAGATGTTTTTATGACTGAGAAGCGGGAAAAAACGTGTTTTGGTAAATTATAAGATGTCAACTAAAAATTACAGAAACTGGAAGGCGAGAAAAGTCTGGTTGGCATCAAAACTGGACATCGCCAGCAGGGGGCGCCATTGAGCCACAGGGAAACTTCCGCATTCCTGCTGCAGAGCAAATGTGATGTTAACATTTAGCAGAAAAGCCATATGAAAATATCTAGAACTTGCAAAAGCAAACGGAATTTTTTTTATTGAGAGATTGAAAGCCACACAAGAGCGCTGTGCACCCAAAAACAAACTTTATTTAATAATGTATAGCAATACACTGTATCTATTAAATAACACTATTACACTAGAATATGTTTTATGACAGCATCAGAGAAATATGTGGCAATGATACCATCACAGAAATGTGATATATAATGGGCAAAACCATTTTAATATAAGTTACAAAAAGAGACCAAACTGCCAACCTGGCGGAAATGCACCGAGACTAACACACTGGATCCCTGGACCATCGAGTAAATATCAGCACTGACCACAGAGAGGCTGGCAGGGACGATGACACCCCCCCCCCCAACAAATGTACAGTCTGTTACGCAGCCACCACACGAAGCAAATATTTGTACGAAAATATAATTATTTTTTTTTATCTCTGCGATCACAAAGATTAAAGTTCTGTCTTCAGCCACAGTCGGTTTTCAGTGAGCGTAGAAACATCTAAAAGAAGCAATGGCGGCTTTTCCAATGGAGAAGAAGAGAGAACCCCACCCCCCCATTAAAAAAAAAAAAATCTGGATTTTTTTTTTTTTCTCCAAATGTTGGAGAGTTTTCACTGGATCCATCCAACCTCCCGTTGACAGAGAAGCCGATGTTGACAGAAAACAGCTCATCAGAGTTCAACCAAACCATGCCGGACCTTTAAAAACAGAAAAAAGAACAACAACAAAAGAAGGCTGCGCCGACGCCGAGATCTGGACTGCAAGATTTCACTATTCCGAGTCAGTTAAATACACGATGAAACCATTTACAGGCTGCAAAACAGAAATGTCTTTGGTTACAAATAAAGCATCAACCTCCCAAAGAAGAAAGCAGCGCCTGTGGAGAATATTCACCTCCTGTTTTTCCTTATTTACACTTTCGACAATAGAGACTGTTAAGAAGAACGTAAAAATGAAGTTTAAGCAATGATCGCACATTTATTCATCTGTCCAAATCAAATAAAAGCAATGTTTAAAAAAAAAAAAACCACAGGGGGGATGTAAGGCACCGGAGAAATCTGACTGTGATGTCCTGGAGATCTGACAGCTCCAGCAGAGCCCGCCGAGCCGAACCGAGCCGAGCCGAGCCGAGACCATCTGGAGACGCTCCAGAGTTGCAGTGTTGAGGTCTGATCCCAATAAAAGTGGTGAACATTTTGTCCAGCATGTAGGCGCCAGTCGTGTTGAAGCAGGTGGAGCGGGAGCAGCCACAAAGGTTCCTGTTTTGCTAAAGCAGATGGAGATCTTCCAAGGACAGACACACGTGTGGCCCACCGGGGCAAATGAATACCTGTGCAATCGGGTCCTTACGGACCGTTTTGTTCCGCCGCTCAACACCAGAAGTGAAGATTAGAGCCACAGTGATTAGAAATCAGACGTCTGAGGTGAATATTTTCCGGAGACGCTGTTCTGGACTGTTAACTTTTGCACGTTGAGGTTCAAAAAGGTCGGGAAATAAAGGATCTAAGGATTAATGACTGCGATCTGCCGGATGTAAATCAAGACGAAAAACGAAAATTAAACCCTGTCTGAAGCCAGAAACATTCACGTTAGGTCATCGAACCCATTTTAACAAAGGAGAAAGGTCCATAAGAGCAAACAGCAGTGAGTTATTGGGACAGTTTCAGAAGATCAGACAGGTCAAAGTCTCTTACAGGCTGATTAGGAGCTTCACATCTGCAAACGAACATGATGCATGCTGGGTTAGGGCAGCTGTGGTAACTGGTGGCTTGACCCGGCCCTGGTGATTTGGGTTCCTGTCGACGTGGTCCGAGGGGCTTAGATGTGTCCTGATGCTGGGAATTCACGGGGAAACTTGATTCACTCACTGGGATTTAGGCAGTAACACTGATAATATAGTGCAAACTGGACAGAGCTGTTTCGTTTTGTTGGTTTTTTTTGTTGTTTTTTTTTCTTTCTCACATCAACTTAAAAGAGGTGCAAATGCTCAGCAGGATAACGTTAAAGACGAGAAATAAAGGACAAAAACAAATATCAAAAAAACGTCATCAGTATAAAAAGTAATAAGGTTATTTGTTTAATCAATAGTCTGGCAAAAAAAAGGCCTCGGAAAAGTTTTTTTCTGTTTGATAAACATTAAGTGCCTGGGGGAGCGTCCTCAGACGAGCGACTCCATGCTCTCCGCAGGGTCCGACTCGTCCACAATCACCAGCAGCCCGTTAGTGTCCATGGTGACGGGGCTGAGACCCCCCTCTGTGTTACTGACCAGGCTGAGCATGGCTTTGTAAAGGTAGTGGTACTGCTCCTGTGGACACACACACACACACACACACACACACACACACACACACACACACACACACACACACACACACACACACACACACACACAAGGAAGATCAGTTCAGACCTGCACTTTATTGAACTCCTATTTTCCTCCATTACATTATTTTAAAATAAATAATTTAAGATTTAATAATTTAAATCTGATAAAGCAGGGTACCTTGCCTAAAATTTACAGTATTTGTACTCCGTATTGATTCCATTTTTGTCTTTTTAAAAGATTTAATAGTAACTTTGTTGATGAAATGGGGTTGTGAAATATTGGCTTCTTCCATTTAAACATCAAACTGCTACTGTAACCTCCGTTCTTCTGCAGTTAAATATTGTTTCTCCTGTGCTGTACACGGTCAACACACGTGGGCCTTTCCTCTTAAATCTTTCTCCAGGGATGGTTGGGAAGATGATGCTTGGTCCAGTTTGGGTGCTACTTACGATATCAGTGAAGACGCCGGGCCTCATCAGATTGATCATCTTCGCCACCTGGTAGATGTCCACCACGTCTTCGTTCTCCAGCTGCTGCGACAGCGTGGTGAGGGCGCAGAACATCCCCGCAGACACCGCTCCATACCTTTGGGAGGGAGAACGTAGGTTTAGCTTCTACAGGAAACCAGGATCTTCATTTAGGGGCTACACCTTCATTACACGTTAAAATCCAAAGACGGTTGAATAAAGTGAAGCGGAATTGTGTCTCCCTCTAGTGGCCAAATATAACGTCGTTTTCCACAAGGTGCTTTATGTTATTTATTGCCATGCGTTCATATTATTGTGTGTTTATCAAATTAGGATTCCATCAAATGAAGTGACAGAACAGCTATCCCATGTTCACGATTGCACGGGAGGGTGCACGAGCGGGAGCTTGAAACCATCTGGGGAGTCTCTGGCTGCTGTTTGGCTCAGGACTCTGAAGTGGAACAGCCTTCTTTTTTGTGCCATGGAATTTAACTCATCTTTGATATTCATTTATGGAAGGAATAAATATGTGCCAAGAACGCTGCAAGAACTATTGATTCGGTGCGAGAAGCTACAGGCATCTCATGTGGTAGAATGATCGCCCCAGGCATGCCAAGGTCATTGGTTTGATCCCAGATCCCTGTGCACAAC
The DNA here is from genome assembly GCF_003711565.1 of Takifugu flavidus. Classification (NCBI taxonomy): domain Eukaryota; kingdom Metazoa; phylum Chordata; class Actinopteri; order Tetraodontiformes; family Tetraodontidae; genus Takifugu; species Takifugu flavidus. The sequence continues at coordinate 9,435,942 of NC_079523.1, read as the reverse complement.
ATGTCGAAGTGTCCTTGAGCAAGATATTGAACCTGAAATGGCTCCTGGAGCTGCATTGCAATGAGCGACTGGGAGAACGTGCACTCGTCATGTCTGGCACATATGAAGACGGTCCAGTATTTCCAACGTGGCTGCCTGTGGACTCTCCGTCCCACAGTAGAGAAACTACAGACTAGTGCTGCCAAGAAAAACACGGAGTGCGGGGAAAGGCACTTACTCATCGTGCACGATGGTGGGGCCATCTCGAGTCATGGCCTCCTCTTTGATCACGCTGATGAGCTCGAAGGTGCTGCTGAGAGGCGCATCGGGATTGGGCCATTTAGGACACTGGAAATGTCTCACCTCCAGGACATAGTCGTCCTGTGACACACAAGAAGGAGCGACACAAAACAAAAACGTGACAAAACCGAACACATCGCAACGACCCATGCTGAAGAAGGCAGGCAGCTGCTTCATTCATTAAAGATGCACAGAGAGCTGCAGGTACCTGTGTGGCCTCTAGGATGAAGTCGTGGATAATGATCTGCTCCTCGTTGGAGAGGCACAGTCTGTCCTTACTAATGAGTGTGACAGTGAAGGCGATGCAGTTCATGGCCTCTTCCCGGCTCGGCCAGTAAACAAATTCATCCTCAGCCTGCAGAGAAGCGAGAGCGAGCCAGACAAGGTTTATCGGGACTAAATCTGCTCTGATTCAATCAAATTAAAAAGACAAATAACCAGAAAATGGGAAAAGATGTTTTTCCCCACAGGCACCTACCAAACCCTGGTTGTCAGGCAACATGACGATTATCTGAGCGTTGTGGTCCCAAATCATCCTCCAAAAGTCTGTGGTGGTGTGAGGCAAAGGATGCTGGGTAATGATAAACTCATTACTCCTGAAGTAACCCTGAGCAGCACAAGGTGAGAATAGGGTCAGTGGTACTGATGGATGTAAAACACTATAGAGATCGACTACATCGTGCCATCGTGTCAGCGGTCCTGGGAAAGTCAGGAACGTCACACTGTACCATTATGTAGGACGCGTTAATGTAATCTGTTCCTTTCATTCCAGGCAGCGTGGCGAGTCCGACCCTTGCGCGCTCGGCTATGGAAGAAGAGTGATTTAGCACATTAGATCTTTAATTCAGGCCCCTATAATAACCCACTGCCAGATTATACCCACAGCCATTACTACTCATTTGTGCTGCTATAGCAACCTCCAGCTATATAGATGGGAATGCATAGGAAGACAAATTTATAGCATTATGGAAATGTATTCTAATTCAGAACGAACGTAAAATAAAGGACTTAAAGCGTGAGTACCAGTGCTAAATTCTGCAGCTGACATTTATTCGTTTGTATTTCAAAATGGAGGAAGAGTAGCCAACGATCCAAACTCCCCGGAACCGTGCTGCGTTTAAAGCAACGCTACTCACCGGGAACCACCGAGGAATTGCGGTTTTTCTCTTTGTTGCTGTCTTTGTGGGCGCTGAAACACTCCACGAAGCGCAGGTTGCACTGAGTCAGGAGCTGGCCAAGACAAGAATATCAAAAATGATTGATCAAAGCGAATAGACTCCTTGTTAATGACGAGCGTAACGCAGCGCGAGTGGATCGCTTCTCCCGGATCCGACTTTAAAACCCGACCCTGGCCACCTGACCGACGTCCGGGGGGTTCTGGAGTCTGTCGCCAAACATCTTTAAGGCTATTCTGGTTTACTGGACAGTAATTCCGCACAGACCCGTGTGTTTCCTCACCCTGAACTGCTTCTCCAGCTGCGTGCGGCCTGTTGAACTGGGTGTTAGGATGTTGTTGACGTATCCGTGCAGCTGCGAGGCGGGAACCTCGGTCTCTCTCCTCAGAATGTCCTCCATCAGAGCATCGTGGATGAAGACGTACTGTTCCTACGGAGGGAAAGACGAAGGAGTCCAAACTATCGGAACTAATAAATACAGGCATTCGGAAGAGAAAAGTAGTGGTCTTACCTCGGTCTGAACCAGGTAGTTGCGCTGAGTGCGAATATGTTTGAGGAAATCCAGGATGCTGACGGAGCTTTTGTCCTTGATCTGTTGCAGCATGCTGTCGATGACGATGTAGGTCCCCGTGCGTCCCACCCCGGCACTGAGGAACAAAACGGGGAGCGATGTGAGCGCGACCGCTCCTGCTACTCACGCGGGACGCTGATTAATGTAATGTAATGTATGCACGCGGTACCTGCAGTGCACCAGGACCGGGCCCATGTCAGCGGTGCGTGCGGCGGAGGAGCGGTTGATGAAGGTGAGCACGGGGAGGGTGTACTCGGGTACGCCCATGTCAGGCCACTGAGTGTAGTGATACTGGATAACGATGCGCTCGTTCAGCTTCCCTTTAGGGTTCCCCTTCTGACCCTAGAGCAGGAAACCAGGCAGCTGAGAACACGCTAAGCTGCACGCTACATCTTCACTCCCAGTACAAGAATCACATCAATAAAGCAGCAGAATAAAAAGCAGAGGAGATTTAATTTGTTATTATCCTAATGGAGGATATTTTGACCTCTGGCAACAGCTCAAAAGAATCTTTCAGCTACATGTGAACTGGGAGGTTTACTTATATCAACGAAATGGCAAATATAGCACACAAACACACATTTCTAGCTTTGTGAGGACTTTCATCCACACGATCCGTTCCCTCAGCTTCATCTCCCCCCGTCCCAAACCAAAACCCATCTAACCCGAACCGTCAAGCCGACTTGCAGTTGTGAGGACCTGCAAAGGTGTCCTAACGTTTCAAAAATGTCCTTACTTTGCAGATTAAACACACGCATACACACATCAAAGTCCCACCTGGAAGGATGAGTGGAAAATAAAGGCGTTATTTTTGGAAGCCCATGATTCTCCACGCGACCTCCAGCTCAACACTAATTGCTTTGGAGTGGCTGATATTACTGAAGTTGCCCAACAACACATTTATACATTACTGCAGTCTACGATTGATGACACACTCCCTCAGTTTTAATAGAGGAGCAGATTACAGTAATTCACAGGGGGCTCTTTTTAAAGATCCCACCAAAGTACTTTGAATAAAGCAGCCTTGGATGTAAAATATAACCCATAATGAATTCATTTTAATCCGTCTGCTTTGCATTTTCACAGTCACGACAGCACGATGGTGTTAAGCGGAGTACTTTGTCGACATTTTAATGTTCGCTGGCACGGCATTTGTTCACAGGCGTGCTGAAATAACGGCGCTTATTAGGAAATAATGAAAGTAAATACCTTTTTAACTTTTGTGTTTCTTATAAGGAAACGGCGCAGGGTGTAGCAGGCGTGCACTTTGGTGCTTTTCAGGGTCACCACGATGTTTCCGTACTGCTCACTGTTCTCCATTGGCCAGTACTGGTCACACTTCCTCTGCGGGAGCAAAAGAGACCCAGCTGATGAAGGACTGCGTCTGAATGACGACTGTGGGGGACGTGAGGTCCGTTTTACATCTGCCCAAGAACCTACTCTGCCTTTCTCCACCAGGTTGGTGATCATGATGATGATCTGAGTGTTCTGCTCCCAAATCATCCTCCAAAAGTCCTCAAATGTGGACTTGAGAGGACCCTGGGCAGCTATATAAGCCCTGGGCTGGTTGTAACCCTGAAAGGGGGATTAAAAAAACCTCAATTAAAGGTTAGAAAAGTGCAGAAATTGCGATCAGTTTCTTATAAAACTTACATCCACGTAGTTAGCGTTGATGTAATCGGAATGCTTGGCATCCTTCCCCGCTAAAGCTCGTAATTTCACCCTGCTGTGGTCGTCTGCAGGGGCGACAGGCAAATTTGTGTGAATTATTCAAATAATAAAAGCGTGTTATTAAAAACATTATTGGCCTCAGCGGCAGTAAACACTCTAATCAGATCTGCAGATGACTCACAGGCCACGATGTTGATGTATCTGTTTTTGTGCTTGTTGTCGGGATGGTTGGAATGTTCGGCTGTGATTTTCAGGTCAGCTGTGCAGCGCTGGACCTCCTGGAGCAGAGAAACGAAAATAGACAGATGGATTTGATCAAATAAGGAGGGAGGATGCAATGAAATTACCCACTCTAAGGGAGCCGTTATGTGTCTGCAGAAGCGCTTCGGATCTTCTGCAGGCTAAAAATCCATCACAGATCCTGTTTCCTCCGAGTGCAGCAGAGGTCTAGAGCTGCTAAACAGCCTTCTTTTACTGTGTCACGCTGTTCCCACCCTTCAGACGCGCCTTCCTGGTATTTGGTGACATTTATGCAGGCAGGTTTCACACAAAATGACCCCAATTAGAAGGAATCTTCCAAGACTGAAGCCTTTGCCTGCTGCCTCGGCTGGGCTGCGCCGCGATTCTGTTAGCAACCGCGCAGACCTTCACACGGACCCTCTCTAATTAACCCGCAGCCTCTCTTGATCTCTCTCGCCAGCCTTCTCTCAACCATCTGCTGGTAATTAGCAACAACACGTGCGCGCAATAATCCAGCACTGGTTATTTTTTTTTTTTCAAAATCCCTGTCAAAGGAATCGATTTCATGGCAGGTATACTAATGCTTTCACACTCTTTAAGGCCGCCGTGCAAATTGTGGACTATATTAAGGCTGGTTCAGCTTTCTAAAGGAGGGTCGGTCGGAATCCAAGTCTGCTGTTGTTTCTTGGATGGGAGCAGAACAACTGCAGCATTGTGATGCCAGTAACGCAGCCTGTTTTAGATTATCTAAAATGGTTCGCTAGTCTGATTTGGGCGCAATTAGCCGAGGCAACGCGAGCTGAAACAGGAGAGCAGAGCTGCCAGGGACCTGCTTGTTTCCCCGTGTGGTTCTGATCTTCTCCTTAATCACAGGAAATCTGCCCGTCAGTGGCTCAGATTGGTTTTCAGACGAGTCCAGATTAGCGCCGAACTTCCCCCGCCACCTTTTGCTGTGCCGATACAAGACGATAACGTCGAAGTAGAACAATCACAACAAATCCGACGGTTCAGCTTTCCGTTCAGAAACTGTAAAACAACGATCCAACAGGAAGATAAGACGCTGTCACCGTTTTTCATAAAGTTTCCGAGTTCGTAAACCCGCCTCCTCCCAGAGTCGTTAATCGAGTGACACCAAATGTGTCGTTCATAAATTATCCTGCCAGATCTTTCACATCGCTGGTCTCACCACATAAATCTTTATATCTGCAATTAAATTTACCATTTTGCTAAAGTGGTAGTTGAAATGTCATAAATCGTAGCGTTCGTATCCCGCACGACTGAAATCCAAGACCACTTCCTGTATCCCATCCTCACTTGGACGTCAAATTCTCACACATGACCGATGGTGATCAGCTGATCCAGCCTGAAGAAGTCGCATTTGGGATTCAGAAGAGGGGCGTCGCGGCGGTGACAAACGGGATCCCGGAGAACTTTTTCATTTCATTACTGTGGATTTACGGCCTTTTGTTGTTCAACTGAAAAGGCCATCACAACATATCTGCCATGTGTGAAAACACCTCATAACTCAGACAGCTGGCACGTCGTAACTCTTTCTTCTTCTTCGTCTTCGCATCACCTGAGCCGTGTGCAGTAAATCTGAGTCACGTCAGAATGAAGCAGCTTTCTATAACTCTGCCTGATCAGGATGTGGGCTCTGTGTTTAAGGCCGGTGACGCTGAATCAAAGTCTCACACTGGTGTTGGGAGAGAATAGCGACTTGAGCATTTGGTGATTCATTTTGATGATGGATGTGCCTGTCTTTATCTCCTTCACTCAATCAACTCCTTCCTTTCACTGCTGCATCCTGTGTGCGAGGGCTGTACACTTTTGCACTATATTTCCTCCAGACAGAGCAGGAATATTAAAAAAAAAAAAGTAGAAGAACTTTAATCACTTCTCTTCATGTAATATTGCACTTTAAGGAGGAGGCTGCAATCGCTCTGTCAATAATGGAGGAATGTTGATGATTCTAAAAACTGCCAGACTCACGTTTGAGCCGTTGGTTCATGTTTTGTGACAACCGCAGGGGGGAGAGCAAAAGCAGCAGCACAGCTTCTTGGTTCCGCTCATGCATCAACTCGAGTTTTTACCAATAATAGGGACTGGAAGTACCTCGAACTCCTCGGAGAACCCTTGCAGGTTGTTCTTGTACAGCTCCATAACGTGTTTGATGAAGTGCTTGACGGGGACGGCGTCCATGTCATCTGCAGGAGGAAGCAGAGAACGGTGCATTTGATCAAACCTGCTGAATTATGTGGACACAAAATGCAACGCAAATATTTTCATTTGACGAGAGCATCGCTGGCGGCCTGAGAAAAAGGAGGGGAACAAAAGGAAAAGAAAAGCATTTTGGCGGTCTTAAGAGACGAGACTATCGTAAATGTCAGGATCTGGCATTTGGAACATCTCTAAAAGACAGCATCTGTCTGATCAGAGCTAAATTAACTCCAAATCACACACCAGGGATTTCTGATAGAGGTGGTCACTTTCACACTGGGACAATATTGAAGAGGACCCAGCTGTCCTCCCTCACGAGTGATAGGGACAAATGCCTTAACGTCTGTCCTGCAGCAGCTGAGGTCCGCGCTGGCCTCAGTGGGCGGAGCTCAAAGGTGGATTCAGCTTCCCTGTGACGTTCATTTATCAAACTGTCGTCTCTCTACAGCCTCAGCCACTTCATTAGAAATGCATTAGTTCAATCAGTCCATCAAACCATTTCTAGTTGAACTGCAGGTTGAGGACGGTGAAATATCTAATATTTTAAACAGCGCTCGCTGCGCACATACATATATGAAACACTGCCTGTTATGTCTAATGATCATGTTTTCTTGCACCATCTCGATATAAACCATGTGCAAAGAAGCAGAACGTAAAAAAAAGAAAAGAATGTGGGGTCAGAAATGCATCTGCTGGCGTTACATCAGTATATCACGGCCAGGAAAGGTCCTGAACTGCTGAAAATGAAGGCGGGTATCGACTAGCTGCCACTGGTCTGATGTGTAGACATTAAAGGCGACAGAAACGCCGTCAAACGGCTCCTGCAGAGCTGCTCCTGCAGTCGCTTCATGGAAATCAGCAGAAAGTGCAAATGCAGACAAGCGAGCAGCAGAACACAGGCAGATGATGTTTTATCTGTCCTGAGCAGAGGACATCAAACTTCCTGTATGGTCAGGGCGTCTCGGATTATTGTGCAGATTGTGTGTTGTGATAGCAGGATTACAATCGAACCGGTTTCCTCTCACAATTGCAGCAATTCTTTCACATGAAGCACCTGAAAATGGACAATTGCTTTACCTGGTATGGGGATGACCGGTATATTCTCATTGGCCACCACGCGGGGGGAGCTGCTCTCCTCCACATAGAAGTGCGCCGTCTGGAAAAACCTCCTGTGGAGACACAGAGGAGTAGAAATGTCACCGGGAAGTTTGTCACAGAGTCGTTATCTCACTGTTCCCAGATCCAGTCTGTCGACATCAGCTTGTGCCATTTGAATAGTAATGGCATGGGTGTTGGCAGGAATCTGATAATGAAACCCCCACAGTCAATGAGAACACACACTGGGGAGCAGAAAACACGCTCCTAGGTGACCCCCGAGAACTTATCCCTCACACACTCAAAAACCCACCATGTGCAACTTCACACACGCGACACGGCTGTAGGTCATCTGGGAAAGGAGCAGAATATCATGTCTGCTTGGTAGAAAAGAGAAAACACCGGGAGAGTCTTACATTAACCAGCCTTCCAGCCATTTACCAGGGGTTACGCTGAGAGCTGAACATTTACTTAACGTCAGCCCCAGACTCAATGATGTGGAAACATTACATCTAAAAAAAGGGGCCGCAAACGGCTGCAATCGTTTGAGACTATTAACGTTATTACCATGGATGTAGGTGGGGGGGGGGACCTGAAAATGTTTGCCTGCATTAAGCCGTCCTATGTTCAAGGTCTTTTTCTTGCCTGAGTAAGACAAACAACACAACTTCTGGACAGAGAAGATTGAAAAACACAAGTTCATTAAGCTCTAGTCTGAAAGAATATTTGCTGTCCTTGAACATTCTCCCCAAACTCTACCTTCAACTCAGACACAGGAATACAGAAATGAGGACTAATCTTTAATCCCAGGAACAGTTTCTCTCAGGTTTAATCTTACCTGTATTTGATGCAAAGGACGGAGCAGACGCCTGTCATTTTTAGATTAAATTTAAAGAAAAAAAAGCCTGAACGGTGTGACAACAGCCGGAAAGACAGAGAGAAAAGAGAGAGAAAAGGAGAGGGGGAACCATAAATGGAGGACAACCCCCCTCTTGCTTGCGTCACGGCCTCCTGAACTGATGGTTGTCTGTAGGTTCAGATGTGGTACAGCAGTTAACTAACCAGCTGTTCCAGCCTGGTTTTCTATCAGTGAATCAGACTCTGATCTTTCCATCGTTCAAGCTCAGATTCCCAGCTGTCAGGAAACAGACGTGTGCATAACTCAAGGAGAAAACGGCTGGAATTGGTTGAGTTTTTCCCTCAGTAGGGTCCTTTCCTAAGGAGTGTCATCCATTGTTTTAGAGCTGCCATCATGAGGACTATTTTAAGCTCCTTTAATTTTCACACCTGAGATCTGATAGCCGGGGCGAACACACGCTTTGTGCTTATCTTCTGACAGATCGTCACATTTAATATCGCCATGACCGCACGCGGAAGCTTCGAAACCACAATTAATAATATAACAATTGAATAGTTTAAAAATACATCACTTAACATAAAAACAGACTTTGGGCAGGAATGGACCATTGTGCAGGTGGTGGGTCTGCAGAACACCAGATGAGGTCTTTCTCCACAATCATTTGTAACTCATTAACCATACCAGATGAGCCAGTGGCCCGGTCTTAGTAATTACTCCACCAGAATGCTGTAAAATCCGTCCAGCAGAAGAAGACACAGCTGGGACCCCTGTCGACAACTCTGACCCCCTTTTCCAGGGTGATGGGCCTCCTGTTCAGCGAGGCACGTGTTTACCACCAGGCTGTTTGTGTGTGAGACGCTCGCAGGTCCGTAAACATGTGCACCAAACAGGAACCTTCCCCACAGATGTCTGAAGGTAAAGCAGACGAACTGGAAAAACCAAACACACCGGTGGGCGGGGCCTCCGACCCCAATGCAAGAGTGACAATGAAAGGATGCAATCAGAGAGGACGAGGGGGGATTTGTCTCCCAGGGATCTGTGGGAGGCATTACTAATGAAGCACCAGCAGTGGAACATGCCTTTGGGATCGAGGTCTGTGTTTGACTTACTTCCAGTAGACCATCACGATCAGCAGCATGATGAGGCACAGAAGAGTGAGAGCTGAAACCACCACCAGGGGGACAATCCACACCATCCTGCCCATCCCTGGATGAGGGGTTCGGGTTATGTTGAACAGGTCGGTCCTGTCTGAAACATTACAATGTTCTCTGTTGTTAATTTGGCTCCATCACTGGGGGATTTGTATTACTTCCAACCGTGCCACCCTGTAATTTCTATCACTACCACTAGAGGTCGCCAACATTTGGGGGTCTCAAAAATCAAATATGATATGAAAAAGGGTTCCCTACATTTTTTTAGCATAAGATCCAAACACTGATGTCATGACAGACCATAATCAGTATGATGCAATCTAGTCAGTGTGTAGTTAGGTTTACAGACAGGGTTACAGTCGTTAACATTAACAGAACACACAGGCGTACTAACAAAAATACATAATATAATGGTGACAGGAAATATAGTGAAAGGAAATCCTTGAGGCAGAACTACTGGCAGCTTGTAGCAGAGAGCAGACTTCTGCCTTCGGGCCTGAACATTACAGAAACACAAAGGCCTGGAGCCTTATCTTTGGGTAAGACACTAATGCTGCAGTCATCATCTTGAACCAAGCCATTTGTTATCCCTAATTGGAGGCTTGGTAGTGTTGACAGACATTTTCTTCAGGGAAGACGCAGGCATATTTGAAAATGATAAGTTTAAATGGCGATACTGAGTGGTGTTTGCGGTGCTCACCAGTGTGAACAAAGAAAGGCCAGAGATTCTTCCCTTCACTGCCTTTACTGTTGATCTTTGAAGACACAGTGGAGCTCTGAGGAATCTGGATCTCTGTACTGTCATGGCGTGGCTCCTGAGTGGATGCTGCATTTACATCTGTAAGGTTCTTTTCTGCTCTGACAAGCTGCTCGTCGGGGCTCGCGGGTGTTGTCGAGCCTCCCGCCGTCGGCCTTCGGCCTGTGTCCTCTCCAGGTGTGGATGCAGGGGTGGTGATTACAGGTTCATTTGCGACTGTGCTGTTTTCTCTTTTCGCTTTTCCTCAGTATCTGGTGCCGTCTTGTTCTTTTTCTTCTTCTCAGCCTGACCCTCATCTTGCTCTCCATCGCCCTCTTCCTCAGTTTCCTCCTCCTCCTCTCCTTCCTGTGTCGACTGTTTCCCCCCGCTATTTGTTTTGGAGTCTTGGGCAGGGGCTGCCTGCTCTGTGCTGGTCTTCGCAGTAACGGAGGAAGAGGTGGGGTTCTGTGTACTCTGAGGTGACTGTGTGGGACCCACAGAACTTGGCAAAGAGGAAATGACTCCGCCGCTGATGCCTAAGCCTGCGAGCAAGGTGCTTGTCACCACCGATGCCACGGTCGCCTGGCTGGCACTGGAGGAGGGGCCCATCCCCGTTGCCATGGAGACGATGGAGAAATGGATGCCAGAGGACGTCCAAGTAGAGGAACCAGAGCTGATGGGAGCCATGTCTGCCGAGGACACTGGAGAAATCGTAGGCTGAAAAGAAAAACCAAAACATTGTTACCTGGCGGACACCAGATGAAAGAAAGGCTCAGTTTCTGCCGCTCCACTCACCATCCCGGTCTTCACGATACGAGAGCCTTCAAATATTCTGGTTGTGTTTGCTGGAAAAAATGACAGTGCACACATTCAGCCTGCAGGTCTCAGGCCAATCATCAAAAATACACCTTAGCTGTAAGGTTTTGACCAGGTACCTCTGAAGAGCAACGTTTGACTGAAATCACTCCGCATATCGCGCTGACACACTGCCTGCACCCGGAACAGGTACAGGACATCAGGGGACACGTTGCTGATGACCGCTTTCTGCAAGAGGAAACAAGTAGATGCTTCAGGCCCATTTGCAGCATTTACTGACCCAATGCAAGGATGACTGACAACGGCAAACTGAGCGCTCTTACATCCACAAACTCTAAATAAAAACAGATGGAACGATGAGAAAAATGCTGCCAAACAGATGTAAACAGACACTCTAAGGTAAAGAGAGGACAATATTTTTGCTGTGCATACTAAAGTTGTTCCAAAAATGACACCCACGTACACTAAACCATGCCGGGGTTGTGTTTAAGTAGAGAATACATGAGGCAATGAGGAAAGGTACATGGTGAAGAAATAACGGGTGGGATAAACACAAACTAAGACTCCAACAATCAAGTGCAGTATTAACCATTTGTGTTGTCAGCCTGCAACGGTGTGATCAAAACTGGAGTTAAATACTGGCGGTTCGCGTGACATGCGCTCATGGATGTTGGAAATACCGGTGCCACGGGCATAGGGTGGCACGCAGGTGGAACAAAGCGGCTTCAATCAGAAATCAATCAGAAATCCAGCCTCTGCATTGCTAAAACAACAACGGGGTTGTGTTTTCCCTGCATACGCACGCCACATTCCTATTTTTACAGAATTCACAGCAGATCTTATTTGAAAAGTTTGACAAGGTCAAAGATTTCCTTAAAACCTCAAATACTGCTCTGAGCCACCATGTTGTCAACAGTCTATGACCCACGTGTTCAATGCATTTAAAACCACCATTCCAGTCTAATTTAATTGTGTTTTGCAGTTTCCAAATGGCTTTACTTATATTAAAATGGCCCTTGGAATGGATGGGTGATTGCCTCGGGGATTGGAGAACTACTTTTTCCGCTAAAATAATTCAGATAAAGAGGTGTCCAGAGATAGAAACAGAAAATTGAAATGGAAATGAAGAGGGCAAAATAAGAAAGAGTGACAGCAGAGTGGGAGACGTGTGAAGAATGCTGTCAGTAAAGGGATTGATGGACTCTTAATGGAGTGTAACTATATAGTGCTACTCAAGAGTCAGCCGTTTCAAAGGTTCATGCCAGGCCAGTTGTGTGTGTTTTAGACATACAGACATTGTAAATGTGCTTTCCAGCAATCAGTCAACAATCTGAGAGACACACAAATTACTTGGTCCCTCAATATGGCCAGAAGAGCTGGTAAGAAAATTCGGATAAAAATAAAGAAAAAGCTGCCCGGAAAATCAATTTTTGCGCTGTAGAAATGTTGCACGAGCCAGATCTAGACGCTAGACCTTGTAATTGATTCTGACCGATGACTTTTCTGGCTCAGTTTAAAACAACGTGATTTGATCCAACGGTTCAGACGCAACCCCAACGCTGACGAAGCGGTTCGGCGTTATTCTGGAAAACTGCTAAAACGCCTTGTTCTGCTGCTTGTTAAAACGATGGTTTAAACAACTCACTGTTTAGTGTTTTAAAGCTGCCACAGGTGGAAAGATCAACTATTAAACTATCCTGTATGTATTTTATGTTTGGTAAAATTGAGAACAACGCCTGGGTGTATCTCAACTGCCCCAGAAGCCCCCCCCCCCCAAATCAGGGCTTTTAAAAAAAATTACAAATCCAAGGGTTTAGTAAAATATGGTTAAATGTGGACCCCCCCCCCCCCAAAAAAAATAGGATTATGCTGCAGCGATTTTTTTTTTTGTTGTTGGATACAAAATGTTTCCATTTCAAAATTGCAAAATTTAATGCCCCCTAATACCATACAAAGAGCCTTTAACCATTAGGTTATTTTAGTTATTGTATTATAGGCGGATATTATTGAGTCCCAGAGCTTTGAGGAAAGGAGGCTTTGATATGCATAATGGACCAAAATATCCTCCAGATTTCACAGTTGCTGCTATTATTCACTAGAAAAAATACCCCTCATTAATGCACCAATAATGTTTTATCTCACCAGCCTCCCATCCGCGACAATGACAACTTTGTTTAATGGGAAGCGCGAGCATGCTAGAGGCAATGCTGCCACCAGGGAACTGATCCCAAGTCTCTGAACTACGAGGCGAGGAAAATGCCCCAGAACTCTTTGAATCAAAAGAGCCTCTGTGAGACAGTTGGGGGTCAGTGGGCTTTGAGAGACACACAGCGGGGATTGAGACAGTTGGGGAGCGGAGAGAGGAACACGAGGGAACAAGGTTGAAGGTGTAACCTGCTGCAGGGGGAGGATGTGTTTTTGCAGAGGCAGGGGAAGCTCTGCTGGAAAGACAGGGTGAGAACTGAAGCGGTAAGTCGATGCTCCAGGCGCACAAACACAACTGTATGATCGCTGGTGTCAAAAGCTTCACAGTGATCTGAACGACTAAACTGGATCGGTGAGACAGCTCGCACTCGATGAGCTTCCGCCGCTACTTGAAGAGAGGGCTGTCTTTTAAATTTCAGACTGTTTAAATTTGCACAGCCCCTTTCCGCAGTTTACCTGGAATAAATAAATAAACACCCAAATGAGAAAACTGTAACAACATTTACAACTAAATCTGAAATAATCCCTGACTCTCTGTCAACGTGAGTAGCAGCCTTTTGAGTCTATATTTAGCCGGGTGAGTGACAGGGGAGGGTGCTTGCCCTCCTGACAACAGCCAACATCTCGGTGACATGCTCATCACAACATGTCACCTCAACTGCGCGCTGATCCCATCGCCACTCTCCGAGAGTGCTGGAGGTGTCTGAAGCACTGCAGACATCTTTAATGGCAGAAGACTTGTAAGAGACAGCTGATGGCACTCACCGTCCTCTGGTCCCCGATCTTGCTGAATGTCTTTTCGTCGGCGATGTCGCTTTTCGACCAGCTGTAGGAGACCATGTAGCTGATGATGGGCGGGTGGTAGATGGTCAAGGGTCGTTCCCAGCTCACAATTAATGCCGTCTGGTTGAGTGGTTGGATCTTCATTCCCACTGGAGCACTACTGCACACTGAAATAGAAACAAAACATGGTCAGGATAAGAGATTAACTAGATAATACATAGGAAAAGGAAGAGCAGACAAAAATCCCTATTCATGATGAAATTGGAGCTGCGAGCAACCACAAAGCAGTAGCTAGGAGAACTGCTTGACCATGCATCTGTATCTGATGTGTGTGGGCAGAAAGCAAGTTAGGTTTATTCATTTCTGCCGTTGCCTTGACTCAATCTACATGTCCACACGGGAGGACAGGACCAGAAGCAAAAACACTCTGATGGTTCAAGATGGTTTAGCGGCAGCACATCATCGCGCGGCACTGCAGGACACAGACGGCCGTACAGCTGTCCGTGCCGCCGGAAATACGGGATGGATGACAACAATCACCTCCTGTCCACGTTCCCCAGAAAAAAAATATTCCAGCACTGCGAGATTTAGGGTGGCAAAAAAATCTACAAGTCGGCCTCAAGGTGGCAGTATAAGCCTCAGCATTTATATTCCCCCAGTGATCTGTCAGGTTGAATAAGGGACTCTCTGGACATACAGCTCAACACATCAGGGTAACAGCAATCAGGAAGCAGTGTCAACTGATTTTATACACAATGGGTTTCTGTCAAATTGAAATTGTCACCGCCGCTCTCCCCATTTACACAGTGAGTCCGCGGTGCAAATTACGCTCCGCGATATGTGAAAAGGCAGGCAAGAAAAAAGGGGGGGACAATAACAGGAATACTGGAAGGTGTTGATGAGCTTTAACGGGTGAGAAATATATTATAACCCATCATCACATGTTGATTGTCAGCCTCAGTAGCTTAACATCAATCGAAGACGTCGTCACTGTTTCACCATCTGTAACATTACTGTCATGGCAGACATCATCGCACTCTGCAGCTGCACGGCTGCTCAAGCAAGACCCAAAGCAGCAGGGAAGATGTCCCAGATCCACTTTAAAGCATGTTTTAGAACTTGGCGTGCAGCGGTGTGATTTCATTCAAATCAATTATTCCTCCTGTAAAAATCTGCAGGAAAATTGGGTTTTTGTTTCTTAACATGCTGCTGAATCTGTAGAAATGTTTCACACTTAAAGCAGATTGCCTCCGCAGTCCTTAAAAGCCTGCAGAGCTGAACACAAATCCTCTTCCTGGCACATTCTATAGTAGCAGAAATGGGATGGGTTGACTCTTGTCCACAGCAGCTTTCACACCGTCACCTGTCAAGGTTTCGTTTATGGGGTTTTGTGAGATCAACATCTAAAAAAAAGAAAAAAAATGAATGCACGACATCTGCAGGTTATTTCCAAATAAAACACTTGAATGTGATTATCCTCTCCTTATATTACATTTATATTAATTACCAACAGCAAAAAACATACATGGATTCATAAATCATACACTGGAGCATAATAAAGGGCACAAAAATTGATCTTAATTCAACACATTCACATCGATGTCATGCATCTTTAATCAAATTCTGAATGCACCGAAGCATGTAATAGAATGTATGTAGATATAAAGAGGAAGAAAATATAATAAGCAACACAAAGATGACCCAATAGATTGTATCGGCTGACAACGTATCTGCAACTCCCAAATGAACCTCCAACCTGTGATTTGCATCAGAAAAGGTTATTTGTGCATCTCAAATGGCCAGTTAGACACTTCTCATGGCCACTAAATCCCCCCTGATAGAATATTCAGCAAAGCGTGGCCCTGACTCTCATAAAACAAGCAAAGCCATCAATTATAGCACAGAGATAAAACGCCATCTTTGTCAGATGCCAGCGCCGGAGATAAGACCCACACTCACGGCACCTTCCATTAAGTATGTATTCATGCATTTTAGAACTGTGAAATGGAAAAGCAGGAGTCACAGAGGTAAAATGAGCAGGACAGAGGGTGTGTGTGTGTGTGTGTGTGTGTGTGTGTGGGGGGGGGGGGGGGGGGGGGTATGAAGCATACATTCCATCTGCTGACATGCCACAAAAGCAATTTTGCAATTTAATTTGAGCGGCTCTATTTTAGCTGTGCCACACATTAATGATGATTGCTGATTGGCCTTGTTTGAGTGCTCCAACTTCATCACAACCATCCCCAATCAATTCTTCACCCCCAGACACCAACACCACTTTCAAGCACCGCACACTGGCTCCTAATCCTCATACAGGTCCAGCGCTGCGTCGCTCTCGCCCGTACGTAAAGATCAGCACGTGCAGACAAAACGCTTTTATTAAAAACTGCATGAGGCCTGAGCGCTGTGTGGTTTGCTTTTTGATGTGAGGACGAGCGTTTACAATAAAGAACAATAATGCGCGACAAGAAAAGCTTTCTTCAAATGTGTGTCTGCAGACAGTGAGCTATTATATCCAGGCGTCTCCTGGCTTCAGTCGGGTCCTCTGGATGGTCTCCACGTAGAGCATTTTATGAGTGTTCCCCAGGTGATCGGAAAATTCTGTCAAATGTTTCGCAACAAATATAATAGCTTTGTTTATGAGGAAAAGTGCTGGAAGAAAAGCTTTCCAAATGGTACTGGTAGTTTACAAATGGCTGGATCTCAGTGCCAATCCACATTTCCTGATTATCCTTCATGCATCAGATTGGCAAATCCCACACAGGGTTCATTATTAAAGTTCTTTTGGCTTCGCTGCTCTTTCTGGTTTCCTGTGTGAGCTTCCTGAACGTGGAGGACCATTCTGGCTGCGTGCTCACTTTAATTAACCTTGCAGCTCATCACGACAAGCCGGGCTTACGATGGGAAATGGCGAAGTCAGCAGAAGAGAGTAGGCGGCATCAGACAACCAAGGTCTGAGCCGTTCATGTGGAGACTGCTGTCACTGCTGGAGGCGCTTTCCTCTGATTCTCCACAAAGGTCACAGAGAAAACAGCGATCTCACAAATCTGCCACAGTCCCAAACCAGGCGGCCATCCAAGGAGAAACCCCAGCCCACAAACTTACTGAATATAATATGAAAAGACTGTTGCCTACCTCTGGAAGCCTCGGTGCCATGGGGACCGCCGATCACCTCGGTTAAGTCCTTCTGCCAGGCGTCTTTTACGGCTGATTTGAAAACCTTTCTATTGTAGAGATCTTGTGGGGGTCTGAAGTTGTTCCTCAGGTACTCCACGGACTTGACGTGGTCCTGCTGCTCCGTGGTGAAGATGGAATAAAAGGCTTCCAGCTATAAAGCAGATTCAAATACCTGTTAGCATTTGCGTGTCGCGTGACTATTTGATCTGAAAATGATGTGTTTGATCCTGCTAATGGTAGCTATTGAATAAGTCAGCCTGTTTTTCTACGTCACCGGCCTTTCAAAGTAGTCTTTGCGGTTGTTTTCAACCACGTTCTCTTGCAAGGGCCACGCATGTATGACATATGTAATTATGTTGGTGTTGGTCTTTTATGCTCTATTTTGCTTTGGTGATCTGTTGTGTACAACAAAAGATACATTAATATAGCGGTGCACCGGGCCACGTGCTTGTCAGCAGCTTATGGTTCACAAACAAAACACTATCTCAGAATGCAAATGCAGGCAGGGATGAACCTCGGTAATCATATTGGCTATATACAAGGCTGTAACTTCTCAATATGGCAAATTTGTGGCCATTGATTGCTATGAATAATCTCCTGTTGCGTGCAGTAATGACTACATATTACAGATACTGTGGAATCAATGTGCTCCCTGCTTGGAAAAATGAATTACAGGTTCAAAAATGGCTATCTGCCTATTGATATTCCAGCAGCAAATGTCATTTTGAATGTTGAGAGGACAAAATAAATCACCAAGCCCTGAAAATATCTACATCGCACATCTCTCTCAAAAAAAGAGTGTACATTAGGTATGCACACGATGTTGCGTTACAATTATAAATGTTGGAGATAAGCTATGCACAATATAAAGTCGAGCAATTAATCTTGCTTGGCTGTTTCATTTAATAGCAATTTATATTAACAACAGTTAAATCTTGCTGTGCTGCATGACAATGAGATTCCATGAGTAGCAGTTTTAGACCCTGGAGCTGCCATCGGACACAAACATCACCATACGTGCACAAGAGTCATCTCACAGGATCATTTTAGTGCAAGTAATTGGCTTCCTCTTCCTGCCTAATAATCTACTATATGTAGGCACTTTTGGCTTAATAAGCAGAGGGGTTGGCGAGGAAAGCAGGAGGAAGAGGAGCGGAGAAGTAAATGAGGGGAAAAACCTGCTTGTGTGCTGGCACCATGGGACAGCAAGTGATCCACTGACTGCGTGTAAATGGGATCTGACTGTGCATGGAAAATATAGCTGTCTGTGTGTGTGTGTGTGTGTGTGTTCAGACTTCACACACCTGAGAGTGGGACAGATACAACGGCCTGGAGAAGATGATCCATTCCACTACTTTGCTGCAGGGCGGCGTTGTCAAAGAACCGGTGTATCGGTAATAACCATCAATGGACGATGGCAGCAGATCCCTCAGGACAAATGACCTGAGGCTGGTCTCTTTTTCTGGGTCGAGCAGGAGATCGATACTGATTAATATGCAGAAATGAAAAGCAGCAGTCTCATGCAGCAGCAAAACAGATCAGCCCTCGTGGGTTAGAGAACACGAAGAGCGTCGCACCCTGACTTGCATTTGCACCTGCCTCTACAAGGGTTTTCCTTTTCCTTTTTTCCCATTTTCCTGCCACTGTGGCATCATTACAGCTTCCCTGACACCTTCGCTTATAAAATGACGGGGGCAGCAGTTAAAAGCCTCAGCCCTTGTTATCACTCAGGCCAGATCTCTCCTCAGACTGGCTGAGAGAAGACCAAAGGGAGAGAAGTCAGACAAAGCGTCCCGCTCTGACAGCTGATCTGCGGTCAGGTCTGCTTCCTGTAACGGCTGTGGCACAGGCTGTGGGGATTACCACTGATCCGGATGATAACCACATATCTGCTATCCTCCATCTTTACAAAGTGCACCCCCCCGAGAAACGTGTAGGAATCAGCTTGTTATCCAGAGAAAGATTCCCTTATCTTCCACAAATCCGCTGTGTGCAGGTTTGTTTTCTCCTCTGAATTATGGAAATAAAACCCAAATAATAACAAATTTACGTCAGCTTTAATCTCTGGGGCATTATCGGAACGGCGATATGACTAGTGAGCCCAGTGAAGCAATGGCAGCCTCGCTTCCACACCTCTCCTGTACTGAAAGTCAAATTCGGTATTCAAAGCCTTTCCTCCCCCGTCTTCAGAGAGTCTACGTGCCCTATCGCTCACGGGCTGCGGAGATGCTGATGGATGGATGACTAGGAAAATGAGCTAGTGGAAAATCAAAATCACCCTAACAGAGGACGAGGTGGGAAGCATTTAGCAGCCAGCAGGAAGAGGTTCTGAAAATCACTACGCCCTCTCGGTGCTTTCTTTCAGATGAGAGATAATGGGCTGCGAGCAAGAACATCTGTGCGACTACACGGCGCAGTTTTGAGAGTGCAGAGTTCAACCCCTGGGAGTCTGATAGCGAGTCGGAAAATAGCCCAGCTGAAGGTTTGTGGAAACACGCAGTCAAAACACAATGGAAATGGACGGCAAATACCTGTGAAATGACAAATCAAATGGCTCCGTAGTTGAAAATCTCTTTTGTCAATCAATTTATTGCTACTTCAAGGGCAGAAATTTCACCGACTGATACGACTACTTTTCTCACGCTGAGGCCACAGACTTTGAAAGAATACCACATCTAGTGGGCTCTCAGAGAGCTTCATTATGTCTCTATGGCTTTTCAGGCTCCTCGAGGGCCGCAAACATATTCTCCCCAACCAAAAAAAAAAAAAAAAAAAAAAGACCCAAATCCGCCGATACACAATTGCCAAGATCAAGTAATGACCTCCAGAAAGTACAGAGTGAAATTATAATTAGAAACACCTCAGTGGAGCCTGGCCTTTGTAAAGCACTTTACGCTGTTTCTAATGACATTCTCGTCCAAGTATGGGTACGCTGGCGCACATATGGAGCAGTCAGAGGCAGGTGGAAAAACACATCATGGATCATTTATGTGAAATATGAACATCTGCAGCAAACTACCAGACATAAGCGCTTTAGCTTTAATCAGGAGGGGTCGCTTGTAATTGAGGTTCTGATGGGTGAGATGGAAGAGGGGGGTTGTTTGTTTGTTTTTAGCTCTTTGAGTGGAACTTTTTGAAGGTCTCCTGTAGTGTGGCCTCGCTAATAACGAGGAGGCGGGGGCTTGCAAATCTTGCTGCCTTTTGAAGTTAAACTCTGCTCATATCTCGTGATTAGAGTCTAATTTGGAGGGTTTTAAACGTGAAGCCTCGCTGCTTAAGCATCTCAAACAAAGTGGAATCTTCAGTGGAGGCTGGGAAGAGTGCAGCTCCTGCACTCTCTTTACACAGGATCAACCAAAACACAAACAGCAGCGATGCCATGACAGCGATTTTGGAGGAGATAATTGCTCTTTGGATTTGCTGCATAGAATTGATTGTTTAAACTGGAGTAAAACTACTAACTCATCACGATACAAGAATGTCCTACATGGAAGGAGATGAGAACTTGTGTTTAGAGACTTACCGTGATGAACGACTCGTCTCAATCCCTGGATGATGGGGTCCACAGCGGGATTGTCTTTTTCCCCGAGCTGCGGGCATTGTCCAGAGTGAAGAGATTACAAAAGGGATTACATAAAAAAAATAAATAAAAAAAACCCACAATAATCCCCACAATAAGTGTCCGTATTGCTCCAACATAATATGATTACAGCAATATTTACGATGCAATATCAATAGATGCGATGGAACGCGCCATCTCGTCGCTATGCTCTTCTTTTTCATACAGACATAATTAGGAGTCTTTTTTTTAAACTGCTTAACCTTTATTTCGATAACATCCTTTTTTCATTTCAGCTTTCAGCGCCTTCCGTGATTGCTGCCACTCTGCGAGTCTCCATCGTAATTCCGTTGTTTGACCGCAATAACAATAAAGCCTCTTTTTTAATCTCTTATCTTATCTGCTGTGCAATGAAATCAAGCAGCAGCTCACATGGGTTTGTGCACAAAGTTTTATTTCTGCTGGGATTTTAAAACTTTAATCCTGAGGTTGTTTTCCCCAGATGACATACTTGATAACAGTCTCATACGTAATAAACAATGCAAAAAAACCTAAATCTGAAACTACTGAACTCTTCTTGGAGGCCAAATCTGTCTGGTATTGTATTTTATTTTAGATGTTAAGCTATCCGTGGCGACAGTGCTGAATTCTTCTTGTCTAATGAGTCTGCTCCCATTTCTTTAAGTTGACTGCAAACTGGCACTGATACTATCCAGTCCCATAGTCTTCACTAATCCCATCCTAATGTCCTGCTTAAGAGACAAATTGGGAAAAAGCTGCGCTTGAATGCGGAGACAAATGATCCATTACTTAATATTAATTCAGGCCAGTCAGAGGAGAATAATAACATCTAACTGAATGCTGAATATGGGTAATGTGAGCACCTCAGAGGCCAATAACGGGCCCTTTGGGGAGCGCAGGGAGAATTCTTCTCATTGTTTAGGAATGGTAAATATGCACCAAGGTGTGTGTGCCTGCCTCAAACAAGTCTCATCATGTAAACTGCTATTCAGCGGATTGCGTCTGGTGCTAATTGTGGTAAGCAATATGGCTGTCAGGGCCCAGCGGAAGCATTTACGTACTTACACACACGCTGTTCCATCAGTCTCAGAGCAGACCTACATTACAAGCACCTGTGTCCCCATTTCAGACACCCTCTCCCTGAGAGCCGGTCCCTCCCATCAAGCCGACCATTATATGAATATTAATGGGCATTGATCATTCGCCAAGGCTCCGCTAATAGAAATTAAGAGAGGACTATCAAGAGGTTGCTGGAGTGTGCTGCTTTATAGCTCAATAAATCTCTGGCATGTGTTTACAGTTAACTGCAACAGGAGCCATTCTTTTCCATTAGGAGCTTGTGAGTGCAAGTCTTTCAACTATTCAAATCCAATCAAAACTGTCCAAGCACTTTTTCTACCTTCCTTCCAGTGGATAACACTTCGACAGCATGATTCATTTTAATCCAGTGTTTTACCATCGATTTTTTTTTAAGTTGTTGTGTAGCCCCGAGTGTTTGTGGATGGCCTCATAAGATGACCAAAAAAACCTCTTTAACAGCGCGCCTATGTGACCCGGAAGTACAATTTATGATCTGTAGGAACGATCAATCAAAGAGTTTTAATAAAAAACCTCATTTTAATCAAGATCTGATGGTAAAAGGTGCACCCCACCCCCACACAACCCCCTTTTTAAATGACATTTGTCTTAACCTTCATGCTTGATGATACCATACCTCAAAAAAGACGGCCATGGCCGAGATGATGCGCCGTTCCTTGATGGCGGCGCCGAGGCTGTCAAAGTCATCGGAATTGTAAAGGTAGATCTGCATCTAGGATGGGAAACAGAGCATAAACAGCTCAAGGAGTGGACAAGGAGAACGAACAGTCTTCCCATCAATCACTCGGACGCCGGGCCGAGGAGTGGCTGAAAAGCTGTTCTGAGCGACATCAAAGAGGACATATTTATCACTCTCATAAATCTCCCATAATCTGTGTCATTCTTTTTTTGTGTGTGTACCGCCGCTCCTGAGGCTACTAGAGAAATACAGTGTCCCACAGCTCGCGGCGACTGCCCACACGGAGAGCGTCACACGCGCGGGAGAAGAATTGGACGCCTGCGCCATCTCTGTGCTGAGATCTGACAGAATTGTAGGCTTTTAATCAGGTCGCACAATTATCGGCAGCAGCGGCAGCGCAGCCTCTGATTTCACAATATGGCTCAGGATGGGTGACATGAAAGGTGAAAATCATCATACACCAAATAAATCATATAGCTGTCACAGTTCTGGCGCCCTGCAACATAAAAGTTGTATTCAGCATTCATTTATCTCAAAGCAGCCCTATTATGGAAGAGCTGATCAAAACAGTCAAGTGATTCTAAAAGTAGCAATTGGAGCTGTCCATCATCTCCCCATTTTGACTCTTGTGAAGGAAAAAGCCTTTCACGTCACTGAGCAGAGTTAATAGCCAATAAAAAAATGCCCTTGATGTTGATTTAATTAAAGGCTGTGCTTTTTTTTTCCAATTTACAAGAACACCCCCCCTCTCTCTCTCCATTTACTGTTCACCTGAAAGATGAAATCTAGTCCTAAACTAGGGCGGCTTATTTAAAATCATTTCCATGAACTGAAGCAATCGCCTTGCTTGCAGAATTCCTTTAACTGCAGCCTTTAATTGAACTAATTTGTTGTCCTGGAACTCGGAAAGAAAGAACACTCACCATTTATCAACCTTTAGATGTTATTAATGGCATTAACCAATTAAGCTAGCCCCCTCCCCCCACCCCAAGGCTTCATTTAGTCACTGACATTAGCTCATGTGACCTGCTCTCGCTAACTGCACGCTGGAAAGCAAGACATTTAATTATCAATCTGCTCTGTAGCAGCCAATAAAATTAAACGTGGCCAAAAGCCATTTGAATCACTCGTGCGCCCATTTTGTTGCAGTGAATGATTATGAGTTTGGACACAAATAAAGTAACCATTAAAAGGGAAGGTTTACTTTATGTAAAGCACATTCTGAAAGCTGTGCACACAGACACACACACAGACACACACACACACACGAGTGTGTATGGTAAATCTGTTAAAGGTGAGTGACGCTAACAAAAGATGGAGAGAAGAGGGGGAATTGTGTCTGCTCTGTGGAGAGGAGACAATCCACGATGCCCACATGGCCTGAGCCCACATTTAGTTGAAATGTATTCTATATTCCTCAGTTTCAAGTTTTGCGTTCAGGCTCAGGGCGAGCGAGAGCGCAAATCTTAAAAGCTGCGGCGCATTCGCAAAATCCATTAAGGGACAAGCAGGTGAAATATTAAGCCGTGTTTGTGGTGAATTCCCTGGATAATAAGACACCGAGGCAAGAAGAGAGATCTTGGGTTGGATTTATCACAGCGACATGCATGTTGCTTTTCTGGCCGATGTTGTGCTGCTTGGTTGTTGATGTGTTGTGGGTTTTTTTTGTGTGTGTGCCAGGGCTATTGGAACCAATGAAGCTTTGTGGACACAAATGGGAAGACTACATGACAAATAATGAAAAAGAAAGCCAAGTTTCAGTTCAAGGTAACATAAAATTGTGAACGCGTTTCCACGGATACGTGGCTTGGCCTGCCGGAGGACCCTGCCAGGCACAATGGTCGCAAACTCGCCCTCTGTGTAATTTGTAGCATATAACTCATCAAACCTTAGGGATTCCCCAATATATTAACAGCAAATATCCCCCCTCGGTACTCTGAGGTAGATAGGAAACCCTCTTACATTTTTTCATTGTGCTGTTTGAGGTAACAGGTGGTCCATCTATCGATTTTGCCACTTCATTCCCACAAAAAGGCCAATGTTAGATTAATGTTAAGCTGGGGAGCCACGGGCCGGGCAGCCGCAGCTTCTTTCTTTTTTTATTTGACAGTCTTACAACGGCGGAGCGGCTCTATAACGCAGCCCCCCCAACTGCACCTAACGTGTGTGTCCATCTGTGTGTATTTTCAATGTTCTGGCCAGGTGAGATAAACGCCTACGCTGGGGCTGGATGTGTTTGTTTTTCCTACCGTAAAAATAAATACTTCCAGCTGTTCGCCGCTGGACGTTTGGGGCAGAGCGCGAGTCGTTTGGGAGAGGCGAGAAGCCGTAATTAGAGAGCAGATTGGAAAAACTGAGAGAAATGAGCACCGGAGCTCAACCTCCAAGGTCACGCTGCCTCTGCTCTCAAAGGAGAAAACAAAAGCCAACCTTTACCATAAAAAGGTCATCGTGTTTATCAAACACAAACGCTGATTACAGGAGAAGCTCTGCTGCACACGCCGCATCAGATATAACCGGATCTCCGATATATCCAAACCTGTCAGGAAGATGGAATCTGAAAATGCCACATCAGACAGGAGCAGGCAGCTCAGCGGCCTGCGGCTGTATTCTGCATAAACATATATTCCCCTCCCTCCGCTGATCATTCAATTTTACTTTTTACTCCCTGGGTGGTGGGCGTGAGCTAATTTCAGATACATGTTGGCTGACTGGCTGATTAAAAGAATAATTATGGGCAAAGCGCGCACCTCTTCTTCTGTACCATCTTCACATATACACATACAGCTCTGGCGTCATTTCAATTAATATTTATTACAACGGTACTCGTGTATTTGAGTTCACATCCTCGCTGTATTAGCCAGTGTGGCTCAGGGGAGCTGCCTGCCTGCCACTCCATGTCAAGCATTCGATGCCGTGCTGTTTTCCCAGCCATCATTACTGAATAAACACACCAGACTTGCTGCATCTAAATGACGCAATTCAACCTCGCCAGGCAATTTGACTCGATGCATAAGCCAATTCTGCTACAGTGTACATTCTATTACAAACAAGGAGGCTCGGATATAGTTTTATATGGGGTAAAAACAAAATAATCACATAACCTTTAACACTGTGCCATTAATTACATTGCAGATATTGTAAAATATGCCGATTCGGTATCACTTATGGCTTTAAGCCGATTGCCAATTTCCTTTAATGGTGTTCCAACAAGCGCCATTTGTCAGGGACTAGCGTGGATGCTAGCAAATCCTAAACAATGGCTTCGAAATAAATCTGAACATTTAGAATCTTTGATTAGAGCGATCAAAGTGACGGTTACAATAAAGTATTTATTATTGCCATTTATTAACTTCTCTCCTTTTCTTTAAGAGGAAACCATCAAAGGAGCAACATCCACAACAGCTCTGAACCGGCCATAGGGTTTAATGTGTAAGCCTATGCCCTTTATGTTCAATATGCCCAATAGAAAAATAAATCTAATTACTGGCCCATACGTCAACAGAAGCCGCGCCGTCAGAGAACTGGGCCAGGAAATAAACACAGGATGGCTCGAGCTGTGCGTTTGAAGATAAGACAAAGAGGCACAGTAGCAGTCATTTCCTGTGTTTATTAACTGGTATATTTACACTAATTATGAACTACTCTGAATGGGTCAGCACCTCTTTGAGTAACGCCGTAAATGCGGCAATTTTGGGAAGATCGTTTCAGGATTTTTTTTGTAAAAAAATAAGAGAGGCGCAAATGCCCCTTGACAATGATCAAATATGTCATTTTATTTTTGCATTAGTATAAATAATAAGACCTTTTTCACCTTTGGCTCATTTGGCTGTTTGTGCTGCTGCTGAGTTAAATTTGGGAGCCGTTTTAGGCTTCGGTGGAGACTTAGTATCATCATTTAAGATTATGCAGTTTCTTTATGCAAAGAATTGCTGTGACGATATGAGTTGATGTATGGATACTGTAGGTACACAAGTCCTCTAGTTTTTCTACTTTCTCCTTGAATTCTGAGCAGACTGACATTTTGTGTCGGTGGTTTTAACAGTTCTGGGTTCCCAGTAGATGAAGGGAGAGGCTTTTTAGCTGCACTGTTATGCTGCCTCAGTACTGCATGAACTCTTCTGAGCTTGTGATGTTTCACTGAGTATTGAATACATGCCAAAAAGTATTAAGGCTGATCTATAGGGGCAGGAGCATGGGTTCTCCTTCCTTTTGATGTTAATCGCATTTGTATGCAGTTTAGGGTTTGTCTAGATGAAGAACACATACGCAGACAGAGCTGTGTGGTTTTATCCCCCATGATGAGACTGACATCTTCCCGTTGCAGAGGTTTAGCACACCCGGCAACAAAGGTGTCGCCTCAGTTCTTATGCATGCTTGCTGCATCACGTTGTTTTACGTTTCGGATCCATAGAGGGACAAAATGTGAACACCATCCATGGAAACACGTTGCTTGAGTGTTGATTCTGACCCTCGTGGCCCCAGACCGAACATTTATCAAAGGGGACTGTGGGGACGGGGTACTTTACCTCTACGGGGAACCTTCTGCCATTTATGCTGTGTTCGGAGCCTGCAGATCCATTACTCTGGCCCCAGTGAAACTCCATCTTCTCTGCCTTGAAACGCCCGGGCAGTCCAGCACCTCTCACAAAGTAGTCATCCTTCAGGAGAACGGCAACTGGAGACAAAGCAGGCAGGAAATGGAAGGGGGAAAGACGAACACAAAATATACAAATCCATTCCATTTCTCTTCGTTTACTCGTGTACAAAGATACACAAACACAAATCCAGCAGTGGAAAAGCACACAACACCTTTGTATCTGACCGGCCTTGAACTCTTATTCTTGGATCCTCTCAAAGCCATATCATCTATAACGCCTCTCAAAGGGCTGATGAGATAGAGAGGTGTTTTGCTGTGCAAAGCCTTTTCCAGGCTGGTGGATTTTTTGGTGGTTTCCTTTTCTTTGTTAGGTTTCAGGTTACATGTTCCCATAGAACATGTTCCTCATTTCAGCCTTTCTTCTCCCTTTTCTTTTCGGACGTGACTTGTAATAACCACAATAGATTCTAGAACTGTGGAGCAATGACTCCAATTTGTCAATTAAGGAACATCTGAATTTGAGAAAGAAAACAGAAACTAGCAGTTCCCTCCTCTGTCAGGCAGTTTGCATGTGCAGGGCAGAACTCCAGCTTCCTCCTTCATTCCGTCTTGATGCGTTCACAGATAATACTTCCTATTTCAGAGTAACTTTTATGTAGGCTACACTGCAAAAGCATTTGTTGAGTATCATCATTGCGTTTTCTTACTACGTTTTTACCTGGGGGGCAACGCTAATACAATACTCTCTGCCCCAGGTAATCATTACGCAATGATTGAAGTAATGGAATTCTAAGTGTGTTTTTTGACAGGCACTTCCAGACGCGGCCTGAGGCGCACCGAATAATGCAGTAACTTTGCAGCAAAGATTTTCTGATTTCAATTTATTTTATTTCTGTAAGCGTTACCGCCATGCCCTGACTGATATCCCAACATAAAATCAACCTGTGGAAACAAACATAATCAATCACAAAATGCCTTCTTACACTCGGTGGAAGTTCTCCTTCCCTCACAAGATTGCTGCTGTGATCGAGTTATATGGCACGACTGTAGCTCTGAGGAGTCTTCAAACTTTTTATAGCACAATAATGTTTTACAGCGGATGCAGCAGATTCCGGAATCCAAGCCCATAATCGTTTTCATAAAAAAAAGTGAGAAGTTTTCTGTAAAGGAGGAGGATCAGGAGCTGAAACCATCTGGCAAATACTGTAACCATCCAGTACCTCTACATGTTTGAAGCACCGCAGAGGAAAAATACATCATCCTTTCCAGTGTGAAACGAGGCTACACATGGAAGCAGAGCCCCTTTTAGCGAGAACATATTTGACAACACTAGCCAGATTAGTGACAGTGTCCAATCGGCCGACGTGTCTCATTACAGGGGGAATTAGGTGTTACCAGCAGCTCCTAAATCTGAGAGGATGAAGAAGTAGACAAGCAAAGATACAGACTGTCTGTAAACACAGACAACATGCTGCACAGACAGGTGGAATCAAGCATTTAGGTATCAGCCTGTGACAAGTAGGAGATACAAGCACAAGTGTGAAATGCATAAAAGACATGAGGATAGAGAGAATATTGGCCTGTGTGATCAAGATACACTTGTCAAGAACCAACCAAAAAAATCCGCCAATGGTTAAATGCCAAAGTATATTTAAGGGGGATGAATAAAAACTGAAAGACGGCAGGTCAACTCATATGTAAAGAGATACATATTTAACAGAATGGTAATAAACTCTGTTACTGCTTGCAGATCTGAAATCGTTCACCCTAAACATAAGGAAAGTCAAGGAGCCTTTCCTTGGCTGGCCATGGGAGTTTCATTAGAGATGCAGCCTTTGGTGGGTTTGAAACAACCAACAGTGGAAGGAATTAAAAGCTAAGCCAAAAAGACCTTGAATCACAGCCAGTGAAAGAGGAGGAGTGTGTGTGAAAGTAAATCCTTGATCAATGCAAATGTCTCTGGGGTCTTTTGATACATCGCAAATTTGCTTGAGAGTTCTTTAAAATTATACCGAGATGCGTTTTCTTAAAGAAGCCAGTGTGAACGGCGGCTAAACAGTGTTTTTTTTTTTTTCCAAAGCGTATCAAAGCACAAGGGAGCATTGTCAAACCATTCTCAAAGAACATTAAAGATCTATCTACTCAATTATAATAATGGCTCTTATTACTGTGGAAGGATGGATCTGCTTTAAAACAGCCAAGGATTAAAGAGGAAAATACAACATGACTTTGAGACATTTATTTGTCTCAATCTTCAGTAGTTCTGCCAAATATGTTGGCTATTGCATTGCTCATAAAGCCTGATTATTCTTAGTAGCAACGTGTATCATCACTTCCTCCCACTATGATTAAAAAACAAAACACCCAGTCTGGGTCACGCCACCGTGCATTGGTGGCGCCATCAGTTGCCGCCAGAGGTGCAAGAATAACCACCAGAAAGCCAAAAAGTCATCACCCCACAGGTAATGTACCATTAAAACTGGGAACAAGGGCTGGAGGAGTGCTTCACCGCAGTCGGCCTGCAGGGGGCACTGTTGAGGAGCCCTTATCTTATTTACACTGTGTTGTCACGTAGCCGCCGTTCACAGCGCTTCACTTTTACTTTGACAAATGTCGAAGTGTGACACAGCGGAAGAGGGCACGCTTCCAAGCCGAGGCAACACAGGAGGCTTCTCAGCAACACTTATGCTTTTACCAACAACACAACCCTCCCAGAAGGTTCCAATACTGTTCCCAAGTCTGAAGGTAGGGCGCTGCAAATTGCCTCAAAACATTTGTTGTGGCTCTCCTTCAAAATGGGCCATTTGGTTTATGAATTAAAATTCATCAGCCATAACGCGGTAATTACAAATAATTTTTACAATTCTCTACGGTCAATCTCTGTTTGTTATGATGACCTCTTCGAAATATTAGTTTCATAATATTGTTCCGGTGGTAATTTTGTTTCATTTTCACCGTACTAATGATTCTAAAATTCCCCTGTACTGTGCCCAAAATTACAGCCAGCTGTGTTATTTCCATCTTTGTAAATATGCAGTCGCAGCATCACTGAGGCATCCCAGTGGCTTTGGTTGTCATGGCGGCTAACAACTCTCATTATGATCAAACGCAAAAGATGAAAGCAATCTGTGAGTCAAACAGTACGTAAGCGCGGGAGATCAATTGAAATCAGCCATTTCACTCCAATGGTCTCTGGAATAGGTGGAGAAAAAAATAAAATATTGTCAGTGGTTAAAGTAGCAGTTCATCAAAGAGCTTTTTAAGCTGTAAAAGGGTTTGCTGGTCAATACAAAGACGGTGGCTGGAATAAAAGGTGGAACAGTGGAAACCATGGAAGCAGCAGCAACAAAGGAATGACGAAAACCTAAGGACGGTCAAAAATCACAATGGGACGATCGTGACTCATCGGCTCCTGCGAAAGAATTACAGCCCGGGCTGGAGATTTGACCAATTTACTTGTGTGTGTGTGTGTGTGTGTGTGTGTGTGGGTCAGAGTTCAAGCTTCTTACAAAAGATACAAAACAAATAAATACTGAGGTAAAACCTCCGTGGAGGTGATCACTGAATCGCTGAAGCCGCGGAGATGCAGACCTGTTTTTCCTGTGTTTTTCATGGTGGTCTGGTTGGACGACTCGATGCTGAACTTCTCCAGCATCAGCTCCTGGTACTCCTCTGAGATCAGAGCCTCCTGGTCCGATATATCCACAGGTGATTGGTTCGTCGCGGCACATTCTGGGTACGAGGCCGACCAGCCCTGAGGCCCGTGGCTCCCTGTGGGAACAAAGCAAGCAGACGTTTAGGGGGAGGGAAACGCTGACAGGATCCCAAAAATCTCCTTAGCGAAATAATTGCACCAACTGTACGTGGTGCACACCACTGCTGGCAGATGGGTTTTAATATGCGCTTGCAGGCAAATTGAGAGAAAACAATGACTCCTTCACTTTTAGCTGCTGTTTCCTATAAACTGCCACTGCAGCTGGGAGAACTATGTTTTATTTTCATTGCAGTATCAGAGTTCATTACCACATCAAAGCTCATTCCGACGTCGCCGTATTGTCGGGAATAAAAACAGGAATGTCGATAAATTTCTCACATATTAAAAAAAGAGACCGTAAGCCCCTCAACCGAAAAAAACCCCACTTCACCTGAACAATCCATGTGCCGCAAATGAACTTCCTGTAGAATCCCCATCCACTGTCTGCTCTTTTAATCCTCTATCCCCTGCAGTGGCACTTTTACAAAAGAATAATCCAGTAGCGACAGGGGTCTCCTTGATCTGTTCTCGGGTACAATGGGCCACTGCGACAACAAAAGCTTCGGGATCAGGGGAAACAAGGAAGCATGCGTGGATTTTAACTGTTCTCGCTTAACATAATATTCACGGTCCCGTTCCTGACAGATAACGGGCAGAACTGCTACTGGCTGATGAAAATGAGAACCCTTCTTCACTAAACACTCTCACTCAAGTATGAATTTATGTCCTGTGATGAATAAACACCTTGAGCATGCTGTCGTCCTCTTAAAAAAACAGAAGGCCTCGGGATTAATGTCATATATCAGACACTTCTCCACGCTGAGCAGAGAGGAGCGATAAAAGGGTACGCTGGGGTATACAGACACATAAACAGGAACCATTTCCTTTTCCTTCAATGGATTTCACTAGGTTAGGAAAAGGGAACACTAAACACTGTGGAGGCAAATAGAAATGTCCCAGATTTTTCCAGCCCCTCAGTGAAATCTATTTTCCTCCGACACACAAGGTTACAGAGCGGTGAGGTTTGAGATGCATGTAAATGTTGGAATGGGCTTAAGATGAATTTGTAATTACTGGCTGCATTAGCTGCTGGGATTAAATTTGCTAGCCAAGGCTTTAGATTACAAAAAATGTCTGTAGCAGTCAAAGTCTTAGTGTTTCGTTCTCTGGAACAGAGCCCATTGTGAAGAAAAACTATTACTATTACAGCATTAGAAAGGGGTTTATAGAAATGGAAGTTTTTATTATTATTATTACTCAAGCTGAATGAATTTTCTCTTTTTTTCCTACAAATAAAAGTATTTCTTTGCGTCTGTTCCAGGATTTTGTGCTTTCTTACGTAGTCATACTGTACTTATCAATGTCACAATCATTGAAGGCTTAATTGGGCTTAATGAAACCATTGTTACTTTGATTAAAATTATTACGATTTGTAGGCTTTTTTCCCCAACTGCAAGCGACCAAAACTCAAAAAAGCAACCTAACTAAGCCTCACACTGTGGAAAAATTACAGATTGCTCATTGAAATCAGGTCCTTTGTTTCACAATGCATTAAGGCAACATGTAATACGCTACACTCCAGCGCCATTGTCATCCTTTCCGCAGTACCGTATTTTCACGACTATAAGGCACACCTAAAACACTGAGATTTTCTCAAAAATCAACGGTGCGCCTTATAATATGGAGCGCCTTGTGTGTGGACTGAGTCCCAAAATCTGCTGTGCGCCTTTGGTGGGTGCACTACGGTAAATGCTCCGCCAATCGATTAGCGGCACACCTACGCGTAAGGATCCCCTAAAATGGCGCCGGTCAAGCGAGACGCGTATGAATGAGGCTTACTTTAAACTGCAGGCCATCGAATATGCGGCTGAAAATGGCAATCGAGCAATCTTAGTGTTTTCACTTTATGAGGAGGCGGCATCTCCCCATACGCGCAAGGACAACTGTTGCTCGGTGGCTGCCCGCGGACTACCAGGAGAGGGCGGCCATCTTCCCTAACCCTAACCCTAACCAGGAGAGGGCGGCCATCTTCCCTAACCCTAACCCTAACCAGGAGAGGGTGGCCATCTTCCCTAACCCTAACCCTAACCCTAACCAGGAGAGGGCGGCCATCTTCCCTAACCCTAACCCTAACCAGGAGAGGGTGGCCATCTTCCCTAACCCTAACCAGGAGAGGGTGGCCATCTTCCCTAACCCTAACCAGGAGAGGGTGGCCATCTTCCCTAACCCTAACCAGGAGAGGGCGGCCATCTTCCCTAACCCTAACCCTAACCAGGAGAGGGTGGCCATCTTCCCTAACCCTAACCAGGAGAGGGCGGCCATCTTCCCTAACCCTAACCAGGAGAGTGCGGCCATCTTCCGCACCTACTGCCACGACAAGATAACCGTGCCCAGCCACATCACCAACATGGATGAGATCCCTCTGACTTTTGACATCCCTTTGACCCACAAAGAGGAGAAAAAGGGACCAGCACAGTGGCGACACGCACAACGGGGCACGAGAAGTCGTCGTTCACCGTGGTTCTCGGCTGCCACGGAAACGGACAGAGCGCTGGATGACGGAAGGCGAACACTCCTTCACAAAGACTATGAGGCAGCGGCGGGCAAGTTATGCCACCATATGCGGGTGGACTGTAGACGCACGGGCTATGATACTGTCTTCATGTATTGGAAGAGCTTTCACAAAATCAACACTGAAGCGGAACCGGTCGGTGAGTCCGATTCAGATGATTAAGAAGAGGAATTCGGGATGTTGGACATTGAAATAGTGCAGCTTTTTAATTCCGATACAGAAGATGAAAACTTTGATGGTTTTGTGGCGGAAGAATATTTTGTTCAATAAATGTGTCGAAACTCACTGTTTTACTTCCGTTGTCATTTTTTACTGTATGTTTCAGCATGCGCCTTTTAATACGGTGCGCCTTATGGTTGTGAAAATACGGTAATTTATCTTGTCTTCCCACCAAGCGGAGCAGCTCAGTAAAACCGGAGCTGGCTGGCATTTCCACGGTGAGTTGTGTAGGCAGGTGAAAGCTGTGACAGCTACGTAAGGAGTGTGATGTTGTAGCCCACCAATAACACTAACAAAGACAGAGAACACCACGCAGCCAACAAATGGAGACAATGGAAGACATGCAGCATTTTCTGCTCATTCTTCGTAGCATACTGCTCTTTATCACAAAAGGAAAAGTTTAGTTGGAGAAAAAAATATGCTGGCACAAAAAAAGCACGACTATTCTCTGGCAAACAATTGACGGCCTTTGTCTCACTCCTCCATTAAAGTGCCAGTCCACCCTGCTAAGTGCCCAATGAAAAGGATTGAATACAAAGTGTGACAGTGTCTTTTGGTCATTTTGGTACCTTTGAATTTCAAAGGCGAGGTGTGAGGTTCCAAAGTGACTCTTAGCTGCCTGGAAACGGGGCTCGACCGGTGCCAGTAAGGCAATAAGAAAGAATCAGAAAGAATCAGCTAGAACGGCTTCATTCGGCTTCATGCTGTATCAGCAGCGGTGATGATGCGTTCAATGGCGCTCACAACAAGCCTCCTTCATGTATTCAGGTTTGTTAGGGGGCATTTGGAGAGGACTTTCTGTGCGAGATAAAAAATTTTAAATTGGTAGAAAGCTCATGGAAAGATTATCGGACGACACTGGAGAGAAGTGCCTAAACAGTCCGATTGATGTAGAGGGAGAGAAGCACGAAGTATAAAATGACATATTCCAAACGCGAGGCATGAATAAAACATACCTCTTTGTTTGCTGCTGTGTCCTTGAATGATTCACACTGTGTCTTATTTGCTGTGTGCACTGTAAATGTTTACTTTACATACTAATTCTGCAAATGTGTCGGAGGCACAATGAGCGCACGTTATGAGGTGTAGCAGTACAAAACAAACAGATCTGGCTTTATCGGCTTTAACAACATTCCGCACCTGTGACAGGTGTTTAGATGCTGGCTGCAGAGTTGGTCGGGGAGTTGGGTCTCCTTGAATTTCCTCTCACAATCCAAAAACATGCATGATTGGAGACTCGAACTCGTGATTTTGACTCAGAAAAAGTGCCGACTAACAGAAAATGGATGGATGGATGGATGGATGGATGGATGGATGGATGGATGGATGGATGGATGGATGGATGGATGGATGGATGGTTAGCATTTACCTTAGCGTTTGCTAATTTGGCCTTTTGTGGATTTGCACCTGTGTGTTACGTGACACCACCGTCTCCCATCTACTCATTTTAAGTAAAACAGACACACTTTTCTCCCAGTCTGGCACTCTGTCATCCCATTAACCTTGGGATAAACAGTCGTGCCTGTGCTACCATGGCAATGCTGACAGAATGGCGATTGCCTTGTCATTTCCGTTTTGTCCCCAAGAGAGAAAGCATTCGTGCTGCACACTGCCTGGCAGGCCTCCCAGAATTGGCGCACTAGCATTTTAAAAAAAAGAAAAGAAAACCCACAACTCTGATCAGTCCATATGTACGACAGTGACAGCATAACACAGCCAAGAGAATGAGGTCCAGCATCAGAGCTAGGTCACAGCGGTTGTCCCGATGAAGCAGCGGCGACTGAGATCAAGCCTTTGCGTGTGCAGCAGAATCCCGACAGTGAATGCTGGAGCATCAGATAGCATTTCCAACTGCATTCCCAGCGCTGAGTTCAATATGCTGATAACACTCCAGATGGCGAGGACACAGGTGGCGCTGCAGCAGCGAGGAATATCAGAAGTGAAGGTTATACAAGTGACGAGGGTATCTGACAAATTACATTTTTTTCCCTTTGCGATAAAGCCCAGCTCGCACAGGGTTAGAATCCCAACTGACCTCTAGCATGTTCTTTTTTATTATTATTATTAAAACTGTGTCTGTGTTGTTGTTCAGGATCATTTGTGTGATTTGGCCGTTCACGTCATTCTGCAAGTAACAAGTCAGACACATAAGAACAAGTGACTATACTAGAATACTACGATAATACGAAAAGGGAGACCCATGTAAAACGGACCTGTGTTTGTTGTGCTCTTCTCTGTTGGCAACAGAGAGTAAAGGAAACATCTCCTGTTATATGTATACATCTTTGCTAACATTAGCATGTGTCAGCTTCCCTACAAGAGGCTGCTGTCAGCCTCTATTCAAAAGGTATACCGTAAAACACCAGCCCCAAAAGGACTACCTTCAGAAAATGTTGCCTCTTAAGTACTCATTTTAAGTGTTTAATCAAGGTAAGATCCTTTTTTCAGTCCATCTTTCATAATATTTTATTCAATAAAATAATAGAATAAAATGAAATGTTAAAGAAAAGTAATGTTGCCACAGGAAAAGGGTCTCACTGCTGTAATCGTTGTGTTTTTACTTTACAGACCTGTTACAGAGAAACAGGGATAAAAGGTTTACACCCAGGTCTGAGGAAATGACGGTAGGGACTTAAGTGTGCTAGCATGTGTGCATGGAGGTAAAAATTATCATGCTCTTAGCTGCTTTAAAAACAGGTGGGAGAGATGGAACAATCACAAGGGCCCTTTTTAAACATAAATGCGGCGCATGTTTCAGGGCTTTGAAATCTTTTTGATTTTTTGATGACATTGTTCGAGTTGAGCTACAATGACTCTCAGGCCACGGAGGCTGACAAGAAAAGATGTGCATAAACAGGTGCACAGACCTCGTTGCATCTTCGGGTTAATGGCACAAAATAATCTTGAATTATTGTAGCAATATCTGGAGGAAAAGGAGGCTGAAAGCTACAGATCCCGGTCAAGTGGAGGCAAGAGGGGGAAAATGGAGCTGCAGGACAATCCTGGCTCTTAAAGCTTTCAATAAAATGTAATGAATTTCAAAAAGTGGATGATAACATTTATCAGCAGTCTCCCGGCTGCCTCACAATCAAAATAGTAATGATTCTAATTACCGCCTGAAAAGAATGCAGATGAGCTGTGGAGTCACCGAGCACACAGAGGTGAATCACCTGAGAGTGCAGATAAAACATCTTGACCCCTTGACCCCTGGTGCAGGCTGTAGCAGCATCAGACAGTGAGCGGGCCAAAGTAAAACCCCAAAGACGCCTCAGGAAAACCTTCAGCGAAGCACATTTGGTCATTTGAAAAATGGAAATGCCAAATCACATGATTGACAGCAATAACACCTCATGTCCCACCTCCATATCGAGCCTGGAAAACCAGAATCTGCCCAAACAGTCAGAAATAAATGAAATTCATTCATTTAATTCTTTTTTGATGAAAAGATGCTTTAAAGTTGTAATTATTTGCGGGGTGTTTTACAGCCCATGACATCCAGGGCATGCCTGATGAAACACCCCGTACCCGCAATGAAAATGTGGCAAACAAGGAGAGAAGCAACAAAGCCGGCGCAGAGAGAGAGCAGAGGGAAAGGTGAGGCGAACAAGTCACACGGAGCGGAGAGGCGACGGCAGAGAGCAGCAATCGGAACAAAACAAACGGAGAATTTCGGCATCAAGCGTATCATCCGTTACACACCAGGCAGCTCCTCTCAAACGCGAGCTGACAACTGACAACCAATTAGCTGGAGGGAGGCCTAATTTTCATAGGAGAGCAGCGGAGATTAAACATCTCATCTGCACAGAAGTTAATAATCACATCCTTTATGGTGCCATAACGTGGAGTAATGGGAGAGGAGGGTCAGTGGAAACCTGTTCGTATAGAACCGACTGTACCGCAGCCGTCGGACCGTTATTACTCTCAAACATTTCCTCTAATACATTCATGTTAATTGGGGATGGGATGATGTATGGGTTTGACACTAAAAACACTCATGCATTTAAGATTGTGAAATTGCTGGAAATTCCGTTGCCATTATGCTGAGCGGGTGATAATGTTCGTATCTTTATCTGGATGTCTTGAAAAAGCCAACCAACATACCGCCACAGAGCGCTGTTAGGCCCCCTTTGCCCGTGGTGTGATGACAGAAGTAAAGCGCTTACAGAGAAATATTTTGGGTTCAAAAGAAATCCAAACATGGCCGCATACCTACATCCTTACATGTCCCCGCCAGCCAGCTCATTAGTCACACTCCAATTAAATTAACTTCACAGTCAATTAATTAATCTTGTCACCGTTTTATTTCATATCATATCCACCAGTCAGATACACCCCGCTAATTTTAGCAGACTTCAGATTTCTTTATGTTTGTGCTATCTTAGAGTTTGCAGATAACCAGTAGTATCCATGGCAACCAATGGAATTACTTCTTTAGAAGATGTAAATATAATGTATATACGTATACAGCATACGAGCATGTATATGTCACTGCAAACACTGTATATGGGTCAAGAGTAACCACACACACAAATACACACACA
The DNA here is from genome assembly GCF_003711565.1 of Takifugu flavidus. NCBI lineage: Eukaryota > Metazoa > Chordata > Actinopteri > Tetraodontiformes > Tetraodontidae > Takifugu > Takifugu flavidus. The sequence goes on along the minus strand of NC_079523.1, from coordinate 9,397,924 downwards.
CACACACACACACACACACACACACACACACACAACACACACACACACACACACACCACACACACACACACACACACACACACACACACAAGATTACACTAAAAATGCTGGCATCCATTTTCAACCTGAAATCAACAACAAACAACACAACCGAAGTAAAACCGGGACTTTGAATCAACATTTTACAAGCTACAGAAAGGAAAATAGAGCTCAGCTACATAGGTGCTTAGAATTCTGCTATATTGCAGAGTATCGTTATGTTCCTCCGATACACGTTAGACGCATCGCTTCTGGGATGCCAGTTAGCTGTGAGAAGATAGCGCAGTGCAAGAGAATGACTTCAAGAAATGAGGCCAAACTACCTGTACGTAAAGCAAACATGGCTGCCCTTCTTATTTACTGTCCTTAGACAGTCTAATATCCAAAAATAATGATTTGCAATGTCATTGATACTCGCTTCTGTCCAAGGCAAACACTGGTTCCAGTAAGAGGAAGACATGGGTTAATGAGAGACACCAGTATCATACTGGACAATAGCAAACACACACACTAAGGATGTCCTGGTCACTATTTTTGGCCCAGAGTCCAAGTTCAAGTCATTTGATTCTCAGTATCTGCCAATACGAGTCTCGAACCGACGCTTTGGCAGTGCAGTAAAAGAGAAAGAAAGTTTTTCATCTAAGTTTTTTAATCATTACTGAAACAATGAAAAGATCTACTCAAAGATGTCACTATTGACTCGTAATTAGAGCACCATCTGCTGCTGACAGGAAGTTGTCTGCTTTGAAGCACTCGCACACATGAAAACAAAGTTGGGAACCTTTGTGTAGGTCGGAACTGGTAAAAAAAAAATACTGTTGGGTTGTTCATCCAACGCAATAAATTCAGTTATATTTGAAATGATATTTTCTATATATTTCTTTAGATTTTTCAACATGGATGTATGCTATTTTTACATTTTTGATACATCAGAGATCTGGATCTTTCCCACCAATATTCCAATCCTTTGGAAATTATGGGAGTTCCTGTTGATGTGATTTTGTGTGTATGTTAAGGAGCTGTAACAGCCAACACAATCCCCCAAAAGCCGGACAACCTGACGTTAACAATGAAAACATTGTGTTTTTATATTTATTTGCAGGTCCTCTGCCAGGCCAGTGAGAGTCTCATTTAGCCATTCATGAGCATTTTACTGCAGGCCCATAAAAATGCTTGTGAGCCTGTCCATATATCACTTGCAGAAATGGCCACGCTGTTCTCCAAACAAGGACATCTCCAAATATCATTAAAGTAGGAAGTCGGCACATAAAGCTGATAGAAACTGCTTTACAGTTATTGATTTCCCCCCCTCCCCCCTTTTAATCCACCGTGGGCAACACAACGATAAAGAACAATGTCCATCCGGATCCAATGCCAATATTTTAGGAATTCCAGTCAGTTCCAAAGTTCGGTTACACAACTGCTTCTTGGAGCCGTTATCTAAACCCAGACGTGTTTTATTATGCAATTAACAGCGTGACCTCATGCAGCCTTACTCCACCCAGCCATTCAACATCCGAGAAGGAGGCGGAAAAGGCAAACTATCCATCTGTCTGTCGTCATCTACAATGGCCCGGCTCGTTAAAAAAGGCAAATAGCCTCTATTTCAAAATACTGGGAAATTCCTGGAAGATTATACGGATGAAAGCTAATGTTATGTGTTCACAGCCCTTTGGAAACCTGCGCCACAAACAGGTTTTAGCAATAATCAAGACCATCCAGATTAATCATATTTTAATTTCTTATTGCAGTGCATCAGACCTAGTCGACATGTGTTAACAAAATAAAAATGCTCTGAGTCGCTGAGTGTAAAAAACCCCGATACAATCACTGATTTTCAGTAGTCTTGAGGAGTTGTGAGAAGTAGGGTTTTGATAAGAATGGCGCCACTGCTGTCTCAGAGCCTCGGCTCCATCTTTAATCAGAGGTCATTGTGTTGAACACAGCAGCCCCAAACACATAAAAGCAGGTAGAGGAAGTGGTAAATCATAGAGGCATCGGGGTCTAATTGGCCACCAGAACAAGCCCCGGCCAAATTATTGTTTTCCCTCGGCCCTATCGGCTTCTATCTTGTGGGCTTTCATAGAAACGTTGGCTTCCTGTTCTTGGGTGTTGGCCGCTGCAGAAGTACAACATCCCCTAGTCTGTAAAAATAATCTTTAGGACCTTGTGTGGAAAAAAAAGGAGGGACAGAAATACATTCATGAGGAAGAGCTTCCTGTACAATTTAAAACTTTACAGCTTCCGTTTCAATGGGCCAACGTGTGCACAAACGCTCCGCAGGCCTCGACAAAAGTCCAACTTTAACGGTGCCAAAGTAGTTTCTGCGTTAAGTATCGTGGACCTGCGCACAGCACGGGCTTCATAATCGCATCCCACTAGAATCCCTCCAGATTTAACGCCTCTGCGCCCTTAAACTTACGCAGCGTTCGGGAGAAGACAACACGGGTTCGGGTCCTGTTTGTTCTGCTTCACATTGCAGCTGCTGCGAGGAAGGTGACTGGAGAGGCGGCTGGTGGACCCCTGCTTCGTCAGATCAAACAGCCGCAGACTATAGGATTTTTTCCCCCCTGCATCGATGTCAACAAAGCTTACCTCGGGAAGAAAAAGGCTTTTCAAAGCAAAGAGAACTGGGTGTGACATGAGCATTTAGATCCGAGTGCATGAGCAGAACAGTGCTTCTGTTTAAGCAGTTCACCAGGAGTAGATCCAAAACCTCCTCCTGCCAGGACTTTTGTGCATTTTCTGTATTAAAAGATGGCAACAAAAGGAGCCCAACAGCTACTTAAACTAATTCAGGCAACTAGACGTGTAAAGCTGCATTTGAAATGGTTGATTTCCATGAGAGTTAGACTGGCAATAGTTGTTTTTAAGCTGTAGGCTATATTTAAACATCTAATTACGCAATAGAGCGTGCGTGATTGCATGGTTATGATGATGTAATAAAACGTTGCATCGCTTTAATGGCTGATACGCAATAAAAAACAAAACAAAACAAAGGAATCTCTGGTGGGGCCGTTTGATTTTGCTTCATCGCAACCATCATCCAAAAAGACGTTTATTTCATCTTCCTTAACATCACGTTCCTTCTTCATTTCATGATTAATTTATGACAATTACAAATGATTTCCGCACATTTCAAAGTTATTCCCCCCCCCCACTCCCTCTTTCTTTCCGCCTTGTTGGTGTAGCCGTGCACACTGATACGATGCATTAGGGGAGAAAGACGTTGGCACACAGCCGAGCAGAAAGCAGACCTCCTCAGACGAGCTGAGAGATGAAATTGTGATTAGTGATGCTTCATTAGTCTGCCTTGTCTAAGGGCAACGGCTTCATATGAGCAAACAGTGGGAGTCACAAACCAGAAGCCAAGTTCTCAGACGTGTCCTTCAGCGGCCTTTGTGAGGAACGCTTCAACATCTGAAAGCATCACGGTAGTCGAATGATATAGGGGTCAGAGAGGCACGACAAAGACGTGAAGACGTGAAGTAACGTGAGGATGAAGAGCAAAATAACACATCCTCGGTAGAGTTTTCTGGAGCATAACCACCCAAGCAAAAATAGAACTTCAATTTGTCACATCACTATTTCCATCTGTTCCTATTGTCATGCGTCTTTTCAGAGGGCACCTTATCTCATTCCCAGCATCACCTCTTTCTGAGCCTTCTGCTTCTTTTTTTTTTTTCATTATGCAAATTGGATCATTAATTATCTCTTCCTTTGCTCTTGGAACCTCCACTCGACTAGATCTTACTTAAACACCAATGAAGTTTTAAGTCACCAGCATGTCTGCAGTTTTTTGCTCAAATGGAGATGAAGTGATACGGGAAATGTTGATTTAGATTATACTTTGGTTTAGGCTTGTTTTGTTTGTTAAGATGACCACTCAGCCTTGATAAAACAATGAGATAAACAGGACACACTTCTAGTGTCATTAAAGGAACCATATTAATCACTTTATGCCAAACTCTTCAACAGATTTGCACAAAATAAATGCATAGCCCTGGGGGAGCGTGCTGTCAATGACAGTCGGTTTCAAGATGGACAAATTGTAAATCAGCTCTATTTTTAAACAAAAAGAGCCTTTTTTTCTCATGCAACCCCCCCCCCCCCCCATCCCATCTGTATTATATTTCAGAGAAAATGCAGCTGGTGTTCAGTAAGGTTTCACTAAAGGGAAGGCAAAGACAGGCCCACATTAAACATGGCAGGTAACATCATGACGAGTGAATTAATTTGAAGGATGTAATATCACAGACTGTCTTCCTTTGTGTGTTCCTCTGCCTAGCACGCGCCGGCAGAAGTGGGACATTAGCATTTGACGGAGGGCTGAATGCCCTCCGGATAATTAATCCTGAATGGCATTCTCTGGAATGCTCTCCAGCAGGGCCTTTTGATGGACAGCGGGGGGTGGGTGGGGGTAGATTACTCGGATGATGCTCGGTTCTCTTGCTTTCAGCGCTTCTCATTGACTTTTCACAGGGGCCGCTGGCGACTGCGCGGCGCACCTCACTGTTTTGTCGACTAACTGTGTTAGGGAAGTTTCGTAAATCACACTTTTCTCTCACAGTTTAAAGGGAAGAACAGCTCTGATAGTCCAGTCCTACTTTAATTCAACTGCTGAACATTTTAACTACAGTAATTTTATGAATTGAACAGTGCCATTAACATTACCACCTTTTAATTGCCTTATTATTCTGTACTGTGTGAAAACAGCTGATGATTCCAGGCTCAAGGCAAGGTCACTCAAGGTGGACTTGATGCAGAAACAGCATTTTGCTTTCCTCGGGGTGAAGAACAGGGCATGGTATGATGGGGCGGTGTACAGGAGTGTGAATCTAAAACCCAGCAAAGACCAGCGATTCCAACGGTTTAAATCATGTGACCAAACAACAACCTTCTACTATGTTTTTCTCTAAATCTCCAGTGATGCTGTAGCCGGTGACCCAGAAGTGCTACTGTTGTCCCCACTGATGGAGCGCCTCCATCCAAACCAACAGCCAAGATTTGATTTGAACTATCGCCCCGCCATCTGTGAGCCAGGCGGCTGATCACACTGCCAGGTTTGTTATTAAAGACAGCTCGATATACTTAAATTTATTTGGCTGCTGTCATTTCTTTTTTACCGCCCGCACACCGTTAAATTGACGTGATTGCATTTGCCATTTAATAATTACAGTCATTTTATGCAGCGACTCCATTTTCTTTGGTACTAGGAAATTGACTAGAGGTTATTTGGCTAGGAGCGCGCCGTCGCCTCAAGACAACTAAAGGAAATAAAACCTCCGCGGATGATTTCAGGTGATGGACTGTCACACGGCAGCCGTTCGGCTGGATCTATCAATATGAAGTCCAAAGAGAGATCAAGTCGAGTGATGTTTGTCAATTGTTTGGTCTGTGACATAACTGGAAAAATAACCCCCAAGAGGTAGCTGTAAAGGGGGGTTATCGCCACCTATTGTAGCAGGGCTGGACATGCTCTACATCAGTCAATAAATCAATCGCACACTTGCATTCTAGGACAAGGAGAGCGGTCTGATTAAACCGTGCATGTAAACACAGGGAGAAAAGTCCAAGTGGGCCCAGCCATTAGTGAGATGTAGTTTGTTGGCAACAGACTAAGACAGCTAGAGGCCATCATAACATAACCTGCTTGGCAGAGGTGAGCGTCGGCTGGAGCCAAATTCTCATCTTGTAAGTTCTGCAGCTTTGCACTTTGACCTAAACTAAACAGACATTTTGCTTTGACAGATGATTATACACTGGCTTTCTGGGAAAGCTTCCCTCTACAAAGAGAGACCCATCTGTCTGCTGCCTATCTGTGGACATCATGCACTTGTATTTCTGCAGCTTCATGGGGAGGGACGCGGTACATACACCGGTAAGCGTCTTGGTAAATGATACAGCGGAGGCTGACTGGAAAACAGTGGTCTGAAAATAAAAAGTGATGAGAGAAAATAAGCAATTAATATAGTTTGCACAGCCCCAGACCGCCAATTTAACCCCAAATCACAGTGGAACACACCAGCGCCTCCACAGATGACTGTGAGGCTATAAACACAGCAGGTGAATATTTTTAATTCCACTTGTAATCCAGTTTATGTTGTCTACAAATAGCAGCCGGTGAAACTGAGCAACCAGAATAAACAGCGAGCTATCACAGAGAGGGGCATCACATCATATACATACATACATTCCAGGAATAAATTCAATTAATCCTTTAATGAAAAAAAAATGGCTTTAGATGTGCGCTGTCGGCGCTTTCTTTACATTTACTCTGAGAAATCTGTTCGGTTCACTGCAAATGTCAGCTAAGTGAAATATGAACTAATGACATGAAATTGCACAGGCATTGATGTGCAGGCTACAAACCTGCCCTCAAGCCCCCGCAGTTCAAAGTTTATATCTGATGGTCCGAGCTACATTTTTTTTAAAAGATAACATAAAACAAGAAAGTCCTGGTCTATGTTTCAAGAGGACATAAAGAGGGTAAAAATAATGAGTCAAATATATCCGCCGCTGCACTGCAAGTTTGGTTTTCAGCTTGGCAGAACTACAAAAGCAAATAAGAGCTGATATTATTCCATCCCAATAATCTCACAATATTGATACATTATTTATTACCCCTCGAAGGTATGTGGACTCCTACTCAAACGAATTATGAGACTCGACAAGGAAAAACACGAAGGGCTTGGGTAATCATGCAATCGCCTGTGAAAAGACGGAGCAGCTTCGCCCTAAATTAACATAGCTGGGTTTGGAGAAACTTCACCCGACAGGTTGTCCATGTTTGATGAACTGTCCACACCAGTCCTAATTGAAGCTATCCAGGAGTATGTGTGGGTGAGAGGAAAGATGGTGGATCTAGCATTAAAAAAAACCTCTAATCTGCATAATTCTGTATTTTTGCCTTTTTATGAAAACACCCACCCACGGGTGCCATTAACCCAAAAAAATAAAAAAATAAAAATCACAGGGTAGAAAAACGCCGCTTGAACCTCTTGCAGGGGCTGCCCTCTCTGAAGTCAGCTCAACCCTTCTGCAGCTATTACCTTTGTGCTGTAGCGGATGCGCTGCGAGCTAAGCAGGGACAACAACGGCTCTGTGTTTACACAGAAGGTGTCCTTATAATTTAGGATCCGGCAGGGAATCGATAGTTACCATTCAGTCAGCTGAAAAGATAGTATCACAGGAGGAAAGAAGATTCAGTGCATGAAGCCTGAAAGCTCCAGCCGTGTGGAAGTGATGCAGTACTAAAATGCCATCCTTTGCTTCTTAACACCGGCTCAGTGCTTTTGCAGGAGTTTCTATGCCAACATACCTCCGAGCATTTGAACGTGTGATTGTCAAACGCCGCCTCATATTTCATGCAGAGCACGGCGTATCCTCCAACCATTATGACACCATTACAGTCTTGCCCCTTACAGCTAACTCCTGACCTCTGGGGTGGATAATGTACTCATTACCGAGTAAGTCATCATGATTATATGTTTAAAAATTTGCTGAGCTGCGAGCTAGCTCATTCCAGTTCATCAGCATAACCACATTAGGGAGAAAACCTGTAGGCTGGCAATCTCGCACTTCCTCAACATTGCAATCCCAGCAGGCCACACATGTCCACATCCATTATGTTTGAACTGAGCCATAAAATAAGCCTAATATGCTGCCACAAGGCACAACAGCACCATGCGACACCTGAAATCAAGTTAATTAGGTCTGCACAACAAACCTGTCGATGCAATGCATCAGCCTGCCTTAATCAGGGAAAGCAGAAAATTTGGCAGCATTTATTAATAGCTGCTGTGCAATGTGCCGAAGGGTTTGTGCGTCTTTGCTGGCACCAAACTGTGAATCTGATCGTTAAAAAAGTACCACTATGACTATACAAATGATCAACTTTAACACAAACTAGATTATGAAGCTGTGGGCGTCACATTTGCTAATTGTTCCCGTCCTTTATGCGCTTGCTTCACCTGCAGAAAGGAAACAGATTGTCAGAAGCAGAGCGAAGCCAGATGATTTGGAACTCAATTCTGCTAAATTGGTTGCTGCCAGTGTGATGCATCATGGAGAATTAAGATGCTTCTCACCCGGTGCAGAACTTCGGCAGTCATATTGGCACATCTGTCAAGGGCCCACCCCCGACAGAGACAAATGGACCAATTCTGGCACACAAAAGCTGATCCAAACTGTTAGCAATAACCAAGGTGAATAATGAGTCAGTTTGGGCCAAGACAAGAATTCATTTTTAATAATTAGTCTTCCCGTGCCTCGCATTTTCTCGGAAAATGAGTGCAGCGAGAGTACGACTACAGGTTGATACAACGCGTCAGCAAGACTGGAGGAATATAGATGATGTTGTGTTAGGCTTCCATCATCGCGGAGAATGACTCTGACTACAAATGCAGAGAGGTAAAGACAGATGAATCTCTGCCTGTTCTCCCAGGTGGAGGAAATTAATCATGTCCAGAATGCCTCGTGGCTACAGGAACCAGTGTAGGAATGTTGCAGGTTAAGCGAAATAAAGTTAAAAAAAGAATCCCACAGGGGTTTGACAACCACGTCACCGAAGAAAGGGTGTAAAACACAAGTCTAAAGAGGTGCATTCTTGCTTCAACCGACATGTGTGGCACACAGTCATGCCACATATAATCAGATATCGGAGTAAAAAGGTGGCGAACGCAAACGGGTTCAGTTTAACCATCAATCAGAAATGAACTTAGATTATTGCAAACATCGTCATCTTGAAAGGGCTCTAGCAAAACCAACGTCACACCTGGCTGGTATTTCTGTCCCTAAGGATTATTAACATGGATACCGGGCATGTACAGCTCAACCTCTGCAGTCTTATACCTAGAGAGCTTAGTGGTAAAGTCAAGTGCCTCTCGCACATTCAGGTCCGCTGGGATCGGTCCTCCTTTGGATTCATCACCTCCAGGAGGTAGCGCTCCTTTCACCGGGCTCCATGACAACATGATATTGCTTTATTCCCTCCAGACTTCTCAAACTGCCACAAACAGAGGGCCCACAGCCCCTTCACTATCGCCGCGATCGTGTGGCTTGTTTAAGCGTTGAGACGGCACCAAACCCGAACGCCGCGTTGGGAAAATCTGTGGTGCTTGTTTAAACGGGTCGCTCGAAGGGCGCCGAAAAAACCGAGGTGTTTATAATAAAGGCCGACCCTGATCGTTACACTTTACAGCCTAATCGAAAGATTAAAACATTAATAAGCAGCTCCAATATGCATCCACGCAAACGGTGCGTGCGGCGATGGTAGAAGTCAGAGTTAGTTCAAAACCATAAAATCAGCCTTGGCAATCAGGAACACGGAGTCGCCTAATCTTGTTTTATATCCTCCTAAGTACTAATTAAGTTGGATCAACATAGCAATTGATTGAAAATGACACTTCATTCACTTCATTATGTGGGACATGAGTGGAAAGATTGCTAATGATCATGGCCAATGTCTGTGAAGTGGGATAAAACAGACAGGCTGTGGGGAAATATAATCCACGCATATCAGACAATCACAGGCTCTTTTGGTGGCTGCAGCAGCTCGCCACGCTGGCTCCCATCCAAACATCCATGGCCGCTGGAAGAAAACAGACAGTCGCGTGTCAAGCTCACAACAACTTGCAAATGTGGGGGGAAACGTGACTAAAAGTGGCCCCTTATTAGCCGTGCTGTTTATTTTCTATTTCTTTAGCCGAGAGTTTCTCAAATAGCACACACTTTTATTTCATTTTGTAAGCCAAATCGCACAACACAGTGGCTGCAGCCGCAACGAATCCTTCATGGTAATTGCTCCGTCGTCACGGCGGGTTTGGAGGACATAAAGAAATGGTTTGTTCAGCCGCATACTTTGAAAATAAAAATCTATATGCAGTATACGAGACCGTATTCAGGTCAATAATCTATCTCGTTCCACAATCACAAGCCTTTGTGTACATTTTTGGTTTGTTTTTCCTCCTTCTGCACAATGTTAAAGGGGGGGGATAGAGGATAACGCCTCTGCAAATGCAAATTCAGGTACGCCAACCGTTGTGCAGTAATTAAACTAGCACAAAAAGATTATCAAAAGCAAACTGCTGCCTACGCTGGCCAACGCGGCCAAACGGCGGAGAAGATGTGAAAACCTGCAGTGATATAAAAAGAGGAATATGATGCATAGCCCTGCTCCTGTGGGAGTCTTATAGGGAGCATGATATCATCCCTCTTATGAAAAATGTCTACACCTACAGTCAACCCCCCGCTCCCTCCCTCCCACCCACCTGACCCCCCACACAGCATGCCTTAAATAACTTTTAATCAAATTTCTGAGCTGGGTTTTTCAGGCTGCAATTACCTTCATCAGCAAAGTGCACGCGGAGGTGACGCGTCCAAGCAGCAGGAGAGTTCTGGTTGGATGGCGCGCCCCTCTGCGAGAGGGTGAATATATCTTGACGCTGACAATAACGTTGCCGTGTGATGATGTAGAAACCCTGACCAACGTGACAGCTACGGTGGTTTGCTTCCGATAAGTCCCCGCGCCACTAACATATCCACTCAAAACAAAGGCAATGTTTCAAGAAAACTGTGATTCCGCCGTATTTTCTGCTGCGTTCTGAGGCTCATGTCGTTCCGCGTTCTTCAAATAGCTCTGCAGACACAATGAAGGGTGTGGAAAGCATGTGCAAACCAGCGGTTGATACGTTTGCCTGGACATTGTGCCCTCCGCATGCATCCAGTGCACCCAGCTGAGGTCCATTTTGTGGCTTCAGACGAGTCCTAAGATGCATTTTCTCTACGCTCACTTGTGCAGAGCAAATGCCCTTAATAACCATTTAGCTGCGAAGGCACGCTTGTCTGTCCCCCATTCACAGCTTTAGCCACTAATTACTTTTCCAAAGCAAAGGAGATTCTGCGAAACCTCAATGCTTCCCTTTTTCTCAGCACAATCAGCCAGCTGTGCTCAAAGATAGGAATTACTGTTCAGCACGGTCCAAAAATCACACCGTCGGCCGGTTCTCTGACCCGGCTCTTGTCAATGTTTTGGATGCCTTTCCTTTCCGTTTCTGAACATTAGGATAAATTACCAGTCATCATCGAAATGAGAATGACACGCAGGCACAACAAGACTACAGGCATAAACACAGGCCACATAAACAGGAGGTAGACGTGATAGAATACATATATTCATGTATTTTTGGGGAGAAATAATTCAACTGTATGATAGTCTTTAGCACTAAGATTCAGACCCAGGGCAAAGAAACCGAAAGGAGACATTTTTTTGACCCTACAGCCGATAAATATAATTTTTCTGACTGCTCCTCACTTTCTGAGCTCTTCGAATGAGGTGCCCTCCATTAAAGCATATAACCCCCATTTCCCACAGAGCTGCTCGACATCCAACCAAAGGCTGTGTTTGCACTGGAGCACCAGTGTATAGCACGATGCACGGCAGACCTGGGGGAGAATACTGATGTGTGTTTATCAAAACGCTGGCCGGCCAAATAACACATTTCCCGGTCTGCTGCATACATGACTAAACATTTTACAAAGTGTAACATTGTCAACAAAAGGACTCCCCCCCTTTTAACAGCCCCAATATTGAATTTACACAAAATGTAGCTCTTTTTTTTAACAAATGATAGCCTAAGCTGCACTTCAATACGATGTTTGATAGGAATATGGAATGTTTTGCACAGATATATTTTATCATCCATCTACTAGCACATGACCTTTTTATTCCCTTAGTTTTTCCACCGAGCAGACACACAAACAACCCATCTGTCCAGTTTAAGTCTAATAGAGGAAAAACAACAACAGCCTGATAAAACCAGGCTAAGCCACAGTTAAACACGCTATATTGCTGTATTGATTGCAGATTATGTATAGATATAAAACACAGGTTATGCTGTTTTTTTTTAAACTGACACTCATGGAAAATCATGTGTGAACTCCTCATGCTTGTGCAATTCAGCGCCATGCCAGGTGTCATTTCAAAATCAAATACATTAAAAGGTATGGCGCCGAGTAGCTGTGGTAAAATCTATTTTCTCCAGAGCCAAGTCGATCTGAGCCATAATAACCACTGAAAATAGACTTCAGCACAAACTACCTGAGTGTGAAACAATGGTATTCACAATCTCGGGGAAAATCACCGCATTACCCACAACCAAATATGGGTAATGCGGTGATTTTCCAAGAATGCACGGACTGGGGGCGCAATCGAAAGGAGGATGCTGCCATCCTCTTCTGGATAAGGGGAAGAAAGGAACCTGACCAAGAGAAAGAAATAGCCTTTCTTCAACTCTTTTTATTCAACTTATAAAAGAAAGTGAGCCCAATCAATTCATCAATTTCCATTTCTTATAAACAGACCTTCCTACTGGGCGAGACAGCCCAGTTCAGAAAGCAGACGCAAGCTTACCTGAATAAGACCAATAGGGGTCACCGACTGCCCTCCTCTCCCTCATTACTCCTGCACTCCCATGGTGCCCATTTCCAGCGTGGTGAGGTTGGCCACCCGATGAGACTGTGGGAGACAGAACCAGAGATAAGAAAATCCACAGAGGGCCGTTTCATTTACGAGCAGAATAAATAACGTCTCCATAAATGCACTATATGCTCTGTGAGAGTTATAAAAGCACATAATAAAACCCAATTTACATTCTGCCAGAACTCTAACCTTGGGTTTCTTCATATGTGCTTTGTGGATCACGTCCAGAGATTTGTGAGCTCACCTGTTTGCATTGAGTCACTCATTTGAGATGTTCTATCGTTGACGTTTTCCAAACTCTGGCCTTGATGTGAATGAGACTATTTGAGAGTCTGCATGATTATCACTCAAATAGTAATATACACAAAGTGAACGAGGAGATTTTATATTTGACCAATCGGGTGCAGCATTACTGCCCCATTGGCTTGGATAGATGTGCTGCATGCTAAGAGGAGCATTTTAATAATGAAGGCTTGATCTGAAAACTGTTTTGCAAAGAGGGATATAAAACTGGTGCTTCTGTTGTCTGTTGTGAGCCTTTTTTTTGTTCCACCACATGAGAGATTTCAAGCGTGAACAGCTAAATTTGGACCCTACAGCCTATTAGCATTAATGTCTCATTCAGATAAGAAACTGCGCGGACAGTCAACATGTTTGCAATAATAGTGCATCTCCCAAGAATCAATTTCTTAAAATGCAGACCACCTTTTATATAAATGCTCTCGATCATGTGGGCCAATCCGCCCGACGCTCGCTCGAAAGAACATCCATAGTAGCACGCTTGCGATAATCTCAGTGGGAAAAATATATCCTCGCAACGGATGCTGGCTGCACCCAGAGAGAACAATGTTGAGCTCAAGCCATTGTCGATCAAGTTTTTTTTTTTTTCTCTCTCCCTTTGTCGCTTAAAGCAGCCAGAGCCCACAGTGGCATTCGGAGAGGGAAATGTATTGGCTGATATTGGTTTCCTGTTGTTGGAAGGATGCAAACAATTGGTTGCACAGATTGTTTCTGTCTGAAAGGCAACGGCAGGAAAAGCAAATGCGGTCATAATCTGCATTTTCATATACAACACGCTGCATATTCCGCCTAAACTCTGGCCTATTTAAAATCATTTAAAAATATTAAACCATTCTTTCACAGTGCGGGGTTATAACATTATACACACAATACATTTCAATTGTCCATTCACTGATGTACTAATTCCATTATTCCATTATTCCTTAACTCTGCTGAAATACTTTTTTGCACTCCACAAAACCCTTGAAATTTGCACATAGAGGGAAATTTCTGTATTATTGACTGTTATTCTATCAACCAACCTCACTTCATTGTATTGCACTATATGCACATTCATGTCTGGCACCTTATTTTACCCCCTTTTTAGCCCTTATTTATATTGTTATTTTATGTTATTCTGTTCATTTTTAATTTTTCATTTCAGTTTTACAGCACGATAAACACTATTTCAGTTCGTCTCTATGTTCAAAACATGGAGTGAATTGACAATAAAATATCTATCCATCCATCCATCCATCCATCATTTGCATGTGCCTTATATATATATATATATATATATATATATATATATATATATAATATATATATATATATATATTATATATATATATATATATATATATATATATAGTGTGTGTGTGTGTGTGTGTGTGTGTGTGTGTGTGTCAATCTCTTCTATATATAGAGAGAGATTGACATGAATTGTACATCACACATGTGATTAAAGGTAACACAGAAGTTAAACTATATTTACAGTGTATAATGAGTTGAACTGGCTTCATCAATCAGCACACACACACTCTGTTTCACACACACAAACATGCCCAGCTATTACTAATAGTTGCATCAATGCTGAGGATTAATTAAACCAAGCACTACATCAAGCCAAGGGCTTCCTTGCACTTCATGTTTGCTCGCTGCGTCTCTGCCGATTGCCAAAAAAAATTTCCTTTGACGTCGAGGGAGGTCTAAGACTATGCGGGCGAAGTCAAAAATAACCGTTTTGTTCTCACATATCAACCACCACTGTGGGGGGAAATACGGTAAACACAAAGCATGAAAACGAAAAGGAGGGGGAGGGGGGGGCAGTCTCTGTGGCAGAGACTGGAAGCATATTCGGAGGCAGGTTGTGAGGCAGGAGGGCCATGCTGACTTTGATCAGGGAACACAGGAGACAGCACCATGTCAACAGTTTACACTCATCCATGTCATCTGTCCCCTGTGGGCAAAGGATTGAAGCCACAGCATCTCTGACGGAGGCACCACAGTCTGCGCCGTGGTGCGAGGAGGCAGCCTGCATGCAGTCTCGCCGCACATGCGCCGCGCCTCTGATGTGGCGTTTGAAGACGATAAAATATAACAACCCAAAAAATTCAGATGGCCTTGTTCTACACGGCAGGTGGGGGGGGGGCGGGATGCATTAACAGCAGCTCGGCGAGATTCAATGGATCCGAGAGACCGCCGAGCAAGGTGCTGCAAACGTGGGCGTCAAATTTAATTTGCGACTAAAAGTCGTTGGTGGAGTTTTAAGCCATTCTTTTTACTTGCATAAACCTTTCCACAAGTACATTCCCAACGCCGATGGTTATGCAGAGCTCATAGAGGGAGAAATCTTTAAAGAGTTACATTTCTTTAGGAGTAATGACACCACATGCCACACATTTACATCTAAAGAGTGCAGGAAAGCCTCGGCGACGGGATGTGGAGAAGCCATTTGTATGTTTTGATGGATTTAAGAGGGTTTCCATTTCCTGATTTTTAGCTTCATCTTCTTTTGAATTTCCCTTTTTTTTTTTTAACAAAATCAGGGGGAAATAAGGCTTCTGCAACACCTCCGGAACAATAACCTGACCGATGTCGAGGCGAACAAAATCACTTTCCTGATTTTCATTGCCCTGAGGACAGTTATATCATCTACAGTACCATTAAGCCCTGCTTTATGTTCCACAATATCACACTCAACAACAAGCTCGGAGCCCCTGAGACCTCTTGAAAAACAGCAGCCTAACAACAACCACAGGAGCGTTTAACTTGCATTACTCATCGGGGGGGCTGAGGAAAAATATCAATCTCGACAACGATGTAAGCATCGGGATCGAAAAGGACAGCAGGACGAGCAATTCCGAATCACCGCGGGGATTATTTCAGGATAGATTGCTGGCCTTATCTGGGTAAACAAGGAATG
Source organism: Takifugu flavidus (assembly GCF_003711565.1). Taxonomy (NCBI): domain Eukaryota; kingdom Metazoa; phylum Chordata; class Actinopteri; order Tetraodontiformes; family Tetraodontidae; genus Takifugu; species Takifugu flavidus. Next base: position 9,382,199 of record NC_079523.1, on the reverse strand, counting down.
GCAGATTGATTGTGTGTGTAAACAAACATGTAAATGAGATGGGAACAGATTTTGTTTTGCTTCCTATGACACACTTCATAAATATTTCACATTTTGGAGCATGACATGGGACCAGAACCCGCTAACTTCTGTCAGTTTTCTCTTCAGGATCAACATCTGTCAGATTAAACGCCTGAATGGATTAATAATGCACAATCGGCATCGCCCACATTCTTTCCCGGCCGAACTTTTTTTGTTTCATCTGTTATCAATAAACACAAGTGAAGTGTGTGCTGGAAACAATAACTCCCACTCCACGGTCAAAGTGCATCATAATTGTTATTCTCCGTTTTGTCGTCATTAACAAAAAGCATAAAATGCACCAAACCGCAGATGCATTCATCTCGCTACCCTCCGGGTCTGGGCGCCGTTTAGGCCTCTCAGCATCATTACTGGACCACAGAGGCTGTTGTGCCAACACGCACTTGCACCATTATCTCAGGCTTTGTTTCCAGTCCAGTGGAAAATAGCCCGATTCGCAGGGTTTAATCGAAGCATTTTTTTTTTTAAAAAGAAAAAAAAAGAAAATCACACTTCTCCCACAGAGCGCACTGTAAAAAGGCACATGTGAATAATTATGCATTTGTTTGACTCGAATGATGTTCTAAACAGAAACGCTGGGTCAAAAATCAGTAAAACTATATATATGCAAGATCCATGAACGCTAATCTTTTTTATATCAATAAATTATATTGTTAAGATCTACATTTTCTCTAATAGGATAGGATACAGTGAATAAGACAAGAAAATCCAGTTTTATTTTCAGGGGAACAACCTTTTTGCCCTTGATCCCACCCCAATTTATTCTGGTTTTTCTTCAAGTGAATTTGTATAACATGAATTAATCATACCAAAACCTACACATTTCCTACTGGTCCTCTTTTAAAAGGATGAATCCTGATGCACAAAAGGCTACGTGAACTCTACAAAAACAGCTGAAAGCTCTGAAGCAGACAGCTGCTGCCTGTAAAAGCTCATCCGCGAGGCATTAATGAGAAAACAGGGAGAATATCTGCTCGGCTTTCTGTTTTGATTTCTGAATACGTGCGCCATAGGCTTCTGATCACACCACTCCTCGTGCTCTGTAGAAAGGGCTTTGGGAGTGCGTGTAGATGGCTCACTGCTAAGAGGCCCTTCGATTTCTGAACCCCGAGAGCTCGGTTCATGTGGTCGGTTATATGTCAGACCCATTTCCAGTGAGAGCGACGCTCAGCCAGGGTTGCCCTTTATCGCCGGTTCTGTTCATAATGTTTATGGACAGAATTTCCAGGCGCAGCCAAGTGGCAGAAGGTGTCGGGTCTGGTGACCGTCGGATTCCGTCCCTACTCCTTGCAGATATCGTCATCTTATTGGCTTCATCAAACCATTACCTTGGGCCTACAAGATCATGATCAGAACCTCTTTTACTGAGGGCTGGGTTCTGAGTGAGAAAAAGGGGGGACTGCTCACGTCCATGTCAGCAGAGTTGCAGCCACAAGTGGAGTAGCTCAAGTGTCTCTGGGTCTTGTTTACGAGTGATAGGAGAATGGAAAGATTAATGGAGACTGGTAGATTGTTGCATTGTTGCCAATGCTGTATTGTTCTCTCAAGCTGGAAGACAAGGCTCTCAATTTATCTAGTGCGGGTTCCAAATGTTAGTTTTGGTTAGAGCGACAAAACAGCTCAAATTAGTTTTCTCTAAGGTGCAGCTGGGCTCTGCCGCAGGCAAAGGTTAAGGAGTTCAAACATCTAAGAGGCTCTCATGTTAAGAATAGCCAGTTGAGGTGGTTTGAGTGTTTAGTGAGGATGCCTCCAAGACATCCCTGGAAACGGTGTTCAACACATGTCCGGCTGGGATGAGACCCAGGACATTATAAGGGAAAGCCTGGAAATGTTTGGAAAGCCAGGGTGTTCTCCCAGAAAAGATATCTGGGTGCAGATGGTGCCTCGCTAAATTTAATGCTCCCATGACAGAATTGCTCAAACTGCAGCCTATGGAGTTTTACATTAATCTAACAGTTCAAGTCATGGTGTTAAAATTAGGTTAAGGTGAGCTGAGCAAAACCTTGCGATTTTCATTCCTCTGGAAGTAGCAAATTTAGTTTGAAAAGTCACACCCAAGACCTCAGGATCCCGAGAACTGCCAATATCAGCTAAAGATACAGCACGGAGGGAGGCGCGGGCCTAAGCATCAACATTAAAACTAATAAACCACCAAGTCAAATCCCAATGCAGATATTTAGGCCTACACAGCTAAAAGCATAAAAGCTGTTTCAGCAGTCGCTGCTTCTTCACCCGTAGGCCGAAAAAATCGAGCAGTGTGAAATTTAGCCCACTGGTGTAGAATAAAACTGGTCATTTCCAGGGTTCGATTAAAAAAAGAGGGCTAATGTTAGGAGCTGTCTGTTTTTATGATTTATCAGGATATCTGAAAGGACAACTGCACATTCCCCAATGCTCAACCATGAGCACTAAAACCTCATCGAGGTACAGAGTGCAGATGCTGAAGTGACAGAAAATCCGGCTCAAGTTTTAGGTAATTCTTTGAAACGCTTACACAAGCAGTTCCACATTTAAAAAAAAAAAAAAAAACACGCGGGTCACCTTGAACTATTCCTTATTTAGTGCAAAAGACAGGCCGTCTTCAGTGGTTAAAAATAATAATTTAATTTGTGAAACCTCAAAAATTTAAATAAGCCAAAGGACAGTTCAGTCACTGATAACACATCACTCACATCACACTGGTTCGTGGAATCAGCGAGAAACACATCAAATGTCAGTCTTTGACGGTGCATGTGGGCAAAACTGCCTCCGAGAGATGTCCCCGGTGTATTTGGGCTTCCTTCAATACAAATACGAGAAAGAATGCTCTTCATTCATAAGTAGCCAACAAGACTAGCTATTGTTCTATTGTCTGACCCATAAGTTAATCTGTTATGAATCAAATCTGTGGCTCTTCCTGTTCGGAAGACACTGCTTACATACAGAAATGATGGAATTATGCATTCAGTCTGAACCGTGGCACACCTCTGCATGGTGTGCTGGTAAAATAGAATAAAAGAAGAGAGCTGGATGGCACTTTATGGCAACACCCTGAGCATTGTTAAATTAAAAACCAGCAGCAATCAGCTTTTATCTGAACCAAAGCCAGGGTAGCTAACAGGCTAAATGAGAGTAAAACGATTCCTAAAATGCAAAGGGACAAACTGTCAGAGTATGAAAATAAGTGGAAACTAAAATTTTTCAATTCCTAGTGTGTTTGGAGACACTGACAGCGGGTCAGGGATAGCAGCTCAGGATTTTTTTGAAAAAGAAAAGCATGTAAATGGATGTTATCACAGCTACACCACAGTGATTTAGAGGGGAAATATTCATGTTCAGGAATATGTTGGAAGTGGAAATATAACCTCTGCCTACTGAAGATGAAAAATACCTTTCCTGCAACTCACTGGCCAAGTGACTCCACGTTATCCATAAATAACAACTGCTGCACCAGGACTTAGTATGCATCACTCCCAAACAGGCCTTCCTACCTGCCCGGGGCCATACAAGTGCTGCAACCCCCATCCCTTCCTCTTTAACTGCCTTTTGATGCCAGACTCTAATCAATACTTGAGGGCTGAGTTTAGAAATGATAAATAAAACCGTGACCGGCATTGCACTCGATATTTCTGTAACATCATCTTTAATAGCCTCACGACGGTGCACTTCTTCCCGTAAGTCAACGTGGCTTCTAAAGAACGTGACAAGGAGCGGCTCAAGTAACGAGACACCGTCAGCCTCAGACACAAGGGAGGAGATCAGCTCAGAGGTGATGGAATCATTGCAGTGACTGTCTTCACCAGCGAGACCACCTGCTGAGAAGCGGCTCTATACCTCAGAGCAGTCGATGCTCTAAATGGTTGTGCCAGCGAGCATTCAAAATCCACATCGCCTAACAGGGGCGCGGCAGTGGCAACATAAAAGTCTGAACAATTTAATGCAGCAGTGATGAAACCCCCTAAAAAGTAAATTAGCTTGTCATCTAAATCAGCCTCAACATATGTGAAGATTTGAGCCACGTTTCGTACCTTCAGCTCTTTAAGATCCCTGAGCTTCTACATTATCCTGCTTTCATTTGAGCTTTAGTAGCTTTATCAGGCATCATGCGATCAGAGATAGTTCCACCGATTCTTTTTCCAAAAAAAAGAAATACCAAGTAGTGATAATAACAACGGAGCATGAGCTGAGATCTATGCTACCTGGGAACAAATCGAAACTTTTTCTTTGTAAATGCCGTCACTTTTGTTATTGTCGTCGGGATCAGAACGACAGTAACGACAACACAGGTGCAGGAGCCGCGCGCCTCGCCATCAAACAGCGGCACGTCGCAAATTTGTAGAGCTAAAAACGTCGCACAGGGTGCTCGAGTTTTTGTTTTTGGAAGGCTCCAGAAAACAGAACCGTCTCCTCGCAGTCTTATGGGAAACACAAATTAAATTGTCGCACGGAAGGGGGTATTTACATCCATCGGTAATTGCATTTCCAGGAAGGTTTGAAAATTTGTGTTGAAACCAATAACAATTGCATTTCCCATAAGTAGGCGGGGCAACGAGGATCGATAGGGTGCAGCCTCACGATTCCCCCCCTTTAAACAGAGAATACTGTGATTGGGCACATTAAAACAAATGCCTGATCCGTCTGAAGAGGCTTTGTTTTTCACTCGTGTTAGCGGTGGATATCATGTCCTGGTAGTCTTTATGAGTTGCCTCCGAAAACAGAAAGCACAGAGTCGGAGTGTGTGTGGGAAACAAACACAACATCAATCTCACTCTAAATGTAAAAGGAAGGGAAAAAAAATGCCTGGGGACTCGGTGTTAACTCAGGAGTGGAGGGGATGGGGGGCATTTGGCGAGAAATTAATGAAACATAGCTGGGAAAGTCTGTTCCAGAACTGTTGCATACATTATGCTGACCGCAAGGCGTGCATTTGTTCTGCTCGTGGAACCAAAAAAGTTTTACCTTCAAAATTTTGGGGGGGGGGGGTTAATGGTGGAGCGCAATAGTGAAAACTTCAAGAAACACAAATAATCCCCCCAGTGATCGCAGAAAGAGGACAGCAGGGGGGTCTCCAAGTAAAGCAAGAGAGATCAGACCAGTACTCCCTTGATGGAAAACATTCTGCTGCTGTGATGAAGTGGGTTTTTCTTAGCCTGATCCACTCTTTGGCACTTTGAAATAAAGAAAATGTCCAACAAAACCCAAATTTTTTCCTCTCTTGATCATTTGTTTTCAAAAGCTCGTACTCAACAAACGCCACAATTATGCTGATTTGTACCTTGAAATGCACTTATTTATCACCCTAATGCCATTTTGAAATAAAACTGGGTTGTGAATTATGAATAACGCTCAATATCAATTATGTGCAAGAGAAGGGGCATTTTCAAGAACCGCCAAATGTAACATGATCATTTATTTAAAAACACCAAGCAACAGGATCTGTATTCTGCTTGTTTGCTGCACCCGTGAGCGCCTTGAGCCTGATTAAACCTACAGTCTAATCCTACACGTTCAGAGGCTGCCGCCCTAATTCACGGCAAAAACCGAGCTCCGTGAATCCGGAGCTCGGTTTTTACATTTGATTTCCCTGGTGTGCGACGGAAAAACAAACCCTGGCTGTTCAGCTGCACCACAACAACAGAACCAGGAGCAGAAAGGTCCCACTGTGTCCACTCCACACTGACCGTCTCTCCAGCTGCAAGCAACGCTGATTCAGTGTCGCGCCACTGCCGCAGCGAGCGTGCTAAATGAAGGACGAGCGACGTTTATTGATAGGACCGAGTCCTTGAGTGCAGTAGTGTCCTTCAGTGAGGGTGGACATTAATTACTATTGTCATGAATCATAGGAAATAAGTGCACCAGGTTCCTTCCTGTTTTAACCCGCCTCTGCATTTGCATTTGCATGTGTGTGTGTGTGTGAGCCGGATGGTGCTCGGACAGATGAAATGATTTTGAGTGACGCGGCTGAATGATTAAACACTCGGTAGTCAGCCTGGAGTACCTTGGCTCGAAGACAGCGCGTTCGACCCCACATAGAGAGGCGAAGTAATGACTGATTCTCTTGATTAGCATAAGTTATACGAAAAAAAACAGCTTCATCACAATCACCGTCAAATTACTATGATTGTCTTTAAAAACGAGGGCCACTCTTACAATCATTTGCAGCGCAGGGTCGAAGGTGGAGACATTGAGTTCATTGAAGAGGAGTGCCCGGATCCACCTCTGCCTGGGGCAGGAGGGGCTTCCTGTTCTGCCCAGTCCCCGGGGACCCGGGCCCAGGGCACACAGCACATACACCTATCAACTGTGAACGACTCCCTGCTTTAATTCATGGGGACATCAGTCTGTGCTGGTTACATTTGAAAACCCAGAGGCAGAAGAAGAGCAGAGTTAAATAACAGGGAGTGGTTTATCCCACAGGTAGAAAACCAGCATTATGCTAGAAATACGACAGCCAGAGTCAGTCAAAAGCTGCTGTCCGCTCCAAAATGTTACAGATCCTCTTCGAGTCTTGTTTAAACGAAGAGAAGGAACCAAAAAATCACAACACACAACTGAATCTATGAGGAAACACAAACAGCTGGTGTGTATGAGATTATGGAGGTGTGTGTGTGTGTGTGTGTGTGTGTGTGTGTGTGTGTGTGTGTGTGTGTGTGTGTGTGTGTGTGTGGCTGGGGTGCATCTTGAGCAAAGTGCAAACATTTTCTTCCCTCCACAAAAGGCAACAGAGTCATTTTCCTAACAATATCCACAACCACCTCACAGGTTTCGGCAATTTGTGACGCCAGCTGAAATAAGCCGCGTTCGCCATGAGGCGCGCTGGGAACGGCTGCACAACCGGTGCCGTTTCACAAAATCTTTCTTAAACCCAACCAGCTTTTTTAATAATATATTAGAAAATAAAGTACTTTCATTTCTTGGCTGGACAAAAGTTCATATAAAAACTATTCATTTAGTCTTATTTTAAGATTCTGAAAATTAACACTGCAGCTATTCATTTTCAGGACTCACAATTGATTTGAGTCATATGTCAGGTATCCTACACAGCTCTTATATGGGGTTGAAAAGCCAAGAAATTGCATCTTTGTTGGATGGTTGGCGTGCGAGTGGAGATTTTAAATGCATGGCCTTAAGGTCAAAAGTGAGATGAAAGATGGCCGGAGGAAATGCCAGAAAGGTCATTCCAGGCTGCCGATGTTTACCAGGCTGCACAAAAGACAAGTTAAGCTGTATTTTTGAATCAGCAATCAATGTCAGAGCTAAATTACTAGGAAATGATCCTCAACTGCAAGCGTGAAAAGTAAAGCTGTGTTCAATTAATAACTGAACTGATGCGTTTGAAATGTTCAGGATGGTTGAATAAAATAACATGTTTTAAGCCTCAAAAGTGCTCGCCAATATAAGATTGGGATTCTTGATAATTGCATGTTTTTAAAGAATGGTCAATAATAAATGTGGGGTTAGAATATCCATTAATTGTGAGTCATGTTGCAATTACCCTTTTGATTAAATCATGAAGCCTAACGTGAAGCACGGAATAAATCACAATAGTTCATTCACATGGATTTGTTAGTGAAGTACACAAGCTCGGGTGGTTTTCTCACAACATAACAGTCATCACTGCTTCATTACCATAATAATATATGAACTAATTCAACTCCACAAACCTCATTAACCCTCTCCAGCTAATAACATTAATTTGTTGCTTTAAACAAAAACACAAACCAATCATTAGCTTCTTTTAAGCCTAAAGCATCACGCTAAAAAGGAAAAACTCAGAATTATGTGCACGGATGGAACGGTTTAAATGCTTCCCCATCGGACTGTTTGCCAGCTGGTGGAGGGACAAAAGATGGCCCCTTTTGATTGTGAGATTTTTCTTCAAATCCAGTAGAAAGTTGGTTTTGAGGTGTTCCGGCGGTCCCGACCGAGCTGAAACCAATTACTCAGAGCAGGTAGAGAGGGGCCTTGATGATAATTATGCTGCGGCCATCACCAGTGACGTTTGGACAGCTGGTATCCTGCTGGCACAGCAGCGCATCAAGACCTCATTAATAACTTTCAGAATGTTTGCTCACCAGCATTCCATGCACAGCGGACGCTGGTGGGGATTACTTCATATAAAAGTTGACACAAATGAAAACGGCCACGATGGCTGTCAAAGCCAAAGTCTTTCTCCTTTAAAAGCCCACAAGCTGACTGACTGATGTCATTGGGACTTTCTCTCAGTGGCAAAAGGGCCACAAGTCACAAACGGAACTAATGCCTGATGGGAAATGGAGTCCTGCTAGCATACACAATTATATTGATGCTAATAATAAGCAATAACTCATTTGTGCTCACTTATTGGGAGACAATCCCATAATGATAAAAGCAATTCCCCAAAACAAGAAGTGTAATTATTTAATAGCTCCATGTAAAAATGAATACGTAGCTTTCATACACATCTTAACAATATTATTCAGCTTAGCAGCGCCTCTGTTTTAAAATCTAAGGCTTTCAATGACCTGAATCCTGGATATGACTGTTGCTCTGGCAACGCTGATGCCACCACCACTGATGAGAAACTTGGGTTCAAATCTATGGAGTATGGGTGCTGGGATGTGCTGGATTTTCTGACTCTCCTGTCCTGGTCGGCAACAGCACAGACAGACAGCACAGACAGATTTAGTGCGCCAGCAGTCCAGACCATTTCTCCCTGTCAAACACCCCCCAATCACCGTTAATGCCCTCAGCTTCTGCTCGATTCCTCTATCTTAACGTCATCTTTAACTCAAACATAACAGAGTGCAGACGCATCCCGCTTGGAAGTTGAACAGTCTGTCACATATATTTCTGCTATGTGTTTCATTAAATAAATATGTCCGGAGCGTAACATCGTTAGTGGTCTAAATTTTAAGGCGATCACATTTTAAGGCTGTGCTCCCACTCTTACTAACCATGTTGTGCCAGAGTTCCACAGCGAAATATGTTTACCCGTGCTAGACGTTACACTTGCGCAATGACAGAACAAAAATGGACCCCAACTTTATAAAATACACAGAGGCTAAAATGTGATTCCCGTTTAGCTTATTTGTTCTAACCTGGGCAACAATGAAGTAAGAGGGCTTCCGCAGTTCGGTGTTTACAGCTATGCAGCAACTGAAGTGATCTGCAGGTTGAAAATTGAATCTCTCTCCCAGCACTTTCTGGCAGCTGGGCCAGTCATCCTGTAATGCTTTTCTGTCTGCCGTGTGTCAGGGGTCTGGAAAAACATGTCTTCTGACAACACGCAGCTGTGTTGAGGACTTTGAGGCCGCGTGCAATAAAAGCTGCAAACTAAATATGAAAGTACACAAAAATAGGGGAATTGGGACAGAGGTGGTGACTTGGGGAGAAAATGGCTCCTTCTGGAAGCATCGCTGCTGCTTTTTTGAGAGGACTGGCAGGAACACAAGAGTAAAAAGACTTGGAAAAAACAGACGCCCACAGACGGGATTTTTTTGATTTGAGTCATTAATTAAAATGTATCTTGTTGGTGTGATACGGTGTGAGACCTGCTTTATCAATAGGGTGAAACATGAAAATTGTGGACATTAGGATCTGTGCTCAGCAGTTAAAGGTCCGTGTCTGCTGAGTAGACCATGAAAATCATCACTACGAGCATGAAGATTTTTAATATTATCATTTGGTTTTACTGGATATCAAAATCCATTATTATCAATGCTAGCTTCGTTCAAGCTAGCCTCTTACTGGGGGAGCTATGAAACCTGGTCAAGTCAGACACATCATATATATATATATATATATATATATATATATATATATATATATATATATACACATCATTAATGCTGTAATTAATATTCTCCCTTGGAACTTCAAGTATGCGCACGTAGACAGAACATGCATGAATGCAATGGCACATCAGACACTTGAGGATTTAATGGGGGCGATGGTGTGGGATGGTGAAACATCCTCAGCCTCACCTGATCCAATCTCAAGCCACTCACATGTGCACTGGTTGCAAACAGCCGTAATCTGCTTTAGCGTTTGAAAGTTACCCTTAACGGTTCATTATTAATCAACAGTAGCGTGCTATTGACCACCCTTTTCAGCTATCAAGTGCACCCGAATGGGTGAGCCTTGTGGTTTTTTTAGTTGCCATCTTTGTCACATTCAGACTGAGCAGCCTTGACTCCAGAACAGCGTCGCATCAGCCGAGAGGAAGAAATCCACATTATCCTGCAGCCTGCGCATCAATGGTACAATGTACACTCAAAACTGAAACGTGGCACTATAACCCACAATCCCAAGGTAAAATAAAGGTTGCACATTTGTAAAAATGTGTCAGACAATACTGGCAAATTAGATGTTGGACTAAATGAAATATCCTGCCGCTCTACAAATGAACGCAGCTATTAGGTACTGAAAAACAAATTATGCACAGGCCGAAAAACCCATCAACCTTACAGGTATGAAGGACTGACCAGATGCACCGGTATGGTTTGTTTCTAAGCAACATCAGGCCAAACAGTCGCACTTGTTTTTAAGTGACAAGTAATAAAAATTTGGTTTGTTACTATGCGGTGCAACAGAATTTATATATATTTTTAGTTAAACCTGAATCAGCTGCTGTGTCTCCTCCTTGGCCATAATCAAACCCTGCTTTAATCAGAGAGAGAAACCCCCAAACTGGAAAGATTATCTCTTGCATAATTTTCTGATGAAATTTTAGCTCTGTTTCTGTGCCAGAATTAGTCACAGCCAATTGAACATCATTAATCATTTAAACACTAAGCAGTGAGTCACCGTGCACCACAGTAAACTTTCAAAATCTGGGCTGCACAGCTCCGACGCTTTCTAGGTCAATCGATCAGCCAAACACGTCCTGCAAAGTTCGGGTATTTAGAGGCCAACGATCTGATGGGTCGCACGTCGGACCGGTTATTATGGGATTTGTGGTCCGTGGCCATCATCGCCCTTCATAGGTGCGCAACCATCCATGAGCAAACAGGGGAAAGTATCACCTTCATCTTCTTCTGACAGCCCGAGGAGAGCCCCCGCGCCTCACACCCCCGCCACCAAAAGGGTCTAAACATGTAGGGAAACTTAAAACTGTAGCTGAATCGCCAAGGACATGGAACGGGCCTATTTTGACCCAGCCAACAGCGTTAAATTGTTAAAGAGTACCCCGGAATGTTTAATGGCTAACGGTGCCCGCGGTTTTCAGACTGCGCACGATGTCCTCCGCACAGATAACCGGTGTTTTAGCTAACATGTCTGCGTTAAACGGGAGCAGCGGGTCCATAACTGGGACCAGTCTGCTAAAACCCGGGGAGGGGTGCGCCACAGACCGGCCCCTTGATCAATACCAATCACGGCGGAAAGGCTCAACGACGGAGCCTGAACGCAACATGGATGTCAAAGTGTGTCCGTGTACCCGTGAGCGGAACCCGGGTTCTGGCTTCCATGCGAAGGCAACTCTCCTTTCCCGTTATTTATCCGAGACAAACACTCCATACTTGAGTTAGTCTGCATTGTTGCGCCGTGGCGTGTTGGCCAGTACTTACCGGGATGACAGGCTTTGTGTTTGGGCAAGATTAAAAACATTAGGGATAAAATCCACCAGTAACTCGGTTCCTGTATCCTCCGCATGTTAGATTACTCATCGAGAGTACCAAGAAGGCAACGGGTGACAAAGTTTTTTTTCTGTTTTTTGCAGTCTCCTCTTCTCTTAAAAGAAAAAAAAAAATCCCAGGCGCGCACACACGGACACAATCACACGGTCAAAAGCTGAGGACGAAGTTGGCACCGCAGCCAGGAAAGGCAGAGCATCAAAGCTCCGACACACGATGGAGTCGCTGCTTCTCTAAAAAACCTTCATTTCTTCGCCTCCGGTTGGAACTGAGGCCGATTTCCAGCTCCGGGGAATAAAAGGTTACGCACGCCACGGCTGTGCAAGAACACTTTCAGATCTGCTGGACTCCGCTGTGCCTGTAGCGGGCTCGCAGATAGCGACATTCCTGAAGTGTTGCGGGGGTCAATCGGCGATCAATCGCTGCGTTAACTACAGGAAAAGTGGTCGAATCGTATTGATCAGGCGCGCTCGTTATGAAGTGGTGGTCCGGGGCGTCCGCGTCGCGGAGGGGGACGCGCAGGGCGAAGGAAAGTGCTGCTGCAAATGTCCCATTATTCTATCCAGGAAGTAGAATAGCGGGCAAGGCAGGCAGGGAGATCGGGCTGCTGGTCCTATCCTACCGGACAGGCTGCGTGTGTGTGTGAGGGAGGGAGGCAGTGCGGGGCGGGAGCAGTGCGGGGCGGGGAGGCGGGTCTTGGATTTTTTTTCTTTTTTCCCCTTTTTTTACGCAAACGAAACGGAACCAGGACCTGGTTCTTGTGTACGACTTAGACTCCAGGAAGGAGCGTCTCAAGTCGGATCGAGCCACTAAGACCCTCCCCCCAGTTCCTTTTAAATGGACCATCAAACGTGTTGCGCCAATTGATGCCTCACGCCTGTAGATTGGGGTATAGCGGGGGCCCTTTCGAGGGACCGTAGAAGATCGAAGTATTGATATCCATTGATTCGTACCCCCTTTTTTCCATCTGAAAGTTCCTGGGCTTCCTTCCAGGCCCCATTATTAAAATGACCCTCTTGCGGCCACGCAGCGATGTCCCTTTGCCTCCTGCTGGCAGGAGTGTGAATGAATCCTTCAGCAGTCATCATCACCTGGAACACCGGCGTTTGAGTGTATACAGTTGGTGAATTATGCATCCACCGGTGACACTCCCCCAGGTAAATGTGCAGTCAGCGGTGCTCTTGCAGAACTATCCAGCTGGACATTTAATTTTAGGAATCTGATTAAATTTCTCATTTAATTACCCAGTTCTCTGCAGGGCCATTGAAGACAGTCACAAGGGCCCTTTGCTTTTAATGTGAGCCATCTGCTTCCTCTCCAAAATGCCTACCTTTCCAAAGCCCCCGACAGCCCCATGGGCATCCTCACACAGTTTTCAAGGCTGCGTGACACTATGCAAACACACCGCGAAACCCCAGCACGCTTGACGATACTCCAAATGCCCATTCTACTCCAGCTGATCAAGTGTAATTAACCCCGACAGAAATGTGTGAATATTCTCCAGTCACGTTCCGAGTAGCCTACTTTTAGCTGTTGAAAATATTTATTGTTCGGGCGCGCACGCACTGCATTGTGAACCATCAGCGCTAATGATCATTTCAAGCTTTCAGCCACACTGTTTCATCCTTTTTGGGATGATTTGTGCTAAAGTAGAGATGGTAGAGCCTTATAGGCAAAACAAAATATCAAAAGCACCAATATGAGCATAATGGCTCCACGTTCAGCCATCCATCAAGGTTGGTCTAACCCGAGTGGTTAATGCCACTAAATACTAATGAGTTACACTTGAGTGATGCTACTCTTCTATACTTTTATACTCAAATCTGAATATTTTAAATTTCCTACCCAATTTTACGTTTCGACCAAAAATTGATGGATAAATATCACTTAAAAAGAAAAGATAATCACTTAATTATTCCGAGGGAAAACAATCGCGGTGACTGGCAGCTCTTTTCTCAAAAACTGTGACTTGTTTGTATAAAGATATGACAGAATCGATCAAGAATATAAAGCAGAGTTTATTCTGCAGCATCCTTGGGATGTCTTTTAGTAGGCTGAAACACCAAATTACTTTCCACATATTAGATGGCGCCTCGAAAGTCAGAGAAAACACAGGGGCGACACATCCTTCATGATGAATCTTAACTAAGTTGAGGATATTAAAAAAAAACAAAAATGCAAATGGGAAATTTCACATCAGATGCATGTTGAAGATTAATTCCGGGGCTCCATATCCGCCCCTGCTGAATCTTAATTTTCACCTTAACATTCCCATTTATCAGCTCGCCAACATACAGAGTGGAGCCGCTTCCCCAGCTGATGTGAAATAAATGGAAGTGTGTAATTAATTACGCAGCAATATGTCACAATCAGAGAAAACCTGACAAACATAGATACAGAGATATAAAAGCCATCACTCCCGCCTGTGAGGACACCGTGCGGAGCGACCCTGATCATCTCTCCTGAAGGGAAGAGAGAGGGAAAAATGCCCACATGTATTCACTCTCTGCATTACTTTGCAATTTCAAGTAGCTTCATAAGAACCTGACATTTTAATCTTTTCCACTCCTTGGAAGCTGAGACCCTGAAGGCTTTCTGCCAGTTAAAATGTGTTTCAGACTGGGGAAAAAAAAGGGAATAAAAAAACCTCTGATATATACATGATTCATCCGAGTCCAGTAATGACACCAGCATTGTCCCACAGGCATCTGCTTCCCCCTTTGCCCTTAAGTGGTTTGAGAATCCCCACTTGTGTTATTTTTTCAAACACATTTCACATGTTGACAGTTGGTACATAATGTAGGACCACATGCATCAATTATGCAATGCAATTCAGGCTGCGACCATATATAATTTATTTGATTCTCAATCTTGTACATTATTTAATCCAAACCTATTTTTACTATTATTACGTCCCCATAATACCTTTATCTTTTGTTAGTCTTTCTGTCAGTTTTTTTTTGTGTGTCAGCTCTGCAGGAAGGCTTCAACAGGGTGTCGCAGAAATGGGAAAAGTTGGAGGGAAAAGGTAATTGTGCCACAGGAGTGGCGCAGATAGGTACAGAATTAGAACTGTCCCATGAGCGACGACGCTGAAATCAAATCTTTGACTAATCTTTTAGAGGAATTAAGCCTAGGACTCAGGCTGAAATCTTTATTGAGTCAGGAAAATGTCAACTGGGAATAAAAACAACCCCCCCCCCCCCCTCCCAAAAAGAAAAAGGAGCTAAAACCAGCACAGACAATATGGAACCCAGTCAGAAAGAAACTTTGTCTCCCAACATCAGTCAGTGTTTCCTTGAGATCCATTGATTGGTTATGAATATGTGGTCCTCTTCTGCAGCCTCCTCACACAGCACATTTGTATTTATTAGGCTGATTAGAAGGTCAGGAAGGAAACGAGCCGAAATCCATCATGTGACCGTTGCAGCCATTGCTTTAGTCTTTGATATGGAACAGAAAACATCAGGATGCAGCTCCTCCGTTCCCCTCGGGTATTGATTATTGATGACATATTTGTTATCTGCCTCCCTCTGTGTGAGAGCCCATGCAGCAGCCAACAAAAGCCAACAACAAACTTCGGTTTTCCTCCCGTATTTATCACTGAGATCGTCATGTGTGTAAACTGGCTTTGTTCATCAAAGCAGCCCCACTGCGTCCTCTCGTTGACCTAATTCAGGAAGATGGAGAACCTTAATTTGTAATGCAGAAATAATGAGAGAAACACGGTCAAATATACATATTAGGTGATGGGAATCGAAGCGGGATAAAAAATTAGTTCGGAGGGAGGTTAGGAGCCGGAGTTGAGATGTAGTAGTTGCTATTTGAAGCCAGTAGAGGGTGTCTGCAAAATTCATGTTGTCATTAATCACCGCAGTTGTTCAACCCACCGAGGACCATCAGTGCAGAATATAATAGATTCATTTGTCACAGAGGGGCAACGAATCCCAGCAAAGAGCTCGGATGGATGATTTAATAGTGGGGAAATGCAGAATATGGAGTCGGCGTGTCAACATGTTTAATAAGGTGTGTTGAAGTCACATTTATTTATTTGATGTCAGCGTATAGAGGCCACGGGCGGAGCGCAGCGTTCAATGGCTACCACCTCACAAACAATGCACAAACAGCCCAACTGAAAAGAAGCACGATGTTGTTTTTCCATTGGGCCTTGTCAAACAGTTCGTTTCAGGGGGCGGCGTATTGTCAGCACAGGGTTGTCTCTCCCGAACACAAGTGGAGAATTCAGTCCTTTTTTTTATTTTTGTTTTGTGAGAGGACCGTGGTTCTGTCCTTGTGCGGTGAAAACGTCGATATTTTCCATCAATAATTTTCATTTCTCTTTTGCTAATGTCAATGTCGCCAGGGACTGTTGAAAGTTCACTGTTCATCTAACAATGCAAAACAGAGGAATCGGAGCCGAGCCATCATATTTGTTGAATAGCAAGTTTGGCCTCCTTTAGACGCTGACATGTTTGGCATTGACGCGACGTGGACGTACGACAGCGTTTCATCTTCTCTGATCCAGCTTCTGTGGGGTCTCTAAACCAACTTAATCGGGTCTCGTGGTGATATCAGACGACGCTTTATCGCCGCTGCTTTGATTAAAACCACAACCCCCCCGATTGCTTTTCAGGTCCAAAGTCATTAGACTTAAGGTACCTTTAACTTTCCTCAGTCATTCACAGGCCGCCACATTCGTCTCCCTGCTGGCGCCGAACTGCATCTTTTTAGGTGGAAAGTGGCTGCTGGAGCTGGCAGATGTTTGGACACACGGGCCCAGAGCGCTCTCCAAAATAAGCTGTCAGAGCAATGCCTCCTGATAAGAGGAAAATCAGCTTGTCAGCAGAGGACTTCATCCTCTTTGTCGCTCACCACGTTCTTAAAACGAAAAGAGCGGCGTGCCGCATGTTGCTGCCTGTGGATCGGCTGTGGTCCTTTGTGGTCATTAACCATTGCAAGAGGAAAGAAGAGAATGCCCCCCTCTTCCTCCCAAATACTTGACAGTGGGATCCGTTAATGGTAATTTATTCTAAGGAGAATGAATCCTGCCACGAGAGGCGGCCTGATGAAATTCTGACAAGTTTTTCAGCCTTCCCACTGGTGAGCGGGAACGCGCAGGTCTGCTTTTTTGATTTTTTTTTGTCGCACCTTTGAATTGAATTCTCAGGACAATGGTGTACTTTTGATAGTTCTGTCAACTTCGCAGCACAATGGTGTAAAAATCACCCATTTAACGTCTTTTTGTTCCTCCCACGCCATCATTTAATCAGCTCAGCCTCAGAAAACGTATTCATTAACTTTCAGCAGTCTTTATTGTTGTCTGGTATTCCGATTTTTAGACCTGAAAATGATGTCTGCTGTGTCACGGCAAGCCTTGGCATAGCTGTGTTTTATCATTCTTTCCAAATCAAATTTTTAAGTGCTTTATATGTGTTGTGAATGACTTTGCACTCCTACACAAAGAGCTTCTGCCTTTCTCTGCAAGGTGAGGATTCTATTTTATAGATTACTGGAAAATTTCTCCAGCGCGCTGTATAACGCCTGTTCATTCAAAGTTAGAAGCCATCAAACCAGACCTCTGTAGGCCACTATTGTGGAGCGAGCAGCTCCAGGTTTTCGACAGCACGATGACACCTACGGTGCTGCTGCTTTATTTAACATTTTGACACCAGGCTTGACGTAGCTGCGCAACGCTAGCTCGCTGACCGGCAACACCTCTGCCAGAAAAGGTCAACAGCACAACACATGTACCTAAGTCTCCGTACAATTAATTTATTTTATTTTTACCTTGTTATTGTACTTTGTTGCCTTCAGACAACACTGCACTTTCACAACGTGCTCTCAAACAGATATTTGCTAAAATCAATCAAGCAGAAGCCAAATGAAACTTCCTGTTCTAAAGTATCAACTGAAGTGCAATTAGATCATTCTCTTATTTTGGGTCTCTGGCTCAGATTCAGACATGGCAGGCTGGATTATTTTGAGAGGAAAAACATGCCATTATTCAACAAAGCTAGATTATAACCAAAGTTGTGATTCTGTGGTGGTGAAGCTGCAGTGAAGGGCCAAGGCTCAAGCAGAACCTTGTGTGCTACCGCTACATGCTATTGATTTCCTTTTTTCATAAAAAAAAAAAAGAAATAATTTTACTGCCTTAAACGTGTTTACATTTAAAACTGCAGCTGTGGCTGCACTTGTGATCTGGGAAACATGAAGTGGGAATAGCAATGCCGTCCCTGGTTTGTTGAGGAGCAGTCACCCCTATTTCGAGGTTGGCTGAGCCAATCACAGAGCGCCAAGATGAAGCCAAAGAGCACAGAAATCTACTTTAGCATCAGGCCACTTTGGATATTTGATGTTGTCCATTAGAAAAATACAAGTATGGAGGTGCTAAAGGCTTACAGCGAAATTACAGCGTTTGTGGTGGCATCCAGCCTGCGCAACTGGTGTGCACAGTTGTTAAGTTCATTTAATTATTTAAGAGTTATCTAAGTGGCACAGTAATGCATGCTAAGGAAATAATAGTGAACCCTGGACCATGCAGAAAATAGATAAATAGATTCATGCGTGCGTCTTTGATTAATTCCCAGGCCTTTAAAAGAAACCAAAAAAAAAAAACCACTTTCATCCACACTAGTGACCTTTTCTTAAAATAAAGCCCATATTTATTTATGTAGAGATGAGCTGCCGCTGAGCAGAGTCAATGAGCAATAATTTGTCAGTGGGGAGTATTCTGTAATAAGCTGGGGCCAGTACTGCAGACCACCACTAGAGGGCCTCTGCCAGCAAAGGCACGACTACCAGAACAGGAGGGAGACTGGTGATATATGAATGTGTACGTCCCTTAAATGTTTTCTAATACTTCTTAAATAAATTTGTATGAAAAGTTAATGAGCAGACAGACTAATGACGGAGAACATTCCAAGTGGGCCGATCCTCTGGATGCTGTTTCTGTCCTGCCTCGTGCAATACGAACGTGTTCTAATTAATAAGAACTTTAGATCAACGGGAGATGAAGGACGTACATTTTTAGTGCGGGCAGAGAACCAGGCTGAATTTTAAATCCACTTCACAGACGAGATGAAAGGGCCATATAACATTCATACCAGTGAAAGTATGCAACCACATATATGTACGCTTCACAATTAGCTCTAATTTATGCAAAACTAGGGAATAAATATTTTACTACCCCCCTCTCCAATGCAAGTGTGAAAAATCCCCAGCCAGAGCCTGAGCACAGCTGTGGGCGAGTGCCAAAGAGTGCCGCTGGGTCGGAGCCCGCAGCTCCATTAGAACAATGCAATCACCAAAGTTAAGACTTACGAAAATGAACAAAAGGATTGCTTTTGGGAAATGTAACGTTGTCCTCAGTTCTTGGCATGCAGCACTAAGAGAAGGAATTTGAAGCTCCAGCTATATTTATTTTTCTGTAGAACAGACTTAACTCGGTCATTTCTCCTGTGTCTGTGGTTTTATTGATTTAAGGCGCAGGGCTCTTTTTTTTTCTTCAGGCCGGGACCAGGCTTGGCAGTGCTCGACAGTACAAACCATCAAGCAGGAAGGTCAGACTGTACAGAATACTCTCATCCCAGCGGTCACCTGAATGCTGAATTGCTTTCAGACTTATTGTTTTATTCTACTGCATATAGATGTTTTATATCTTCCTTGGGCTCTAAGTACATTAGTTTTCCAGAGCAATGTGTGTGTGTGGGTATAATCACATGTCAGTGATGGAGATGTGCGGCTTTTGAATACAGATTTTATTCCAGTGTGACATTTACTTTCATTTATCTCAGCACGAGGTGTCACCCAGAAGGCATCCTGCGGGTCTTTTACCGTACAGAGACGGAGCCTAACATGATAAAACCATGCAGTCAAGTGTGAGATTACTGACATGTTTTTGGTATTATTGCATGGAGGAGACACCATAACGCACGCACAAGGAAAGGGGGGGAAAAAAATCAATTTCACTCTCAGTGCACACTTGCAAGGCTTCTTTATGCACCTGTAAGGGTCGTCTTTTGTTCTTTATACGTGTGGTTGTCTGCTTATCGCGCGAAAGCCTAATTGAAAATCTTTTGTCAGAGTCGCCTTTATTACATTTGAAGTATAGCAGTGGAGATGGGGCCCGGCGTTAATCATGCCGGATGGTGTTTAAGCACCCAGCAGGAGTGACTGTGAGCTGTTTCCCTTCGCTGCAATATGCAGACATGCTAATTTGCTTGTTTTGCTTTGAAAGCTTCGCAGAAAAAAGCCAAGTTCAGTCCCCACCCACCCACACCCCACCCACCTGAATCATGGATGGATTGATACATGCCGAAGATCATTTTCTGTATGAGCAGTGGCTTACATCCAACACAATCTTTGGGTTCCATCCCGGAGAACATAAGAGAGAGAGGAAAAAAGCTGGATCCAAATCCAAAAGGAGACAAATGGGATTGTACCTGGACGCCAGGATTCTGCTGTGCGTCTGATTCAGTGGCGTTGCAAAATACAGAGCGCAGTGGAGATAAATCAAGCGTCATTGTGTGCCCGAGATGGAGACATGGCCTGTGGGAGAGCCGCGAGCGTCGCAAAAACCTGCGCAAGGACTGTGAAAGCGCCTACGCTCAGCTGCTTCGCAGCGTCGCCGCCCAGATGTGGAGCGCCGCAGCCGAAATCCTCAGACGACACGTAAATACTTTTGAGACAATATATGAGGACATTTCACGCTAACCATATTTCAGCTTTCAGTGAGGGGGGGGAAAATGGCGGATCAGATATCTCTGCTGCAGTGCTGCTGTAAGAGTGGCTTACTCTGCAGATATAGGATCCAAGCCTGGAAGATTTAATATAAATGGTCGATGGCAGGCCTGGCAGTTGAATAAAAATACACTCCTCACACTCACCAAGCCTTTGTTTCATCGACCAGAACCTTTTTTTTTTCCCCCTGAATTTTTTGCACTGTGGAGTCCTTGATGAGAATGCATCAGATGAACGTCACATGCGCGTTAGCATGGAGACATTTATGAGAGGTAATGACCCGCGGCTTTTAGAGGCCCACAACCATCAGTATAATTAGGTTCAAAATCTGTGCTGTGCTCAACCTTTCATTTCTGTACCCTTGAAAGCAACAGCGGCTGCGCTCGCTGACAGATCAGCAGAGGGATCACGCTCAGGCGGCAGCTTTGTGCATTAGCTCACGCTGCCAACAGGCCGTCCAGCAGCCGCTGTGAGGAAATATCACATTAACCACAAGTGCACTTGAGAACCCATATTTAGGATTATTAATGTGCAAGGACACTTTCAGACTCTCCACTTCTATCATGCTGCTATCGTCACTTCATCGGAAATATTTTAAAAGGTTCCAAGAAGACTTACTGTTTATTTGTCTGATGGTCTCCGGATGTTTACTCAAGTGCAGTGTTGAGCCACTTGTGTTTGATGCGACTAAAATCCCCGGTCAGTACTTTTTTGAGGGCAGATATTGTTGTATGCACAACAGATGGATGTAGATATCCCAGAGTAGCAAGAAGTAGGTTCGCAGAGGACTATTTTCCATCGCATCACTTGAAAATCTGTAAAAGAACAATCGTCTTATAGCGAGACGTAAAAGGATCTGCAGGGAAGCTGCTGGTCACATGTTTCAGTAGAAGCACTGTGTCTTTGGACCACAGGGGCGTGCGCTGCCTTTTTTTACCCTTGGAGAAGCCTGAGGGAAGTCAGCAGTTTGTGGGGGGTTCCGATGTGCTTGGCATCATTGAGCTGCGCTGTGGGGGCAGTGGAAGAGGCAGCGGGTGGGCGGCATTCCACACATTCCCATCAGAGAGCAAGTAAGCAGCAGCAAAGGTTGGGTCCACCTGAAATGTCCTGCTGCAGCGGTCCCAGGTTTACGGCCGTGGCCAGCAGATCCAACAAGTTGCTCTGATGTTTGGGGGTAAAAAGCCCTTCCTCCCTCATTCTGACACCTCTACTGGGCTTCCTGAGTTGAAAATGGCCCGCAGATATCTGGCCATAAATAGAGTGTTTCAAAAAAGGAGAGGAGTTAGTATTCAATCACATGATTTGTGTAGACTTTGTAAAGGGTCAGATTTATGTTGGTGCTGCAAGGAATTTGCACTATTTTAGAGTCAAGGGGGTGAATGGATTTCACAGCATAGCTCAAACTTTTACTGCTGCCCTTCAACGATCATTTTTTGGTGACTTTAGAGATGATGCAGGAGGAAAGGACGTGCAAAATATTATCAGTATGTTGGGAAAAGCCTTTACTTTCAGGGCTATGAAATGACAATTAAATATAGAACGCTTCAAAATGTCCCTGAATAATATTCGGTGGACACAGTGAAAAAGTCATTAATCGGAATAAGGAACAAAACAGTATTTTTCCACTGTGAGTGGAACTTTTATGCCAGGGTGAAAGTTAATTTAAATACTTTTAACCTTGAAACTGTGGTAATGTAGGGCCAGGTTGTTTCCTGTTTTACCTTATTTTACCTTTCTAAAATCTTGCATTTGTGATTATGTTTTTTGTAAAATAGAATTTAAAAACTAGACATTAAAATTGGGCAGCTTTGCACAACTTTGATGGCCGGTGAACTGTCTCCTTTCCTTTTATTGCTGTTGGATGTTCCGTTGCAGTTTTGGCAGGTCCGCAGGGGGTAAGGTGGCGTGTAGGCCTTTGATACGCAGCTTTATCTTGATTGGTCTAATGTGCAGTAGCTGGGCAGGAATCACTGATGTCGAACCATGGGGAGTGGCTCGGTATGTGTGCAAAAAGATGGTTCACAAGACTTTGAGGTTTGCTTTCAAAGTGAGCTGTTATTATTCAGTCCTTAAAACATGCATCGAAATGTCCCATTTCACCAGCTGAGCTGAAACCTCTGTCAGCAACGATTCAGACTGATCCGAACTGGGGGCTATTGTCAGTGACCAGCTCGAGGGGATTCCCTCCCCTACTAAACGCAGGCCATCAGCTCCCGTTATCACTGAGGTTATTGCAAAATGGCAGTCAGGTGGTGCCGTTTGAGTCTTTGCCCAGGTACGAGTTGCAGCAGGTGCAGCTTGTGTAATTGCAGTTCTATCATGCTGCAGGCAGGTGGAGCAGCCTCGATCTGGGAGTCTATGCCAGGCCACCAGGACAAGTCGCTTCGGGCCTGTTTACAAGACAATGAAAACGGAAAGGTTTGTCCCTTTCCTTTACATGAGAGCGGGCCCCGGGGTGCAACTGTGGAGCTTCAGCCACAGCTAGCAACCCGGGTCTGGTTGTAGGCCAGAGACGCCCCAGAAAGGACAACTCAGACTTCCCGAAGTGGCGTTTTGCTGCGCTTAGCTTCTATCTACTGTCTTGCAAGGGTGATTTTCAGCTTAGCATCCTGAATTTCTCCATACCCAATTATCTCATCCAGATAGCACTGCACGCCTTTGTGACCTGCAAAGATTTGAGCACCGGTTTGCTGAGGCTAACCCACAGGGAAATTTTGCAAGGCGAAACAGTCGATCATGTGTTATCTCTTCGGCTTGGATGTAACCGCACTTGATGGTAAGCACAACCAGTGGTGGAGAACAGTAGCAGCACCACGGAAATCAGCACAGACATCTTCTATGTGTGGCAGAGGGCGACTGACTCACCATTGTTCTGTTTGGTCAATGCAAGTCCACACAAAGGCGGATGTTGGCGGACTTTGTCATCGCCATCACTGGGGACGAAACCCAAGCTCTCTGTATTATGCCCTCTGCTTCAAACCCTTCCAGCTCCTCTGAAACAGTTTCCACACACAGCAAATGGCAATCGGAGTAGATTCTGCTGAACTGGTGGCACATCAGAACACACTCTGACTTTGCGGATGAACCCAGCAGCAACGCCAACGTCCTCAGTGCTGCTGACAGTAGCCGGACTTGCAGCTGGCCGAGCCGGCGGTTCGACGAGTCCAGCTCGAATTGAAAGGCGCGGGGCTGTGAAAAAAGGCAGAGGTGTCCCATCAAACCACGCAGAGCTTTGTCTGTGCAGATTAAGGGCAATGGGATCCAAAGACAGGAATAGGCGTCTTTATGCAAGTTTTAAATGCACCGCGGGCTTTGTGAGGGGCACATGTATGAATGCCCCTCCTGTGGGAGGAAGCCTACTGGTGAAACCGTGTCTACAAGCAAGCCTGCTGGGACCGATGTCCATCTTGGACACAATGAGACACAGTACACGCAAGGCATTTCTAATATATTGCAGCGGAAATAGGAGTGATGCTTAAGATGTCTTACATATTTCTTCGCTGCTCTGTGGCCCACTTTGAAGGAGCTTAATGGAGGTAATCAGAAAATGGCTCTGATGTGTCAGCCGACATTAAGGAATCGTGTTTATTTCAAACGCTTATGTCACTGCCGCTAGTAGTTCAGTCAGAATATTCTTATGTCAAAAGCAAAGTGGCAGCCCGCAAGTTATGCTGATGGCGTTGTTTTGTGTCGTGGGCTTGTTGCTCCGCCCTCCACTCATCTCCCAATGATGTCAGTCGGGCTTCAGCATCCAGGTTGGCAGTTACCACCGAGCTGCAGCTGCAAACGTTTTGGATCACTGATGTCACTCAACCTAAAAGGCCTTGTCATCGTTCCCAAATCCGGCGCGGCAAAGCCAGAAGCACAACAGGGATCTGTGGAGACGACGCCTTTGAAAGATGGAGGCGGCTGGAAGCGCAGTTGAATGTGATGACCGAAGCTGCCGCGGTAGCGCCTTGTGGAGCCGCCGTAGCCAGATCTGGCAATCTAACTGGCAACCGCTTGTCTGAGGGAGGACGCCGCAGTAATACACCCCTCCTTTTATGCTTTGTTCACGCCACACGCCAGCGGCAGCAGCGTCCTCTGTTGCCACACAATCTACAATTTTTCAGAAGTACACCCGGGGTTCTGGTCTAAATGGGAACTGGATCCACAACGGCAGCGCGTCTGTTCCGCAGCGTTCCTGGAGAGAATCAAAGGCGGTATTGGCGGGCGTGTTGCGTTTGGTTTGACCTTTGGCCGGCGCATCCGTCTCCCGGCCGAAGGAGTTGAACAGCAGCCTCAGCGGCACGTTTCACGCCTTTAGCTTTAGCGCCGGCAGTTCCCCACTTGCGACGCTTCTCGACGTCAGGTCTGTTTCCGAAAGCAGCCGCTGTCTCACACGCGGAGAGGACGGCTTCTCAAAAACCCGCCATCTTGCTGGCGAGTCCGCTGAGCCCACAGTTTGCCAGCAGGTGCTGCGATGCGTCGACATGTTATCAGGCCTCCCGTTAGCTGTGGCAGATGTTTAAACAATTGCATCCACGATGTTTATAACATTGTGTCCAAGAACATTTATGCTCTATAGCCGCCTTCTGTTCGTGAGACGTGCTCTTCTCAGTCCTTCGCAACATGTAATGTATATCATAGAAGTAGCGCCACCACCTGGACACGATATATGATACGATATATTTTATATCGTGGAAGTGCTTTTGATAGTTTTGCAGCAATTGTTGTAATGTAAAGCGTTGTTTCTGTGAGGCCTTTAATCGCTTGATAAGCTTGTCGAAATCTAATAATTAGTGGGATTTCTTTAGCTCATAATTTTAAGTTTTAATCGTCTGCTTTTCTTTGGGGCCTAGATAAATATTTAACAAATCCTTTGACTTTGAACTACAATTTTTAATTCTGCTAATCTCTGACTTTGTGTCAGAATTCAGACATCTTCCTCCGACATGTATCCGGAATTTGGCTTTAATTCATTCCAAAGTTTTTTTTTCGAGATGTTATCTACATTTTTAGCACATGGATCAAGAGTCCATGAAAGCAGCATCACAGTTCGTCCATCACCGATGAACCCAGTTGGTTTTCCTTCTGGTTCCTCTTGAAACTAAGAAAGGAGTTTTAGCTTTGAGGTCCTGCTGCTGTTTTTGAGTCCAAAAAGCAGAATGATTTGAGTTACACTGAAGATCAGAGGCCGCAGAAAGAATCTAACCAACACTCTTGATCCTTCACCCTCCTTCGTGTATATTTGAACGCAAAAAAGCCTCAACTTCCTCTGTGACAAAGACCTTTTTGTGCTGCTCATTAGATAAAGAGCAGCGGGAAGCGTAAAACCTTTCAAACAACAAATATGTGCTGCGGAATCAGTATTTACTGGAAGCTTAAAGCCAATTAAAATGGCCTCACAATGTATATTAATGTTGTTGTTATAACACATGCTTTTAGCTTCAGCTTGAAACTCAAATGTAGATGCGAACATTGTGACGCTTTCCTTCTAAATGTGATCAAACAATTAGCACCTCACATGAATCTGGGAGTGTCAAAACATCCGGACAGAAATCAGCCCACTCAACAGTTGCTCAGGTAAACACCAGCTTTGCAAATGCCGGGGGTTTAATATTATTTATTCCTCGATTGTTGATTGTTATTGCCAGGTTTTTAATTTATCCGCTAGTGTATTTATTAGAGCGCGTCAAGCTTATTTTTCTCCAAATGCCGCCAAATTATTGCAATAGAGGTGACATAATGGTGCCTTTTTCACTGTTTTTACTTGACGTGCTGAATTATGCGTGTTAAATAGCGGCGTATACACCGGTTACTCCAACATTTAGCCTTCACCACTCTTTGTGCTTATGTTTTTTTGTCAAATTAATTCAGCGAGACGGCGCGAGATGACACTATTTTGCCGATTTGCATTAAAAATCAAAGCCCGAACGCCGACAAGGAGTCACGGTAATGGAGCCGACGCCGAGCAGACTTCCATTTTTAGACTGGGAGGAAAATGGTGCTCAGACGGGTGGCTGGAAAAAAGAAGGGGTAAAGGATGCAGATGCCATAAACAAGTTTCATGCTCCAAAATATGGCTCTTACACATTTAGCCATGTTTCATTTCTCACGTCAGAACAGTTTTTTTTCTTTCCCCTCAGAGACACGCAGTAGGGCTCCCATTCCGGTTCAGACGTTATGATATGCACTGTTAAGTAACATTGACACCATCTACTTTGGTGATTATCCTGCTGAGGCGGCTGGCATCAACACAAATGGGAACAACTGCGGATTTTCGCCCAGAGCAGGAAGGAGAACGCGGCTCCTCTTCAGAGACCGTCAATGGCTGTCTGACTGATTTCTGCACCTGTGTCACGGCGAACAATCACACAAAGAGAAAATATCTCCATAAATGTTGCGTTTGAAGCCACGCGTGTCATTCTGATGTGAAAGCAACGCGGAGCTGAAGTCTCCAAATACTCTCCCTCAATGGTAACTAAAATAGAAAGCACTGCAACAGTCATTCGCCCAATGTTCAGCTTTTTTTGACCGTTCCTCTCCCGTTTTACAGCATTTAACGATTCCTTAGGTAAGGAGAAAATAAAAACACTGTTGGCAGCCGCAAGGGACAGTGGCAGAGTTTAATCGTGGATCTTTATTTAGAGTTAATTCCGTTTGGAATTTCTGATTTTCTCCCCCTGCGCAACCTTTAGAAATGTTCCTTCAATAACCCGAGCAGCTCTGTACCAGTTCAGATAATTGCACGTCTGAACGGTCATGACGAAGAGAGTATATGAAGAGGTCGCAGGGTCGAGAAGGCTGTGTTCTTCTCATTTACCAGAACAATTAGCTGTTTCTCTTTTAGAAAAGCGCTGCAGGCAGAGTGCCGTATGGAACACAGATGTGTACTGGGAGACACTGGCCCAGTTCAACTGGTTTCTGTTGAACGAGGTCAGAAACCGACGAACTGAGCCGTGTATTATGATTACAGGCACTCTTCTGACTGGACGAATTATCATCCTCCTGTGATTGATTAATAGACCTGGTTGCCGTGGGTGATGTGATGTAATTAACCTGCAGGATGGAGCGGATTCAGTGTCATGTTTCCACATTCATCTTTTGAGAGTCACTCCTGAAGCCTTTTTCACCAGACCTAAGGTCTGTTGTAGCTGAAGCCCACTCATCTAGCTTATGGTACACATGGCAGCTGTGTTGGCCGTTGTTATCTGCCTGGGCTTCCTGACAATATAATCTGTCCAGCAGAGTGTACAGCCTAAACACAGATCACTAACATACAAACTCCATATTTCTGAGGACCAGCTGGCATTACGACTCTCAGTAAGAATTCCAAACTGTTTTTTTTTAATTGCTAAACTAAAATATTCTCCATCATGTGCAGACATTCATAAAAGATGTAAGAAAGCTATTTGAAACAATGGTTTCCATCACCATGGAAACTTAAAATCCACAATAGCAAGGACGCTCCAGAGAGGGTTTTGATGCCGATATGAGAAGAAAAAAAAACAACCTTTCAGTGAACAATCTTCCTTCGCCCTGCATGCTGTTGGGTCTTGTGAGGGTTTAGCATGTGAGATTTAGCGCCAGATTGCGGAAATGAAAACAGGTTCCCTGAACTGAATGCGTCTCTCCATGACACCCCCGGCTGCTCAGAGCACCAGGGACCGTACAGAGGAGCGTCAAGTAGCTGATGAGTATTCCTCAGGGTCGGGGTTACATGTAGGGTTAATCGCATGTTCATCAGCAAAACAGGCAACATCTCAAGCTAGCTGTGTAATTTCTTCTTCTTGACTCTACACTCGACTCTATATTTAAGAATTGATGTCAAGACGCACAAGAGTCAACAAACTATGATGTAATGTCTATATATTTTTAGATAATTAGACCCGTATAGACACGTTACATGAGATTAGCTTGTTGAACTTAACAAACTCCTACTGACATTCACTTTGGGGTTTACCTTTGCCATCTTCTTCAGACTCGATCTCCCTGAATTTATCTTTTCCCGTCTCTTCGACTGTAAATTCTGCAGCTGGCGGATTTGACTCCATGCCAAAAAGGGAAGATAAAATAATGAATTCAGGGAATCGTCCTCTCGCTCTGTACGGACACCTGCACTCCTGCTCCCCGCTAATGTTTCTGACTCTTCCTGCTGCTTTTTCAGCCCGCTGCAGCTGAATGCAATAATGATGCAAAGGTTAGCGAACCCTCGCCTAGCGTGACGGCGTGCGCCGCACTCAACCACCTACTGAAGGACTCAGAAGGTCAGATCATTTCTCTGATGTGTCATAACGTGCTGCTGTTGCACTGCATGGAAGAAATGGGCAATTTGCAAGTCTTTACCTGCGACGACGAAACAACAAAACCTGCTGCCAGCATTTGGAAAGCAACCCCCCCCTCCCCGCCCACCTCTAACTTCTAAATTAGCCCCCAACGCATTTAAATGAACTCACATAACTATCGATTCCCGGGGTTCATTTTGGCAGAACGGGGACATTTTCCTCTGAGCAAACGCGGTGGAAAATTCCACGCTGCATCAAAAAAGCATGTGCCCGCACTGATCCCGGGGATAAACACATGATTACTAAGGGAGGCGTACCAATGATCGCTCATGCCGGGTCACCCAATCACACGCTCGTGCACGCTGATGACAGCGAGGCTCAAATCTCCTGATCAGAGGAAATTCCACTCGCCCTTCC
The DNA here is from genome assembly GCF_003711565.1 of Takifugu flavidus. Taxonomy (NCBI): domain Eukaryota; kingdom Metazoa; phylum Chordata; class Actinopteri; order Tetraodontiformes; family Tetraodontidae; genus Takifugu; species Takifugu flavidus. The sequence goes on along the minus strand of NC_079523.1, from coordinate 9,353,098 downwards.
ACAGCCGTTCCCGGGCTGTTAGCGTGTTTATTACTGAAATTAATTATACTTCTCTCCTTCTGGAGCTGCCTCCTTCTCCCGTTTGAATGCACAAGTGTGGGAAAGCGATTGCGCCACGGCTTGGGCCCCGGCGAGACCAGGCAGCACCGACATGCAAAGACTTTGCGTTGGATTCCCAGCGGATTGATAGCACCTTCTTACATGTCCGCGCTTTATTTCCCCGTTGCTCGCCGGTAACAGCAAAGGCTTAGGCTCCGTGTAATTCTCCCAGGCTTTAGCAAGTCTCATTTCTGGCCTTGGATTGAATAACACACACAAAAAAGAAAAGAAAAAAATGGGAGAAAAGGGGGCTGCAGATGCACGGTGTATTTGCATCAGGATTGTTTAATATTTCTCTGTCAAGTGTCATTCATTTTGCACTCGTTTCAGAGTTTCGTATCAGTAATGAGGAACGGAGGACAGAGGAGAGCTGAATCTGGACCAAAATGTATCAGGCCTCTTTCCTTTTTTCAGAAACGACAAAAGAACAATTAAAAGCGGCGCCGTCCCTGTTTCATGTCTGGGATAAATTATGCAGTATATGAGATGCTGCAGGTTGGTAGGAGCGACGAGCGCAGGCATTTTAATTGCTCGGCTGCTCTAAATACACCGTGATCTCATGACAGTATAGCATAACGGCGGTTTTTACATTTAAACCATTTAGCCAGTTCATTTAACACCCACAGTTTAATTAGCTTTTGTCAGGAACATCTGCAAATGTCGCCGATTCCACCGCATCTTTTTGACGCTTTGAAAGCGGACACATTTTCCTGTGATTCAGTACCCCTCTAATCATCTCGGGAGTGTTTTCTCACTTTAGTGGGCAGTTAGCTGGGATCTGACGGACTACATTAAAGCCGCGGCTGTGGCTGGATAACACTTTGACACGTGTGACACTAATTGTGGGGATGATTAGCGAGCAAGGTTGCGTGATTCCTTTCATCAAGCCTGTTTCTGTGGAGATGCATGTATACATCTATGAACCATTTGTGACTCGTTGTTTTTACAAAGGAAATAGGCAAATATAGCATCATCCATCACTGGATTCTTCCCCCCCCCCCCACCAGACAAGGTGAGCTAACATCTGTGTGGGCAGTTTCCTGGACTTTGGGGAAAAACTCTGCTGCTGCTTGATTTTGAATAATTCACTCCCGATACCAGGTACTGAAAGTTGCATTTAGAGCTACATTATTATGCTGCTGTTGTAATTATTCATGGCCAAACGTACATGTCAGAGCCAAGCGTCACATGCAGCTCACCACTTGAGGGAGGATTTATGCATAGCATGTGAATCCCGTTTTTAATGGCAATTTGCATGCTAATTTAATATCCTGTGGTTCCGGGTTAGTCACTTGACCTAAACTTTCGTTAGGATTGTTCCAATTAAGGAGATGGTGAGTTCACATTATTTGCATCATGTCGATAATCATTAATATGTAAAAAGAAAATCTCCTGCAGCTTTTAGAATTAGAACAGGACATGCAAAATAAAAGGGCGCCGGGGCGTCTGCAATGAGTCGCTGCTCATTCAAATTGTCATTTGAAGTTCAGCTCGTTTAAAATTTGAAGACAGTCCCGCACTTGGGCATCTTAAGAGCAGACTGACTGATGAGGCTGATCTGGCAGCCGCTCTGCAGAGGCTCTGTCTAGTCGCTGGAGCTGCTTGGCATCGCCGAGGCTGTTTGCTGAAGTAAACAGTGATATAATACCAAGAGCAGCCTTTAGGCTTTCGTGGGGACTTTGATCATATAGCAACATACAGGATGAGCCATCCCAGGTCTGTTTGCAGAGCCCCCCCCTTCCCGACAGTTGTCATCTGCTCCATCAAACAACACAGACGTGTGTGAACACACAGCCCGAAGAACGCGCTACACATTTGTCGTCCCGTGTTAAGGAGGGAATGATGCTGACAATGAATATAAATGAGCAGCATTTATTCCTGACGTGCAAATAATAGATTTTCCGCGGCGCGGCGATAAACATAGCTGACCGTGTTTAGGCATCAAATCAAAGCGAAGGGATTGTTCTGATGATTTCCTCCTTTTGCTGTTTTCAGAAGCACCTCTGTTGTCTTTGACGTGCCTTTCTGGGAGAGGAAACACGAGTGTTGGAATTCGCAAACGGTCCAAGAATTGGAATGAATTCAACAAGCTAAAAGCAAAGATTCCGACTGACCTTAGTTTTAGACGAGAGAAATGGTGCGTTTTTCTTTCTGCTTCATATAGGTGAGCGGGGACATCCTGTCTGCCCCCCAGACACCATTTTTCCCTTCCCAACAGAAGTTTAAGGAGGAAAAAAGGAAAAAGAAGAAATTTAAAAGCCAGGAATAGTGTCAGCTACTGAGATCGCTGTGGATTTTGTGTTCTTTGGTCCCAATCCACTGAGGAACATATTGTATTGACTGCATGGATCTAAACTACAGATGCTGTCTGATATTTAGACAAATATTCCTCCAGAAATTCTCAAAAAGAAAAAAAAAACTCCATCAGAGGTTTTAAGTATCACAAACCGATGTTGTCTTGCTCGTCATGTGCCCGATTGTTAAACCCCAGCGTGAAATCTGGGCCCGTTTGCTAGCTCAGGGGTTAGCATATTTGCCTCACAGCAAGAACAGTCCTGGGGGTCAAGACGCTTGGATTTCCACCACACGGCTGCCCGATTTTTCTCTTCTTCACGCCTCCCCCAAGAGGCAGCCTCTTTGCCAGCGAACAAAGGTCTGGCCCAAGAAGTGGACCAGTTCAAGTGATGCTTGATGCTCATCGGGATGCTCATCAAATTTCCCAGCTGCCATTAAACTAATTGTTCATAAGGTGGCGTGTGGATGTGTTGCAGCCTTGTATATTTGTTTATCATAAAGTCACGACGGCGTTCCGTAAGGACAGCTGGGAATTTCCTCATGCGGGCAAACCAGTGACAGACAGCTACTTCTGCCTCGCATCATCCAGAAAAATGGATGCAGATGCAGAGCTACGCCCCAGCACCAGAGGATGGTCCAGCACCAGAGGATGGTCCCAGCACCAGAGGATGGTCCCAGCACCAGAGGATGGTCCCACACCAGAGGATGGTCCCAGCACCAGAGGACGGTCCCACACCAGAGGATGGTCCCAGCACCAGAGGATAGTCCCAGCACCAGAGGATGGTCCCAGCACCAGAGGATGGTCCAGCACCAGAGGATGGTCCCAGCACCAGAGGATGGTCCCAGCACCAGAGGATGGTCCCAGCACCAGAGGATAGTCCCAGCACCAGAGGATGGTCCCAGCACCAGAGGATGGTCCAGCACCAGAGGATGGTCCCGCACCAGAGGATGGTCCCAGCACCAGAGGATGGTCCCAGCACCAGAGGATGGTCCCAGCACCAGAGGATAGTCCCAGCACCAGAGGATGGTCCCAGCACCAGAGGATGGTCCCAGCACCAGAGGACGGTCCAGCACCAGAGGACGGTCCCAGCACCAGAGGATGGTCCCGCACCAGAGGACGGTCCCAGCACCAGAGGACGGTCCCAGCACCAGAGGACGGTCCCAGCACCAGAGGATGGTCCCAGCACCAGCCCTCGCATAAATAAGAGAGGGTGGGAAAAACAACCCAGCCCAATTTTCCTTCTTTTGTTGAAGGCGGTTCGGCCAGCAGACCCCTGAGGAGTGTTAAAGATGGAAGAAACTGGGGGGCGGTGGGGGGGGGGCAGCCGCAACAGCCCGGCCTCGTTCTGAAGACAGGGAACACATTACTCTATACTGCACCTTCCATTTGCCCAGAGAACTGCGATGCATCACAGTGAACGGCGCACACGCTCACCTCTAATGAGGACGGTGCGGCCGGAGACCTGCACAACACGACCGGCAGGCGCGAGGTCGCTGTTGTTGCCTGAGCAGATTTTGCCGTATCCCGACCACGGGGGGCGGCAGCCCGGGCTGATGCTGGTGCCTCCGTGCCCTATTGTGTGTGTGTGACCACCTCGGGATCCTTCAACAATCCGTGGACATCAAAACGCACAAAGTAGACCCAGTTAGAGTCAGGACTGTGACGACGGGGTTTGATAACAGCCTGGCAGAAGTGTCGAGGCTGTTTGGAAGCCGAGGACAGTGTCGATGAAAACACAGATGCTGTCAGCAGCTACACCGACTGGCTCCCGTCCATCATTTTGCATCAGAAGCCCTTGTTCGCTGCAGATATATGCAGAAAGATCAGAAACGCTGCACAGCTTTCAAGTCTGAAGACATTGTTGAAAACAGGCAGGCCCGATCCCAGCTCCGAGTATCCACCGGGGCAGCCAAGAGGACGTATACCCGGAGACTTGAGAGCTGCTGCAGGGGAGCACGAGAAAGTTGTGGCAGGGGACCAAGTCAATTACCAACTACAGGAAGGATGTAAACAGAGCTGTGATCCAAGGAGGCTTTCTGCCAGGCAACCTTGACAGCATCCGACCGACACAACAGAGACATCGCCTTAAAGGCTCCCTGTGTTTAGACGGGACTGTCCCCCCGGGGACACGTGCTGGTTCCCAGAGGTACGTGGTCTCCACCGCTAGGCTGCTGTGCAGAGAACGCAGACTCCTCTGAAACATCCCACGCACCTCCGTCACCGTCTTTAACTCCATCACAAGGGTCTGGAAAAGCAATCGCAACACACCAAGTGGTCAGGCCGCTAAACCAGCAGCTAGGCCAGGAGCCGCCCCCCAACTAGACACCGGAACCCAGACGTGAGGGGGTGAGGAGCCCCGAAATCGCACACGACTGCGCCTCCACCCAGGACAATAACATCATCATTATGTGTGAATGACACAACCATCCTTGACCTCATGGGAGGGGAGGACCAGTCATTACAGGGCCCCTGCTATGGGGAGGATAATGACCTTGTTCTTCAAAGACAAAGCAAAGAACTCATTCTGGACTTCCAGAGGATGGTCCTTCCGTACTCTGTGACCTCACCATTACGGGGAATGAGGTAGTGCAGAATGAGAGCTATCAGTTGCTTGGCCTTCGCAGCTTGGAGAACCTCTCCTGGGATTGAAATTCCCCCACCTGCACCAGCATGAGGACTTGTTGGCAGCCTCCTCATCAGCGGCACCAGCGAGGGAGCGGGGAGCCGTTAAAGAAATGCTCATCATCTCCGGCCTTCAGAAGCACCGTCCTCACCCGGCGCTGCAGGGCTAAAGCACAGAGCTCTCGGAGGGGGTGGGTGGGTGCTGGTTACAACCTGAGGCAAGGCAGCACCGCGTGCACCGGCGCTCACAAGGCCAGCTTTAACATCTACATCCCCCCCACCCCCCACCTAGTGGCACTGCACATTAAGGGTGGAAAATATCTCTTTCCACAACCCGGTCACACTCTGAATGCCCCCTCCCCCACACCTCCATCCACCCGCCGTTTAATACAGCAGACAAAAACGACTGTCTTTTGTTTTTATGTTTAATGTGGACTTATTTCATTCAATTTTATTCCCATTATGCATATTTGCAGGAGGTGTCCCCTCCAGGCTGCTCTCACTTCCACCGCCGCTCCTTCTTGCGCTCGGCCCCCCTTTTGTTTACTAAGTCAACTCCATGACAGGCTCCCCGGATTGTTCCTCTTCCCGCTGCCCTGATATTGCCTTCCATACTTCACATGCATATTGATACGCGCGGCCCCAGCGTTTGATTGAAGGAAAGCAGAAGAAATGAAAGCAGACCGGCGCACCGCCGGGACTGTGCCCACGAGCGCCATACATCACGTTGCTCATTTTTCCCAGCCATAAATCATTTAATGGCAGGGAAAAGAGAAGATAGCGCACGGCTGTACGCATAAACACCCGGCTTCACTCCGGTCAGGGTTTCTTTTTTCTCTCTCTCTCTTGTTCGGACTCCCTCTCGGGGTCTGCGCTGGCGGAAGACCTCCCAGGAGCCCTTGGATGTGCATGTCCACCCTAATGTTTCATCTCAGGCAACCTGCCCCCCCCCCCCCCAGCCCCAGGTCCTGCAGAGGGGGGAGCCTCTGTGAACTGGTTAACCTCTAACCCCATCACCTCCTCCACGTGCACCTATCAGCAAAGAGGGAACAAAGTGTTTCCAGTTCCGAACGCACCACTTTTGATCCCCCCACCGAGCTGCCATAGGAAAACCGAGGGAAGCAATTATCTTTGTACCTGATAACTGTTTTCCACCGAGCAGAAGGACGCTCGTCTCGAGCAGCTTACAAGCCGGATCCGGGTCTGACATCGGCAGGTGTTGCGAGCTGCCGGGGTGAAAATGGCTGCGGTGGAGCTCAAAAAGCGGCAGATGGAGGGAGGTTTGAGTGATTTTCCAGCGTGATTATGTGGCCGCCGGTGAGGAAGGGGATCGGAGAAACCTGTTCTGAGCTTTCTTTTGACGTAAACACGCCACTACTTCCATGCTGGTTGGAGCGCCGCAATGTAATTATGCATAAGGCGAGCGGGGAGAGGGGCGGGGGGGAAGCTGCTGTGCAGCTGCTCAGATTTAGATCATTACTTTTAGTTATGACAGGATGATGTGGCGATAATTTCACAATCATGTCCCGTCAATATGAAGCCGATAACTGTAAAGATCAGCATTTTAATGATGCGCTTTAATGATGATTTATTATGAGCCTATTTATTTATTTTTTCCACCAGGACTGTCGAGGTTACACATATTTAATTAGGTCAGAAATCCAGAAGTGAAAGCATGTTGAGATCCTCGGTCTGTTTGGGATTCATTAGGAGAGGTCGTTGTCATTGACTCTCCTTAACCCAGTTTAATTAAGAGAAAAACATGTTTATCTTTGCTTTAAAAAGCCTCAACTTTTGCAGTACAAACAGCCGAGTGAGAAATAATTTAATAATACCGCGACGTTCTGCTTGACTGAAAGGCCATCGTGGGCGCGGGCGTGCTATCTGATTAGTATGCATAAAAAAGAGACTTCTTCTTCCTCACCTTCGGATTAATTGTTTGCTACAGTAATGACTTTGACCTCCGCTGCTGAGTTCTAAATTATGCAAACTCCTTTTGCATCTGTGCTGCAGGACAAACTGGTTGAAGGTGTTGAGAACTGTTGTCAGAGCTGTGAAAGAAGCAGGAAGCCAGAGAAAAAATGAGATATTGCTCTTGCTAATAACAGCATCGGCAGACATGCTGCTGTCCGTGGCTCCTCGTCCGTAGTGCTCAGTGTAATATAGGCTATTTATGTGTAATGTCAATATTACACAACTTTTTCGTAGTTGTTTTAAGTGAGACAAATAAAAACATGATGAGTGCTCCAGAAAATTTGCATTGGATTGTTAAAAAAAATTCCATCTCTGCATTATTTATGACAGAGATGGGAAGATTTGCCCTCAGTTGCCCTCAGAAACACTGATGTGCTGGAGGGGGGGGGCACTTTGCTTATTACCATGGTAAAACCCGGGTTTTGTATCCATCACACGCACATTGTTCCAGATAATCTGCAATATTTATCTTCACTGCCAACTTTCCAACAGACTCATATTGTGAAACCCATCCTGATGACTAACGCTGGGGAGAAAATAAAAAAACGAATACCGCGCCGGTGCATCCGTTAGCAGGCAACCTTGGCAACAATGGGCTTTTGTTCTTCTTCCAGAGGAAAAAAAATCATTTGTCTGATCCAGCTGTGAAATTTTCCCAGTGTTACAACTTGCCATTCTGCAGTGTGCGGCGGTGACTGAGCAGCTCGGAGTGCAAATCAAAGGTCACAGCAGCGGGAAGAGTACGGCGAGGACAGAATGGCAAGTGGGGCTCACATGTTAGATAAGGCAGATTTGTGTGCATCCAAAACATTTAACAATACAATTAATTTAAATCCAAATATGTAATGCACTGTGGGGGTACAATAGAGGCTAGAAATCGCATTTAACCTACATAAAATTGACATAATAACATCATTTAATGGCGGCTACAGGAACGGTGCAGCTATAGTAAATAAACCGGTGCGGATCAGCGGGATTTTCCTACCTATATTGCTAAAGTTCCACAGAGACCTATGAAAACGTAGCTATTGCAACATGTTCGCAGAAATCCTCCCGTCATTTGGGGGGGGTTAAGCCTCGGCTGTGCTATCAGTCGCCGTGGTAGGGATGTGAGATTGGTCTTTTCTGTCACGGCGCATTGAAAGGTGCGGCAGCGCACGGGGCTTTCTGTCTCCGCCGAGAGCAGATAACAATCAGCAGATACCACGGCGCATTCAGGCACTGCGACAATGTCAGCGGCGGCCCCTTTCAGCCAGCGATTAGCATAGGTTTGGCCATGTGGCTAATGTCATTTCAATGTGTATTTCAATGACAATGCTCATATACTGCACTCATTACTATTCCAAGGCTGAGACAAAGGGGCCAGGCAGCAAATTCAGGAGAGCAGGACAGTGGACAGAATGCTAAAAGCAGCACACCTGTCCGCAGCATCAGCCCAGACGACGCCCGAGCCGTCCTCGGAATCATCGTCTCACCTTAAGATGCGCACGCACCGCCGCCCGATGAATGATGGAGTGATGGCGGCTGGTCTATTGTTCTGTGGGAGCCGTTCTCCAAACAGACAGAGAACAAAAAAACAAACGGCAGAATGGACAACAAGGGAGCAACGCTGCAGCGGAGAGGGTGAGAAGCTGGGGTGGAACAGCACAACACAACTGTTAAAGTGGCTCCAAAAGTCCTGAGCAAAGCTAAAGAACTCTGTCCAAAGGTGCAACTGGGTAGTTGTTTGAACCTTAAGAGAGGGGCAAGACGAGTGTAATGTGAAATAAAGCGCCCCATGAGACACTAAGAAGTGTAGGTTAAAGTCATTTCTGCAGGGAGGAGTTTTCATTTCAGTCGAGCTCTGCAAGTGATGAGCAGGTGCCAGCCTGCTTTTAAAACCCCTCACCGAATGTGTGTAACAGCCTTTTGTCGCTCATCTTTCATTACAGCAATCTGGAGTACACATGTGGGTGTTTGTGATCGATCCGGTTAAGAATTCAGATCATTTGACAGCCCTTGCTATTATGGGAAAGATGGAAGGATCGTTATGGAATGCCATTTTAAGTCCTTTTTAAGGTGAAAATAAGGGTAATTACCGCTAAACTGTCGCTATAACAGATGTTGACAGGTAATTTGACAGAAGGCCTTTTCAAGTCTATTAAGCACCGCAGAAGCTTGTGAAGACAACGGTAGCTGCATCTTGGGAGTGTTGCCACTGCTAACTCTCAGCTATGTGCCAATCGGCTTGACATTTTACCCCAAACAGATGTTAAAGCGGGTCGGACGCAGCTGCTACGCTTGCTAAAGAAATACTAAATAAATAATCCCGCAAAGTCCCGGCTGCTCGGTCCAACATTTTACAGTACTTTGCAAATCTGCTGTCACCACTGTGGAGTGGCGTTCCCCAGGGAGAGACGCAACCTCTTAGTTATAATGATAGAGTGAATGGATGTGGCCAAATGTATACATTATTTTATATTCTCCACATTTCCAGGGGACATATTAGCTGCAAATTGTGTCGTCCGATCAGCGTCCCAGTTCTCCGCGTAATGGATTTCCCATTCCCACCTCTCGGAAGTTCCTGGTGTGATTTGACGCTGAGCTGCTCCTGGGATCCTCGCCCGGCATGGGAACACGCCCATGACGACAAAGGCAGTGGATTAGCCGTGGTTGCCATGGAAATAAGGGGTCAGCAAGCGAGGTGGTGGCACTCAAGTGCACATGAATCAAAAACAGCAAGGCTTCTTTCCGGGTGAACTTTCGAGGTGCCTCCTTATTTTTTTTGCATTTCCCGATAGGAACGGAAAAGTCCTGAAAGCCTCGGAGTGGCTGAGACCGAGTTGGAGATCAGCCACAAATTGCCCCCACACTCCAAAGAACAGGATAAAAGAGCGCACAGCGGTTGGGTCTCATCTCTTTTAAGCTTGTGGTCACCATCGCTGCACTTTCCACAATTATTTTTAATTTGGTGTTTTTCCAGACAGACAACCCCCCCCCCCCCACCCCTTCCCTTAAAAAGAACCCTTTTTAAGTCTCTGAATCGGGGATTACTGGCTGCCTGAGACACCGCCGGCCGCATGCCGTTTGCCTCATGTTGAATTTCGTCACACTCCCACCTGTTCTGATCACCTGTGCCACTTTAACCCCCCCCACCCCCCCTCGGGTGCTATTATAGCCACTTCGTTGACTACTGAGTGCCTTTTTGGATGAAAGAATCCATTATTCGGTTCCTTGTTTGAGTCATTCACTCTGCTGGTTTGCCTGAATTCCACCTGCTCCCTTTTATTAGAGAGGAGAAACTCCACAAATGCTGCCGCAGGTGTTTGACGGAAGATTTCAGCTCCAGTTCTTAACTTCTCAACAATCTTAAAGCTCTTCCATCTGCCGGTGAGCATGCTCTGTGGGTCCAGTCCCAGCAGGAGATGTAACAGACACCAAGCAGAGAGTTGGTGAAATTGAAAGCATAATTTAGTGAATTTGGAAAAACAACAACAAGTATTTCAAATACAAAGGGGTTTTTTGTTAGGTTTAATATAACACAAAAATACAGTGCACCTCCTGACTACCTTTTCACGTCCCCTGGTAATAATTTAAAAGATGGTAAATGGACAGAGTCTAGTCCCGACTAGCATAACTAGCATGTAAGCGCAGAGAAAAATCTTCTTCAAATGAAGTTTTCACTCGCACTGGGAATTCAAATATTCCTTTTTGCTGAAGGCAACCCCCAGGACAGGAGTTCATAGACGGGGAGTCGGTGCTTTCACTGCCTGTGAAACCAGCCTTTTTTGTTTATGTGTGTAAATCAGGGTTTCCGTATCAAAAACGGTGCGGATTCATAATGAAAAGCTTTGGTCCAGGTCCGAGCAGTAAGCCAGTTATCTCGCTGGTTCATTATGTTCCCGAGCCTCACTTCCTACTGATTTTTCACCGGGGTTTGTCTGCGGGCTCTTCCTCCCGCTCGTCTTAACCTTTTAAATCACATTAGCTCCCCGGCTTAATTGAGCCGACTCCCGCCAGTGTCGAAGCCCAATCTGCACCTTCTGATTTAATCAGCTGCTGAGTTGAGCAGCACCGCTAACGTGACAAGATGCTAGCAAATGATATCTGTGTCCTTCGTCATTACCGTCATTCCTTTCTGTATTTGGGAGAGCAAAAGATACTATACCTGGGCCTAAATCCAATCCCTGAGGCCCTCCCAAAGTCAAATAAAGAGTTAGAAGGTAACCTTATATGTGTCACACAGAGGAGATGTTCTCTTTGGTCTGATCTGGAAACAAAAAAATGTTGACAGCTGTCTTCTTGTGTGCGAATGGTGTCGATAAAGTCGACTGTTGCTCAGGTGGTGGAGTGCTCGCTCGAGAGTTGAAAGATTGTTGTTTCAATCCAAGGCCTCTAAAATCTACAAGCTGAAGTGTCCTTCAGCAGGGCGACGTGCACGAGAGGTTCTTTCTCTCGATGAGCACGTCGGCGTCCTGTGAGGTCATCGCCGTCGCCGGCGTGTAAACGGGGGCGCGAGCGGGTGAATGCGAATATGGCCAGAGCCTCGACGCCGTCTCCCGATAATCCTGCATCTCAGGAGTCTAAACTGCGATAATCCCGCTGGTTTTTTTTCTCAGAGCGCGCACCACGACACGCCGCCAAAGCCCAGACAGGAGGTCAATTCTTTCTCAAAAATAAGCTGTGAATGGTGTCAAAAGAGAATTAAGAGATGAAAAGGCTCCGCGTGGCGTCTGCGGAGTCAGCGGCGAGACGCTCGTGGGCATAAATCAGCCTTTGCTCGCAGACGCTGTTGCTGCAACATAGTGTTGGAAATGACAACTGTGTCCAAGATGATCCCATTAGGCCCGCAAAATTTGTATTGTGTATTAATCTTCATATTTTATACATCAAAATTCTAAACTGGACCCTGTAGTGTTGAGCCCCCCCCTCCCCCAGAGTGAAACGAGCCTCTTTGTGTCCCTGCTGTCTTGCTCGTTGCATCTCTATCTCTTATTTTTTTGTGGGGTGAAATGTTGAAAGAATGACAAAGAAGGAAATATGAAAGGAGCCGTCTCATCAAACAGGGGCTGGCCCTCGTCACTCACTTCAAGGCGAGGGTCCGAGGAGCCGGTTCTGGTGCACTCATGCGTCTGTCTGCTGCGCCTAACTGTGTCACAGGCTGCACCAAAAACACAAGAACCCGCCAGTAACGGGTTTGGTGAAGGACACGAGCGTATTTCCGTCTGTTTATCAGTGGCTTCCTTAGAAGGCTTTAAACAAGGAGCGCCTATTAGAAAAGCAATGGTTTTAAAGGAGGATCAAACCGGTTTAATCAGCTTCACATCAAGGCAGCTGTAAAACACTCACATAGATGCTGTTTCACAGAAGTCCGATAAGGCAGCAGAATAAAACTGATTAAAGGTGCATTGATGTGAGTGAAGAACATTCCAGATGGAGGATTAGGCCAGTTCCCAGCAGCTAACTGGGAGCCTTTAATGATAGTCCGAGTCCGCTTGACCACACAGCTGTTTCCAAACAATGTCACAAACCCGCAGGATCACATCTGAGCCTGTCGTTTCGCCTTATCTCCATCTCCAGCGCTGCGTTCTGCTCCTCATCAGCGCCAGCTCCAGGCAGAAGGAAGCGGCTCGTCCTGGACGGCGCAGTCAGGCCTGCGTTCAGGAAAACGGTTTGTTCTCATTTTCATCTGACGCTCAAAGGCGTGCAGGGCAGAGGAGGAGCGAGGACTGCAGGACTGTTATCTACACCTTTGTGTTACGGGGAGACAACGGGGGCCCCGCCAGAGCCTGGCAGCCCTGCACCCGTGGGGCCGGTGGAGGCCACGTTCCTGATCAAAACCAGCCTGCATCGTAGTCGTGGGAAGGCGGGAAGAAGGCGAGCTGCTTTTCCACCCACAGAGAAGATATCCACAGAGGGCAGGACAGGTATAAACCTTTAATGTTTCTTTCCAAGGAAGAGATGCCTTAACAGCATAAAAATCTATTTCTTTTGACCGCTGAAATGAAGTGAAAGTTGTCTCACAGTAAACTTATATTATTCCAACTACAATGATAACGGTTCTGTTTGTAAAGCCCAAAAATCTTACTGGGAAAAGACCCAAAGGCAGAAGATTGTTACCGCATTCCATATAAATCCTAAATGATTCATTCCTATATCATACAGAATACTGATTAAGATATGCATTATTAAGTCCTGGCTGTTAAGAGCTCGCTATCTCATTCCTCGTATCTTTCTCTTGTTTTGATCTTTATCTGTCAGATATGCTTTGTTTGTTTAGTGTAAACGCTCATTAAACCCTCACTTAGACATTATATCCACGCTCTGCTGATGGTCACGCAGATTAAACCATAAATTCCCCCCCAAATAAATAAAAAAATAGCATGAGCTCTGAACAAATGCTTTGATGTAATTAAACCAACGTCGGTGTGAAGAGTTTGGGAAAAGTGGACGTACGAGGTGTGTGTGTAGAGTTGTGAAAATACATTTAGTACCACAGCCCGTTAAATAATACATGACTGAGAATAAAGGGGAATTAGAAAGAATCAGGAATCAAACAGAAAGTGCTTTTTTTGATTCAGTGTCTTGTAGGGAAAAACAAACACCATCATGCTTTGACTTCAGCTACTGCCTGATGCTTTTTTAATAAAGTCTTTGACGACCAGCTCAGACCAGGGGGACTAAACGACAAATGAGCTAGGTTAATGTTAACGGCAGAGGCCACCATCGGATGTTAATCCAAATCTAAATGTCTCAATGGACAAACAAGTCATCGCTATGTTCAGTGTGCTAATGTGGGTCATTTGGAGATCAAATACTTGCGAAAACTCAATCACGCCCATGAAGGAATAAATACGCACCGGCCTCTGTGTGAAAGATCCAATTATACCTCTGTCATTATTTACTTTACGCGTTCGTGTTTGTCCAAATTGCTGTATGAGCGGTCACACAGAGGGCTGCGATGGAAGCTGTTTTAATGAGGTATTTTGGCTAAAAACTCCTCCGGACTTCATCTGAGACTTGATGCATCAATGCAAACAAATTTGCAGACAAGAAAAAAAAACAACCAGCATTTAATCAAAGAATTCCTCTCTGCAAGAAGCCAGGAAGGGATAAAATTCTGGAAAGCCAAAAAGAGCTCTGAATATGATGTGGCTGGTGAATTTTTTTAGACGGCTCCGGCATGTTGGTGAGGTGACCACGAGGCAGAGAGGTCCCGAGTGTGAATACAGGTCAGTCGGTGCAGGCGTAAATGACAATTATAGTAATTACCACCAACTATAAAAAGCAGGACATTAGCAGATGTTAGCAGGTTCTTCGGGTATACGTTAGCCCTGGAATTAGCCGAACACTTTTGGCCCTCCACGACCTCCTGGGATGGAGTCCAGCCCCCTTCAGGACAGCATTAGATGATGGGTGAGTCCAACAAACATAGAGACCAGCTCGAATTCATCCGTGAAATTCAGCCTTTATTCACCTCCTGAGAACATTGAGCACATCAGACTGTTTGAACTGAACAAATACAGCCTTTAGCGTTCAACCTGAAGCCCTTTTGTTTTTAGTGTTACTTTCCAACCCGAGCACGTTTAACTTGATCTGTCTTTGGTTTAGGGGTTGCTGTGATTTACGGTGTCTGCGGGCCGGCACAAGGTTCCCGATGTTAGCATTCACATCATCAAAAATTCAATTTAGAAGTGACAAAAAAAGGGCACAATTTCACGCATCTTCACCGTGGTTACACTGATTAAAGCAACACCCGGGCTCATTTTTGTGCCATTTGTCTCTGAATTTTGATTTCTGAGGTGCCTGGGGGGACGAGAAGAGGGGGAGGACGGCGTGGATGCAGCTCATTTCTTCAATGACAATGTGACGAAATAAAGATGAGGTAGGGCGAGGCGGCCGCGTGACATTGATTCCAGATCAGTTCGCACTTACAGCAGAAACACGGGCGTAAACGAATTGATCACGGCTGCTCAGAATCCCTCAGCGCCACGGTGAAAACAGCCGCGGCCCGAGTGGGCGGCATCCTTCCCCTCTGCCCCCGTCCTTTTCTGGCATGACGGTGATTATCAGGCATCTGACTCGTCAGCTCTTCCCACCGCTGACCTCCGTGCACGACGACTGGTCAGCATAACTTCAGTGGAAATTACATTCGCTGAAGGTGTTTCATTAGAAGCCACATATTCATTTCCCAGGCCCCTCTGGGTATTGACAGTCTTAAATACCTTCCAAAAAGTTGTTTGGACTTCGTTTTTTATGCTTGTAATACAGCGGGAACAGTTTTTAATTCTTTGCACACAGCACAAAAGACTTTTCTTTGGAACGCAGGTCTCCATCTTTTTCTTCCGATTGCCCTTGAATTTTTACTTAATTTATTCGAAAATTCAATGATACAAGAGTGAACCGGCTTCTGCACGAATATCTAATCATTCACAAGGTGAAACCAGAGACCTCAAAAGTGTCCCTCTTTCACAAGTCCCAATAATAATCAGCACTTACTTACATCACTGATTATGTGTGCGGAAGCCAGGGTCCGCCGGGCATTCAGTCCCACTCCTGTGCACAGACCGAGAAACACGAGACAAACAAGATTAATAATAACCTGCGGCGCACGTCCCCGGGGGCCAGCGGCTAACAACTCTTGACAAAACAGGTTTTCAAAAGGCAGATGGATTGTCTGCAAAAATAAAGGGGATGTGCTTTGGGAGCGTAATGAAGAGAGAGAGAGGGAGAGCGAGCTGGGTGCAGGCTTTATCCCCGGGTCCCCTTTGAGGCAGCTCACAGCAATTAAATCAGAGTGTGACAGTTCCCACAGACAGGCTCCATCTGGGGACAGTGACCACAGATACCAACATATACTAACCAGCCTTTGTTTTATTACAGGAAGAACGCTTTTAATGATCTCAAACAATCCTCCAGCGGTTTGTGACAGCGCCGCCGCTAAAATAAGGACGTGTTGGCTGCTGATAAGATGCATCTTTTATTAAAACTCTGGATTTTTAGAAACCGGAAAATTCACATCAGAGCTTTCAAGCCGCTTCTGCCTCCTTTAGCCTGGAGATGATGGTGGTATCCCCGTGTCTGAACTCACCCCCCTATACTCCATATAGAGCATCCCATGATGCAATGTGAGGAGTCCAACCGAAGCTCCCTAACCAAGCAGTACATCCCATCATCCTTTGCAGCCAGACGTGCCGCTAATCGTGTAACTATATTTAATAATGACGTGACCACTGGATAACAGCTCTTCATTATCTTTAACGAAGTCTCTCTCATCTTGTCTGAGACACAATTTTCTTTGGTAGCACATCAGTCCGGCAATACTGACATCATAAGTTACTTTATAAACGCAAGGGTATGTCAATATAATGAACGCCCGATTTATTTCTCTGGTTTACATCAACCTTCACACCTCACACCCAGCGTCAGTGACAAACAAAAATGGTGGACCGAATAAAAAGAGGAGAAAAAGCACTCCCACCCTTGGACTTGGGGACCCTATAAAAGAAGGGAAAAACAAGCAAATAATACACTTGCAAGCAGCTGCAGTGTTTCCCATTGAGGCAAAGATGAATGGACACATTATAGGGGTAACATACAGGTTAAATACACAAAGCAGCCCATGAAATACAGAAAAAGCTGAAGGGAAGCAGAGGAACAATGACAAAAGTTTATTTATTGATTTTTTTTATGAAGGTTGGGCGAAATGTGGATTTTTTTTGGAGGCTTTAGGCCCACACCTTTGATCTGCTGCATCTGCATTCACTAGTCAGACGACAATAGCTGCCGTTCATCTGAAAATCACTCCGTAGCTCTGCCTAAACTGTCACTGCTGGGAAACAAGTGCAGCGATTAAAAATACAAATGCAGCGCCTACTGTGTCCGTCTATGTCTCACAGCAGACTGCTGCATGGCTGCAGACGGAAACAGGAAGAAGAGGAAGGCGCAGCAATAACACTGGCGCGACTATTGAAGAGAACATAATGAAGTCGGGGATAAATGTTGGCCATTCAAAATGTTGTCATGTTTGATAAAAAGCCGCTGCTATTCAGCTTTAATGACCTCAAATTACAGTAGCTGGGGATTCTTCGTCAGATCTAGTCAAAAGGACGCCTCCTTGTCAGGGTTTGAAGCTCTAGATTTACTGTATCCCTTTGAGATCAATCAATAAATTCATCAGTGTGCAAATATTGTATTGTGGGTGTAAGTGAGTCCACATAATTATCACTTCCTCCTCACCTTTGTGAAGTGTTTTATTATGTTCGGAGCAGGACTCCCCATTAAAATTCCCTATATCAGAACGGAAGCTGTTAAATAAAACAGTGGCGTGTAGCTGCTATTGTTATCTTCTAACCAGCACGGGCACCAACGTCGTGTCCAGGCAGCTGCCACCGCCGACACCTTCAGTCATGTGACCGGGTCCAAATTAAGCAGGCATGAAGGTGCAGAGGCTCGGCGGTGACACGCCGGGTAAAACTTTATTCAACAGCAAAGTCTGCGCGTGAATATGCAGACGAGACTTATTGAATGCAGCCGCGTGGCTCCGAGCGGGTGTCAGAGTTTATTTTTTGAAAATGAAGATGGCCTCGGACTCGGCGCCCTGAGTGCAGATAGAGCAGGAGGCTTATTAACCTGAGGCATCCGCCATTCAGGGCTGCCTCTCCGCTGCTGAAAGGGGGCCCGGATTGAATTGGTCCACAAGTCGCGCGTTAGTTTCCACAGGTGTCACAATGTTTTCAAAGAGGCTTACAGCCGGCTGGCTTCAAGGGACCGTCAGCATTGACTGAATTAGCCCGGATTTCAAGGCCTGGCAACAAGCTAATGTTTGAAATTGAAGCAATTGTCTCTAAAAATCACTTTTTATGAGGAGCGATCTGTTTGGAATGTTGCCTTGGTTCCTGAGGTCTTCACCAGCAGTCTGTGGCAGCGGGGCCGCGTACGTGACCATGAAAAGCCGACGGTTGATTTCTGCAGCCATCAGATGACTCGAATGTGATCAACATAACGTGAGAAATGTGATAATTGCGCCGACATTTCTCCCCGGTCCTGTCGGTGCATGTTTATTTTTTTTAAATGTTTTTTACGATAGCAGATTACATCAGTAGACAGCAGATTCTCACGTGCACTTACAAACGAATCTAATCTAATGAAAAGGCGGGATGATGTTATAAAACACAAACGTAGACGTGCGCGCACTTTAATTGGATTTATTTCGCTCATTTACACCTGTACATTAGTGAAAGAGACGGAACTGTCAGAGGAAGCGATGTTATTATCCCTAAACTAACAGAGGAAATTCAGAATTTGCACTGGATGAATTTACTTTTCGACTGGATTCGGATGTTTGTGCGGCCACGGAGCTTTTATATCGCATCGCCTCGCTGGCATTGGTACTTTATTTAGCACCTTCCGCGATCGGCGACTCGTTCTCAAACCAGGCGCACAAGTCGGATCATATTTATGGTCAGTGGCTGAATTCAAGATAAGCTCAGGAAGGCAAAAAAGAGAAAAGCTGCAGCAGAAGTGGCCTCTTAAACACCACTGCGCTGGAGGAAATACAATCAAGAGGCCTCAGCTTTGGCACAACACGGAAAAGCCGATGAAGTGCCCTCCGGCTTGATCTTTGAGTGGGGGAAGCATGACGTAAGGTCATACTGCTCTGCGTTCTGGAATTTTCGATGGCATCGGCGCTCAGCGTGGGTCCTTGGACGTTTCTAGCCCACTTCACCACTCGTAATGCTTTACATTTCAGGTCCGCAGTGACGCATCGGCACTCGGCAGCAGTTTTGTGTTCGTTATGTTGCTCAAGGACACTTTGACAGAGGTTAACAACTAATCACCTGATCACGCTTCAGCCCCGGCCGCCTTTATGGAAGAAAAACAGACAGCGGCCTCAAAAATAGACTTTCATTGTGCATTTACCAGAAACAAATGTAAAAGAAGAGACTCGGCTGCTGTTAATCTCACAGACATTTCAACATTTAACAGCCGAATCCTCCTCATAAACATGGAAAAACAGCAAGCTTCTCACACACAAAGGTCTGGTGATCGCATTCGTCTTGAAATGTGCCGAGAGTGTAACTTGCAATTTTGGAGTGAGTCACGATTCTCGAGCCTGGCCTTGGTGGAGGCAGAAAGAAGACAGTTAAACTAGAAGTGACCCAAGACTGCACATTCTGATTGACATTAAACACAGCGCTCCAGTGACAGCCTTCGCTGCTTTCTTCAAAGCCCCTGGGGAATAAAAAAAATGTATAAAAAAGGAGAAGATTTTTTTCCTTTGCTAAAGTTTCTTTTGCTCTGGTTTGATTTATGGGAATTGGAGGCGGTGGAAATGCAGAATATCCTCCCAGTATGTGGGACACAGAACAAGGGATGGAAACAGGGGCAATTCTGCATAAATTAGAACAGGTGGTCTCTCGATGCTGGTCTCCATTTCAGAAAATGCTCGCTAATAGCCCAAATTTTTTATTACATGGGTCTGGTGTTTAAATCCAGCCTGGCTGACTTGCTAAAAGTGCACCTGGTTGAGCTGAATTTCAGCCGGAAGTCACACCAAAGCCGCCAACCCTCCCAACTACACCTGTTCACAGCTGAGGCGGCGACGTTCCTGTGGCGAGACATTGTTCTCCTGACACGACGGGTCACGTTCATGATCACAAGTGACTTCTTCTCGCGTGCCAGGCGCCTGCGTGGGGCTTAAACCTGCTGTTTCCGGAAGGCGCAGCTGTAAAAACGGCACATCATTACCTCGGCTCGTCTCCACAGCCGTCGCTCTGCCGACTTTTTCCGGCGCGGATGCGGTGTTGATGTTGTCTTAATAAATGTCTCGTCCTCCGTCGCGCGCCATCATTACGACTCTACCCAGCGAGCGAATGAGTGCTTCACCTGACACAGCCGGCAAAATGATGCTTCAAACACCTCGGCGATCAACTGCGGCCTGTCATTCCGACTTTAAAAATAGTTTTTAAAGGATATTGTGCGCTGCACTATATTAGAATTCATTCCGTGGTGTTAAAATGTCACCGCGTTGAGTTAGCTTTGCCTAGGCAAATTGTCACCTCGTGCTACTAAACAGTCGTCACAACTTTGATATCTGAGGTGCACGTCAAGGCTGGTTGCCAGTCGTGGGATTTTCTTTTTTTCCTGTTTCATGTTCTCTACACCTTTTTTTTTCTCTGTTTGATCTCTCCCCAACCTGTGCCCGCAGCCATGACCACACTGCCGTTCCGCGCTTCTCCAACCTTTCTTCGGAATTACCAGTCCTCGCTTTAGAGAAGACTTAAACTTCCTTTCACCTTTAAAAAAAAAAACAGTTAAAGACCGCTCTCATTCCGTCCTAGTGTCTGAATTCTTGCATCCAGACTGTGGATGCAGCAACTGTGCCCAGACTCAGTGTTTCAGTATTTCACCCGTGCATATTTTTGGAGATTCACCAGGCCAGCTTTATTATTCAAACAAAAAGACTTTGCCACTGTTTCCTCAGACCTTCTCCAGCCTCTCTGAAAAATGTTGGAACAGTTGCACGGACTGAGAGAGAGAGCGAGAGAGTAATGAGACTAGTCAAAAGTTAATTACGTTGTATAAATGGATGCGGGCATAATATGCAAGCGCAGCGTGTGTGCGGCTGCAGGCGAACGTAAAGATGATATAGACTTAAATCTATTTTTTTTCTTTGAATCTCACAAGATGAACGCGGAGAAGAGGAGCAGCTGGGACGAAGCATCCCTTTTTCATCCTTACCACCATCAGGGCATCAGTAACTAACGTGGGCGGCGCGCACAATTAGAGCAGCAGAAGCTTCTGCGAGGGGTTGCAGCTTATTCAAAACATTCTGTTAATAACATTTAATAGCAGACTGCTGTCACATTACCCTTGCCTCGTCTGTTCATACACTCTAGGGCCCGACAGGAGGCAGCCATTTTTGACCTTTCCTCTGAAATGCACAAACACTGTTACACCCATCTGTGGCCTCCAGGGGGCGATATCATCGCCGCACGATCAGAAACGCAAACTGAGTGAAGGGACATTTAATTTGTGGATGAAATCGATGCTTCAGTTTGGCAACAATATGGGGATTTACTGAGGAAACAGTCTGCTCTCCTGTTTAAAGGCACTCTGAGGAGTTTTATGTATAGAGGCAGGCTGATTTAATCGAAGTCGGCATGGTTACAAAGCGGAGATGTTCGCTAACACCATGAAATCCCCCTACTTATCTCAGATCAGCTTCTTCAAGGTCAGCAACGTATTACCGGGTGACAACGACTCTAGCTGGCAACCGACTTACAGACTGTTGTACTTTTTTTGGGGTCCAATTCAAAGCATCTTTTGTATTTTAAAACAAGACCTCTTGTTAATGTTTAATTTATTTCCCCATTGTCGGCAATAAATGAAACATGAGCATGGAAACACGGCTGTGTTTTAAACACATCCGTCTGCTGCCTGCAGGAGTTCTCTTTTCCCGCTGAACTGGAGGGAAATTATTCTCCACCATTTTCAATGGCGTGAATCAGGCTTCATGCTCTCATTTTCTGTTCCCTTCAAAGTATACTCTCACCTCATCCATCCATTCATCCATTGACACCCAGAGACCAGCTGGAGCCTCGCCTCACTCTCATGTTCATGTCTTTGGACTTCAGTGGGGAATTCTGTGACCCACGTTATGTTGTGATGGAGGAAATGCCATTTAGCTTCACTCTGACAATAGCAGAGTGCCACAAACATGCTCATGTAGTGTCTTGTTGTAGCAGGGTAACTGGAACAAAAGAGGAAGTGAATCAACGCCTCAATGTGTTTAAAAGCAGACAGGAGCAGGTGAGTGTGGAGCTGCAACAAAGGAGAAGGCAACGCGGGAAAACACACACCCTCCCTGTGAGTGCTTCCATCAGATGTGTCTCATATTTTCAAGCTTCACCTTTCCTGTTACGCTGTGATTGTCTGACTTGGATAACTATGGCCCTGGGGAGGACTTAAGGTGGTGTCGGCACACAGTGACTTGTGTGTCGGCAGCGGGCAATGGACTGAACTGAACTGCCCTTGAAGTAAACTCACAGTGGCGCTCCGGGCCTCGGAGATATCTATTCCCTCAAGAGATGTCGGCACAAGCAGACCTGCTCTGGGAGGAGATGCTTTGGTGGGTCTGTGGGCAGATGAGTCACTTTGAGGCAGATAGTAGAGCGCCGCCGCGGCTCCAGGGGCTCAGGAATCGTCAAAAGCACGCGTTCTCGAGGCCAGCAAGCCGTGGGAAGGAGGAGGAATGATTTATTTTCTCCTTTTTTTTTCGAAATTTCAGTTCATTTCAATGCAGGAGACCGGTTTTTGAATCTTCCTTTAACGGAGGGGCACAAATTGAAGCTCTGAAACATTTTTTTCTTTCCTCGAGGCAAACACAAAGGTGCGTTTCTCCAGCAGGGCTGATGACAATATGCGGCGGATTATAGTACCACTGACTCACAGATAGTGAGGGAAGATTCTGCCTCCAGTGCAAAATGCCATGCACCAGAAAATGAAAGCATTTACGGACGGCCTTATCTGGCTGTGCATTAGAAATTACTTTTTTTTTTTTTATCTTAGGAAGACTGGGAACACTGATGAACTAAATGCAGCGCATTAGGTCCCTTCTAAGCGAAAGATTACCTGACTCCATTATACAGTAATTTGAAAGTAAGGTAAAAGGTTAATGATTAACCGGGAGGGCGCTGCCTGCGGCCAAAGGTGCCGAGTAGGAAGACAAGAGATTACACTCAAATGTTTCACACTTAAAGGACACTTTCAATGATGACTTCATAGAATGTCTTCCACGTTCTAAATTTTGTAGTTGAATTCAGTTCACAGGCTGGTTACGGTCGGAGGAAGGTTGGCATTCACCTGCCAGTATGGAGACACCTTTCTTGGGGGGTTTACTGTCTCTTGTTCTGAGGTGCTGGTGAGGGAAGAAGTGAGTTTCATTTGTAGCTAATCAGGTCCATAAGGAAGTGCAGGATTTATAATCATCAACATCTCCTTACAAGCAAAACCCTTAAGGACGCGGCGCATTAAAACAGACAGTTACTAAGCAGAAAGGGAACAAATGACTAAACAGGGAGCAGGATGTTGAACATATCACGGTTTAATTTAAGGGGATTTGTAAAGCAACCAGTAATTTAACTCATTAGGGCGGTCACTGAGAGAGAGATGGGGAGTTGGCTGGAAAGACAGAGCTGCGTCATCTACATATAAGTGGGAATGGGTGTATTTATGAAAAAAATGCTGCCTATGGGAAGGGTCCCAGGACAGAGCCTTGGAGCATACCCGTGGTGACATCGAGAAACTGTTATATGCTTTTTAATGTACAGATATCCATCCACGCATGCATGCATCCAGGTTCCTGGAATGTATCCTAGTTACAGAATACGCTACAGACAATTCATCAGATCAGTGGGTGCGCATACAATAAGCACACACACACCTTAGTGTAAGCAGCAGCGTGCACGTGTGGGTGTAAGCCAGAGTTCCACATGTGTGGAGGCAAAAGGATTCTCGGCTGTTGCTGTTATCATAAACAATTCACCTCTCTCACGTGGGCCTTGAGAGAGAACAAATGCCTTCTTTTCGTTCCAAATGTTTCATTCCACATTTTATCCTTTTATAGAGTAAAAGCCCAACTGATATCCTTTATGTGTACATAGGGCGAACATGCAGGTTTGAAATGTTATGATTGTAAACATCCTTTATTTGTGTCGCTGCAATTCACACAACTGGCATTTTTTGGGTGATGTGACGGTGGAACAGCTACGACCGTATTTGGTCTGAAAAGTAAAGGTTATGCTACGGTTCATCCTGCAGCCTGAGCGGGGGGGGGGGGGGGGTGGGGGGAATTCTTCCAACAGAAGTGATTTAAAATTCATACGTTTTAGACTTTAAATACAAAAATCAGTTTTGTCTGTCCGCAGCCATGCGTGTGAGTTATTAGCTGTCATGGGGGTCTGGTACAGCGAGAGCAGGTATATCATTTAGAGATCCATCCTCAGACAGATTAATCAGCGCTCCCCTCAAGCCAGATTTTACTGGATTTGGCTTGAATCTTGGGATGATTCGTTCAGTGACATTGTTGTTTATCTGTGTTCAGGATTATCTTGAATAAATACTATCGAAGTTTGCTATTGTTATTATTTTTTTAAAGCACTAAATCAAGTGTATTTGGGCATTAATATGATTGGTGCAAACTTGAAAACATCTTGTCTCGTTAATGGCGTATCGCTACTAACCAGATCTTCACTAATTGATGTGTTTAGACTGCTGCAAATAAATATTCTTTTTCAAAATAATGACTAAATAATTTGTGATAATAAGTATGGTAACAAGCGCTGATTTATTAACTAATTTCTCATGCTGGGTTCGTTAGTGTTTGCTGCACGCCAGGCTGTGATTTAATAAGGCTGTCTGTCCCAATCAGCATCAGAGCCTTTCTTGCAGTGTGTGTGTGTGTGTGTGGAGGGGGGGGTTAATTAAGAAACTTTCCATGAGCCAAAGTTGATTGATGCTATTTCTGTCTTCAGTGAGTTTAAATCAAGTGTCATAATAATGTGTCATAACTCTGATTAAACAATCCTTAACATCAGAGATGCTTAAATAACTTCTAAAAGAGGAAAAACAATCTTTTGCGGATTTAGAACTTGAATTTTTCTGTTTTGCATAAGAAACCACATTTATTTGATCATCCTCTTTTGCCGTACAAGATGGAGAAAGACTTGAGCAAATACTGCTTTTAACAAATTCGAAACGAAGACACTTCTATTCAATGAATAATAATTGGCTACATTAAAAATGAGCTGTTAGCTGTTGGCTACTATTTCCTCTTCAGTGTTCCCAGTTTCTCATTTGTGCCTCCTTTGTTCCGTTGTTTGACTCCATTCATTCTGCCATATTTTGCTTGTTGTTGTCTCTTGTCCTTCTGCTAAACACGCAGAAGTGCAGGCAGAAAGACGTTAATAAGCTGTAAGCTGTACTTCCGGATGTGGTCTCCCACTGTAGCTAATTAAAAAGGCATCTGTTTGATCTCATAATAGCCTTGCTGCCAGTGACAATGACATAATAACATTTTTTTGGTTAATATGAAGAGAACATTCAACTTGTTGTCGACGGGTGTTATTTTTAGGCAAACAGGGAAATTAGAAATAGCTTACAAATGAATCCGGAGAAAAGAAGCATTGCTAATCAGGGTTCCAACTGGATACTGTTGGACGACGACTCAGTTGGTTCAGCGTGCCAGGAATTTTGCCCACGCACAGTCGAACAGCAACTTGTGAAATTCCATTTACCGTACGTGGTGAATTCCCCACAGGACAAAGTGGGGCTGTGGTGAAACCCACGTGACTCCGGTAGTGGCATCTGTCTCCCTAAGCTAGGACCCATTGTGGGCCTTTGTAGCTATAAATGGTGAAAGTAACTTTTTAAATTCCTATCTTCCTTTCATCTATTAATGTTGCTCCATTTTTCCTAGGCGTTATCATGGAGACTCCATAGAAGAATGTTGCATTAGAAAGAGGTAGTTTCTCATTATCGTCGTAAGAAAGGCGTGGAGGTTCAGTCCCACCCCCACTTCTGGCCTCACGCTCAAATAAAACATCAAAGGCTCGGAGAGAGGCATGATATGTCAAGGATCAAAGGTGATAGAAGCTATGATTTAAAGCAACATGCCACACTCCACTGCTATCATTTAAGGCACGAGCAAGATCTTTGAGTTGGGAAGACGAGCGTCTGTCATGTTGACCAGCCCACAGTAGCGCTGTTCAAAATGTTCAAAAATAAATATCAGGTAAAACAGTTTTCGTACATCATATTCTCAGGTCATTAGGAAAACTTTGGATGGGAAATGAATGCTAACAGAGGTGTGTTTTGGCAGGGAGGAAGTGTGTTTGAGCTTTTCAGTGGGCGGGGAAACAACCCCGTAGCACACTGGAAACTCTGTGGAGGGTCGGCGGCGATACGGAGAGTGAGTTTTCTGACAACTGCCTTTACCCTGTTCTCAACCTCCTTTTTCTCCTTCGGGATTGACACCTTCCCTTCAGAACAACAAAGGACAGTTGTTCCAGGAAAGGCCTGACTGGTCATTGCCGACGAATCATGTGCTTATATTTTATGGAAGAAAAACCCAAACACCGTGTCTGCTGGACCGCGTGGTTTGGAACAGTTACATGATTGCTAATAGCACCATGTTAAAAATCAACCAAAAAATGGAATGTTGCTCTTGACTGACGTAGCAAATCACTTGGATATCAGATTATTATGCTTCACAAACAGAAAACAATTACTCAGAAAGAGCATTCAAAACTAGACATGCCACAAATGACACAAGTAGGCATTTAGTGTCGTTTGCCCTGATGATTGTTACACAACACTCCACAAGTGTTTTAAATGAATTGTTTTGGATGGGATGCACACATCTTTACATGTGACGTCATACATGTTCAGGAACAACCTGAAGTAGAGCGATAGAAAACACAGTGACGGGATTCAGAGCGTGATCACATTCACGTTGCCTTCTGCCCTATTTCCTCTCCCAGGAGTATAATAAAGAAGTTAACGGGTGGGTTTACTGTCTGGAGGGCAGCAGCCACTTGGTCAAGATGCAATTGCCAGAAAATCCAAAGCAGTCTCGTAAGTCAGAGCCAAAGATCCGAAGCCTTTAAGTTCTGTTTTTCGTGCTCAGAGTATCATCATTATTTTTCTCTGCAGTCGGGCTGAGCCAACGATTGTTAGTCCTACAAGTAAACGTTCCACAGGGCAAAGGCTTTTCCATCGAGATTACGTAAGTACATCCGTTAGTGTTTGGTTTGTGCTTTTTGTTTGTTTGTTTGTTTGTTTGTAGACCACTAACTTGTTGACCACTTGTTTAAATGCATCGTTAAGATGCAGATCTTTTGATGAGTTAAGCGTTGGTATTTATCGTTGATACTGAAGAACGCTTGTCTATTTTGGACAAGATCAGCCTGATCTAAATGTTTTTCTCAAGATTAGTTTACGTCTTGCTATTTATATCTGTTCCTTCCTCTCATCTACTGTTCAAAGAATATCCGACAAAGAAAAACAGAAGAAAAGACTGCACTTTTCAACGGTGTATAAAGGACTTTCTGTCAACCTGTTTCATGCTAAGATACCTCTCACTGGGCTGCAAAACAATGTGAGTATGTTTGCAGCTGAACCAGCTTGATGTACATTTA
The DNA here is from genome assembly GCF_003711565.1 of Takifugu flavidus. NCBI lineage: Eukaryota > Metazoa > Chordata > Actinopteri > Tetraodontiformes > Tetraodontidae > Takifugu > Takifugu flavidus. The sequence goes on along the minus strand of NC_079523.1, from coordinate 9,325,927 downwards.
ATATTGAGATTCCCAATCCGTCCGCTGTGTTGTGTGGTCATCCTTGCACGCGCAGTACCCTTCTGACTCTTGTTTCAGTGGTCCGTGTTGCTCATCGACCTCGAATCGCTGGCTGGTGAATTGTTTAAAGGCATCTCTACGCTGGATGCCATCTCTTTATACGCGTCCTGCCAAATCCGAAGGATTTTCACCATGAAATCAGCCGCCTCAGCCGACGGTGATGTCACATGTCCGATGGTTCCCTGTGTCTCCATGTCTGTCTTGTGCTCGAGCATTTCAGGGCTTTGCTGTTTTACTTTATTTTAATGATGTTCCTCACAGGAGAGACCATGGTGAGCTTGATTCCTTGCAGTTATCAGCTCCCACCAAATGTCATCACAACCACGTGCGTGTTGAACATGAAGAATTTGCAGTGTGCGAAGATAAGTAAGAATATTTTCATTAACTTTTCACTCGGATGCATGTGCGCTGCATTACTTAAGAGTTATGTAGCCTCAGCTACATGGAAATATTTGAAGAACTTTTAACATGACAAAAAAGTTTCCAAACAAGCTCGTTGTGGGTCAAGGTATTTAAAAAATTGTGCATGTTTTATATGAAGAGAGCTCTAACGCCTGGGATAATTAAAATGACAAAAGCTAGACAGACAGACCTCTTTTCTCCCCAAATACGCTGGTGCTGCAGGTGTAAATTTATGCATTAACACAAGCTATCAGTCATAAATTAAAAATGACTGTTTTTGATGATGCCTGGGATAATCACTTTTTTTTCCCTTCTGAAATGAAATCCCTCAGATACTCATTTTTGTTTTCATTTGCACGTTACCTGCTCGCCGAGAGCTGCAATTATCTCCTCATATAAAAAGACATGCACCAGTAAACCAGTTCCACCTCCTCTGTGGCCTTTTTTATCAGTGCTTATTTATTTGTTCTGACAGGTTGGTCACCCGGCATTGCCCATAAAGGAGTAGTAGCCACACACAGGAGATAGCATTTCACAATTAGCTTCTACATTATTAGCATAACAGTCTTGATCATAATTAGAATGATTACTATTAAAGTAGACAGACAGTTTATGTGTGACAGAGTTACTTAGTGAATATTGTTGCCTCACCCGCTGGTCTGTCAGAAACTATTAAAAGTAAACTCCAGCTTTTGTTATTTAGCAACATTCAGACAAGTGCATGCTACGCCAAAGACTTTATGTCTCCGTAAAGAGGTTGGAATTTCCACAATTCCTTTTAAACGCTTTTTTAGTTGATAAACTACTATGTACAGTATCATACCCCATTTCTTGTTTGTGGTACATTATTTATGGGTTCGGACCGACTTGTGGTAGCGTGAAATTTGCTCTTTCCCCAAACCTGGGCTCTGTTCTAAGTGTTTAAAGTGCAGTTTGTTCACCGCACTTTGCTCCAAACAAGGTCAAAGAGAGAAAAATGGGTCAGGCAATGGGACTAGCACCACCACGGATCCATTATGTCTACATAATGATATGCAACAAGTTGACATATTTAAATAAGATATTGATTAAGTCAGAGTCTGATTCAAACAGGATCATCTTTCATATCGACCGAGTTTAAAAGCCTCTGATTTATTATGCTAGCCATGTCTGGTAGCTCAAAAATCCCGCAGTACGAGGTGTGTTTTTCACAGATTCCTCCCTTACGCTGAGCTCGCAGCAGCTAATATTCTGTAGATGTGATTTTCTTTTTTGTAGCCATCAAAGTAGTGCTGGGACCCTTTGTGTGTGATAAATTTGGAGCCAGTGAAGTGAAACCTGTGTTGACAATGTGGACACAGGAGAAAATGAGCCACTGCCTGCTCTCTGATCATGTAATAAGTGCTAGCATCAGTAAATCAGGCAAATGGGGAAAAGCACTGATGCCCTGACACTTGATGCAAAAGCATCACCTCACATAGCAACTATTTCTCACGTCATCGGTCGTTTAGAATCTGCGGATCACACTAATCTAAAGTTCAGTGGCCCTTGATTATGAACACAAATGAAACACATTTTCTTTTAACATTTCCACCATTTAACCTCGGGGTTGTTTACCTCCGTGGACTTGACACTCTCTAAATGGTCAGTTGAGTTTGTCTGAACAAATCCATCCATTAACAGTGGTTCACTTTGGGGCATCCTCACTCTCTCCCAGGTCACCACAAGACTCCTAAAGCCGCGGCCGCGTCCACTGCAAAGCCACGACAGCCGGCAAAGGGTAAGGATGAGACACGTGCCTAGATGGATAGAAAGTTGATTTCAGTGTATCTGCTCACTCCGGCCCCCTTTTACTTTAGCCCCCGCTTCCATTTTTATATATACCTACAAGGCTTTGTCATGGCAAAATGAATGTGCATGCTAAAAGCTAATTTATGCTGCTTTTCTCCAGTAATAAGCTCCTTTGCTGCAGCTCTGCCCACAGACAGAAAGAAGTGAGTTCATTAATGGTAATTTGGTGCGTTAAATAAAAGTCATAGGGACATCTCCCTGGCCCGGAGTTTGCCACACAGTGGGCAATTAGAGAAAGTAATTATACTGTCAAGTGGTTCAAATGTGCTCACTCATTCAAATAGAGGTGCCTCTTTCTTTGAGCTCAGTCCCATTGTGGAGTTGGGGGCTCTATTGTCATGCTCTGCAAGCACGAGCACAGGCATACTGGTAATTGGGTTCAGAGTGTGGCGTGGTGAGTGTGGTAAAAAAGCCACCTTAGGTTCTGCTTGAAACATCACCCCTGTGAATTAAATAATGTAGACGTTGAAGTACAGCGGGGTGAAGGGCAAAACGGCCGTTTTGCTCACCCCTCGGCTGCTTTCAGGTTATCGGATCATTTTTAGGTTCATTTGAGGACGAAGCAGCAAAGTTCTGACTCGCTGTAGTTGACGTTGCAGTGCGTTGCGTTGGTCTCAAAGGAAACAAGCAGAGCTGATCTAATTGGACGTAGATATACTTTCTAATTGTCTGTTCCGCCTCTACCGGCGAGCTGCGGCGGCACCGTGGGCTCCTGGCTGCGAGAACTTTACAGCACCTCCAGTGCTCCTGTAGATCCTCAGTCTAATGTACGTAATTCTAATGAAGCTCCACTCGGTTTCTTTATAGTTCAGTCAGGTATCAAGCGGAGCTCCCTCTGAAATCTGACTCATTCCTGAGGTCAGGATATTGGAGGAGCTCGCCCCGCTGCTGGCCTCTACGGCTCCCCAGCAGATGCCCAATTGATTTTAAAATTTCAGAGGCAACTTTTACTGCAGTAAATGTTCCAGACCGAAATTTTGGTCTGCAGACGGAGGCTTTTTAACAGTTAGTGGCCAAATGCTTCTTGCTCTTATGACCACAACACATAGGAACTCTCTAAAAAGGGCAATCGGGGTTTTGGTTTTATTTATCACTGCTTGATTTGTGCATTTTTTAATATCATTATTTTTATTTTAGACGTTCGTGGCCGGCCTACCAAGGAGAGTTTAGTAAGAAGCACTGTCTCCATTAACCTCTGGGAGAACAAGAGTGAAGTGCAGCTCAGGCTCTGTGAGAAGGCGGTCATGCCTCAAACGGACCAAATGAAACGGGAGCAAAGCCAGAAGGAGCGAAAGAACATGGCGACGGGAGACGACCCGGTGGAGACGGACAGGAGACGAGCGTACGAGGCCATTCTGGAGGAAGATTTAATTGGCAGTGACAATGATGAGGTATGTCTGCCCAGCGGAGGAGGCAAAATGTGGCTTCCAAGACCTCACCAAGTATATTGGCCGTCATGGGATTTGATTAATTGTATTGATATTTAATGGTGGAATTAATGCTGCTGACTCAAAGTGCATATTCCACATTTTGGACAGCGTTTAATGGTAACAGTGTGCCATACACCTCACAAATCTTTAGCTATTTAGCACAATTTAATCATACCACTGAAATTTGGATTAAAAAGAACAGCTTTTTTGCTGATTGGGGAGATGAAAGAGAACTGATTGTTACGGTTACGATCTTCAAACCACTGCAAATCCAATGTAGGTAGAAATTGTCCTTACGTGTGGTGTCTTATTGTTTCGGGTCTTGGCTGCGGTGGCGTCTGCTGATTGTAGCGCACTCCTGAAATGAGAGTTGGTACTGATGAGAGCTGGACACTTGTATCTTGAGTAGACAGGTGTAAAACCCTGCCTAGAGCAGGCAGGTGGATCTGACAGCCCGGGCATCTCCTGCTGCTGGGGCGCCGCCGATAGCGCTGTTCTGAGAGATGAGCGGGTTCAATAAATCAGCTGTGGCTTTTTGCCCCCCTCCCTCACTTTGTTTTTCGACGCCACGCTCAGGCCCGGTGTGAGCAACGATTTGGGTTTTTTACAGACGTTTGTGCGGCGCCAGAGAAGAGATTATTGGGAAAGCTGTTTGAGATTGTTAGCTCAGTCGTTAGCATTCGCCAGCACATTCATTGTTTTTCTGAATGACTCTCACAGTATTTTCCCGTACCTCTGTCTGTCTGTCTGCCTGCCTGTCTGTCTGTCTGTCTGCCTGCCTGCCTGCCTGCCTGTCTGCCTGTCTGTCTGTCTGCCTGCCTGCCTGTCTGTCTGTCTGTCTGTCTGCCTGCCTGCCTGCCTGCCTGCCTGCCTGTCTGTCTGTCTGTCTGTCTGTCTGTCTGTCTGTCTGTCTGTCTGTCTGTCTGTCTGCCTGTCTGTCTGTCTGTATCCAGTACCCCATAACTCTGCCGTGAAAGTGCAGTTTAAAAGAAAGGCTAAAATATGGCATTGACAAGCATTCGGCTCATTTGCTGTGACCCTTGACCTGCAGCTCTGGGGGGGCTCTTCCTGCTGACCGTGCACATCAGAGTGAAAGCGGTGACTGCTCAGTAAGGGTGGGGGCAGCATCGTTCTGGTCGGGGTGGAAGTCGAAGGGGTCAAAGTTCAGAGATATACTTAATGAAACCCTGATCCGGAGTGTTCAGATTCACCTTCCAAAAAGATGATGACCTGGAACACACAGTAAAGACTAGCAGGAATCCAAATCCAGGTTTGCACAGCTTGTGACGTTGCACCAGAGAAGCCAGGAGGCTGTAATTGATGCCAAAGGTGCTTCTACTAAGTACCGAAAGGGTCTGAATAATTACACCTCTGAAAATCCTCCTTTCTCTTCCTTTCATTGAAAATGCCTAAAATTTTCTTTTCACTTTGTCATTCTGGAACATTGGACCCGGATTGAGATGTCATTTGATTCTTTTAGATGTGAGAGGTGTGAAAACTGTGTGTCCAGAGTTGCTGTCCCTGATTTTAGAACCAAAAACCCATCACTAAATGAACAAAAGGCCAAAGACCTCTGAACGCTATGAGTCGAGCTACTCTTTTAACTGAAACTGGATTAAACAGCCATGCATGCAGATAACAGGGGGGGCCACAGTTGTCTCGCACTTTGACTGCCGGCTCTGTGTTGAATCCCTCCGGCGCTGCAGACGCGGCGGCACAGACGAGGGACTTGTGGCTACAAAAGCCTCGTGATTTTCATTGAACGTGTCACATTTCTCAGCCCGGAGAAGCAACAAATCATCTTTCAAAATGTTGCGTCAGGATTGCGCCGCTCTTTAAACGATCATTTTCTCTTAAACACAGAGAAATATTTATTGTGTTTTAGAGCGTCGGTCTCTCCGGCTATCAACAATTATCTCTGCAGGGTTTGGGGTCATTAATCTCCAGAGGTGGAAGTTTATGCCTTAAAAAGCGGGCGAGGCGAAGGTAGAGATGAAGGGTGAGGACAAGGCTTGATGGCATGATTAGGTTCCCAGTTTTTCTTTTCGTAGTTGTTGGTGTTTTCCGCCTGCGATTCCAGTTGTAGAAACAATTAGAAACTGTTCTATAGGTTTATTTTTGTCGCTCTGAAACTGGGTCACAGTTGGAATTCATTGCTAGTGCTGTGAAATCAGTCGCCATCTTCAGTCAAGGAGACGCTCAGATCGGCCCCTTTTCCAGCGTGCAGTGATTCCTGTTTGACATTCAGAACAAATGAATAGTATTCATGGTATGTTCCACGTTTGTCTCCTTTCAGGACAGCATGTATTTCACCTTCCAGCTGCCACGAGCTGCTAGCGAATCCACCGTTGCTTCTCCTGGAGGTCCTTATTCTGCTTTGGATATGGAGCTCAAAGACCCGTCTGGATTTCAAGACCTTTACCCACAACCACTCCAGGCCCTCAGCCCGCCTTTGCAGGTTCCAAGAGCGACCGTGACCTCCCCCACGCGCTGCCTCTCACCCGTTCTGGCCTTCCCCAAAAGGGAGAACCGGAGTGGCTCGGAGCGACCCAGGGGGGTCAGCAATGTCGTGTGTGCCGACAGCAGCGGCTTGTTTTCACACAGTCTCCTGCAGGAAGTCAAACCAGATGACGCGCAGCACGAGGTGAGCTTCATATCTTCAGCCTGACTGCAGTTCACCTTGGAATCCGAATCTTTGTTTGCAGTCATAAACTTCGCTTTTTTTGGGGGGGGGAGTTTAATTCGCGGATTCATTTTATGAACGCTCTTTCAACGCTCCCGCTGTTTACGCTAGGTTGGCAAAATAATTGTCGGTATTTGAGAACAAATGCAAGGCTGTAGTAAAGGGTAAAGGTTTCTAAAAGCCTGTTTAAGCATGTTCAGGCAAGGTCAAGGACATTTGATGATTGGTGTCCGTGATCAATGATTATCCAGACTAGAGTGCCTAATCAATGTTTTTCTGTTCTTTCTGTGTGACTGTAATGTTTGCCATTACGCTTACTGGCCAGAATATGATAAGACAGGGGGTTTCAGAGGCGTGGTACAAGGACAAGAGGTTGTCCGTTGGTGCAAGAGATTGCCTGTTTTAAAAAAATGTGGGAAGGTACACCTGGCCTCTGATAAGAATGGAAAAATATACATAACGGTGGAAAATGGGAAAAATTGCATAATGAGAAGGAGGAGCCCGGGGAGGAGTAAACCCAGGCTCCAAATTGTATAAAAGCTGGAGATTTCTTGCTAGTTTTCAGACTTAGCCCGGGCTACTTCTCATGCATGGTGAATTGTGAATCATCAATAAACCATCATTTGGACCGTGAACCAGCTGACCCTGACTCATCATTCGACTTTGTTGCGGCAACTCTACATCAACTCATTGGCACTGGCATAGGCATTCTGACTTAAGAAAAGCGCAAGTTTATTAAAGCAATTAGACATAGAGTAGAAAAGCCACAACAAGGCCAGGCACGCTGCATCTTCTACTGGCCAAATAGTTGATTATTAATTCCAACTCTTAGAAATACCTGCTATTTCAGTTCTTTGAAATCAAGGAGAACGCAGCATTAAACTGCATTTAGCGCCTGGTTTAATATTCGGACCGGCAAGTTTACTTTGTCTTGGCCTCTCAAAAGCTTCTCTGGAGGCGGTTGGTAGAAAAATGTCATTCAGCTGCCGTCTGAACACGGCCGAAAACTGTGACCAAAGATGCAAATATTTACCCCGCAGCAGCAGGAACGAAGCATTGTTTGTTCTTCCCTGTCGCTCCACGCTCCTCAATAATCTCCTCAGCAATAAGATCAGCGTACGGATCAAGTGAGGAGATCACAGCTGACCGCTACTTTCTGCGTCCCCCCATCTTCATTCCGAGGCTGGAGTCCCCCCGGCATCCTTCGTTAGCGCCTCTCTTGACTGTCAATTCAGCACGAGGCCTGTCGCCAAGGCTTTGACGGAAAGGCTGTCAGGGAAACATGACAGAGATTCCGGAGCCGTCCCTGCAGCCGCGCCTCCACGTATCGACTGCCATTGATTCAGCAGTCAGGAAAGGCTGGTTTATTCGTACAGCACACAGTTTATAGCTTGACAGGAGATCTTTCAAGTATTTTCCGAGATAATATGTGGAATCGTGATGCGCTAGAGCTGTCTGACGTACTTATTTATCGTCGCACAGTTTATTAAAGGTGTGTTTTGTATCCAGTTAGGGAAGATTTAATGGTATAATTGTATATATTCTTTCTATGATGGGCGTTCTTGCCTTTTTTTACTTTCTTCCCGAGTGACAGAAGCGTTGAATATTTATTCCTGTCTTCCAAAGATTTTTTTTTTCTGTTTGAGAAAAAAAACCCAGCTCTTCCTGGGGACTGTAATCCTCTGGAGGCTCTGTTTGTTCTCTACAGTGTTTTTATAATGCAGGGTATGTTGGGTTTCAGGGGAAGAAAAAAATGTTTTGTCAAATTAAATAAGCAGCGCATTTGTTCATTTTTAGTTTAGGAATATTTGAAAGGCTCAGGTCGATGAATATCTCGTAAAACTGCTACAGTCCTGTTTCCGTTTTTGGAAACCTGTTGCCTCGACTGATATTTCTTTCTTGCAGGCAATGAATTCAGGAGAAGGTGACTACAAGTCTGGTGGCTCCAGCAGTTCTGACTATCTTAAAATCATGAATCTACCTGAGGAGGATAAAGAGGCGCTACAAATGCTGGCCAGTCTCAGAAGGGAGCAGGAGGAAGATGACTACGGAGCCTCGAGCCTCGGCGGGCCTGTCGTCCGACAGTGGGACATCAACACGAGCTTTGAGGAATCTCTGTGGAACCCCAGCTCTACGGTGTGTACGCCTTCTACGCCTCGGCTTTGTTTTAATGTTATTCTCCTGCGGATCCAATCTGTGTAGCCTCTCTACTATTTACCATCATTAGCAGGTTGTGTGTTTCCAGCTCTCCCCTGGAATAGTTTTTACTGACCCTTGTGAATCCTCTCTTTGGCTGATTTTCATTTCCGTCTGTCAGCTCAAGCCACAAGAGGACTAATGCATGTCACTCTCCTGCATGTTTTACCGCATAACAAAAGGCCGTGGGGATAAAAACACATTAATTGGCCTCGTTCAGCATTTTAATGTATAGCGGCATAATGTTCCCCATTTTCAGAGTGATAACAATTTATTTAGGTCATCGGGAACAATCCTCAGATGACATTTTAAAATTCAGCAATGTTCTAGTTTGCTCTTGGCTGCTGAAGGTCACTTGGATGTGTGATCTATTAGCATAGGCACAACGGTAACGGGGCCCTGGCCAGTCCTATTGAGTCCATTGTCTGCGTCCCAGGTGGCTACAGTCATCACAGATAGGTTTGCTAACATTTAGCACGGACGCCGTTATCTGTTGACAAGCCGTCACACAAGCAGGGAAAAGATTACCAGTCATTACAAACGGGATTAGCTTCTCACGGTTTCTTTTTGGGAACGCGACAACAAAAACACGACTCTTCGGGCCTTGTGGTGCGCACAATCTTCCGGCGGAGCAGTAGGAGATTTGCAACTGACGCAATCGCCCTAACGCAGAATCGGCTAAATACACATGGCAACAGCACCACCAACAGCAGAGGAAGAAAACAGTTAGCAATGACACACTGAGTCAAAATACAAATCTAAAACATGCAGACGTAAACTATATACACGTGCTTTAGATTAAAAAGAAGCAGACATGTGTCTGCAGCACACACGAGTTCTATTTTAGAACTGAGTCCCACATACGGAGGCAGGAGGAGTGCAGGGTAAAAGCAGGGAAAGCTGTCACTGTAGTCCTGATCTCTGCGGCATCATCTTGAATCCCCCCTTGATAAATATAAGAAATAAAACCTTCTGCACCTCTACTACGCTTGCGTCGTTGCCAGAGATGTTTGTGCAGCCCAGAGAATGCAAAAATAGTCCCACAATAAACCGTTCTGCCCCAAAACAACAGCCGTGTTATTCAGAGATAAGTGGGTCGCTTGTTTTTTGACAGGGGGTGGAACATGATGCCGGAGGGAGAGCAAGACATTGGCAAGCTTTACCCTTGATCCAAAACTCTTTTGCAGTAGTCAAAGAGACTCTTCCAGTAAAAGCAATCTATATCTTTCCGCGCCACGGCCAGGTAAGCTAAGGGCCCGCTGATATCTGTGCTAACAGCCATGTTTACCGCGTTGAGGCAAATGTTTGGAATGATGCTCACGCCTGAACCGCTCTCATCTCTGAATCCATCACCTGGAGCTCACGAGCTCCCTCTGATAAAGCAATATGTTCTGGCCCTTATAGTCAGCTAATTTTATCCCAGCCTGAGCGGCTCTTTCTCATTCCCACAATAGTTGAAACAGCACATTCTTAGTCAGATCAAATGATGGGACGAGATTAGATTTTCTCTAGCAAAGCCCTTTGATAAGACCTGAAAGCCAGTCGGGCTATAGGCAGCTAAAATAAGGAACGCATTCCTCTTCCCATAATTCCTTCTAAGGGCTTCTGTTTGATTGTGAAGTCAATGTTAATTTAAATGTGCAGGACTTGGTGTAACACAACAAACAGATCATTGCTGTTTCATCTTTAAACCTTCCGGAGGCTTTTTTTTTTTTTTTTAATGTTTTCATCATGTCACCTTCACGATTCCGCAGGGTGCAATCAGAGGACCTGTCCTATTTTTGTAGTAAAAGGGACTGCAGCACACAGATAGTTGTAATTCATTTACGCCATGCTTGATTACAGCTTTGACATGACGTGCAAGCTAATCTACATCGTGCTATGTAAAAGCTTTTGAGCACCTAGTACACTTACGTAGCCTCCTGAGGCCGTAGGGTTCTTTTTCTTTGACAAGCTAAAGAGAGTAATGCACTCGAGTTCCCTACAGCTGGAAATGACAGTGTTCAGAGCGATACTTCCTTATCTCCTAGCTGTAATATCCATAACTCACCATGTATGTGTTATAAGTCATCAACACAACAGCCAAACTTACCCTCCAGAACCCGCCGAGTCCAAACGACCCAACGTGTTAAAGGCTGCACCAGACGTCTCGTACTGTTTGTTTACAGGCTTTACTGTTTGGTTCCAGCACTAATTTGTCAGTGCACTCAGCGTACATTTAGTCCTGACCTGAGCGCGCTGCACGATCTGAAGCGTCGATGCTTTTAGCTTAATGTCTGCTTGTGTTCATGTGCAGCTGTGGGAAATGTATGCTTTCTCTCTTTTACAGTTCATGCACGACAAGCACACAGAATGCAGCCACGAAGCACAACAGAGAGAATATCTGTCGTAGCACAACCCTAATTTGTTCAGCAATTAAACCTAAATTGGTTAGTAAACAAATTAGCTGTAATTGCAGCTGAAGTGAAGGAGTTACGGCGCTTCTTTCGCTGTCTGATCCATTAAGTGATGCTGCTAGACTGGTAGTTGGAATTATATGTGGATTCATAATGAAAACATCGAAACCAGAAAAGCATCGTAGATGTGCATTTTAACACTGTTTTCTTAATCTTTGCTCTTTTCCAGCCAAACAGCAATGTGGACTATGATGAGGAAATAAACACCCTGCAATTAATGTCCAGGTAAGAGCTCAGATCTGCAGACATAAATAAATAGCAGCTGGTTCCGGTCCAGCTTACACTTTAGCATTAGAAGCTGGTTGTAGCGTGGTACGGAGGGATGCTAGCTGCAGCGGCTGAGCCACGTCTCTGCCTCCTCGTTGGTGCAACACGTTTCAAAACAGCCCAAAAGGATTGCATCACCCCCCCCCCCCCCAAATTATGCACCCACCTCCTCGCACGCATTTGTGATTTATTGATGAAAAGCATGTGTCGACTCCTGTGTACTGAAATATTCAGATTTTCTTTTATATTTAAGAATGGTTGCAGTCGTTGCATCTGATCCGTGCGTGTTCGCGCGTGTCCGTGCGAGCGTTGCTGACCCGTACAGACACGTTTTTGGGCTGCTTGAATGCTCAGCGCGGCTCTGCTGTTGGACCGAACGTACACTGAAATGAACACTGACAGACCCCCACAAAGATCCGAGCGGAGTCGGTCCTGGAAGCAAGGCTGTTTGACTGCGTGTCTTTGTTTTGCCTCTGTCTCTCAGGCTTTGTGAGACACTGAGTTCTGTTCTATTAAGGCATTTTCTGAGCCTCGTGGTATTTTTTGTGACGCTTTCTCATTTCTTGGACGCAGATTCCTCGCTTGATGTTGAGATTTTCTTATTCTTATCCTCCATTTACTCAAACACCTTGGTCTGCGTGATCTCTGCGTCCACCTTCATCAGCTTTTATGGCATTGTTTTATTTTGTACATATTTTGAAAGCTTCATTTGAATATCGTTCAAAAGCAGCGCGCGCTAATTAAATCACGCCTCTATATTTCGTTTATCGCAGCGCCCTCCATATCTGAATCACAATGAGTCGAAAAATCGAACCGTTTATTCACTCTGCCGAGTTCCCCTTGACAAATTGAAGTCCAATTTGCAGCTCTGTGGCAGAGGCCTTTGTCCCCGAAAATTGCGCCCATTAACTTTTGTACTGTGCTCCTGCCTATCACATGGTCAGAGGCTTAGGAGGATTTTTTTGGAGAAAAAAAATAAAATAAAATTGAAGATTTGGGACCACAGAACAGATAGAGTGCCTCATGACTCCAAGATTGGAACGGTAGGAATACATATCACATTTATGCACAATAAACACAAACATTTATTACATTTAAATAGAATAAATTCCATTTATTTTGGTCATATATAGTGCTAGAAGAACCTGGTGATTCACTGGCTTCAGCCACTGGTTCAGCTGTTGCACTGGGTGGTTTTTTTTAGCCATTTGCAGCCATTGGTGAACTCTCGTGGAGGCAGTGGTTCACGTATGTGCTGTTAGAGGAAGAACTACTACATAATTGCAGCTCTGTGCATCAAGGCGGACCGTGAACGTCTCACGAACGTCCTCAGCACTGCATGTTGAGGAGAATATGGGAGAATTTGTCTTTCTGAGTATAGTCCAATGGCATCTGTATATGGGCACTTTAAATGCTTAACCTTCAGCACAATGGATACTGGAGAGAATTTCTTTTGTGTGTGTGAAGTGTTTACTTGATTGCCAATGAACACACAATTCCGGAAAGTGGAAAGATTTTGACGAGAGGTTTATTTCAAATGTTGTTTCGGGGTTGTTGTTTTTTTCAGAAACAAACCCATTTGTAATGGTGGCAGGCAGCGTTGTGCCCGAGCGTTCGCTAAAATGCTCCTTGAATTGCCGATGATGTCGGCTCTCTAATTTTTTGATAAATTTCGAGAAATCTGTTTGAACTCGCATCGGTATCGATCTATGCTCGAACTTTACTTCTGTCTAGATACCTGACTAAAGGTACTGTAGCATCGTAGATCTTGCTCTAGTAATGAACACGATTCATCAGATTCCTTTCAAGCCAACACCCTTTTAAGTGGGGCTTGAATATTGACTTAACAAAGAGGGGGGTTTGTAATGATTGAGGTATAGAGAAGCTGCAGCCTCTGTGCTCTGCACTGGACAGATAAACTAATTAAGAGTAAAAGCAGGTGTTGTGCACAGACACTGGCAAGGTTAAGGTCCCTTAACTCCAGTCTCAAATGTGGACACTTGGAAGTCCCAGCTTGAGCCAGAATCTAATAAATGATCTAGGTAGAGAGGCTAAGTGTGCAGGAGAAGGGACTCAAGGGCAAGGTCACATAGATGGGCTTCTGAGACCACAGGCTGATGGGATGTGATTGTTAAAATGCCATATAGCAGCAGTTTGATGCGCAGGCTACAGTGGGAGGACGGTGAGTATAATGGCATGTGTTGTCATGACTGTGTGCTTTTATGGTCTCGTCCCCAGAGAGTGGATGGATGCGCTCAGACCTCCTGCTACGTCTCCCAGCCAACAGAGAAGGTCAGGCACGACACGGACCAGTCAGGAAAATCTAATCAGAGGTACAGTAACCTTAATCTTTGCCTTTTTCTTACTGCGCGTCTCCTAAGTCAGGCGGACGCCAACAACAATGCAGCGCTTTAACATCAACTCCGTTCCACACGTCCGCTGGTGTCAACGCTTACAAAAATGTTAAGCTTTCAACAAAGACTGCTGTCAGCAGGGGGGGTTGGCATGTGAAACTGTATCTAATTAAGGGTAAAAAGCTCCTGAGAGTGGAGCTCGGTGTCCTCCACCTAACTCCATAGGTCAGAAGAGACAGGCTCATTACAGGTCTGTACCCTCTAGACACATCGACTGGGTTAATTGATGAAACCTTTTCAGTTTACAGCATCTTTTTTTTTTTTTTCTCCAAACCCTCCCACACAATGTGTTTGATAATTAGTTTTCATTATCGTCGCCAAAGTTCTGATAAGATTAAGTGTTCCTCCCGGAGCGTTCCTTAACCTTTTTAACATTTCGCTGCCTGTCAGTTTAACAGCTGAATCCGCGCGCTTTAAAGCAGAAGGGGATTACAGGGGATCTCTTTACGGCTTTATAATGTGCTGCCGACTCTGTGCGTCCACGCCGCTGATTGATGAGCGAAGAATATGGCAGCAACAGAAAACTTTTAAATATACCTGAATCCAAAGGTCACCCAGTGCCTGCACTCCCGTTTTAGTCGAGTAACATCCATACGTGCTTGTTCATTTCTGTGTGACGTGTAAGAGGTTCACTGCTCCCACAGAGCCGACGTGCAGGTTTGAAATGAGTTTGTCTTAATCCTGCCGTTGCGTTTTGCATCATTGCAGCGTACAGGAGCATGATGGAGAAGAAGGACAGCGAGGAGGAGGAGGACAAAGAGGAGGATGAAGAGTTAGATGAGGAGGAGGAAGAGGAGGAGGAGGATGAGTTCGAGGAGGAGGAAGAGGATGAAGAGTTAGAGGGAGAAGAGGGTCTTCAAAGCTGAGCTATGATCCTTGTTCATGTATTACCAACTCGCTGAATGTGAAGATCAAAAGAAGCCACAAAGCAACAAAAAAGGGTTAAAAAATGTGTTGGTGATTTTGTTATAAGGGTGGTGACAAGAGTGTTTCTTTCCATGAAAAGTGTTGGGTTATTGTTGAAAAAGGTGGACGTCTGTAGCTCCACTGACTGTCTGTTACATCAAGATGCTTTTCATTTGTCCTAACAAAAATTAAAGGTTTGAAGGAAAACCCAAAGGCTTTGTTTAAGTGATTTTACACAGGTGGAGCTCATGGACAGTTTATGTATAGTTTATCCACAGTGTTTGCATGACTTCAAAAGTAAGTTAAACTGGCCTCACTGATGAGCTTTACAAATGTATTTGAGGCGATCTTTAGCTGGAGCTATCTTGTTTTTAAGTGACACCAGGTTTTAAAAGCAACTCAACCAGCGGTGGGATGATGCTGCAGGTACACTCCAGTTTGGTTTCTCAGTTTGGGCTGACAGATTTTTTTTTATGTCTTGTTAGTGTGAACAGCAGCTCTCTCCCCAGCAGGTATTCAATAACTCATTAAATTTGTGCAAAAAACAATGATCACAAGTGACGAGCAGGTAATGTGAGAGTAATTAATGATCATACCTAATACAATGAACATAAAAAGAGGCTCTGCGTGTGGTATAGATAGTGTAATCAGTGTATTTCTTTAGTTCAATCCAACCTCATCCAGATTGCTTTAGAGGAACCCCAAGCCTGACCCCTGGGCAAGCAGCAGTGGCAAGGGAATCTCCCTATAACAGGAGGAATCACAGACCAGGAGCCGGTTCCTATGGGGGGGTGGGGGGCGGGGATGTCTGGGTGGCTAAAGGAGGAGAAAGAGAAGAGAGCATAAATCAAAAGGGCAATAATCCACACAAAATGTTTCGTCATTCGGTAATGGCTACCAAAAAACTAAAGTAGTTAAAACTTTTTATTTTCCGCCTGTTGAGTAAAGTATTGGCCCAGAATGCTGAAGTCACTTCACACATTGCAAAATCAAAGGAATGCTGACTGTGAATGGCAAAAAGGGGTTCTACAAAAGGAAATCTGCCATTTCTTTGCAATCACTAGCTCTCCCAGCTCAAGGTGAAACCTTAGAGCTGTTCAGGTGTAAGAAGGGAAGAATTTGAACTGGTTTCTTTCATTTTACTCCGCTTGAGTGCTTGGTGCCACTATGCTAAGTCTGTCAGAGCTTTGCTTATGGTTTCAATGAAAACTTTGATCCTTGTCGACTTCATCCATATATTATTAAAGGAACGAGGCTAAGTGGTGTAAAAGATGGCCGACACCACCTGAATTACCTGAGAATTGGAACTGAGGGAAGCCAGTAACCTAAAACTGGAAGCACGTCAATAATAATCACAGCCCACTGTGTGGCTCAAGCGCGTCACGTGACAGAAGGAGAACGAATCAGGCGGGGCCTGCGGCGTAAGGGGCGGGGAAAGGGGCGGGGAAATATGGGCAGGTGAGGGCGACGTCAACGTCAATCTGTCCACGCGCTGTCGTCGTCACCCCCGGAAGTGTGTGAAGTATTTCATCATTTGTTGCCTTTAAACGGTCAAATTAGAAAGCGATGAGCTCCACTGTAACGATGGCAACACAACAGGTAAACACTGGAATTTGGATAGCCTCCGGCGATCACACCTATAATCACGTCCTTTTAAGCATGTAAGGACTCGGTATGGGGACATACCTGAGGACAAAATCAACACGTTGACTTGAAAAAGGTTTTCTATATATATAAAGATGCCAAATGATGCTAAGACAGGAGTGACCTTGCCACATTATCATTCCCCGCGTGTTTTTTTTAATCATCTGTTCCTTGGCCCTCTTTTCAATATTTCCGAAAATGTAATTGAAATATTTTCACAAGTTTTTAAATTATGTTGCTAGCAATCAAACGCAGTGTTGGTGGAGGTGAACATCTATAAAAATGAGATCCAAGACATTTAGATTTAGAAATTAGATTAGATGAGGCCTTTTGTAAGTAAATCATAGAATGTTTATACTGTAAACATCCAAGGTAGTTTTCTGTGTCAACTGGACAGTTTTTCTTCTCTTATCAAGATGTTTCGCCTTCTATTGCGAAGGCTTCTTCAGTTCAACTGATAGAAGGCAAAATGCCTTCAAAAGAGAAGAAAAACAGTCCAGTCGACACAAAAAACTACCTTGGATAGCTATGATGTGGATGATTGAGAATCTACACGGACATCTATACTGTAATAACAACTAGAAGTGGATATTTTCCCTTTCAAGGCTACTGTTGAAACCAGTTAATAGTCATTTAAATGTACCACATAAATATCAATTTCATACAGCTTAAACAGCAGCTTTCTGTTGCATCTTGATTTTTTTTTTTAATTACTTCATTAGAAACTGTTAAGTTCTCACACGTGAGGATGTTTCATTAACAAATATTAAAGTAGATTATAACAGACCTCATGCATAGCGTTGTTGTTTCACAGGTTTTCGTTTCCCCGGTGATGTTTTTGATGATTGGATGATCTATGGCGCTGCTGTTTGATCTCCCAGCTGTAATTTCTATGATGTGCCCCACATCATGAACTGAGCAGTAAAGTTTATGGGCTTTTTAACCACCCCGATGTTATCCGAATTATCCCTCTCTTCAGGCCGGGTTAAGGTTTTACCTTGGAATCATCGCGTCTGTGATTTTCGTCTCCATGGCAGCTTTCTGCGCGGCTGTATTGATCATCCGGAAATACTGCTTCCCAGCCAAGTAAGCGCACATTTTTTGAGTGTCTCGGTGAGATCCCTCCCCCCCTTCCCCCCAGCATGTCATATCCCTTTTATTCCAGTGAGGCCACGTACAGGTACTCGCTGCTGCGCCGGGGTTCAGCGGCGATGGAGGCAGGTGATGACGGGGGGTCCGGCGTGGCAGGAGACGAGTCAGACGAGGTCAGTGCATCTTGACTTTCCCCGGCGGTGGTTCTCAGAGTCACCTGCTGCACGGAACAGGTTGACGCAGCTGTAACCAGCCACATCACATTCAATTTTGAACTTACTCCTTTTTTCCTCCCCCTGTGACAGGATCTGCTGGAATAAATGTCAGACCAGGCCGCTGCTTTTATAACTGCTTTTTACTGGCAAATAATTCTCTCTTATTTTTTTTATTTTTTTACAATTCTTCCTGCAGCCATCAGTGTTTGCAGCACAAGTTTTGGCTGAACAATCTAAAATATTAATAAGCTTCACTAAAACTAACATTGTATGGTAATAAATGATCACATCTGAGAAGCTGGGTGTTGCTTCTATCTCTGTATTTATGCCCATCTTGTATTTTGAATTCTTATCAGACACCTTACTACAGGCCTAATGTGCAATATTTATTGTGCCGTGTGTTATTATTGCTTTTTTTTAATGAAGTAGCTCATAAATGATGTATTTAACATGAAGTATTAATAAAACTGGATGTTTGCCTCTGTGCCGTGTCTTGTACATCCTCATCTTAGTGCTGCTGCCAGTTACCCAGTATGTCTGAATGGCCACCATCAGCACTCTCTCCTGTATGCTGTAACATAGAGGTATCTGATGATGTCGGAATCGAATTCAAACTTGAATCACCGAGCCTCCAAAAGCCAAATCAAATTTGAAATGCATTACAAAGCAACGGCAGAAACAGATGAAGTATTTCCTTGGAAATAAGACCCGACACGTGAGATATCGATTTGCATTAATCTACTCAGACATACCTTCTGTCTGGTACTGTTTCATTGGCTGTATGACAAACATGACTCAGGCCTTTCATAATATCATTTACAGCCTTAATTGCATCTGCTTTGGTGTAAATACAGGTCAGAGAACTCACAACATGAGCAGTGTGTATCAAGTAATTGGTTTCCACTGAGAATCATGGGAAGGGTTGACATTTCAGGATTCAAACTCCCTAATAGATGCACAGTTAATAGCCACAGTCAGGCAGCAGCTCTCTGCCAATTGGCCATTTTCTCCTCGAAATACTTTTCTGTTTTCAGTCTGACATTAAGCAACAAGTGCTTTATTCCCTCCTGAATCTAAAGACTTTAAGGCTTTAGAGTGAGTGGTGTCTGATTTGATCAGGCAGTTAAGAGCACAGGACGGCACTCAGGCATTAAGTTGATAGACTTCCAGATTAAAACTCTCAGTGTATCAGGCATTACTCCAAACTTTGCAGCCATCCAAGGGTGTGTGACTGATGTTAAAGATCGCAGTTCACTCCCGAATCATAATGCAATTCTGCATTAAAGACATATCGTTGATGCAGCTCATTTGACAACACTCAATATAATTATGCGTCTTTCATTATTCTCGAATGGCCACTGCTTTATTGTTTATCAGAAAGAAAAAATGCTTTTTCCCCTCTTTCAATTTTCATCAGTGGAAAAGTAGCTCCACGGGCCCTCTGCTGGTTGTCCCAGGTATCACAGCTGTCTCTGAAGGCCTCATCCTCAAACCTTACAGCAAAATGGAGTTTTTTAAAAAAGGACAACCGAATATATGGTGTTCCTGTGAAGATGAAAGACAAATAAGCCAAGACACACAGAAAGAACTACAATTTTTTACTGAATATTTTACTTGTATATGATAATAGGAGGAAGTTCTGGCATCCAGCCATTGAATAAATATTTTCTGTAATTAAAGCTCATATGGTTCCTCTTCTGTTTGCAAATTCAAGTGTTTGCCTCTGACTGAATGATTTTATAATGAAGAAGAAGAAGAAGGAAAAAGCCTTTCATAAAACATCTTTTAATGTTTACTGAACGCTCAATTACATCAATAAAAAGGTAATCGACGCCAAGTGAAAGCCATAAATGCTGTTGAAGTGCTTCCTGGCAGCCTACCAGCAACTTATTTGAGCTGTAATTTGTAATCTGTCGCACATGTTTTTGTCATTTGCCGTCCTGCAGCTGTTGTAAAACGTCGTTTCAGTAATCGTCTGCAAATCCTGAACAATGTAAATTTTACTCATGTTTCCAGAAAAACCTCGCGTGGCTTCATTGTCTGTAATGAACTTGAACATCCCTCCTCTTTCTGCTCAAGAAAGCCCCTCTAATTTGCTTTTATGACTTCGGATAAAGTAAGGCTGAAACAAAACTTGCAAATGGATTTTTTCCCCCCTCTCATCCACTCTTTAATGCACTTTTGGTGTGTCTCCCCCTTTATTTATTTTCTGCCAGTGAGGGTTGGAATAAATCACGCTAACACTCCTGGTGTTTTATGACCTTCTTTATGGTGACATGTCTTTTGCTGAGTCAGCCCTTTCATGCAGATAAGTCCACACATCAAATGGGATTCACTGAAATTTACATACAAATAGCGAACGACTGTGATCCGTAAAATGCTCTTTTTCTGCTTTTATTTATTCCTCCACTGTGAAATGTGACACTTTGTGGCCTTTTTTCCCCCATCTTCTTTGTGTTTGTGTGTGTCAGCTAAACACGTAGCCTTCAGAGCACATTATCCACCCCAGGTCGGATCTGTTACTGCTGGTCTCTCCCATGTTTGACACTGTTAAGCAGAGAAACCGTATCTCCCCTGTGTGTGTGTAAGTGTGTGAGTGTGTGCTTCTAATTTCATATGGTCGAGGGGAGGAGCAGCCCTGTCCTCCTTCCTGAAGGTCCAAACAGTTCCACGGGGCTCAGTTTGACAACAAAATTCTTTACTTTCTCCCAATTTTCTGGCTGACAGGAAGTACCTGGTGTGTGTGTGACAGGCCTCGGCCCTGCAGGGACACTGAGTCTGGCTGCAGACATGAGACACCGAGGTGAGATTTTTAGATTAAGCAGAGATTTAAAAGTTGGTTTTGATTATGTGTCTGCTGCTCTCGGTGATTGGCAGCTGCTTTATACCTGCTGGCGGCAGCCGTCGCTCTGCTGTTAACGTGGAAAATCCCCATCAATTCATTTGATGTACAAGAAAGAGCCAGAAACATTCTGGGTGAGCTCATTTCGACCCATTACATCAGCTGGCTCCTCTCATTTCATTAGATTTGCCATGTTTTTGATCAGGCCCCGCCTCCTTTCCTTCATTTTAGACTCGAATTACATCGATCGGATCAAAGGAAAATTCAAAGCAGGTGAGAACAAATAGCACAGAGCAGCGTTCCCCGTCTAAATGATTACGTCCACCAAGGTTTTGTGACAGCTGGCGTTTGTTTGTTAGCAAATAACAAAAGGTTATGAACAGATTTCAATGAAATGTTCAGAAAATAATGGCCAAAACAACAGATGACTGTTGTCTAGATGATATTCCAGTTTCTGAAGGGACGTTTGATGTTCCAAAGACCAAAACCAAGGTGCTTTGATCACACAGCAACCTACTATGTTATGTAACCTTGTACTGTATATCTTTCTGCCTGCCTGCCTGTCTGCCTGCCTGCCTGTCTGTCTGCCTGCCTGCCTGCCTGCCTGTCTGCCTGCCTGCCTGCCTGCCTGTCTGTCTGCCTGCCTGTCTGCCTGCCTGCCTGCCTGTCTGCCTGCCTGCCTGCCTGTCTGCCTGCCTGTCTGTCTGTCTGTCTGTCTGCCTGCCTGCCTGCCTGCCTGTCTGTCTGTCTGCCTGCCTGCCTGCCTGTCTGTCTGTCTGCCTGCCTGCCTGCCTGCCTGCCTGTCTGTCTGTCTGCCTGCCTGCCTGCCTGCCTGCCTGCCTGCCTGTCTGCCTGCCTGCCTGTCTGTCTGCCTGCCTGCCTGCCTGCCTGTCTGCCTGCCTGCCTGCCTGCCTGTCTGTCTGCCTGTCTGCCTGCCTGCCTGTCTGTCTGTCTGCCTGCCTGTCTGCCTGCCTGCCTGCCTGCCTGCCTGCCTGTCTGTCTGCCTGCCTGCCTGCCTGCCTGTCTGTCTGCCTGCCTGCCTGCCTGTCTGCCTGCCTGCCTGCCTGTCCTGCCTGCCTGCCTGCCTGCCTGCCTGTCTGCCTGCCTGCCTGTCTGCCTGCCTGCCTGCCTGCCTGTCTGTCTGCCTGCCTGCCTGCCTGCCTGCCTGCCTGTCTGCCTGCCTGCCTGTCTGCCTGCCTGCCTGCCTGCCTGTCTGCCTGCCTGTCTGTCTGCCTGCCTGCCTGCCTGCCTGCCTGCCTGTCTGTCTGTCTGCCTGCCTGCCTGCCTGCCTGCCTGTCTGCCTGCCTGCCTGCCTGTCTGCCTGCCTGCCTGCCTGTCTGTCTGCCTGCTGCCTGCCTGTCTGCTGCCTGCCTGCCTGCCTGCCTGCCTGCCTGCCTGTCTGCCTGCCTGCCTGCCTGTCTGTCTGTCTGCCTGCCTGCCTGCCTGCCTGCCTGCCTGTCTGTCTGCCTGCCTGCCTGCCTGCCTGTCTGCCTGCCTGCCTGCCTGTCTGTCTGCCTGCCTGCCTGTCTGCCTGCCTGTCTGTCTGCCTGCCTGTCTGCCTGCCTGCCTGTCTGTCTGTCTGTCTGTCTGCCTGCCTGCCTGCCTGCCTGTCTGTCTGTCTGCCTGTCTGCCTGTCTGTCTGTCTGTCTGTCTGTCTGTCTGTCTGTCTGTCTGTCTGCCTGCCTGTCTGTCTGTCTGCCTGCCTGCCTGCCTGTCTGCCTGCCTGCCTGTCTGCCTGCCTGCCTGCCTGCCTGCCTGTCTGCCTGCCTGTCTGTCTGTCTGCCTGCCTGTCTGCCTGCCTGCCTGCCTGTCTTTCTGCCTGCCTGTCTGCCTGCCTGCCTGCCTGCCTGCCTGCCTGCCTGTCTGTCTGTCTGTGTGTTTCAGTCAAGACATCAGCTGACCTGAAGTGCAGGTTGTCCAAAGTTTGCCCCCCCGACCATTTCGCCATGCGCCTCACCAGCGGAGCAGCTGACGTGGTCGGGCCACAGATTTGTTTCGAGGGTAAAATGTGCGTGTCTGATGCACGAGGAACCTTCAGCAACGGAGGAGCAGCGGAAGGAAACGCGAGCTGACCTTTTTCTCTTCTTCCCAGCATCATGAGTCACGTGTTGAACAACGTGGGTCCCGGGCTGAACATTGCGGTGATAGACGGTGAGGGAAAGAAATGGAGCACAAACGGTGGAAACAAAACGTCTCCGCTGAATTTGTTCTTCCCACCTGAGCTCAGTGATGGTAAAAAAAAAATAAAAATTTAAAAAATTAACCCACAACTTCTGTTAAAGTATTCTGTTCAACTTTAACTGACAATGTAAATATTTGTCAAAAGCTGGACAATTTAGGCTAAAACCTCAAAGCGACTCCAATAGAAGCCGAAGCACGAACGTTCTTTCATATTTTGTGTGAATTATCATCTAAGGCAAATCATTTAAATCTTAAGGTCTTTTAATAAAAACACACTCTTCCTCTGAGGCAACAGTTAAAACCAAGTAATAAAGTTTCTGGTCTAAAATATAAGGAAATGGACTTTTGGGTTGCTTTTTTTCTCAGGTGAAACTGGAATTGTGGAAAAAATTGGCTCCATCAACATGCAGAAAGGAAGTAAGAATTGTCCAGACTTTTGTCCCAGTCTTTTAAATTTTGCCTGGTTATCGAAAGCTTCCCTCATTTTTAATCACTCTGATTAGAAGGAAAAAGAGGAGAAGCTGAAGAGGAGGTCCTGGAATACTTGAAGGAGATTAAACCCGGAATGATCGTTTTGGTGGCCTCGTTCGGCGACGTGACGCCAAAGTGAGCCTGATTTTTAGAGCGGGGGTAGGGAGGGGAGGAGGTGCTCCTTGGTGTTCCACCTCTGTCTCTGCTTAGGCTTACAGAAGAAGTGAGGGGGCTCTTCGCTGGAATGGGAAGCGCTTTGGTCACGTCGGTGAAAGCCAGAGACAACTGGGTGTTTGCAGGAAGGGCAGGCGGCGCAGACAGGAGCCTGTACGAGAAGGTCAGCGAGCATTTGTCTACCCCCCCCCCCCCGTTCTACTGCCTCTCCTGATGCTGAAAGTGTCCTCTGTCTTGTCCACCTGTCAGACAGCCGTCAACGAAAAGAAAACCAACGCCTACGAGGGCTGGCCGGGGCAGGTGGAGGTTGGAGGCTGTTATCCACGGACCCAAACTAACCAGACCTAGAAAGAAGAAGAACGTCAGTCCTGGTGTTGCGGGACTTTTATGAATAAACCACGTTGTACCTGACTGGCGTATCACTACAGCAGTTTGCCCCTCTGGGATATATGAACATGATTTTTAAAGAGGATTATTTATTATTCAACTGTGAATAAAAGCCTCAGTGGAGCCCCCCAGTCTCCTATTCTATGTTCATATTTATTGCATGTAGGTCTGGAAGTGTGCTGGTGATGAAGCGGCGATGCAGGTTGAGCCTTGTAGCAGGTCAGGAGGTTCACTGAACATCTCTGAACAGATACAGATGCAAATGCAAAAAGAAAAAACAAACAAACAAAGCTTTTGGGCTTTTTAATGGCCGAGACGCAATCAGGCCTGGCAGTGTGACCTACTGACCTCCTCCTGTAGGAGATCTATTTTCACCTGTGTTAGATCTTTCCTTCCTTCCCGTAGTGTTGCTCTTAGCATGGATCAACTGTGTGCACTCAGCCATGAACTACTGTTTGTGCTGATCTACAGCCATGTCTGGAATTATATGTCCTACTTCTTTAACATAAAAAAGTCATCTAAATTCTCAAAAAGCACTGATTTATTGTGTTATTGTGGAAAATTGATGCCCAGCGAGCAGGCTAATCCCAGCTGTTCTCAGTGCATGTGATCAGATTTCTGGAAAAGCGCAAGTCAAACTAGACAGCTCGGCAGATTAGAGGGTCCTAACAAGAGGGGGTAAGCTCCAGCTGCTGAGGACGGGAAAGTACTCAAAATGGGTAACGCTGCCAACCAAATCCGATCGTGAAGAGCCATTAGTCATGAATGAGAACGTTAAAGAAACCCTCCAGTAGATTCATGTCTCTAAAGCTCATAAAGGTCTTTCTTTCTTTCTTTCTTTCTTTCTTCTTTCTTTCTTTCTTTCTTTCTTTCTTTCTTTCTTTCTTTCTTTCTTTCTTTCTTTCTTTCTTGCTTTCTTTCTTTCTTTCTTTCTTTCTTTCTTTCTTTCTTTCTTTCTTTCTGCCATGTGTAAAGCGCCCTGGCAGCGCTCTGACGTACGGACCTTGTCTTCCACTTGGCTGCTTCCTCCTGCGGGGCTCCATCATGGGTTCAAACGAAGAGGGGGCTTCATCAGAGGGGAGGGAGAGCCTAGGCAGCCTGAGCGGGAGCACCCCGACAGACCGAAGCGGGACTCCGACACCGAGCAACATGGGAGTGAGTCATGGAAAGAAGGTATGAGAGTCTGTCTATTTCTCCCCGTGGTCGCTGGCACCAGGGTCCTGTTTTAAAGAACGTCCTCGGAGAATTCATTAACTTGTTAAGCCTGTTGGAGAACCTTGCAGCTGGTTTTCACCTTAACTGTGCACTTTCGAGCTAAAATTACATTAGAGCCCCTGCAGAATATCGCAATAATCATATGTAATAATGTATGCACTATTCTTTATCGACATGCCTTTTTTCTGTTGTCTTTTGAGGGGCCTTCTATTTCCCCAAAGCAGTTCATTCCTGCACCAAACACGGGTCTTTATCCAATAAGAGGAGGCTCGCCAACTCCAGAGATTGGGCCGTAGAGAGTGTTTATCCTGTCATGTCCTATTAATTCTTCCTCACACAGTCCCCACTGTTGGAGATTTAGCCAAACAGCATGACTGTTCCCTCATCAGCCCAGCAACTCTGCCACAGCCCCACTTAAAAAAAAAAAACAACCAAAAACGCACGCACGCACAAAAACAAATCAAAAAAAGAAGAGCCCTCATTTGGATCCCGCTCTTCCCTCCGTCTCCTGGTTTACTGTCAGATCGCTTAAATGACGTCGGCTTTGCATATTCCGCTCGGCTTCAGACGCGCGCGGCTCCGCTAATGCAGGCTTCTGTTTGTGCACCTACGGACGCGTAATTAGAGGCGAGGCTGCAACGTTCTGTGACATGTGATCTCAGTAGAGCATGAAATGTGCTTCTTCATCCGGTCCGGTCGGACTCTTCATCAGCGTGGTTCAGTGGGGAGCAAACAGCATTGTTTGATGTGCTCTGTAATGAGGTGGCGGGCCTCCACCTCAACAGGAAGAGCGCTCGCTTGACTGGACATGTGGGGCTGTCAGCATCACAACAGCCCCATTTGCATCTGATGCCGCTGGAAGCCTGTCAGGCCGCAATCCCGTTTTCCTTTGCTGACGCGCTAACTGGCAACCTGATGTACGCACATGTCTGTTTCTGACACACTGTTGACTGTTTCTGTTAACAGAGGGATGTGCCGAGTTTCCCAGATGGAAGTGAGGCGCATCAGAGCAGCTCGGGTGAGGAATCTAAAACTGTTTAGTGTCGGTGATGTCAAAAGTTAGCCGCCCTTCCAACCTGCAGGTAGCAACAGTAGTCCTGTATTCCGAATGTTCCCCACGTTGTTAAGGAAGCGTTGAAGGCCTCATAGGGAGTGAGGAACAAAGGGCGATGCGAGCTGATCGAGCAGGCAGGGAAAAGGCCACTGGCGTGGCATTCAGCACAAGTATTTTGGGGTCATTATAAAAAGTGAAATGCTGAGCCATTATTTAAGCTGCCAGCCAGCGAGGCGGCTGTCAATAAAACATTCGCCTGGTGGCATTTGGCATTCAAGTCTGAGGGGGTTAAAAAAAATAAATAAATAAAGAGAGATGGTTTAAATGCGAGGTGTGTCATTTCGAAGCAGAAAAGCAATCATTACCATTGAACTGACGGGCGCCTCCGCAACAAAACAGCAAAACAACAGGCGCTTCGGGAGGCCGGTGGGCGACGCTTTGCGTGTGCTGTAAAAATTCATTTGTGGGGTACAGACAAAAGAGAGATTTCATTGCCCGTAACATCTGAGGAAACCTGGTGGTGGAAACGACATCAGCAGGCGACGCTCAGATTGGCCCCGCAGATTCTGACACATCACGTTTGCAGTCCGACCGAGGCGAAAAGAGATGGTTCTGCGAGTTAAAACACATCCAGCTGACTGCGCTGTCTTTAAAGATGACCCACACAGAATTGGGGATTATAATTATGTAACGAGGGGGAGTGCAAACGATTTGCATGTCTTTGAGCTGATGGGCTGTGAAGGGCACCTTCCTGCACCGGTCTCTGGACTACAGGCCCAACAGGCTTTGACTCAGCTGGCAGCTCGTTCGGCTGTCTGCGCTAATAAATGAGCAGCCAGCTTATTGCTGTCGGCTGCACAATGTCTGCGTTGTCCATCATCTCTTGTCACGTATGAGTTAATTCAGCATATTTAATGTACCAGCAGAGATAATGTCAACGCTGAATAATGTTGCAGGCATCTGTTCAACGGCATGGTTTGGGACAGCTAACGCTAATGCGTGATATCAACAGGCTGGCAATGAAGCGCGCTGAACAGAAATCAAGCCTTGTCCATTGAAACGATGTTGTAGAGGCATCAGTGAGCTGGTTAATTTACTCAACATGCTAAGCTAAGCTAAGCTAAACATCCCCATATTTACACGTCATCAATGCTTATTTTATTTTTTAGACAAATAACAAACTGGGAAGCCACATAGTCTTTATTTACACGTGTTAACCAGAACTTTGGTATTTTGACCTCTCTTGGCCCAGGTGACAGCTTGCACTCTTGCTACCAGTCTTTTCAGGGTTTGGAACCCCCCCCCACCACCACCACCATCACAACAGGGTCTCCTCCGCGTTTACATGTTCAACACCTTCACCAGCTTTTCTGTGAGCATGGGCAGCCTTGCTGATGAAACAAAATTGAAACAATGAGTGAAAATGAATAAATAAATGAACCAGGAAGCTGTGTCACTTGGTTGTCAGGGGGGTGCAGCGATCTTGAATTGGATAAATCTATGCATTAATAAAGCCCCTGGGGGTGGGGGAATAGTGATTATGGTGAGTGTTCACCACCGTGCTCCACAGCAAGATGCTGGTGTTTATAGAGTGGTGAGCTTCAGCCTCAAAACAACACTGATCTCATTATTACCCCTTGTTATTATGAATTCCTGGGATCAGCATTTCCTGCTGCTGTTTGCCTGTGATGCAGGGTTTGAATCCTCCTCAGCCCCGCGCACCCCTCAGACTGTAGAGCAGCACCGAGCACCATCGCTGCAGAGCGAGGAGGACGAGGAGGAGGAGGAAGAGGAGGAGGGCAGTAATCTGATCAGACCCCAGAAACCTCTCAGCCCATTAAAAGCCTCCAAGAGCCACCGAGAGCTTCACAAGGAGCTGAGGATGACCCACACGAGGTCGGGCAGACGGAGAGCCAGTTAGCGACACTCCAACTGCAGTTTCCGCTGCCTGAATAAATCATTAAGTCGTTTCTCTGCTCCTCTCAGAAAAGTACTGCGAGAGGAGAAGAGCGAGCTCCAGAGGGCTTTAGAGAAGAGACGGTGGGAACAAAGGATCAAGGCGAGCAGGGATCAAGATGAGGAGACGAAGAAGAGATCGCCGCTTTATCAAGAGCTGACAAAAAGGCATCAGAGGCTGGAGATGGTCTGTTCCCTTTTTAATCACAACTTTACCAAGCACATTTCAGAACGGTCGACATGAGCAGCGATCATGGTGACACCAGTCACGTCATCGTCATCTAGCCTGACATATACTGTGACGATGAGGCGCGTTGGGGAGATGACCACTAGAGGGCACTGTGAAGACTGTAGAAAGGGGAAATGATAACAAAAGATTGGCAGCATACAGCTTTTCCACGTCACAGCTGGAGAACTATACTCACAAATATATAAATATGGTGCTTTCTCACTGTCATTATGCATGATTTAATGTTTTCTTTTTAAATATATATGCTCCACAGCTGGAAGGAGAGAGAAGACAGCAGCAAGAGGGGCCCGAGTTCCTCCGAGTCAGAGAGAGACTGAGAAAAATCCCAGTGTTGGATTTAGGAGAGTAAAAGGAAGAGTGGATAGGTTGATGTGTGGACCCACAGAGATGTTGGAATGAAAAACCGTGGTTCTGGGAAAGTGACCTCTGTGCCCGTTGAGTTACTGTTTGCTTCATATTTCTGCCGGGAAACGCTCAGAGAATTCAAAAATCGAGCCATAAGTTGTTTTATTCTTTTTAATTTTCGAAAACAGCTCAGCATTATTGATCCGTTAAATGAGTTAAGGTGAAGTAAGATGTTTGGCAGCGCCTCATTCTGATGATTAACTGCCCGAAGGCACAAGAGCTATTACAGGAGCATTTTTTTCCCTGGTTGGATCGATATGTGTTTGTAAAGTAGACATCAAAACGTGTATAGATTAAATAATATCGTTAAATCTGATCTTTATAGAGCTGAAAGCTGCAATCTCACATCGCTTTAATAAAGAACGACAGGCTTTTAATGCAGCGCTTTACATTGATTTTTTTTATTATTATTATTACTCTTAAATGACTTGTTTTTGTCATTAAAATCATAACACAGGTGGAACTTTCAGACTTGAAATCGAGTAAAACTGATAGATCTCCACCAAACTCACCTGCAATTTCTTTTTAAAAAGTGAAAAACTTGTTTTTAGAACAGCCATTTGACTCGAAAGCTTCGTGTTTAAGCTTTTGCGAACTCTCAGAGCCACGTCTTTGCACAAAGCTGATTCAGAACCATCTAGAAAATGATTTTAAAAGTTGCTCTACGACGACAGAACACACGCTGCATAGACAAGGAGGATTTATTTCATTTCCTGCAGTCGTATCTCTGTGGGTACAAATCATTGTAGTTTCTTACATCTTGCTCAGTTAACCCATGATGCATTGCATCCATACGTTTTGTAGCTCAAAACAGCTTTTACAAAAAAAGGATATACAATATATACTTATATTTATATATATAATATACACATGGTACTTTATGCATTTTGATGTGTTTGTCATGGGGTAAAATAAGCTTTAAAAAACACACACAGCCAAGTGGGAACATGTCGGTTCAACGGAAGGTCAATATCAAACGCAGAAAAGCCAGGTTGTCAAAGTGGTCAACGCTGGCTACCGTACAGGTAACATGAAGCCCTTCGCACACGGTTTGCATATTTTCCACAGTCGTGTAAATCCAGAGTGATTGCCTTGTTTGTGTTTCACTACTACACACCTGAAAGTTGCCATGGCGGGTTGAGGAGACGGGTTAAAAGCGGGCGCATTTCCACCCATAGCTTCAATATTCATCGTTTTCTCTAGGTATCAATGGAATGGGATGAGAGATCATTTTTGTCCTTGCGTTTTGTTGCTCCTTGCATCGGCACGTATATGTGGAACTACAGTAAAACGTCCCCGCTTCTCTGTATGGCTTTTATACTGCAGTTCGCCTGTTTCGGGAGGACGGGTGCACGGTCTGAAGGCTACTCTCAGGACCCACCTTTGTCATATTGTACCGAGGTCTGGCTCCTCCCTAGAATTAGGATTCAATTGAGGGGGTTGGGTCTGGATTTCGGATAAACACCTCAGAGAGTCTCTACATCAGCAACGAAAGTGAACCAAAGACATCTGAATCGCAGATCTACACAGGACAGCAGAGGCGCCACGCAAGTCGACCGTCACCGCCGATGCAAATAATAAGTTCACTGTGCTGTGTTGTACTTTGTCAACAACGTTACTTCTGGTGTTACTCACTTCACATTATATAGCTCAAAATTAACAGTATTACATCATTATTATTTTTTTCAATACGACAGAGTAATAATAATCATGTGTGTTGATACTAATCGATCATCATTCATGTAAACATATTTAACCAGGTCATGCAAACAGTAGACCAAAACTTCTTCCACTAGAGGTGCACAGCACAGAGCAGACAGACGGCCCGGACTGAGATCCTGCTGAGTCAGCAACGGGACAACGACAGCGATGGGAATAGAATGAGCGCGATATGGATGCAATTTCCAGGGGATTCTCCACTTAATCGCCCCCTTCAGAAGAACTGAAGACAGGGGCGGGGATGGTTAGGTGGGATTTGGAAAGGGGGGGGATCTCAGTTTGAGCCTCTGATAACAGAACAGCCATAAAAAGAAAAAGAACAAAGTCCATTTGATATTCATACATTTCAATGGTTTCCCCCGTCAGTAGCATGCAGACAATCCAGGTGAGAACCAGTCTGAGCAGGAACACAGGAACATGTAACCAGAGCGCAGCGTCCTTGTAATAACATCTGGCCGGGGTCTTAGTCAGAACAGCTGCCCGATGGGTGGACTAACGTGAAAGGCCCAATTTTGGCCAGACTGACTGGCCCTCTGTCGGCCCCTGCTTCTTCTTCAAATGAAGCCGTCGAAGGTGGGAGCGTTCCAGTCTGCACCAGGCTCAGAAGCAGGCCACAGGAAGTTGAACCTGGACACCCCACGTCTGGCTAAAGTGTGCAGCTGACCTCTGGCAGGGTCGCTGGCGCATGGACAGTTTGTCTAAGTGTGTGAGTTGGAAATGGAAATCTATCAAATATCCACGCTCTATCTGGATCTTTCGTTTTTGGAAATGTTTGTTGGATGCTGCCTCTAAGTGACTCTCCGTTCTTGGTCAGACTGGGTCGGTGGGTGGGTGGTGGTGGTAGTGGTGTTGGGTGGTGGTGGTGGTGGTGGTGGTGGTGGGGAGGGGAGTGGGGGCTCTGAGTGCTCCACAACAGAAAAGTGCTCAGACACGGCTGGCTGGCCTGCAGCAGTAAGTGCAGCTTCTCAAGCTGTCCCGGTCTGCGCTGCCCTCCGTGCTGCCGCGGCGGCCGTCCTCGTAGTGGGACACTGGATGAGAGGACAAGAGCGCACGTTTCATGCCAGGACTCATAAAAGTTTTACTGTGATTGTTTTTGCGCCCGAGACCTGACAGTAGCCTCTCAACGCCACCAAAATAAAAACAAGCTTGGAGGCTGGTGGCCACTTAAATCCGTCCAAATAAAATGGATGCAATTACTTGTCACTGAGTCTGAGGCACTTTTACAGGTGAAGCTGCATATTTATGCATGTGTGTGATTTACCGCAAGGCTAAAAATGACTTGTTAGTTACTGTTTTCTGGATATTAAAAGATATTGATGTTTGTGGCAAAAAAACAACAACCCAGCTTTCGCAGTTATTAAAGCTGTTTTATAGCCCCCCCTAGAGGAACTCGGTGCACTTGCAGGTGTTTTCATAGATACGACTCGACTTTCTAAGCACATGCGCCTCCTAAATGACTAAAAAATAACCTCAAAGTAAAAACAAAACTACAAATTTAAGCTATCTAACCGTCATTTTTTTTATTTTTTGTTATTTTAGTTTTTTTCTGTTTCAAAACAGAAGAATGGTTTTGTTCATCTCTTGTTCACAACAGTGATGGCTTCTTGAAGCTGTCAGTGTAGAAGATCATTGACTTACAGCTCTCTTCCTCCCCGTTGCCCAAATCCTCATCCTCCTCCTCTTCCTCTTCCTCCGGGAGCAGATGTCCATGACAGGGGCTGGTGGGAGTAAGCTGGCTGGGTCCCTCCAGACTTGTGCCCAACTGCAGCCTCCTCATGTGACGCACCACCGCCGTGGCGTTAAAGGCTTGCTGCTTGGACGCAGAGAGAGGAAGTCAGCCGGAAACACAGGAAACACACAACAGCATGCAGCTCTCACGGTCCCCATGCTGCCACTGCCAGTAGACGCACTGACCTTCCATTTACTTTTGGCAAAGTTCTTCTTGATTTGAGCGCTGACAGATTCGTGGATGTTCTTGTCCAGAGCCGTGTCTCCAGAGATCCTGTAACCAGATCCGCAGGATTTCAATCAATGACGTGGAATAGTGGAGTCGCAGAGAAGTGGGGGAGTCTGACTTTTAAATTAAAACACTTAAAATGAGGGAGTTATAGCCTAAAAAGTGCTGATTTAATGATTTCCATGGGATTACACCTAGCAGTAGCCTCAATTTCACACATTTGGCAAATAAAATGCCAAATATTCAGCATCATCACCAGTAAGGAGTGTGTATTTTTTGCCAAAGATTAGTATTTGATGCTCGTGAAAATAAGGTTCATTATACCTAGAACAGATGACCAAAACTGCTGCTGATAAGTTCCAACTGATTATATGATGTGTTTATTTATGTGTTTATTACCATGGATGCTGCAGCGCCTGGTCACATGTGTACCTCTTGGAGGGCTCCTTCTCCATCAGGTGGCAGATGAAATCTTTGGCTGTGAACCACAAAAACGAACCAAACCAAAACAAAACAACCTTCTTGTTGCATCCGCTCTGCCGGTTTGGCTGTGGTGTTTACTGGTTTTACCTGAGTCTGAGATGTCATCCCAGTAAGGAGAGTCAAATTCGTACTCTGCCTTCAGGATCTGCTCAAACAACTTGGCGTCATTTTCGTCATAAAAGGGAGGATACCCGCACAACCTGGAAGGGAACGTTGAAACAGCTTTAATGCCGGGCATTGATCGCCGCAGGCACTCCTCGGTGCCGAGCCACTTACAGAATATAAGAAATGACTCCTATCGACCAGCAGTCCACCGCTTTGCTGTACGGCTTCTGAGCGAGAACCTCTGGAGCTGCGGGAAAAAGAGGGAGAGCGGAAATCAAACAACATGGAGCAGCGCTGGGTGTAATTTCAAGTAGTCTTGACCTTTTCTGGCACAATGAGATGCGGCGGGTCATGTTAGATGCGCTGAGAGCACTTCTGAAAACACTTGCAATTGACCGAGAAGTGGATGAAAGAGGCTCTCAGGCCAGTGAATAAAGAGAGGGTTTCAACTCCAACATCAACGCCTCACCTACGTATCCCGGAGTGCCGCAGGCCGTGGACATGACGCTGCCGGATCCCTCGATCTTCGACAGTCCAAAATCACTGATCATGATCTTGGAGTCCTCGTCCATGCTGTAGTACAGCAAATTCTCCGGCTGCAAACACGACAACACGACAGCACTGGGCAAGTGGTTCTGCTGCACGTGCAACATGCACTCACTTATTATAAGTTAAACAGCAAGCTATGCATCTCTGTTTCACTTCCTGCTGCTCTTGGTAATCCTGAAACGGCCTCTTTTGACTGACACAAATGTGAAAATCTCTGATCCTTACAGCGAGACGTGAAGCACGATACCTTCAGGTCCCGGTGGACGATCCCCATATCATGCAGATACTTCACGGCGTCCAGGATTTGGTGGATGAGCTGGCTGGCGTCTCTCTCCGTGTAGAAACCTTTCTCTACGATCCTGTCGAACAGCTCCCCTCCAGACACACTGAGAATCAGGCAGATAAATAGAAACTGTCTTTTTATTCACAGGAAAAAGAGAAATAATTGGCCATGAAAGGGAGGGAATCGAACTCACAGCTGCATGACGAGGTACAGGTGGGATGTGCTCTCAAAGATGTCCTCCAGGGAGACGATGTTGGGGTGCTTGATTCTGAAGACGGATTTAAAACCATCACACGCTTCACAGACATCCGCCACCAGGTGGCGCTGTTGTCGCACAGTTCCAGTGAGGCTTTCCCTCCTTACAAATAATTGGGGTCAAAACAGTATTTTTGCCTTGACAAAGCCAACTGTGAGGACCTCTGAGAGAACTTGAGCTAAGCAGCTTTAGAGATCAACTCTGTGGCGCTTGACTGTGCGACTATAACAAATGTTATTCACACTCGCCCACAGAGAAAAAGTAGACTCGGTTATGAATCAGCCAACAGAGACGTGAGCATCTCTCTTGGCCGCCGAGCACACTCCAGAGCATATGAACGCCCCATCGCTGTAATGCGATAGCAGCTGAGAGGAGCTCATGTGATTGGAAACACAGCTGAATGTCTTCATGCCTCTGACATGAACACGCATCTCCCCTTCTCCTTCTTTTATACCGGAACCTGCTCTCCGTTTCTCCACCCTCTATGTCTCTTTCTTTTTCTTCAATAAACTGCTGCGGGGAACTCCACACCATCCCCGCCTCTGTGTGCTGTTGCCCTGGCAACAGGGACACTAAAAATAGGTCTGTCTTTACTCCTGACATCTCCGGTGCGGAATCTTACTGTTTCTACTGACACCATGCGTTTAGTCACCCATTCAATTGACCCCGGTGCGTGATGGCTACATCCCGGCGTGCATCACTTGTCAGGCGCGGCGCCGTCCGATTCACAGCAGCTGTGGGTGGGTGCAGATTCAGGTCTCACCTGTGCAACACCGCGATCTCATTCTCAATGTTGTTCTCTTTGCCTTCCAGGGCTTTTTTGGGGATGCACTTGATGGCCACCAGCCTCTGGGTTCCCTTCTCTTCTGCTAGAACCACCTCTGAAAACGCCCCCCTGGAACACACATACACACGTACAGATTAAAGAAGGGAAGAGAACCGCATGGGGGCGTGAGCTAAAACGGACAGAGAAAGGCTGCAGGCCATGATGGATGAAAAGTGCTCCCTGAAATTAATATTCAGAGCTGTGCACACAAGGTCCTTGCATAATTTGGGTAGATCGACGGCCTTTTATTTGATTCCCACACTAAATAAAGCTTATTTGTTTGATATTTCTCTGGCCTGTCCTTTGGCAAACCGCAAAGCTATGAAAGCTTTAAAAAACCTTCGTGTGTGTGTGTGTGTGTGTGTGTGTGTGTCTTGTTCAGATGAATAATTGAAAGTATCTGAGAGGTTCTGGGCTCGGGAGGAGAGGTGAAGAAACACTTACGGGCATTTATAGTATTATCAGCTGTTGTTCAAAGGAACTATTTTTAAAAGGATTCTGAAAGAGATGGTTAATTGTGCGGCCAAGGCGACCAGAGAAGCATTATGGATTACAGTGATGGCGGGAGGGAGAATAATGTGTATTTACACAGTCTCCCCACAGGAGCGTGGGAGGGAGCTCAGGAGGAGGCCTGAACATTGCACACAACGCCGGGAGCGACCGCAGGGATCCTTCACATGTGAGCGGAGCGGCGCTGTCACGCCACAAGCTCCACGTTCATGTTTTAACAAAGATTCCCTCCATTCCACCGTGAACAACATGCGACAATCTGCCTGTTCTCTTAATAATACACAGTATCGTGCAGCCTGATTGTCTACCCCCCCCAACCACCACCACACAGACACACACACACACACACACACACACACACACACACACACCCCGCACCGTCACAGTAAATGCCGGCTGCAATCCCTCGGATGGGCTTTGCAACGTGGCCATCTTGTCTGCAGCGGCGTTCATGTCGTGGAGCTGCTGCCGTCTGGTTTCATTTGGAGGGGGGGAAGGGGGGGGGGGGGATAAAAGCACTTAAAAAAAACCTCGAAGCGAAAGTTGCATAAAGCTCCGGTTATTGTCAATCAATAAAAGCTTCCTAAAATGTTCAAGTGTGCGGCGTTTACAGGGAGGGTTTCCCTCAACGGGCCAAGAGTGCTGAGCTCCTTTAGAATGGTGAGTAATGATCTGCTGACTTTTATTAGCTGTTTGGGGTTAATGAGGCGAGGCAGACGCGGGACGGTACCTCTCCTGACATCCAAATTACAAGGACATTATTTTGAACCTGAAAACAACACTTAGAGGCCCAGCAGATCCCAGATACAGTCCAGTTTTACGACAACTACATGTCAGGAAAAGTCATGTCGGCGTCTTCTGATTGATACAAACACCTCCAAAGCTGTTCCACAGAGAGCTGAGGAACAGAGGTCACACTCGACCTAAGACATGAACACCAATAAAATAATGTCAGAAATGTATGTACACATCTATGGCACATTTGTCTGATCCCCAGAAGGGAAAAACACAGTTACTGTTGGCAAGTGTGTTTTTCTGCTGTTACCCAGAGACACCTGAGAATAAAACAGCTACCGGTAGTTATTCATTTCTACTAGGGAACGGCGAGCACTCTGGGGAGAGAGGAGCACAAATGGGATGACGTGAGCTGCTGTTCCTAACCCAGGGTCACATCCCACGTGAGGCAATCAAAGTTTTTAACATTTCCATTCTTCTTTAATCACACTGGGAAAACAAAACAAAACAAAGACGACGCACAACCGTGACTGAAAGCAGGCGTTTGGATTTTGGTTGCCCGGTGGCACCGACGGCTGAGCCGGTTTCACTCAAAGTGCTGCAGACATTAGTCACGCTGTTTCTTTCTTGGCTGAGAGGTGCATCAATCAGGTACCGTCGGGGCCTCAGACCAGAATCCATCACTCCATCGATCCAGCCAGCCGGCGATGCCTCCAACACCCGGAAAAAAAAAAAGCCTTTGGGCTTTCGTCCTGATCTGCTGTGCTCAGGACTGCGTGCCTTTGTGAGAAAGTTAGGAGCGGCTGGAGCTGCACAGATGCAGGAGTCCGTCCTGAACAATGTCAATTATACTGGCCCAGAAAGTGGATTTAGATGTTTGACATCAGCTGTGTTTTTACCTCGGATCTGAAATAAACTTTAAACCAATCATCCATTTATTTCTGTCCCCATGCTCTTCGTCGCTTATCAGATTAGCTGTTAGCTTGTAGGTAAAACCCTCGGCCACAGGTTGTGATGTTTAAAGCCGGTCGATACAACAACTTGTACGCCTTTAAATATTTCCCCTTTATCCTAAAATCATCCAGCTATGCAAACTGTCAAAGCGTATAAGTGATCTATCATGAGCAGGAAGAGCAGCAAGTATTTGGGGGGGGGGGGGGGGGTGTTGTCCTTTGCAGTCTTCAGATTTGTGCATCGTCAGAGAAAGCTAAACTGTTGAGGCTGCATTTATATACAAGCCAAGACTCCACCTCTGTGTCATTGCTCTTCATTCCCCATTAAATATAACATTGTTGAGTTTGTGAAGCATTTCTCTTGTGTTTGCACCACCACCCCCTGCAATTTAATGTCTGCATCAGCTTCATATGCTTCTCTTTCTTTTGATTTCTCCCCGACTATGAATAGATAAAACCAGGAGTTGAACATCAAGCGTCACTCTTTTCACATCTACTGTATGTTGGACAAAACCAGCCAAA
Source organism: Takifugu flavidus (assembly GCF_003711565.1). NCBI lineage: Eukaryota > Metazoa > Chordata > Actinopteri > Tetraodontiformes > Tetraodontidae > Takifugu > Takifugu flavidus. The sequence continues at coordinate 9,288,499 of NC_079523.1, read as the reverse complement.
ATCCTCATCATAACGAGGCCTATTTATTCACAGACAAAGCAAATATCCACTTTCAGGACCTTCAGATTACAGCCAAGACAACTGAATGCTGTATTTTGCTTTCATTTGACAGGGCAAAATATTTTTGGCTCACACATCTATCTATTTGTTAAGGACTGTTTGGAGTATGAGGCCAGAAAGCTGCTACCTTGTCCTCAAGTGGGCCTGAAGGAAAACTAGGAGGATTAGGCACATCTCCATACAATATTCCAACATAAATCAATTAACTTTGCCCACTAAATTCCCGGTTAAAGCTCCTCTGTAATCTCCTCTGCGAGCATAAGGAGCTTTCCGTCAACACGTTAATTCTGCCCTCTGCCCGGCCTGACATTAATGACGGGAGGAAAAGAATATTACCGTGCTACGGCCCCCACCCCCATTTGGTCCTTCAATATGGACCCCCGACACTCACTCTCAATCCACCTTATATAATTACCAATATTGTACTGTAAATTAAAATTGGCATTCCTGACACAAGTTGTCAACCCCCCCACACCCAGAGCTCTCAGGTATCGACCCCCACTGGGATGTGACGCCCTGAGAGACGGACATGGGGGGGGGCATGATTGGGCGGCTGAAAGAGGAAGGAGGACAACGTTCCACATGGCGCGCTCATGCCGTCGCAGGTAGACGAGTGCTGGGTCACTTGTTCTCGGAGGTGGTGGAGGGTAGGTGGGTGGGCAGGGGGGCGGGGGGGAGGTTAACACCAGACCATCTGTCATTCCTCTGCACGTGTGACATCACATCTGGGTTAATTTCGCCACAACAGGGGTCGTCAAACCAGACCTACGAGGCCCAAATTCCAGCCGGATTTACTGTCTTTCTCTGTTACACAGAAAACTGGATGAAACAGGTTCCCAACTGGTAGGAAAAACTGAAACACTGGGAAAACCCAGCAGGGTTGAGGGGGCCTCGTAGGACTGGGTTGATTACCACTGATCTCTGGCAATCTTACTGGCGATCAAGTGGAATTGAGAAAGTTGATGAGGAGTTAATACTTCAAATTACTCCGAAGCAGCCGCTGTGGGCTGGGCCGGCCCCGGGGGGAAAACAGGCCAGCAGCTGTTTTGTTTTAGGCCCCAACATTCAGTTTTAGTTTGAGGCAATATGTTTTTGGCTGCGTCTGCAAAGCTCTTCTAAGCGCTTGCACATAAAGTAGATCTGGACAGTGCGGACACGGCTGATATCTATTCGTGACATCATGACATAACGTGTGCCCTTCAGGGTCAGGCGATTATTATCAAAAGATTACCGGTCATGTAGCAAAGACAAACTCTTTTCCCCTTTGTTCCTGGAACTGTCTGCATTCATAGTGTCTGCAGCCTTGCATCCAATATCCACATTATCACATTATAAAAGAGCGCGACGGGTTGGGATCTAAAGATTTAATAAGTGTCACATTTACCTATCACGCTCCTGTGCATGCATCCTTTATGTCTGCTTGTGCACATTCACAGGCAAAAATCAGCTCAACATATTTAGCAGGAGTCTACAGCTCTGTTACAACCTCTTGGAGACAGAATGTGTGAATATTTGCTGCTGGAGTCTCTGTGTTCCTCAGGAGGCGACCAGGAAATGAAGATTTCGCAGCGCTTTCAGTCAACCCAGTAAAAGCAGCTGAGTCAGCGCCCAAGAGTGGCCAAGAACAGCTCTGAGGGTTTTTTTTATATTCAGATATGTCAATCAAGTTTGATGAGCAATTCCAGACTCAGAACCTGCAGCTCTGGCACGGACACGGGAGAGGATGACGAGGACAGTTTCAGCTTCTACATCATCTATCATGAACACCGTTAGGCCGATGGTTGCAACAACAACGGGACCTGCAGCGGCTCTCACAGCCACGCGCGAGCAACTTACGTCCCGAGCACTTCCTTGAAGTCATAATTCTCCTTGATGTCCGATGTCTTCTTTTTCCATCCATTTCCATCCTCTCCAAGAGGCATCCTACAAAGGTGATGGGGTTCGCCACACTGCAGCTACAGAACAAGAACAGAACACTGAAGACACTCAGAGCAGATGGCAAATGGTTCAGTTGAATCAGATTGAGAGGGAACCAAGACAGCATCACTTAATGTAAATATCTAAACAGGACAGGAGGCCACTAAAGATGAACCGTAGACTTTAATAGAGAGGAATAACACCGTGCTCGCTCAAGCTGGATATACAGGGATCCTTTGAGCTCTATGAGTTTGCTGCATATAAAGACATTAATAGACATTGATTTCTTTAATTGAGCGGCCTGGTTGTTGCAGCTCCTGCTCGTACTTTTCCAAGCTCGGTTTGACCGGACTGGAGGACGGGGAGACATGTTGGTGCACATCAGTTCCCACGTGAAAAAGAAAGTTGCATAAATGTGGCGACCGTATTTCGGTCTGCAAGAAGAGCGAAAAATAGTGGACATAAAGGAGACTGTGACAACAAGAAAAACCCTTAACGTGCACGAATCTGATGCCTGAAATAAACCATAAACATAAAGACAAAAGCATAAAGTGACACTATAAGTACAATAATGGCAGCCTGAAAGTAGGACGACGGTGCAGCAGTCATGACAGAGACCATGTTAAAATAATGATTATAATAAATAATGCATGAGCTAATAAGGCTTATTCTGGCTGGGAATAACCATTATAATCTGGAACAAAGGCCAAATTTGGTGGAACTCAATTTTCCACTGAGAAACCAAAGCTTGAGCCCAGGGAGCCACTGGACTTGGTGAAGGCTCACGGGGATGGTTTAGCCTCTTCAGAGCTTCTCGGAGTCTTCGTGAGCCTTCACCAAGTCCAGTGGTTCACTGAGCAGAAGCTTTGGATAGCCATGACCTGGATGAACGAGAAGCTACACAGACACGCACTGGGAAACACTTCTGACAATGGGTGCGTGAATGCAGCAGGCGGGGAGCAAGTAATGGAGAGAGAGATAAGGCTTCGCTTGGGAAATGAGTCCAATTATCTTGGTGATCGTGTGCACGAAGATAATGCAGTGTGGGTGTGCTGCAGCGCTCAAGGGTATGGCAGCAGAAGGAAACAACGTCTTTGGGTTAAATCGAGAGGCTGCGCGACGCGAGACGCGGACGCGTTCAAAAGGCTGCAAGTTTCACTCCCGAAACCAGCCAAACTGTGACCGTGTATTTCGGTAAATCGGTTCGGCTTTTGAAGATAACCTACCTAATCGGCGATCTGTGGCTGTGGCGCGTTCTCCTTTTCCCTCTGGGAGCGATGTGCCTGCTGGGTTTGTGCGCAGCGCCGAGTCCACTCACTTCTCCTGACGTCAAGAAGCAAAAGCGGACGTCTGTGGACGCAGCGCAGAATAAAAATCACACAGTGTTCTCGCCACGGCGCGATGATGCGGGGCTCATCTGACGGCCGAGCCAACGTCTGTTCCAAGCTTCTCTCTGCAGCTGCAGCTCTGTTTGCGCGCACCCGCGGCGCGCTTGTTGCCAGATTATTGGACAATTTATTGGCTTTTCCCAAACAGACACGTGGATAATGCAGCACACAGCACTGACATGCGACGCGCGCATCAACACTATGAATGCGGATAATTGTGATCTTTTTTAAGCATGCCTGCGAAATACATGCGATATTCTCATTCTCTAATAGCATTAAGAGTCTTTTAAAAAGACCCTCTCCAAAGTCCAACATGACAGCATCTCTCTGACAGTATGAAGAAAAGTTCCAGTCAGATACAAATGTATCTACTGGGTGAACAAAATGTTCCCTGTCGCCGTCGAAATATTTCATTTGAAATCTACCAATTCAATACTCAATACTGCGTAGACAATACTCTACAATACTACTCGCAGAATAGTACAGTCAGTGCTTCAGTTTTAACCTGCATGTCTCATTAAGTCTAGTCCGGATTGTTTTGTGCAGTTGCGTTCCAAACTATATATTTTTTAAAACTACTTACTTTGCCACGGTGTCCTTTCACTAGTTATCTGATATACACTGACATTTGTGGGAAAATACTGTTTGTACTGAATTGTTTCCCCTCCTCCGAATTATGGGTGCGTTTCCATTCCTTGACTCTCGGGGGCGCTCCGAACAAAGTGGATCTTTTTCTCTCTCGACTTCCGGAATGGAGTTTTCAAACAAAGCTAGCTAGCAAACTAGCCGTTAAAAGGTTTTGCTCAGGGAATTAGGACAAACTTTGCTGAGTTTTGGGTAAGATTTTCTTACGAAAGCAACTTATTTCACTTTTTTTATTTGTAATTTCTTTTGTTGGAATATTTAAATAATTATTTTATGAGTCTGTTGGTGGGGAATTGGCAAGACTCGTCGGGTTGCTTTGTTTTGTGCATTAAAGCGCTGCTAATGCTAACCAGGATTGAGCTCGCTCTTGGTCCACTTTTTGATTTGTTTTTCGCTTGCGTGATTGGACGCAGAGATTTAGTGTAATTTAATGCAATTTGGTGTCAACTGAGCTAAAAACTGAGGACTTATGGCGCTGTGATTCGCAGCTAGCGGGCTAGCCGGTGAAATCAACCAGAGATGTCAGTGAGTGCCAAGAGGAGACGAACCACTTCGCCTTCCAGCAGTGCGAGTGGAGGGGGCGATCTCGATGATGTCTCCTCCTCTACTCCTGCAAGTGTCAGAAAACGGAAAAGATTTTCCAATGTTCCTCCTGTGGATACGGTACTGTCTCTTGCATGTGTATTTACGCCGCTGTGTCAACATTTTAGCGCGCTCATTTGGAGTTTTTGTTCCCGCAGATTGCTGTATGTCACGAACTGTTCAACGCTGTCAGGGATCACAAGGATGAGCAAGGAAGGCAACTCAGTGATGTTTTCTTAAGGGTACCAAAGAGAAGGTACAAAGCTCGTATAAAGTCACAACGTTCAAGCACAGTGTTATCTGATCTTTGGTTTTTGTCTTTTCAGAAATCAACCCGATTATTATTATGTGGTCTCCCAGCCAATTGATATGACGAAAATTCAGTATAAGCTGAAGTCTGAGGATTATTCTGATGTGGAGCAGCTTACTGCAGACTTCCAGCTCATGTTCAAAAATGCCAAATCTTTCTACAAGGTAGTGGATAAAGTGTTAGTAAAACATTGCGAATGTCCTTAAAACAGTGACAGTGTAGTTTTTTCCGCTCCTAATTTGTCTTTCTTTCCATTTTCCTTAACCTCAGAGTGACAGTGATGAGTATCAAGCAGCGTGCAGGTTGTGGCAGGTGTATTTGCAAACAAGGGCTGAGTTTGTCCAGCCTGGGGATGGCGACGATGATGATGAAGATGGGGATGATACGGGGGACAACGCGGGAATGTCAACAGAAGAAGAGGCAAGTTTCTCTGCGTATATGAATACATAACATTTCATGGCAGTATAATCAAGGTGGGCTTGTAAGCGGGCTTTAAGAGCTTACTGCAAATTATTTTCCATTAAGTTCAAACTCTGTTGCCAGTTGGTGCTTTCGACATGCCATTTGTAACATCAAGCTATTTTCTTTATTCCACCCAAGGCATACAGTTAAAGACAGAATCTTTGACCTTTTAGCAAGTAATTAATAATCTGATTGTACTTGCAAAATTTCTTATCTTCCAGACTCCAACAGGCAGTTTGAAGGAGGTGCTGGAGCAGCTGCTTGAGGCAGTCGTGTCACACGCTGATCCCGCAGGGCGTCTTGTCAGTGATCTGTTCCAGAAGTTGCCTTCCAAAGTGGTGAGTTTGTCTTTGTTGTCTGGAGTTCCTGTCCTAGCCTCTGAGATGTTTATGCATCGTGTACAATAACCTGCCCGTCTTTCCAGCATTACCCCGACTACTATGCCATCATCAAGGAGCCAATAGATTTAAGAACGATCGCTCAAAGAATACAGGTGATCACTTTGAGATGTGTATATTTAAAGCCTTATTATAAGTATTTAAGTGTTTGTAACTTGTTTGTGTCATATTCCTAGATTGGATACTATAAAAGCATCAGTGCTATGGCTAAGGACATTGACCTGATGGCCAAAAACGCCAAAACGTACAATGAACCAGGATCTCAGGTTTTTAAGGTAACTTATTCATCTCTTAACTTTCTTGAAAATACAATATCCCGAGTCTCAACAGTGGGTCTCTTCTTGTATAGGACGCCAACACCATAAAAAAAGTCTTCATCCAGAGGAAGACGGAACTTGAACACGCAGAACCCACAAAGTCGAGCCTTCGCATCAGGTATTCACATGCAATCTCAGCTCAATTTACTACATGTAACTGTAGAACAGGACAAGCAAAATGTTTATTGGCAGATCGTTTAGAAAATGATGGCCACTCTTTTCCCCTCTGTGTTCAGAAATCGCAGGTCTGGGCAGAGTGATCGGCTCTCTGGTGTCAGCGTATCGCTTCAGTATGGCTCTGAGAGTGAGGATGACCCTGTTCTCTCTGGTAAGTAGGAGCATTTGAGGCAACAGCACTGTAAAACCTGCCTTTTTTCAGAGTAAATGAAAACCTCCTAAATCTTTCAGGCTCTGTTTGCTATGATGAAGGAGAGTCAGAAGCTGAGAGTTCTAATATAGAAATCAGCAGCCCAATCTTCCAACTGTATGAGGCTGTGAGGGGTGCCAGGAACAACCAGGGTCAGCTCTTCTCTGAGCCTTTCCAACAACTTCCATCCCGCAGGGAATATCCTGACTACTATCAGCAGATTAAGCAGCCCATCGCTCTGCAACAGATCAGGTAAAGAACAACAGATGATTGCTGAATAATTTTAGCCTCTTTTAAACAGTGGAAACCACAAATAAAATGTAACTGAGGAGCCTCTTCCTTAGGGCAAAGATGAAGAACAACGAGTATGAAAGTTTGGAGCAAATTGATGCTGATCTTTCACTGATGTTTGAAAATGCCAAGCGTTACAACATGCCCAACTCCAGCATTTACAAACGGGCTTTCAGGCTTCAGCAAATCATGCAGGTACGTGTACTAACAGTTTTTTAAAAAATGTTTTTTTTAAATCAAGATGTAAAATTACATGAAAGTGTTTGTTGATCTCTCCGTCTAGTCTAAAAAAAGAGAACTTCTCAGGGGAGAGGAAGAAGATGGTGACAGTATTTTGTCATCTGATGCAGGGAGCATCAAGAGGAAAAGGTACGAGTTTCATCCTAAACTGCATCACCTCTTTCCTCTTCTGTGCATAACACCAAATGCCCGTTTTCCTGCCCAAAACACTGATTTGCTCATTTTCTATTCTTATTTATCAGCCACAAGAAAAACGTGAAAAAGAACAGAATGAAAGCCTTATTTGCTGCCGTTACCGAGGCTCGAGAGGCAGGCACCAATCGACGTCTTTGTGATCTCTTTATGGTCAAACCATCTAAGAAAGACTATCCTGATTATTACAAAGTTATCCTTGAGCCAATGGACCTGAAGACAATTGAGCAGAGCATCCGCAGTGAGCGTTATAACACAGAAGACGCTCTAATGGAGGACATGAAGCTAATGTTCCGTAACGCTCGCCATTACAATGAAGAAGGCTCTCAGGTAGATGGTGTATTAAGTTGGACATGTATTTTATGACAAAATGCTCAGCAGTTCAGGAGTGGTTGTCATTTTGTTTCTAACCGTATGGAATTCTGTTTTCATGCAGGTCTACAATGATGCTGACATTCTGGAAAAGATACTGAAGGACAAACGCAAGGAACTGGGACCCCCACCTGAGGAAGAGGACGTCGGATCTCCCAAAGTGAAACTAAGTATGTTGAGTTGTATCCATGTTTTAGACAATTTGTTAAAGATCAGGTAGTTATTCTCCACTTGATTTAACATTTTTTTTAAATTAGCTTTGTTGTCATCAAATGTTTTTGTTTTTTTTAAACTTAGGAAAGAGTGGTGTGTCTCCAAAGAAGTCCAAGTACCTCACTCCTCTCCAGCAGAAGTTAAATGAGCTGTATGACGCTGTGCGAAACTTCACTGACAGTCGAGGGAGACGCCTCAGTACAATTTTCCTCCGTCTTCCGTCTCGTGCCGAGTTGCCCGACTACTACGCTACCATCAAGAGACCCATCGATATGGAGCGCGTGCGGAGCCACATGGCTGCTGGCCGTTACCAAGACGTCGAAGCCCTGGTGGAGGATTTTGCTCTGATGTTCAACAACGCCTGCATTTACAATGAGCCTGAGTCTCTGATCTACCGGGACGCTCTGGTGTTGCACCGCGTGCTGCTGGAGACACGCAAACAGCAGGAGGGTGGCGAGGACTCCCGGCCCCCCGCTGTGGGAGCCATGGTGCGCGAGCTGATCAGGAACCTGTTTGTGTCAGTGATGGGCCACCAGGATGAAGAAGGCCGATGTTATAGCGACTCCCTCGCTGAGATTGATGCTGCGGATCCAAGCGCCCCCGAGAAACCGCTGCTCAATTTTGACGTCATCAGGTGTAACGTGGACCGAGGGCGCTACAGAAGGCTGGATATTTTTCAAGAGCACATGTTCGAAGTGCTGGAGAAGGCAAGACGACTTAACAGGTAAATGAGTTCAGGTTTTTCAGGATAAAATCTTTTATGCTATAAAACATTTGTTAATTCAAAACTATTATTTATACCCTTTAAACTAAAGTATTGTCATCACTTATGCCTTTATAGGAAAAAAGTAACTTTTCCTTTTATTTAAAGGAACAAAGAGGATCCCAACTCCTATATTTAAAGTTCCATAATGTTCTTGTTTGGGTTTGCAGGACTGATTCAGAAATATTTGACGATTCAGTGGAGCTGCAACAGTTTTTCATCAAGATCAGGGATGAACTATGCAAGAATGGAGAGATCCTGATGTCATCTGCACTGAACTTTACATTAAAACACCTGCACAGTGATGTGGAGCAGGAGAAGAGGGAAAAGATTCCAAAGGAGATCGAGGAAGACCAGCAAAAGACGGAGGAGGATGACACAAAAGGTTGGTGTGAATTCAAAGTATATTTGTAAAAAGCTTAAATTTCTAATTAATTATTGATTTTATTTTGTCAACGCAAAGAAACCAATCCGCCTGAGATTCGACAACAAGAGCCGTGTAAGGAAGAGTCCGAGAATGAGCGAGTGTACGTCCAAGACTGTAGCTTTGAAAACAACACCTATCGCGTGGGCGACTTTGTCTACGTGGAGCCCTCAGAGTCAAAACTGCAGCCACACATCGTCTCCATTGAACGTCTGTGGAAGGATAAAGCAGGTAATACGTTTATAATGCTGTGATATTTAACCAATCACCTTCGGCACCTTTAGGATGCACATGTAAATATCAGTGTTTTGGGGGGGGTTGACACGCCTGAAAACGTGATAAAGTAATGTGTTTCATTCAACCTGTGTTTAGCTTCTAGACTGTAATTTGTCTTTTGTGTGTAGGGGAGACATGGCTCTATGGCTGCTGGTTCTACAGACCGACTGAAACATTCCATCTGGCAACGCGCAAGTTCCTGGAAAATGAAGTCTTCAAGGGTGACTATTATAACAAAGTGCCTTTTAATAAGGTTCTGGGGAAATGCGTGGTCATGTTTGTGAAGGTAAGGCCCCACAAATATAGCAATCTTCTCATTTATCCAAGACGCGCAGCGATTGTTACATTTTGTTGGCATTTTGTAGGACTATTTTAAGATGAAACCCGAAGGATTTGCAACGGGGGACGTATATGTGTGCGAATCGCGCTACGCCACCAGGTCCAGGATGTTCAAAAAGATCAAACTCTGGGCTGTACCAGGGAGCACGGTGAAATGCGTTGCACGGGAGGTTCCGCTACCTGTTGTTCGTGTTGCTTCCATGTTTGCCAAACCGAACCTTGATAAATATGCACTGGCATACACAGACTGCAGAGGGTTTGTGGAAAAGGTCAGCCTTCCATCCTTTAAAATATCCCTTGTCGACAACTTCTGTCAACAGCAGCTAATGCAGGTTATGGACACACTCCTGTCTCTTCACCACTACCTTTAGGAGAAGGAAATTGTTCCCATGGAGATGAGTGGAGCTGATCCCAGCTGTCAGTACTATGAACAGCTACGCTACAACAGCGTGTGGTTTAAGGTCGGCGACTGTGTTTACATCCAATCACACGGTCTGTCGAAGCCACGCATCGCCAGGTGAGTGAAGGATCATTTGCTTTCATTCTGATGTGACTCCTATTGTAATTTTATGAACACCTCTTTAATTTAAAGGCTTGAGAAGCTGTGGCTGCAGAACGAGATGGCTTTTTTCTTTGGCCCCATTTTCATTCATCCCGAGGAAACTGATCACGAACCCACAAAGATGTTTTACAAGAGAGAAGTGTTTCTGAGCCATCTTGAGGAGACTTTACCCATGACCTGTGTTATAGGTGCTGCCTTGTTTCTATAACTTGTTTTAAATCACAGTAGGATTTGATTTTATTGAGTTGAAACGTCCAGCCTTCCGTCTCTGACATATTTTCTTCCTCCTCCGTGCTCTGCAGGCAAATGTGTGGTGTTTTCTTTTAAGGACTACGTGTCCTGCAGACCCACCGAGTTCTCAGAAGAGGACGTCCTGCTGTGCGAGAGTCGCTACATCGATACCGAGAAGCAAATGAAAAAGTTCAAGGGCCTGAAGCGTTTCTCATTTTCTCCCAAAGTGGTGGAGGATGAAACATTCTACTTCAGGTTGGTTTGTGGAAGCAGATTTCCCTTTAAATAAAACTGTAACTTTGGTTTAATGTGGAGGGTGGGCGTGTTCTGATCTTTTGTAGGAAATCAATTGCACCACAGAAGGAAGCTTCGCCCTTTTTAGATAAGAAGATAGACGAGCTTGAGGCTAAACTCGCAGATTTGGAGGATGCAGATGATGATATGGACGATATGGACGATGAGGATGATGCTCCAGAGACACCGTCTATGCCACAAATGCAAACTCCTCTTGTTAGTGACATGGACATGATGCACTACATGCCCTCACAGGTACCCATTCACCTGCACATACTGGAATTCTCGCTCCCATAAATGTGAGATCCCTCAAAATTTCCGATTAAACAATGTCAATATCGACGGGCGTCTCTCCCTCCATCAAGTCCACTCCCAAGGTGAAGGGCCTGTCAAAGAAGGAGGGGGCCAAGAGGAAGATGAACATGAGCGGCTACATCTTGTTCAGCAGTGAAATGCGCGCGGTCATCAAAGCCAGACACCCGGACTTTTCCTTCGGGGAGCTGAGTCGACTGGTGGGGACAGAATGGAGGAACCTTGAGGCTCCTAAGAAAACAGAGTATGAAGGTGAGAGGGAGCAGTTGATGGATACCGACTGTTGCCTGTCGTCAACTACAGGTAAAATAAAAACTATCTGCTTCCAGAGCGCGCAGCTAAAATAGTGGAACAGCAAGAAAGAGAGCGACCGACCCAGAAGCAAGCGTCCCCTAGAGCAGGTACCCCTGTAGGGGCACTGATGGGTGTGGTGCCTTCGCCCAGCACTATGGGAATGATAAACCAGACCATGTCACCAGGTAACCCCTCTCACAGGCAGCACGAGTGTTTCACAGTGTGGCAGCAGGGAATCGAGAGGCCGGACTGATGAAAACTGTCTCCTGCCACTATTTGTTTTCTCGCTGCTGTTTCACATTCCTTAATGTTTGTAGTTTGTTTTATCCTTAGTTTCATATGTGAGATCGCATGACATTGATTGCATGTCTGTATCCATGCATAACTTCTTTTTTTTATTATTCATTCGACTAATTTACTTAGTTTTCTTGCTAACGTAATCGGAACATTTGTCTTGTCTGCACATTTTTGCACATTGCACCAGGTGACGGCCATATTTTATATGTAGATATTAGACTCACTTCTAAACATGGCTTTAGAATACAATCAGGATGCTGTTACATTTAGTGCAAACGTTTAATAATTATCCATTATGCAGATTTACGGGTGAAAGAATGTTAGAACAGGTAAAAAATGACATGTAAAAAAAACCGACTGTTTAGCAAAGATGAATTTGATTAGACAGAAAATGTGCAAGAGCATGAATGAATGTGTGTGTTTAAGGTGTCATTGTGCGCAGTAGAAATTAGTGCATGGCATTCATCTGCATGTCACTTATGCATGGATATGTTGTTGTCCTCTCCTCATCCTCTTCCCCAAGGCATGATGGGAGCTTACCCACCTTACATGCCCATGCAGGGTCCCCATGAGGGCTTGTTGAGCGTGGCCCCCATGCCACCTCACCTGCCCCCTCATCATCTCCAGCAGGCTATGCCTGGGTACCCTGGCATGCTTCATCAGGGTAAGGGCCGCAGTTCTGCTCACACCTGCCCAGTCACATCCAGTCGTGTCTCTCCTGCCGGAGGGGTTTACCTGGTCCACAGGCTGCACAGTCCGAAATACTCAGCAAGCGGTCAAAAACTCTTGGGTTTCCAAAAAACAAAGTGAAGAGTGTCCCCACATGGCACTACTGCCACATGCACTGTAGTATTCACAGAAATAATGCATGTCTACACAACTAATGTTCAGCTGATAGTTAAGACTAACTACTCCATCAGTCACTCTGATATGTTACATCCTATTAAGGTAGTATCAAAGGCTATACAACACGTGCATAACCAAAATAATTACTGAATAATTTAACAGGTATGATGGGCGCTGGGGCGAATGGCATGACAGGAAGTCCCGCACAGGGAAGCTTTACACAGCAGGTAAGCAACTATTCCTAGAAATATTACCTTTATGTACATACAGGTATGACAAACCTCTTTAAATAACCCGAAATGTCCCATTTTGTATTCAGCCAGGCATGTTCAGCCCAGGATCACACGCTCCCCCACCATATCCAGGGCAGGGCCAGCCATCTCACCTGCAGCCCACCACTCCCATGTTTGTGGCCCCGCCACCAAAGACCCAGCGGGTGCTGCACTCGGAGGCCTACCTGAAATACATCGAGGGACTGAACGCAGAATCCAGCACTGTCAGCAAGTGGGATGAAACACTTAAAGGTAGAGGGCGTTTAACAATAATTACAGAAAAATATAAGGAGGATCATTAAAAATCATTTTTCCCCCTCTAACAGCTCAAAGGCGTGACGCTTACCTCACCAGAGAGCAGGAGAGCAGGCTGCCATCTCACTGGCTAAAAAGCAAAGGAGCTCACAAGTCCATGGCAGATGCACTCTGGCGCCTGCGTGATCTGATGCTGAGGGACTCTCTGAATATCTGTCAGGCACACAACCTGTAACCTTTTGGATGAAAACCACTGATCAGCTCATCTACTGCTTTAATCAATGCTGAGGAGTTCAGGAGGGGTTTCAGACAACAAAAGCAATATTTTATAGTGACCTGCTATCACGTTTATATTTATTAGCCAGTATGAAAAGCGAGATAGTTACTTGTGTGTGCGTGTGTGTTTTCATTTTTTTACAGACAAGATAAATAATGTAAAACTAGTGGGGGGACTACTTTTGGCTTATTGATGTGACCAAAATAAAATTCAATGCCCCACATATATATATATTTATACACCCCCTTGTGTTCGTATTTCCTGGACCTGTTTTACTTTTGTTTGTTTGTTCGTAATTGTAGCATCATAATGTAGGCATCAAAAATGAGCTTCCACGTTTTATTGTGGAATGACTTCCTCTTGCCACCCAACGTCACTTCCTGAAGAGTGGCTGAAGGTAGGGCCATTCTCTTTAGTGTTTGCCCTGTTATCCCAATGTCCATCTCCTCACCGCTTGGATTTTGATTGTTTCAAAAAGAAATCTTGACTTCTTTAGCTTGCTAACAAAGGCAAAAGGAAGTAAGTCAACATATGCAATGGAATAATTAAAGACAGAAAAAAAGGAAGAACGAGGTGAGTTTTATTATCTAATAGCGGTATACCAGGAGACGATGATAGCTAGCTAGCAATTCCACCGGCTCTTCTTAAACTCGCCAGGAATTAGTATCGATATATGACGTGTAATTGACAAATGAACCGATGTCCTATTTCTGGATTAATTAACACTTAAGTTGTCTTTCTGAAATCAGTGTCGTTTCACTAATTAAACCGGTTGACTTTATTATTTCTGAAGTCCCTTTATGTTCAATCTTGCTCTAGCCAGTCTGCTAATGTTAACGTGGTCCTGCGGGTTCTTTTCTTTTTTTCAAGGTGGTTTTTTTTTCAGTTCCAAAAAACAACCCAAAATGATCACATTCATATTCTCTTGACAGAAGGGCATTTATTAAATGGGTTGTCAGACGAGTAGAAAATAACTGAATGGAGGATGCAAGTGACATTTCTGTATTTGCAGCACTGCAAGGGGACGTAGAAATTCCACAAAACTACGTTAAGGCCGCTTAATACGTCTTCCCACGTTTGACCATTTCGTTTGTTTCGTGTCTACAGTTTTGTCTTTCCACGCAGATTTGATGTTCGTAGAGCTGTCAATGGTGCTCGGTTGAAAAATAGTGTCTTAAAGCTGACGTTAGCAGCCGGGCCTGCATGTATTGTGTGCACATTTGTATGTGTTTCACACATGCACATACTCAGATGAAATAAGTAATGATAAGTAAAGGAGCAGCCTTTATCTTTGCACACTGCTGCCTCTCCCAGACATGTTTCAGATTAAATTCTGCCTCCTTTTCCAGGCAGAGTTTACATTCAGACCTGCTCAGGAAACGCTTCCTTCCACCGGCTCCAACTGCTGCTCTGCTACAAAGGTTCGAAATCGATCCCGACCCACACTTGGCCAAGCAGGACTAACAGGGATGTCTCAGCTTCAGTACCATTGTCCGGCGAGCCCAATGGCTGCTGCCCCCGCCCCGCTCCCACTGGGGCAGCCTCAGCCGGGCTACAGCATCCACTGTGGCTCGGGCACGTTACCCTCTGAGAGTGCCAGCCAGCCGGTCAGGAGCTCCGCTCTACCTGCTGGTTCAGCTACTCCCTACACTACCACCACAGGTGATGTCGTTTCTATTGTTTTCATTGGAAAAAAATATTGTTTTTGTCTAGAAACCCTTCAACCTTTGGTTGATGGTCATACGTGAGATGCTTTCACTAGATATACAGTACAGTCATCTCCTCTGATTCACCTCTGCCCTTTATCGTACATCTGAGGAGTGAGAAGATGGGGTGTTTTATTTGTTTGTCCTCATGGTCATACCATGAGGACAAACAAATAATTAATAATAATTACTAATTTGGCTGTGTTGTTGTATGTGACAGTACCTAACATGGCAAACCCTAAAGAGAAGACCCCCATGTGTTTGGTGAATGAGTTAGCCCGTTTCAACAAGATCCAGCCTGAGTATAAGCTGCTTTGTGAGCAAGGACCAGCTCACTCTAAGGTACCTGCACGATCAGTTCAGTCACATAATGTCGTCGATGCCGTTGAGATTCCCAACTCCCTCTTTTTTTTGTCCCTCTGCAACCTGTCAGATATTCTCTGTTCGACTCACACTGGGAGACCAGTACTGGGAAGCAGAGGGGCCCAGTATCAAGAAAGCCCAACATTCTGCAGCCGCATCTGCCCTTGTTGAGACGACGCTCCCTAAGCCCACTATGAGGACACCTCGGAACACTAACAGAATCCCAGGTGGGTTCCTCCCATGTAAAAGTCTGCTTACACTCACCGGACGCTCGCTCGAGTATCGTTTAATCTTTTCTTTGTCTCACTTCTCCAGTAGATGGGATGACACACACCATGGAGTTAAACGCGCTATGTATGAAGCTCGGTAAAAAACCAATGTATAAACCAATCGACCCATACCCGGGGATGAGACCCCCAAATTTCCACTACAATATCCGGGCTCCGGGACCTTACCAGCGCTCTATGCAACAGTAAGAGGGCATTATTCCATTTCCCTTTGCTATGGAAGAAGGGAAAAAAACACATTTCCTTTTCCCCCAGGTACTATTACCCGTTTCCCCCCGTTGGACCAATGCTGTACCATATGGAGCTTTCTGTTGGCGGCCAACAGTTTATTGGAAAGGGACGCACAAGACAGTTAGCCAAACACGATGCTGCTGCCAAGGCCTTGAAAGTATTACACAAAGAGCCAATATTGCAACAGGTTTCAGTGGTAAGAAAAGTTCCCTTTTGTGCCGCATTATTCACAACATTTTCCCATTTTGTTGATTTTTTTTTTTAGGAATGTATCTGTTGCTTTTCTATAGATGAACGGCGAGCCGGAAGAAGAGAATCTCAATAAATCAGAAATTAGTCAAGTGTTTGAAATCGCCCTCAAACGCAACTTACCGGTCAACTTTGAGGTGAGTGCGACCCTTCTTTTGATAAATACTCTTCTAGCATCCGTAAACCTCTCTTCATCTCACTGCATCCCTGACTTCAAGGTTTTGAAGGAAGAGGGACCTCCCCACATGAAGAGTTTTGTCGTCCGTGTCACGGTTGGGGAGTTCACCGGGGAAGGCGAGGGAAAGAGTAAAAAGATTGCCAAGAAGCTGGCAGCAGCAGCGGCGCTGGGAGAATTAAAGAAGCTGCCTCACATTCCCAGTGTGGAAAAGTCGCTGCCCCGGATCAAAAAGAAAAATAAATCCATCATTAAGGTCAGTTCTGGACTAAGATCGCTCAGGGCCAAGCGGAGCTTTTTCTATTAACTGATGATCAACCTGTCGCATCAACAGCTGCAGACCAGCCCAGAATATGGCCAGGGCATGAATCCCATCAGCCGTCTGGCTCAGATCCAGCAGGCTAAGAAGGAGAAGGAGCCGGAGTACAGCATGGTGACGGAGCGGGGTCTGCCGCGGCGCAGAGAGTTTGTCATGCAGGTAATTTGGCGGCAGCGGGAAAATGCTGTTAGCATCACGTCCTCTGGTTTCCACGCTCCGCTGCTCTGCCTCAGGTTACTGTGAACGGCCAGTCGGCCGAGGGAATGGGTCCCAGCAAGAAGGTGGCAAAGAGAAACGCAGCCGAGAAAATGCTGGAGCTCCTGGGCTATAAAGTGCCTCAGCCTCAGCCGCCTAAACCGGCACTCAAAACCGAAGAAAAGGTGCTTACCTGTTGTTATTCAACGTGAGAGTCTCTCATAAATCATTCACACGCGTGCCTTTGCTTCTATTCAGACTCCAGTGAAAAAGCCTGGCGATGGTCGCAAAGTGACCTTCTTTGAACCCGGTTCTGTAGATGATACCTCAGCGAGTAAGTGGCACCGGATCTTTTTATCCCGCATTTGCCAGCGGACACATTAATGTTCCGTAAACCTCGTACCCGTTTCATAAAGGTTCTAAGGAGGAGGAGGCCCGCCTGCCTTACCTGAGCCACCAGCAGCTGCCTGCAGGTATCCTGCCCATGGTCCCAGAGGTGGCGCAAGCAGTCGGGGCCTGCCAAGGGTCCCAGCCCAAGGACTACAGCCGAGCCGTCCCCAACCCAGGCAAGGCCACAGTCACCGCCATGATTGCCAATGAGCTGCTTTACGCAGGGACGTCCATGACTGCGGAGAGCATACTGAAGAATAAAAACATCAACCACCTTCCCCACGGACCCCTCACCCGACCTTCTGAACAGCTAGGCTATCTGGCGGCAGTGCAGGGCCTGCAGGTAACCAGCGACCTCCTCTTAGAGAAGCATCGCTGCGTACCGGTGCTTGTTTGAGCATCAAATCCTGACAGATGATGCGTTTACTTGCAGGTGGAATATAAGGATTTCCCCAAAAACAATAAGAATGAGTTTGTGTCGCTGATTAACTGCTCCTCCCAGCCTCCTCTCATCAGCCACGGGATCGGAAAAGATGTAGAATCATGTCATGATATGGTGAGGATGGATTTTTGTGTTTTAATCTCAATTCAAATTGAATCCCTGTGCTGCTTTCTGATGTTGACAACAATGTCTAATTTAACAGTAGCATGAACTGACAAGAAAACAGAAATGCAAGCAAAGGAAGCACCACATGGAACCAATAAATGGCAGCGGACTGAAGGACAAAATCGATGGTGTCTAATGCTGAACAGTGTGTATTACTTAAAGAAAGTAGTGGCCTACATGGTAGCCGATGAGTATTATGCAGGATTATACAGAACTTCCACAGCCTTGTGAGAGACTTGCTTATCAAGGAAACCCTGACAAAAGCATTTTCATATTTTTAAATTTCAAATAGTTGTGATTCATAAATAATCAATGCCAGTGGCTGACTTGTATTGTGTTTATGAAGTGAGTTACTGCCCCCTGGTGGTCAATACCTAGCGCTACAATACTGAGTTCATGCACTATTTATCATTGCATTTGTTGAACAAAATTTGCTCAATTTAGATAATTTTTCTTATAAAGTGTCTTTGCCAAGACCACAACAGCGTAGTTTTATTAAATATACTAATCTCATTATTTAAGGTGAACTTAAAGTTGAAGCTTAAGTTGAACTGTTGCAGATTTTGTGCAGGCTAAAATGCAGTTTTACATAAAAGAAGAGCTGTTGGCTGCTGGATCAGCTGATTTAATGTGCAACATTAGACTGTTCCAGAGCCGGGGAGCAGCCACGGCAAAGACCATGTCACCTTCAGCCTTGATTTGAGAGCTGAATGTTTCTCCAAGGGCGTAATGTGGAGCAGCTCGGTCGGGTACTGAGGGGGCAGCCCATTAAAATCCAAAAAAGAAATCTTAAAATCAGTCCTAAAAGAGACTTGAAGCCAGTGGAATAAGGCTAAAACTGGAGAAATATACTTTTTATTACAGGGGACCAAAATTTTGAGTTCAGAGGGCCAAGAGCAACTGTCATGTGATCCATTGATTCACACCCACCTATAATCTCTGTCTTGTTTTTATTTTAGTTTCTAGCCATCCAGGCATTTATATCATTTAAGCAATCCAAGGTTTCTTTTTACTGTTATTGCTTTAGATTTAAAGGGGAAGTGGATCTGAATAGCAGCATATGAAGTAGAAATAAGATCGGGCCTATAACAGAGCCTTGGGGGACCCCATTGGTGTGAGGGGCTGAGGTGGAGGAGTTAAACTCTCTGAGCGGATCAGCTGCACTCCTAAAGTAGAGCCATATTTGGTTAGTATTCAGCAGAGTATCTGTAAAGTCCCGCCTTCTCTCCACAGGCTGCCCTCAATGTATTGAAGCTGCTTTCTGAACTGGACCTGCAGTCAAACGAAAGGACAGGAAATGGACCAGTGCCTCGGTAAGACAGACCTCTCATTTTCAGTCCTTTCAGTGAACATTCTGGGAGTGCTGACGGCGACGCTGCCCGTGGCTTTTGGTTTCCACAGGTGTGGCAAGCAGGAGCTGGAGGGCGAGCTGCACCTCAAACAGGCTAACTCAAGCACACTGACACAGACCCTGGATGGAACGGTGTAGGTCAACAGGCGTGGTTGTCTGTCCAAGCACTAGCGTAAACACAGACACTGTGTTCTTAGTTTTAGAAGACAGCAGGTAGATTTGGACACTGGGGGAGGAGGGGGGGGGGGTCTGAACCATCATGTTTCTATCCTTTCTTCCAGAATGTTAACAGTTAGCCGAGAACAATGGGGGGGGCAGAGTGCTTTATCTCCTCGGTCTTGTTTCATTGTTCCAGTTATTTATTTTGTGGCATTGTAGAAAAACAAATTGAAAAAGTTGCTGCATCCTAGGCAACCAGGTCTTCACGTGAAAAGTGATCTAATGAAGCCATTTAACTGTGATGTCTTTTTTTTTTTTATTAATGCTGGTTTTTAAGTTTTCTGTTACAACCCCAGTTGAGAACGTTTCTGGAATCCGAGTTTGTGGACCTCGTCCTTGTCTAGGGTGCAGCTGGAGAACCTCTGACTTTCCTCCAGTGCTCTCCATCAGCGACCAGCGTTATGGACATTACCGTGTAGGGCTGGGAAGGACCTGTGACTAAATGTAGCGCGTTATATAATGTGACGTTGTGTCTGCTGTGTGCAGCGGGGAGGGGGGTCTTTCCCCTCCGTCGCATCGGTTCCCCACTCTTCCACCCTCCCCCCCCCCCCCCACCCCCACCCTTGTGTCAACCTCCCTCCCTTCACTGCTCCCCATGGTAATTAAAAATGTGCTTATGTGCACAAAACAAACACCGCTCTGGTCTTGAGTTGTTTTTTTTAGGGAGAGATGTGGAGTCAACAGCAGGTACGTTTTACACCGTCAGCCGATGGTGGAGCCGCTGCGTTCGTGTGCGTCTTCAGAAATCACCACCTGGATTTCAGTATTATTTTAATTCCATGCAAACGCAACACAGCACAATATTCCGGAACATTCTTCCCCTTTTAGTCAGATGCTGGTTGATTCTGAAGTTGGTCCATGATTCCATGCCTGAGACAGCAAAGGGAGCCCAAAAATGTGGAGTTTGACAGCGCTAAACTGTCCTATTGAGTATGTTGTTGTTTTTCCTACGGTGACAGCAGTTTAAAGAGAGTGGAGGCCTGACGGGCGATGGAAAAAGCGCTTTTGTTGTGGATGATCACTTGGCTGAGTCGTCATCACACACACACACTTCTCCTGCGTCCTGATTGGGTCTGACGGCTGTCCACACCTGCAAAACGTCCTGACTATCTGAAAAAGAACCCTGCAATGCTAACAAGTTGAAGGCTTTGATGGCTGATTGTCACTCGTACAGTTAGGCGGCTTGAACAGGGCGTTGTCTGGATGCCTGACTGCTCATGGCGTCGATGAAGGGGTACATGCACCTGTCAGACCCCATGAACCGATATGTGACCACATTAGCTTCCCATGGCAACAACCTGAAAGAGAACGCAGAGCGGAGTGAGTGCAGGTGAACCTGCGTCACACCTTCGTGTCTCTGGCGGCCTAAATGACACACGACGTACGCTCTGGAGATGACAGGCAGGTAGGTGAGGCGGGGGATGCAGACCAAAGGCTGGTCGATCAGGATGGCGTTCATGGCCTGCTCGACGCAGTACTGCGGCTCCAGCGGAGGCAGCAGCAGTTCCACCTCCTCCCTGTGGGAGGGCGACAACACAAAAAGGCCAGACGCTTCAGAAACGACCAAAGCTAAGCCGTCCACGACTCGTTCCCCAAGTGCTGCTTCATTAAAGGCGGCTTGTTCGTTTGTGTCCGTATGCAGGTGATGCAAATCGTGCAGCAGAACAAGGCCTTGAAGGAATGAGCACAAAGTAATTGGAATAATGAATAATGCATATTTGCTCTGGTTATCTTTAGACTATGAGTTTGTCTTTGGACTCTAAGGCAAACAGATCCGTCCCTCTAGAGCCGCCCAGTGGTCAACGTACCGGATCTTGCAGCCTTCGAACATGCCCGTGTTGACGATATACGGACACACCAGAGTGGTCTTCACACCTTCCACCTCCTCGGCCAGCAGCTCGTGGGCCAGAGACTCGTGGAAGCCCACTGCAGCGAACTTACTGGCACAGTAATCCTGAAAGAAAAGCGTCCGTTTGGATTTTCGCTGCGTCGTAACGTGGAAACTAGAAAAGAGGGCGTCACGATCTGCACCTCGACGCAGGCGGTGCTGAAGAGGCCGAGGACACTGGCGATGGTCACGATGTGTCCGTGGTTCTGGGCCTTCATCTGAGGGAGGAACGCCTTCACTGTCTGGAACACACACACACACACACACACACACACACACACACGCTGTAGGTTATTATGAGGCAACAGACTGCTGCTTTCTCATTGCTTGTTGGGAAATACATCAATGTGAAGGAAGCTTATGTAGCGCAAGCAGCTTCATCTTAAAGAGGATTAAGAGGGAATCCATAGTGTGTGTGTGTGTGTGTGTGGGGGGGGGGGGATAAAGCTATCGACGCCACACGTTTGCATATCATTAGTCACCCTTTATGCACTCTGTCAGCTGATGAGGGGAGGCAAAAACATCCCCATTGTGTGAGCAGACAATCCAATTACCACTAAATTCCAGCAACAATGCTCGTTGCTTTTATAGGAATACACCTACTGACTTCCACATGTGATCTGTCCGTTCTGAGAACAGCTGGAAGGACATTCTTACCCAGAAGAGGGCGTGACAGTTGACCTTCATGGTCCTCTCCATCAGCTCGTCGGGACAGTCCAGCATGCGTTTCCCGGCCACCACCCCGGCGTTGTTCACCAGCATGGTCACGTCCCGGCCGGCGTCCCGGCGCACCAGCTCCGCGCAGCGATACACCTCCTCCCTGCTGGTCACGTCCACCGTGTAGGTGTGAACCTTGACCCCCATCTCGCGCACCAGCTTGGCCGTCTGCTCGTTGGCGCCGCCGTCGACGTCCCACAGCACCACCTCTGCCCCGTGCTTGGCGAACTCCTGAGCGAAGAGGCGACCCAGGCCGCCGCCCGCCCCGGTGATCAGCACCAGCTCCCCGTCGATGGGCTTGGTGCGCGGGCGCAGGACGGTGCGCACGGAGCTGCGCAGGATGAAGTAGATCATGTCCAGAAGCATCATCTGGAGGTCCATGAGGAAAATCATCTTGTTTGTGTTTCACTGCCCCCGGGCGTGAACGGTGCCGACGGCCAAGCTGGCTCTTCCCCGCACTTCTGACCTCCCTCCCATCCACTTCTATTTAAACGCTCGCCTGGATTAGAGGAAATTCTTTGAGCCCAGAATAAATCCACTTTTGTGTGACGCCCGTGAATGCCTGCCTTTTTACTGCTGCAGGAGGGAATTACTGTTGAGGAAGTTTCAGGATCATCATGGGACACGTTTCCGTGCCCCCGAACCTGCGCGTGAAGCCGCTGCAGAGCAACGTGCAGAGCATATGGTCATTATTGTTTAGGACATTCATTCTGCTGCCACACGCTTCACAATATCCAGAGAAGAATAGTCCGATTCGGGCCCGGACTGAGCCCATTTTCCCACATGGGACTTTTAGCTGACCCATAGAACACTCGACGATTATACTATCATTATTTTCCCCCCTAAAACCAGGGGGAAATGTTCTACAGCTTCAAAAAATGTCTAGTTTTAAGGCGAATGTTACCCTGAAGGTGTCCATTTGCTACATGCAGCCATTTTGCCTCCCTGTCAGCGTTAACAAAACTCACACGTTCACGCCTGAAAGAATCCCAACACATAAGGAGATTACATGTGTGCACTGTAAATCTCTTTATTACATTCTTGTTTCCAAGGTGAACACTGCTGGCTTTAATGTCGACATGTGAGCAGCATTTAGAGAATCTCACTGATGAAACTGCATATTTTGACCCGCTATGAATAATGAGGCGATTGTTTAAAAGATTACAGACCGTACGTGGGGGGAAATAAGGTTATTGAATGAAACGCTCCCTTGGAAATCTGCCAGCGAGGACAGATATTTGCAGGGAATAGGTTCAGTTGATGAGCAACGTGGGCTCCTGGAGGAGCGACTGCGCAGCAGCTGATCGGGAGATGCACTCTGGTGCTTTAACAGTCTGATTTTCTGTCAGCGGAGCTTTTAAAATGATGCATTCATGGCTGAAAAGGCTCCATCCTATTATGGTATCTTATTAAAGGCATGAAATGGTTTTAAATGTGTCTGTGTGTGTGTGTGTGTGTGTGGTGTGTGTGTGTGTGGTGTGTGTGTGTGTGTGTGTGTGTGTGTGTGTGTGTTTGGGAGGGTTGCAGCTCCGCCCATGTGCTCCTCTTCTCCCCTCGGCTTTCACAGTAGAAGGTTACCAAGGATCTTTTTTAGTTGTTCTTTTTGCATGAATGACCGTGACTTCAAAGACGCGCTGAGACACACACGGGACTGGAAGCTGCTCCCAAACTAGTTCTTTTACAAATGTTTTTTTTTCCTCCTTCAGATTGAACCACATTGGTGTAGCGTGTCTATATGTTCGAGTTTAAAGGTGTCTGAGGTGACTCTGATACTTAATTCTGTTTTAAACAAAAGTCACCTGTTTTGGTTTTTTCTTTCCAGTCCAGAATTGCTTCTCCATCTTTTTGTCATGAATGCATCATGTGGGTCTTCACTACAGTGGTCTGTTCCTTTGGGAGGTACAGGACCTTCAGGGGGACCAGAATCGGGCTTTTGCTTCCCACTTCTGACTGGACTCAAACACACGGTCTGAGCTCAGAGAGGAAAGAACAGGCCATAAACAGCTATTTCCATTCAAGCAGCAATGTCCCTGACCCTGTTGAAGAGAGTTCTGGGTCCTTGGGGATCCGGAGGAGCCGTTCTGCTGCTCTGAGTTGTGTCGCAGTTTGTTTGTTCCTCACCGATCTCTGTCAGTCAGGCTGTCAGGAGACGGGCTGAAGGTCTGACTGGTCCTGCCACTGTGACCAGGTCTGTCTGTCCACCCTGGACTGTTGCCATGACTACAAGGCCACCTGTCTGGGCGCGTTTATAAAGCACGTTCAATGTTTATCTGAAATGATCTTTTTTTTTTCCTTCAGTAAAACTCTTGATAAGAAACACAGCAAATAAGGGATTTTAAATCAATTATGCAGTTTCCTTAATGTAGGTGTATCAGTTTTAACAGCCTGTTGTCACAATCGGGTCATCTGTCCAGCTGTAGGTGTGCACATCTCTGAGCATTCAGCTTCCAATGAAACCAGTTTAGAGTTCTCAGCACATAAGAAACAATCTGGAGGTTTTTTCCCACCGTGGTCTGTTTGTTTTTTCTCCGCCGTGTCCTGTGTTGAGGGAGTGGACAGATTGGTCTGGCTGTGTGGGGCACAGTCCACAGGCCAAGCAGGACCGGCCTGCGGGAGCCTCTCGACGGGGGCCACCCCCATCCCCCATCTGAAGGACCAAGATGCCTGTGCTGAGTACTGGTCCCAGCACGGCCGCCTTCACAACTTCCTTAGTGAGACTCTTCTTGTGTTTAATTCAGGCATTTTTGTGGACGGCCACACTATACTGCAACAGTCTCAGAGGACAGAATAACCAGAAAAGCCCTGAATCCCGAGTCCAAAAGGAACATCTATTTCACAGCATGAAATTACTCTTGCTTATAATGTTGAGGCACGCGTTCTGCAACATATGCTCCCCTGTAATGTTCTCACCATGAATGATCCCCTGCACTCAGTACCCCAGGTGACTATGGCAACAGCAGGAAGAAAAAAGATCCCTGACAGCAGTGACGCAAAAGGGTAACAAGTGCAGAAGATGTGAAATCACACACTTTGCACCCTTGTGCTGGATCTAAGTTTGGTGCGTGTGTGTGTGTCTATGTGTCTGTATGTCTGTGCGTGTGTGTCTGTGTGTTTGTGTGTATAAAACAAACAGGTATTGTGTCCAGGTTCAGTTGGCCTCTCTGTCCAAAGGATGTGAGCAGAGAACAGGCGGACACACCCTGCGGATGCAGAGCCTGAGGGTCAGCCATGCCACCGCCCGCTCCGGCTGCCAGACCTGCCAGTTGACTGGGAGGAGACCGAGGAGGACAGGTAAGAATAGAGGGAACGGAAAAGAACTTATCTCACAGCTCACTGCAGCCTTAGAGAGAACATATGAGGATATGCTCCACTCTCTCTCCTCTCTCACTGGTGATGTAACGCGAGCCGGAATCTTTGCAGAAACAGCCGAGGAGCTGAACTGCGTTCTAAAGTTTCCACTTATAGTTCCATCTGCCCACGTAGAGCTCGGCTGTCACTCAGGATGTTCTACTATGTCTTTCTTGCAGCCAGTACCTGATTGAAATAATCAGTAAAATGCCTTTTATCTGTTTTATGCCCTCATAAAATCAATATAAACCCTCTTTTAATGTTATGTTGGCGTTTTTCTGCCCATTAAAGAATGTCAGCTGTAGATTACAGGCAACATTTACATCAGGCTTCATCCCAGGCTGCTCGCATCTAATCTGCAAGCGACCGTTTAGCCGCTAGATGGCGATATCGCTCATCCGTCGGGTCAAATCTTGTGACCAAATCAATTTCTTTATCTGTCCTTGATGCAGAAAAGACTCTCTGAGGAGGCAGGCAGTGGGAAACCCTCAATGCAAGGGAATGTGGAGGCGTGCAGGGAGGCTGGAGGCCTGCTCCTGCCCGACAGCCCACAGCTTTCTCTTCATCTGACATCCTTTTATTTCTGCTATCCACCCTCTTGCCCATATTTATTCAGATATGTGCTTAAAAAGAAATCTGCCAGTACGAACGCTAGTGCTCAAACGCGCTCTCTCAGCAATAATGGTTACTTGTGCTTTTGAGGTGATGTTATTACCCACTTTATTTCTAGAAATTCACAGTGGATTTCTTTTCTTTTTTTTTTTGAAGTCATGAAAGTCACCTGATCCTCTGAGATTTTTGGACAGGAAAAGGACCAAGATGAAAAAGGAGTGAAAAGGTTCATATGTGATGAGCACAGACGCATGCATGTTCATCACGGGTTCTAACCGACTTCATTTTAAGCTTCTTTTCTAAAAAAAAAAACCCCAAAAAACCCAAGTAGATCAAACCAACATTGTAACCTTTATTGAATGGCTGCTTTCTGTTCCTTCCATACTTCAAATAAAAGCCAATAGATTCCAACACCAAATGTAAAGTGATCTGATTTATTTCATGTTGAGTCATTCAAGGGAAATGCTGATTTTCTTAAGAAATACAAACATTTGGGGACATGAAGACGCTTTTTTTTATGCGTTTTTTTTTTGTATTTGTTTTTTAACATGACAAGTACTGGCTCTGTGTGAATCACAACCAGTCACAACGCCTAAGTTACAACATGCACCGAACAATAGAGCGTTTGTACAGAAACGACAGCATAGAAAGTCGACAGGTAAAAATACCTTCTTTTTTTTTTACAAAACAGACATCCTCTGGACCTACAAACAACATTGTATAAGAGCTGGCTAAGGTCATTCAAATATCTTGTTTTTTCTAAATTCCCTGGAAACAGTGTAATATACAAAGACTGATGGCTTAGGCAAGGTTGGGGTCCATTCAACGTAGAGCTCCAAATGTAGAAAAAATAGAGTTTCAAACTTCTACTTGATTATAATTTGTCTCGTGCTCTTATCCTTCTTTGTTTGATAATATTAATATTGTGTGTTTTCTCCACCAAGGCGCCCGCAGGCTGCCCTACAGTCCAGTGTTTGACTCGGTACGTGTGGAGCTGGGATACTTGCGTTCCTTAAAAGTCCATTATTGGGTCTAAATAAATCAAAAGAATCTCTTGACATGTGCTATAAAAAGTAAACGTTTTTAGGCCTCAAGTAAATGTTAACTGTACAGAGGGAAGCCAGAAACTGTGCTTTTCGTTTTAGTTTATTCCAGTAAACGGAAACCTAAACAAGTGTGTGTGGGGTTTCTTTTTCTCCAAATAGTACTGATTTAGGCCTCTACTTTCATGTGGCACAGCTAAGATCGAAGAGCGGGCGTAGGAGTATTTGGTATGACCCAAGTGTTTCCTTTAATAGTTTAATTTCCTGCAGGAGCTTTGAGTCGTTGTCATTGGATTCTTCGACTTGAGATTCATTTTGATTAATTTATTGAACACCCTGAAGTTAGAAGACCGTTGGTTGTACTGTTAAAACACACTCACACCCCCCACCAACAGTGCAGCACCTGATATCAGTATAATGGCTGAGCTGTCCACAACGTGTAAGCATTTTTGAGCAGTTTTTAGCTCCTTTCCCTCACGCTGAAAGTTGACAATACCCTGCTTGTGGGTGGTCTCACTGTACCCTTGTGCTAGCGCTTAAAAATACCTAACCTTAACCCTAACCCCCCCCCTACACTTCGAACTTTGACCTGCGACATCTCAATGGACATAAAGTCAGTTCAGTTCTGATTTGGTTTCACTGGGTTCTCACTAAAAATAAGAGCGTCTTTTTTTTTTTTTTAAGTCAGAGCCTTTTGAGTCAGAAGCCAATTAGAGTTGAAAGGAGAAATAAAAAAGAGAATTTTAAAAAGTCAATGGACTGGCCGTGATATCTCTGCAGACAGTATCACAGTCATGGTAGTAATCAAAATATCACTGGAACAATCTTGTCTCTTTGTAAAGGTGCAATTTGTAGGATACAGTGAGCATGATTGGACATCATTTAAAGATGTGTGAGCAATTTTAGCGAGATAGCAGCTAATGTTAGCTAGTTTGGGACCACCCAGAGTTTCAGCGAGAACATTGCAGTAGCAAGATCCAAAAGCTAAACGCTGGATGACCGAACCAACATAAAAAAACAAGGATAACAAGAGTGCACAATCAATACTGGCCAGTTGCAGGAGCGGCGTGCATGTTTTCTCAGTCTGATATTTTGCCGTATTTCAGACTGTAGGGTGGTTTAGGTAGATTACAGGGATGAATTTGACCAGGAGGTCAGTCAGTACTCGTTTGAGAAAAGACACAACTGCAGCAACAGCTCCTCAATCAGCTCCAACATTTGATATGAGCTATTTCTCAAGTTTAGCTGGTGAACTGGTTAATTTATTTTTTATTTTTCAACCTCAGCAGAGGCAGAGTAACGGCATAAGAAAGTCTTTAATCCCTCCACAGAGAGGATGAAGCTGTAGGAGGCAGTTAGTCAATGTCAGAAGCAGACACTTCATTACAGGTCAGCTATTGATGTTATTGACTAAATGACTCCTGCCAATTCCAACTGCAGATTGAAGTGAATCATAAAATGGTCTAGGGAAGATTGTAATTGCAGTTGATTCCCACAAAACGTCGGCTTTTAAAAGTCACCAGGAGCACATAATATTTTACGATAATAAGCCAGATAAAGGGAGACAGCCGCTCTGTTAACAGCGTAAAGCCACAAAGGAAGTGGAGCTTTAACTGACCTGGTTTCTTATTCTGATTTATCTTTTAAAACAACTATCGACACTGAAAATTCTAAGAAAGGAAGCCAACATAAATCTCACCATCCCATAGTGTGGCTAGTTAAAGGCAGACTGGAGTTTTGTAATTGATGCTTAAATTGGAGCTGTATTTTACAAACTGCACCTTCAAGAGCTCATTTCATGCTTCCACATCTGTGTAATATTTCTCCTCTTCTTCTGTAGTTCTGCCAGATGCCTGCTTGTGGAATATTGATTGTCATCTTTGTGGAGATAAAATTCAGTGAAAATGGTCCCTGACTATGGTGCTGTAGAAACAACGACCCATGTGACAGAAGCTTGTGGTACTTTGTGTCAGGTTGTGGGCTCAATGCCCAATATAAGTGTTAAAAGAAATAATAACAATAAAAATGTATACTAATCATAGTATCAATCTTTTTTTTAAAATTAGAGTGAAATTTGATCACAACCTAAAAAACAACATTGTGAAACGATAATTTACAGCAGGGTATTTGGAGCATACACTGGCCTTAACTTTCCATTAAATGACATAATATGCAATAGTTATTCATTATGAAAGCGTTCTCTTGTTCTGGCTGTTATGTAAGCAAACCAGCAGCTATTTTAAAATAGTATCATCACTGCCATCTGGAAAATGTTTCCTGCAATTACTTGACTCACTAATAAATTCATGTTAGCATTTCTTCGCCGATGATACCGGTGTATAATGGAGCGTGTGCATTATTTTACGGTGAACAATTATTCTTTACTAAAATGTTTTACTTTTGCATAAAGCAGTTATGTCAGGTTATGGCACCCAAGCAATATTTATTTCAAACCTTTTCTTCACTGACTAAACATCTGTTGAATTGTTTCATTTTCTCAAGTGAGCGGTGCGACTGTCTCGGTGTTATCGTTCTAATCAGATGTGCGAAGAGAATATTAGGGCAACAAAAGCAGGATATCCCTGTCATGCATGGGAAACGGATCATTCTTCTCCATTAGCCCGCCGCCACTTTCCTGATGTTGCTGGCGTTGCAGCAGTCACACACACATGCAGACACACGCGGGCGTGCGTTGCCTCTCGCGGTCATTGAAATTCCTTTCACACCTCTGCTCCTCTCACTACAGTGGAACAGTAGCATGAAATGGCCTGACACTGTCATTAAAAGAGGAAATGAAATCAGTTTGCGATTAGACTGTCACACCACAGCGCTAATCGTCTATGTTCAACCGTGCGCTTCAGCAGAACGGGCTGCCAAACAACTATGTTGATGATGGGCTGCTTTATTTACATCTGTTATCAGTAACGGCAGAAGGTTTTAAAGAGTTTGGTCCCTTTTATTAAAGAGATAGTTTAGCTGGCAGTGGGGTTCTTCATTGATCTCGTTAGCAGAGAGACGGCTGTGATGGCCGGGCTGAGTACATAAACCGGCCAGTGGCTGCTTGATCTGTATGTGTCCCTTTATAGTTCCTGTTTCGCTCCCTTTAGTCTGTGTGAAGTGCACTTGTAGGATTTTGTTCCAGCAGATGTTGGGTATCGGCGTTTTTTTTAGGGATCACTACACAAAAATGTAAAACACTGCTGTTACCGAGTGTGTTTACACATGATGAGGAGCGTGACTGTGCATACCTGACGCCGCGCAGGTACACATTTGTGTCCTGTTGGTAATTGTAGATTCTGAACTTACACACGACCAGGCGCTTTCAACCCAATTAGACTAAACAATGCATCTACTCACACTGTGTTCGGTAGATGCAGTTTTTTCCAGTAATAACTGGTGGTAGATTTTATACCAATGATATAATCATCAAAGAAAATTGAGAAACATCAAGAAAAGTCTAAAGAAAAATCTGAACGAAAATGAAATGCATAAATGTGGTGTCTCTAACAATTTTGGCTACTGTTGAGTTGGTCTGATCAGTCATTTGAAATAAAATGTAGGTGCTAAGACAATATTCACTGGTCAACCTCTGAAAACGACTTCCATTCTCGCCGAGACCTCCTGGTCAGGGTCAGGTCATGGTAAAAATAGACAACGTGCTGCAATGGAACCCCGTCTGATACGTCCGATACCTCCAGTCTTTGTGCCAATGACACTTATACAAGATTAGCCTCAACAAACATGATTATGACACAGTAGACGAGCAATTAACATAGTTCTATAAGGAACTTTCATCTATATAAAAATAAATGAGATATGACAATCTCAAGATCAGCTGTCAACATTTTCACTCATCCATTGACTCACATGCATACACGTATGCAGATATCCGCACCCCCTACAAATGTGAATGACTAAGGCCAGTTTTGGGAATGGAGGGCACAAGTAAGTAGCTTATAGGCTTCTAGGTCATTTTCTGTATCTCCAAAACTACAAAATCATTTGGGATTCGGTGGTGGGACATTGAACCGCTGGGATTTGTATTGGATGGGGTACATTGGTAAGAACCATATCTTGTCAACTCTTGTCAACTATCTTGTTTCCTCAGATATCTCTAAATAACCTGGGAGACCTTGTCCGTGTGTGGTTGTGTGTAATACTGCTCATAGGAATGAGCTGAAAGACGACATTCTCCAGTTTAGAAGATTCATGACTCATGTTCACCCTGAGCTTAATACCTAACGGCATGCTCAGTGAATCTGTCGCTAGAAATGTTTCCTTCCCTTTGTCTCATGTGGAGTTGAAAGTTTGATTCCATCATCCAGCTTTGTCTTTTCTGCTCAAAGGTTTTTGTCTAAAGTATTTTGACGTCCCTTCTCAAACTTTGGTCTACGCGCTGACTCGGGACCTACGTGATTCTCATGAGCTACCCCACGGATTCCTTCCATGGAGAACAGACAGTTTTGGCCCAACATTTTTTGGGCTGCTTCTAAATGGTTGGCGCCTTTCTGGTAACTGATGTTGATGCTGCATTTTGGGCTCGATCCCGCCAAGAGATGCTCAGAGGGACTGGTGTCGGAGACATCGCGGTGGTGCTCGTCATCGTCCGTGTCGGCATCAATGTATTTGCTGATGGAGGAGTCATGGAAGGTGAAGACAGATGGAGTCAGGGCAATACACTCTGGGGACTTTGGTGGGGTCCTGCTACTGGCAGTGGTGTAGACAGAAACCTCAGGGCTTAACAGGGAGTGATCTGAAAGGACGGAACTGTCGGAGAGAGGGGATGGGCCTGATTCCCCCACACTACGACAGATTCCCTTTGGGATAAGGTTTTTCGAGGAGTTCCCAGAAAAGAAGAATTTCCTTGCAGTCTCTGAATATGAGGGCTTTGTGACAGTCACAGGGGCCTGCATGGGCTCACGCTCTCTGGGATTTTGCTGAGTTATTTTTGAACTGCTGCATTGGGATAACGCTGAAATGTGGGAAAACCTGCGGCTTTCCTGAAGGTCAACTGGACTGTGGGTAAAACGTGGATTCTCTTGGAAATCTGTGGCGCAACTGATGTAACTGTCAATACTCGACAAGCTTTTCATGTCACTCACTCCTTCTCTCGTTCCCAACACAGCAGGCCGGTGATCTGCGATGGCCCCCAGTTCGATCTCATCCCTCTGTTTTCCAACTCTGGAGGACCTGTCTTTAGCGTTGAGATTTGGCTGGGACTGTGTCTTTGCCATCTGACTGTACATCTCCTCCAGTTTCTGAACATTCAGCCTCTGCGGACTTGCAGCTCGAGCCTTGCTGGGAGAGCCTAACTCCTGGACATTAAAGGATCGATTTGAGCTTGTCTCTGATGCTGCCCTCTTAGGGGTCCACTTCCAACGGTTTGGAGACAGATGGTTGTCATGAGGTCTGTCACTCTTATCCACCACAACGTCCATTAGTTCTGCACTACGTGCAAAAGCCTCTTTTAAGTTCATGGACACAATGCTACCATTTCTCTTTGCTCTTTCTAGAGCCTCCCTTCTTTTAAGTGCCTTCTCTTGCCTCTTCTGCTCCTTGTAGAATTCAGAGAAGTTATTTACGATAATTGGAATAGGTAGTGCAATCACGAGTACACCAGCAATGCAGCACAAACCCCCAACTATCTTTCCCAGTAGAGTTTTTGGGTAGATATCTCCATAGCCTACTGTGGTCATAGTAATAGTAGCCCACCAGAAAGAAGCAGGAATGCTTTTAAACTTTGTATCCTCTTCATCTTTTTCAGCAAAGAAAACCAAACTTGAGAAAATCATGATGCCCATGGCCAGGAACAGAATGAGAAGTCCTAGTTCATTGTAACTTCTCCTAAGAGTGAAGCCCAGGGACTGGAGACCAGTAGAGTGGCGAGCCAGCTTCAGAATACGCAGGATACGCATGATCCGAAAGATCTGAACCACTCGACGGACATTCTGGAATTGCAGCACACTCTTGTTGGATTCTGTCAGAAAGATGGTGACATAGTATGGCAGAATAGCCAACAGGTCAATGACGTTTAGAGGACCCTTGAAGAACTTCCACTTATTAGGAGAGGACAGGAAGCGAAGTAGGTACTCCATAGTAAACCAGGCGATACACACAGCCTCCACATGAGCCAGTTGTGGGTTGTCTGAGGACTGTCCAAATTCATCTGTATCCTGCAGCTCCGGAAGGGTGTTGAGAGACAAGGCGATGGTTGACAACACAATGAAGAGGATGGAGATTATGGCTAATATCTGAAAGACAAATAAATAAGTGCACCATGAGAAAAACAGGTCAAATTAAATTGATACTCTTAAAATCATTCAAACTTTCTTCATCCATTTGACAATAGCACCCTTTAAACATGAATTCCAAAAAATCAGTGTAATAGAAGTGTATTGCTTTTGATTTTAAACATTCTAAATCACAAAGGCTTGATGTAATTGACTGAGAGCTGCAAGATCAACTTGGACCACTTACTTAATCAGCATGATCATCTTAATAGTGGCATAATCATGAGTATGACTGAGGTTTTGAAGTGTTGAAGCAGTAAATTTAAACAAAAAACATCCGACATGGATGGTTTATTACAGTTACAAGGAAAGTAAAGAAAATTATTTGTTATATGTTTGTACTTTTGACTTTGTGAGGACTTTCACTAACAAAATGCATTCACTAGCCCCCTACCCTAACCCTATCACAACTAAATTCTTAACCCTAGCTCTAATGTTTGCCTATTTTTGGATTTAAAAGGACTAAATTTCACAGGCCCAAAATAACATACAGTATATGTAACAACGCAACTCT
Organism: Takifugu flavidus; assembly: GCF_003711565.1. Lineage (NCBI taxonomy): Eukaryota > Metazoa > Chordata > Actinopteri > Tetraodontiformes > Tetraodontidae > Takifugu > Takifugu flavidus. The sequence continues at coordinate 9,254,799 of NC_079523.1, read as the reverse complement.
TTGATTTTAAAAAAGTGTTATTTAAAATAGTATAAATATGAAATAATGTGTTCAACGTGGTCCACTTGATCTTTGGTATAACCCAATAATTGTAAATATTTTTTTCCGGGTTTTTATGGTTTAAACTAAAGACAATGACAACATTAACCTTAAAAAGTTTAGAAAATGTGGGAGGACCAGCCAAAATGTCACCATTTTCAGTAGAATTTTATGCCCAGCTTAATTGAGCTTTGCTCAAAAGTCGATTTTGGTGTTTGGAATTTGGTCCCTGTCCTAGTTAACACACAACAGAGAAAATCAAACAGTTGATGGGAATATGTCCTCCTCAACACTAGGCGCGATATGCATCTTTTCAGCAAGTTAATATGGTGAGTCTTTCCAGTTCATCTATTGAGTTACATAATAAACAACTAGAGTCAGGCACCAGACCAGCCTGACCAGGAAGATGGACTGGCACACAGCTTCTCCTAGTATGTAATGTAGATGTTACTTATCGTAAGATGCACACTATCCCTATTATCTGGATGTCTTAGTTGGACAAAGAGGACTCCGATATTAGACGGTGTAACACGTTTACATGCACTTCCGTTGTCCAGTTATGGTCGGATTAAGGGAATAATTTGTTGTTTTTTTCCCCAATGTCTTATATCATTGCGAGTGAAATGTCTATTGTCTTCCTCACAATGTAGAATCTACAAGAACAAACATACACACACTAGACTGCACCACAGCACTGGTTGGAAGCTCTTCTCATCTAGAATTCATAATATAATTAAGGCAAACAAGTCTTTGCTTTGAAGTATTTTGTTTGATGTGAATATGCGACCAACACCTTCATGCTACAGTGAAAAATACTGTTATCAAGCTCATCAAACTGATTACAGTACAGGTGAAGGTACTGAAAATTGCATCAGATACAAGGAAAATCTGAAAATAGTTTTACTTGACCAAAGTTTGACAAAACAATTTATAGCGGAATAGGACAAGATCTGTATTTCTAACAAGGGGTCTTTTCGTGCGTTTAAATATAGTTTTCTAAGTAGAAATCATTTTGCCAACACAATCACAAAGCTTTGTGATCCAGAATAAACTAAAGAGTGGCAGCAGAAATAGGCCATCAGTGGTGGTTGCTAGGCGGTGATAGACAGGAAGAGATGTGACAACAGCCCAACAATTTGGATGTCCATTCCCTAGAGCACAAGGGGTGGTTAAAGCTACAACCTTATCTATGACCAATCAGAGCGGGAGTGCACTGTTGCCATAGCGTCATGGCAGACATGAATAATGACCCCGTGTGTTTGTTTTCTTCCCTCTGTGCTCTTCTCCTGCTGCCCTGGAGGAAATTTATTTGAATCAAACACTTGAAGAGGTAAGAGGTGATGGGACCAGAGACAGATGACCATGCTAACAAGGGAAGCACAAAGCTGATCAGATGCTACAGAAGCTTTGATCTACCTGGGGATGGGAATATACATCAGACTGGCATTATCTATGTGTGTCCTTGGTTTTGAAGTAAACCTGATGGTGAGGAAGTTTGGAAATATGTTACACCTTTACTATCACACAATGGTCCAAAAAAGTGAAGATTCTACACAGGAGGCCTAAAAGAGATGATGAAGATAGCTATAAATAGATAGAAGAATAGAGAACATGTGTGATAGTTGAAGAGATGGAGAGAGCAGATTGACAGGAAATCCCACTGTGACTAAACACAGCCCCACACGTTAGCTCGTGTCTCATGACACATTGTCACTTGGCTCAGCCAAGACAATAGTCCACAATTCCCATTTTATGGGATAAGGTGACACCTATCCTCACTAGCTTCTTTGAAAAGACATCGGCAACACCACTGATGTGAACCAACCCCTAAAAAAGACCCACACAGGATATCACCGTGTTCTTCTATAGGAGGAATTAACCTTTTAAGTCTGCATATAATGACAACATGCATTATCTTTATAAAGTATATAAACCAATCCAAACACACACAGGACTGATGGGGAGGAAGTACTCAATTATTTACAACTGGGTATCTTCCTGCTGGAGTACATTTTACTTCCTCACAAGCTTTTAGATTCGATATTGTGGTTTAAAGCTGAGATGCATTTTTGTGTAATGCTACATTGGCTTTTTCCACTTTATCGGGCAAATCCATCCATCCATCCATCTACCCCAGCACTTGTGTGAGAGAAACATTTACAGGAGCATCTGCTACTACAAACATGTAATTTACTAAACAACAGACTATTTTACAGTAATTTAATGTGTCACGACTTTTAGGATTAAAACAGAAAAGGGATGCACTGATGGGTGGATGATGAGTCAGTAATTCTTCAAAGAAAATAAATCGTAATATTACTATTTAATATATTATTTTCAGAATTTTTAATAGGGTTGCAAAACCAGTTATGAGTCAAGACTGCTGCGGGCAGCTCAACCATATGAAGCATCAGCTAGGAGGTTAGCAAGGGAGAAAGGGCCAGATCTGATGTTGGAGAGAGAAAGAATGGCAAAAACATTATTATCAAATGTAAAATGGGGGTAGATATGACACAATCTAACCCTTTTGAAATTTCTCATACAGCAAAACAACCCACAGCTACTGAAACGGCGCCCCCATCAACAGGCCCTGTGTGGCATCATTACATTCTGTTGCCCAGAACGATGTTCCATCGTTGGGGAAGATTACTGGAAAGACATTGTTTTTACAAGGTATCATTGTCAGAAATGATTCTCCTGATTACAGATCTATCATCTAAAGATTGTGGGGATTTTCTGTGTGCCGATTGCATCTTCTCTCTGTGCCTGTGTGGGTTCTCTCCAGGTACTTCTGCCTCCTCCCACAGACATGCATTTGGGGGCTAGATAAAAGGGTGACTATAAACTGACTTTAGGAAGAGTGGTTTGTCTTTTGTATCTTGGCATAATTGATGCATCTCAAACAGGGTAAATCACCTTCGAGTGGAGGCTTTTGGTGAAAAGTGATCAAATAAAAAGCAGCACTGTGGGTAGATGTAGAGTCAGAGCAGATATTTAAAACATAATTTCAACAGCAATCACTAAAGGACATGGGATTATTCTGGGTTAGGGTCAGTGTGAGCACAGTTTTTAGTGATTAGATCTAAGCCCAAGTGATGTTTTAACCGATCTATGAATCTTTTATGAAATGTTCACGAAGAGAGACACTTATTGAGGGAACTGGAAAATGAAAACATGTCTTTGGCTTTCATGGAAAACTCATCCAATAGACAAGCTTTGAGCCATAAGACCTTAACCAGCTTCTGTTTGTCATAATAGTTGGTTTTGCAACTGTTCTTCAACTACTTGTCAGTTTGATTAGATTTCTAAATGACTATATGGCCCACCTGACTGCTGCAGATCTCTTGGACATGTCAATCTGCTGTTTCAGCTAATCCAAACAGCCTCAGCTCGCCACCATCCATCATCCCAGTTTACCAAGTAATCAAATCTAACTCTTCCTCCAACACTAATGTCCCATTTTTTGTGTACTTGCTCTCCCATCGAGCCAAAAGTTACATCTTTAGCCACTGGGATAGCATGCTACAGCTGCACAGCTTCATCTGCCAGCCACTGTCGCCATGACAACCCCCTTGAAGCTTGACAGGAGGTGGCTACGTGGACCCACTTGTGAAAAGCAAGTCTGACAGTTTCCTTTTCTCTCTCCTTTCTTTCAGTTTTTTGGCCACTATGGTGTTATAACTAATTTAAAGTCCAGCTTTAAACGATTGTTGCGATGACATAAATGGGTTTGTGTCTGGTTCCATTGCTTTAAGTACAGGAGCTGCACATTGGTCTTTAGCTTTGTTTGGATCACCCTGCTAACCGCTGCTAAAGCACCACCCTTGATGATCAGGTTAGAGGACTTGAGATGGACCGAGGTGGATGTTGAAGCAGGATTTTACATGATGGATGGATGGATGGATGGATGGATGGATGGATGGATGGATGGATGGATGGATGGATGGATGGATGGATGGATGGATAGATAGATAGATAGATAGATAGATAGATAGATAGATAGATAGATAGATAGATAGATAGATAGATAGATAGATAGATAGATGTCAGCGGTTCATGATTTGAGCGTTAAACAATGTGAAATAATTCACACGCTGATTCTGAACGTAGACTTTCTCTGCCTCTTTGCCTGCAAAAGAGATGGGGTTTCCATGGAGACGGGAGGAGACTGTGTCTTCCACATTTCCCTCAGCATGATAGCTTGAAAATCTCTCTCTTTCACACACACACTCACACGCACTGGCAGTGGCTCAGCTGTAGTTCCCCCACCCTACGTTGTATCAACTTGTAACTTAACAGTACAGAAATATCTTCATTAAGATTTTCACAAATATTAGAGGATGCATGTGCAGTAATGGCAACTTACATCTAAAGCAAGTGTTCTAAGACACCAAGTTGAAAAGTCTGAAACAAACCATTTCATGGGGCAAATGGACCAATGTCCCATTCAATAACCGTGTTTGTAGGTTGGAAATCTTTGCCTGGACCACCCATCTCCTGAATGAATCCCACCTCATCTCCTCTCCCTCTCAATTATTCATGCATTTCAGATGAAGAAGAAAATCCAGACTCAGCATCTATATTTAAACTCTGGCTGGTCCACGGTGGCTGTATAAATAGACACAGTATAGAGTCTAGTCTGGCAGTCCAAAGGAAGCTGTTTTCTTCACAAAGTTTGTCCGCAGCGATTGTGAAGATGAGCAGATGAAACAACTAAATTTGGACTTCAATAATATCAGACCACCTACAGATGTGCTGGTTTTGACTCTGTCAGAAACCCAAGCCTAATCTTGAACAGATGGTAAATGCACAACTGCAGGAATAATAATAAATATTCAAAGTATAGTAAACAGTTCAGAAAGAGGGACACCAATATTGCTGAATTGTACCGTCATTTAGTAAATAAACCTTATGACAGACGAAGATGACATCACAGAAAGAAAGAAGCATTGACTTGGAAAAAAAATAGCACACGCACGTCATCAAAAATGATCGCAAACTAGAAAAGAGCAAATCTAAACATCATTGAAGTGACAGTTGCCATGGTGATGGTGACAGTGAACTTTTGAACATTTTAGTGGTGGCATTAAACATTAAAATGGTCTGAATGGAAAGTAAATATGCAAATGTGACAAACACTTACAGCATCCAGAAGCCTGTGCATGTAATTTAGCATATAGATGACCTGATGTGAACATTATTTGGGGTTATTTACATGATGACGGTAAATAGAAAGAAAAATACATTATGAAAAAAAAAGAGACATGTATGAGGTGTGCACTTCAGTACGTATTAGCATTGCTGTATTTAATTGCATTTGCACCAGGCTGAAAACTGAAAATGCTCCTGCGGGCATCACTGTATAAAGCTTCTTACAGCAGCAGTCAAGTGCTCTCCACACTCTCACATTCACTCGTGGACCTGATGGTTTATCCTTCGCTTCTCCTTGGCCTCACTCTCTGTTTCAGGGTTTTGCACTTGCCTCAAAGTCATTCATGTAACCCGTCCACACAGGCGGCACCGTGGCGAGGACCTGCCTGTTGGGGAGCGATGCTGAAACAAATGCAGCAGCCCCTGAGAAGTGACAGTGATTTATTTACCCTGTTGCTATGTGCCCGTACACAGATGTTAAGATGTTGCACTGTGTGTGTGTGTGTGTGATATCACAGTAATGTACAGTGCCAGGCCGAATCAGTAATTGTCTCGGAAAAGTGATAAAAACTGTGTTTTTGTCTAAATGCTGCTGGATTAGTTGTGAATAAAAGTCCGGTTTTATTTATTGATTTTAGAGAGACAATGATGCAACATGCCTGTGCAAAACAGCCGATGGCTTTCCGGACAGAATCCTGTCCAGGTTTTTGCCTCATCTGCAAACTCTGCTGCAACACTGATGCAAACACCTACAGCTGCTCTTCCTCAACTTCATCTGTAAGGTTTTATTTAATGGTGGACAAGAGCTTGTTACTAGTCCTCTCCAGGCTCTGTTCTGCTGCTTTACACCCAATCTGATATTCATTGTATAATTAATCTATTTTGTATCGCTGATAGGAAAAAAAACACACTTTAATTATATATACTGGTATATAAAAAAATTAAACACTTTTCACTAAATATTGACCTTTTAAGTATCTGTTTCTGAATCACATGGGCTGAGAGCCAAACTGTTCAGGCTGCAGAAAAGTGTTCTGAAAGTAGACCCACATTATGTTGTCAAAACAGTCATTATTATCTACTGTTTAATAGGCAACAACAACTTTAGGTGAGTTATTACCACTATTAGCACCTTTCTTCGATCCCTCCGTAAATCAGAACATCAAAGCATGATAATTATTGCCTGAAATAATCCTCATCTTTTTGTAGACAAATTAAACTCCACGATGTTTGCTTTATTAAAGAAATACATCTGAAGGTGCTATTTTAGGAGTCTGCTGCGAATTGATGTGAAAAATAGGAGTGTTGACCTATGGTGGCACATCTCATCCATCAGTTGACTCCATGACGACGGAATTTTTGTAATAACTTTGCAGGAAAATAAACACAAAAAATGAATGTAAACTCACGGATGCATGCAAAACAGGCTTTAGTTTTCTGTCTCAAAAATACTGAATATTTGATGGTATCTTTAACAATACATGTGTTCCTCCGCCAAACAGGAAGCCATTTGCGTGCCAGAGCTACTTCACCCAATAAACAATTATCTGTGTGACAACTTGGGAGGGGAAGTCATTTAGAGGCTCTTTGCGTTTGATGATGAACTTTCATTCTCATATTAACCAGACCAGAAACATAATAACGAGATGCTTTTTGAGCTTTTAGCCTCGGGGATTGTGAGCGATTGTTCCTCTGATGAGCCTTGTTCTTTACAATTTAATCAATATTTAATTTGATTATCCAATATCCACTGGAAGATGCTTTACAGTTCTTTACGCTTTTGCAGTGTGTCATGATGATGGTGCAATTATAATGTTGTTTGGTGAAAACACTTTTCTAAGCATCTAAGAACCATAAAAACAAAATGAACCTTTAGCATCTGCTATGATTTCCTCCATGTCTTCCTCTTTGCCCAAATAATCTGAATACAGGAGATTTTTCACAACAAATCATAAATTTGGTTAGTAAATGTGTCATAGACAGCATTAGCGATGGTGTTGAACAAAATAGTAAAACTGTAATTGTCTAAAGGCGTCTGCACACTGTTCTGCAGGATGGAGACAGGTAGTGTCTGAGACCCCGCGATGACACCAGGAATCCTCAGCTAACCTCTACAAAATGCATGAAATGACTTGTAAAATGCCCACCAACACGCCTCAACCACTCGAGGACCAGACCCCTGCACATTAATAGTGAATGAGCATTTAAATATGTAAGACAAGGTTAAGATGGCAACTAAAAAGTACAAAACTTTCCTCCCAAAAAAAATCAAATATCAGTTAGATAAACAATGAGAAGTGCGCTTGTCATGTGAGGCACTTTGACCTGGTCTTTATGGACCGCTTCAAGAGTCACAGCAGTAACGGTTCAATAATGTCCTGTGAATTATTGTAAAATATATTTAAATGCCTCCTAGGTCATCGGTGAGAGCTCAAAATCAATAATGAGAACTCCCATCCATTTGTAATAATGTAAATCTCTCTGTAGCTGACAATGAATGAAAGACTGGAGGTCACATGTTGTCTTCTGACACCAGTGTCTGGACAGTTAACGTCCCGATGCCTCGTCCCACTTGAAATCTGCAAAGCCAGAACCGCTCAGAGTCGCTGTAGCTGACAAGGACATATTGTGACAGGCGGAAAGAGCAGCAGACTCCAGAGCGATCACATAGTCTCTGAGTGCAGTGGAACATGATCCCAGCTTATTTCATACGATACACCTGAACCACCTTTTGAATTGAATCAACGATTTTATTCTCATATCGTAGTTTGTATTTTATGTTGTACCGTGTGTTGCATGTCAATCCCAATGATGCCTTCTAGTCATTTTCTAGCAAGCATATTTTGTAGGCACCATTCTTTCCCATTGTAATCTTGAGTAGAGGTACTTTGTGGGCATTTTTAAAACCAATGACATAATGGGTTTAATATAAATGTCCTTAGAGTCCTGAACTGATTCATTATAGAAAAAGTGCATTTATTGTCAATTTGAGAGCATATTATCTGAAAATAACAGTACGACAAGATCGAGGGAGAAGACCAGTACTGAGGTAGATACTATATGTGTTGTTGCACCACGGGGCTCTGGCAAAGTTCCCCATTATTCCCATACTGATGCTTGGCCGGAGCTGTAAACTAGTCTAATGTCACAGACTAAAAAAAATTACCCTGTTTCGAACGCTGCAAGATTATAGACGTGCATTTGTTAAATCTGGGCTCATAACTTTTCATATATCATCATCATTATGACTGATTTTAAGGAATTCAAATGATTGATTCTAGATTCTGATTGATTCTGTTGCCAGTCTTGGGTTGAAAACCTGCGTAGGAGTGTATCCAGTGGTTTTGGGGCCTGATGCTTGCCTGATATCTGATGCACTGATATCTGATTTTACACTAATACTGCAGGTTGTTTCTGCTGTTTGTAGACATTATGGTGTATTTTCTGGTCTTGAGACCATCTCTGAAATGTTTACATGTGAATCTTCATTTTAAATATTGAATGCATGGTAATGGTTCAGTGTGTTATATCTGACATGGCCCATATTTGTTTCTTCTGTAGTAGTTGCAGACAAAAGCTTAATGCTTGGCCACAGTTGCACAAGAAATGATGAATGTGTCCAACAAATCCAGTTGCCCTTTAACTGTGATTATTATGTCAGCTTTTAATACAATTCATTCTTATCATCAAAACCAGTTTGGTCTATCAGCAATTATTAATAGAAGCATGATGATGGGAAGAGAGATGACATTACTGAAGTGTGTGTGTCCCTCAGCACTGATTTAACCAGCATGCTAATCCCACAGAGGCTATAATCACATTTTATATTGAGTGATTGACAGACAGTGTTTTGGCTGGAAAAAAAAAAAAAAGTAAACTGAGATGCAAGCATCAATATTGCTGCGAGAGTCCCTGAGAATAATAAATGTGACATTTTCCTGACATTTACGCTGGGGTATAGTGGAGGAGTCCAAACAATGAGCTGGTAGAGAAGAAGAGACAAGCCAGTGTGAAGAAAGAATGACAGGATGGAGGACATGATACCAGGATGAAACACTGCAACTGTCCCTGGACATTACTATCACTTCCTGGCGCTGTGATCTGCTCCTTATGCATGAAAATACAGGAACCAATCAGAGCAGCAATCACACACTCATACACACAAACTTGTATTACTGCCTTTGTCAGACTCCGAGTAACCTCACTGCTCAAACAACCCTATGAAATTGTGAGGACCACACAAAATGTCCTCACTCTGCCATTGAAATGCATGTGCCAATCCTCACTACTTGGTATGTACAAGGACACACACTCTCATACACACTAAAAATAGACCAAGTTTTAGTGTTGATAAATTATTCTTTTGTTGCTAGGTAACCATTTGTTTTGTGCTCATCTGCGCCACTCTCTTTGTGTGCTGTCGGGCTGTTACACATTCATCTCCATCACTGACCCAGAATACAGGAACCCGGCTGAGTTTGCCTGCGGTTGAAGCCGGACTGGCTAACGACCCTCAGTGCAATAGAGCTCATTTCAAAATAACAGAAACAATACACAATTTGCAGTTTTAGTAGTGTGTTCTGTGGTTTCAGAAAGCCCATTTGAGCCAATCAGGAATGAATGAATGTCTCACTTCTTGTTTTCTGAAGGCTGTATCATCTGTTATGCCACCTTCAAAGATTGTGAAAAAATATATAAATAAAACAAACCAAATCAGCACGTAGCACTCCATTCACTTATCAACTGGTGGTGTTTGCTTTAGGAAAGGCTCAACATAAGTGCTTCTCTGTCAATAGTTGGGACACATCTTGTCTCAGCACTTTAATTCCAGAATCGTTAATTTTGATGAATGCGCATATCACGGCGAAATGGAGACGGTATCTAATGCTCAACTCAGAGTGGTCATCTCCTTTTTGTTGGCTACATCACTTCCTTATCACTAACACGATCGGCATTGATTTCCGACCACTTGGGTGCCCATGCGGACTCGCAGCACTCATCTCAGTCTGTTTGCGGGGAGCTGATGGTTTTAACGCATCATCGCCACAGTAAAAGCATTGTCCAGCGCAGACTGCTGCCTGCTGTTGACTGACTGCGCTACCTTTGAACCTGCAATGGACAGGCCTTCTGTGCAGCCAAGCCTGGGATTCTGCCATCAAAACCTGATCACGTGTAGCAATGCTAAGTTTTCCAAGCTACAGATGCTACATGGTGCTAAAAATTAACCTAATATAAAATAATTTATTTCAATTTTGTACAGAAAGCAAGGGCAACTTAGTGACATTCAAATGATTTATTGATGCATAACAATTAAATGTGGGTCAGGCATGTACGCATGCAAGTGTGTGTAAAAAAAAGCTTTGCATTCAAATATCTGTTTCTACTGAAAGAGTGGCAACAATGGCACTGCCAATGATAGAGATGATGCACTTGGTCATATTTTAAAGCCCATGCCAGTTTCAGAAGTGGCTCACGTGTCATCCCACACTGTTAAATCAACATTAACATGCTGTTTCTGAAATGTACTTTCACTATATCCCGACGTCAGGAAATTCAACACGTACTTTATGTAAACCTGCAAGTAAACACCAACTAAAATCAACATAAACAGCATGTTCTAACTAGTGCAACAAAAACTATAGGAGTCAGAGAAAGCTATCCTAGCAAGTATAACTTAACAGAAGTGTTTTCTTCAGAATATTTTTGACATGACGGCAGTTGCTAAATGGAGAGCAGAGCAATGCTGCCCACATGGAGCGGAATTCCTTTTTTTAGCTTACTCAAACAAGGAAGAATAATTGGAAATGAGGCGAGTCTTGAGGTTACTCACCATACGAGCAGAGGGGCGAGATCATCCACCACATAACTAGAGAAATTCTACCATTGTCATCTTCTCTGGAGAACTGCCGGTGGTGTATTGTCTCAGCAACTGTGTCACCAAATTTATTCTTATTTGCAGAATACTGGCTACTCTCAGAAATCACCAATTAGAGACGGGAAGAATGAACTCAGGTCGCAACCTAATCGATCATTTATGGGAAGAGGCTCAACCCTCGGCCAATCCGGTCACGATGGGTACTGTAAGACGCACGCTCACGCCCTTCCATCCACTAACACTTACCTTTGCTGCTACCGATGAGTTGGGTTTCTCCAGCAGGTACCAGAGCTTCTTTCGTTTTTCAGTGCAGCAAGTGTTGTCAAATTCATCCGCCTCTCTGTCTTTCAAATTGTCAGCCTCCCTTTTGAGTTCCTCGTTCATTTGCTCCTTTTTCTGGTGGTACCTCGCCTGGCAGCACGACTCCAGGTAGATCTCATCAATACCCCAGTAATCGAGTTCCTGGCTGAAGGACAGGGCGCACATTTCCTCCATCATGTGCAGTTTGCCGGTGCGGTAGAAGTTCAGAATCGACGTGAACGCCCCTGGGTGTCGATCAAAAAAGTATTCGTTCTCCTCAAGGTTGTAATCATCACAGACTTCCATTAGTGTTTCGTGAGTGTTGCAATCCCTCAGCTTTCCCAGGCGCGTCCGTGGGAGCCTGTCTAACGTTCGCCACAAGACCTCATGCGGGAGACCCCCGACATTCAGCCTGACCCTGCGGAAACATGACTTGCTACGGATGATGTCCACCGGCTCGGGCGGCAGCGAGGACGTCGAGCGCGAGCCCGGTTTGTTCAACTCTGTCAGGGATTTCTCCATGATGATTTTGGGTTTGGGGATAGAGGCAAACATTTGGGCTTATAAGGTGAACTTCTTCCAGGTTTCTGTCATAACTGTGTCAAAAGGAAACAAACAAAATAGAGCAATGTGATTAGTAAATGCTATTAGACAGCCTCCTAGTGTCGTAGTCTAAACTCATTTAAATCTCTTTAAAGTGGATTCAGATGAACCCTTTTAACCCAGAAAGATTTAATTATAAACATTTCATCCATGACGCACTTAAGATTATTATTATTATTTGTAATTATATTTACGCAAGATAAGCCTTTAAATGAAGATTCTTCAGGGTCCTGGGGCGCAGAGTGTGGTCAATAAAGGGTAATGGAGAGAGACAAAGGGGATTAGGATAAAGGTAATTGTCACAATTTCCAGAATCATAACTCACTGTTTTGTAGCCTATTTTCTCAGGTTAAAAATATTCTTTAGCAATCGGCTGTGAGTGAGCTGAAGAACGCTGACGTATTCGTGCACGACAACAGAAATAGCCAAAGTTACTGGGGCCAGCTAGAAACCCAGTATGAGAGACCCAAAACCATTCATCACAACCAGAGGGACGGGGGGCAGACAAATTGAAAGATTATCTCCAGGTTTTTATTTTTTAGTTGCTGTAAACAAATCATCCTGTTTAAAGTCCTCTCAAGTAAGGTGTGAATCAACATATCCTCAGACAAGAGGTCACGGGATGACTCATATGGAGCAGCACACATGTCAGCAGCGTGTGGAAGCTAACATTTCTACTTTGGCTCGCAGAAAACATGGACTCTGACAGAATGCTAGATTGTTTAGTCTCCCAACACTGGTGCGTGAGCTGCTTCTGCCCATCTGACTGTATGATGGTGACTTTATTTTGCAAAAGTCAGCCTTGCTGTTTTTTTAAACGACCATGATTGCTGCCATCTTACCCCCAACCTGACGAGCTGAAAACAAAGCTGCTCTTTTTTTTTCCCACCCCTTGTTGTTATGTAATTTTTTAAAAACCTCTTACTGTTGGCAATTTGAACAGTCGGAGGTGCTCCCAAACAACAAACCTGAAAAAATTAGAATAAGAAGCTTTTTGTTGCTGTTGTTTGCCTGGATGGTGCTGCTGTACTTTGTCTGGTTGCCCATGGATCCTGCAGAGTTGTGGGTGGGTAGGTGGGTGGGTGGGGATGCAGGACATCATGGTGAGGATGAGGATGAAGATTCTGGTAAAAACTGAATGCACTGGGAGCACAGTCTGAAATGCATCTCATTTAGCTATTTATTTATTGGTGCGCCCTCGGGCCTGCAGATGCGACCATAAATCACCGTCACACAAAGTTTCTCACACTCCGCAAAACACAATTACGCGTGTGCCTTGTGCCATTACATCACGGGCGCATCGGGAGGATGCGTGCGTGAAAGAAAATGAAGATGTGATATGGTTTGTTTCCGCTGCTGGACCCACTGGAGCCTGTAACAGGCTGCGGGGAAGCAGGAAAATCTGTCAATTTGAGGGAGTCTCCACCCTTCCCGTTTTTATTCAAGTCAATAATTCAATGTGAAATTGCGCAGCTGCCGTAAAAGACGATTTTGTTTAGGCGTTTTAGTGTGCGTGAGGATGAAAGTGTGATGAGATAAGTGTGTTGTGTTTAATTGTCTACATCTGGTAACTGCAATATTGGCAGTGCAAATGCCGAATCGTTCGGCACTTCTGTCTTTTTCAAAGGCTCCATATTGGTGCAGTTTCAATGCAGAGTGTGTGTCAGTGATCCACGCAACAATCTAGAGATCGCGGCGCTTCTAACGTGGACGCGGAGCTTTAAAATACCGTAGTTTGTCGTCGCCATCCTGAACGTACCGATCTGTGAACGATCAATCCGCCGCCGCTGGAGATGATGCGCCGCTGTAGGTTTACTATTGCCACGGTCTAACCCAGTCCATTTCCCCTTCCTCTGGCTCCGACATGGCAGAGGGGTCCTCGGCGCGAGCTAGTGCCTGTCCACCGTTTTGCTGCTCCGCATATCACACCGCTGCTCCGCCACGAGATCAACAAGTACGCAGAGATCCCATTCGGATAGAATACCTGTGTTTCCCAGTCAGCTGTGTGAGGAGGCGCTGCATCCCTCTGTAGGTGTATCCATGGCAGCTCTGCGCCCCCTTTTCCACAGCCCGTTAACCCTTTCTGCGCCAGCCACCAGGATCTGTGCTCATAAGCTGAAGTCAGGAGCAGACTTTACTGCAACCCCGGACCGACGATGGCTGTAGGAGTTTTAAAATTAAATTTGGATTTTGCAAGATCTCTCCCCTTTAAATCCATGTCCCGCGTAGGTTCACCGGTCTGGTAGTATCAGTGTGCAATTCCGCAAATTATCCTGTTACAAGCTTATTTTTAGAGCGTGTTTTATTGCTGAGGAATAAAGACACGAGCAGAAAACATGGGACTCAAAGTAAGACACATTTGAACAGCATTTTAGGTGTTAACACAGAATAAATACAGCTACAAACTAACAGATCAATGTTTGTTTTTGATCGGTATGAGGTCACGTTTCAGGCTGGCTCCTCTTCAGTCGGTACCGGACCTGCAGCTCTCCCTCAGGCTGGAGCATCCCTAAGCCGTAGCGACTGGGATTTACTGGCGGCAGCTTAGCCTGCGGGTCACACGTTTCCAGATCGAAGTGGGTCAGGACGAAGAAGACGAACCTGCAGACAGAAAGAGCAGGTGAGATGCAATAAAAGAGAGCAGAGGCTGGCCCCGAAGACTGCGCAATCACTTCAATCCTTGGCCGGTCTCATCCACAGCATCATCTAATCTGCCTCGCTTCTGCGTCGGTTCTGATTAACCTCTTAACCCCTGTGAGAGGATTAGATGTCTGACAGTGGCGCGCTCTCCCAACATCACCGGCCACTTTCCCTCAGCCGTTTGCATCCCGTCTATTACAAGGCATCAGCAATTAAGCCCCCAGCTAATGACAGTCACGAGCACGCCAGTATGACGATAATAGGCGGAATATTAACTGCAGATGGATTTTGTTGGCCTGGTTTGGTAATCAGGGTGAAACCCACTGAAGCACTTTGATCACAAATACATCATTTAAGAATTTAATATACCATAGCGAGATATACATCTTGCTGTTGCCTTCGTTTTTCAAAATCACTTACTGTTTAATGGTGGCGACTGCGAACTCTTTCCCGACGCAGGCGTGCCTTCCTGCACCCCAGGGCATGGTGTAGTATTTCAGCCTCCCTTCATTCTTGTAGAATGTATCCTTCATGCTCATGTCAATGTTTAAAAATCGATCGTATTTAAAACTCTGGAAAGCCAAGAAAGCAGAGGAAGCGATTTTTGCTATAGATATGTGACTGAAGACAGGCAGATAATGCATTTTGCCTCTGCATCCTATCAAGTCTTTATTTCTGATTCCTTTACTCCTGGTTACTCAGTCAATTGTAATTTGGCTTTAAAATACTAATAATCTCTAATGGCAAGGGTCCACTTCACATATGAACCACAAAAACACTTGGCGTTTCCTGTTGGGCTCAGCTTTATTGTGTTTATACACAAAAGCACCTGTGGCTCCAAATGTATCTCTGGGTCCATTTGCGGGCTGAGGAAGGGGAAGAGGATCACTTTGTCCCCCCGTCTGAGCTTGTACTGCTGCCCGCTGGCCATCCGCAGCACCTTATCCCCAACCACCACCCTACTGATGAGAACGGCAGCGGTGAGACGGAGGGTCTCGCTCAGGATGCTGTCTGCAGAAAGGAAGGGACAGTGGAGCCAAGTGAGTGGGCGTTAGATCACCTGCACCCTCAGGTGCAAAATGCATAGGGACGGATGTTTATGGAGATCAGCTCATGAAAAAAGAGCCAGGCAAAGGTCAGATGTTTATTCTTCCCTGTCGCCGTTCCAAAGTGCCGTATTTCATATTCCCGTTTCGCACCACAATGAACTCAGGTGAACAGCCTACAGGGGTTACTTACCAAAAACTGGGGTGCGACGTGAGTCCGGCGAGCCACTAGTCCGATGTCGGACAGCAGGGTCCTGCAGGTTGAACTGTCTGATCTCTGATTTGAGCGCCTCCATGGCCTCGGGGTGAGTGAGCAGGAAGCCGAGGAGCCAAAAGGCGGCCGGTCCATTGTTACACTGGAAAGGAAACAAAAGATCATCCAAACTATCAAACAAAACCACACAAAAGAAATGAGTTTTATATGCGGAAGCGGTATCTACAGATGGCAGCACTGCTGCTTGCGTGGGATTGATATGGAGGGAACCCTTTTAAGAGGCTGCTGTCAGCCTGTTTGGAGGAGCCGTCAGAGCCTGTCAGATGGTAATTGCTGTGGGTTATGAGAGGCCTTGTTCTTACCTGGTACACTTCTTGGGTCAAGCCTCCATTGACAAGAAGGGCAAACGAGCAGCTGGGAGCAGGCTGAAATATCATTTGTGCCCACTTAGACATGCTGGGGGTCTTTTTTTTAAAGGAGCAGTGGTGGTGTGTTTGCAAATATTCCTTGGTCGACAGTTTTTTGCACCTTTTAGAGCAAACCTCAGGTTGTGTGCAAATATCAGGTTGTGTGCTCTCCATTCAAGGACCAGGTGTGTTTTAATGTGTTTGCTATGGAATAGAGAGCCGGAGCTGCCCAGTGAGACCACGAGAATGGCTGTGACACACACTGAGGTCACATCCACTGCTGCTCCACTTTTCCTCCCTGGTTGGGGGACTGCGAGTCTAAACACAGGGTAAGGCTGCCAAGCAAGTCCAAAGCGCCGGGGTGGGCAGAATGGACGGTTTAGTGTGGTAAACTGGTACTACTGGTTGAGTATTTAGTGCTGTGGTGAAAATGTTGGCTAAAATTAGGCCAGGAATGCAAAGCTACCAAACAGCTCGCTGGTTCCCCCATCTGGCAGCTCATGGGTAAGGCACCATATTAATCATGTGGAGGTGACTTTAAGAAATAATTTATTGAGCGCATTTCCGCTAATATTTACAAGAAAAATATAATTTGGCAGTAAGGGCTGCACCTTAAAGCAGAAAAAAGATAACTGTAATTTATATGGAGGTCATGCCTCTTATTAATGTGCCAACGACTTGTTACCGAAACAGGATCTCCACATCAAAGTGAGTACAGATCCAATTGGAACAAGTTGTGGCATGTGACTAGGCATGAAATGTATGAGCAGAGTGGAACCGGCGACTTCCCATTGAACACATTGTTAACTGGCTGAGTAAGGAATTTAAACGCCAGAGGGGTGTGGAGGGATCACTCTCCAGTCTGAGGAGCCTATTCCATTTGTCTATGAGCTGCGCTCACCTGAGTGGTCCACAGCTGCAGCAGTGACGCTCGCCTCTGCATTTCCATGTCGACTCCTTCCTTTTCCAGGAATCGGTTGTAGCTCTGTTGCCAGGAGATTGACCCTGACGCCCGGCTCAGCCAATCAGCAGATAGGAGCTCCCACAGTCGTTTCCTGGATGAGTTGACTGTGTGGGTTTCCCCTGTTGCAGAAACGGCGTCAGATACTGGACAAGCAGAATTGAAACTGAAATTGAAAACAAACCTACCTTTCTTTAGGGAGCCACGGACCAATTTGGATAGAAGCTTGTCAAATTTGCGAAATTCTTTGTAGATGCTGGTGACATTGTCTGCGCTGTCAAATAAGGTGAGGTATCCAGCCCTGGGACGGCGGGGGAAACAAGATGGCTTTCATTCACTGTGCATGTGGACAGATTTTCATTGGACAAATGGGAAGGAGAAGGTTGTGTGTTACCTGAAGAGGAGGCTGTAACAGAAGTTGAACAGACCGTCCTGTCTCCACCCTGAAGCGCTGCCACCTTTCACGTCGCTCAGCAGCAGACTTTTAATATTAGCCTTCATGGTTCCGCTGAGATTTGAAAGCCTAAATCCATGAAAATGCCTGAAAGAAAACAGTGAAAATGAGGGAGATTTTTTTTTAAAAAATTCTTCTCAGTCATGAAGAGAAAAGATGAAACTCCTTACTGCTCCATCCATTCCCTCTCTGCTGCAGGCTGGAGGCCTGGCAGCTTCAGGAAGAAGATCCTTTCCAGGAGCTGATTTTTGCTCTTGACAAAGTCCAGAGAGACTGTGTCATTCAGCACGCTGTCGAACGAGTTTGCATCCAACAGCACTGTTATGTACTGCCCAGCAACACGGACCTGAGAGCAGATTAGTTCCATTTTACTGCATCCATTTATCTGCATCATATTAAATACACAACATTTATTTATTTTGGGGCTTTAACTCTGTTGGGGTCTGGACTGTAGCAGACCCCATATAAATAAAGATTGATTGATTGATTGATTGATTGAAATTTGGAGCCATTAAAACTGTCATTTCACTATTGAAAGACTGACAAACTTTTTAAGTTGGTTTAAAAAAATTAGACCAGCTTGTGAATTAATGCAAAGAGATGTTCATCGCCTTTAAATGGCATTCTGACATCATCAAAAACTTACGGTGAAGACATCCCCGTGCTTCTCTTTCATCCGAGCCAAAAACTTTGCAGCATCTCTTCCAAACTCCAGAGCGTGGCCCAGCCACGGCAGGGCTCCTTGGTCCAGCGGCGGCTCGTCGTCCTGCCTGTCCGGAAACAAGAGGAAACAAGAACACCATAGTGGCGGCAACAAAAGTTCACACTTGTGTTTTGGTTTTTGTTGTTCATTCCCAAATCTCAAAAACTAGCTCACGAGTGACAAGTCAGCATCCCCGGAGACATTTAAGCTGTTCACAGACATCAGCAGGACCTGGCTGCATAAACTATGAGAAAATGACCTCAACGTCTTTGGAAGGAAATGGCTTTACCTTCTGCGAGAGAAGTAAAGGAGAACCAGCGTGAGGAGTCCGCTAACGCCTAAAAGTGCTGCCCAGATCATGTCTCTCTCAGGTGAGCTGCTTCTCCTGCACACAGTTTAATTCATAAAGTAGCTGCTGGCGGCACATTTATATGTGAGCTGAGCTCAGTGGGAGCTGCTCTTTGTGAGGTAGGAAAGGTGTGGCCTGTGACACAAAGCGGTTGCACAATCCTGTGCAGCAAGGCGCTCAGATAACCACGAGACTGAAGTCAAGTGAAGAAAACTGACATCCGAGAGCAGTTCTTCCATTGTCAACTGATTGTGCAATTGTTTATGCGGGATTATTAAAAAAAAACCCAAACACTTGCCTGAACATTGAGGAGCAGTGACGTCATCCACAGGCTCATATGTCATTTGTACCGGAATTTTTATCAATGGAAATGATGCCGGGACTGGCAAATTTCAACACATCTGTCATCTGTGCTCGGAATCTTTGTCTTCTGTCAACTTCTCCATTTGTCGTTGTGAAATATCTCGTGATTTTTTTCTTTCTACTCATGGGTGACAGTCCAGAACAAATATGTGCACCATCTCCTGCTGACGACAGCCTGACCACACAGAAACCAGTGATTAATTCACCAAGCATTCCAGTATTGGTGTGGATGTGTCATCTGGACCAGCAGGGGGCAGCCACGTACAGGCAACACACAACAGCAGAGGAAGAGTGTGTAGAAAACCTGAACTCTACACAAAGGCAACAGGTTCATTTGAACCATTTTCTGGTGGCAATTTAATCAAGTAACATGTGTTCACCATTAACTACCTAACAGACTTTTGAGCTTTCATTATTGATTCCGCAGCACCTGTTCTGATCTTATTCTTCATGGGTGTTAATGGTGAATACAGGAGGTGCACCCTTATCTGAGGAGTTACCCAATCTCTTTATTTTGAGATAGAAGGACAACCATGTATTTACATTTTTCTCCAACTAAATATGATATTCCTGGGTATGAATGTGCCAATGATGATTGTACATCAGTCCGTCTGGGCTTTCTACGGTCAGAAACATATTTTTTTTTTCCAGTAGTAAAAAGCTCTTTAAATATGGCCGTGAGTGTGAATACTCTGGTCTGAGTTTTGTCCTTCAGCTTGATCACATGCATCCCACACACTTTTTTATTACTTTTTAAAACCATTGGCATGGACACAAAAAGGCCAGATTCCAACGGGTTGTGAAGTTACACTTTTTCATACCTGTGAGATCTTCTTTTAGATCTTTCTCTTTATTCCATAGTGGAAAATATAGCCAAGGTCAAAGGTTAAGTTGCTTTTGTTCACACCTTCCCTCGGCTTTTGACCCCCCCCAATCTCCAAACTGCAGAAAAGCTTTTAACTTGCACAAAGTAATTATTTACACTCCTAAAAATAAAACACATGTTTTGAGATGAAACCGTGCATGTGGCCCCGCGGTCAGCTGACTCACGGAGCCGCAGGATCGTGGACGCAGAGCGTGCGCGGCTTCACCGAGCATGTGCGCTGGGACGCACACGCTACCGGGCCAAGGCTGTGCATGAGTTCCCTCAGACAAACCGTAATCATCCGTGAAGAGCGGCGAAGAAGGGAAGGGCTGGGGGGGGGGGGAGGGGAGGAGTCTCACATTGAGTCCCATTCAGGCTTTCCTGCAGCATTGAACTTGCAGAGAGGGGGAGAGGGGAGAGAGAGAGAAGGGAGAGATAGGGCGATAGGGGGAGAGAGACACACACAGAGAAAGAGAGAGAGACACACACACACAGAGAAGCGAGAGATAGGGCGATAGGGAGAGAGAGAGAGACACACACACAGAGAGAGAGAGAAGGGAGAGAGAGAGATGCAGACTGGACGTTGTTGTGCAGAAAGAGCTGCTGTCTCAGAAGCCGCCGTAGCTGTTTGAGCCTCAGAAATGTCCATCAAAACGTGAGTTGTTTTTCGATTCGCGGAGGCGCGCTGGGAGCCCAGAGGAGTGGTCGGGGACGCGGCTCATTACGCCTTTTTCAGGCCGACGTCGCTTCCACCGCTGCGCACCCACCTCTCAAGAGTTCCAAGTGCTGTTAATCTCCGCCCCCCCCTCCTCTTCCAAGTTGTGTCAATGATACGCATCTGATCGCTGCTCAACTACCCGCTGGAGGACTGCATAGAAAGGGGGGCGGCAGCGGCGTTGCGGCGACTGTGACTCCTGGCTGAGGATTGCAGGAGCTCGATCTACCTCCCCCCCAACATGTCATCTCAGGCGAAAGTCAAGAAGGACAAAGAGATTATTGCTGAATATGAGACCCAAGTGAAAGGTGGGTGAGTGCAGGCCTGCTCCCATTGTTGTTCTGCGTGTGAGAACACACTATTGCGTAACTTGCCCACAAAGGGTTTTATGGCTCCCTGTGCGCCACGGGGCGGGACAGATTTTATGACAGAATATTTTCAGCATGTCTCATAATTAGATTTTTTTTTTTAAAAAACTCTTCAAGGAACAACAGTGAGGGTTGATGGTGAGTTTGCTCCTCCATCATTCACAGCTCTACACGTGTGATCACGGAGGCGTCATGGTTTGTGTCCAACTGAAGCTGCTTTGTTTGTTTGTTTGTTTTTTAATGCTGAAGATGCAGTCTGAGAATGCACCGCATCCAGTTGGACAAGTCTATAATCCTCTTCATCTTGGTGCAATTCTGCTATTTTAAACATAGGCTGGATTTCAGGGTCGAGGTGGCCGTTTCCGTGACATTCCAGGCACAAACGGGAGGGAAAGAGGATTTCTTGAGAAGATCACGCAGCAAACAGTTCAGAAGTCTATAAATAATGTATGCCGTCTGTATGAATTATAAAGCATGAAAGGATTTTACTGTCTGTAACTAAGGATGTGAGGAAAAAAGAGAGAAAGGGGAGGATGAGAGAGGCATTCTCTCTCTCTTTCTACACACATGTAGGATGTAGCGTAGAGCCTGCAGGTTGTCCTTTAAACATTGACACACAAAACTGGGCAATGTCAACTCTGAATCTGTCTCTAACCTTCTCGTAGTTTCGCTCTCTTCTTTATTTTGTCTCTTCCAACATGCACAGAACGGTTGTGGAAAAGCAGCTTCTTTTTGCCTCTCATAAGGACAATTATTCATTGTTACTAATCGGAATATCATCTGCCTAAAGTGCTTCATATGAAGCTCCAAATAGTGTTCAGAAAATGATTACTTTAGTCTCAGAGAGCCATTGATATTTAGTAAACTGACTGTATTCTAGAGAGTCAGTATTATTTGGAATTTAGTGACAAACTAGCTAGGCTAACCGGTTCACTATGATCCTGACCCTCCGCTGTATGAACAAATGTGGAGATTGTTGTGATGGACCTTCAGTTCCTACTGTATTGGATCGCTGGTAAAAGCCTGACGGCATGTGTCTGGAATGATGAGCATGATTAGCATTTAGCAGCAGTGGTGTTCTTAACTTCCTCCTCCTCTCCAGCTCTCTCTGCAGTATCCACAGCAGCTTTGTGGAAGCCAGAGAAGCATCGCGGCCGTTTCTCGTCTCACTTTCAAAAAAAAAAAAGCTTTTAAGCTGACATCTTAAGCTCATTTGCACACCGGGCTTAGATCGGTTCACAGTTGTGGAGGCTTCACACTGACACCGACACCGACCTCCAATAATGCTGAGTTGCTGACTGCACTGTAAAAACTATGCACTTAGCTGCTTTTTCTTTTTTTTTTAAAAAAACAACATTTCACACTTTCAGCAAACAGTTTGATCTGGGCTGGTCGCTGTGCTAGTGTTTGCCTCATTTCAGCTGTATGTTTTTTTGTTTGTTTTAAAAATTATGGTCATAGCTACCTGAATTTATTTCCACCTGAATCACTCGGGGTTGCTCCATATTAGTCACCCATTCGTCAGCCCAAATGGTCAAATTCTCATGACGCCCTTCATCACCTGACTTTGAGTAATCACGAATGTTTGCAGGATTCCGTGTTTTGATCAGCTCTACCCAAAATAATGCAATCAAACACCGTAGTGTTCTTTTCCATCATGTTTTTGTTTTGTTTGTTGGTTTGTTTTTATTGGCAATAAACCAAATACGGCATAGATACATAGTTTGGTGTTTGAAATATGTTCAGTAAGATTTTAATTGGTTTATTTCTGTACGTTCCTTGACTGCCGTCATGCTGGGACAAACCCCTGTGGGTGGGGGCATGGGTTATGCTCGGGCATGTACCATCTCGACATGTCAGGGTTGTGTTTCGACTGAGTTTTCGACTGTTTCAACTGGCTACATCCTGGATTTCCCTTTTCCATTGGTTAGAGGAGTTGCCCCCACTACTCTTGTTGGACATGTTCTTTGTGCAGCGACGAAGTCTTGTGAATTAGAGCGAAGGCATAGCATGTTCGTACGTTCTGAAGGCCGAACACAGCCTTGATTCATCCCAAATTATGTCAGCGTGTCAGCCTGGGTTTGGCCGACATGTGACTAGCCACGCATGGCTAACTGCAGACACAGCCCGAGAGGCCGCTACCGGACATGTCGGTCGCTGTAATGGGCCCGTTTGAAGAGGCTGCTGTGGTGACTATGTCTCCACAATTGGGTACCTAACTGGAAAACCCACAGTATCAATCTGGAACGTTCCGAATATTTAAAGATTTAGTTGCTAATTACAGCACGCGTGACGTGAATGAGGCTCAGTGTGGCAAACGTTTTGGTTGCTCGTGTCTCGGTTAGATGTGTTTAAAAATGTTATCTGTTCTGTATCGGGAGCAAATGGTCGACTTTCAGTGTTGGCGTTCCTTTAAAGCGACCCAAGTCGAAACTTGGGCCTCCAGGGCCACAATCCAACCAGGTTGTCTGACCCACCAGGTTGTAGGTTTCTGTTTCCGCCTGGGAGGACAGAAACCCTGTTGGGATCGTGGCTCTGAAGGACTGGAATTTTCGACACCCGTGCCTTAACGTGCCTGGAAGCAATTAATTCATGTTCAGAATGCTCGTTTGATTCTCCAGGACACACGAGGATGGAAACCATATGAGTTCAGGGGTGGCGGGAATAAATATCGTAAATGAATAAGACCCATTAGCGAAAATTACACACGCCTTCGGCTGGGAAAATTTTTACTCATGTCGGCTACATGCTGATCCCACGCAGAGAAGCTGGTGAAACAGTTGACTGTGGCTGTGAGACCTGACTCTGCCATCAGCCATGACGAATGGCCTCTTTAAGCTTTTTAGGCTCTCTGTGTCTTATTCACTCAAACTCTTTGCCAGCTTCCCCATAATCATGTGCTCCTCTGCGAAGCCTTGAATCATTCATTGACAGTAGCGCTGTACTGCACACTCCTTGGTAACAATTTAAGCTCTAAAAATAGTGCCGCCATGGGAGAGCCAATGCAAATATCATGAGCCTGTTTGATAAAGAAAAGACTACGCAGTTACCTCTCAGTGCTCCGTGGCTCGGAGGCCTAATCGGCAGCTTTGCACCGGTCGACACCCCCCACTTTTTTTAAGTTCTCAAATGCGCCCCATTACTGAATTAGACTTGATTACAGCTCGAGCGGCGTTTATTGGAGATATCTCAGGGGAGAAAGTGTCGGCACAGGGAAGTGGCCTGCTCCCGCGGCGGTGCCTCCACAGACGCGTAACCAGGCAACCGGGCAGCTCTGGGGATTATGGGGGGTGTATTTCCAAACGACAAGGGACTACATATTTACTTTTTCCTCACTCTTGGTTTTTCATTCAGATTTTCACTCGTGTGGGAGGAGTCACTAAAAGCCTTTTTCCTGATAGAAACACCACGTTTGTGTGATTGTTGCTACAGTCCCTCCTGTACTCGCCAGGCGTGTTTAAGTCTGTTATCACGGAATTTGAGCCACGACGTTGCTCTCATGTGTGAGAAATACACAGATGTGCACGCTCCCAGCACCGAATACTCTCATTTGTTGTTTAATTAGGCTTGACGGCAGCTGAAGACGCATGTTTTATTTATTCCTTTTTATGGGGGGGATTTTCATTGTTGAGAGAAAATAGGGAAAGAACTACTGGATTTAATGCACATTTATATCTGATACGCGTGGTGATAGCGGTGTCACTCGCCACTCTCGGCTGGGATGTGATTTATGATATGTGGCAGCAGCGCCATCAGGAGTGGCCCCGGAGCCACTCGTTGGCAGCGCTGCAGTAAATTCATTTAATGTGGTCACGTAAGTCTGCACGGAGATGCTTACTGCAGTGCTTGTTTTCATCACCTCACATCTCCACTTTTGTTTTTGTCTTCTTTTGAAGGGAGGCTAATTTTAGAGGCCCCCAAAAAGTTGACAAAAGTTGAAGCTGTTTATTTTTGGCCTTTTTTTTTTTTTTAAGGCTCGAACATCTACAGCATTGAAAGATTCATAATAAACTGAAGGTAATCAGTAATTGACGCTCAGTAAATTGAATATAGTGTCGTAAAGAATAGCCGGTATGTTAAAAAGACGCCGACGGTTTGTGAGTTTAAGACAATCGTCTCCGGTTCTCCCTCCAAACATTTGGGAAGCTGACCTATTTTGTGTTTTTCCGTGCTGTCTGCCTCAGTCAACAGACATGCAGCTAGAACCCACATGTGCCACTCCAGCGTTTAGACACCCCCGCGCCGCCTCCAGCCCACGTCCACACATCAGACAAACGAACAGCGATGTCCGCTTTCATCCACTTATGATGACTTTGTTGTTTTATTGTGCTCGATGGTGTTCTCACAGATTTATTTTCTTATTTGTTCCCTTCGCTGCGTCGTGTCCTGTCAGCGCCGCTGGACGTTTCTGGGATTGACTCTGACCTCCAGCGGTGGTTAGAGGGCAGAAGCGAGGCCGCCCCCTCCTCCGGAGAGTCACTGTCTGTTCTGAAGGCCTCTCGCACATATTTTCTGTTGTTTTTCCAGAGATCCGTAACCAGCTGGTGGAGCAGTTCCGATGTCTGGAGCAGCAGTCGGAGTCACGGCTGCAGCTGCTGCAGGACCTGCAGGAGTTCTTCCGCCGCAAAGCCGAGCTCCAGCTGGAGTACTCCAGAGGCCTGGACAAACTGGCCGAGCGCTACTCTGCAAAGATCCGCACCTCCAGGGAGCACCAACACTTAAAGTGAGTCTCCCCACTGGAATTTCACATCTGTCTGCTCAGTGACTGCTTTCAAAATTTGATCTGAGTTTTGAATTTGATCACCGGCCAGACAAATGGCAAAAACGGAAAAGGAGAGAGTGGTCCGACCCAGCTGAGACGAGGGATAAAGGCAGAAGAAATGACCTGAAATGAAGCCGGGGCCAAGAAAGCTTGTGGCCTCAGGCTGCTGTGTTTCTCCCCAACTAGGTCAGACTCCCCCCCCGACTCCCCAACAACCACTGTGCTGGCTTCCGTTGTGGTTTTAATTTCATTTTTATTCTCAAGCAACATCGCAGACGTTACCTAAACAAAGATTTAGGGCTGAGGAAAGAAACAATACCCAGACGGGATCACTCTGCTGGCTCATATGCCGCTTTTCCCTTTTTTTACCCACAGCTCAGGAAATCAAACCTAATTCAGATGGTGAATTGTTTCACAGGCATCTGTGCTCATATCCATGTGATCCGGCTCCACCAGTCATGTGTGAACAC
Source organism: Takifugu flavidus (assembly GCF_003711565.1). Taxonomy (NCBI): domain Eukaryota; kingdom Metazoa; phylum Chordata; class Actinopteri; order Tetraodontiformes; family Tetraodontidae; genus Takifugu; species Takifugu flavidus. Next base: position 9,228,514 of record NC_079523.1, on the reverse strand, counting down.
TTTTTTCCATCTCCCCTCTTTGTGGATGCAAAGCTCGCCCCTGTCACGGGGACGCTGACAAAGGGAGACCCCTGCCAAGGACTGTCATTGCATGACTTCCATCTCCATCCCACTGCCCCAGATTCCCCCCCAGTCACATTAAATGCTCGTCATACTGTCTCTGTGTCTCACCCTCATTAATTGTCCAGGGCTCGACCAGAGTCCTGAGTGTCCAGGACTGACAGAGCGGCAGAACATTAACAGTCAACATGATTCACTTTGACCTGATGGGCAAGTTAAGGACATTTTGCCTTAAAAATAAAAAATGCAGTAATGTTTTAATATTAAGAAATGTCCATCAATGAACTGCTGTGGTCCTGAAAGAAGCAAAGACGGGAGCCACAGAAACATCCATATTTAAAGTGATGCAGTCCACCACCAGCTGAATTTTTTATTTTGAGCTTCTGATGCAATAATATGATTATTAGTGAACGTCGCTCTGAATTATAGATGTGACGTTTGCGTGGCCGTCTTAATCTTCCGCGGCCGGCTGGAGAGTGGAAATGAGAACCCAATGCTGAAAACAGGTCATGGACTGAATGTGGTGTGAAAACCACCTCTTGCCAGGACGTTTTCCCGTCTCTTCTTTTGTGTCCTTGTAAACTAGTGTTATCTTAATTCCAGGACAGACTCGCAGTCACTTTCCCAGGCTCGGGATCAAACCGCAGCTCTGCTTGTAAGCGAGGCTTATAGATGCTCACGTTATTGTATCAGAGGGTGAGAAGATAAAAGAAAGAGCGGAAAGAACACGCTGCTGCTCTGAGGCCCTGATTTAGCTTTGGCGTCTCAAGTTCAACTCTTTTATCTCGCTGGCAGCTCGACTTCTACACTGTAACTGTGCAAGTTTGCAAACTTCTTTCAGTCTTGCACTAATGAACACGAGTGATGAGATGCGAGGACACAAAGACTATGGAGCAACATGAATGTTAAGAAATTGTCCGTATTGGTGTTGAGGATAAATTGTGTCAAGTTGATTAGTGACAAAATTAAAAAAAACTCTGGAGAAAAATGATTCAAGTTCTGAAGACATTGACAGGAAATAAGTCGGCGCTTTTTCTTGTTCTACAGCAACAAAAATAGCCGCAGCATCTCCAGCTCGAGCTGCAGTGTAATACCGCAGCTCCCTTTTCCACCAGACGGTAGCCCAGCCAGTGATTTGCAGCCCGGAAGAGTTCATTTGGAATGAATCGCATATTAAACACACATTCACCTCGTTGTTTCCGCAACCAGCATCATTGTAAGGGCGGCCATCGGCGTCGTCGTGCAGCCTGTCCGTTTAAAACTGCTCGAGAAAGAAGGGTAAAGGGCTAAGATGGATCCCTGTATGTGAAGGGAGGGAACGGTCCAGAGCCCAGACCACATCATGATCTGACAGGGTTTTTGTTTGTTCTTTAAATGAAAATTAAAAAAAATAAATAAACATTGAACAGTTTCAAAAGGTCAATCAAAAGGTGTTTGTACCCCTGGCTTCAAGTGGAGATATTATGTATGTATAAATAATGGTTATTGAAGGTCAGAAAAAGAGTTAAACGCTGTCTTTGGTCGGTGGATAATTGAGCTCACATGCTCCTTCAAGCAAGTAGGCAAGTGCACTCAGCGTGCAGCGCGTGCGTGCGTGCACATCTGCTTCCTTTATTGCCTGCTGTACCGCATGTGTCTTTGACCTCTCCATGTCAAAGATTCCAGCGGATCAGAGATGGGAGAACACGGACATGATTCATTCCAAGGTCTGGTGAGGTGAAGCCGCCACGCGACCTTTAGGACCTTCAGGTCTTTTAGGCTCCTCCACGTTAAAGGTGCTTCTTCTTCCTCTGCTTTCCGCCCTAAGGCTCGTCTTTTCCCTGCCTTTCAGAAAGGACCAGAATCTGATGTCCACCGTGAACTGCTGGTATTTGGTCCTGGAGCAGACCAGGCGGGAGAGCAGAGACCACGCCACTCTCAGCGACATCTACAACAACAACGTCATTGTCCGGCTGGCGCACGTGGGCGAGGATGTCATCAGACTTTTCAAAAAGGTCAGAATCTGCACTGAGCGGACGAGGTCGCGCGGCCCGTTGACCTTTTCCAACGCACGAGGTCACGCCACTAATCTGCTCTAACTGCGACTGACGACAAGCCAACCAACGTATGCAAAAACATGTTTACGTATATGACGATGTGCTCTCTGCATAGCGCCGTTGAGTCCTCACTAGTTCTGTTCCTGTCAACTAAAGAATGTGTCAGACGCTCACGCCATAAATGTTGCTCAGTCCAAGCAGATGTTCAGGCAGATTGGGACACTAAAAGTTAACGTAGCGTAAATGAAAATGTTTTATACTTTTATTAGCACAATGTAATGTGTATACGTGCTGCCGTTGCCACGGTTATAAGGACACTGGACATTTTTAGGACTTTCTGTAGGTTTTGGTTGGATTGGCCGATAAATCAATCATTTGTTTGGAGCCGTCTGCGACCGAAGGAATTTGGTTGAACGCTGAAAATGATGGACGGCCTCCCGTCACAGTCCAGACCTCAACCCCGTCCTGCAAGTTTAGAGCGATTTTAAAAGTCAAATGGACACATCTGTAGAAGATTCCAATCAAAGCGTTTGTCTGGAGTTGCCAGAAGATCAGGAAATATACTGCCACCATGGCGGGGGGGATCCACTGTAACTACTGATGAACCAATATTAAAGGTTTCAGCAATATTGTGACATGAAATCCTTTAATGCCCCCCAAAAGGTTTCTATTGTCACATTTGTTAGGTGCTCATTATTTTGGCCACCACTGCATGTATGAAAACAGTTTTAATACCAGAGATCCTCCAAAAAAACAACATGGAATTCGAACAAAACCAGAGATTTTTGCATCACAACACTGAACAAAGCCGGGGCGTGTGTGTGCAGCACAGGTGACAGCCCTCCGCACGGCTAAATGTCCTCTGCCTTACCTTTGCGGGTTGAAATTGGATCCCAACTGGATCCTCTCTAACATCCATTGTGTGACTTTGTCATCAGTCGCTCCGCCGCGCTCTGTAAACAGACCGCATCAGCGGCTTTAGCTGCGTAACGCATTTATATCTACATCATTTCAGCACCTGACATCAGTGTATCAAATGTTCTTTGTTCAGGTTATCATTTAACTACTGCTCAAATACCAAATGAAGTTTGAGCTTCATTTCCAGCGCATCCCTTCAGAGGGTCTAAAAGCTTGGGGAGTGGATCTCGTTGGCCACAAGTGCAGTGAACGCTGACCAACCTTTTAAATGCCCCCCTCCCTGAGCGCCGAGCCAGGCTGCAATGGACAATCACAGCCTTCACGGTTTGGTTGTTTCAGTTACGTATTTAGGAAAAATGCTACTAGCCATTTTTCTTTTGCTTTGAGATTCCGGAAAACTGCACATCAGGTTGACTTTAAAGTCATTCCCGAAATGAGCTCCTCTCACTTCTGTTCTCACCCGTGCCGTTTCCACCATCATCGGGCCGCGCATGTAGATTGAATGTAAATTCTTTCTTCGCATGGTGTGTTTGTGTGAACCTGAGGTGATGTGTGTGCTTGTATCTCATGCAATGAATTTTTAATGTATGGTGCATGTGATAGCAGCAGAGTGCCCCCGTCTCAAGGTCTGTGACAAACAGCCCCCTCTGGGGGGGCTTTAGATCGGTATCATTTGACGTCGGTGGCAGTCTGCGGCGATTTATGCTCTCCAGGCAGCTCTGTGCTGTCAGGATGAGAGGTTGGATTAGAATGGGGTCGCTCGTGGCAACACAACCAGGAGGACCAATAACTCACTGCAGAAGAAAACACAAAAAATAAAAACCCCTGTCTCCCCCTGAAAGAAATCAGCCCAAAGTGGTGACAACATCCTTCAGGAGAGAAATGCCGCTCTGCTGCGGCGTCCTGTTCCACAGCTCCTAATGAATGACAGATGCGGGGCTACGAAGGAGTCAGATCCGCTGTTCCTTGGGCCAAAGTTTAAATGTACTGAATGTGCTGCACACGTGTCGAGTGTGAAACTGCAGAGGTTGCTGCTTTGACAACTGGTTGCCGAGAGGCGGCAAGAAAAATCTGGAGTGATTGGACTGAGCGTGGCTCCGATTTGTCTGCTCTTCCTCTCGTGCGACGTTCCTCCTCTCGGCTTATTCGCCCCGTCACTGGTTTTAATGAGAGCATTTTCCCTGATAGTGCAGTCCTCGTTGATGGTACACACCTGACGTGTGACCTTCACAGTTCTCCCCTGTGGAGAGACGTAACCATCTGCTGTGTCTTTACTGTAATACTTGTCCTTATTTTACATTTAACTGATTGTTGCTTGCTTCTCTTTTCCAGAGCAAAGACATCGGAGTGCAGATGCATGAGGAGTTAGTGAAAGTCACCAACGAGCTTTACACGGTGAGTTGCATGTCGGTCTGCTCCTCTCTCAGCGCCGATCTGCTCCCTGGCTCACCAGTCCTGACCTGAACCTGAAACCTGTCGAGCAGCTGCTCTCTGGCTGCTGCGCACAGCAGATGCTTTATCGGCGCGGTATCCCGAGGTTGTATAAGGAGAATTTCTGGATCCCTTTTTCCACTGTGAGCGCCTCCGTCAGTGTGCCGGGGAGACTTTGTGCACCTGACTGCTTTTAAGCACACTCAGTGGTTCGTGCTTGAGCTGCTCCAACACACCTTTATTAATGTTAAACCTACTCAGACGGGCAGACAGCAACTGTCATTCCATCTGTGGCTGTATGCTGTATTGCATGTTGACTTCCCACATGGAGGCAGGGGTGCATGCGCGAAATGTGCAGGATGTTAAAAGAACTGGGCGCAGCGCAGCTGTCTCCTCACTTGAGCCATCAAACTGGGCGATGCAGCGATCATCTGCTGTAGCAGAGAGAGGCAGAGGGCCTCTTCCCGCCTCCTACTGCCCAGCTATGAGTGTCCAAAAACGCCTGAGAAACTAACTGGGAGTGGAGTAATAAACGGATCGGTGCAAAATCCAAAGGTGTTTATTTAACTAACAGCCGGACAAAAACAAGCTGTTCAGTCTATTGTCTCGATACCTGGTTCAGAGAGATGAAAACGCCAGACCAAGCGCGAGTGCCGGTGGACCTCTCTCACCGGCTGGTTATGCTGAGCCTCCTGGACCACTCTCTCAATATTCCACTTGGCAGCTCCGGTAGGAAGGATGTTTCCTCTGAAGTTTCAACTGAGGGACAAACTTCAATTGCCAGAACGTGGTATCGCAATCTTGGACCAAACAAAACAGAACTTTGGCTGATGTTTTTTTGATCTAGCAGGGCAGCAACTCGGCTGTAATTAAGGATAAAGCGTCCCATCTTGGGGTGGCTGCAAATGGCCACTCCACCATGGCTTGGGATTTGGTGGGATTCGCTTCCAACTGTCCCCTTTCCTCCACAAAACCTAAAAAATGTAGAGAGGACACATGAAATTCTCATTTTTCCATTGTCATATACGGTCTATTTTCTAATTGTCTCTTTAACACTATTCCATCATGCTGCATATGCACTTCCACCTCCTTTAAAATAATTAAGAATGTCATCTAAATAAACCCAAACAGACCTATTGAACCTACTGTCATTTAAAATAACATTCACCTCGGCCTGAAACAGAGCAGGGGCATTAGTCAGACCAAAGGGTATAACCAGGTACTCAAGTGTTTAAAGCTGTCTTCCATTCACCTCCCTTCACCTGGCCTCCACTGAACAATGGGGCTACAGGGTGATGAGGAACAGAAGCTGGCGTGGCTTTCCCAGATATGGCGGGGGAGGTTAGAGATGACGATGAGGCTGGAGCGCTGGTCTGACGTCGAGGAAGAGGAGTCCTGCCTCTTTATTCTCTCCATAGGCATCTCTCTTATCCAGTTATCTAATGGGATTGCTAAGCAAATCCATTGCTTCAACGTGTTGGTCTCATCCCACACTGCTAGCTTGTCCTTGAAGGAGCTGGAAATTTCTCTAAACAACAGCAAATCTATGGCATATTGTGAAAGAAGAGATTTATACTAGCGTAGAGCAAGATACCCATTCCTACTCTGCGTTTAACTAGCAAAAGTGGAGTAGGAATGTTTATCGAGCGGAGAAAGGGCCAAGGCCCGGCCTGATAACGGACACATTATTAAAAGAATCTGGAACTTATAGGATGAGTACGACTAAGGTTGCTGTTTCAAAGGAACCAACCTAAACATGGCCGCATGTCCCGAGCTTAGCTGGCAGGGGTGTAAATGACGGGCGCTCGGTAATAACAGGGTGGAAGAGCAGCGGAGATAAAGATACAGATCCAAGTGATGCTGTAACATTATATGTATCTGATTCAGGTTATTTGAGGCAAAGCACTTTTGGGACGACGGTACTAGAAGCCTGCTTCTCTTTTTGATGGGGTTTCGTTCAGTGAATCTATCACAATACAGAACGTGTGAGATTGCTCTGACATGTAACATTATGCTGCACTTTTACTGGTTTGCTATTGATCGCCCACCCCCACCCCCCACCCTCAAATTCATGCATTATTGAGTGCATGTCTGCAGCTCTCCCTTTACATTAGAAATGCAGCATTGTTTGTAAAAGCCTTTGCCAATATTAAATATATATATAAATTTGAGATCAAATATAGGTTTGTCTTTGTCAGTCTGCCCTCTCTCTGCTAGCTTTAGCTTTAGCAGAAATGAAGTCGTTCCTTATTGAGCCGTTAGCAGGAATGTTGCCCGCTGTCACTTTGAAACCACCTCCCTCCGGTACCGATCGATCCCGCCGCCCTGTACGCGTTGCTTTGAAGCAAAGTTGCTAGGAAACCAGAACCAAGGATGAGCGAAGCAAACGAGAGATATTTAGTTGCAGGGACGATTTCAGGTTGCAGCTGCAGTCTGTAAAATACAAGGATCTTTTTTAATCACCGCACGGCCCCACCTCAACCCCTCCTGGGCTTCCATTGTGAACGCTTCGGTTCAAATGGCTTTAATGAATAGTAGAAAAAACAAGTGGATTTATTGATGATAGATGTGGTCGTGTAGCTATATAAAGCAGTAATGGAGTGAATTACATGTACAGATTACTATTTAACAGGTGTTGGTTCGGGTACACGCTAAATGCTTCAACGCTAACAACAGATCCTCAGCTGTCATTTCTAAATTTAGATTACAGATGAACTTCTCCCTCTGCGTGTGTTTTTTCATTCTTTCCACTCTGCCAAATGTTTGATTGATTTTTATATTTAGTTCTTTGTTCGTATATAAAGTCTCCGTTGTTACAGGTAATGAAGACGTACCACATGTACCATACGGAGAGTCTCAGTGCTGAGAACAAGTTGAAGGAGGCGGAGAAGCAAGAAGAGAAGCACATCGGCAAAGCTAACGACATCAGCTCTGCTCTGCTGAGGTATGGCCACGACGAGCGTCCGCAGCGAAGGAGCTCTGTGAAGAAGATGGAGAAGCTGAAGGAGAAGGTTGGTCTGAGAGGCCTTGGTGCTGCATGAAACACTGATGTGTGTTTGGGCCAGAGGCTCTGTAGCAACATTATTACATGTACACGAAGTCCATCTCCACATCAATGAAGTATTCTTGACATTCAAGGTTCTATGATGTGATAAATCCAATACCACATAAATGGTGTGTTGGAAATGTGCGTTGCATCCTCTGCTGATGAGTCTTCCCTCTTTCTTCCTCTCTAGAGACAAAACAAGTACTATGAGAACAAGCTCAAGTGCACAAAGGCCCGAAATGACTATCTTTTAAACCTGGCTGCGACCAATGCCCTGGTGGCCAAATACTACATCCATGACGTTTCAGACATGATCGACGTGAGTTCATATGTGCTTGTTGGAATTTGGGATTTAAAAACGTGTATCAGCCCACAGATTGATATGAAGAACCTTAAGGAGCATGTCTGCCGCCCTCTGGTGACAGGCTGCTGTACTGCTCATAAGACCCCTCGATGATAGTAGATTTCTGGCATTTAAAAGGAGCCTTTTTTTTTGCTCAGCTTGGTTCTAATTCCTTTAATTACGCAGGTAAAACCAAGCAGATGGAGGAAAAACAGTCACAGTACAAGGGAACAAAAGAAGAAATCCAAATAAGGACAGAAACTTCACAATAAAGCAGCCATCAAATAGAGAAGTCTTTCTTCTCTTTCAGGGCTGTGACTTAGGTTACCACGCGAGCCTGGCGCGCGCCCTGAGGACCTACTTGTCTGCAGAGTACAGCCTGGAGACCTCTCGCCATGAGGGTTTGGACCTGCTGGAGGGAGCAGTAGACGCCATGGACATCCGCGGGGACAAGCACAAGTTTATGGACACACACAATCAAATCTTCTGCCCCCCGGCGTGCTTTGACTATCAGCCACACATGGGAGACGAGGTGAGTCACCATAAACAAGGTTTTTTCGGTGCACTTTGCGGCGAGCGGCTCGCCCTGTTGTCCCTCCTGCTTGTTGGACGCCCTCTGGTGAGATTCTTTGTCTCTCCTAATCACAGGTGTGTCAGCTCAGCGCGCAGCAGCCTGTCCAGACAGAGCTGCTGATGCGCTACCACCAGCTGCAGTCCCGCCTGGCCACCTTGAAGATTGAAAACGAAGAAGTGAGAACCATTTTAAAATTGCTGCATCTGCAAGACTATTGCTGTCAACTAGAGTCTGTTACATCTTAAAGAAAAAAAATCCAACATTTTTACCGTTGACAAACAGGATGTGCAGAGATTAAAACGCTGTAGTCCTTTATGAGGTGCAGCAGGTTGGCTTTGAACTGAGACCCACTCGCTCTTTCCAGTGTTTGTGTCAATCTAAGCTAGCGTCAACTGCACAGATATAAAATGAATCATCTAATATATCTTTTAATACGTCTCCCAAAAAGAAAAATGCATCTCTCTAACTTTAACTTTGGAATTGGACCAAAAAGCAGTCAGCCGCATGATTTCTATCACGTTTTCCTCAGGATACAAAGTAAAATGGCACAAAAAATGCTGCCTTTTTAACGGGGGAGCCAGTCCCATCAGCCTCCGGCCTTGAGGATTAACGCTGATTAACAGAGAATCAAGCTGTAAAGATTTTCGCTGCAAGGCCACGACCTTACTGAATGGCTGTGGGTGTGCAACGCGAGCCGTCTTCAGGCGTGTCAATCTGAAATCACATTCATCTTTATTCTGGTTCCGACTTGTGAGGTCAACCCCCGCCAGCTCCGGGGACCGGCGCGGCGCGCCCCGGCATCAGTGCCGGCTTTTTCCCACAGCGACCTGTTCAAATGTCACCCGGGTGCGTTTTTGTTTGAGCTCGTCGGCTATAAATATGGAAACAGGCGCACCTGAATAAAATGCGGCGACTCTTTTATGTTGCACCTTTTATGTTCCTGTGAGGAAACAAAATATTCTGTTGTCAAATGTGTCAGTCAAAGCAAGTTTATTTATGCCACAGTTAACTAAAAAGAGAGATTGTGTTTGGAAGACACTAGCTATAGAACTATGACGTTCACATGCCTCATGCATATACTAGAGGCCTGGGTCTTGTGGCCTGTTGTAACAGGCCCCTTTTTTATATTTGAGGTGTGTCTCAAGCCTCCTTTGCCTGCATGGATTTGCAAATTTGCTGCTGAACCTTTCCCCCGGGAAGACTTTTCACATTTGGCTAGCTAGGAGGACACCTGGAGGCAGACTAGGATAAACTGGAGAGATGATATCTCCCATCTAGCCCTGAAACGCTCTTCTCAGTGTTTCCCTGGAGCAGGAAGCTGAGGGGAAGGATGGTCTGGGCTCATTAGCACAGATGGATCTGTTATTTTAGAGATGTGGCAAAAATGACCTGCACCAGATGTAAGGAGAGTGTGTGTGTGTGTGTGTGTGTGTGTGTCAGGTGAGGAAGACGCTTGACGCAACCATGCAGACCCTTCAGGACATGCTCACCGTGGAGGACTTTGACGTTTCCGAGGCTTTCCAGCACAGCCAATCCACCGAGTCGGTGAAATCGGCCTCCTCCGACTCCTACATGAGCAAGGCAAACATCAGTAAGAGACGAGCCAATCAGCAGGAGACGGAAGGGTTCTACTTCACCGTGAGTCCCCGCACAACGCTGCACAGACGGGGGTACGCTACAGTTCGAACTGATGCTAGGTTTCTTTCTCGTTTGGTCCTCCTCGTTCCTCCAGAAATACAAGGAATACTTGAATGGAAGCAATCTCATTGTCAAACTGGAGGCCAAGCATGAGCTTCTGAAGCAGACCTTAGGGGAAGGTAGGGCTTGTTGTTTCTGCATTCCACAAATATGTTGTTCCCCTTCGTGACACACGAGCATTGCTGCGTGAACAGGTCAGAGACAAACCAGACAGGTCAGAGCTGTGGCGTGCATGTTCAGCTGCTCTGTTGTTTTTGGAAATCCGAGGCACGCCAGGTTCATTGTCATTCCTGTTATTTATTCTCACCTTAACACGCGTTGCCCCTCAAGGAAGGTCAGTACATGAGTGTTATGACATCCTGTACATATGGTTTATTTCTCCGTCTGCATTTCTATAACTTGCAGGCAGCTGCTTTTGTGTTGATTGTTTACTTCCCTAGGTACTGTATCAATTCTGAACATTTGGAGGTTTGAAGAACAGAATTGTCAGGAATTGTGATTTCAAAAGGCTTCATTTCAGGCTAAAAACCTGCACGTTGTGGCTTATTTGACAGCTTTGAAAACTCTCGTGTGCGTTTGTGCCAGTGAAGTTCAAATTTCACACCCGTGATCGATTGAATTGAAAGTGTAAATCGGCTCCCGCAGCCGACACGTCTGCAGAGTCGGTCCTCTGGCTCGCCCCATTCTGGGGTGCCTGTGCCTGTTTCTAGGGCGACCGCTGAATGACCGCTGCCTGGCGGTGAGTCAGACGCAGCCGTAGCGCTCCCTCCTTTGAGCTGGCCTGAATAAATGTCCATTTTCTCCCAACACCCTTTCTTTCTCCATCTGCCAGCCTTGAATAGTGGCGGCACTCAACCGTGCAGCAAACTTTGGTGGCTGTAAAAATGAACGCATAGTGATTTAATTCCTTTCTTGGCTGTTTTTCCTTCCAGGAGAGAGGGCTGAATATGGAACAACAAGGTAAGACCTCCTGTGGCAGGGGTGGATAACGTAGGCAATGGGGTGTGAAATCCTTCCTGTTCCTGGCCTCTGCAGGAATGAGATCACATTGTGGGAATAGTTTAAACAGTTTTCCTGTTTTTACGTGCGGCAGAAGGGTCCGTTTGTAAGCAGAGGAGGAGTTTCTAAAAGTGTTCTGTCGATCTCTGTATAGCAAATATCTGCTGTTTACAAGAAATTGAGCCAGTATTGGCTATTCTGAGTGTGGATTCCTTTACTTCAGGAGCAATATTGTGCCTATACTACAGTTGATAATGTACACTTTGTCTGACACGGTGACAGTTAAAGATGCTGGGTAAAAAGCAAGCCAGCAAGTTTTGGAGATGACCCAGCCAGCTGTTTTTGTGGCACTCAACACAATTTCAATAGCAATGTGTCTTTAATTATCTTAGTAAGAGCATTTTCACCACTTATGTACCAATCATACAACCCTGACCATTTCCCCAGGCCCCCCTCTCTTCCCCCTAAACCCCAGAGAATGCGGAAGTCTAGACCTCGCTCCGTTTTTAACCGTAAGCTGTTTAACGGCAATATGGAGGCCTTCATCCAGGTACGAGCCTGCCTGTGCTCTCTGTTTCTGTCCGCGAGCTCAGCTGTCTCACTCCTTGGCAGATTTCTCGCCTTTGCCCCCAATTGTTGGCTCCATCACACGCTGACGCCCCCTCTGGCTCCTGGCTGTGGCTCCGCACAGTTTTGCAATGCCAAAAAAATAAATAAAAAGGACGGGGCGAGGTGAAAAGAAGGCAATCAAACAGCTTCTAGAAGTCAGTCTTGTTTCTTAATATCTGCACTGTCGCTAACCTCCGCACCCCCGCCAGACACTGAATTAATTTGGCTTTGTTAATGTCAGCTGGCCCGGGACCAGCCGGGCCTCAGCAGCAACTGACACAGAGAGAGGGATCAGCAGCCATTAAAAAAAGAATTAGAAGGGGTTAGGGTCGAAGACAGTTTTTGAGAAAGAAACCCAAATTCAAACTGAAGCGCTCCTTCAGAAAGCATTGGCACATAAAGGAGTACGTACTCGCCGCCATCCACTGTGGTTCATCCTTTCGCCCCGCCTCCCACCAAGACACCGATGCTTGCGCCAGTCCGCCTCAGGCAGGCCAGGCTTCCTCAACTTCCTCCCTCTGAACAGTCTGTCTCTGTCACTAACCTGTTGTGGTTGTTGTCGCCTCTCTTCTGCCTGCGCCTTACCGCTCTCTGCCCAGGGGAAGACGGAATGTCCGTGCCAGGAGCCAGGTACTCTGTCTTCATGCAGGGTGGTGACCACTGCACTGTTTCTGCGCTTCTGTCCTGTTGCCATTCAAACACCATTGTTATTGGATGCTAATTGCTAACGCAAACATTCTGTAGCCTGTTTCATCAACACGCCACTGAATTATTAACAGTTTCCATTTAAATCTAATAAACTTCTAACGCCCTTCTGGCATGACTGCTGCTGTAGATTTCTGCTTCTTTCCTGCCACCAACACTGATGGTTTGCCTCCGTCTGACAGGATTCTGGACAACCCATACCAGTGGTGGTTGAGAGCTGTGTCCGATACATCAACCTGTACGGTACGCAACATATTTATTTCCTTTTTTACTCTTTATTTTCCCAGTGTTTTGAGTTTGGTCTTTGATTTAGGGGGCTCCGCTAACACAAAATACAACAACTGGAGTCTGCATCAGCACCTAGTGTACTAAGCAGTACCCATAATGCTTTGCCGAAACGACGGCTGACAGCAGCATAATGGAGGTCAGGAAGAGATCAGATTGGCTGATAGGGACGAGTGATGAGAGTCAGTGCTGCTTATCGACTGCTACGATAATGCAGAGGAAGACCAACACAGATGATCTGATTGAAAGGGGCTGAAAGAGCTAATGCACAAGTTAAAAACAACCCCGAGCAGCTCTGCCAATAACCGCTCCGCATATACGCACCAGATAAAATCATACCTCCGAGAGAATTACTTCATATTATTGAGTTAATTGTTTTGACCTCTAAATGTTTTTGCTTAGTTTGCATGCGCTTTGCAGGTGATCTAATTGCCCGTGACTACAGGTGCAAACAGCAGTATTTCAATGAGGAGCGTGCGCGCTGGCACTTTCCCCACCAGTTGTTGGAAGTGCTTGTAGGAAGCAAATGAGCAACTGGATGATGTCCAGCAGAGAAATCTAACCATCACAAAAAGAAATCTGGCATCTGTGCCGTCGGGAAAACAAAGAACGGTGGAGATGCAGAAAAAGAGGAAGACTGTCTTGATGCCAAGTTGCTGGAAGGACAACGAAAAGATCAGGGGTTAGGAACCATTGCACCGGTGGGGTGCAAGCAGTGCCCAATATGGCTCGTGTCATTGCTACGTGCACCAAATAGCTGGTTGGCGCTGTGTCTGGCCTAATAATTTGCATTGACGCAGCCAACCGTACAAATTGCTCAAGTTAAGCCAGCAACTGCATAAAACCCGGGTTTGGTGCTTCTACTGGCCCATTCCACATATCACAGCATTTACTAGATCTGAGAGCGCAGCTCCAAGATGGACAGGCTGGTTAGGAGAAGCGTCTCGATCATTTCTTCTTCTTCTTCCTGTTCCCTCCCGGCAAAACTGACAGCAGCTAATGTGCGTAAAGCCATTTGCACCTGCCCCTCCAAGATACTATACTGGTCCGCCATCACAACCACCACAAACACCTCCGGGTTTCCTTGTGTGTGCATTTTCTGTAGCTCGAGTTGTTTTTCTTGCCATTAGCAGATCGGCTTGCACTTTTTTTTAAGATTGAGTTTGCACACGTTTTTATACAAGCGAGCCTTTAGTATCCAGTCCCAGTATCCACAATAATGTTGTTTTATTTGTCTGATTTTTCTGTGCAATGCGCATATACTACATGAGCACGTTATGAGGAAATAAGACCTGAAATGTTTTTTAAAAAAATTTATTTCTGAACACAGGTCTGCAGCAGCAAGGCATATTTCGGGTTCCAGGGTCCCAGGTCGAAGTCAATGATATTAAAAATGCATTTGAAAGAGGTTAGTGCCTTGCCTTCTCCTTCTGATCGATTTTAAATCGCATTTGTCCACTTCAGGAGACGCGGCCTGTCCCGCGGCACATGGGAGCGCACGTGTCACATGTTAATGGAAGCACGAGCTGCCGATGCACAAACACATCAGCTCATTTGAGCGTAAATGTAGAGATATAAATTCACTCCCGCCTGACAACAGCGATATGGGCGTGTGACGTGTGCGCAGGGGAGGATCCGCTGGTGGATGATGAGAGCGATCACGACATCAACTCTGTGGCGGGTGTGCTGAAGCTGTATTTTAGAGGGCTGGAAAACCCGCTGTTCCCCAAAGAACGTTTCCTCGATCTCATATCCACCACCAGTAAGTCACGTCGCAGGCGACTGAACATCTTTAGTGGTGAAGTCTTCTTAGGTTTTTCTTCCCCTCCCTTTTCTTCAGAGCTCGACTCTGGCGTAGAAAGAGCTCATCAGCTCCACCAGATAATTGTGACCCTTCAGAGGCCCGTGATCGTCGTCATGAGATACCTGTTTGCGTTCCTGAATCAGTACGTCCCCGCATGCCATTGGATCTAACATCAGATGCTGGTGACTTGGTAACGGTTCAATCCCTCTTTCCAGTCTTTCGCAGTACAGCGACGAGAACATGATGGACCCCTACAACCTCGCTATTTGCTTTGGTCCTACGTTGATGCCCATACCAGATGAGCAGGACCCCGTGTCCTGTCAGGCCCACGTTAACGAGGTCATCAAGTCGGTCATCATCCACCACGAGTTGATATTTCCCACTCGGCGCGAGTTAGAAGGCCCCGTTTATGAAAAGTGCATGGCTGGTGGGGAGGAGTACTGGTAAGAATGTCTGTTTGATTCTGTTGTAATATTATTTCCCTCGAGTCTCTTCTGACGCCACGTTCCTCCGTTCAGTGAAAGCCCCCACAGTGAGCCAGGAGCTCTGGATGAGGTTGACAACGGACCCAACACCAGTGACGAAGGCGAGTCCCCGAGCGCAGGCTGCCGCCCGCGGCCAGGGGGGAGCCGCAAGTGTAAAATTCTCTCTTTCATTCCTGCGATGCAGAACTGGAGCAGATCGAGGCCATAGCGAAGTTTGACTACGTGGGCCGAAGTCCTCGAGAACTTTCCTTTAAGAAGGGGGCGTCTTTGCTGCTCTACCTGCGAGCCTCTGAGGACTGGTGGGAGGGGCGACACAACGCTGTAGACGGGCTGATCCCACATCAGTACATCGTGGTGCAGGACATGTGAGTGCGAAAATTCACATCTGCCAAATTTGTAGGCATTCATTTAAACGTCAGCACCAGCAAGTTGGGTTTTTTAATACTTCTCTTCTCATCTCTGTTCTAAAGGGGGTTATGTTTCAAAGACATGCCCTCGTAAGACCTTTGTAAGGATAAGTGTGAGCAAAACACCCACTTTTCCTCTTTTTTTAAAAACTTATTTAACTGCAGGACACTCAGCAGAGCCCACCTCTGTAAATGCCCCCCTTAATGACCCCATTATTCAAATCTGAGTCACCATTTATTGAGCCCTTCCTCGCCACCTGAAATACATCTTGGAGCCAACTGGTGGAGAAATACCCTCATCTGCATATACAGCACAGAGGGAAAGAGGATTTTTTTTTAAAGCCATTTTATCAGTTTTGATTTCTGCTTCAGCCTGAGAATCACTGCAGCATAAATTAGGATCAGATCCTTCACTTCCTTAAACGGAGCAAGGATTTACTCTAGAAACTAGCAGCCTCACTCACTGAATTGCACAGTGGTGCAGTGTTATGGCATCATCACAAGAAGGTTTTAGGTTTGCTTCCCCATCTTAGCTCTCGTCGTACCTGTGCGGGTGTTTTCCTCATGTTTCCTCTCATGGTTTGATTGATTGGAGGCTCTAAATGACCCCCTCAATGTGAGTGTTTGTGTGTGTGCAGAGGCTAGTGATGGAGACCAGTGTTTTCTGTCTGTTTTATCAGGGACGACGCGTTCACAGAAAGTGTTCCGAGGGCTAATAATGCAGGCAGTGGAGCGCAACACGAGGAGCGAGGCACATCCAGAAACGACCACCCGTCTCCTTGTGAACACACCCCCGAGCACCGTTACGGAGCAGCAGTGGGAAGGTGGGGTTTTGTTAAACCTGACCAGACTGCAACCCTGAGACAGGAGATGCATAAAGCCTCCACATTCATTAGCCAAAAGCCTGTGACTGTCAACAAAGGCTCTTAATTGCTGGATCAGTTTTATCGTGATTAAAGAAAAATGCAGCTTTGCCATTTCTGCCGAGCAACTGTCAAAACTAATTTGGCTTTTGTTTTTTTGAAGAATGAGGGTGCGATCCGATGGAGCTGCAGCTCCGCGGCACAGGAACAGCACCGATAGTCACAGTCCCAGCCGAGCTGCGGACCAACCCCCCAGGGTTCTGCCCAGGCCCGGCAGCCCACACAAAATATCTGTAAGCAGGGGCCCGGTTGACAGCCCAGAGAAGCGGCGCCTCACGACTTTTGGTAGTGCCGGCTGCATCACCCACCCGGAGAGGAAGGCCTTCGTCGAGAGCCACGCCCAGCGGTCCTCGCCCGTGGCCACACGCCACGCCAGTTTAGGGGATCACAAGGCCTTCGAAGCTGAAGCGCTAGCGGAGGTGAGAGATGCCGTCTGCATAGAGCTTTGATAGAGGAGAGAGAAGCTGCAGTGTGTCAATTTTTTTGATGCTGATCCAAAAAAAATAGGATGTAAAAATACATGAATCCCACTTTCTGGTGACATTTTCATTTTCTTTCCTTTATGTGTGAAGAGACGGAATATTACTATTTACAGTTGAGGTTCAAGTCAGTGCTTTTAAAAAGAAAAAAATCTGCTCAGCAAGGCCAGGCAGCTGAACAAGGCCACAGGAAATTGAAGTTTAGCTTAGCTATGTTTTCCCACACTTAAATCTTTCATTCCACCTTTGATGCAGACTATGCAGCCTTTTTCAGTGTGCCAAAATGGATGAATGTAAAATATTTATGTTGCTTTTTGTCCTGGATTCTGAAAAGTTCTCCTCCTGGCTGTGTTATCAAAAGTTCTTCTTCCTCCGTGTTTATCAGGACATAGAAAAAACCATGAACACAGCTCTCCACGAGCTGCGTGAGTTGGAGCGACAGAACGTAGCCAAACATGCCCCCGATGTTGTTTTGGACACGCTGGAGCCCCACAAGCACCCCGGTGGAACCCAGGACCCCACTGGAAGCCCTCTCCACACCATGCTGATTAGAGATCCAGATGCGGCCCAGCGGCGTTCCAGCAGCAGCTCCTCCTCCGAGACCATGACCACCTTTAAGCCCGCCCTGTCCGCACGCAGACCGAATGCGCCTCTCAGGCCCCCTCCTGTCAGACCCGTTCGGCCTGCGCCCGTGATTGGACAAGGCCAGGGGCCGCAGCGCTCCAGCAGCTCTAGCTCCTCCGGCCTCGGCAGTCCTAGCATCACACCTACCGACAGGGTCTTTCCCAAACCTCCCTCCCCATCACCGTCCACGTCTTCCTCCTCTTCAGACAGGCAAGGTAACATGTAGCCCCCCCCCACTCCCGTCAGCATCACCACGTCCGTCAGAAAACCACAAATCTTTAGTGTTGGGGTCTGGTTTCTAGTATGGTGATGGTAAAATGAATGCACTCTGTTCCAGTGTGACACAGAAATGGGGGTTTAACAAATGTTATCTTGCTGAGTATCAATGCTGGATTCAAAACGTAACACACCTCTGCAATTAACAACCCAATACTGGATTAAAAAAAATGATGTGTGTTTATATCTGAGAAATAATATTTGACCACTAATTATCTACATGTTCTCTGGTGGTTCTGTGTCTGTAATCTATTAAAGCTTTAAAGCTCTTGGTACTCTTACAACTGAAAAAAACAGGTCCTCTTGGATTATTTAATGATTGATGCATTCTCTAAATGGGAGGTGTGACACCCAGCAGTCCCGCAGTAAAGTCGTATTTGTGGAGTTACAGGAGGAAAAAATGTATCTGAAATCTTGAGGTACCAGGAGGTGGACTTGCGATTACTTGCATGTCCTGCCCTGCCCACTGGATGCTGCTTTCAGGAGAACCTCACTATTATTTTAGCCATTTATTTTTTTTGCTCCAGAGAATCACTACAAAAGTGAAATATACTCAAAGGCTATTGTGGCGTTTTGGCTCTGGCTGTTATTCTAAAAACAGTCGACTTTCCAAGTGCGAGCAGAGGCGCCGCTGCCTTGAGGGTGGACCACAAACCACTGTAACTGTATTAGAGGAATGAGCTTCTGTCCTAACATGCTTCAAAACGCAGGTTCTGCTCCCAGTCAAAAGGTGACGCGATTTGTGTTCTTTGGTTAATCTGGAGTCAGCTGAACATCTGCAGTGTTCTAACTGTGGCGACGCAGAGCTCCCATCGGGGCTGGTTGAGAGGCTAATGTGTGGAAATTGTACACGCGACTTTGACACCAAAGGAGAACAAAGAAAGGGATCTGACGACGAGCGGCTCGAGAATCGTGTGTTAAATACCGCAGATCAGATTAGGCACAGGAGAAAGCAACGTGGAGACAGGAGAGGTACTTGTGATGGTCTCAGACACAAGGAAAAAGGTCAAATCTGTAGATTTGTAGCACAAGAACATAAATGTAAACAGACCACTGAGAACTATTATGAACCGTATAGTCGTCTCTTTAGGTCACACGGGGATAAAATCATAATCAAAAACATCTCTATATCAAAAGAAACAAATAATAATTAGCTGTGTTACCTCAGTAAAGATCTCAAACCTCCCGCAGGTTACGTAACTACTGCACTTGGATCGAACGCCACAGGAAACTGCTGCGTTTGTAGGTTCTGTTTTTCATCAATTTGTACTAGATAAACGATGTAGCACATCCAAATCATTGAATCTTAGATATTCCATAGATCACACATGGTCCCCGAGGCCTTGTCAGTGTCTAGACAAATCTTGTTTACTGTTGCTGATGTTTGTTGTCTCGCTAACAAGGATGATCCGCATATCTCTAAAGTGTAATAGCTACAATGGAATGAATGCTGTATATACAGTACATACTGTTACTGGATGCCTGTACAAATAACATTGTACGATAGGAGCAGGATATATTATCATGTTTAGTCTGTAGATTTTTTTTTGTAACCTTGCACAAACATTAACAAAAGAATAAAACAATGAAACCTCACGAAAATGTCCCCTTTTATTGAGAGATGAGGCTGTGGAAACGCTTCGGTTTATGCAATGGTGATGTACCAGTGACCGTACCACCGCCGTCCTGAGGGTGGAGGCGTTGTCATGTACCACACAGCTTTCCTCCGGGATCACACGCTAAGCGACACGCTTTGCTTTCAGCCTTTCAGCTGATACCCATCGACGGCGTTCGGAAAATGAGGTCATTGTGATGAATGAGCATAATTATCATCAGTGAACAGGAGCGGCGTTGCTGTGGATACCGGAGTGGCCATGAGGGGGTGTCCTTGCAGTAATTTTACCAAGTTGACAGTTTAGTGTTGTGGCTCCGTACATTTGAATGCAAATGAAAAGAGTTTGATTGTTTCCAATGGTGGTTCTGCACGCACTGGCCAGTTTTCAAGTTTTATTATTTACTGGGCTTCAAAGCAAGAAATTGTAATTGAGATTTATGCCGTTGCGTTAAACAGACACACGCGGCCTTTTGTTTTATTTTCTTTGTTCCCCATCAATGTCTGGCTGATTGTTTCTCCTGTGTCCAGCCAGGTTTAATTCATTTAAGTCTGTCTATTGAGATTAAAGTGGAAATTCAATCAAATTATGGTCTGGCTCAAGGCCTGAATGGCTGCCAACAGGGAAGAAACCACCCATGGACGAACACCAGACAGGCCTCCAACTTCAAAAGGTCTTTTCATTAATGTTGTAATTGGATTAGCAAGGCCACCAGAGCTGCCTATGATTGGACAGGTATTGTGGCAAAAAATAAAACAGCTGTATGAGAAATTTGTGCTGCACAAAAGGAGCCTAAGAATGTGTTTTCTTTGCTGTTACTTTTTAAAAACTGGGATCTTTCAAACCAGTCCCTCCAGCTGCTGCGTGACTATGATCCCAGGCAGAAATGTAGCTAAAACCATTAAAAACACCAGGATGTCGTCAGCGTAACACTAAATCTCCCCAGCTTGTAATAAATGTGTAGAACACCATAATAATAACCTCATACCCCGGATAATCCAGAAAATACGCAGAAACAAAGCATTTTAGCCCAGTGTAAGTGACAGCCCCCTCTCTCCTGCGTAGACCCCAACGTTACTTATTCACGATGGAAAAGGATTCATTGGCAGCCTGACAAATGCTGAAGAGTCGCACCGAGTTTCACACCCAAGAGTTCATGATACCTTCTAGAGAAGAACAGAGCATCCTCCGTGTTGTAAATGAAACTATGTATCTCCAGGCCTCCTTTTGTTTTACGTTAACAACATCTGAGTGGAAGATGGCTCATATAGTCTGGGGCTGTTCTGGGAAGATGTCTCGGGGTTCCTTTGAGTTCCTCCGAATGCTTGATTGAATTAGAACCAATAAAATTTGAAGGTCATTTCAAAGCTTCAGACTCTGTCCTTCTGAGCCATTCCTGAGCGCCTGACTGTGGCAGTCTTCTGTGTTGGGGGAACTGTTTGTGCAACGTGCAACGTGCCCGATCAGCCAACATCTGCAGCACCGGATCGCCCTCCTGCAGGGGCTGCAATGGTGGCCCAAGCCCCAGCCAGAACATTTCACGTTCCACTGTCCTTTTTCCAGTTTGTTGCATGACAAACATAAAGAGATGGTACCTTTAACTCCTTAACTGGATGTGACTGGGAAGGCAGCCATTACGGCAACAGGATGCCTCAGGGGATCCTGGGGCTGGAGCTGGGGCTGGGGCTGGGGTTGTACGTGATGTCACTGGTGGGGAGACCCCCTATGCACGTAGTCTGGTTTCATCCCTGGATCCAGAAAGGCTGAACAACTGGCCATCAAAGCCAACGCATGTGCTAACTTCAGTGACACTGAATCAAATGAGGGGGTCATGTGATACTGTTGGCTGTTTTTTTTATTCCAACAGCACAGAAACAGGAAAAAAGGTACTATGGGTGCACAAGAAGGCTCCGTCAACATTTAAATCGGTTGGTAGAACGACACGTGTGAACGATGGGACCGAGGTGCGATTTGAAGCCTCTCCCGGCTCTCACTCCAGCTGTGCAAACATCCACATACCTGTTCCCAATCACAAGGACATGGTGGATTTAGACATGCAGCCCGTTATCTGCCCCCCGGCTATGTCCCGTTATTACCAGCAGAAACTGGGAAGATGCTGAGCCCAACATCAGGAGATGCAGAGCTCCGATTAACCGAATCCCAAAGCAGAACGGAATTTTGGCTTAAGAGCAAGGAGAGGAAAACCGTGGGATCATGGAGCGCTGACAACAGCCAGCCCAGACACACCTGACAGGTTGCAGCGATGAATATCTCATCCACTGTGACCGCCACCAACAGAACTAATTTGCTTATGGAAAATTGCAGATCATCAGTTTCCTGCAGGTGAGAGGGATTTGGACACCACGAGACAACTGGTATTTTTCAAAATTCCCAAAAACAAAGCGACGCATTTGAGCTGTAGTCTGTTTTAGACGTTGATGTGGTGTTGAGGAAATTTAGGCTGTTGGACATATTTCATGGCACGGACGCAGTTGTTCCTGCCTGGGCATACGACCGTTGGTCCAACTCTGCTCAGCAAGGTGTTAAAAAAGAGACGAGAGGCTCCACTGAGCATCCTCATGTTCTTCAGGAGGAGCTGGATCACAAGAAAGAGGAAATTTACTGAGTTCCAAAGAAGAAAATGTCTATTTAAGAGGCTCAAATGTACTTGTCCCATACATTGAAAATAATAGATCAGAAATCCTAACTTTTCCATGTCTGCATTCCTTTTTCTGTCTTACATGTTTCCCATCCCATTTCTGACCTCATTTGAAAAGGCCATTATTATTTCTCAACACATCATAGATAGTTCTGGAATTCTGTCCTCCGGCCACGAGGAAGCGGTGGTCCGTGATGTCAGGAGAAGCCCCGAGTGTTGATTTGTTGCAGACACAACTAAAAAGTCTTAAATAACTTGGAGCCTTGTCACTGCTGAGACGTCCTAGCATCCTTTTCATGGATATCATATGTCTCCCTGAGATATGAGACACAGATGTTGTTGGATCTCTTTCCCACATCTGAAGCGGCGTGTTATGAGATATTGGTGAAGAGACTTGCTTGTTTGTTTGGCCTCGGCTCTTCCGGTACTCATGAACATCAAGAACCAGCAAGGGGCATCGAGGCATAGAGGTCTCATGGGTAAAAAAGGTCTGATAGATGATCACACACACACACGAGCCCCCGCACCCCCCCCCCCCACACACATACACACACACGCACACACACACACACACTTCCTCATATGTGTATCTTTGTGAGGACATTCCTGGATAAACATTACCCAGCTCCTTATTCTAACTCACAACTATCATCACAACTAACTACCTAACACTGACCTGAACCCTCTAAGCTCAAAAGCATGTCTTAACCTTAAAACAGGCCTTTTAAACATGTGAGGACCTGGAGAAAACGTTTCATTCTTCAAGATTTGGACATGTGTGTCACCCAAAAGGTCATGGGGTCATGAGAAAAGAGAATGATGATTGATGCATGATCATACCATATTTGAACAATCTCACGGAGAAAAGCATAACTGAATATTGATGGTATTTATTCGTTTGTCCAACAGGATGCCTTGGTGAAATACACATTGGTGAAATTAAAAAGATTTGGTCAACTTTAAACTGTACCATTATGTTACAAATGAACAAAAGATGAAAAAATTAAGCTCGTTTTTCTGCAGTTTTTCTCATCTGTTTTTAGCCACAGTTAGTCATAAAATCACACTGAATTATTCCCGGGCCTTCCCGCGCGTCTCATACTGAAGAATAAACTCCATCAGCTCTGCTGTGAGGAAACATGCTGGACAACAGATTTATGTTTGTTGTCCACAAAAAGTGTCTTATGTAAGCCCATTAAAGGGCTTTTATTAATGAAGAAAAGAAAACAAAGACAGGGCATTTCCTAGAACTTTCCACGTTATTTCACTTCAGATTAGCCTGGAATTTGACAGATTTCCACCCCAAAACTTGGACACACATAAAAGTAAACGTCTACAGCTACCTCATCATCAACACCTGCCCCCTTCTGGGGTTGACGTAACCTCCTGCTAACATGCAAAGATCGTTTTCAGGATAGAGTAGCCTAGGTCATGTGTCGGCTTTTCTCTTCCCAACAGTCCTTCCGATAAATAAACAGATGCCGTCTAATCAGCTTTTCCAGTTCTGCTCCGCTCCATCTGAACAAATAAATCAGAACAGGAGATCTCGCCCCCAAAGCTCTTGGGATGATCCCAGCTACACTACAGTCAAAGTTCACATCGTTCCGCTTAAATTGTCTTAATTTTTTGGATAAACACACTTTTATTCCCTACTCAGGAAGTAATGATTATATGGAAAGAAAGCTTTACTGGTGCGATTCATTGTTTTCAACCTTATCATCGGTTTTTGAGTTTAGAAAAGTTTCTACAGTGATGCTGAAGGCTCACGGTTCAAATCCCAGTTTGAGTTCCCTCTGTCAAACATCTCTGTTAGATCGGAGATGTTGCCCTTGGCTACGAGGGACAACCTGTCCCAGTTGTCTTCCGAATCTCTCCACCAATCAGAGTGAAAATGAATGAATGAGCCAACGAGATGAGGGTGATTTTTGTCACCACGGTATCGGAATGTATCTGGAATGTGTTTGTCATGTTCTGTCTCTGCGGAGCAGGTTTACGTTATTTTGGCGTGTACGTGAGAGGTTACTTCACCAACAGACTCTAAATATTTACATGCTGGGCAGGACAAACTGTTTACAGGGATTTCTGTTGTGTTCATATGTAGCCGTAATTTGATCCTGGAGCATTTCTGATGCCGTGCTGGGTCGGTTGTGGTCCTCCGTCTCGATGCTTTTACAAGTAAATAAATGTGTGTGTGTGTGTGTGTGTGTGTGTGTGTGTGTGTGTGTGTGTGGTGTGTGTGTGTGTGTGTTGTGTGTGTGTGTGTGTGTGTGTGTGTGTGTGCGTGTGTGTGTGTGTGTGTGTGTGTGTGTGTGTGTGTGTATTTCTGCCTCTGACCCAGTGAATGCTGGGACTCTAGCGCACCAGTGACTGTGATTAGGAGGAAAATTAACAGAAAATGAATGAAACATGTGACTATTACTGCCAAAGCGAGCAATAGAATATTTAATATTCTTCTCAGTGTGAGTTCCACTTGTCTGATATATTGTACAATTGTGTTTGTTCTTTGAAACTAGAAATACAGCAGATTGAAGACAAACCTCTCTCTGCTTTTGTTTACCCAGATATTTAGCTATTTGTGCTAAATATCTGTGAGTGCTTTTTAACGGCAAATATCAAATTGGGAATGCTACCTAGCCTAGCCTATCAAGAGCAATGCTAAAACACCTGAGGTTAGAAGGCTGTTCAATCAGAAACATACCCAGTTTAAATGCAACCAGCTGAACATACAAAGCAAACAGCAGATATTGATGTCTTTTTTGTCCAATACATAAATAAACTGTCCATTTTATCGGTAATTGTGCCTTCAATATATTTTACTATATATTCTGACAGTTAAATGATCTGGCAATGCACCTGTAGGAAAGATGATGAATGTTAGCACTGACATAATAGCTGATATTATCACAGCGCACCAGATGGCAGCAATATTTCACTGGAGTTCAACCCGTGACTGAAATACAGTTACTATACTTCATTACACCTGTTTATTCCAGCTCAAAATAACAATTAAGAAAAATGTTTTAATGGGAGATTTATGACAAATTGGATTTTGACATTCTCGAAGGTTTGCTCATACCTCCTTTGCTCATACCTCCTTGATGTTATCACCTTGTTTTATGTGGAATGGACCTTCTCTGATTTCACGGTGGGTTTATCTGCATCTCTTATCATCCCCATCTGCAACAATTTAGGGCTGTAAAATGGATGCTTGCGGAGGTTCTGCTCGATCCCATCCCTACACTGATCCCATTGTTTTCTGCAGCATGTAACTGTATCTAATTACCCTTATTTATTTAATTTTGACATGTATACAGGGATATAAGCACCTCTGCAGGCGCTGCTGCCTCTGATTAAGGGCAGGCGAGAGTGCAAATGGGCCTGAATCTCCCCGCGGACCCAGATGAAGTGTTAACGTTGGACATGTCATCCCTGAAGGAGCATCAGATAAAAGTGGAACGCTGTGAGCTTCAAGACTCGGAGCAGACGTCTCTCACGTGAGTCACTCCGCTCACATCCCAGAAGTCTCTGCCTCTCTACGGCCCACTTTAATATCCTGTTTATAGGAAGTCATTCCTTCCAAATTAACACCGCTGTGTCAACAAAGGCCTTGAGGTGCCATTGTGAATTGACTAATCCGCGCAGGCTCTGTTCAAATAAACACTCTGTGACTCGACTGATCACAGAATTCCGTAAGAGCAAATTTGCCACGGCTCTCTCGGGGTTTCAGGCTGAAAACATTCACATCAATATTAAAAAAAGGACTTTCGGTATGGGATTAGTCACTTTGCAGGCTCCCAATCTAAAATAAACAGAGGTTTTAAAATGTTTGGTTTTGGAAAGTCACAGAATGTTTTTATGACAGAAGCTCCCTTTTCATCTTTTCTTCTCACTCTTTTTTGGGGGGGGAACTCACAAAGCTGAAGTTCATGTCACTAAATAATCTTCCTGGAATGCGCCTGTGGAACGCTGCTCTTTCAAGTGTGAGTGAGCGGCTGCAGGACTCTGTTTTAGCAGGTCATATTAAATCAAAGCTATAATTGAATTCTTCGCCCATGTTTTCTGTCCGAGGAAGATTTTCAGGCTTTGATGTGGTATGAGCCTGTTGCTTTTGTTTTTTTAAGTTTTTCACCTGCTGTAAATCAGTGGGTTTCTGAATGACGCAGCAGAAGATGGAGCCTGAATGCAGCAGAGCAGTTCAAATGCATGATGTTCCTCATCCAACCTCAGCTACAGATGCAACCCTCAGCGGGCTCCACGAGCCCCAGGGGCCAGTGGTGCATATGGAGCTGCTGACTTGGCATTTGCCTTTAGTTTTTGTTTAAATTGTGTCCACATGATCAACATTCCAGTTTTAAAGGAATAAAAGCCCGACTGTGTCTGCTCTGTTATGCTTCGTTAAAACAGCATAGATTTGAGACTTTGTTGGGGGGAAAGAAGACATAAACTTCTACTGTTTGAATATTGGATTTCCAATTGCCTTCTTTTATTTTATTTTTTGGCACTGCTGTAAATGCCGTGCACAGTCTGAGGTGAAAACAGTCTCCTGGAAGGTGCTTGGCAGCTCTCACACCCACCGTGAGTTCATCATGTGAACGCGATTTGGTCCTGCCTTTCAGTTCTGACCCCCCCCCATCCCCACCCGCACCCCCACCCCCACCCCCACCCCCACCCCCCCCAGAGCAGCGTACACATGCTTCAGGTTAGGAACCAAAAAGAAAAAAGAAGAATGACTGCTGGTTTATACCTGTGCGAGTTCACGGAATCCGCTGGGCAGCTGCACCAACACGCTAGCTTCTTATCCTTCCATCGGCTCGCGCTCGGACCAGGATGCTTTGGCCCTTACATCACTGCTCTGCGACAGCGCGCTGACTTCATCTGCAAATACACTGGTGGTGGAGACCCTGTCAGATGTTTACGAGGGGTCAGGGTCGGAACACTGGAGCTGCGTTCTGTGTCTGCACTAGAGACAGATATCACTGCAACGCACATCTGTTTCAGGGCATTTGTGAGAAACGAGATATCTTTTACTCTTTCTTCTTTCTATTGCATTAGCTCGGTGAGGTGAGACGTTTGATCCAAGCTACTTGTGCAGTGATAAAATACAGGAAAGGTAAACAGTCACACTGTGTTGTGCAGAACAGTCAAAACAATAAATCAAGTGTTTGTCTGACACTTTGGGCTTAAGTTTAAAGTATCTTCTTGGTAGTTTCATGTTGTTCTAATCCATGGACTCAAAAAACGGAATCATTTGTTCTGACTCATCCTCAAGCACATCAGGAATGTTGGGTTCCTGTTTGTTTTTTCAGAATATGATGCCAGCGATGCTTTTAAATCATTCGGGAGAATGATCAAATAGTGAAATACTGGACATTTCGCTTGGAAATGTGTTTTTCATGGTAGCGTCAGGCTCGATTAACTGTCTAAATATGTCATATCTGCAGATTTCATCTGCTAGGATGCATGCCGACCTCATTAAACACCATTTTTCCTTTTCTTTTATTCTTCTTAACCCCGTAGATGGACATGCGATCCGTCCAGGCTGTTTCTGGCCTCTCACAACAAACTCTACTCTACAAGGCTCTGCAGATGAGTGAGGTGACTTTTAAATCCAACACTTACGGATTGTTGTCACAGATCAACACAATGGATCCAGGGTTGACACAGAATACACTCTTTCATAATAAAGCGCGACTTGTTTGTGCAGCAGCAGCTTCCACAGAGGAAGACCTTGGCTCAACCTTGAATAATAAAAAGTTCCAGCTGATAAAGCTGATTCAGCCTTCAAAGCCTTTCAATTCCTCCCTCTGCTGGAAACTTCTGTGACTGGGATGAATCTCCATCAATCCAGGCTAACATGGCCGACCTGTGATGACGGGAGGGACGCCGATCCGGAACGTGACTCTGCAGGATTTGTCATGCTCCTGCAGCAGATTCCGGCTGACAAAGCCTTGACACCTGTCAAAAAAACACACTCCGCTGCGACTTGAATGACTCCTCCAACAGGTATATGGCTTTTTTTGCAGATTATTGCAACATCTCCCACCTTCATGCACGAGAAGTTGTTGCATATTTGGCAAACATGCAATCACTCCAACAGAGGAGGTAGCTAATGAACGCGTCCCTGTTGACCTGAGAGCAGAGCGGTTACATGAGCTGGTGTTCTGGAGACGTATTTACAGGATCTGCCAACACCTACCAAATGGATTTGGCGCGCATGCGGCCGTAAACTGAGGTTATTCAACTGGGTAAATGACTAACAACACAACACCTGCTGCATTTATTCAACAGAGGTGTTGAGTCGAGAAGCTGCGCTGTGATTAGCAAAAATAATCCTGGTTTTTCTTGCCCATCAAGGTTGGTCGTTTTCATTTACGACGAGTTTCGTTTTTTGTTTCATGATGAATATATTTTGATTTCAAATAAAATGTGCTAATTTTGTCATGAAGAAAGCATGATTTGGCTCGTAAGGGGATTTTTTTTTAGTCAAACCTGTGTGTTTTGGGATATTTTACTGTAATTATAATTTAATGTACCGTATTTGTCCTTTCTTGAATAGAAACTTTGGGGGCTGAACAAACATTCTTGGGTTAATTTTATGTGCTGCTGACAGCCACAAATCAGCTGGAAGTATAAGGGGATTTGGGCCATAATCAATCCTTAAATTGCATTTTTCCGGACGTAAAAAGATATTTTTTACTCGTGTTTGATTGCTTTTTGAATTGATCAACCAAAGCCAAAGTTTTAACTTTTCCTCTTTATTTCAGACTGTTACAAGCGTTTATTGTGTGGGAGGTGGGGGTAGAAGGGAGGATCATTTAGTGTGCTCATGAGCATCACACAGTTGGATGATGCGGGGAGGAGGTTACCGACATCAGTCCCAGCAAATCAGACACACTGGGCGCAGTGAGAGATGAGCACTGCGCTCGGGGCTTTAAGTTTTAATCCAGTTTGAGTCTTCGGTGAGTCAGTTCAGGCTGACAAAATCAGTGTGGACCCCAAAAGCAGACGGAGACCCCACCGTCGAGGCTGTGATGTGACTGCTGCTGCGCCAAAGTGGCGCGTCAAGGCACGATGGGGGAGCTTTTACGCGAGCAAAGCGCTTGTCTGCTCAACGTTTCTTGGAACAACCCGAATGTGAGTCACGGAAACGACACGGTCAACCCGCTGAAGCGCAACGAAGACGTGGCCAAAGTGGAAGTTGCCGTCCTGGTCCTGGTGCTGCTGCTCGCCCTCACCGGCAACCTGTGCGTCCTGTGGGCCACCCATGCCACCAAACACAGCCAGTCCCGCATGTATTTCTTCATGAAGCACCTGAGCATCGCGGACCTCGTCGTTGCGCTGTTCCAGGTGTTCCCGCAGCTGATCTGGGACATCACCTTTCGCTTCTACGGCTCGGATCTGCTGTGCAGGCTTGTTAAGTACCTCCAGGTCGTAAGTATGTTCGCGTCGACCTACATGCTCGTCCTGATGTCGGTGGACAGGTGCTTAGCCATCTGCCAGCCTCTGCGCCTGGTGGACAGGAAGAAGGACCGTTTGTACGTGCTCGCCTCCTGGATGCTCAGCATGATATTCAGCACTCCCCAGGCGTTCATATTTTCCCTCAAGGAGGTCGGGAGCGGCGTGTATGACTGCTGGGGGGACTTCGTGCAGCCGTGGGGGACCAAAGCCTACATCACGTGGATGAGTCTCAGCATTTATATCATCCCGGTGGCCATTCTGTGCGTCTGCTACGGGCTGATCTGTTTCAAGATATGGAAGAATTTTAACGTGAAGACTTCCCGGGATCGCTTCTTGGCCCTGACTGCGGGGCCCTCCAAGTGCGCGCATCTGCTCTCCCGCGTTAGTAGCGTGAGGCTGATCTCCAAAGCAAAGATCCGCACGGTGAAAATGACTTTTGTGGTGGTCCTTGCTTACGTCGTGTGCTGGACCCCTTTCTTCTCTGTCCAGATGTGGTCTGCGTGGGATCCTGCTGCGCCCAGAGAAGGTAAGGGCACCTGCCAGGGCTGCTGTGTTCAATCAGAGCACATAACAGTCGTCCACCTGTGGAGTGCATGAAAGTCGATTTGAAGGGAACAATGCGGAGGAGAGCACACTGGTAAACGGTTCAATGGAAGCCAGTGGGAGCCACTGGAGGGGGGTACTAAGACCTCAAAGACTCTTTCTATTTGCCATCCCAGTGGTGGGTTCTGTAATTGCCATTTAAAGCATTTTTTGTTCCCATTCACCCCTCATATCTCTCCAATTTACCATGAAGGAATAGAAGAACAAGTTCAAAGCAAAGCTGTTCATGCAAGTAACCGGGCACAAAGTGAGGAAAATAAATAAATAAATACTCAAAGTGCGAGTGTGATGGGTACAAGCTACATGCAACTCGATGCTAAACTGAAAACAAATAACATCACCACCCCAAAAATGAAGAAATGGCAAACAACCACAATGAATTCTTGTATTAATTATTAATGGCTTTATTACTGACAGATATTCTGATATAAGTCAAAGTAATGGAGGGAAAGGAGTCTGGGTGGCCACAATTATGAAGACGGTTCTAAAACGATTGGAATTCAGCAGAAGTGTCAGTGATTTTCCTGCTGTGACCCCACAGAGAACGACGTTTAAGAGATGTTCTGTCCTCAAAAGGGGTTTTCATATCATAGTGAGTGAAGGATGTTTGCTATCAGAAGTCCCGCTGCAGCAGAAACAGACGCAGCGAGCCGGCTCTGGTGAGCTGTGCAGCAAGGCCGGAGGATGGGAAGCAGATGAACGACTCTCTTCAACATCTGGCTGGAGAATAAAGTGGTGAACGCACTGGTGGATCCGTTTAAGAGAAGTGCCGACATGAAGCTCAGCTTGTTTGTTGAGTTTTGATAGGCGTGTTTGTCGAATGCTGCCACCCACGCTTCATTGGGCAAACCACGGTTGTGGATCCAGAGCGGCTTTTGCAGAACTTTCCTACCCTATTAAACTTGGAAATGCAGCTTTGAGCTTGCTGCGCTCCAAGAGGCAGAAGTGTTTTAATTGATACAAATGAGGTAGTTAAGATGGGACGTTCCAGGACCTCTTATCTAGAAATCGGTCACATTAAACTGGTTAAACCCCCTCGGCAGCATCTGTCATCTTTTTCTTAGAGAGAGAGAGAGAGAGAGAGAGAGGGAGAGCTACAGTGACACCTCATTTTGTAAACAGTTTAGATTTGGAAAAATAAAATCATCCTTGTGGAGCTGAAAGACCAGAGTCAGTGTCCCTTAAGTCAACGCCATAAATTGTTTGACAGGCATAAATGTCTCTAAAAGTGTCCCAGCTCATTCATGACGAGGCTAAGCCCTGTGACCCAGCTGTCTTCTGTCAGTGGTGTGTCACACTGGGGGATGATCAAACACTCCAGCTGTGTGAGATCATGTTTTTCCTGCGAAATAATATCGATCACATGTGAAACTCTCTGGAAATTAACTCCAGAATCAACTCCTTCATGGCCAAACTCATCCTGCGGGTCTTGTTTACATCAGTGAAACCACAGCGTAAACAGAGTGAACCTTGTGCCTTTGTCCGCAGACATGGCCTTCATCATCGCCATGCTGCTGGCCAGCCTCAACAGCTGCTGTAACCCCTGGATCTACATGTTCTTCGCCGGACACCTGTTCCAGGACCTGAGGCGGGGCTTCTCCTGCTGCTGTAAACGCGATGCAACGGCGTCCTCCTGCAGCTGCAATCAACGGTGCCGCCACAAAAGGAACTCCAGCACCTGCGTCATGAAGAACACCAGCAGCCAGAGGAGCCTGACACACACGTGCAGCACGGGGGGGCTGTGACGGCGCAGCGGCGACCAGTGTGATGCGTTCAAAGACCTCCTTCTTTCCGTTGGCTTCAGCATGTCATGATCTGCTGTGTGTAATCCCTGTCACGTTGATTTAACCAGATGTCCAGTAAAGCATAACCATCTTAAATTGATGCATATTAACAACACCAGGGGTTTGTATATTTTATAATAATGACTCTGTCTTTTGGTATTAATATTAATCCCTTATATTAACATTGTTGAGAGAATGCATGATATTTATCTGTCTGACTGATTATTGGCTGATAATGAGAATATTTTATATTTATCAGATCACAAAATCTTAAACACATTTATTGAAGGCCCACAGATGCAGGGGTCATAAAGCAGAAACATCCCTGCCTTGAGGAGAGTTTGAAGGTGCTCCAAATATGCTGAGAGGGCGATACAGACCTGGGCATCGAATAAAATTATTGGCAAAGTCAGCTAAAAATCCAACATCAGAGCAATGAAGCATGGAAAAAAACAGCAGACAGTGATTCAATAAAGATTTTCAAAAAGAATTATAATGTTCATGTCATGCGTTGTAATGTATGCCAATTAGAAGAGGTGATTAAGATGCATCTATCTACTATCTATTTTTCAATTCTCAGGTTACAGGACGTGTTAAAACTTCTCTTTTTATCCAACGAAACCAAGTCAGCCACCAGGTGCGGTATAAACCTGCAGGCCACGCCCACTACACCTACAGTGTCTATGATATTAGCTGCAGAACATGTTATCTACGCACAGAATGTCTGGGGATCAAGCCAACAACCTTCACCCTCAACAGTTATCAGCATTTCCATCAAAACTGTAAACAAAGTTCTTCTCTACAAATGAATCAAAATAATAATTGTATGATGAGTGAAATTATCACAGCACATGCTGATTGTTAGTTAGGGTTTTTGCTTGATTAAATACTCAAAAACATGTAGACTCTAATTCTAAATATCAACAACACATTTTTCCAAACAAGGTTCGTTAAAGCCAATGAAGGACCACAGTTTGGCTTTTATTCCAGATGTTGGCAGAGGGAATTATGGGTAGTTGTAGCCAACTTGACGTGTCCTCATTAGTAAGCTACATTAATGAAGCACCAGTTAGGACATAATTCTGCAGAACACTTAAAGGCCCATTTAAGCCCCACTTTGAGACCCATGTTGCCACCTGTCGGTGGGAGGAGAAAGGTGCAGTTAATTCAATCAAACCAATGTGGAAATTTCACAAAACACTTCAAATACAGCTTTTTTTGTTCCTTTAATCCATTAAAAACAGAGTACATATGACGTTTCTCCTGAATTAAATATATCATCAGTTGGAAACCAAATTAAAGATTGTAAAAGTAGGTAAGTTGTACTTTGATGCCTTTAAAAGTTAGCATGTAATAAAAAACATAAAGCAGATTGCAAATTCATTCGAAACAAATCTCTTTCTCTAAGTCTGTTAAGATGGACCATCCGTACATATTTACAACAAAAGAAATCCTTCTGGAGGGTCATTCTTCAGCCAGGTGAATGCTGAAGCCTCGGCAGCACCGGCTGACGCTCAGGAAGAGAGGGCGTACGATGAGGTCCAGGAGGACGCTCCACATCCTCTGCAGCCAGCTCGTGCTGATGACAATAGCCTGGACGCATGGACCAACCATCCTGGTGTTGCAGAAAGAGACAACTAATAAAAGTTGTTCACATTTTAGTTACATTATAAAAACAGAGTTAAATAGATAATTGGGTTCTATGTCCCTCATAATCGTCCCCTTTCTTGATGTTGACTCAGTGATGTTATGTTGTATTTGATGACACTTGCTGCCTGTATGGGGACTTGACCTTGACCTTTGACCTTGGTGTAGTCCATGTATTTGAATGAGGCACATTTGTGTGCAAACACATTTGGTTTTTTCAGTGCTAGAGTCTCAGAATCTCACACAGCTTAAAAAAGGATGAGAATGTAGGCAAGTAAATACTTCATGTGTCAAAGCTGTTGGTGACTGGAACGATTTAGGCCATTTTGCAAAAGAGTTTAGTTCTTATGATGGGTTCCTGTTGGAGGCAGTAGCTAACCTACAGGAGACCTGACCCCCTCCTCTCTAAAACTGTCTCTGACCCTGCAGGCAGCAACACCAACCAACGCAGGAAGCTCATTAATAGAAAAACTCCCCGCTCCCTCCTGCAACATAGTTCAGGTACAACAGCGGGCTCCTGATCTGTTCTGCATTCTGCTCCTGTCCTCCCAGCTGGAGGGAACAAAGGTGAACCCTGGCCCTGAACCCTGGCCCTGAACCCTGGCCCTGAACCCTGAACCCTGGCCCTGAACCCTGGCCCTGAACCCTGGCCCTGAACCCTGGCCCTGCACAGCCCGGACTTGTAGCTCTCCTCAACAATCCTGAAGTGTTTGTAGATGGTTCCTCTTCATTCAGGACCACCACAGTTCTAAACCACATTGGTGTTGTTGTCATGTTGTGACCCCCACAGAGAGCCTTCAAGCGGAGGATAAAGCTGTGATAAAAGACACAGATCCCAGCTGCACTGGCAGGTGTACATCATTGTTGTTCTCGGTGGTGTTCAGGTCGCCGCTGGATACTCCACAGAAGAGGTCGAGAGGTCCAGAAGACTTACTTTGTCATATGGAGACATGGCTGTACCTCCCAGCAACAGGAGGAACTGCTGGCTCCCCATCTCTCAAAAGCAACAACAACAGTGTGCACATCAGCGAGAGGTGAGGAAACAGTTTCCTGGATTCACACAAGCCGCAGAAAGAAGGCGATTAAACCATATGGTGACCTGCAGAGAGCACCACGACTGACTGAGCAGCAACATTAAAGATTTCACGATGAGCTTCAGTCATACTTCACTGATACACCCATGGTTTTGTTTTGGTCTTCTGGATACAGTGTGACTGTATCAGACAGCCACACCTACACAGTGTGACTGTAGTTCACCGTCCCCATTGTCCTTTGCAGACAGTGTGATCGTTCCTCACTGTCAAAGAAGTCAGCGCATAGTTCTGCTTTGTCACACATGACTGGGAGTGTTCTACGTGACTGCTGGCCTTCTTTGCAAAGAGTTACCAGAAAAAAGGAATCTCATCTAATAGCTTCTCTTTGTTTTGCTGCTCTATTTGGATTTCATTGACGAGCATATACACATACTGTATCTATGGGTCAAAACGTTGTTGATTTTGAGTGACAGGGTTTCTGTCTCACTCTCTCTCTTGTAACTGGGTCCCCTCAGATGATGGAGCATGCTTTATTTATTAATACAGGATCCCAGCACACACCAGACCTGTCCCAATCATCTTGGTTGGCTAATTTGTTAGAGGCTATCACCTCCGTGGTCAGACTGCCTCTGCAGCTGACGCAGCTCCCACAGTCAATCCCCCAGACCTCCCACTGGAAATACAAGCCAGGAGTATGGTAATATATCAGGCTGGGTTTCAATGTGACTCTGTGGAAGTGCAGCTCGTGCCTTTAAACGCAATCTTTATCTCCAGAATTAAAGATTGACAGCAGATTCACACAGTGACAGCAGAATCGCGACGTTACCAGATGTGAAAGCAGCTGAGGATGGCAAAGAGGATCCCAGAGGCAACTGACAAAGGAATGGCAAGGACGGCTGTGATTATCCTGTAGATCCAGACTCTGGAGACCTCAAACAGGGCGTGACTCCAGATCCACACTCTGTCTCCGCTGCGCACCGACACCGGCTCAGCGATCACATCCTCAAACGTCACCTGAAGACAAAAAGAAGATCAAATTCCTGTTGGAATCCTGCACCTGCCTGGAAACTACCAGTAAGCAGTGTGGTCATCTTGGTTTTACAGTCCAAACAGAAAGGGGCGTTTCATATGTAATACCTTGAGACAGTCATTGATACCACGAGGGTCTCTGACATCTATCAGAGGCTTGGTGTCGCTGATTTCTACCATTGCAGATGTGTGAATGTCCTCCTCTTCTTCCAGCACAGGGACAGCCTTCCACAGCCTTTGAGCTTCATCTCCAATGTCAAACTCCCCTGGATCATTTGGCTCCCCCAGGTCGATCTCCACTTCCTCCAAATCGTCCCCTTTCCTCGTGGCGTCCATGCAAACGTGGAGAAGACACAATGCAGACGGCTACTGAGGCCTCTGACTGGAGCCCTCCACTAGCTGCACACGGGGGTTATATTGGGAACGTTATAGTGAGTGGATGGTATTTACAGATGGTCTTTCAAGTCAAGATTATTTTCCTGTGGCCTGAGGGGGGATTGGAAGGGTTGGGTGGGATAAAAATACTCTAGTCAGTATCAGTGTAGCCACTGATACTGACTGGTAGGAATTCAAATGTGAAATGAGTAAAACCAAATGTGAGGGCCGTCAGTTAAACACTGAACTAGTTACAGTGTGTTTCCTTCATGCTTCATGTTTCCTCAAACTGTAAAGGTTTATATTGACTTTGTGTCTGTGTGATTCTAAAATTCTCATTTGTGTGTGTGTGTGTGTGTGTGTGTGTGTGTGTGTGTGTGTGTGTGTGTGTGTGTGTGTGTGTCCAAAAATAGACTTTAAAATTTACTGCTCTCATCTTATTACCAGCAAATTCTGCTGGAGCAACACTGCCGCCGTCTGGTAAATAATGGAATGACAGCCATACGGAGCAGAGAATGATTCTAAACAGAAATATAGTGGGTTTTTTGTTTTTGTGTTTTTGTCAGAGATGTTTTTCCTTGTATTTAGTTATATTGTCCATTCAATCTTTTTTTTTTATTATTTAAATATAAAGGTAGAGAAACAAAAAAGATAGAAGACATACATTACTGATATCCCAGGGGAAATTCAGTTCAATTCAATTCTGTATAATGATAATAACAACAAGAAATTGTTTATTATCATTATTATTATTATTATTATATTATTATTATTAGTAGTAGTAGTAGTAGTAGTAGTAGTAGTAGTAGTAGTAGTAGTAGTATTACAAACTCATGAAGCTATACATTCGGTGTTAATCTAACAAATAAAAAGTCTTTGTGCATTTTTGTTCCATCAGCAGTTAAAAGCAGCGAAGCCTCTGCAGCCTTGGATAAAACACAATATTTCCTCTTTTATTCTACAAAACAAAATCTAAGTGCTGGACTGATTTCTTGTCTTAACTTGTATGTTTATCTTGAGTTAATCGCGTTGTGTCTCCACTTCATCAACAGCCTTACCCACAAAGTAAGACGGCAAGAATTGTGCCTGCCGTGTTTTTGCAACATCCTGACTGTTCGTGCATGCAGCAGGAGTGGAGAGCCTTCGCACATGTCTGCACTCGGAGTAAGAAAACATGTTTTGCAACATGCTTTTAACAAAAACATTTTCATCACTGTCAACCTTTGGACCCATTATCCGTCCCCAACATCTCCGCCACTGCTATTAATAGATCAGCTATGAAGCCGCAGAGGAAGATCGCATCCAACCCTTCGTCATGCAGCCACTTGACCTTTATCACAAGCCGTGGCCCCATCACAGTCGGCACAATAGTGACCCAGTGCAGCATCTGGCGGCGTGATAATCGGACCATCTGGACCGCCACCTGAGGAGAGAATTCACCCAACAAAATGCTGACTGCAGGTTGGACATAAGTGCATTACAGCACATCTTTACTGCATCTCCAACTTTTATGTCCTGAGAGGTTAACATAGATGAGCGACCATACGATCGGCCTCATATGGTCACCGTGGTAACGGCCATTTCTGAGTGATAGAGAGAAAGGGAACAAAGTGTATTGATGGCAGAGAGCTTCCGGTATCTATTCTGGATACTGCGGCATGCTAATGGAGTGTACACCTCAACAGATGGGCTTTGTTTGTGTGTAGCTGGTGCACAGGTGAGGTAATCAAGGACACTCTGTATGTGTGTGTGTGTGTGTGTGTGTGGTGTGTGTGTGTGTGTGTGTGCATCCAGGAGGGAGTGAGACTGGTCCTTAATGTGGAGGAGATTTCTGACATTCCTTGTGTCATTCCTTGTGGTAGAAAAAGAGACGTTTCCTCTCCTTGCTTATGACTTCAGCATCTGCTTTAGCGTAAAAGGCGTATCACAATCACCGGCCCTTTTTATATAATGCGTAAAACAAAGATTTGTTTGGTGATAATTCAATCAGTCTCTGTTTTACATATATCAGATTTGGAGGCATATCCTGATTCGGGCGTCATCTAATTGAGGAAACTGTACGTGTGTTTCATCAGATTAGAGTTGCCAGCAGCAGCAGCAGCAGCAGCAGCAGCAGCAGCAGCAGCAGCAGCAGCAGCAGCAGATCAGAGGGGGTTTGAAGGATGTCAGACAGTGTTCCTGCTCAGCAGCTGTCACTCCAGCTGTGCTCAGCACAATAGGTCAGACGGATGACTTGTAATGTCTGCCATCAAAAAGAAAAAAAAATAATTCAGTGTGGATTTAAAGCTCTGCGTTCTGTGAAAAAAGCCAAACGTACACATCAGAATTTGTGATTAATAGAGTGAACATGTAAGTATATTGTAGAGCTGCATGGGGGGGGGGCAGACCTGTCCTTGATGATTTGGGAGGAGGCTTCTGCTCCTCTAATGACAAGCGCTGGCTGTGGCAGCGGCATCAATCACAGGTTTCTCCAGGAGTGCTGCTCTTATCACCCGTGTCTGTGCAGCCTCACAGAGCCTCTTTGTGTTTCAAGCACAACATGTTCCCTGATTAAGACGAACAAAGCACGCCGGCTGAACTCAGGTCACGGCCTCGTTGGTTTTTTCACCTGTTTGATCAGCGAGGGCTGTAGAGAGCAGAAGAGGTGATGTAACCGGACTCAATAAAAGACCCCAAATGAGGCGGAAGGGTCTCGAGTTTAATTGGCAACTTGAAGACGTCCCTGGACTAAATATTCATGAAGCTCAGCCATGTAAGGATCAAACAGGCAATCGACCCTTTAAACTGTATTTTATCAACTTCCAACACATCCATTAATATTTATTTTATGGATTAATGTTAAGTAACTCTTAAATAACATGTAATCACCCCGAGGAAAACATAAGAATTCACGCCTTGATCTTGAATTATCCATGTAAACAAAAACATTCGGCTACATGTACTGTTTAATGGTGACTGGATCTCACTTTAATCCATCATTTCTGTGCAAGAGAGCATGTGGACACGCAGCGTTTGTGTTTGTGTTTGTGTTCAATCAGCAGCGTTTGTGTTTGATTGACCTTCATCCGAGAGTCTGCTAATATTTGTGCACTGCGTCTATCATCATCATCGACGCATTTAAATGCAGCAGCCGGCGTCTCTTTAGCATCAGGGACCATATAGAGACACAATCCAATCTATATAAATGTCTGGTGTCTATATTTTTGGATTACTGTGTGTGGGTGTGTGAGGTCAGGCTAATGGGCCTGCTCTTGGTTAGAGTTTGGGTTGATGTTCTGCTTTTAAATGTAAGGATCAGTAATTATTGATAGGGTTGAGCTGGATCAATATCCCCATTTACTGTGCACAATATTGCCATAAGTAATGTGCGACGCTGCTGTCAGTCAGTGTTGTCCGTGCCCAGGTCTGCTTTTGCTGTTTTATTGTGCTCAGAGGGGATGAGCGGAAATCCACTTGCGTACATTTCTGCCGGCTCGCGTCAGGAATGTGACGTCCAGAGACCTTCTGAGAGAGGACACTGATGGCAGCCTGGTGGGGGGGCCGACACTGGTCCATCCTCTAGGCCGGGTTCTGCATCCTGCTGGGAATCATTTCTTACCATCAGGAAGGAGTGCTAATGTTAGCAATGATGTGGATCCTTTATTTTGTGCAAAGAAAATTGATGTCACTTAAATCCAGTCCAACAACAACAACAATGCAATTCAAATAAAAGTAAACTCCTTCGAAAAGAATATTTATGCTGTTTATTTATTTATTTAGATATCTCCGCTTGTTTGCTTTTCTTCCTGCAGCAGGCTGATCGGGTAGCAACTGTTTCAAAAGTAACGCTCGTGACTCTTGCACACGCATCAATCGGCACACATGGATGCTCCGGCCCGACATTCCCCTCGTTAAATACATGACCGTTTACTCCTGAAGACCACAAGTAGCTCAATGTTCCACAATGTGGAATAAACAGAAACAACGTGTTTATACAACATGTTTATTTCTCCCCACGGTTACAGTCATCCCTGCAAATCGGCGCTTATAAACCATTAATAGCTTTTTATAAATCACAATAAACCTCTTCCGTCTGTTTTCACCGTAAATCACAGCATAAAAAATCTTTTTTTTTTAATCCTCTGGTCTCTTTCCACCCTCATGACAGAAAGGTTCTCAATAGCTCTGCAGGATTATTGTGATAGTCCCAGTCTGCAAATGCAGCAGCCCACCTGTAACGATATGTTCAGGTAAACTCCTCCGGGATCTGTCCCGGTATCCTGAAACCATTCGGCCCAGTCTGATCCAAGGTGCTCCTGGGACTGGGCGTGGCAGCGCTGGCCTGCGTCTCCACCGTGCAGCTGGTCCTGTGGAGGAACTGCAGGAAGTTCTCGTTGCCGGTACCCTCGTGGCTGGAGGCGGCGAGCTCCACCGGCCGGGCCGAGTAGCAGCGCCGCAGCTTGCAGAGCTCCTCCCTGATCTGCCGGTTGAGGAGCCCGTAAAAAAACGGGTTGAGGGAAAAGGAGGAGTACGCCAGCCAGGTGACCCCGTCCTCCAGCTCCTCGGACGTGGAGTGCATTTGGCTCAACATCTGGTGGATGTGGAAGGCAAAATATGGAAGCCAGCAAACGAGGAACTGGCCAACGATGACCACCAGCGTGAAGGCGGCCTTGCTTCCACCGAAGGGCCAGTCACACACCGTCCTCCGTGGGGTGTTGGGCGTCGTTGTGATGATGGTCGTCTGGCTGTTGATGGAGTCAGAGCGATGCTTGGACTGGCTGTTCGTCCACAGGGGCAGAGGTCCGTGTTGGCGGGCGGCGACGCGGGCCACCTTGTATACGCTACAGTACACGGCGAATATCACGACGGCGGGCAGGCAGAAACAGGCCACGCTGAAGATCACAGAGAAAACCCGCCTGTGGTCGCTATGCATCCAATGCAGAGAGCAGTGGGCGGCGCCGATGGAGCCCAGGCCGCCGTAGTCAGGCCAGCCGAATACAGTGAGGAGCCCCAGGCCGCAGGAGGCGATCCACACCATCGCCAACACCGCCGCCGTCAGCTTTAGCGTCATCCTGACCTCGTAGCGCATGGGGTGCACGATGTAGTAGTAGCGCTCCACGCTGATGGCCGTGATGGTGAAGATGGAGGCGGCTATGAGGATGATGTTGATGAAGATGTAGAGCCGGCACTCTAGCATGGTGAAGCCCACGCCGGCAAAGTACGGTGAGGTGGCCACGATCCCAAGAGGCATGAGCAAGACGGCGCACAGCAGGTCCACGGCGCACAGGTGTCCCACGAAGGCAAATTTCCTCAGGTGAGGGGATTTTACCACAACAATCAGAACGGCGGTGTTGGCCACGAGGGCCAGAACGTTCAAGGTCACCATGATGCAAATCCCAGTCAGGTCTTTAATGTGAGACGGACGGAGGGGAAAGCCCATCTGCCTGCTGGGAGTGGAGGGCATCGGCGTCAAAGCGGCGGTGCTGCCGGTGTCATTGTGTTCTGAGGTCAGGAATGGACCGCTCGGCTCCATGACTCATAGCAAAGGCGCCACGGTACTTGACACAGATGCCTCCAACATTAAATCTTTACTCCTGTGTAGGGAAAAAACAAAATCAAAGCACGTTTAACAGAAAAGCTGTCAGTCTGACCTTCCCAGGGACACAAACGTCTGCCTTGACCTTCATCTAACTTTTTCATTTATATCCTGGTTTAAATTCCAGGCCACAGGATGTCCCTATGACATCATCAGGTATATCAGATCTCACAACATGTCAGGGAAACATATGGATATGGCTTGCTTTCACATTCACACACACGCACACACAAACACACACATCCTCGTTGGGTATTCTTACCTAACCCCTAAACCCATTTCAAACCTCAATCCTAAACCTTGTCTTCATCCTCAAACAGTCCTTTTTCAGTTGTGGGGACCAACCAAAATGGCCTCACTTTGCAACAATGTCCCAATTTGCTGCTACAATGATTATTTTGTTGCTCAAAACATACGTAGCACATACAAGAACATGCACACACACACGTTAGTGACAGGGAATAGCCATTCACTGGTGGGCTTTTAAAGAGCGGTGCTCTGAATTTCATAGGGACCTGTGATCAGTAGGAATAATTCATGGACCAACGTCCTTCTTCTCCTCTGTCCATCCTCATTCTTTTTGAATGGAGGATAATGAGCAGGCTTGTTTTGAGCCAGCTGCGAAGAACTGGCTGCATTGATTAATATGTGTCCAGTGTCACCATCAAAGAGGAAGCCTCTTCCCAGAACTGGCCCGACCCTGATGCGATATTGAGAGAAAAAAACACCAGGGCGGCGTTAAATTGGCTGATTTCAACCCATTTTCTGTGTATGAACCGTCGTGCGCGGCGGCGTGCGTGGTGATAATCACGATCGGGTTTTAAATAAATGACTCTGGAGGATGCTGTGTCCTAAATACATGCAACCGCTCACCACTGGGGGATCAACTAAGACTGTACTGCTGTAATCTCCTCTGGCGGTGAGCTGCTGGCATCTCACGTTTGAGGCGGCGGTTTTATCCCCGTGGAAGCCCGGAACACGTACATTCCGCACAGGTGTTATGTAAAGGGCGTCCTCGTTTCACTCGTGTTCTGGTCGCAGCCCAGGCGTAAGAGCCACATCCTCCTAAATCCGGGGTGATGCCCTGATGGGGTCAGGCAGCTGATTCATGAGTTCAGTCAAAGTTCTTCCTTCTTACTTCTTGTGGAGGAATAATTCACCATCAGCAAATTACTTTTCACCTCTAAAATGAGAATGATGGAGTCTCGCCGTTTGACCCCTGGTTGTGTTGGACTGCTTCAGCCTGTGTGGTGATACTTTATAATCCCAGCTTTTGTGCTGACCTTCTGAGTTGTGTTAATAACCAATTTGATTTCATTTATATAAACTGGTCTATTTCCAGCCACTTCCGTGATGCCATCCGCCGTATATTTTGATTTTCCAACACGACTCCACCAAGGCCCAGCAAATTAAGAATAATTACAATAATCTGTCCAGATCCCGAATAAAATTGGATTAGTTTTTTCTCGGTCTGTTTCAAATCCTCCCGACGAACAAACAGCAACAACAGGGGCAAATGTCCTTAATGACGCTGAAAAAACAAATCTCATTGTACATCAAAAATATTTGAGATTTTCATTGACGCCTCTGTGTGAATAGCAACATGAGCTCCATCAGTGTGTCACAGAGGGGAAACTAGTGTGTTTGTGGCCTGATCAAGGTTTCCGGTCATCAGAAAACCAAGGTGCAGCCCTTCTTCTAAAGTGTTCTTAAACAGGTTGCAGCAACACTACCAAACTAAGGTTTTGACAATTAATATAATGTATAATACCACATTTGGCTGTTTTTTTAGTC
Source organism: Takifugu flavidus (assembly GCF_003711565.1). Taxonomy (NCBI): domain Eukaryota; kingdom Metazoa; phylum Chordata; class Actinopteri; order Tetraodontiformes; family Tetraodontidae; genus Takifugu; species Takifugu flavidus. The sequence continues at coordinate 9,185,241 of NC_079523.1, read as the reverse complement.
TCTCCATATTGGTCAAAAAAGTGCACTGGAAATTAAAAGGATGGCCAACAAAACTTTTCAGGAAATCACCCTTAATCTAGATAAAGTTAACAGATGAGCATCGTCATTACTTACCTGCAGAAGAACAATGGTTTTCATTTGGAATCACTGGTGATTGGAGATGCTCCCAAATCTTTCATTGACAAATAGGTCCATCGGATGGTGGCGACATCCAGAGCATCACCAGATTGCTGCTCCCGCTTACAGCAACGTGCCAGGAACAACTGCAAGAGTGTGCCGGAGCCTGGAGGACTGCGTCCAGCAGGGACAGGACGGGGATGTGATGCGCGTCCACTGAGAGGGTGCAGCCGGTTTGATTGACACGGGTGGGAGGAGCTGGGAGTGACTGGTTGACTGACATCTGAAAGGAGGACCTACTGATTACACACACACACACACACACACACACACACATCAAGCTCTCTATAGTAGTCAGCATTACGCAGGATTCATGTGGTCCGCGTTTCAACACACTCCACATTTGGGTCTGGATGTAGCAAAGGAAAAACAAGTTTTATTATTCATACTTTTACATCAGTCTGTTCCTGGAGTTGTACGTCGTGGATGCTGAGTTCCTCAAACAGGACTCACCACTGACATCTGTTGGCTCCTGGAAGAACAAAACTGACCGCTGCAAGGAAAGAGGAGATCCAAATGAAGCAGAAAGGAGCATATTTCAAAGATTTATTGACCCTTAAGATGGTTTAAATACAGCTATAATGTCACAGATGAGTTATTAGTTACAGAATTTTCACAGCTCTTGTATCACATACAGCATAATACAAACAGAAGCTTACGATAGACTACAAGGTACAAGTGGCAGTCCTATTCATCATGACCTTTTTATCCTTGACTACACACATTCTCACACACTGGCTGAAATGTACGTACCATCAACACAAAGAATATATAGTGCTGTTAAAAGTCTTGGATCACCGCTATAACCATTGAGTTTTCTAGCGCAGAATAGAGCATGTTTCCAAATTAAATACTAATTAGGATAATAAACTTAAAGTGTCCAAAAAGTCAACCTCTAGCTGGTCTGGTAACCAACAAATAAGAAACGGCTCTAAGAATCACCCCTCTATAAATCTTGACTGAAGCTCTCGTCGGTGACAGATTTGTGTTCCACTTTCCCCACACCGAGCCTTTTCTTTAACAGCTTGTCCTCGTTGTTCAACTTTGTGCGGATGGCCGTCTTTATTTGGCTGTGATCAACACCGAACTTGCCCGACACGTGATCTGGAAGAGGAACGCGTGTTTAGAAATAGCAAAACATGCACAGAAGAAGCACACTGTGAAGCTTTCTTACCGATTATACTTCGCAGGATCTCAGGAGGAAGCTGAGGTTTTTGGGAATCCTCTCCATTAATAGTGTTCCTCCGTCCCTGCACGGAGTGGGTGGCTAAAGTTTCTCTGTCGAAAATGATCATCAGCAGGGCCGAGGTGTACTTCTTGTAATCCGTTACCTCCGCCATGCGTTCGTAAAGGTTTTTTGGTACTCGAAGATGCTCAGACAGATACAAAAAGTTGTGGTCGTCCTGAAAAAGAAGACAGAACAGAAGTCAGGAGCACCACAGCAGAACTCCTGTCTCCTTTTCCTCTATATAGAGAGTAGTTGCCCCAGCTGTTTTGAGTGTGCTGTCGCCCGAACCTCTGGGATATCATGAATGGCACTCATCTCTGCCTCAGGCTCATTCAGGAAAGACACGGTTTTATTCTCATTGTTCTGCGGTACCAACGATGCCTCGCCTCCCTGAAGAACATGGTCCAGAGTGACTCGAAGCTCGTGTGCTGTGTGCCTCATCTGCATCATGAGAGTGTTCATCTCTGAAAGGTGTTAAGACACAGTTTGGATTCGTTTTACTGGGCTCGGATAATGTGTTTGTGTTCCTAACATGCATTTTAGGCACCCATGAGAGGCTCATTTGTACATTAAGGGACGTGAACTACCTTTCCTGCCACCACTGACACTAGTCATTTGTGCTGATCATATTATAAACAGAGGAGGTGGCTTCAGTGTTGGGATATTAATTCAATGTATTTTTCACCCACCTTTGAGCTCTCTTAACTCTCGCTCTGCTAAAATCCTACATCTGCGTTCATACTTGAGCTGGGCCTGCAGTTGCTCTATTTTCAGAAGGAGACTGATGGTATCTGTTCTGATTCCTGGACTTGAAGCGTTCTCCTCGTCAAAGTCAATAGATTCCTGCTGTAAAATATGACAGGACCATGATCAAACTATTATCCAGTTTTTTATATCTGTAATTCATGTAGAATTAATCTGCATCAAGATCTTACCTCGGCGTTGGTAAACAGTGGATAACTGGGCTCTTCAGCTAACCTATATTTATCACTCTCTGACTCACAGCTGAAGTCCTGTGCATCACCGTCCATCTTTATCACCTTGATTGGTGCCTGCACTGAAGTTGTTGCCTCTCTCTTGGGGGGCATCTGTCAACCTGAGAAAGAAAGGATCCTATCAGCTTTCACACCAAGCGCGGCTTTAACTCCATGCGAAGAAGAGCCTCCAGTCGAACTTCCCACTCAACGTTGCTTCATGTCCTAAACTCTCAAATGCAAGGGATTATATTAATAAAAACAATAATAATAAAAAGTTAGCTCAGTTGCAAACCTCAGCCCCTTGTGCCTCCTCAACCACAGGCTTCCGTAACTACCAGCCGGCTCCACTCCAGCCATACAAACTATTATTAAATCCTGCATTCATTGATATGTAATATTAGACGGTTTATATGAGGCTCACCTGTCCGCTGGACCTCAAGGATAAACAGTTTCAGCTCTCACCGAGCGCAGACACGGTACAGTATGGAAATACTGCGTAGTGGAGGAAGTAGTAGTACTACTGCAGTACTACACTTTATCGATCCTGACACAATTATCTCTCACTTTTAACACCCACGCCATATGATTCCGGGCAAACAATTGTGAAATGCTACTACTATATATATGTTTTATTTAGTATAGAACACATGTTTATAACAGCACCCTGATGTGACGTTTAAGCAGCAGGAACACTTACACGCGGAACGAACATTCAGTTACCTATTCCCGTGGGAAGCATTTTTCCACAGTACAGTTTCCTGCACAACCACGCTTAAAAACTATCCAATTGATGTTCGGAGTTTCGGTAAAAGGCGGGACCATTTGGTTGGAGACCAAAATTAAGCCAATCAGTGTGCGTTTGATCAAACGACAGCGCCGTCAAGTTTGGTTGTAGTACACCCATGTGGGTACAATGTTGATTTTCAACCCAGACTGTAGAGTTATCTTTACCTGCAGTTATCTTTGGATTTAAAACCCTTTAAACGTATTTGAACATGTCTTCGTCTTTCTTTATAAGGGCAAAACAAAAGCCAAAATTAGCTCAAAAAGGAAAGATTGCAGTGGCGTCTAAACGAAAGGTAAGTGAGCTGAGCTGTTAGCAACGAAGCTAAATCAAATGAAACTTTTCAGAAGGTTGATGCGGCACCTTAACAGTGTTTGTTATTGTCATCTGAACCATATTCCGCCACCATTATTTCCTATTGCAGGTTGATGGTGACTCTGGCGGAAAAAAAGTTCGAGCAACGAAACCCAACTCCAAATACAACGAGGAGATTTCCAGCGAGTCTGAGACAGAGAGGTTCGTTTCTGATGTTATACTCAAAAGAGCTCCACCATCCACCTCATGTGTATTAATTACAATGCATGTTTCTTTTACAGTAATGTGGAGCCCAAGAAGAGGCGTCCTATCGAGGAGCAAGAGTATGAAGAAACTCCCCAGGAGAAGAAACTAAGACTAGCCAAGCTTTACATTGACCAGTTAAAGGAGGAAGGTGAGTTTGCCCTGTGCATAAAGATTTATAACTTTACTCAATACAAACACGGGTATTTATTGTATAAAATTACCTTTCTCAGAGGAACAGAAAGCAGATGACGAGACGTTTGAAAGTGATTTGGTTGCTGGAAGACTTCAAGAAGAAGTGGTAAGAGGCTTTCATTTAATGCCATGGATGTGGTGTAGAGTTGAGCATTATATGACTGAATTCAGTATATGTTGACTATTTTTGAGTCTACAATACAAGAATTGTGATACCTCAGGTATTCTGATTAAAGTTGTTTTGTATTATTTTGCTTTATTTTGTTTTAAACTTGCCTCAGTGGAGTCTGTTTTTAAATAAAGCTTCTGCCTTGAATTTAAAACAATCACCATTGAGGAGCGGTCTTACGCCACTGGAAATGTTCAACGTAATTGACCTTCTATACATGACTATCGTCATACTCTACTAAGGTATTAACCTATTTTTCCAATATGATTTCTCCTCAGCTGGAACAAAAAGGAAAACTCCAGAGACCTATTGCCAAAGATGTAAATGAAGACTCCATCTTATCTTTGCTAAATTTGCCATTTTTGGAGACTCCTTTTTTTCTACATATTTATTCTTTCCCTTCAGCTTTTGCCGCCAGATGCTTCAGACATCAGGCTGTTAAGGGGACACAAACTTCCAATCACCTGCCTGGTCATCACCTCGGATGACAAGCACATCTTTTCTGCTGCTAAAGATTGCTCCATTATTAAGTGTGAGTAGACTTTAAAATCCTGCAGGGAAAAAATGAATAGATTAATGGAAGCAACACTTTTAAGAAAGAAAAGTTTCATTAATATTTTTGGTTTAAATTTCTACAGGGGATGTCGAGAGCGGGAAGAAGCTGCACAAAATTCCAGGTGGAAGGAAAGGAACAGAGGACCGACATGTTGGGCACACTGGTCACATCCTGTGCATGGCTGTCTCATCAGATGCTAAATATTTGGTAAGAAGTCCTGCTCCTGTTTGCAGAAATGCACCTTCATTTTCTACCAATAATCCATTTTTTTCTGTAGGCCACTGGTGATATGAACAAGCTGATAATGATTTGGGAAGCGGAAACATGCAAACATCTGTATAAATTCACAGGACACAAAGGCCCCGTGTCGGTAAAGTCCTCTCGTTCTCTCCACAGAATGGATTATATATGGTGCAACTCTGAGGTCTTCTGTTGGCTCATGTTCATTTTGTTTCAGGGTCTTTCCTTCAGGCGAGGATCTCACGACCTTTACAGCGCATCTCACGACCGTTCGGTCAAAGTGTGGAACGTAGACGAGAACGCATATGTGGAAACTCTGTGAGGGGGTTAAACATCCTATAGTTTCTATGGTTTGTAAAAATGCTACCTGCGCTTACCATAACTTTTGCCTTGCTGCAGATTCGGTCATCAGGACGCCATCACGGGACTGGACTGCTTGAGCCGCGAGCGTTGCGTGACCACAGGAGGAAGGGATCGCTCAGTGAGGGTGTGGAAGATAGCCGAGGAATCTCAGCTGGTGTTTCACGGCCACGAGTGAGTCGGTCTGCCCCTCTACCACATGTAACCATGAAGAGGAGAAGATGGATGTCTGGAAAATAAAGAGTCCATAGTAGACATAAACATCAGTGATAATCTCTATATGATGTTAATTAGAAACATTGTTAATTGGGTGTTTTATGAGATGATATCCTCCCGATAAGTGTCTGAACTGCCCACTTCCTGTGTGAATACAGAAGGAGCATCTTAATATTCTGTCGTCATACAGGGGCTCCATTGATTGTGTCCAGCTTATAAACGAGGAGCACATGATAACGGGAGCAGACGACGGGTGAGGCGGCTGCAGCATCTGCTGCCTTCACACGTTCTTCCTCATTTGCATTTCCCTCTTTTTGAACCCCCTCTCCTCATCTCTGCATGACTCTCAGCTCCGTGTGCCTTTGGAGTGTCAACAGGAAGAAACCTCTCAGCACCGTGAAGCAGGCTCACGGTTGCCACGGTGATGCGGGGCTGGAGCAGCCTCATTGGGTGGCCTCGGTCGCAGCGCTTCAGAACTCCGACACAGTCGCCTCAGGTGCCTCCGGCTGTGAGAATCATCCCTCATAGAAACACTGGTTTTGTGTGACTGATCTACTAATCTATAGAGATGAATATTAACAATGTTTTTCTGTGCAGGTTCACACAATTCACTGGTGCAGTTGTGGAAATGTGCACAGAATTTCCGTGGTCTGGAGCCTCTGTTCAGTATACCAGTGGTATGCTCTTGCAACTTGCATTCAATTTCTAAATCTTTGATACAGTCAAATATTTAATACAGCTGCGCTCTGGAAATATCTGATTTTTATTTTTTTTGTATGTTGGTGTGTTTTCTCCAACAGCCTGGGTTTGTTAACAGTCTAAAGTTTTCCAGCTCAGGTCGCTTTTTGGTGGCAGGAGTTGGACAGGAACACAGGTAAATGATCTCATGGGCTTGTTTCCATGGTAACTGTCCTGACCACGTTAACTGTTTCGCCAGCGAAATTGTTTTCAGTAATTTAAAATGTCCACTAGGTGGCGGTGTTGTGGTTTTATTCTAATGGTCAATTTTGGGGGGAGATTTAAGAACGACAGGTGTAATGATGATAATAGTTATTGGTATTTCGTAAATATGAACTAGCATTGCTTGGTAATGTTTGCAAGATTATATATTCATTTAAAAAAAGAAAGTTACACTGTGGTGACTAATTCTTGATTTTAAAGAAAATACCTTTTTTTATCAATAAGTGAACATAACAAAACTGGGAGCAACAAATTGGAAGAAGAGCTGTAATTCTAAAGCTCTTCGACCTAAAGTTGGTAATCATGTTGGTTTTTTACCTTTTGCTTTTAATAAACCTCAATACGGAACCCAAACTCTCAGTATTGATGCATTGAATACAAATAGCTGAACAGGAAGTGCAAACGGCTCCTGTCAGTTTCAGAATCCAGTCTTCAAAACAATTGAATGAAACCATTTTTAAAGTTAAAGTATTTTCAAAAAGTTTTGATGAAATCTATTTATTTTCTCTGCAGGTTGGGTCGATGGTGGAGAATAAAGGAGGCCAAAAATGGAATTTACATAATTCCTCTTAAGAGGAGAGCTCCAAATCCAGAGTCTCAGTAACCAAATGTAGTTTTTTTGTTTTGTTTTTTTTTTAATTAAAAACTGTTAATGTATTGTGCTGCATTGATCGTCTTATTTCTAAAATTGTTTTCTAGATTTTAACAGCCAAAAGGCTTTATAAGCGCGGCAGCAACCGTGTCGGGGTTAAAAATCAATGCACCATCATGACTCGGAGATGCGGCAGAAGCCAAACTTCTCATGTTAATTGTTCCTGCTTCAGTTATTGATCCGACCATAGCATTACCTGCAGTCTCCAGGATCCATAGTCTGAGCAGGACTTTCTGTCGACAGCTAACAGCATGATCTCAGTCCGTCAGCTGACATTCACGGATATTACAGTAGCTCCCGTGTTGAAATTCTTTATTAGTGATGCGCTGTCTGTTGCATTTAGCCCAGATCCCCTGCAGGTGTCCTGATAGAGCTTCATGTCGGCTGGTTCATGGTGAGGAAATACTGGCTCTTGAATCAAACGAGGATGACATTTTATTTTAAAATAAACTGGATGAGATAATGACGTGCATTAGTGTGAGACAGAAACCAGTCAGACAGTGGGAGGGTTGCTATTAGATCTTTTATCACAATTTTAATAATCAAGAAACTCCAATCAGTATAAAAATCCCAACATTAATGCATACATTGCTTTAGGCACTGTACATGTATAGATCCACACACTTCTCTAGCAGGTACAGCGATACTTTACAGCTTCGTGATCCGAGCACCGAAGACAAATTCTGGAATTGGAACGGAATTAACATGCTTCTGAAGATAGCAGCCCCCTAAACGAAGTCAACAACTATCTGCATTTTAAAGTGAATTAATATGGTTTGGGACATCAGAAGCTGAATATTAATACTTAAATAGCTGCATTTAGTTGAACAGTTTCAAGACTCAACAGTGTTATTTTATATGAAAAATAAAAGGTTATATACAAAAAATTACAGGATGGCATACACCAGGCTACATTAACACCGTCACTATCGTTAGCATTACATGTTGCCAAACAAAGGCTAGGTTCTACTTTTTTTTTTAAGAAGCATTTCTCTTCTACAATATTTGGATATATTCACAGCACTGTGAGGACAAGCTAAGAACAGCCTTTAGGGATTTTATTTGTATACTGCTTCACAAGCACCCCATGATGACAAGACTCTCCACAAGGCACGGTGCATTTCACATCTATCCAGAAATCAAAAGCATGGGATAATAAATCTATACAAAGACTATACACACGATGCAGCTGTGGGTGCGTCATTTATTGGACCTTCGGCCTCAGTCTGCTCAGGGTTTTATCCATCTGCAGCATGACGGCGGCGTCCTGGGGACGCTGTCTTGACGACGGACGAGTGGGGATGGGCTCCTGGTTCACAAAGAGGAGGTTGTGGAGTCCACCACCTCACGGCCATTACAGACGGCTGGCATGTAGTTAGAAGCTGATCCTGAGAGGACAGAATGAATTCTGATTTGCAAAACCACTTGTGAAAACACTGAATTAGTCCCTAAATGTGATGACCGCTGAACAAGTCCTGATCCTCACGCATGCGAGGGCGCAGTGTGTGACATCACACGCATTTTTACAGTGAAACAACTGCATTTTAGTGTAATTTTGCTAAGTATCTTCATGATAATTCTGTTAGTTGTTAAAATTTTTAATGCTTCTGGAAACCTGGAAGAAAACTGACCTGTCCTCAGGTTCAGTTCTCCGTGTAAATGGGGATTAATCAGTCTGTTAACGGCTTTAAGACGACACCGTTTCTTTTGCGACATGAAAAAACAATGACTAGATAGTTGCGTATGGCTGCCACACACTGGCTGTGAGGGAGGCTGGTACCTTTCGAGTAGCTGGAGCTGGGAGCGGAGGCAGACACTGTGGCGCTGAAGCGGCTGGCCGTGACCCTGAGCGAGGCCACGTTTTTCTGGGGCTGAAACAGGATGATGTGAACCTTTGGAGCGAAGAGGCAGCCGAGCACCACTGAGCCGCTGAGAGAGACGGAGATACACATGGTGGTGGTCTGCACCTGTCATGAGGAAGAGGAGGATGCCATGGATTTAGACACAAAGGGAATACCAAGTTCATGGGTTCACGAGAAAAAAGGAAAGATCCAATGCCTTCCTCTTGTCTTTGACACCATGTTTTAGTAGAAATTTGCAAACGTATGCAGGAGGAAAGGCGAGCCCAGTCACACCAGCGTATGTATGTGATGATTTTGGGCATCAGTCCAGTATGAAGAAGGTGAAATAGTAGCTGTAGTGGAAATCCAGGCCCATGTTAGTCATGTTTCAGCAGTTAATATGAGCTGACTGCTGGGGTCAGCAGCAGCGTTTTCTCACCCCGCTGGTTCCCCCCGAGGTCCAGGAACTCCTGTTTGCAGAAGTCACGGCGTGATATGAAGTCCCTGCTAAACACGCCTCATCACAATAACAACACGGTGCCGAGGACTGCCAGATTAAGTCCTGGAAAAGACTCCAGTTGCGTTTAAGGCTGATGCGGAAACGGCTTCAGTGGGTGGGGAAGCAGAGGACGGGGCTACTTTACCAGGGAGATCTTTAATAAAACATGCCACCTCAGTAATGTCCACAATTTTATGAATCTACCATCAAATATCTGTTATTCAGAACCACATCTGTGTGTGAAGCTGCACACGGGCGATCGGGACGGTCGGAGGTACCGGTTCGTCTGATCGTGGCTGACATGAAAAGCCTGCAGCGCCTCACTATGATTCAGAGCTGGCGCGATCCAATCTGTTTGCACAACAAAGGTCTCGTCGCTGACCAAACGCCGCGGCAGCGCTGCGCTCCAGTCTGCCTCCAGGCACCAGGGCTCACAACTGTGTGGTTTTTTTCATGTTTGCATCACGCATGAAGAGACACACGAATCCATTGCTGTGATACATTGAAACTCTGTAGTATCTCTCTGGGGTAGAAAAAGAACAGAGAAAGATATTCAGCGCTACTGCTTTAGCCATTAGCCAAATATTATTACTCTGCAGAAGATATGTCACAGCTCCACTGAATATTAGAGGCCACTGTAATAAATATCGCCGGTCGGTTCCTCTTGCGGGCTCACGGCGGCTGTGGCGAGATCTCCAAAACCTCTTTTCACCTGCGGTCTGTCATTAAGTGTGCGTTCACGCTGTGGGAGCGTGTGAGTGCGGTTAATTATTCCTGCCTGTATATTTTCGGTCTGATCTACTTTCCGCTCTTGCCTTGAAAGATCCTTCGTGTCACATGAAAGGAAGGAAGGGGGGATCTTTCCTTTCATGGGTCTGGCTGACAATGATCAAGAAGAATCAGGAAAATAAGCTTTTCCACCCCATTTTCCTTTAGGAATGATGCACAGGCTGGAATTAGTCAGTTATTATTATGGATTATTATTTGCGATGCCGGCGTTTGAAGATTCTAAAACAAAAAAACGGGCGACCTAAAAGCCGACTGGGAGGTAGATTACCCTGTAGTCGCTGGCGGTGACGTAGAAGATGGGCTGGAAAGCGAGCCAGATGATGCAGGTGGTGTACATGGTGAAGCCGATGAACTTGGCCTCGTTGAAGTTCTCGGGGCACTTTCGCGTCTTGAACGCGTAGACGGTGCAGAGGATGATGAGGACGCAGTTGTAGGTCAGCGACATCAGCATGCTGCTGTCCTTGCTGTTGCACTTGAGGATGACCACGTTCCTCCGCTCCGAGCTCACCTCCTTGCGGACCCCGGGCACCTCCACCATTAACCAGATCAGCGCCACCAGCAACTGGCAGGAGATAAGAGCGCTGCAGATGGCTAACTGGGAGGCGGGGCTGATGAAGCGCGGTCGCTGGGCTCCATCTTTCACGCCGCTGAAGATGCGGGCGATGCGGTTGGTCTTGGTGAGGAGAGCCGAGTAGCAAACGGCGAACGACGTGCCCAGGCCAAGGCGGCGAAGGGTGCAAATAACGGTGGAAGGTTTGGCGATGTAGATGAAGGTCATGAGGTAGCACATGAGCACTCCCGACAAGAGGATGTAGGAGAGTTCGCGGCCACTGGCTTTTACCACCGGAGTCTCATTGTACTTGAAGAACAGGCCCACAACCGACAGCGTGCACAGGATCCCGAGGCAGGAGATGGTGACGGGACCAATGGCCCAGGCGTCCTCCCACCGGATGTACTCCTCAGGCAGGTCGTAGCAGCCGGTCAAGTTCTCCAGGGGCCACTGACCAAAGCTGCAGTCGGCACAGGTGAACTCATCCTCCAGGTACTGGTAGGGCTGGCAGGGGATGCAGATCCAGCAGCACACGTCTCCAGGCTGCATGCTCTTCACCTCGTTCTTCCTGCAGGGGTCGCTGCACTGGGACGTGGGGGGTACGAGACCACGCCAGTGTATGAGGTTGGTTTTCAGGGTCAGGTTCTGGTCCCAGAAGCCGACTTTCCTGTACACGAAGTTCCCGTCCTCCTTGTGGTAGTGGAAGATATTGTAGCGGCTGATGCTGTCTCCGAAAGAATCAAAGCGGACCATGTTCTCTGTGTCGGCAGGGCGGAACGGCGCTGGTAGGGGGCAACAGCACAGAAGCGTTAGTTCCCATCAGACCAAAGGAGAGCCCAGTCAAAACAGAAGGCCGCGAATATTGGGACAAGGTGGTGAAAATATGTGAAAAAGACGTTAAAGCTTTAGGATTGGAATAAGTCTATTTTATGGCGCATGAGAGTAGACTTGAGTTTAGGTTTTATGTTATAAAATTGAAAAGTGAATAGAAAAGCTACACTTTAATACACAAGAAATGGACGTTGCTGCAGCTTATTCTGGACAGGTCATCTTGGCAGAGCGTTTTTAGAGCTTTTTTTTAGAAGAGGGCATGATTATGACAGAAAAGGGGAACCGTCTTTTCCGACTAGAGTAAGATAAGACACACATTCCTCTGTTCTTGAGGAATGAGCCTTGAGGCCCATCAAAATATTCAAATCTAATCTAATTATAGATCGGTTCAGCTGGCCCCTCCCCTCTGTGGTTCCTCCATCACAATTACGTTATTTCTGTTAATTGAGAGAACAGCAGCTAACAGCTGGAGAGGGAAACCGCTGAAAGTCTCCAACACAGCAATCCGGTGTTATAGTGCTAAATGGATTTATAGTTAAGTCGTTACGATGGATCGACGGATGTAATCCCATTCTTAACAATTTTTAAAAATCAGGTTTCTAACTAATGGACTTACAGTCCAAGTGCTGCTCTCACCTTCAAATCTGGTCTTCAAGATGAACTCCTTGTAGAACCTTTTGCCGTTACCTGGTTTCATGGCATCGCAGACTTTGGAGGTGTTGGAGCACACGGCCTGCCTCATGTTGTGCAGGGCGTAGGCCATGGCGTAGACCGCGTTTACCACAAACATTATTTTCGACTCCTGCTCAAACTTTTTGTCCCGTAGGCTGTGATCGCTGCAGCCGGGTTCCTGCAGGCTGCACTTAAAGTGGTCCTCCCAGAACTCTTTGAACCACGGGTTCCTGGCGTTGGTGTACGGATTCAGTTTGGTAAAGTAGTCTTCGAACTCTCTGATCGGGTAGGACGCCAGCTCGATGGTGAAGGCGCTGTCCGCCGCTTCCTTGCTATCCCGCACCACGCTCTCCTGCGCCCCCCACCCGTCGCTTGCCACCCAGGTGAAGGTGGCGTTCATGCGCGTGGCGGCCACCAGCAGCTCGCGGGCGTCTTCGCTGCGGGTGAACAGGATCACCACCCGGGCGTTGGACTTCTGCTGCAGGGTGCGGATGACATTGTCGTAGCCCTGGCGGCTCATGGAGCGACTCACCTTGGCGGAGGTGGCGATGCAGATCTGGCGTGAGCGGGCTTCCTGCTGGAAGGCGTCGATGCCGGTCTCGCCGTAGTCGCCTTCTGAGGCCACCGTCGACACGTACGTCCAGTTGAAGTAGTGGAGGATCTCCGCCATGGCCTTGGCCTGGTAGAAATCGGGCGGCACGGTGCGAGCAAAGTAGTCATAGCGGCTTTTGTCGCTCAGCTTGGAACTGGTGGAGGCGTAGCTGATCTGAGGGATCTGGAACAGGCGCAGAAGGTTGGCCACCTGGAGAAGGAGAAGAAGATTCGACAAATTACATATGGTACATAAGATTAATGGCCCCTGAATAACAGCTGCAGACTGGCAGAGCAATCCAACAATTCAGCGTCTCTCTCTATCTAAAAATGTTTACTGTTCACCCCCCCCCCTCCCCCCCCCCACCACTACCACCCACCACCACCACAGATGGTGCCAGATAACAAGAGCGACAAGGAGGCATAGATAAGAATGTTATCAGTGAGCTAAAAGTGTTCTATTTATTAAAGTCTCAAGATAGATTCCAGGATGCTCTTGCCCACACAGCTGCAAACTGCACTCCTTCTATATTACAGATGAACCACAACATCCACGGTCACCGCGGGGCCCTGTCACGTCATAAAATCGTCCGACAATAAAGCAGATCCGGCGATGTGTTGCCAACGTGCAGGATTCTCTACCAGACGCGGAGGTGATTATAGAATACCCAAGAGCATCAGTGACTCCCTCTTCCCCCAGGCTCTGCATGTATGCCTGTAGGCTTTCCAAACAATGGCATCTCCGTGGATATAATTGGAACCCTTCACTTTATGAAGACTGCATCTATCTGCTACAACCCATGAGAAGTTAAACAGAGCTATCAGCACTTTCTGCACTGCTGTGGAGTGTTTGATATCAAATCTGGACAAACGTTTCAATCGGTGATGAGGCAGTGGGTTTGTCAGGTGGTTTGGGCTTTTGATGACTGACTGACCTCTTGTCATGACAGTTTAATCAAAGAGACCAGGTTGTGATTGGCTTCTCTGCAAATGTCACACAGCTAATGCGCCATTATTCCAGGCAGGGGACCTCACATGATGAAACTAAATCAGTATGTGACATGAAGTGTACTTTAAAATGTAAAAAGCCCAAGCTTACACAATGCGGTACAGCCCCGCTGTGTCAACAGGCGGTTTAGCCCCGCACACAGGCGGGTGGAAACTCGAAAGAAGTAATCAAGCATATTGCACCTGTAGCAATATAATAAAACAAGATAATTTTTACACATTTTCAGTAAATGAAAAACTAATTTCCTTTATTTTTCATGTGAAAATCCCACATTGACACTACCACTGAACATTTTAGCATGTGGCTAGTATATAGTTGCCATTATATTAAGACAAGAACATTTTGTCAGCATTTTTCAGCATTTTCCCTCCTTTGAACATTTTCCTCCAGACACATCCACTTCTTTACTGCTTAGATCAGCCTTTATATGAAACCAAGCGCTTAAATGACCAGACTGGGACTAAGGGGAGGACCGCTCGGCCTTGTGTAGCAACGCAAACAGGCTTTGCTGTGTCTGAGGAATTACTGACAGCAGTGTTGATCTGCGAGTGACCCCAGATTTTAACCTCCTTCAGCTAAAAGCCTCAAGAAAACACAAGCATGGACTCTGAGCTCTTGAGGGGATGAATGAAGTCGATGTGATGCATTTGGACAAGCACGATGTACCCGGCAGTTGTAATCTCCAATGTTTTCATTCAAATATAGGGCAGAGTTCTCATCAAATTACTCACTGAAAGACTTGATCGCTGTTGTTAGCTTCAGTCCGCGCACGATGACTGTTTAACGCTGGATGTCACGTTTAAGGGAAAATCCTCTCAGGGCTTATAGAAGGGCACTTAACCGTTGTGGCGAAAGGAGGGCGAGTAGATCGGATTGATGCGAGCTCTGGAGTGTTTGTAACGTCTGTATTCGCACATCCACAGACTCTGCCTGGTTTATCAATAGACTCTTGTAGTTTTGACAGCACACCTGTCAGGCTGGCATCACAAGTGACAGGAGCCGTCATGCTCACGCAGTGCTTTTCCCGTACGTGTGCAGCGACAGAGGAGGCTCATGAGTGTTTTTCTGTAAATCCAACAAAACTTCCAGACGCCAATTGATTCTGCCACCACAGCATTCGGTGCTTTCATACACTGCTGACAGTTTGACATCAATTTATTCCGCATATCTTTCACAATTGCAATTCATAATTGGCGTATACATCCAGGGACTCCCGGTGTCCCGGCCTAACAAGAACTAAGCCTGGAAAACCATAAATCATAGGAAGTCATATGAGGCACCAATTGGACGCACGCTCTCGCTCCACTGGTTAGAAATCTAAAACTACCCTCAAAATGAGCTCACACCTCTCCAGAGATGAGAGGAACTTTCCCTCCCTGTTCTAAATGAGGGGGTGTGGTCAAACGCTTCAGAACCTTTTAGCATCTAATTCTTTTAAGGGCCACAAATCTGACACATCCTGATTCGATAACGGCTTTGTGTTGACGTGGAGTTTTCCCCGTCTTTGTGATAAGAAAAATGCGCCGCGTCTAAATGAGCAGAGGAGTTCAGGAGGGTCAAGTCCAAAATGATTATTCCCCAAAAACAGCGGTGATACAGCAAAGGAAAAATGTGAGCAATCCCAAGGGAGCGCCAAGGAAGTAGTGAAACACCAGTGCTTATGTCTGTCTTTTTATACCTTAAAACATCCCTCACGCCTCTTTTACTCTTGTAACTTTACTAATTTGTTTTTATAGATGGATTGATTTGGCACGATCTCGTTATAATCCTTCTCTATTGGTGTCGTAAGTTATGATGTTTTTCCCCTTTTATGTCCCTTCTGTCCCTAGTCTCGTTCCTATTGGTGTCTTAGATGTTTCACTTTGGCTTTTTAAAAAGATAAATCGGGTGTCAATCAAGGCCTCAGACTAGTGCGCCACCTAAAGGCCCTTGGCTGAGTTACATGGAGGAAACAGGTACAAAATCTACTTTAAAACTTGTACAAACTACTGAAAACTCCATGAAAACACTTCTTAATTCGAGTAAAGCTAAAGCTTTTCCGACAGTTTTCTAGTAAATGCAAAAGTATTAGGCAAATTAGACTGTAGTCCTGGATTAGATATATTAGATAGATTAGATATATTTCCTGTTGACTGTGGATGGATACGTCATAATTTACACAATTTAGCAATACATTTGTTGTTTCTGACATAAATTTAAATCAAACCCAAAGAGGGAGGGATGATTGCGCCTAACAGAAACACAATAAAAACACCACTTTTGCAGCGCTCCAGTTATTCAGGCTGGAGTCCACGTGCTTTTAGAGTTGATATAAGCTGCTGAGCATCCTGGGATTTCCAGACAGGGTCCCTTTAGAGAGCAGATGCATCAAGGGAGGACGTGAGACAGCTGGAACATATGAAGTCTCTTACTCATGCGTCTGTCATGGTTTGGTTTTTTTTACATAGAAAGTCCATCTGAACGTCCCCGAGGTGCATGTCAAGCTGTTGTAGTAGAATACCAGCTGAGTGTACAGTGCACCGGCCATCGAAAACAGCTCCAGAAATACTGCACGTCTCATGCATGATGGATAGGAAGGTTTGCATCATTCATCCGAATTAAGAAAAGTAGGACTATTGTTAATAATAATCAAAAGGAACTAGTAGTAGGAGATAAAAATGTATGTGAGCACACATCCTGTGCAATCACCATAATTTATAGCAGTTCCGAGTTAATCTGATTGGTTCTCAGTTTTGTTTTCTTCTCAGAATGACCAACGACGGAAGCGCTGACCACATTCACTTGAAAATCTTTTTTTTTAAACCCCCCCTCCCCCCTCCGTTTTCCGGAGTAATTTCTTTTTCTGCCTGGTTTTTCAGGGTAATGTTTGTTGTATTTTTTTTTACCCAGAATAATTTGCTTTTCTGTTTTTTGGACATTTTCCCCCCACAAAGCACAGACAATAGCCTAATTTATCCATGTCAAATATAGACATTCAGTAATCGTGACTGTAATTTCGGCAAATATTTGCAAACCCAACTAAATAAAGTAAATAAAATGTCATCACTATGGCAGCGGTGCTTGAGACGTCAACACAACTGACATTCAGAATCAGATATCGCAGCTTTGCATCTATAAGATGATCTGAGGCGAAGCAAGATATCAGCTGCATTCCTCAGTTTGACTGCAGCGTCTCTCTCCCTCCCTCCCTCTCTCCCTCCCTCTCTCTCTTCCTCTCAAGATTCATTTTTAATTGGAAATGAGAACAACCACTGTGCAGCGGTGCAACACCTCTGGCGCTCTGCAGACTGATCTCTCATCTCCAAGTTCATCACGGCATTTTCTTGTTTACGCTCCCTCCTGCCTTACAAGATAAAAATATTATAAATTCCAGATGCAGCAGGGGCAGAGCGGTCCGTTCGATCATGTCCAACATCCGGCGCGCGTCTGTCTGACCTGTCTGACCTTCTGCCTACCAGCTAATATGGATTATATTATTCTGAAGCAGCTTCCTTTCAGCTCTTCGTAGCTTCGTAGAAGTTTCCAACTCCTTGAACCTGATGTTGAATGGAGGATCCCCCATTGTTTCATAGGAATACTTCGGAGAAAACAGTGACGTTCTTTGGGTCGAGTGATCGACCACAGTCTTACTGGTTCAATCCCAAATCCCAAAATGTGAAAAGCCACATTCTTTCCTCAGCTTTAACCAGACTGCTTTGTGCGAATAAACCTGTTACTACAAACTCTGGTCTTGAGAGTCAGGTTTAATCACCCCGCCCAGTCCCAGTGCGACACGACCGAAAACTCACTGGCGGTGAGATGGGCTGATAAAATGTACCCGTAAATGCATCCTGGTTTGAAGATATGGGTCAGGTATTTTCAGAGACGGTAACTATTGGCTCGTTTTCAGAGCGAAATTCGGTCTCATCTGAGGCGAGGCGAGGTATCGTGCCACAGAAACTCTGTGAGTTATGCATCCTCCGAATCCTCCCACCTACGGTCTGCACCCCCATGCATAAACAATCAGACACAAACACAGAATCAAATCATCTGCGCAGATCAAATATCCCAACCGGCAGCTGCAGACGAAAACGCGTCGGTTTCTCACATCACGCCACGCTGCTGGGGTGTACTCATGTCACAAAACTCATCATTTTAATTTAGCAGGAATAAAGGTGAGTCTTTTTCATTTCCTTTCCGTGCGTTATTTTTGGAGGAGGCCATTCAGCATTAATTCTCTCCATCCACCGGCAAAATAAGTCGCCTCGCAACCTTTCCAGCTCCTGACAGCAAACAGAAACATCATCCAGACTTCAACGTGCAATAAAAGAACGCCATCATTCCTACAGGCCTGTCACATGCTGGTAGGCACACTTCTGTATAAAATGTAGAAAGGCAGAAAATGAATCCCTGAGGAAATGAACAGTTATGAAACAGACAAGATGAAGGAAAGTGCGTCTGAAAATCGATCAGCTCTCATATTATTGATGGCATGGGTCCGGACTCTAACCCCGTATTTCCTCAGCGGAGTGTCTCGCTTCATTTTGAATAACATCCTGATGTGTTAATTAGAGAAGTGAGCGGCTAAAATTTCCTGCATAAAATGAAATCTACGCATTTCTTTGAAGGGAAGACCAAAAGCAGGACTTTTCCAAAGAAACCCAATAAAGGCAGAGACTTCTCCGGGTTCCTCAGCAGGACACATCAGCCGACTCAATAAACCGCAGCAGAAGCAACAATAACACACTTCAATATGTGGTTGGACAGATGTGAGCCGTTATTATTAGATTATTGAGTTTCAGCTGCACAACTAGTTTGCTCAAAAGTGTTTTCTCTCGAAAGAGTTATTGGATTTTTAAAAATAAATAGAAACTAAAGATTGTTGCGTTGGTGATGATGGCAGAGTCTCCATAAGTGATGTCTACAGCCAGAACCTGAACTGAATATACGGTATAACTCAGAGTCAGTTTCTCGCAACAAATTTAGAGGATTCTTCGCAAGTGAGACTCTCAGCTTTGCTTGGTCACAACTAAAAAATGAGGAACAGCAGGACAATTAGTCTGAGAGACCCTCTCAACCGTGGTGCCTTCAGAGACTGGGTAAATTTGATTCGACGCCACAGACACTTTGTTGCTGTTATGTTCGTGGTTGGGAAATTCGATGCATCCGTAGCGTGTGATGCTTCATTTCGATCATTAACCAACGAATATTGACGTCAGCCGGTTCACAGTCGCCGAGCCAACGTGGTAGGATGGCTCTCAAAGCGCTTCCTGCGGACAAGAAGCAAGAATCCGGTGAATCGTGTGTGGTTTGAAAAGCTCTTTTGAGGACCATCTGGCCCGTCTCCCATCATCTCTCCCACATCTCATCTTTTTTCTCTATACAAGCAGGTGAAAAACAAGCCAGTCAGCCAATGAGATGCTCCCCACAGATGGGAACTGCAGCTCCTCACAAAGTTCCCCGGGTGTATCCCTGGCACTTGTCCCCCCCGCCGCTTTTATAACACTCTCCATCTCCACAAAGTGCTTCTCGGGAATTTAAAAAAAAGCGGCCCCGTAAATGAGTGACCTCTGAAAAGAATCCTGCCACTGGTTTTCTGCTGCTCTCACGGTTTGGTTTGATTCATTATCCTGCAACAGGAAGTGAACAAAGACACCTTTGAGCACCGCTGTATTCAGATTCATAGAAAGAAAAAAAAAATTCAAAGCCAGACGTTTCTTTTGGAACCTACAAGAGCACGTTGTTGCTGAAGGATCGCTCACAGGGACAATTGTTTTCTCCTCTTTTATTCAGGCAGCATCACTGATGAGGCAAACTATTACTGCAGCACCCTGTCTGCCTCTGCTTTTAGGCTTCTGTGGCGAAATCTGCAAACTTTTCCCAGGTTAGAACAGCGTCCAGTCGGACAGTTCCAGTAATCCCCACCAGCTGGACTTTTTCATACATTCATTCATGAAAATAGTGACCCTACATACCTGCTATTTCGACTAGAATGTTTTCAGCATGAGATTCTGCTGGTTATGAGCTCAGCATTTAAATTCACCCCCGTGCTCAGAGGATCTCTACGAAGTCCTGATAGGAATAAATGAATCGATTCATTCTCAAAAAAAAAATCTTCCAGAAAGTTTGGTCAGCGCGCCGTAAACTTGCCGACGTTCCTGGACGCACGTCTGGCTGTTGCTGAATGGACCCCTGCAAGTGGAAACACGGTAACAGTAAAGTATCGCTGCGCGTCTCCACTCTGGCTCATCACACTACAAACGGCCGTCATGGTTTCACCTACAAAATCTTTTAATTGTTGTGCTACTTTTTGTCCATTTTGAATCATATTTTATGCCACAAACTGCTCCTCAATTAAACCAAGATGATACAGCAGTAAAATAGTCATGTGAATAGTGGGGAAATAGTGCAATGTGTTGTAAAATGGCTGTGGCACACTGTCAAGATCTTATACATATTTATGTATCCGTATTGTGGCTGTTTTTTTTCTTTCATAAATCTGTAAAAAAAAAATCCATCTGCTGTTTAACTAATTTACATCTTTCATGAATTCTCAGTAAAATGTCCATATCTCTGGGGATTGACAAGGAATTACGATCACTCTACCTTACCAGGCAGAAATGCCTTTACCCACGGACCCTTCGCAGGAGCAACGCCCGTGGTTTCAAATGTCACATACGCACAGTCACATGTGCACTGACGAAGCTGCGCCGCCGCCGCTGCATATTCATCAGCACGGATGTAGTCATCAGCACGTTCAGGTGTAATATGAAATATTCATCTGGTGCTCAGACACTGTGGTGGGAATACATCTGCGTGTATGGAACCCGCCTGCAGTGTGTTGTTGTTGCCTTTAACTCGGACTATACCGCTTTTGGCTCCTTCAAAATAAACATTAATTCTTATGGTATGTTTGCAGCACTGTTATTAAAGTGCTACTAAAGAGCCAAACTGGTACATTTCTCTCATGGGCAGTGAAACGTGTAACAAGTGTTATTTTTAGTATTTCGTACCCAAATTAATGACGAGTCCAACCCAATGCGCTGCCTGGGAGATGTGGTAATCACTGTGTGTGTGAGAGTAATCAGAATTAATGAATTATGCTCAGATGGGTTGCCTCAGGCAGTCTTTCATGTGTGTGTGAAAGGTCAGTTAGCTTTGCTGAGGCGGAAATGAAGTTGCTGAAAAGGTGATGGACATCTCCCAGGTGTATTTGCCAGATCGGCCCTCGGGGTCAGCAGAAGCGAAGCTGGGGGGGGGGGGGGGGGGGGTTGTATAAGCTGGAATGTAGTGATTGCAGAGAAGCTTTATATCCAATTTTGCTTTTCGAATAGTGGCCCGTTTGCTAAAGATTTAATTGGCCGGGGCCATCAGGCGGTGCTCCTGTCCCCGTTGGTCCCTCGGCTGTATTTGGAGTAGTTGCTCCTATCTTGTGGTTTAAATCTAGTTGTAAACGAGCTCATTACACTGAGCAATGACGAGTTTTCTACGCTGGAGTCGTTCAGTCACGACCGACGCCGTCATGGATTCTCTAAGGGGCATGTGTGAAGCCTCGGGCAACAGCTGACCGGGCTTTATTATTTTGTGGGTTGGGAATGAGAAACTGGATGTTTTTGCAAAGACAGTCAAACACTGCAAAATCTCAGAGGCACAAAACTCTGATATCAGAGTTTGTCTCACGTGAGCGTGAACACTGACGCAAGCGGAGTCTTCCCTCCTTATTGAGTATGACATGGGTGGTGACGGATGTGAGGGAATTTGCTTTACCTGAATGGAAACGTCACTGTAGGACCCTCCAATGACCCCAGAGATTGCCAGTGGGACATCGTTCTGGATGGGCCTGGACCCATCAGGGCAGATGAAGCCAGGGTCTTGCACCTTAGTAAGGGAGGCCCGCACAAAGTCCAGAGACTGCTCCAGGGCGTAAGTGTCTTTTGAGCAGGTGTCCAAGATGTGAGCTCCGAGCTGAATCCCAGGGAGGATGCGATCGCTTGAATTGATCTCGTCAAGCGCCAGGAGCATGGCTTCCAGCCTCTGGATCCCTCTTGCCGCATTGATCTTCCCACAGTCCTCCATCCCCTCGCCTTTGTGGTGCACCGGGAACAGACCTCCGATCACCAAGTCCCCATCCAGGACAATCTCGTGTTTGGTCGCTGGTGGCAATCTGGAGCTGCTCGGCAGGACTCCAAGGATCAGCAGCTCCAGCAGGAATAAATGGAGTGGCCAGTAATGAGCAGGGTCGGCCGGAGATTTGGGGGAGCGCGCTAAGATCAGCATGGCCGGATCAGAGAGCAGCGTTCAGCTGGGAGAAGAAAAGCTGTGCGAAGGTTCAAAGGGTGTGGAGACGGTTGATTTTCAGGTTTTCCTTCAATGGACACGGCATTTCTGAGGATCCCTGCAAGAACGACAGTGAACATACAAATCAGAAGAACCAATTCCACTCATGCAGACTCGCGCAGTGCCCCAGCGGGGAACTCATTCACAAATTCTCTCAACTTCCTTCTTGTATTTTCTTGGGCCAAAACGCTGGTTTTTAATTTAAGGTTTCCTGATGTTTACAGCACCTATCAAGTAAAGTGTAATATCCAGGCTTGTGACTGACTACCACATAGATAGTGGTTCTCCTGAATGGCTGGGGTTGCCATGGAAACATGGTGGCTAAAATAAATATAAAAATAACGGCCGGACTGCAGGCAAAGTGGGCAGCGAGACATCTATGCTAATATAGATTCCTATCGTGAGGAGGCAGCAAGTTTCCTCCACAGCAGGAGTTGTTATGAGGTCTGATTGGGGAGGAGGGCAGTTTCGATAACTGGGGGCAAATCCAGTTTGTTTCTACCAGGCTGGAGGCAGCACTGCTGTCACCGTTACATTCACACCTCTCCGAACCGCAGCAAAATGTTTCCCCACATTTTTTGGGGTCTATTTTGATTTGACAATATTGCGTTTCAGAACTTTTTATCCACCGTAGACCTTTTTTAACACATCCGCATTTAACCTTTTTATGAAAGAACGAGAAAGAACTGCCCAAGATAACAAAAACACCGCAGCTACACCCTTACACCCTTGTGTGTGTGTGTGTGTGCGTGCGTGCGTGTGCACAGGGGCAGTATTTTCAGAGACATCTCCAGAGCAGCCGAACAACAGAGAACGCAACAAGGACGAAAGTGTCGGCAATGCTGAATTTCCCCCTAAGATAAATAATACATCAGACTGAGGGTGAGAAACCGCATGACGCACAGCTGAATCCCAACCAACAGAGGCGCGTAAATCGCATCATACGTGTTTGAAGGCGTGAAATCCGACACAGGCCAAACGCTTGCTGTGTATTTCTTTTATTACATTTGTCCGATTGTTAGACGCGAGGGGAGGAAGTACCTTGTACAGCTCACAGAACTACTCCTCTCTGCTGCCTGTGGGGGCAGATGGGGGCTGTCTGGTGGCCAAAGACTAAGTCACACTGTGAATTAATGGTGCAATGGGGAGCCGCCAATTAGGCAGGCCTATGTAAAGGAGGTCGGCATGAGGCTGAGGGTCTCGGGGAGCCTTTCAAAACCCTTAAGATGTAGAAATGAATGCAGGCAAAGATCCATGAGGCATGAAACACTGCTATCAGTCAATAGATCTGATCGTTATTTCAAGTGATTAATAATGGAGAGCATCATCTTCTCTGGAAAAAGTGTTGAATTACAGCCTAGGATTAGCTTTAAAGCAGCTCCTGTCAGGTTCCAATCACATCTAATTAAGACCGTCTTGAGTTCCAGCCGCTGAGGGTCCCTCTCCACCCAGATGGGAGTGCGGTATTTCCTGAGTAAGGCTACCTCACAAAGAGAAAGCATGTGCGGCGTTCAGCTTTGAACCGTCAGGGATGCGCATGGGGCAGGGGGAGGGGTCTGCCTATAGAATAAATGTTTTTAAAATCAAACCCACAGTGTCTTGATCAACGTATCCCGACTTACTGCAGTGTCTGTTAGATAGGTACAGCTGGTCTCACTATGAAATCCAAAACTGCACATAAGTTTCACTAAAATCACATTAACATATTTATCTCTCGTCTCCTTGACCACTTTATCCCTTTCGGGGTCACGGGGAGTGTGCGGAGGGTGCAGATATGGGTGAAGGCAGGATTCACCCCCGCGGCTGAGTCACCAGTTCAGGGCCATATTGCAAATTATCTTTAAATACAAAAAATGTGTATTTAAATATATTTTGCGTGTGTATTTTGGGGGAGGAGCATTATTAATGTCATCAGTGAAACCAAACCTGCTTTTCACTGAATGATCAAAATAATGCATTTCTGCACGACATCGCTGGGTCCGTCAGTGTCATATCTATAAATCTTTCTATAGATTACCACATTTCCCATAAGAGATGAACTGACAACCACCATCACCCCCCCACCACACACACACACACACACACACACACACCCAAACGACATTGTTAAAAACAGCAGAAGTTCAATTGCAGCCACAAGAAAAACAAGAAAAGGAAAGAGATCAGCACTGCACCTAGATTACCCCCCAACACACGCACGCACGCACGCACACACACACACACGCACACCTGGGAGTGCAGATGAAGGATTTAGGCTGGTTCTCTAGCTGATGGCAGAGTTGATTCTCAGTTTGAAGGCAGATCCAATACAGAGGATCCTTCTGTGTGTTGTGTCTGCCCACCTTCCAGTTTCCTCCAACATTGAAAATAGATGCACGTGGAGGTGAGATGGACAGGTGACCAGATAGAAAAAAAACCCAGCAGGGATAATCTGGCAGCCTGTGTGGTTCAGCTATTCCCAAACTAGCCCCCAAAACACGTTGGCGAGACCTCGGACAACAGGTTGCTGCTTGGCAAAAATACTAACCAGACTACTCTAAAATGTAAGTGTGTGTTCACAGTTTCCACAGAGACACTGACGCAGAAATTCTCTAGAAATTCTCAGAAACGTACCCCTTTCACACACACACACACACCCATACACACACACACCACACACACACACACACACACACACACACACACACACACACACACACACACAGACGTCATTGTTACAAATAGCAGAAGTTCAATTGTAGCCACAAGAAGAAAAAAAAAGAAAGAGATCAGCACTGCACCTAGATTACCCCCCAACACACGCACGCACGCACGCACGCACACACACACGCACACCTGGGAGCGCAGATGAAGGATTTAGGCTGGTTCTCTAGCTGATGGCAGAGTTGATTCTCAGTTTGAAGGCAGATCCAATACAACAGAGGATCCTTCTGTGTGTTGTGTCTGCTCACCTTCCAGTTTCCTCCAACATTGAAAATAGATGCACATGGAGGTGAGATGGACAGGTGACCAGATAGAAAAAAAAAACCCAGCAGGGATAATCTGGCAGCCTGTGTGGTTCAGCTATTCCCAAACTAGCCCCCAAAACACGTCGGCGAGACCTCGGACAACAGGTTGCTGCTTGGCAAAAATACTAACCAGATTATTCTAAAATGCAAGTGTGTGTTCACAGTTTTCACAGAGACACTGACGCAGAAATTCTATGAAATTCTCTAAAAATTCTCAGAAACGCCCCCCTTTCACACACACACACACACACACACACACATTTACATGCATGTTGTCACCGAGCGCAATCCCATTCATGACTGCACGATTACAATGTGGGGGACCACAGGACAACTCGGGTTGTTCGGCGTGATCCGGGGACCCAACTTTACATAAGATGTCCCGGTGTGTGTCGGCAGCCACGGTGAGTTGTTGGATGATGCGATAATCCGATTACAGTAATTGCATTTAATCCCGTTGATCGTCAATAAGCAGACATTCGGTATAACTGGTTAAAGGCGATCTCACAGAAGGCGTCAGGGAGTCGCTACTGAAACGTTCAAAACGATAATAAGTCTTGGTTTCATACCTGTCGATGTGTTTACTCAGGACGCGTTTGTCCATAAGCCCCCGTGCGTCGTCAGGTGGAGCTGCTCATGAAAGCAGCGGATTCCAGATGTTGTTCACTTTGGGCATGTTTGCGGATCTGTTCCCGGCTCTGATGCGCTGCTCACACTGGCACGTAAGAGTGGCAAAAAGAAAAAACAGAACACCAAACTCCCCCTCCGGAGCTCTTCTCCAACTTGTGCCCGCCAGCCACGGCGTGCGCGTCAGCCCTGCACCCCGGGCAGACACTCACACGTCCGTCAGCATCTACAGTGAACAGTGATGCTGCTCGGAGGTTTCTCCTCGACGTTACAGCTGACAGCAGAGTGATCCCCCCCCCAGTCGCAATCCGGGTGTTATAGTGGCGAGAACCGAAACAAGTTTACCACAAAGAGCCGTTGAGGAGCGCACGCATGCAACTGTGCGCCTCCGCGGCGATGCTTCATCTATCTGCGAGCAGCAGGACAGAGGGATGGGGGGGGGGGGGGGGGGGGGAATGATACACAGACCTAAAGTAGCAGAGAGCCTGTGTGCTGTTACAGGGGTGTGTTATAGAGAAAACAAAGTGCATGTTGACACCCAGCATCCTGTTTCTGACTCGTCTTTGCTGAGCTTCTCAACGGCAGCCCAAGATCTATCCGATCGAACCCGCTGTGCAGAGAACAGAGAAGAGACGTGAGCACCAACATGTTCTGGTCCTTCTGTAAAGGCCCCCTTGTCACCGAGGCTGAATCACTCTCCAGATATGCGGCAGCGCGCTTCACAACGTCACACATGGCCATTCGCACACAAAGGGAAGGAAAAGTTCAAGGTTAGAACTAATTAATAAAACAGTGGCCCCCACTGTATCAGTGTGGGTGACAAACATCATAATGGCGTATTTACAGCACGTTTTTTTTAGATCGATCTGCACAATAACAACCCGTTTGGCTGGTTCGCACCAACATATGAACTATTTAAAAGCCCTGTCCAGAAGAAATTGCAAGCTTTACTTCTCCATGATAATGAAGCGAACCACAAGGTTTGTGCAAAAATATGTGAAGGATGTGTTACTTCTTAACTACAGAAAAGTGGGGGAAAGGCATCTCCAGGATTCCTGCCGCATAATTAGTGCGAAGTGCAGGAAAGGTCTTAGTTTCTGTGCCTTGCAATTAAGCCTGGAAACATTAAGGGAGCAAGATTTTGCTCAAGCCATTAAATTCAACCCCAGTGTGCTTGTGTCACGCACTCAGCTTACGTGCAGCCTTCAGATGATTCATCTCCAAACCAATGGTTGCTCCTCTTCTGCTGGCGGTTCGGGTGCGACCACCGCCTTTTCTTCTGTGTACGGCGGCAATTAAAATGACAAGCGGGGCTCTGCCTGTTACATAATTCCCCCAGCTAACACAAAGGGACCAATTTTCTCTTGAAATAGAATTGTAGTTTATATTACAATGGTGGAGGACATGTGGGTGGAAGGCAGGGTTCAGATGGAAACATACCAATTAATGAGGATGATGGGGGACCGAACCAGTACAGTCTTGTGGTCAGTGTGGACTGGTCTGGCTGGTGCTGTGTTTGTGCTCCCCGCCGTTTGTTCCGTCGTTAGTGCGGCCACAAAGAGACGTTTTCCACTGGGCTACCCTTATCAAAAAAATAAGGAATTAGCAGTCAATTGGTTGGAGCCTGTTCTCGCTCCAAAAAAGTCATCACACAAGGTCATAATCCAGTGGTCATAATCCCCCCACCGACAACTGTGATTATTCCTCCATTTTGGTGAAATCTAGATATTGATATTATTGATGCCAGGACCCAACCATCGGGGCACCACTCAGTCTTGTGACTGACAATGATACTCGAGGCTGGGTAACACCATAGAGGGGCCTGCAAGGGCGTAGGTTTGCAAGACTAAACGGTCCTTACCAAGAGATCGCATTTGATTTTTCTATAACAAAGTTTACTCACGTGTCTTTGCAAACTCACCAGTAAATTTTTCAGTCTTCACGTGTTGTTTCTTCCACGTGCCAGCATTCTGAATCCAAGCGCGACATGGGTTATCCATCCTGCAATTCCTGCACTGGCTAAACTGAGAGTCCACAGGGTCAGGTTCTCCTCACACTGATGGGCACAAAGCTGGGAAATAGAAAAGAAAACACCGAAGGCGTAGGCTCGGGACAGGTTGACATTATTTCACTTTTGTTAAGCACGCAATGCTAATAGCGCGCTATTTAGCACGTCACTCAAACCTATCATTGCAAGCAGAGGGTGTTATACCAGCCGTCTTTCTGCTGGGGAAAATTGGTAGGCTACCAGTGTGGCGTTAATGTTAGCTACAGTAAACCAACCCTGGCATTCAGGCTGACAACAAGGGATAATAACATCGCCCGTGCATTTCATGCACCTTTTGAAAAAATGCAAACCCTCTCTATTAAATGTGGAGCAAAGACTGAGACCAAGACTGTTCTTTTGGGCCCCTGTCTGTAGGAATGGCCTCAGAAAACATGATCTACCCCCCCTTCTGAAACCTTTCTGTGCCAGTGAGTGATATTTAGCAGCATCTAGTGGTGAAAATCCAGAGGACAGAAAGTGTCGGGCATGGAAATGCCTTTTCCACCTCTGCAGTACCGAATCTTTACAGTTTTGGGCTTTGCTGTTTTAGATAGATTTAGAAATCAGCACTGTAACACTGGATCTAGTAAAGCTAAAGTTTAATACAATTTTACAGTCTGGGTCTTTTCAACCACAGTTACAGGTCCTGGAACAGGTTTCACACTTAATTACACACAAAGTGAGTTTCACTTTTATTTCTAAAGCTCATCCGTCTCACTTTAACTTCATCCTCAGGGGATTCGGGCTCATATTTGGAGTGATCAGCATTTAGATTAGAAAGGTAAACACCCTATAGATCATCTAAGAGTTGTCAGCTAAAGCTCAGCATTCTGCCAATTAATTCTCTGGGGCAACACCAACTTCAATTAATTAATGGATGAGTTGAGCCTGTTTGTTTTTGCCCTCCCAGTGGAATGAGAACCACCTTTATTTTTAAAAAACAAAACAAAACAAATCACAGCGCATCAGCCTCACGCTGCTATAGTCTTATTTTTTCCACATTGTTTATTTGAAAATGGAACCAATAGTTGAAATTACATAAACATCATTGCATTTCTGCACCGTGGGCGTGGAACTGCTGCCGTCATCAGGGCGAGCAGTGAGTCAGTGAGCCGGCCGTTGCTTAAAGTTGAGATGAAACACCCGCATCTTCCCGTGGGATTCAAGTCGGTGGACGGCTCGGCTGCGCAACCTTTGCAGAACCCACGTGAGGGAATCGGAGCCAACGGTCCAGCAATTACAGTTTTATTGTCAAGCACCCGGGATAAAAGACAGATCAGACAACTGCTGACAACAACCCAGGAATGCTCATCTCTCACTTGACTCCCGCCTGAAATGCACAGAGAGCCTTCTCTCTCATTAGACATCAAACCCCCTGAGATCACCCTGCCAAGAGGTGCTCAGCGTGATCTTGTTTGTGAGAAGATAAAAGATTTGAAGAAGACTGGACATATATTCCAGGCTGGGGGGTCATCGGGTGGTCTTCTATGACACGGCTGCAGCAAAGATAACAAAAGAAAAACAGACTTCAAATAGCCTGAAGAGACAGCAGAAGGGCTGAGAAAGTAGCACACAAGACATCAAATGTGGTCCAGGAAGTGCACAGGAAGACGGTGAGACCATACTCGGCCCTGGAAACAAGTAACATTTAAGCTCATCACAGTGTCACACAAAGCATTCAAAGAAATCCCTTTTAAAAAGGTGCAAGTGTAGCAGCGCGCTTTAGCGGAAGCAGTGAATGCTGATCATTTAAATCCTTCGTCAAAGAGTCAAGAAGAGTGACTTAAAAAGGCTCAGGCAGATTAAATTCAAGTCTGAAACACTGTGGCTAAACGCTAAAGAGGCTAATCAGTACACTTACTGCAATTTAAAACAATGAGACAAATCCAAGTAAACAACAGGAACTGATGGGAACTCAGTAATACTGACAATGATTCCCTTTGAGGAGAGACCTGAAATTGACCTTTGAGGTTCAGGCATTACAGTTAGAGAAAACTGCTTTGGGCCATTATATTGGATTTTTGAACAATTCATTAACTGTATAAAGCCAACAACACACAGATCTCGCTCAATATTTACTCTTCTTCTTCAACAACATCCCGCCACGCAACAGCAGGAGACTCTGAGCTCTTCGGGTTGGATTTCCTATGAAGTCGTTCCTCTCTTTCCGTCTGCCGCCCTCCAGTTTGCTCACAGTTCAGGTCTTTAAATGTGATTTCCCCTGAACTTCTGCCTCTGTTCTTCTCATGCCGGACGGATGCGGAGCGGCTCCGGGACTCCCACACTGACGACTCTCCGCTGCCTGACGAGAGCTCCTCCGTCCCTGAGCTGCACTCGCTGCTCCAGTCTCCATCTATGAAGCAAGCAGGGGGTGCACAGATGGTAAGATGACTTTTACAAACAAAATACTTGAGAAACAGCCCAAAAATCAGAACTGGGGATTTCGCCAAAATCTGGATGGTGGTAACTGTAAAGCAAGCTGCTTATTTCCCGAATTGTGTGACTTAAACCTATAGTTTAGTATATATGTATAAATAGGAAGTGGTGATGCAAGGTTTCATAACATAGTAGGTTGCTTTATGATCAAAAGTTATTCCCAAATGTAATAAGCTCTCCCTTGGCCCATCATCATGCGAGTTAACTGAAATGTCGGCATGCTCGAATATAATGTTAAGCATCTTAGCTTAGCCTGGAGGCAGCTTGTCTTGACCCGACTGTGGCAGGATGCCAAGCTCACTAAAATTCACAGGCGGGAAAACAGGTCTGGACCAAATCAGGTTTTATTCACCCAATAGTGGTTCCACAAAAGTACGAAGAAAAACCCCACGGCGGTCCTTGAGAAGAGTCATTGCAGATAACTTTTGGGAGCCTTCAGTGTTTAGATGTCTCCGGGCTTTCAGCAAAGTTTCTCAGGTTTTCCTTCATATATTGGCTGGAAAACTCTTCTGGTATTGATGGAGAACCACAGGTGCAGGAAATATCAGCGCTTCTGTATCTGGGTAAGTTATCAGCTGCTCCATGACCCGAAGGTGGATTATCAAACAGAGCAGGAGAACATTCCAGCTCCACAAAAGCAAAGAATCGGAAAAGTTCTGTCTGTTTCCCCGAATGAGCGTGACGCTCGCTGCACCTTTTGTGGTTGCTAATGAACTATGGGATGTGCAGCAACACCTTTGCCTGAATTCTGAGCTCAAAATAGACCCCGCTTGATTATTAGAAAGTCCTAAAGGACACGTCACTCAAAATTCAGCAGTGTTTTTTTACTACTTCTTACAGGTTAATGGGATATATTTTAATGACAAGAGGGCCGACCTTTGTCTCCCTGTCTCGGCAAATCAATATCTCACATCGAGCCGTCGTTAAGTGCTGTTACGATACCGACGCGTGGAAAACTAACCTTTCATGCGAAACAACGGGCAGAATTGGCGAAAGGCTGGTTGAAATGTTACGCCTCACAAATCCATTAAATCACAGGGTTTATTCAGCTCAGAGACTGAGGAGCCGACAAGTGGTTAAGCAGTGCTGCTCTCCCGACAACTGAAAAAGACGAGTTTGTTTTTCTGAAACCTGCTCCCCACTCCACACCGAACCAGGGCCTCAACACAAACAGAAGCGCCCGCGGGTTCATGACAGAGTTGAAGTGAAAGACAACATACAGCAGCGAGCAGGCGACGGGCTCAGGAGACTCCAAGCTGTGAGGGGAAACATCTTTTCTTTAACGAACTTCAAAGATTAAAAAAAAAAAGAATGGCGACAATTCGACGCTGGTCAGGGACCATGAAAGTCAGGTCTCCCGTTGAAACTTCAATCCCCAAACACAACAAACACCTCCGCTGAAAACTAAATATTCAAAAATCCAGCCTGAAATCTGCTCAGACACCTTTTTTTAAGGAAATCTAACAACATGGAGGAAGGAGAGAGATATCAAAGTGGAAAAAAGTGACTATTGACACAGAATATGAGATTGGGGGCCAGAGCAGACGCACAAGCTTGGACAAGAGCGCAGCACTGACAGTTCAAACTCATTCAAACTCAAAGAAAGTCCAAATGAAAACCTGACTTTTCGTGACCATCCGCCCACTGTGGGGTATCCAGTCCTTCACAAAAAGATAACAGAGGCTGTTAGCAGAAGGCGCACAATCAAAATTGTTTGCACATAATGCTCATAGTCTTAGCTTTAGCTGAAACATCTGCTTCAGCTGCTTAGAAAGTATCTTCATGTTCCAAAGCCCCCCGAACATAAATGTTGGTCACCTGATTTATGTATTATTGAGTGATTAGATGCAGACAAACAAATGGTTAATTAACTGACAGTCCCTTAAAACCCTTGTGAATCTTTTTTTTCTTTTTTTCGCTATGCAGACGGACCATCTATTTATAGACAGAAACGCATTGGGAATTCTAGCCACAAGCTTTTGCTGATTCATTCGCTTTCACGTCATGTGTGTGACTGATTGAGCCGAGCAAGAAATGAAATAAACCATTGGAACTCAGCGCGCTGAGCCCGAAAAGATCAACTAGTTTGGCCTCCTGTTGGTTTTTTCTGCTGCGGTTTAAAGCCTAAAGCAAGTCGCAAAATTCAATCAGCTCATGGGGGAGAAATCTCATTTGGTCTGATGCACATGAGGTATGATGTCTTCATTTTTTTTTTATTTCATTTGAGGTGAAAACTGTCTCTGATTGGAGGGTTGGAGTTTAGCACTGCCCCCAGGCATCATCCTCTAAACTCATCACAGTGACGCTTGAACTTTACTGGAATGAGCTGGAGAGACGGCCTTTCAGAACACTCCAACTGATCTTAGAGCAAAATAATTACAGCGTATCAGCGCGAGATCAACACAACAATCCACGAGGCACCATGTGGCGGGACACAGCTGGGGGTTGTGCATTTTCCCTGGGTTTGACCAACACAATCTCCATTTTAGACAGCTCAGACAGCTGAGTGAGGTGTGCAACCCACACAGGAGGTCAATTTCAGATGCTAGCAGGGAAAGATTGCCCCTCTATACTCTGACGTCTTTCTGCATGTTAATCTGTTAAAAAAAAGTCCTGAAAAACGGGAGTCGTAGGAACTGATTCTGAAGTGGAGACCAGATTGATTTTATTTCAAACAGAAACGTAAAGAAATCCAATAAACAGAACCAGGGTTTTTCGATCACAGCGAGTCTTTGAAGTGCACATAAACGTGTCAGATCCAATGTTCCAGTTTCCCGATGGCTCCCAGTTATTGGAAGTTTATATTCATGGGGGTCCCATTTGGCAGACAAGCGGGGGTACAAGGGGACTATTTGACCCGGGTGGAGGACACTGGGGCCCTGGGGTAGAGGAGGGAGGGCAGTGGGAGTAGACACTGGGAAAGACACAACAGACTGGTGGAGGGAAGATGGCAACACTCCAGACACAACGAAACACAAAACTGACCAGCTGATCTTCAGAAATAGAGAAATATCGGTTCTAAAAAGCCCTCCATCTGTGTTTGATTTCGGAGACAGACGGATCCTGGCAGTGTGACTATATGGTAATAAGTGATGCGAGATCGTGAACGTCAGGTTCTTTAAAGCGGCGCTCTTGACACAGGCGGTGCCTCCCTGAATGAAAAATGTCAGAGGGTGACAGATTATTTTTCAGCTGCCGTCTTACAACGCAGGAAGTCATACGTGAGCAGAGAGCGGGGCCCATATGGGGAAGTATGGGGCTGAGGATGATAGGATGGAGTCAGTGAACCAAAGAGGCCCGTGGTGACCTGAACGCACCGCTGGCCTGCCTGAGCTGATGGTGCGGTGACGGGAGCATCGCTACCTGTCACATTATCATTCACGCTGGTGGACTCAGGCGTCACTCAAAACTCCGCATCCCTGACGGATGAAAAACTCCCCATTTGTAAACGGGGCTCTCAGAGAATCTTCAGGATGGGTGCAAGTTAGGTTTGGATTTGAGCCGTGATGCTTCAGCGCGTCGTATGGTTTTTACGGGAGGCAGGTCCAAGGTGGCGATATTTTATTTAGGGATTCGTCTCCTTCCCTTCATTGGTTCTATGATGCAGCGCTGGTTAGAGCAGCGGAGGAGCTGCATGCCGACACATCCAGATTAAACCACAATGCGCAACCCCCCCTTTTCATTGTATGCAATATTGATTTTCAGCCCAGAGTTGCATTGGTTTTATATTTGAAAGGAGCGAGTCGTTGAAGGCAACGTGATAAATAAAAGCGATGAGTGACGGTCCTTTGCACACTGACGGTGTAATTTTATGCATTTTATTTCAAGTGTCTCAAAGCAAAATTGGTTATTTTAATAATGCCGGGGGGGGGGGCTCAGACAGAGAAAAGCAGCTTGAAACTGGAACTGTGAAATATGAGAACTGAGCAGAAATATAAGCCATCCCTAATTATGACCTAAATGACATTAGCTCCAATGTTATGTGTTTAAAACAAAAACAAGCAATGTGAAGGGGGGAAAACAAATCATTAGATGCACCGTTAGACATTATTTTATTTTTTCAACCAATTTATTTCCCTTTTTCTTTAACAGTAAATCGGCATCAATAAAATCAGTTTCATTATGTGTCTATTCCCACGGAAGCCCTAAATGATTGCACACTTAAGTAATCACCGCTTCAATTAATGGACATGGAATCTAATTTTTTTACTCTACTTCTAAGCAAAGATTTATTATTATGTTCATTTGGTTCTTCTTGTTGGTTTTGGGGAATTCCTTTAGTAACCCGGCTCTTCCTCTTGGTTGGTTTCCCACTCATCAATCATCCTTACATCAGTCAATATGAGCATCAATAATTAATGGGCTGTCTGATCAGTGAAAGTGAGACGGGTGTGATGAATCTGTTCGCCTCAACTTGTACATCCACTTCATATTGAAGGTGCTTGTGTGCCTTTCACCCATGTCTTCAGTCCCAAAGTATCAGCGAGGCTTCCAACAATCCCACGGTGAGTGGCAGCAAGGTTCTAACAAAAGGCTGCAGTGTAAGGCTCTTTCATTAACACCTACAAAGGTGTCAATCACAGTTTTCTAAGGCTGCGCCGCGGAGAGAAACGAAGAGACGGCGGAGGCGATAACCAAGCCCACTGCCGAGTGTGGGAGAATAGTTGCCTCTGGTGAAATCCTCACTGTACAGCAATATTCAACAGCTTGTAACCCAATAGCGTGAAACAGTAAATAGCATCAAGTGCTCATTTTAATGAATGGCACCTTACGCTCTTCCAGGAAATTCTTCAGCTTTGCAGTCTGCAGACTCCCATGCGTGTGGAGGATTCTGCCTGTGCTGTTAGGAACACAGACTGAAACCCAACTGCAGCAGCGGCTTACGTTAATCACTTTTGAGGTGCGCTGCAGGCTCCACAGTCCTCACAGGGTCCACGACGTTTCGCTAACCTCAGCATCCCAAAGTCTGCGTGTGCGTCGCTTTGTTGGTGTGGACAATTATGCTACGTTTAGAGCACGAATAAGCATTTAATTTTAATTGGACCATCCCTGTCAGAGGATGCAAACAAAGGAGGGAAATCAATCTATTGAGCAGAGTACATCCGACCCTGTACCATCTCTCTGTGGAACTGCTCTTAACATGCATGGCTGGACTGACTGATTAACCTGGGCCTGTTAGTCGGAGAAATTCAATTTCAAATGACTTCAGTCGGACAACTGTGGCACGATTACATCTGCTGGATTCACAAAAACGAATTTTGTTTCCCCATCATGTAAACACAAGGACCGGACAGCTCATTAGCAGCTTAAGAGATGTCCGGTCCATTTTGCCGGCATCAATAGAAGACAATCGGAATTACAGTTAAACTTGGATCAGTGGTGGTGAAACAGATGCTCTGAATGTGAATGTGTTTTTGTAATTCAATAATACAGTAATAAATTATTATTATTAATACAGTATTGATTCTGGGGTTTCGGATGAACCATTCTTAAAAAATTCCACTGATAGTTTTCAGAAGTGCTTCGTGTTAACAGAATCGATTTGATGGTGCTGAGCAGCATGAAGGTGATACCTGAGATTTCTGAGTCACTCTGCAGTCCATCCTTTACCGGCGGCCTCCTTTCTACCCGCCGGACTTCGGGGACATAAAAATCTCCCTGGCGAGCCAGTGGTGCCATGAAATGGATCTGACCGTCCCTGTAGATCTCGAGGAACGGGTGTGCGCACAGCCTCTTCTCCTGAAAGAGAGGAATTATCTGAGTGGGGGGAAGGTGGAAACAGATCAACGAGGTCAACATATAGGTTTTCAAACGCCCTAGTGCACCGCCCTTAATAAACAGCTGATGTCTTCAGCATCTGTAATGGATTCTGCAGCACCTCAATGCAAGCATGGACTCGCCAGTGATCCCACCCTTCTGAGTGAAAATAACATGTGAAACCCTCCCCACCCCCTAAACTAATACAAACCTCTTTCACCCGCCTTCACACCTCACAGACAGCACCCCCGCAATCTTCGTGAAGGCGCAGCGTCCGCACTTCCTCCGGAAGCTTCGCGCGATGGGGACCACGCTGCCTCTTCAGGCTCATTAACCTTTCATCTCCTATACTTTGTCATTCTGCTCATGCACAGCCGCCGCCTGTTACTATCACACTTCTGGCATATGCTAAATGTCAAGCAATGTCAGCAAACACTCTGGAGCAACACTCCAGGATCTCCAATCAGCTGCAGAGATCACTTGCATCAACTGGCTAAAACAGGTCTAAGCGTCACTTGACCGCAGTCGGATGTGAAGTAGAGGCACCTTAATCTTTTTCACGCGATCCGATGTGGAGATAAGCTCACGTTCTAATGTGGTAAAGATCTCTGTACTCACAGCCTGAGCTCTTTCTCCTTCCACAAACCTGGGCCGTACTTGAGCTTTATCACAGATAAGGAGCATAAATAATTTGTTATGTATGTCAAATTCATGATATCCCTGCAAGGTTGGAAACTATTAGGATTGTTATCATTTCCTGACAGATCCGGGTAGTCCCGAGTCCCCCTGGTTTCTCATGCTGACGTTCTAGTTTCGAGGAGAGTGGTGACAGGCGGACTGTTTAACGGTACAACGAGAACATCACACGCAGGATCTGATAATCGGGCGTCTGGGCTGAGCAGATAGACATAAGATAGGATCCTTCCAGCAGACAGGCGGCGTCTCTTCAGACTCGGGCTTGTCATCTCTCTCGCCATCTGTTTTCGGAGCCTAATTATGACAGCGGTGACGTTTCCTCTCGCGCCATCAGCGGGAAGAACATTATAAATCTCGGCATTTTCGCCGCATTAATTATTGGCACACTCCCCCTTCGGAATCATTTGTTTTTCTTTACCGGCTCATCTGGATCTGCGTGTTGCAGGCTGTCGGTGTGAGGCCATTCCTGCTCATATGGTCTTGTCATTTAGATGGAAATAGTCCAGCCTGGCGAATCAGGAAAACCTTCTTGGGTATTATATAAAATGGCAATTTGATTGACTGGTTTGAATTCTGGGCTGACGGAACGCAGCTTTTTTTTAAAACAAAACAAAACTTTTGCTCAAACAAAAAAGTTTTCTGTTGCAGGGACTTGTGTTGTTTCATCTACTTCGCACAGCGCAGGTTCTCGGAAAAAAAATGCATCAAATCGGCACTGGAATATTCACATATGAGAACTACTTCTTGGAAAAAGGTGAAGAGGTGGGAACTCCTGACATTTGGCAAACACTGACGGTCATAGAGGTAATTAAAGATTCAAGAAATGCTAATTCATGCAGAGATGAATATTCAGTTTAAAGGGTTGGGCCGTCTGTGCGTATGCTTAACGACAGACACACTGTGACTGAGTTGGTCTCACTACAAACATTGTTTGGATGGATGCGACCATGATACAGTAGTTGATGGAGATATCTGACAGGAAGCTGAATCTGATTCCAATATCCTTCGTAAACTGGCCAAAAAATGGCAGTTAAAAGAATGAACGCTGGCAAAGATTCGTAAAATGTTGAAGCGACAATCTGCTGATTTAGATCCCCGAGTTGGTCTGATCCACCAATGGTTTCAGCTTCGTGGCTTCACTCGGGGGAGCTGGATGGAAGGACAGCAAAAACAGGATCTGCCACCACCAGTGTCCCAACTTTATCCCCAAAAACTGTCCAAGGAAGGATGAAAAGCTTAAAACCATTTCTAGAAGTGCACGATATTGATTGCTTACCAGCCAAAACCGTCCAAGTTATCAGCTCCAATCAAAAAGGACTCTCCTGCTTTGATGGGAGACCTTCAAATGCCATTTTAGGCCGTCAGGTCTGGGCACCTTCACCATTCACGCGCCCACACAGGGAGGCTGAGGCCATTACCTTCACCCACTGCAAGCAACACCAGTGAGCCTCGTAGGGAGGACAGGTCAGCTTCTGTGCGTCCTATAAACAGCAGACCTGGGACATAGGTCAGGCCACTAATTAGTCCAGCAGTGGAATCAGTGAGACAAAGTGTCTCTGGCAGCCTTCTATAATTGGGTAGGGGGGTTGTGAGTAGTGCACCTATTGATTTTTGCTTGATCATTTCTATACTTTGCTATCACGGTCTTTGCCCAGGAGGCTACTCCCAGAACAGTTCAGTGTAAACATTTTATAGTAAGGTCATAATTTCTGCCTTCAGGGGAGGGGAACAGCAACATTTGAAGAGCAATAGAGTTTTATTTCATGTTATTATTATAGTGTGAAAGGCCTGGGAAATTAGGCTTTGCCCTTTTCATAACCAGTATGAATCAAAATGAAGTCCCAGTTTAGAACACAACCCTGGTAAAGTTGCCGAAAGAATCCGTCAGGAACATTAGACGTTTCCATAAAAGGTTCACGTGCACTTTAATTCACCTTGCAAACTAAGAATTGGTGAGTCTAAATGAGGGAGAATATGTGCTCTGCTCAGAGTGTCCTCAAAACACCCCGAGTTCTTTGAGTTCCTGCTAAAGCTCCACTGGCGTTGTGAGAGGAAGTAAGAAGTTGTACATAACCAGATCCTTAATAACAGGCAAAATTAGCTGATCGATGTGCCAACACAAATAAGCTGCTAGTTGGGTGATTTGTGACAGGATCTATCCCTATAGTATATGTAAACTGATCAATACTAATTCTAGTTTGATGCCCGTAAATCATTGTGAAAACCACTGTTTACATCAGGGGGCTATATACCCTCTAGGACATGTGTGTCCGGAAATACATGAGGAGAAAATTCATCCGTTCGCACGTCGCTCTCCTTAGAGCCTTTTAAGAGACATGAACCTCAGGAAGGACCCCTGCTGAGACGGGCAGCCGTCTATTTTAGCAACAAGCACATGGCTGAGCGGAGCCGCGTCAAGCTGCGTGGGTTGAGGAAGTGTTTCTTTTCAGCCGCCAAACGATCGGTTTGAGATGGACACAAACAGCAACCTCTGCCTCTGCAGAGACCACTGTTCTCATCCCTGTGTGAACCAGGCAAAGGGTTCTTTTAGAACGACCATTAAAGCTCCAGCACATACCACTCATCAGGAGCTCATAAAAAGCAAGTTCAACTCATTCGAACACTTTAATTTGCCCGTTTGTTCTTTCCTGCAGTTATTCTCTCCAAATTGACCTATCAAGCTCCAGCCACTGATTAAACCATTAATAACTTTTTCCTAAAACTCGAAATAGCTTGTTTGATGGTTCGCTGATGACAAAACTCAATTCAACCTTAAAGTGACTTGGTTCTAATTGCCTTTCCTCATTTCTTATGAGGGGAATCTTCCTTTGTCCTGCTGCAAAGCTCTCTTTACTTTCATCTGGAGTTTCGAATCAGGACCGATTCCAGCAGACATGCCTGGAGAGCAGTCAGCACAGACAGAGCTCTTCACAAAAGTCCAAGCGCTGTAATATAAGATAAAATCTCACTTTCACTTCACAGTGGCCAGGATTGCTGTCACTATACCGGGATTTGGAGACACTGCCAGGAAGCACACATGACATCACTGAAGTGGTCAGGTGGGTTGAGACCACCCAAAAAACCAAAAGCCCGGAGTCGTAAAATATATGTAATAAACAATATATATGTCAGAATAGCCAGCAATGTTTCATGTTATGCACAATGAAAGAAAGAATAATTAATTGTGCAAATAGGACATTTTGCTATATGATCCCAGTTGATGTTTTATGCGTAACAGTCTGGAAAATCAGACAGCTGATATTGTTGGGAGGGAGTCAAACTGTGCCTTACCACTGCTGTCACTGCTGCAGGTATAATTTGCCTCCACAGCCTGCCAGCACATCGCTGGAGCTTTGCTCTTGAATGTTGCAGCAGGAACTGTAGTTTTATAACTTTTGTGACTTCTAATCTGTATAAGTGAGCTTCTTCTACATGTGTTGTACCAGAGCGAGGAGAGAAATACTGCTAAATATATACTGATATACACTTTCTATAGTAGTCTAGGGATATAAAGAAGTACATCACTGTAAATAGCATATAAAGATGCTTTTAGTAGCTGCCATTATTAACTTTAGAAATGTGTCTCTTTAATCACACTTCATTCTTCTGCGCGGCATTTTTCATTTTGACATTTTCTTCCAGTGGATCTCAGTAAATACATAAAATCCTTGATTTCCTTTGCTGGCTATTTTCATCAGAGATCAAAGAGTTGCAAAGGGTGCATGGAAATAACATCCATTAACGCTCGAGTCCTCTTCCCGCGATGCTGTTGTCAATGCGGCTGAGATATGAGCAACATGGACGGTTAATATTCAACTGATGGCTCATAACAACCGTCCTCTTTGGCAGCACGGCACCCGCAGATAACGCAAGCATAAGACCGTCCCTCCTATCTCGACCCAAAGGACCCTGCAGTTTTTTGGGCCATATAGAGAAAAAAAATTGGAACTGATAAATGGGATTAAACCAAATGGCGGGTGGCTCCATCGACTAAAATTGCCCTCTTACAACATTGAGATGATATGAAAGATTGTTCCTCTTCTGCCCGGGCACAAATCTAGCACCATCCAAAAGGCTTTAAAAGACACTAAAGACGCACTGTGCAAAATTGAGCTCTGCTTGTAAGTATTCAGAAGTCAAGCATACTGGAAATGGTGACCTTTGTTAGAAAATCCATCTCACATACATCTGCTAAAAGACTGCAGAGCCAATATTAATAAAAATACCCATGTCATTTCCTCGGACAGCACATCCCACCACTTTAGTCAGTGTATTACTGGCTTTAATCACACAGCGAAGGGGTATTGGACCACTCATCTTCTACATATTATTACTCTGCCTTCTTGCTTCACTTCAGCTGTACCTGCCGTTGGTGGAAGTTTCGCCAACACGAACTCCTTCATCACAGACGACACAGCGAGGCGTTGGGGGAACAAGTGTTAAAAACTGCCCACAGTTCTTAGAAGCACTAACGTCTAATGCCGCTGTGTCTGCTATTGCATATTGAATGTATTTCAGACCATTTTAAGTTCTTTAACAAAGTGGAGGATGCACTGAGTCATCACTGTTACTTTCATTATTGACTAAGCTGAATCAAACTTGTACTTTTTACCCGGTAGCAAAAACTAAAAATGTCAAATGAAAACCATTAAAAAGGAATCACATCCAGTCCTGCAAAAAACACAGGCTGAAAAGAACAGCACTATTTTCTTTCCCTGGACTTTCTTGTCCTCTTCTTCTCTAAATTTCACCCAATAAAGTCACTGTATTACGACTGTATCTATTCCGCTCTGCTGTGCTACAAGCTTATTTGGAATGTCACAGTAAATCCACCACAGTGATTCCTCAATATAACCGTCCTTTCAAATATTTTCTAAGAGTCCTATTGCTACACAAAAAGAGTAGATAAAGGGAGCCAGTCCCTGTTTTCAGCCCTTTGCAGAATTCACTTCATTTTAAAGCCCCAAATCAGGACAAAAAGAGGGCTGAAGACATAATGAGTGACAGTAGTCGCTGCCACTGCAAACAATCCAGGTGTCACTCAAGCGACAGCGTTCTTAACACGGACTCATTCAGCCCTGACAAATGAACACGGGCTGCCTGGAAGTCGGCCAGCTGAACGAAGCAGTTAAGTCCTAAGCCTATTTTTTATCTCTTTCCACTCTCTATAGGTGGGCGGCTGAGGTCCCAAACCTCTGCACCACCGTCAGGTGCCCCCACCCTATCGTCATTCTCATACTTGAATGCTTCAAAATTGGCTCTCAGATTGCTTTTCAGAGGATCCCTCCAGAGAGCACTGGAGAAAATTCCTTTAATTTGCATTTCAATCTTAACAACGGCTGTGACGGAGCTGTCGGACTTGTAACCAACATATTCACTCAGTGGTCACTTTATTAGGTACAGTGTGCTAATAAAAGGTTGGATCCAATTTAGCCTTCAGAACTGCCTAAATTCTTCGTGGCATACCTTCATCAAGGTGTTGGAAACATTCCTGAGGAATTTTGCTCCATAATACCACAATATCCATAATGCTGACATAATACCAATTTTTGGGGCTGCACATCTATGATGAGAATCTCCTGTTCCGCCACACCCCAAAAGGGCTCTATTGGATAGAGATCTGGTGACTGTGGAGGCCACTGGAGGACAGCGAACTCATTGTGATGTTCCACAGACCAGTTTGAGATGATTTGAGCTTTGTGACACGGTGCATTATCCCCCTGGAAGATGCTCCACTGTGGTCATAAAGGGATGGATGTGGTCAGCAGCAAAACTCTGCTGTTTGAACAATGCTCAGTTGGTACCGAGGGGCCCAAAGTGTGCCGAGAAAATATCCCCCACACCTTTACACCAGCAGCAGCCTGAACCGTAGATACAAGGCAGGATGGATCCATGCTTCCATGCTGTTTACGCCAAATTCTGACTCGACCATCTAAGCGTTGCAGCTGAAATCGAGACTTCCTCAGGTTTCCATGTGTTGGGTGATGCATTTCTGCATCTGCCATAATGTTGCCTGTCCATCATCTGGAACCAGTCTGCCCATTCTCCTCCGACCTCTCACATCAACAAGACCTTTACGTCCACACGACTGCTGCTCACTGGGTATTTTCAGAAGCTGCGGCTTCTGAAATACTCAGAGGAGCCTGTCTGGCACCAACAACCATACCGCCTTCAAAGTCACTTAAACCCCCTCTCCTCCCCGTCCTGATGCTCCGTTTGAAATTCAGCGATTTGTCTCGACCATGTCTCCAAGGCTGAATGCATTGATCTGCGGCCATGTGATAGGCTGATTGGCTACCTAATAAAGTGAGTTTCCCAGAGACAGAACTGTATGCTGTCTTTCTTGTACTTCTGGGGGCATCCTGTGGGGGTCCTTTGGGGATTGGGTTATCCAGGTTCGAATCTAACTACTCGGACAGTACAGGTGCACTTTTGTGCAATTTTTTGGAGGAAAGCTGCGATTTATTCAATAGCAGAGGCAGTTTGGAGGGTGACTACTGCCAGCCCTGCAAACTACCGGGCAAGTTAAAAGCCCTCCTAAAATGATCACTAAAACACCAAGCTCAATCTGCACATCCTGACTGATGAAAAATGGTAAAATGGCTGTGGGCATGTGCGATTTATTCCATATCTAAAAATATCTGCAGATCTTAAACTGTAAACAACCCCCAGCGGCTGATCTTGATCGGGAGCGACACTGCAGTAGAAGATAAAGTTTAAATCTGATCAATCATATGTAGATGCGACATTTAACACCAACAGTAGGTTCCCAATTGCAGAAGGATGAAAGTCGCATTTGAAGGTTTGACAAGGCTCCTGTGGGAAACAGCAGCTTGCTTGGTCACACACAGCACATCTGTCAAAGGATGCCGGCTGATTATGTGTAATAATATCATATAATGAAGAGACTGTACAGAAATGAGCGGAGATGGTTCATTATAGTCCATTCAGGACATTGTGAAATGAAATTAGACCTAATTGAAAATGCTCGCACTATTCACGTAAGTACTCACACCTCAGAGTTTTCAGTTGTGATTTTTAGACTGAGGGAGAAATGGAGAGAACATTCTGAGGCCGAAACTTAAAGCAGAACCTTCTTAAAATATGAGTGCGCCTACTGTTTTATTTAAATGGGCTAAAACAAAACCTGTTAAATCAAAGATGGGAAGAAAATAAAACACACATTAACTGTATTTACACCAAACACAGGTAGAAATAACAGAATATTCACCATCGCAACTCAAACAGAGCAAGGCTATCAAGCTAACGGGCTTGGAATTTATTCAATCTGAGCTCCTTCACTATATTTCACAACATAAAAACTAACTGAATAACAATTAAATCAAGCCAGTGGTAACTGCCAGCACTGCTTTGTCCAGCAAGTAATCCACACAACCTTTTCTGACCTTTTCTGTATGTACGTCACCATTAGCCGGCCCTGTGGACTGCCATCTGTGCACTGCTTTGCATCGCTCTCATGTAGACCCATACAAACTGTGAAGGGCAGTGCCTCCCACCCCAAAAACAGCTACATTTCCTACTGAGCTGAGGGGGGGGAATGTATGATTTCCCCATTACTGTAGCTGCTAAAACGGGACATTTATACGGAACAAAAGAAAAAGGCATTTTATATTCAAGCCCAAACCTCTGTGCTGGCAAGAAACTTCTGTGCCCTCGAGCCAACAAATGCTCCATCGTCTGCCTTAAGATCTCGCTGAATGTCAGCAGAGTTATCAGCTCCACCTCGTGCCCGATCCATTCTCAAGGCCTGGCGACTGTGCTTGAAATAAAACTCAAGGTCTTAAGGGGTGTGTGATGTATCCCCCGCCTTTTCCAAATAAAAAAACAAAAAAAACTGGAACCGATCGATGGTGTGAGTGGGCAAATATCATGGCCAACCGTGGGGCATCGGCTCAAAGTGCTGGATGGAAATCATTCGGCCGTGACGGGCCATCCGAAATGCTGATGAGGAAGCTTGTAAAGGTCTCGCCACTTGGGATAGTTGAACTGTCAGCCATCAGCACCGAGCAAAGAAAGGGGAAACTTCTTTGAAACGAGAGGTTGCTCGTGTGCAAACTGAACTTGTATTCTTACGCATTATTATTGATCTTATTACAAAAGGTCAGTCTATTCTTATCCATCTTTTGTGACATCGCCTATATGTTAAGTTACGCTGCAACTTCCTGGATTTCTAAAGAGAACACA
The DNA here is from genome assembly GCF_003711565.1 of Takifugu flavidus. Lineage (NCBI taxonomy): Eukaryota > Metazoa > Chordata > Actinopteri > Tetraodontiformes > Tetraodontidae > Takifugu > Takifugu flavidus. The sequence continues at coordinate 9,140,295 of NC_079523.1, read as the reverse complement.
AATCTAATTTTGTGCTTCTGCTTATGAATTAGTTCTAATAGCGCTAAGCTTTTCCGGGCTTTCCTTCCGTACAGGTCAATAAGAACATAAATGTCACCACCTTTTTTCCCCCGTCAGTCATTTAAATCATTAATAGCTAGAGGGGAAATAATGGAAGAGGACAGACAGCCACCCACATGCTACCCGCAGAATCAGCACCGGCTACTGCAATTAGCATATTCTAACCTTGTAGCCGAGTTCAGAATCAATGTTAGCAAGTGGATAAAGTTTGTTTCGGGCTGACCTTTCAGACAGGTTAAGAGTGACTGCAGAGCCAGATTCAAACAGCACCGAAGCAGATGGCAGAGGCGGCCAGACAGGACACACTCGCACGTTCTTCCAGCCGACGCTGAGTGATTGAGACGACCTGTGGTGTCGCCACCTGTTTTGAACGCGCTGCGTAATTAAACCGCATCCACCAAACCACGTGCCCGACAGTATGACTCACTTTCCCAGCATCAACAGGGAAGCTCTCATGGAGACCGCGCGTCTTTTGACGCCATTGTCTTGACTTCACACCTACTTTTCCGCCATGAATCTCTTCCAGCTGTACACACCTATGAACTTCAGAGGAAGTTGAGAAAGTGTTGAGAGGGGGAAAAAAACACCTCATGCTTTTTTTTTTCACAGATTTAAATTTGCTTAGTTTGAAAACACACTGTGACTCACGTGTGTGTGTGACGTACACAGGGTTGGATATTGATCATTTACATAAGGTTTAATGCATGCAGGAAAGATATTTTAAGCTACAGAGGTCAAAACCCTTTGTGACCTTTGAGAGGTTACTGTTGTGGCTACATTTATGTGACTGAGTGATTAAGAAGAGTGGACAGAAGCAGCCACAGTGGCAGTAAAGGGTCAGTGGGTACCTTGATGTAATGCTGTAGCTTTGGGTAAACTCTTCCTACTCCCACAGGGACCGAGAACACCGTCCTGTGGGGGAGCGAGGTAGTGACCACGTGCGTGGCTTCAGGGAAAGAGAAGACGTTAAAGCCCGAATCCCCGCAGCGTTTGAGGAGCTCCTCGTCGGCCTTGTCTTCTCCCTCGCTCAAAATCCTGCCGACGGCATAACGACACCGCGGCCCCTGCGAACAGGGACGAGCAGATAAACAAATAATAGTGAGGAGGGGGCAGAAATGCAGAAGGATTATTGCCCATATTGAATAACTGTTATAGTATTCCATTATGAGCCCGCATAATGCCATTAGTGAGTTCAGATCCTTTGGGATGACAACAGGTAGATTAATGCTGTCAGGATTGCTGAGCTTCCTGTCAACAACGTGCAAACATTAAAGATGGGATAAAATAAAGGATCTCCCTTCTGAAGTCAGCCCTTATTCCGAATTTGAAGAAAAAATAAGATCATCAGTTTTCTTGAATTGGAAAGCGTTCTTTTCCCCCATTCCACTGCCCATTAAAAAAGAAAGAGAGAGGGAAAAGGAGACGCTCTTTTGAGGTGCAAGACTTGTTCCCCACTGTGCTGAGCTGTGCACAACTGAAGCCTTGTGTACTGAATAAGCGAGAACGCTCCAATTTGTTTCATAAAAACCACCAAGGCTGTCTTTCCAGCACAGTGTGTGAGCTCCTTTCCTTCCTTAGAATCTGGCGACTTAAAGAATGTGAATTTGAATTTAAAGGAAAAGAGCTCACGTAACTTTCGGGGAACTATTTTACGAGCATTCCAGGCAGATGTGATGTTTTGGAGTCTCAGTAAAAGGCCAATAGAGGCCAAATTTAATAAAGATTTACAAAAAAAGGGAAGATTTAACAAAATTGAATAATCCCTCTCCAGTGGTGACAAAATGATCAATTACTTCTATATTGGTGACCTTCAGCTAATGTCTCCTCCCTAATATCTCCTTGTTAGAGCGGTGAATATATTTGGAATGCTTCGCACATAAGGACATTTTTTTTGACACTGGATATTTTGGGGGCTCACAGTGGGACATCTGAGCCAAGCAGAATTATTAATCATCATGGCAGAGCTCTGCATGGAGACTCCAAAACAAGGAAGTGCTGCCAAATGCACGAGCTTCTGTCCACCGTCTTAGCGTCTCCTCTTTACACTCACCAACAGACACATGTGTCACCTTTGATGCCGATTTCAGACGCTCTCAACTCATCTGACGCAAAAACAAGGGTTTGGATTTCGACTGAAGGGACTGAGGCTGTGACATAACATCGGCGGTGATGCTTTGCGTTTTGGTTTTCTGCTATTTCATCACACAGGACAAATATTCAAACAATACGCACACATGCTGATCAGAGACCTCCCACAGCTGCCACGGACGTGACGTTTTTATTGGACAAGCTAAAATCCAACGAGCGAAAATGATACCGCCAACACCAATTGATGTTTTTTTTACGAGATTCTGGCATTATCGCCACCTTGTGTCCATCACGCAGAGGTGACACGAAGGCACTGACTCGGAAACCTTGATGAGGCTGGTGGAGGAGATGGGCTTAGTGGAGTAGATCCACAATGTGCTCACTGTGCGGAAAGGCAGACAGATCTGTTCCAGCGCCGTACCCATGGCAACCAATTGTAGACCAGCCTAATTGTGGCTTAACTGTCTGTTGTCGCCTTGCAGGAAGCAAACAACTAAAATTACAAAACCCATATTTGGCTAGTAGAAACCTTACATGATCTGTACTTTTGATAATTCTCGCCGCAAATGTCGGTAGAGGGAATCTCACTATTGAGACACCAGGCATGGTGCCTCCATCTGAGAGAGAATCCCAGCGCGGAATTGCATCCTTAGGTTCAGATGCTAATGAACCAAGATCATTACGCCAATTATTTTAACTGAGATCAGGACTTGGCTGTTACCGTGCAGAGGGTCGAGGACTCGATGCTAGCCTAATTGCTGGCTTGGGGATGAGGATGAGGAATAACAAAGGGGTTTTGAAGCCGAGCTGGGAAGAGGTCACCACTGAACTCTGCCTCACATTCCAGCCAACTGTTGTCTATCAGGCTGCCACAGATTTAAGTCAATGTGGACAATCTGCATACAACAAAGGCAGAATTCTGCTTCAAATGGTTGAAATAGCAATGATGTTCTAGTTTTCTGTACTGGCATATGCAATATTGCTTGAAGCAGATTAAATATCTGGATGGTTGAATATTTATGTAGCAGAGCCGAGACACATTGCACACATGCTTTAGTAAAATAACTAGTAACAGACTGAAGAGATCAACCCTCCGTTGTCACAGTAAATATTAATTTAATGGCCAATCCTAAGATATAGAAGACAGTGCTGGGTTAATAGTTGAATTAATGTTTGAATCACATGGAATCAGAAAGTATTTCTAGTGCTTTAACTGTTTGCAGGGGAGCACGCAACAATATTGTTATGAAATTATCGGAGGACTGTAGCAGAAACATGGTCATTTGTATTTGAAGGGCTTTGTTGACCCTTTATGATGACTTTGTATTTCTTTCAAATCAAAACATGAACACGGTGCCCAGATCGAGCATAAACAGTGGAAATCTAGTGTGCTTTTCTGTGTCAGGAAGAAACTCCTGCATACTTGTCATGTTTGATGTGCACTGCCTTGACATAAACCCTATCTTAGTGTGATCTGACCGTGTTTTCCTGTTTTCATCTGAAAACACAACAGTAAATGAAAAAGTCTCAAAACCTTGTTTCCAAAAATTGTTATCTCAACTCCTGAATTCAACAGAACTGAGTGTTTTGGCTTATTAGTGATTTTAATAGCTGTTTTTTTTCCTGCCAATTATCTTGAAGACTTGTCTACTGATTATCATTAGTCATGCAACACCCTCCGTTTCCATTCCTAGATTAACTCTTCTCTCGTGACCAAAAGCTTGCAGCCCACTACAGAGATAATATAAAATTCTTCTTTATGTACCTGTAAACCTTCTAATGAGTGAGGTTTAAAACTGTTAATCTGACCCTCCAGACCCTCCACAGACAGCACTTAATTGCAAGGTGCAACTTTCTGTTGCGGCCCCCTCTCTTTTCCATGGGTCTATTTAAAATAAACAGCTCACACAGACTCGCTTAAAAAATGGGAACTGGCACCACATGTATTTGAGGTCCCAGAATGTTTCCTGGATTAGGTATCAGCAGATCAGTCCCAGAAGATCTTATATCCTGCTGCTTATAGAAACGGAGATGCTGCCAAAGATGAGTTCACACGGTGGAACGCTGTGAAAAGCACGTCAGAGAGAGCCTACTCACTATTGTGATTTTGTTTATCATGGGAGCCTGTGCTCTTTGGATATTTACCGGTAAGCTTTCTCATTGAGTTGGAGCTTTCATCAACATGCAGAAAACGTACCTTTTGTCATATTTTATTGAAATTCTTAATCAGGAATTGATGATTGATATCCACATACTACACAGGCCCTGTTTTCCATCTCTTCTTATAGGAAACATTATACCAAAAGAAAAGATCATCTTATAAATTTTCATTTTCTGCTGTAGATTCTTAAAAGAATATGATTGTTTTGCTGTTAGAGGGTGAATTAAAAGACTGGTGTTGAATAATTGACCAGTGAATATGCACACTCCCCATTACCTAAATTCCACTGCAGCTGTCCACCCTCTCAACATCTTCATGACACATTATTACCACATCATCAGTTGAGGAAATCGCTCTGCTATAATGCACAGATGGTAGTGCAAACACTTGATCACAGCAATTGTAAAATAAACCTCCTAAAAGGCAATTATTTCATAAAAATGACAACTTGTCTTGCAATGCAACATACTGAAGAATTTGCAACACTATTACACTTTTAAGGTATATTTGGGAAAAGATTAGTTTGAACATGACTTATAAATTTAGAACTCTGTCAACAAACGTGTAATATAGGTTAACAGAATAACTTCACTGATATTTATTGCTTTGGTAACACATAATTCATGTTGGGCATCAATGCGCCAATACCGCCATCTATCGGTGTATGCAAAAACATCCTATTTATTCTCGTCCGCAATTATATTTGAATGAAATCATTAAATAATGTGGGCTCAAAAAAAATTAAATGGCAACTACTTTAAGAGAGCTGTGGGTTACCTTCTTAGGGTCATCATAAAATACAGCAACCTGTGGAAGCTTTGGTCCAATACTGTGAGACTCTTTAAAAAGTTGCCCAGTTGTTCTGTATGATCCTTCTTTGACTATATAGGCAAAAGTAAACTTCTTTATTGGTGGGCAGCCGGTTAGGACATTGATCCCTGAAACGAAGTTCGAATATAAAAGATGAGCAACTACTGTTATAGCAGTGAACACCGAGCTAATTACTACACACGGAATCAACCAGTCTGACATCTTCGATCACGAACGCGTAAAACTGGTATTCTTTTTGGTTAGTAAACAACCAAGGATGTTTTCGTCTAGGCTACACCATTTAAAATATAGATTTCCTAGTTTAGGACTAAGGTTTCTTTTTCAATAAATGTATACAGTAGATGCACACGATTTTTCTTGCCGGACTTCCTGGAATGTTCCATTTCTGCCGCTCGAAGGGGTGACATTTCTTTGAAATAAGATCCTACATGAGCCCTATTAGCATATTTTATGCTGGTGTAAATATTTCAGAGCACTAATTATATATTTGTCAGCAGTATGTTCTTGTATAGCTATGTTGTATTTAATGTTCGCCATTTATTTTTTAATTGAGTCAAGTCAGGAAAAACACAATAAATAAATTTCCTGATCTCTCACCAGTCAGCCAGTGTGTAACAAAGAATAAAAACCAGGCCAGTTCGCTTATATAATGTTTGTGTCTAAGAATTAATATAATGCAACTGGTAAACAATAAGTCATTTACCACATGGTGGTATGTCCCACTTTGAGACTCCCTGAAGGCATGCAACATGCAGAAATAATTAGTTTATTTTATTGAAAGATAACTGAAATTGCAAAAGCAATACATAACCAAACACTACAATATCCATAGGGAGCTCTATGGAATCAAAACAATTCATGTCATTTCTAAGAAATAACAATTTGAAATCAACTATGAATCAACCAAAGGGCTCAATATTTTCCTTTTCCCACAAACAGAAGCAGCAGAACTTTTTCTTGTTGTACGTGCTTGCTGATGTTTTGAGTTACATACCCTCTTCAGATTATTTTTTGGATATTTCCAGGAAGTATCTTATTTATTGCTTTATACGTGATTTGTGCTATTTGAAAATGGATTTTAAAGTTTTAATTTTAAGGGTAGCAATTTTGTGTGATCTCTATTATGAATAACTTTAATGTCTCTTTTCTGCAATATGGTTGATTATATTTTGAGTAAAACATAAAATCTGTAATTTGGAGTGATTTGTGGTCAAGAAATTGTTTTGCTTTACTCAGAAATGAAAAGCTTCTTGTTTTATATGAGACTTTATCAACACTTATTAAACTTCTTTTTATATACTATTTCAATATCTATCCCATCTACTTGTATCAGTACTTGTGTATTCTTATTTGTAAAACAAACAGAGGGCAGGAGTTGCCTGTACAAATCGAGTTTTCCAGCCTTGTTTGGATACATTTAAGAGTGCATAACAATAACTGTTATGATTCAAATGCAAAATGTGCTTATTATAACACTAACTGCCCTGTTCAGGAAAATCACTTTGAACTTGAACTGGACAGGAGAGAGACACAACCTGCAGAGGCAAAGGTTTAAGCACCATTTGCTTGTGAATTATTGAATATTTCAGATTTTATCTTCCAGCAACATGGCAACAAGAGAGAGGGGAGCCAGCAGGGTAAGATTTTTGAAGCATTTTAAACACAATTAATTTATCACCATATGGTGCAGTGAGAAAGCTTTCATGTATTTTTACTTTAAATAAATATAATTATATATACATTTATATATGTGTGTGTGTGTGTGTGTGTGGTGTGTGTGTGTGTGTGTGTGTGTGTGTGTGTGTGTGTGTGTTTTCTTATAATACAGCCATATATTAAAAAGTGAATATGTGAACAATACTCCAGATTTAAAAATTGAAAACTAGAATTTTAAAAGTTCTTGTTAATTTCATGAAGATGTAATCAAAGTAGCAACATATGTATTCAGACTCTTTATGCTCAGGACTTAGTTAAGATGTTCTTGTAAAGGTTCAGGATTTGCAGGGATAAATGGCCTTCTGTCCTGGTTCTTCTAAATATTTTCCATCTAGGAAGGAATATTAATTATGTCAATGCAACATTATATTTGACAATTAGATTTGTATTATTATATTAAAGATTTGGCATAGGAAACACACATTTGCTTCTCTCTCATATTAAAAGACATCTTTTACTTTACAGATGTCTAGCAGAGCCATGGGGAATATAAAGAGGTGGCAGAGAAATTATGAACAGGGGACAAGAGACAAGGACCTGAAAGATCACTAGAGGAAGGATGCGATCCAGCTTCAGGGGGAGAGAGATACACTCAGAAGAAACTCATCTTCAGTGAAAATAAAAACAGCAGATTAGAGTTTGAACTGCAGAAAATGAGCCAAGGAAGTCCACCCATAAAAGCTCTCCAAGACCAGCTGGCTCTCTTAAAGATAAAATATGAAGAAGCTGTAACCTGTTGTCATCTCAAAAATCAGTACGATGGGGCAAGAGAGCATCTTCAAAAGAGAGAAGATTCTCTTCAGCAACGCCTCAACACAGAGGAGGACTGGCAGAAAACAAAAGCTTCTCTTAATCGCCAGAGTTCAGAAGACAAGTGGTGCAAAGAAGTGAGTCAGCTGAAAGAGCTCCTCAAACAGAATGACCAGGAGGTCCAAAGACTGACCAAGAAAAAGCAAATGAGGACCAAAGCTTTCTGCGACATTTTGTATCTCCTGACCGTCAAAGAACGCTGAACTCCAGAAGAGCAACCACAAATGTCAGAATCTGGAGGAGAAGCTGCAGATGACATTAAAAGAAAAAGAAACCTGAAAGAGCTCTTCAAAAAGCAGTTGGTGGAGAGTGAGATAAAAGACAAGAAAGCGCTCTATGACCTCAATGATCAGGGAGGCCAAGGCTCTGCAGGGGATGGACAGACAAAGTGAGCTGGAGGAGACTCCCCTGAAGAAGGAAGAGGGGTCAGAGGGCAGGAAGTACCATCAACTGTGACAAATGATCTTGTTCTGGATCAATTTTACTTTTAATCCTTTTAATTAAAACAAAATGAAGTCATGTATGCATCATTCCTTAACAATTAACAAATTTGAAAATGCTTATTTTTAAACATTGCTTTGAATCATTGATCAGGGTATGAGATGGACATTTTTTTATTACTACTGTTGCTATCTATTTTTATTACCAGTATTTTTTTTATTGTTGATTTAATTAAGCCATTTTGAGAAGTGATACCTATTGTAATATCAAACAATCAAGCATGAGCAGAAAGTGTATTTGCAATGCCAAAGATATTAAAGGTTTTGTTTTTGTCTATCCCTCGACATTATTCCTTTATCATAACAAGAACACCTAAATCTAAAGCAAATCATGATGATCCTGATGACGCAATTTCGTGGCTTCTCGTGACTTTTGGCACAGCCAATAGGAACCTTCCTTACTGAGGAGTTGGGAACGCTTTGAAGAAACAAGGGTCACTTCTGACCCCGCCCCCTGGAGGAAGTGAGGGTTGTCCCTATGATATTGGGCCGCTGGAGGAAACTTCTTTCCATAAGTCTATTTTTTACGTCATTTGTTAAGAATTGTTAGCCATGGCTGGTAGTGTGAAAAAGTTCTACGAGCTGACAGCCAAACTGCTGTCGGGTGAAGTTCTGAGCTTCTCTGCGCTGAGAGGGAAAGTGGTTCTCATTGAGAATGTGGCGTCACTCTGAGGAACAACAGCCAGGGATTACACCCAGATGAACGAGCTCCACGGCCGCTACGCCGCCAAGGGCCTCGTTATCCTGGGTGTCCCCTGCAATCAGTTTGGACATCAGGTGAGAAATGTGTTAAGCAGGACCTCAAACATTTCTTAATTGTAGTGTCTGTCAAGACAGTAAGAGTTTAAAGACAAAAACAAAAAACCCTGATCGCTATATCGAGTGTAATTTAAGCAACGTGACACAACATGACTTTGCAATTATCCATCCAACCGGGTTAGAGAGCGTGAATTTCAATAGAATCTACTTTAAAAAATATACCCTAATTGCGAGATTTTTTTCAAAACGGTGCACATATGATGTTATGAGACAATATTTTTGATGTCTTCATGAATATCTTGATACATACTACCCGTTTTTAGTATACCATCTCATGTGGAAGCGTCTGCCATGCTTCCTGCATGCTTAGGTTTATGGTTCAGCATTTTGCAAGGGGATGATGCAATATGTAATTTATACTCTTTTTACATAACAGGAGAACTGCAAGAATGATGAAATCCTTAATTCACTCAAGTATGTCCGTCCTGGAGGTGGTTTTGAACCAAAGTTCCAGCTTCTTGAGAAGGTGGACGTAAATGGAAAGAATGCCCACCCCTTGTTTGTCTATTTGAAGGAAAAACTCCCATTCCCCTCTGATAATTCCATGGCTCTCATGGCTGACCCAAAGTTTATCATGTGGAGTCCCGTCAACAGGAACGATGTCTCCTGGAACTTTGAGAAGTTCCTCATTGGTCCCGACGGCGAGCCCTACAAACGCTACAGCCGAAGTTTCCTCACCATCGACATTGAGGCAGACATTCAAGAGCTGCTAAAGAGGGTCAAGTAAGGTTGACCCTGGTTGACCGTCTTTATTATCAGTCACAACCAGATTAGTTAATCAGCGAACAGCTTGGTGGGGTATTTTATCATGTTTTTCAACTAACTTGCAGCACATGTATGTTTGTGATATTTCCAGTCCGTTACACTGGGGAGGTTCAGCCTGATTACTGAATGAAGACACTCCTTGAAACCTTTTGTAAGGGGAGATTCTGATAAATATGTAAAAGACTGACGTTACCTCTGTGTATAACTCATATCACAAATATGTTCCCTCACAAACTTAAATAAACACTCAGTGTTAAAGAGTGCATCACTGTCATTTGTTTGCATTGCATGAATACATGGTTCAATGGAAAAAAAAAAATAGAAGACCTGACCATTAAATAAAAGAGTTTGCCCATTTTTCTTATTTATTTTTTTGCACTTCCAGGCTGCAAACCATGTCACTCTTATGAGAAATTAAAAATTAAACGTTGATGTACACCAACTTTTCTTTTTAATGAACTGGGGAAAATCTAATTTCAGTTCCTCAAGTTTGATATTTGGATTTAATTAATGTTAATGTGTTTTTTTTAATGTTTTACTATTTACATCTAGAAACACATAATTGGGGTTTTGTGCGAAACTACCTTTACATTTTTAAGCTAATTTTACTGCAGATTTTTAGCTTGACGGGGAATTGATTGAACAAATGTTATATTATAAGTTACTCGAAATGTCCTATTTAAGAACGACGGGCAGTTTTCCACCGTCTTCCTGGTTGCAGTGAACGCAACAGCACCAGCAGCGAGCTGCCATTTCCAACATGGCTGGTCAGGAAGATCCAGTGCAAAGGGAAATTCACCAGGATTGGGCGAATCGAGAGTATATAGAAGTAATTACCAGCAGCATTAAAAAAATCGCCGACTTTCTAAATTCATTCGGTAAGAATTTAATAGGATCTTAAACAGACACGCAGGGTACAGTGGAAAATCTGGCTATTCCGTGCCGTAGCATGTTGGCTAGTTCCGCTAGCACTCTTGTTGCCTGATATGGATGCTTCGAGTTGCCACTCCCAGTTAGCGTTTAGCTTTATCATTAGCCGTCAGCTTGTCACTGTTTAGTATCAATGTGAGTGTAACGCTACTCTGCCATCAGATGTACTTAAAAGGCACGCTTTGTCAAAGATACATCTATATTCGAGGTTTTACACCCTTACTGCCTACAAGTCGTTCACAGTTAACGCAAACCTTTTCCACAGCTAGTGCGTTAGCATTAGCACAAGCCCACATAAATTAGATGCCGTTTCACAGATAAAAATTATAGCAACGTCATTATCTGACTGATGGAATGAACATTGTTGTGATAGACGATATTTCTGCAATGAATGTTAAGGTCTGAATGCTCTCTCTTGGTTACTTAGATATGTCGTGTCGATCCCGTTTGGCTACGCTCAATGAGAAGCTGACAGCTTTGGAGAGAAGAATTGAATATATAGAGGCCAGAGTAAGTGCTTTACATTGTGTTGCAAAGATCTTCTTTTCTATAATATTTGAATAACCAACGTGCAACAATGTATTTTCATTACAGGTGACAAAAGGAGAGACATTGACCTAGAATGAACGCCCTGTACATCCCTGTGTTACTAGCCCATCCTCATCTTCATTTGACCTAATTGTGATGGATTCCACCCTCCATTTCTGGACCGAGTGGACCATTTTTATATTATATATCTGGATTTTGTGTTTTGATTTCATGTATTTGTATAAATGTTATGGTTCAACCTTGGATGCCAATGACTTACAGGATCAATATCACAAATTAACTGAACCCATTATTGTTTATTAAGATATTGTTAAGTTATATATTAGATTTAGAATCACGCAACCTGTCGACCACAAGTGTTGTATCCAGCGTCATTACAGCAACATCTTTGTAATAACGTATTTGTCCTCTCTAACCCTCCTTGTACAGTGACCCTTCTGCTGATGTTTCATGATTCAACTACTGTAATAATAAACAAGTTATATGTTATCGTAACATTATGTCAAATTGAAATTCTTATTTATATCAGTTTGGAAATTAGTCAAGTATTGATAGGATGGATAAATATTACATTAGCAAAATCATCAAAGAACTGTTTCGGTAACAGTTGCAATAACCTATTATACATTGGAGTGCTAATTTCCCTACTGGGCTGAATAAAGTACATCTTAATTATCCTATGCAATTTTGCATTGAATTGCAAAATGATAAGTGTCATTAGCATGCATTTGCTAAAGTCATCAATTAAGGCAGTACAAGACAAGCTATACAATTTAAATATAGAAAGAGAAAGTAAGAACGAATGTTGGTTTTCGAAATGTGATATGTTCCTTTATTAGATTTTTTCCAAATAATTATCTTCACTCCTCGCCATTATTGCAAATGAGAGAATCCGTAATAAGTGCGCTATAATAGTCTATAGGATTTACCACATATTTGACGGTGTACAGTCACTATTCTTGGAATTAAAATATCAAAAGTTTTCAACAGTTTATTGACTAAAATGGCGGATTAATTTGCCTCCAGAAAACCCAGAGTTTCTTCTCCCAGGAGGTACAAATAGCATTAATGCAACGTCCGTTTGTTTAGCAGATAATCACATTTTGGGAATAAGGAGGAAATATATATAGTTGACTTGCATGTCAAGTCAATAGTTAGTTATCGCACATTATTTCCACTTCAAGTTATGATCGACAACAATAGACGAATTCTTTCCTGGCAGACAAATTTGAGGGTTGGAAAATATCATTTACCCACAATGCACTGGGCGTTCCGCATTGCATCCTGGGACAGAGAAGCTGCTGCTGTGTAGCTGTGGAAGTCCTTGGACGTGATATGAATTTTGTCGAATATATTTTGTTAAACATCGTTTGTAAAAGCTACTAAGCAAAACAACTGTCCAGTGCAGCTACAAAGGTAGGTTGTACGTTCAGAAATTGGATCAAAGCAATCTTGAAAGATCATATCTAAGAAATTTGGGCTTTTTTTTTTTCTAGCACGGCTTACCTACGTAAAAGCGACTCCATATTATGGACCGCTTAATTATTTTTGATATCTAAAACGTAGATTCTTGTTTTATTTATTTGTATCTCAATCGTTGAACCTCACGTAGTTGTTAGGTTTAAACATTATTCTTTGCTTTGGTCAGGCATTTGAGTGCTGCGAAGGAAGAAATGGGAGCCGATAAACGGTGAGTAACGTTGACTGAAGCTCGCCACCGTCGTCGGTGAGGTCAATTGTAGCGCCCCTGTTGTAAATATATATTTTTGTGATAAATATCTTTTGAAAGTTGATTTTATATGTATTGTTTTTCAATATCATTGTTATTCCGAGCCTTTAGTAATGCAAGTTGCGTTCATTTCAATTTTAAAAAAAATCAAAGTTGATTCAATTCCTATTCAAGAAATGTATGTGGTTGCTTTAAATTGACGCTTGAACCACATAAAGAATCAAAAAGGATCTCAATTATCTTACATTGTTTATTAATACTTGTTCGGTCTACATAGTCATGTGGAGTTTTAAATGTTACGAAACCATCCGTTTATACTGGGAAAAACTTTTGTTATATAAGGTCTTATTGGACAAGTTGTGATAAGTGATTGTGTTCCTAGGGAACATAAGGGATCTGCACATTGTAGTATTCATTTGGGTTTAAGGGAAGATGTGTGTCAGGGGTAGATAATAACACTGGCCAATTTATGGCAAATGAGGTGTTACAACTCTAAAATCTTTTTGGTGCTCAATAATATGTGTTGCATGTCATTTTTAATAGGATTAGTCGTACAGAACGTAGCGGGAGGTATGGCTCTGACCAGCCCCGTGATGATCCTGAATGGCGTGACAGACGAGACCGGGAACAAGACCGTGATAACAACATGCGCCGATGCAACGATGAGCGCCGTGGTGACCGTTCTGAAGAGCGTAGGGGCTCAAGAGACAGTCCTGAGGTAGTTACTTCAGTTTCCATTGTTGTTGGTAGTTTTAGACATATACATATATTGCCCTGATTAATTACTGAATATTTTTAAGCAGAGAGAAAGAAAACGACGGAACAGCGACCGATCTGAAGATGGATACCACTCTGATGGTGACTACTCAGAGCAGGATTACAGAAGGGAATCTGGAGAGGAGAAGAAGAGCAAGACCATCATGCTCTGGGGTCTGCCGCCTCATGCCATAGAAGATGATGTGAGCTTTTGAGTCTTTGTCTTTTGGGTTAAGTTCAATTTATAAATACATTTATTCATATTTGGCATGTAATTTATTTCCTCAGATCCGTTTTGCCATTGACCAGCTAGAGGGGCCACAGCCAGCAGATGTCAGGCTGATGAAAAAGAAAACAGGTGAGACCCCCCGAGTGTGAAGAACCCTTACCCTCCCTCTAGTCTTTGACCTAGGGCCAATCTGCTTCCATTCAGACCCATTTTCCATAGCAACTTAAAACAGATTCTCGAGTTTCTTCGAAGGTTTTATAATGTTGATTCAAGACTTATAATTTCAGTCGATTGTGGATTTTATGGAAGGTAAGTAAAATTCAACCATAAAACTCTATATTCTATAGGCAGACACACTTTGTTGTTAAGTGTGTTAAGGAGCGGCCTAATATACCAAACAGGGCCTGGGTCATGAAGCAGTTTGTGGAAGAGTTTGAATAATTTGCCCATGGACTCTTAACTAACACACCTCCCGTCTATATTTGAATGCTGTCTCTAGGTATAAGCCGTGGTTTCGCCTTCGTGGACTTTTATCACTTGCAAGATGCTACCCGATGGATGGAGACCAATCAGGTTGCTTCACAATCGCCAAGTCTAGTTTTAATCTTGGGGATCTGGAAAATTAACTGAAATGGCAACCAAAGATCTGTGGAAACTGTAGAGATTTTTCTTTGAAAATGTTTTGTGTCTTGAAAGAGGTTACCATGTTCATCGTAGTAACATCTAACTGCTTTAAGGACTTGCAGTGGTAGCTCAGATATAATTAGCAATAGGAGGTTTCTCCAGTTAAGGTAATGAGCACATCATCGTTACCTTGATGATAAAATATGGAAATATAAGTAACCTTAGGGTTGAATGAAAGCTTAGATGTGTTAGCTTGCCCTCTGCTGGATCTTTTTTTTTTTTCTCTCTCCAAACCACCCTCTCTTTTTGAGCCAAGTTTCTGTTGAGGCTGTTAGGGCACATTTGTACACGCTGTTCCAGCTTAGCCTGGACACTCGGGTCCCAAACACTTAAACAACCCTACATACACCATGCCTACATACACACCATGTTCCTGTCTTGTCTTTAACATGAAAGGCTATCTGTTGGGAGCCCCCCTTCCCCTTCACTTCCTGCCAACACAACTTACTCTGATGATGAGTTCAACATTTGCCAAGAATACTTGATTGATTTTAGAATTCCTTTTTCAGAAATGCCTGACGATCCAAGGCAAAATCGTGGATATGCACTACAGCAACTCCAGGAACAAGTATGAAGACTGGCTCTGCAACACCGTGAGTTAATGATCTCTCTTGGTATCATGATCACCATGTCTGACAAACGCAGTAGCACAATACTGCACACATACAGGACTATAACTTGGATTATCTGTAGATCTATGCGTATTAGTATATGGTACACCTACATTGGGAATAGTTGATCTGGTTAGGTTATATCAGGTAAGTATGCTGTGCTGCATCATAGGTTTATTGAGCCAGCACTGTTCAGGGCTTATAATAAGTATAATTTGAACGGTTACTTTCAGTGTGGCCTGTACAATTTCCGGAGGAGGCTGAAGTGCTTCAGGTGTGGAGCAGCCAAAGCTGGTAAGTAGTTAAATCAATAAATGGCCACTGACTGCAAACATCATCCAGGCAGTTGTGAGTCAACGGAGCTGGGGGCAACACGGTGCTATTTGTGTTGCTGCCAGAGATGCTAAGTCCACGATTAGGAAATTTGAGATCTTGGAACAGAACCAATATATGTTCAATTTGCAGACTGAAAAAAGATTTCCTTCTGCGAAGGCTGGCTCATATTGCAATAGTGTTTACACTCAACATTTCATGTACTTTCCACTGAATTGGTTGAAGCATTTCTGTAGGATGGGTTAATTCTCTTCTTATTTTTTCAGCAGAGGGTGAATCCAGTAATCATGCTGGAGCCTCTGAAACCCAACCCAGTGGAGAGTTCTGTGGAGACAGTAAGCCGGTTTTCTTTCTTTTTTTTTTCAAGTATAATGCAACTCTTTATTTGACCCAAAATGGGATCTTTCTACATTTCTTTACATATCTTGTGTGCAGCCATCATCCTAAGAAACATAGCTCCTCTGACCACTGTGGAG
The DNA here is from genome assembly GCF_003711565.1 of Takifugu flavidus. Classification (NCBI taxonomy): domain Eukaryota; kingdom Metazoa; phylum Chordata; class Actinopteri; order Tetraodontiformes; family Tetraodontidae; genus Takifugu; species Takifugu flavidus. Next base: position 9,124,248 of record NC_079523.1, on the reverse strand, counting down.
GCCATCATGTCAGCCTTGGCACCATATGCTAACCTTACATCTAACAACATTCGCCTTATCAAGGACAAGCAGACAGGCCAGAACAGAGGATTTGCCTTTGTTCAGCTTTCTTCTCCTCTGGTAAAGCATTATTTATATTATTATTTTTTTCTTCATAACTTTATTATTCTGTTTGGCAGTAGTTTGGCACAGCACACCAAAATGTTTGACTCTTAACAGGAGGCCTCCCAGTTACTGACAATTTTACAAGGATTGCAACCCCCTCTTAAGCTGGATGGAAAAACTATTGGGGTAGATTATGCAAAGAGTGCAAGAAAGTGAGTTTTTCTGCTGTATATTTTTCTTTTGTAATATTTCCAGGTTTGGGTGTAAATCATTGAGATACATCTTTGTTTTGAAGCTAAATAACATGTTTCTAGAACTCTACAATGATTTTCATATTTATGACATCACCCTTTGTCTTAAAGCTTTGGTACATCTTATATAGTTTTTAAAATGGAAGTTATTGATTTACAAATGTCAGTTGTGTAATAATTTGGGGGATTTATCCTTTATTTAGGGACCTTTTGCTTCCTGACGGGAATCGTGTCAGTGCCTTTTCCGTGGCCAGCACAGCCATTGCTGCTGCTCAGTGGTCCTCAACTCAAGTAGGTTTATTCTCTCTAAAAATGATCACTCACCATTGCAACCATCTGATAACCCATTGTTCAACATTCCAGTCTCAACAGAGCTCAGACGGAATGTCGGAGTACAACTACATGCCAGATGGCTATCCTTCCATGACACAGGTTAGTACACAAGCCAAGCACTTGGTGAAATGGTCATTATCTGCACTGGATTCTCAAGGGTGTGTGTAACATGGCTGTTCTGCAGTGACTAGTTGCTAAACTAGTATTGCAGCCCCATGGTGATTGTTTTGGCCTTATTTTTACTCCAATAGGAATTCCCGCCATTTTATCAGCAAGGAGCAGTTGCCAGCACATCTCAGGGAAATGGGATTCTGGGAGGTATTAAACATTCAAAAGGGTTTAGCATTACTTTCATATGGAACAAATGATTAAGCCTCTTTTATTTGAATTTTAGCTGCCCCGGGTGTGAAGATTGTTCCAACTGCAACCGGAGTTGTTATCTCACAAACTGCACAAGTTTACCAACCACATTTAATTGTTCAGCCTGCTGTGCCGGTAATAGTCATCCACAACCTAAGAATTTAATTTATCAAACATTAGCTGTGCCAGTCTCATAGTTGTGCATGGGTTACAGGCGTTGCCACTGGCGCAGCAATTGGAGCCAAAGACGCAAGCAAGACCAGTTCCTGGCCCTGAGGCTGCATCCGTGCCTGCCGCAGCTGTGACCGCTCCCCCAGGACAGGCTGCTCCTACCAATAATCGTATGTGCTTTGTGCGTTATTAAGCCTGCTCAGTGTAAACTGTACTAATACGTTTGTGCTCTTTAATATCATTGACAGTTCCTGATACAGCCAATTACCAATATGATGAGTCCTCTGGATATTATTATGATTCTCAAAGTGGTCTCTACTATGACCCCAGCAGCCACGTATGTACTGCACTCATTTCAATTTTTGTTTTGGTTTTCCCACCGGTCTCGACTGTGTTTTAATTGTGCACGTTTGTTTTTGCGTTATCAGTATTACTACAATCCTCAGACCCAGCAGTATATGTACTGGGACAGCGAGAAGCAAACATATGTCCCAGCTCCCGCAGAAAATAATGCTGGTTCGAATGATAATGCAACGGCAAGTGGCAAAGAGACCAAAGAACCCAAGGAGAAAAAAGAAAAGCCCAAAAGCAAGACAGCTCAGCAGGTATCATTAGATTCATTCTCCAAGCTGATAAAACATAGCTCATTGTCTTTATTGTAGCCTTTAATAATCATACAAAGTTATAGATGTTCACATTTGCATTTAATGTCCTTTAGATTGCCAAAGATATGGAGCGCTGGGCTAAAACACTTAACAAGCAGAAAGAGAACTTCAAAAGCAGCTTTCAGCCCATCAGCCAAGAAGAGAGGAGGGAGGCGGCGGCAGCAGATGCTGGCTTCACACTGTTTGAAAAGAAGGTGAGCCCGAACACGTCATCGGTTCATGTTCTTCCAATGCAAAGTATGTAAACAGAACATTAATATCTCAATTGTTTTATTCAGCAATCGGGAGGTTTAGACAGACTCATGCCAGAAATGCCAAAGTGCCCTGAGGAAGAACCAACAACCAGCTCGGCTACCTCTTCAAAGGTGTGTTCAACAAATTTTTCCCAGACCCTCTGTCTGTTTCCTAATATTTAAACTTGTTTATTACTGCTGTGCCTAGTGTGGGCTTGTAGCTGCCTATAGTGGAGACAGCGATCCCGAGGAGGGCGTGGCAGACTTTGATGGAGGCGATGGCCAGCAAAAGTATACAGACTGGAGTAAGATGGCCTGCCTGCTCTGTCGGAGGCAGTTCCCCAATAAAGAGGCTCTAATTAGACATCAACAGCTTTCTGACCTTCACAAGGTGATGCATCACTGCGTTGTCAGACCTGAAGACCTCACTTTTTAGATAAAAACACAGATGGTAAATCAAATGTTTTTTTTCTAGAAAAACCTGGAGGTTCTCAGACGATCCAAAATGAGTGAAGCAGAGCTGGAAGAGTTGGAAAGAAAAGAAACAGAAGTACAGACCAGCATTACCCCCCTGCTTTGATAGAAATGTTGCCTTTAGGTACATGAACAAAAACACTTTTTCTTTCTTCTTCTGATGAGAAGATGAAATACAGAGACCGGGCAGCTGAAAGGAGGGAAAAGTACGGCATTCCTGAACCACCTGCACCCAAGAAGAAGAAGTTCAGCCAACCAACCCCTGTGATGTGTGTAACCTGTTCTTTCACACTCTGATTTACTGTTTTTGTGTGTTTTAAACTGTATTAATGTTGCTCTTTACAGTAACTACGAACAGCCAACTAAAGATGGTCTCAACAGTGATAACATTGGGAACAAAATGCTGCAGGCCATGGGCTGGAAGGAGGGTAAAGGTCTAGGGCGCAACCAGCAGGGCATCACGGCACCAATTGAGGTATTGAGGCGACTTTTTCGAAGGTTTTTTCCATCTCCAGCCTCACAACAAACTGTTTTAAAGTTCTTGATTTTCCTCATCAGGCCCAGTTGAGGACAAAAGGAGCTGGACTGGGCACTAAAGGCACCAACTACACTCTCTCTGCGTCAGACACGTACAAGGACGCAGTCCGTAAAGCTATGTTTGCCCGTTTCACCGAGTTGGAATGAGGCTACCTTCCCGTTATCTACACTTGTTTTCTCCAGTGCATTTTCAGCAATATTAACAGCTAGATGGATGTCAGAGATGTTCTGTTTTAAGATGCAATGCCGTCTGAGCTGTTTAGGTGTGTCAAGTAAATATTATTTACTTGAATATTATTTATAACTTGTACATAGCAAATTTACATATTTACTTACTTTAATTCTCTAACCTTTGTTTGTTCTTCAGTTTTTGTCTCGGCATGTTGATTATGTACAGTTTATACAAGTCTTCTGTTTGTACAGGCAATAAATACCATGATAAATGATTGTCCTGTTCTTACAACTGCACTTATTCGTCCACACACACACAACATATTTACGTTGTTTCATCAAAAGGACATTTCTCATAGAGAACTTCAGTTGTTGCCCAAGAGCAGTGTAGCATCCATCCACTCATGACTTGCTGAAGTCATGAGTGGATGGAGTTTTCTGAAAATGAACTAAGGAATACATGATCACATTTTGGTGATGTTCTGGATTATGGAGGCAGTTTGATCTTCCAGAATCAAGGCCAAGGTTGACCACTAACCAACCTACTATGATGTGCAACCATGTATTACTACCCCTTATATATGTGCCCTATGTATTTATACTATGCTACATGCGTATGTTCTTGGTGGAGGTCAGCACTGAGTACCTTTTTCCTAGTTTAAAAATGTTTTTTTTTTCTTTCTTTTTTTTAAATGTTATAAGCTCTTTTTTACAGTCAAACTAACAAAAGAATAAGACCTTGGATGAACTTGTGATTAGACCACTCTTATCTCCATGTTTGTAAGTTTAGTATAGGGGCAATATTAATCTCCGTCACCATGTGTCAAAGGAAATGGCACTCCTCTTTATCTTCGTTCTTTGGGGGTGAGGAGCTCAGACCTGACATCATTGCAGATGATCTTTTCCAATTTTCCTGCACTCGTCTTCATCTTCTTAACCCTTCATCGCAGGGCCAATTCTGGGTTCAGTGCCTTGCTCAATGCAGTGGTCTGAACATGTTTTTGAACAACTGCACTTTACAGATAACATAATCAATGTCATTCAGCCTCTGGGTTTCTTTCAGGGTTTTTTTTTATTACCGGTATTGTTATTTTAGTTGGAAGTCGTTGGACTTGTGTTTATAGCACCTAAATGTATAGTGGCCAGGTGGTGCTAAACTATTTTAATTTCGCAATAAATGGCAATTAATTACTTTGCCATAACACATGTACAAGTCCTGAGACAAATGTACAGGTTAAACAGGTTTACAAGACGTGAAACATTTTACAATCGCGTTAAAGCCATCGTATGAATGTTCTGTGAAAACGGGAGTCTTGCAGCGAGTTGATATTTGTTACAAGACGGCATAAAATAAAGTCACCTGTTGATCCACGATCACCTGTAGAGGTCGCAATAACCAACAACACCCACGTCTGGCCAGTCATGGCATAAAAAACCAAAAATATAGATGAACTTCGCCTGTATCATTCATGGGCACTGATTTTCCCCGCACGTATTGGAGATATTTCTTGAAAATAGAAGATTTTTAATGACTTTATTTTAAAGAGTCGTCTGTTCATGTTGATGCTGACGGAAACGCAGAACCTAGTGTGAGAATAAAGCGCATTTATTTTAAAAGAAAATGATGGATGGGTGGATGAGGGATGGATGAATGGATGATCTATTTTTAGCTCAGCCTGTAAGTGTCCAATTATTGTTCCCCTGTGAGACATCCAGCTGCTATCTGCAAAACAGGTATGGGTTGCTGCTCAGACGCAACACAAAGGTGTTTGCATTTGGATGTTGCGGATGTCAAACGTTCACCTTCTAAACGGGAGGTTTTTACGCCACCTTTGCATTGCGCCACCTGTGAAATTACAATTTTGCGTTGTTTGTTGTTTGTTTTTCTAAACTCCAGTCCCACCAAGTGTGATCCACTTGTGAGGGGAGTTGGTGAGGAGGCGGACTCTGTTCGACCCCCACATTTGAGCCTCAGAAGGTCTTACAGTACCGATCTACTCCCAGAGCGCATTTGGAGCGGTTGCGTTGGTGTCCCGCTGCGCGTAAGCACACGCGAATGAAGATTTGACGGAGAAAAGAGCAGAATTACAAGATTTTTCGTTTGTCTGCCACTGCTGAGAGGATTTTTTTTTAAAAAATTTTTGGAAGCTTCGAGAGGAGAACCTTTGGTAAGACTGACCAGATCTTCTTCGCTTTAAAGAGACCAAAAACAGCCCCCTGATACATTCAGATAACTATTTTTCTAATTATTTGCTTTTGCTGAGAGTTTATTGTAAAGAATTTCCATTATCACTGACCGTCTTAGGCAGTGACCATATGCTTTGATGTGGAGATAGATGGCCTTCTTTGTATCTGTTAGTGATCAATAAAGAAAGAAAAATATTTAGGACCTCATGCGGTACGCGCCTACTCCAGATGTTAACCCCCCTCACCCACGTTTTACCCCCTTTACGACTGCTTTCCTGGTTACAGCAGCCCGATTACTTCTTTTAATTAGACATTCTTCCAAAGTCTCTGACTGACGTGCACAAATCTCACGACTTGTGGGCTCAAAAACGCGTCTTGCTGACCAAAAGCGCTTTTTATTTTGCGCACACGAAACTTTTCCCCGCACGGACCTTGGTGCGATTGTCCTGCGCAAACCACATGGTGAAGTAAAAGTCCCATTTCCTTTTCCTCCGTGCAGCGTTACCATATCCGACTTCAGCTGGTGCTGCAGTTTGTCCCAGTTGCTCACAACACGGTCGCTTTAATTCCAGTTATAACCTTTCGGGGTGTTCGAATTTGAGCTAAATATACCCGGGTGGAGGAAGAGCTTCTGTGTGGGACGTAAATTCTGCATTAAATCTCTTTACTGTGTGCGTGGGCTTGTCAGAAAAGGCTTTGGGGATTACTATATGCTCATTTTTGCACCACTCTGACTTCTTCTCATTCGACTTTCTGATTTCTTGTCCTATGAGCTTCGATTATGGGCCAGTGTTTGACAGGGACGTGTTCCTGAAGGTATTTTGACAACAGATGTAAGAATTAGCCATTCCAATGTTGGACATGCGGAAAGCAGTATGTGAAGGTGGTCAGGTAGGAGTCAGGGTGCCGTGTCAACAGGGAACGTGTCAACAGTAAGCAATGTTTTGCTTTTAGAACATCTATTTTAGAGTGGCTGGTTTGAGTCTGTTGGAAGGTGTTTGGTGTGTGGTGTCCAGACCAGCGGTTACATCAGGGGTCGGCAACCCAAAATGTTGGAAGAGCCATATTGGACCAAATAAACAAGAAACAAATCTGTCTGGAGCCGCAAAAAATTAAAGCCTTATATAGGGCTTATAATAAAGGCAGCACATGCTGTGGGTGTCTATATGAGCTGTTTGAGCCTATTGCCTAAATGATAAATAGGCTACAAATACATAATGAGCATTCATGATGAAATGTTGATTGTCCCTGCAACACATCCTGACGCACCACGTGACTGCTCTGCTGTAGATGGAGCTTTAGGTTTAACTTCCATTATAATGAGATGTTGAAAATAAATATTTATTATGCACATTTATACAACATTGGAAAACTTTAAGAATGTTTGTCACGTTTTTCCTCCTACAGAAATTATTTTAAAACAATTTCCATTTTCATATTTTGGAAAAAGCTCCAGGGAGCCACTAGAGCGGCGCTAAAGAACCGCATGCGGCTCCAGAGCCGCGGGTTGCCGACCCCTGGGTTACATTAAGCAGGGCGTGTAAAGGGCAACACTCCTACGAGTCAAACCTCGGACTGTTGGAGTAAATATGATGAGATATAAAGGTGGAAGAAATCTAGCAGGCTTTCAAGCCGCGTTTGTGTGTTTAATGTGTAGTGGATGGGTCACATTTTTGACCTTTGACCTCCTGTCTTAACACCAGATGCCCCACACGGGGCTTTCGTACCAGGTTCTTCACAGTAGCGGCTGAGCAGATAAGACAAACTGGGGTCGCCGACCTCTGTCGATCGATCGTTAGAAAAGAGCGGGGCAGGTGCACGTTGTGAAGGGGCCCCATGTTTCATCCAGGCAGGAAACAGCCACCTGAGTTCTTCCTTCAGGAGAGACCAGAAAGAGAATGAACCAGAAGATAAAATCCATCGCCATCTTTTTCCCTACGCCACTGCCAAGTTCAGTCGCTTTGTGGTCACCCTATGAGCTGAGCAGAAGGGTGACCCTGAGTTTTTTGTGGTTAGGCGTCCATTACATGGGAGCCAATCTGCCTGCTCTCTGAAAGGCGAAACTCTTTTCTCTGGCTGTCATTCCTGGAAGATTCTAATAATGTTGCCCTCATTACTGCCTGTGTTAATTGTTTTATAATAAACTTATAATAAACCACTGACAATAGCTTTTAATATTATTATTTATGTAACTGAAACCGTTGGCCCTAACGACTCCTATCTCCAGTAAATATTTGTGCTCCTGGGGTAGAAATACACGTTGTTAAGTTATACAACACTTTAAATATGTTGCACAAAGCACAAATTTCTTTGGAGACATCATTGCCCACAGGTAGCTTGTGTTTGATTAAGGCTCGCGTCACGCTGTGCTCACACACATGCACACGCACAGCAGCATGTGCGTCATTTCAAGATTAAATCGATATGTGACTGAACATTTAAGAATTCACCTGTCTTTATGCAGGTTTCTGAAGATGTCCAATTGCAGCGGAGTTAAGGTTATTTAAAGCTATTTGCTGATTGAATTGCATTTTCTTCCCCAATAAATAATAGCTAAAACATTCTTCCTAAAGGTTATTTCCAAAGAGTAAGGTCTGTGCTGAAGAATTACACGGTTTCGGATCAGTAGTTCAACTTTATTATTGTGGTGATTCGTAAATTTAGAGCTAATTAACAGTTTTGCAATGAAGGTGGTCTAAAAAGGTGTATCAGGTCGTGGTTAATACCACAGAACCAGTATGCACGTGTGTGTGTGTGTGTGCGCACGTGTACGCCTGTTTTGCCAGGCTCTGCTGGCTCAGCCTCATGTCTGTTCGTCACACTCATCCACATGTTCCTCTGCTTATCTGCACGCGCTCAGCCTCGCTACGTGTCAGGCCAACACGTCCAGGAGAGCGAGGGAAGCCGTGGCAGCAGGTTACTGGCCTGGGATCTTTTAATGGCGAAAATCAGTCAAAATCGATGGTATAAGTGCCAAAGCCAAGCAAACAAACAACTGGCATTTTCCAGTATTTCACCTGTTCAAACATCTCACACACACAGTTGCAGCTTTTCCCACTCTGTGACCTTTCGGGCCTGTTATGTAACGGAGCCTCCTGCAGCGGGGGGTAAGGTAACCCTGATGGCCGCGAGCAATTAATAACAGGCTGATACCAGAGAGGAGCCCTGCGTGCCCAGACTGAGCGGCTGACGTATCGGTGCCTCTGGGGACGCTCCGAATGTTCGTCTTCTGCTTTTTGCGTCAGCATTCGATCGACAGCTTTCTCCTCCGCTCTTCCTGAGATGAAAGCGCATGTGACTCACATGGCACCCGCTTCGCCGCTGTTGCAACAGCTGATGTTGACAGCGGCCGAGTTACTGGAAACGTTAACTTTGGGCAAATAAAGGCCATTAGAGCAGATAAGGTCATGAAAATGTCCCCGTGTCTGCACCAGATGTCTTCAATGTGACCAAAGGAAATCAAGTACATGCTTCAGGGCGATCCCCTAATCACCGTTCCACCATTATAATAAGGAGCGTCAGAGGGAAACAGACCGGTGACACTGGGCGTGACTATCTCATTATTAGTATGTCCAAATGAACTAGTATAGTGGCTCAATAGTTTTCTACACATAAAAATTGTGGGGCTGCTTGTGCTGCTCTGTACAGAAGATGGTTGGAAAAACACCACCAAAGTCAAATATTCCACAAGAAATAAAACCAACTGGAAAATTGACAACACAGCCTAGATGGGGATTTTTGCTGCTGGGGGTTGATTTGGGCAAATTGGATCCTAATGACAGCTCATTGTGTGTTTTGCTCTTAGCTTATTTACCAAATGTTTGGTGGAGTTTACCTGTGTGGAATTTAACTGATTTCCCCAAAATAATACTTGTGAACAGCCTTGATAATCCTGGGGGTGGGGGTGGGGGTGGGGGTTCCTGAAAGCAACACATGGATGGTCTGTGAAACACTCAGACGTGTTCATCGGGGGAAAAAAGCGCTTAATCAACTGTATCTTCAACGGGCGGCGCTTCGGTCAGAGGTTGGAGGTAAACACCTCTCCTCAGGTAAATGGGCCAGGGGAGTCATGGGAGTCCGGATGTTACCGGGGGCTGTTGTCCCAGCGCGTTCTCCTTGTAAATAAATGACTGCGAACAGGTTAATGTACCTTGAAGGTATTTAGAGTTTGTACTGCATAGGATTTAGAAGGGCACGTTGTGAAGGTAAACAGAGCAGGGTTTTTTCCTGGGTTTCCAGTTGAGGTGCGGACTGGGAGCTCCACAATGTCGCCGTTCCAACCTCGGAAGTAAAGAAATGTGTATATTTCTGGAAGCTCTGTAGCGTTTTGGAGGGATTGTGTCTGCATTGTGCTGTTAATGTGAGGCCCGGCTCTGTGCAGGAGCTTCGTGTTGGAACTGAGCGAATGAATAAACAAAAGTCCCCCAATATGTCCCTCAAACAGACTTTGACCGTTAAACATTATATGGACTTGTTTGCTTTTCCAACATAAAATCAGCCAGATTTAGTTTTTTTCCCCAGGGATTTGAGACAATCGGACTGATTTCTCCTTTTTTTGTCTAATTTAAACTTTTTGTCTCACGCAGATATTGAAAACCGCGAGTCCCTCGGAGCCAGAACCCAGAGCCATTCCCTCACAGCCTCAGAGATGGAACCAACTCAGACTGAGATGAGCCTCACTCCTAACGGGAGGACTCACGATCCCGGAGAGGAGGCGTTGGTGCCGGAGAAGAGCCTGCTGGAGGAGGATCAGTGAGTTTCACTCCACTCACAGCTGCAGGAGCCCCGTTAGTTTGGCCCCAGCTCGGCTCGTTTCAGAGAAATTGATTGAACTGAATATTCTTTCCCATCTGATCTGATCAATATAAGTGAACAGCTTCATTTTGCCTTGTTTTTCCGCTTGCGGGAACTGTTGGATTCTCCTCCAGAAACGGCGCTCAGACACCCAGGTACGTCCGTAAACTAGCCAGAACCGCCCCCCCCCCCCCCCGGTACCTGTAGGCATTCCCTGTTTTGGAATTCATTCTCAATTCAACCTGCAGATATGACGATCCTGAAGGACAGGAGGACGAGGAGTTTCTGCCGAATGCCGAAGGAAAGAAGCCCGTTCGCTTCACGGATGTAGGTGCAGGGGGATGGGGGGATGGGGGGGGCAGGTTTACGTTTGATCAGAGCCAGACCGTTTTCGTGTTCTCAGTTTGAAGGAAAGACCTCATTCGGCATGTCTGTCTTCAACCTGGGCAACGCCATCATGGGCAGCGGTATCCTTGGATTAGCTTATGCAATGTCCAACACCGGAATCATCTTCTTCTGGTAATCAGATATAACACGCCCACCTAAAATATAGGAAATATTCGTAGCTAATGGTGGCCTGACTGTCCTCCTCCGTCCTCTTCCAGGTTTCTGCTGACCTCAGTGGCGCTCTTGTCATGTTATTCCATTCATCTGCTGGTCAAATGTGCAGGTATTGTGGGTAAGTCCTCCGTCCTGTGCTTTACATCCTCAAGAGGTTCCCGTCTTGAGACGCAAAGTCGGGCATCGTTTCTGTGCTGCAGTGATGAAGCATCACATATACACAGGAAAATAGCTTGTTTTCATTCCATTTTCCACTCACGCACACATTCAGGACAATATCAATATTCGAATAAACCGACCTCGGTCATTCTAGCTTCAAAAAGGAGTGACATCATTGATTCGCCCAAACTAATAATCCAGTTTTTCAGGTCAATACTAAGCGACCTGTACATACTTGTTGCGAGGAATCAGAGCAGGAGAAGCTGTTGTTGCTCATGAAAAGTGTGATTGACTGGAAAATTGATCTGTGGATGTTCTGTCATGCTCGGTCAAGTGACCACGGATACATGACTGAGTCACATTTCATGCTACGCTGTAATGTGTCCGTCATTACGTCACAGAAAGCCATTGGTTTGTTGGATTATCAGAACTGCCACAATAATTATCATTACTGCAGAAGAAGAAGAAATCAGTAGAAACAATAGAGAGGATCATTCCTGTTTGTCTTCTCTCTGCAGGGATTCGTGCTTATGAACAGCTGGGCTTCCAAGCCTTTGGGACACCTGGAAAAATGGCTACCGGCATAGCAATCATCCTGCAGAATATTGGATGTGAGGTCCCAGCATGACTCAGTCAATAAGATCTCTGCTATCATTTCTTCTGTTTGCAAACTGCAAGAAACAGTCATTTAGCCCGATTAAATAGATGGTGGGCTTTTTGTTCTGTTGAGAGAACAACTTAGGGGATAAGTTGGCAAACAGCTGCTTTCCGCTCTGTTTTCACAAAAGCACGCGAGGGGTTTCCCCTCCACAGTTTGAAACAGTCGGTGGAGCGTGATGGCGCCGCGCTCTGACCAGCTCTCTGTCCTGTCTGTTGCAGCCATGTCCAGCTACCTCTACATTGTAAAATCTGAGCTACCACTGGTCATCCAAGCGTTCCTGAAAGCCGAGGCCGACTCTGAGTGAGTATTAGCACCAGGAAATGTGCAGTCCTCACCCTGTTCTCCAGATTCCCGTCAGGGCCTCACATCCAGGGAAGATTAAATAGGTGAAATAGGTCAAAGTAACAGCAGATCCTCTAGTTTTTGATGGCCCTGCAGCGATTGTTAGGCCTAACTAGTCACGGACGCCACCATTGATGCATCTTTGCGCAGCTTACTCGAGTCACAACAGCATAGCCTGCAGCTGAAATGCAACAAGAAATTTTCAACACTCTATAGTTCCTGGAACTTAGACAGTGTTCCAGATCAGGCGCGTCACCCGAGGCAGAGAAAAAAATACTCCAAGATTGAATGGAGAAGGTGAGTGCTTCCAAATGTTCCTTGGTTCCTGATTAGAGTTCCTGCAGTGGAAACGTGGCATCAGTTGTGCAACCCTTCATGAAGGCCTGCAGTGTTCCCCCTCATGAGTGTATTTGTCTGTATATCGTGTATTTTTGGCTAAGCTGCTGCTGAAATTGATGCATGAAGTGGTATCGGTCATGCTCCCCCTCACAGACACGTTCACCCCTGACAGCAACAGCGTGACACACACTCACACACACACGTCCCTGCACTGCTATCTTTGCAGGGACTTTTATAGACATATAGAGAACTGGAGAATGCAATGTGCCAAAATGGCCCCACTTCCAAAAATGTTCTCACTTTACTTGCAAAATGAGTATTTTGGTACTCACTATGTAGCAAGTACAAGAACACACACACACATACACATACAGTAGTGAACTAATCTCACCGATCCCCCAGTATGATACAGCCTGTGAGGCCGTGTCGGACAGCTGATCCTTCTGATTGTCTATTATTCAGGCAGACTAACAGGCTGAAGATCTATCAGCTTTACGCTCACAGAGGGGACTCTTTTCTGGGTTTAGTCGACAGACTCACTTATATTAATGCTGCTTAGGGAGATTTTTTTTATTTCTCGGGTGCAAGACATCGTAAAAAGAGATTTGTAGCATTTTTTTGGTCACGTTGAACTCTAGAGTACACTCACGTGTTGTGCAGTTCTGATCTGAGGGGCGTTGTGTTTCAAAGTTAAAGTTAGCATGCTTACCAGCCCTCACTATTTTCAGCAGCAAGGTTCGGTTATGTCATTTTATACTCGATCGCTTTTAGCTCTGTCTCTCAGTCATCTAAGTCGGGCTGCAGTTATATTTTTGGGTGGTGGAGAGCAACATAAGCAGCCTTTTAAAAAAAACTATCTCGAGAGTAGCTATTTTCAGCACAGGTACCACTGCTCTGCTGCCGCTTAAACAACCTTAACGACACAAGTTTAGCATCAGCAGTCTTGATTTCTTGTTTCGGTTTCGGTCTGTCTAAACTCACCAAAGCCTTTTTTTGGTTTAAATTTTAACAGTGTGTGGTACTTGAATGGAAACTACCTGGTCATCCTGGTCTCTGCCACTATCATCCTTCCCCTGGCTTTAATGAAACAGCTTGGTGAGTGGATCCAAGACGGCTCAAGTCACATCCAGTTCTTCATGGTGCAACTGTGCTTACGAGCCAATCTACAGACACATGTTTTTGCACGTGTACTTCAGTTGACTTTGAGCTAAATTAAGAAGGGTTGACCTTAAAGCCAGAGTGGTCAGTGTGTGTCTTTGTCCCAGCGTTGGGACACAGCAGCGGACCAAGCTGCCATTTTATCTCTATCATTCATTTCATACATAGAGCAGTGGCTAAATAAAGCCTCTAATAGCAGCGCTGAAGGTCAAACGATCACTTCAGGTGTTCAGGTGTATCATTGACCGTGTGCTGCCCTTCATTTTCAGGTTACCTTGGCTACACCAGTGGATTTTCTCTCAGCTGCATGGTGTTTTTCCTCTGTGCTGTAAGTTGTTCCAGCTCATCCATTAGCATTCCAATAACTCCTGGGAAGTCCTGCTGCATCTTCTCGTATTTCACAACCTTGACTCTATGATCAGATGTGTATGACAACATAAAATAATCAAATATAGGCATTTAAATGCATCTGAGGAGCATCAGCTAAGTCTAAGGCTTTGCACCTCAGGAATGAGAGGAAAGAACAGGGACTATCAGCTGTATGAGGTTTATTTCTTTAAAACAAAGTCTTATCAGCCAATGTGTTACCAACCAGTATCTTACAAAAATACTAATGCTAATTGCTAATTGATTCCCATTCTCAGCATTTTTTACAATTAGCCTAAAATGGCTCTATTGCTTCTGTCGTCCCCTCTGGTTGCCTCAGGTCATCTATAAGAAGTTTCAGATCGACTGCCCACTGAAGGAGTACTCTGCCAACAGCACCGCCTCCCACCTCAGCTTCAATCTTTCCAGCCACGACCACGATGATTCCCACTGCTCGGCCTACATGTTCACCATGAACTCCCAGGTAGACGACAGAGGTGAAGATCCAGTCCGCCTCCTGGACTGGATCCCAGACTGGTTTCACACCTGAATGCCAGACGCGGTGTAACCTCCAGCTAGGTGCTGCTCTGCCCATCACGTGTGTTTTTGTGTTCCTCACAGACAGCGTACACTATTCCCATCCTCGCTTTCGCCTTCGTGTGCCACCCAGAGGTCCTCCCCATCTACACCGAACTCCAGAAGTGAGTCGGCCCTCGTTGGCCTGCGATATTTGTCAGGGCATGCAGAATGTGGCAGTCACGCGACTTTTTCATTACAGCCCATCGAAGGCGAGGATGCAGAAAGTGTCCAACATCTCCATCTTTGTCATGTACATTATGTACTTTCTTGCAGCTCTCTTTGGCTACCTGACTTTTAAAGGTGAGAGCATGTTTTTTATCCCTTTATAGCTCAAAAAAGCCAGATAACATCAGGTGTTTGCAATTCAACCAAAACTCTGACTTGAAGTAGTTTAGGGTACTTTCACAAGCAGAGTTTCGATCATTTGCATCAGTTTCAATGAATCACACTTTGGCTTGTTCAATTTTTCATTGATTACGCTCCTTTAGCGCCCCTTGTGGTACCATGGTATAACAGCAACGTTGTGTTCTTTCTTTCTTTCCTTCTTTGATTTAGTTAATCAAAGCATTTTTGGACCAATAATGATGTTTTATTGGACTCTGAAGCTGAAACCCCCAAAAATGTCTCTTCTGGCTGTATCCTGGAAGATAGCTCTGTAATTTTAAAGAATATTGCATCCCAAAAGAATCTCTCAACTTTTTTTCCAGACAAAGTGGAGGCTGAGCTGCTGCACACTTACAGCCGGATCGACCCGTATGATACGTTGATCCTGTGCGTGCGCGTGGCCGTCCTCACAGCTGTGACGCTAACCGTCCCCATCGTGCTCTTCCCCGTGAGTTTGCACTAGGTCTGTCCCAGGCGATGATCAGAGAGACAGGATTCCGTGACAACGTGCTCTTGTTGGACCTGTGTGTGCCCGCAGGTGCGGAGAGCCATCCAGCAGATGGCGTTCCCCACCAAAGCCTTCAACTGGCTGCGCCACATCGCCATCGCTATCGTCCTGCTCAGCTTAATCAACGTTCTGGTGATTTTTGCTCCCAACATTTTGGGAATCTTCGGCATCATTGGTAAGAACAAGACCTGTTTTTTTTAACAGCCTCGCAGTTCAAACTGTTATTTGTCAACTTTATTTGGCTAACAGCCCGTACAGTATGCTACGATAATGGCTAACTTATTAGGTCTCTGTTTACACAGAGAATCCTTGACTTGTGTGTTGAGTTTGAGTGTAAAGCTTCAAAACGTGACCAATCCATGTCAGGACACAAAAATATGATTATTTGTCATGTTCTGCCCCTTTTTTTCAGTTGACACGTTTCAAAGGTTAAAGGTCCACTTCAAAGCAGCAAACATGATTGATTTTTAGTGCACCCGTGGAAGCACAGAGTTCATTCAACTTATTTATGAATGTGCAGAAACAGGAAGTTAGGACTGATGTTTTAAGGCCAACCATCCAGAGAGATTTCAATCTATTCTAGTATTTCAATGCATCACAACTAAGGTGGTCCTTCCAGATATAAAACACATACATAGATGACATGGGTTGGCGGAAAAGTCTACAAATAATATAATATGATATCAATGCATTTACAACAGTGGTCCAGACCATAAGACTTGGAGACATGAGTTTGCATGGACCACAGAACCATCGAAAATCTGTCCTGTGAATCTGTCTGGTGCAGCTTTTTTGTGTCTTTTCAGGCGCCACCTCAGCTCCTTGCCTCATTTTCATTTTCCCCGCTATCTTCTACATCCGTATTGTTCCCAAAGACAAAGAACCCATGAGCTCCACTCCTAAGATCCTCGTAAGACCACCCCACCACTTCATCCCATTTATGTGTTGATTGGTTGGTGCTGAACTCTGAGCACCCGTGTTGCTGCACTCCCCCCAGGCTGCCTGCTTTGCTGCGCTGGGCATATCTTTCATGGTGATGAGTCTGAGCTTCATCATCATCGACTGGACCATGGGTGACGGTCTTGCCGTAGGAGGCCATTAGAGGGTGCCGCTGTGTGAGTGTGTGCTCCAGAAAAAGAGGAGTGTGTAAGTGAGGAGGGAGAACAGCGTTCTGTCACTGCCAGCGGGAACGCTGCTCAGCACAATCCAAGCGACGATTTACAAGAATAAGTCCGTTCAAGACACATGAAAGAACAACCAGCAGCACTCTGAGATATTGATTTTAGTGTTTTGTCGGAAACACGTGTATTTTAAATGCAGATTGTTGCCTGGGATACGCGGGAAGAAGGTATACGTTTTGTTCCAGATCAGCCAACCTGCCTCTGATATTTGGAACAGCACTTAAACATAAGATCTGTGTATTTATTTCTCTATGATTCTACGACTCAATGATTTTAATTTCAAATGAACGATTGAACTACTGTATATCAAATTAGTGCTCATTATAAATCCTTATATATGAAATCGGTTCTTTTAACTGACATGATATTGATGATGGAAGGTGTTACTTCATTTGAAGACTTTCTTTTCTTTTCAACTCTAACAAGCCAAATTTTGACCTTAATTATGTACCCCAGTAGTTTACCGCTTTGCTTTTAAGATGAACGACTTCTGTGGATGCACAAAATGCATCAACCTGCACATTTCATGAAAGAAGAAGAAAACGGTCGCTTTTTTCAGCCCTTTGGATCCCTCTCGTGAAGCGTGTATTAAAGAAGTGAAGCTGTGAAGCGGTTACAATAGTAAAGCCTAAGAAAAAGGAAAATTAAGACCTAATCTGTGTCCAAAGCTTAATGAATCCCCTGCCACACATGGCTACAGGAAATGTATTTCCATCTCCAGAGGCGCACATTTAAAAACACAATATTTTCCTGCCTTTCCTGTCCTGTGCTGGTGATGCACAGTGATGAATGAGTGTGTCAGGCCGTCCAGCAAGTCTTCTTCCACTGTTTAAAAACAAGTGGGCTAGCGGTGCTAAACCCCAGAACTGAAACAGCCCAGTTGAAACTGGCCGAGCCACAAACTAGAAGAATTTACAGTCAAATTATCTGAGGGTGGAATTAATGATCTGAGTGAATCTGCTTCATTTGTAAATGACAAACCTTTTTTTAATTAGTAATTTGGTGCTTTGTGTTTTGCTGCTCTGGTCTGACGCAGTCTGATTATTTGAGCTTTTTGCTTGTCCTGCAGCCTAAAGAGGGACACACACACTTCCTGCCAACACCGTCGTTAATGGGTGTTGCTGTCAATGAGACATCACACTCTCGCATGCTTTTGGAGTAGTTTTATGCTGCTGTAGTTCTAGTATCTTAATTATGGGTCTCTCTTCTCGCCTTCTATGTGACAAAATTGAGAGATTCATCTAATATTTGGTCATCTGATAAAAAAAGGTGATCGTGCAAAATATAAACCCGTAAAGCCATAAAGTTGTCACATCTTTACCACCCCCACGACTCTCAGGGTTCACAAAAATCCTGCATAGACCACAATGTTTTGCATATATTTATATTTTATTTTTATTTCTGATTTGTCCAGATTCAAGACGATCATGATGAGAGGAATAAATTTTAGCATAGCATGCAAGGACTAATGCCAACAGCTGGGCGCCAACTGATGTAAAAAACACGTTAAACAGTTTAATAACTAGTCCTTTCTATCAAAATGAATTGTTCATTAACACACATGTGGGTATTTTATGAAAACACGTGTTTGTGTGAATGGCATTATCAAAAAAATTAATGTGGACTGATATGTACATAAATGCAAACCTTTTATACTTGATGCACATGCAGCCTTCATTGTGTAAATAGCAGGAAGTCAGTTTGGCAATAAAATAATTGTTGATATTTTTACAATGTTTCTGTCATTTTTCCTTAGGGCATCACTTCAGTCGCCTTTACTTTTAATTTCCGGCTTGTTGTCAACTGAGTGTGCTTATATTGAGTTTTTCCCTGTTCAGTGTTGTTATTGGACAAATAAAGGCTAAGCCTCTACTGGAACAGATACTTTAGGTGGTTCTCACAGGTGTGGTTGGGTAAGTGCTCCATTAAAAAAATAAAATAAAATAAATTAGCCCCAAATGATTGCACATCACAGCATTGTAGGTTTACTAAACCATCTTTAATATTGACAGTGACTGAAAATTACATGGTGGCAGGCCACTACAGGAAATCATATAGTCCTGTGAAAACGACTTAAAAATACAAAGTATATTAACATCAATTGTACATTTGTTTTTTGGTCTTATTAATGTACACTGTAATTATTGTTTTCAGTTCAACTTGTCAGGTGCACTTTAATTTCTGTCCAGCTGAGGGCGCCGTTGACACCTGTGTTTCAAATTGAGATGTTCTGCGCAAATTATTTAGACATTTGCCATTTCGTTCTTCCTTATGATAAAGGATAATATTTCCCTTCACAGTTCAGCCATCCTTCCAGGACGCTCTCTGCCGCCACTAGAACATGTTTCTCATCTGTTGAGGAACGACGCTGCCGCCGCGTCCACTGCAGTCTGCGCGCACCGCGCCGCGCCGCGCCGCACTTCATATCCCGCCGCCTGCGGGGCTTCCACTTTAATTGGCTCGAGTACTAGAACCACAGCGTGCGCGTCTCGTCAGCTCTTAATTGGACTGTCGGGACAAGTCGTCCGAGTGACGTCGGCGCCTCTACGAACGGTCGTGGCAGGACGGTGAGGAAATTCCGGACAGCGTCACCGACGCCAACTGCAGCAGTCGCCGCGCGTCCGTCACCAGGCCGACATCGAGCGAGCAGGCGCCTCAGCGCACGGATGGATGCGGGACAAACGTCTCCTGGCGTGTCCACGTGGACGTAATCACCGCAAATCAAAATACCAAATGATTCCGGGGAATCTTTGAAGTCGAACAGAGGAGCGACGTTGACTTTTTAATCACGTGGGTCAAAACTCCGCTCAGGGTTGCGTTTGCGCCTCGGTGGAGACAGGAACTACTCTACCGTTAGTGGCACATCCGCTCGGCATCAGCGCCGAAGATCTCCTTCTTTTCCCCCCCTCCTGCTCGCCTGTGGAAGCCTGGTCGTGCGTGCGGAGCCATGGGCTGCACGGTGAGTGCCGAAGACAAGGCTGCCGCGGAGAGGTCCAAGATGATTGACAAGAACCTCCGAGAAGACGGAGAGAAGGCGGCCAGAGAGGTGAAACTGCTGCTCCTGGGTAGGTCACGTCTGACGGTTCAGAACAATGTGGACGCTCAGTAAGGCTGCTCGGGAGCCGCTTAAATGCTGATGTTTAAAGTTTAGTCTGCAGTCGGAACAGAGAAGATGGTGGCTTGACTGCCTCAGTTTGTATTTGGCCCGCATACATGATCATTCCATCAGCTCAGGTTCTCAGAACTGTGACTCAGTAGCGGGATTACAGCCCTGCACTACAGCAGAAACAGTAAAAACAGCTCTTCCAGTTTGTCAGCAGGGTTATGAACACTTTTGGAGCTGGATAAACATTCCTTTCCATATGTTCCACACCCCCTTTCACTGATTACCACAGTCCCAGTTCTGTTATCCAAAATCAGCTGGCTTAGTTTGCAACTTTCTTCTTCCTCCTTCTAAAAAAAAGAAAGAAAGAAATTCTTGTGTGATCGAAATGAGAGCGATCCTGGGAGCGATCTGGAGCAGGAAAAGTGAAGCGTGTTTGGTGTGGAGCTGGTGCTGGTGCTGGAGGATGAGCTGGGCTGAGTGGGTGGAGGTGTCTCTGCTGTGATAAGCTGTTTTTTATGTCGGACTGCATGAGGTGAGTCTCTGCAAATGATGCCAGGCGGTTGAGTTTTACAAGCTGAAGATGGAAAACGGATTTAAATGAATCCTTGGGAATTTGGTGGAAATGTGCACAGAAGGAGCCGTGTTTACATCCATGTTGGCATGTTGGTGCTCAGATAATGGAGCTTCCTCAGAACACAGGCTGCAGCTCATGATGCTACGCGGACTTTAGCATCTGTCGCTGACACATAAGAGCTGTTCATGAGATGGGAGCAGGATTGTCGCAAAATATATACGTTAATCTGCTGTTCCAGCTACAGAATGATGCCGGTTTGGACCTACTGTGCGATCTATTGTGAAATGTTGCTTAAATTCACTCACATCTGAGCATAATGGACGTCGGTGGACGATATTTAGGCACATTGGAAGTGATTTTTCTTTTCTCGAAGGAGGCACTCAACCAGTTTTGCTGCGTTGGGGTCAGTGGTGCTGTTACTGGATCATTTAGGCCAGGGGTGTGGAAAACCGGTCCCTGAAGGCCGCACTCCAACTTGGGTTTTCCAACTCCGGGCTGTTTTCTGCCCAGGGAGGACAGAAAACCCTGCTGGATTGTGGTCCTAGAGGACGGTTCAGGGAAACCCAGCCAAAATTAATATTCACTTCAACAAACGCATCTGATAATCTGTTTATTGCCTCCACTGTGGTGCCCCTTTATGACCTGACTCCCCAGTTATCTTTGGGTGGGTTTCTTCCCGTTGGAGGCAATAATCTCTGTATTTATTTCTACCGTCTTGGCCCGGACGTCTGCAAGAGCCTGTTAATGCTGATCCACTCTGTTTACAGTGTCTTAAAAGTGCAGCGACTCCTTTATTCCACCCCTTCCAACTTGGCAGGAAGCAAACTTGGAGAAAACAATCTGCCCCATCAATTCCCCCGCCAGTGCAGATGCGGCTGAACTGTGACCCATTAAGCTAATTTGGACTCGCAGCAACCCGGCGTCTTTACTCAGCTCAATAAAAATATTTAAAGACTGACCACACATACGAATGTGGGCAATAAGAATCATCAGAACACATAACCCAGTATGAGTAGAGCATATTATGAGTTGAGAGGTGATGACATCACTGGTGGACTAATTGAAACGGTTGAGACGTGAGACAATTTGCTTTAATATTCTGCGTTTTATGAGTGAGTATTTTAGTCATTTTCAGCACTTTTCAGTCTCACCTGAGCGCTTTCTTTCACAAGTGAAGGAGATCAGACAGTTATTTGTCTCCTCCAGGCTCCGTTTCCACACAGGATGATATTTGCAACACGTATTTAATGACACTCCAGACTCGGGGGTGCTACAGAAACAAATGAAACTGCTTTGAGTTGTTTTTGGAGAGCGCCATGAAGGAAATGGATCCTCCAGAGACCGCCCCCCCCCCCACCTTCCTCTCTGGGTTTTATGATTGCGAGATTTTGCACCGCGACCGAGAGGGAGAGCTCGGGCTCATCCAGGAACAGAAACTCAGATTGTGCCATTGTGTGACGCAACAGGAAGTGAGCTTTCCGTCTCTCTGCAAGTTATTACGGCCGCAGAACATTCAGGAAGTGATGCTGTAGCATCTCTGTCATACTGGTATATCATGAAAATGGCGCAAACTGTGGCTGCATGAGTCAGTCGCTCTTATATCTGGTTATCTGATTGGCTGAATCCACCCACCAATCAGGACTGGTGGATCTATACTTCAGATATAGCCTAAACTGCCCCATATGATGTCATTTTTGCTGCATTTAGTGCACATCACAATGTGCGTTTTTTTAAACTCGAGCAGTCGTGAAGCTATAAACGAATGCAGTCGCGTAACGCACGAGTGTCCCAGTGAACGCAGCATCTCCTGCCAGGGAGACGGTAAATGCTACGTTTGGCAGCCATGACTCGCTCCTCATGACGGAGGGAGGTGCTCATATTTAACCCGTCCGACCGGACAACTTTACCGCTGCCCGCAAGCATGAAAGAATATATTTACGCTTGTTGGGTCACGTCTGCCGGGGACTTGGATTGAGGGCGAGTGGCAGATAATGGCAGTGGCGCTGGTCTAACCAGGAGGAATGGTAGCCATGTTCTCTGGTGTTGCTGGATCCATTCACATTAAATGAGAGATCCTAAATATTGAAGAGATCGTTGCTGTACAAAAGGAAGGTTACAGCACGATGATACGATGATCTAAAGTGGTAGATTGCTTGGCACTGTCCTGTATTACTGTCAAAACAGCAAAGTATTTGTCTGTTGACAAAGCTCTCACTTACAGCATTCCATGATGGATGGATTTAAAAGGTTATTCCTTCACTTGTCCGCTGTATTTCTTTCTGTCGAATCTTCTCTGTAGTTTATCCTCTGTGTCCCGGAATGTGTGTGAATATGAGTGATTACGACAGAGCCTCTGGCTATGTGAGAGCTGTTTGAAGTGAATTAGAAAATGTTCCTCATTTTGTGTTCCCCCAGTGAGGGAAAGTGTCTCTTGAGCTTATTCAATTCTTTTCTTTGAAGTTTGATAGATGGTTTAGATGGGCGCTACTTTTCAATTAGCTAAAAAACAAGAATACTAGCCTGTCCCGTAATCCTTCAAGTCCCTCCGCCTGTGTTGAGGGCGACAGACAAAAATCTTTCCTTCTTTTTGACTTTCCAAACTAATTCTCCACCTTATTTCGTCTTATATTTAGGAGGCAAAGTGCTGCAGCAAGCTGCCTCGTCGTAGTTACCCTTCATCCCAAAGCTGGATGAGAGCGCTCACTGTCGCTGGGATTGATCCTGACATCTTAAGGCACTAAAACACACACAGGTGGATGAAAAGCTGTGAGTAATACCTCGGGGCGAGACGATGAGGTATTAAATGGCAGGAGTGTGATTTCGTCTTTGGTGAAACGCGATCCATCACACGGATGAAGAAAAATCTTCAGTTATGTCAACACTGCGCTGCTGTTTCTCACCAGAGTTTGAGGAGTTCAGATCGGTTCTCCCTGTTCCAAGAGGACATTGATCTTCCTAAACAACAGCGAGCGAAGGCTTCCTTGATGGCTGCGTGCTCCTAATGTGTGTTTGCTTAATGGAAAAGTCAGAACAATGTGCAAAACTCCAAACTCTAGCAAGACTTGGGTCCTGTGCAGGGCGACGGGGGGGGGGGGGGGGGGTAAGAGGTGGAATGAGGCGCAGCAGTCACTGCGTGTAGATTGAGAGGCGGATAACGTTTTGTTCAATCTGCTCCGTGTCAACGGAGCCAAACCGGAGAAGGTGGTTGTTGACGTTAGAGACAGGCAGAGGCACATCCTGTTCGAGCCACACCTGCTGCCTGATGTGCGATGACTTCTTTGCGGGTTTTCACGCTACACATTTCCGTCGTCGCGGAGAGGCAAAAGGGGATGTTTTGGCAAGGCGAAGGGATGTTGTTACCATGGTAACTCAACTGGCACCTGCAACCCCAGTGTTCATTTCGCTATCAGTGCCGCCAGGTCCAGCCTTCACGTAGCGGCGCGGGGACGGAAGGCGATCGTGTCTCTGTCGGGGATGTAGCTGCGGTGATGCGTGAGGGCTGAGCACTTTTCAGTGTCTTATTGCCCCGTATTGCACTTTAACATTTGCTCATATCTGGTGTTTCATCTGGAGCTAGTGTGTGTGTGTGTGTGTGTGTGTGTGTGCGTGCCCTACGTGCATTGCAAAAACAAGCTGACTTGGCTCTATCTGCGAGGAGAGATTGGTAGGAGCATTAGTCGTAACGCAGCAAGGCAAACACCATCTGTTCTGATCCGCCGTGTGAGGTATCGCTTACCAGCACATGGATCAGGGCAAGAGAGGAGCTCCATACATTACCAGCGACATTTGGAGTTGCACTTGCAGTAAATTAGGATTGAAAACAGCCAATCACCTGTTAGCCCCCCCCCCAGTGTATTGGGAGGATTCGTCAAGGCCAAAGTTTTATTCGCAGTGATGTCAACAACCTGAGACTTTAAAAACTGCAACTTTTAAAAGCACAGTGACTCTTAACCGTAGTCTCAAACCGGCTCATGTGAAAACCACCACTAATCTTTAGACTCTTGGCTGGCGAGGGCGATTCGAGCCCAACAACACTGTATTTCCTTCTGATGTCCAGCCAGCGCGGCGCCGCTCCTGCTCTGACCCATTTCGCAGCAGCAAGGTTAGCAGTTCTCCTAGCCAAACGTGCTCCACATCGAGGGTCATCAGTAATCGATGCCTCCTCTCCTGATTGATAATTATTTAATTGGGCTGAGTTTGTTGATCCTGCAGGAAACGATCCTGGAGACTGACCGACTTTCTGAATATTCACCAACCCGGAACAAACAGCCATCTGGGGTTCAGACAACAAACTGGGATGTTTTTACGTTCTTTTCACGTTATTCACGTGATTGTTTAGAAGTGCTGCACAAAAATAAATCATCCTCTTTTCAGTCCCTCTCAGTAGTTTTTATTATGACTATTGTGGTTGTTGCTATGTAGCATGACTCATTAATGTGGGTGAAGATCTGAAAATTGAGCCTGTTCATCTTATTAAGAGCGTTCTGGGACCAATACGATAGTGAGACAGAGAGACACCGTCTTTAAAGCTGTCCTCCCGGCAAAAACCTGCAGATGCATGAATTCATTCGTACAATCCGGACCTCACAGTGCTGATGGAAACATTTTGCTTCATACGTATGTTGTTTTAAAGAATGCTGTGCGTAAATAAAAGAGCTTACATTCATTAAATGTGTCAATATCATCAGACAGGCACAAGAAAAGGACTGTTAGCTCAGTCGACGCGCACGTTCAGGGTGCAGAGTAACCGTCCTTGAATGCAGAGGAGTGTGGCTCTGCTGCTCCCAGTGAGGCTGCTGACCTACTTTTCCGTTCCAGGCGGTAACGTACGGAGCTGTTGAAGGCCACAGCGGATACCGTAACGACTTTGGGATGAGGTTGTTGCGGCGCAGCTGGCTGGCATACCTGTGCACACATCTGCATGTGGGGATACTGGCAGCTGGGACTTATGTAAAAGCTGAACATGTCTGCTCCACTGGCACCGTGATTGTCATCAGGAAGTTAAATCGCATCCGTGTTTACATATAAAGGAGCCTGTAAACACGATGAAAGCCACCGCTGCAAATTAGCATCCGGTCCACATTTAGCATTTCAACAAATGACATCCTCCCAGATCACATTTGTTCCTGACTTGAAAGGTTTAACACAAGGAATTTCCCCTGGAAATGAGAGAAATATCTGTAATTTTATAGCTTCTAATCCCTAAACTGTTCATACTCGTCAGCAGTCGGTGGAAATTACTGAAATGGAGCTGAAAAGAACTCAAAATGTGAATAAACTTCATATTTTTGTGTAATTGAGACATTAAAAAAGGGGAAAATCCACAAAGCTTAATAAAAAAAATACTCCTACTGCTACTGGTTGAAGGGGTGGTGACCTGTGAGCATCCACCCACATGTTTAGCTCCTCATCAGAATCTGGACACCAGTCTAGGCACAACCTGTCTACAGCCAGGAGGTGAAGCGTTCCTTCGTGCACCGACTCACACAAACAATAGGATTTATGATGGGATGGATTTGGAAGCCCAACTTCAAGGTTAATTTAGCAGGAGTTTAGACGGAGACGTAAGCTGAAGCAACACTGCTCTCGAGGATTTACGCGGCCACATTTATGACTTGGTGTCAGAAATAAATGATTGTCAGGATCGAACAATCTAAACTGGAGTTTTTGTTTTCTCAAATCATGATCAAATCAAAAAAAACAAGTGGGATTGGAAAGGAGAACGTTACCAGGGCACGCAATACTGCAAATACAGTAATAAACACTGAAATACAGTTCACAACTGAAGATGATGAGCTAGCATAAAAACTTTAGCTCTGAAGCAAGAGGGACAGGGGAACAGGCCCTAAATAACAAGAGCGAGGGGGAGGCAGTACGAGGAGACCCAGGAAGGTAATGAAAAAGGGACAAAAGATCAGCCAGAACTATTGGAGCTAATAGAAAATAATATAGACTTAACAGATAATCAAACTGAAAGCTGCAGCAAGTCTATTACAGGCCGAAAGACCCTTTAACAACTTTGAATGAGCCAGAAGCTACATGATCTAATAACAAAACGAGCCCGTCATGTTATTTTATGTGGAGACGTAGAGGACTGCATGTCCTCCTTATCTGTGAAGACGCAGAAATCTGCACTGGCAGATATATTTATCCAATAAATAATGCGTCTGTGTGCGTCAGCCGCCTCTCTCGTTACGCTGCAACAGGGTTTTAAATAGCGGCGGAATAATTATTGTGGATTCTGTTCGGTGCCATCCACACCCGGAGGAGCTGAGCCCTTAAATGGCTGTAAAAGCCAGTTGGATGCGAGCAGTCGTCATACCGACGGGTGGGAGCAGTCGGGCTAGGATGAGAGCGGGGGAGGAGTCGTGTCACAGCCGGGCCCATGAGTCACACGCTTAGACAATGGATGGCTTATGATGCCGGCATATGCTGGGATGTGTTGCATGTCTCCGCAAGAGCTGAGTTTATCCGTAATGTTTAAAAGGATGTTATTTTCCAAACTGTGCTGTTATGCTCAAAGTCCAATGTTTTACCCTTTATTTTGTACAACATATCATTTATATTACAGCCATTCACTTTTTAAGCATCAAATATATTGTATACAACATATATCGGGTTTCTCACAGCAGTGCCCCCTAGTGGCTGGGTCAGGAATTCTGTTAGACAGGTGGGATCATATTTTTAGTTTAAACAACTTTGACGGTGTTCCTTGATGTAGAGTGTCACCTTTATCCTCTGTGGTATCCCAAAATTAGAGTAGTAGAAGCGTTATTAGTAGGTTGTTCCAAGCGATGGAGGAGAAGCTTCGGTTTACTTGTGGGCCAAATGTGTTGCCGAAGTTCCGAAAACAAACGGACACGGGGTGCTCCTGTTGACCCAGCACTTTGTGTTCTATTTGATTTGTTTCTTGAGCATTTGGTAAACTGTGTCTCACCCCGGCAGCTAACGGAATCTGCCCAACAGTCGTCTCTGAACCATTGTCCTCTGCTCACAGCTTTTTTGAGTACCACTGATAACTGCGCCTCTTTTCCCCTATATTATCTGGTTACCATGTTACAGACACATATTTGTAACACACATGATATTTGGAAGACTTATCTTGGCACAAACAGAAAAATTGCTTTGTGCTGTGTGTGTTTCAGGACAGTGGTGGTTCACTTTGCATTTACCACTTCTTGTTTGCTCTGGCCATTTTTTTCCACTAGCATGTGTATTCCAGCCCCCCCGAAACCAGAACCGTATAGTGGCTCCAGTTCCTTTCCTCACTTCTCTCTCCATATTTTCAGATGTGATTCCATCCACTGGGTGTCGGAGCCATTCTAGGTTGCCCTCGCTCATCATTCCCACATCTATATAATAGCCTGTTCCAGAGGGGAATTTGTGGCCTGTTTCACCTGTGCAGATCAAACTTCCTCCCCATTGTGCACAGTTATTCTCAGCACCGTGACTCTCTTTGGCCTCCAGCTCATAATTAAAGAACCTGGTTCACAATCAGACCAGGAGGAATCCACTGCTGCTAATGCTGTCGTGTTGTTCAAGCTATTTACCCCCCCCCCCCAACTTATAAATGGGACAACATTTATAAGCCATTAACCGAGGTAAAACTAGACAAATAATCGCCAAAGGGGTGCAGGTCTTTGAGGGAGTGGACATGAGCCCTGGGTTCTGTGGTAATGATATCAAGTAAGGTCTGTGTTCCTCCTTTAATTCTGGGAAAAAAAATAGGTTTATGGTTATGACATTTAGTTATAAAATGTAACCAGAATGAATGTTCTCGTGGATCCATGAGCTAATAAGCAAATCAGTTTTTCAGCGTGCCTTATAAATTAATATCGATTTAGCAGCCTACACAAAGCGTCTCTGTTGCCCCCTGTTGGTGGGTTCCAGTAAAAGGAAACACACCCTCTGTTTTCATCCATCTAAAACTGCCTGAACACCTCATTGTTTAGTTGATGGCATGAGGAGAAAGTGAGAGATGATAATAGAGCTGAGACCTGCTTGAGAACGGGCGGCCGTGCATAAGAAGACAATTATCGGTCACAGAGTGATAATTTCTACTATTTTTAACTGTAATTCATTATCAGGCCTGACCCGCGGATGCTGTGTTGAGATAACCTGATACAGCGATAATTAAAAGTCATCGGCTGCCGCTCACATTCACGAGCTGCTGGGTTTTTTTCCCCCGCCACTTCTGCCGAGAGTCGGTCTCCCTGCGGGGAGGCTGAAAAATTAATGGATGAGTTTTTATTCTGGAGTCAGGAAGGTGACTTTCAGACACGTGTCCGCACAGGGACCGATATTCCAGTTTCCAGCATCCAACTTTATACTTTAAAAGGATATTGCTATTTATAGATTAAGAGGGCATAACTGTGTGTCGAGGAAGATTTATGGAAGCCTTTGTTACAATATTGAGGGTAGAAAAAAGAGCAGCCTAATTTCTTTGTTATTTATTCAGTTCTGCTACATTTAAGTGAAAAAATGCCAAGTTTGCATTTCCTTCTCACCTCCCACCCTGTCAGCCACGCTACAGTGAATGCAGCTTTTATGCCCGTCCCTTTGCTGCGAGTTTCTCCCTCTCCAAAGCTGCCAGATGTGTGCAAATATGATTCCTGCTGACAGGTTGACGGGGCTGCGTTTGTGGCCTCTCCTGGTTCTTCACCTTCGTTCGGGGCTAATGCTTCTTGGCACGGTTGGTTCTAGCTTGTGTGAAGAAGGATGGAGCCCGGTGACGAGGTTTAGACATGGGAGTACACCAAGGCTCTGTGTTTATTCTTTTCAGACAACTTTTGGAAACATTGTGACCTTAAATGCACCATTTTATATTCACTTTATTTTCTTTCCTGACCACTTTATCCCTTTCGGAGTCACAGGGAGGATGCTGGGGTCTATCCCAGCTGCATGTGGGTGAAGGCATGCTACACCTCTATATAAGTCTCCAGCTCAGCAGGGCTCTGTTTGAGCCATTTGGGGATTCATTACCTTGCTCAAGGGTAGGTTGATGGTGCTCTGAAGGTGTCCTGGCAACTCTTCTCTACTCCCAGAACAGTTTTTTCCGCAACTGGGCTTGAACCGAGAACCTTCTGCTTCGTTTTCTTGATTTCTCCTCTGTTGTTTTGTTTTGCAGCTGCTGGTTCTTGAGTAAAATGTTCCCGTCTAAACTCCAGTATTCACCCTGTTCTCATCTTCTTCAGGTGCTGGTGAATCTGGGAAAAGCACTATTGTAAAGCAGATGAAGTAAGTCAAAAAACTACTATTCATTCTTAGAATTTGGTCTTTATCTAACGTGGACTGTAGGTTCGTCACCAAACATCACCCTAGTCATTGTCATTTTTAATTCGGCTTATTTCTATCTTCATTTATTCATGCAGGTACAAAACCCGCCTTCAAACCTAAAACACTTCCAACATAGAGAGAAATATGTGAAATGCACTATTAATGGCTCTCTATCTGACTGTACCATAATAGGAACTAGTGGATGAGAAGGTAGCATTAAACCACCAGGGACTAGCTTGAATCATAGAGAGAGCTAAAGTTTACACATTTTTCCACAGGATCATCCATGAAGACGGCTACTCAGAAGATGAGTGTAAGCAGTACCGAGCGGTGGTCTACAGTAACACCATCCAGTCTATGATGGCCATCGTTAAAGCCATGGCCAGCCTCAAGATCGACTACAGCAACCCTTCAAGAGTGGTGAGACGCACAAACGTGCCCCTCTCCCAGCATGGCTGGCCGTGCCATCGCACTCCTATACTGACATTGTTGAAGCGCCGGCTCTAAACTGCATATGCAGACTCCTCAAACATCCATCCCGACGGATGAGGGGCCGCGGCTGCGTGAAATATCTGCAGCAGCGGCACACACATCAGCACCTACACCTCCCATTCGTCATCCCGAAAGCCTCTTTCCTTGTAGCTCGTCTAGCAGCGCATTAAAATCGAGCGATACAGGGGCGAGCGCGTCGCGAGGGAATGGGCCTAAACTCTCTGGGCAGGGCGCTGTTAACGGTCTAAAGAAAGAAAACTGTCACTTCAGAGTGTAGAAACACGATCAAGGGGCTCTGGCTACAATAGAAAAAGATTTGCTTAATTATTTAATGAAACGTTTGCGTTGATTAACAGTCATTTGTCATCAAGCCGCGCAGCGCTTTATTTGCAGTCATTACATGCACTAAATGCAAACTCTGCACGTTCAGACACAACACGAAGCAGAAAAATAGCCTCGGGCAGAGCTGCTGCACCCATCCAACACTCACCCAAGCTCTGTGGAGGAGTGTGTGTGTGGGTGTGTGTGTGTGTGTGCTGAAACACTGATGCCGCAACACTGCAAAACATTAGAGACATTTTCAGCTCAACTGTAGATACTCTGATTTTTCTCACTGTCACAAAGAGATGAGTGGATTATGATGACTGCAAGGTCGTCATCGACAAAGGAACCGATGACGTGTGAATGATTTCACTTTTAGCCATACGTGGTGAAGACGTGTCCTCTTTATTATTCTGGTCAAAGTAGGAATAGAACCTTTATAGAGGAGGATATTGTTATTGGTATCAACATTCTGAGATCAATATCCAGCCTGCAGGGGTTGTAGAGCAAATCCATTTTCACAGACCTGATGTTAGAGGTCAGAGGTCACTGCAGCCTCATGACTTATGAGCGCCTGTTGGGAATATCAACACCTGGCGCCGCTCAGGGATCCATGAAATTAAAAAAAATATAAAAATCAGCAAATCCGAATATTTGAGCCGCTCATCTGGAACTCTCCGAGTGTAACGTGTCTCTGTCGGGCTGCAGGATGACGCCCAGCAGCTGTTCGCCCTGTCCACGGCTGCAGAGGAGCAGGGCTCCCTTCCCGAAGACCTGGCCAACGTGATCAGGCGGTTGTGGGGGGACAGCGGCATCCAGAGCTGCTTTGCCCGGTCACGGGAGTACCAGCTCAACGACTCTGCAGCATAGTGAGCATGAATCATTCCACTTGTTGTTATGTGCACCAAGAGTAGTATTTGTTAATAGTCTGTGCACGCTAATATGCACCACACTAGGCACAGTGGGCTCAGTGTTCCATAATTACGTCATACTGTTATATAAAAAATTGTTTTTTGTTTTTTGAATTAGGTAATAGTTCTAGCAACATTTCGGTGATATTATAAGCGTCCCCCAGAAAAGAGGGAGCCTGAAAAGGTTCAACTGATCAATTTCTATGTTGATAGTGCCATTTAATGTTCCTGCAAAAAGCAATTTTCTTCTCCAGGCACTGTGATGGATCTAATAGTTTAGGCCTCTCTCATTCGCTCTAACCTGTCTGGGGAGCTTTAGAGGCTGGAGTCTTGCTCCAATCACTTCCATTATTTTTGATTTCCTCTCTGGGTTTATATCAGACTGTAAGTTGATAAGCAGAGCAAAGGGAAATAAATGATGTTTACTTCAAGGGACCTTTTCAGCAGGCAAACAGAGACCTCGATGCATCTGCAGTTTTATACAGGCAGCTGTGCGGGTGTCGATTTCCCTGTACTTTATTATTTACTCATTTCGTTCTCGGAATGTCACATGACTTGTGACAGCTGATGCGTTGTGTGTGAGTAATCCTAATGTTGGGTTGTGATGGAGCTGCTTCTGTTTGGCACTAAAGGGAGTGAAGGCAGAGAAACAGAATACACAGAATAATTATTGACTCAAGAGAGGGAAAAAAACACAGCCATGATTTCAGGGACGTTAGCAAAGGAACAAGCTCCCGGTCGATGTGACATTCGTGTAAATCTTGTCCTCTCAGTTACCTGAACGACCTGGAAAGGATAGCCAAGGCAGACTACATCCCCACCCAGCAGGACGTGCTGCGAACGCGCGTGAAGACCACCGGCATCGTGGAGACCCACTTCACGTTCAAGGAGCTACACTTCAAGTACGGCTGTGCTCCTCGGGGCTCCTGGCAGACTCCCGCCATCCCTGTCTGCCATCTCCCCTTATCTCCAAACCCGAGCTCGTCAGAACAAACGCATCAGAACCAGAGCGCCGGTGTTCAGATACACCGAGTGTGTGTTCGTAGTAAAGCTACTCTTACATAAAATATGCTCTGACCCGTTCTGAGCACTTGTGTGGGAGTAATGGATGGATGCACAGATGTATATTTTAGTAGAGGATATTGCGTTTTAACATTTAATATCCCTCCAGCCAAAAAAACGCTGTAGTGGACGCACAAAGCGCGCAGACGTGCATGCGCCTCTCTGGTGTGACCTGTGTCCAGGCAGATTGACATTTATCTCCCGTGACAGCCTGAATAAGGCATGAGACGATCAATGAGACAGTCTTTGGGTTCTCTTTGCTGTAGGTTCTGAAAGGAATTACAGCGAAATGTCACTCCTCCATTGTCAAGTTGGTGCAGTTTGAGAGTCCCGAAGGCCACGGCCTCGGCGCCCTGTTACCACGGCGCCCTGTTGGGGTCTGCTCACACCACTAACGCGCGCCGTCATGACAACATTCTGCAGTTAGCTCATCGTTTGGTCCGAGATTTGGCCCCTTGTTCTTCCTGTCCCTTCGCGTCCTCGTGAATATTTCCTAAACATCCAGGGATGGAGTGTCACCAGAAATGACCCTTTTTCCTTCCCCTCCTCGTTTACGACCCTTTGCCATTTTGGATTTTCCTCCTCTGCAGGATGTTCGACGTTGGAGGCCAGCGCTCCGAGAGAAAGAAGTGGATCCACTGTTTCGAGGGGGTGACGGCCATCATCTTCTGCGTCGCGCTGAGCGCGTATGACCTGGTCCTGGCTGAGGACGAGGAGATGGTGAGAGGGGGGATCTATCCCTGCATACCTGCCTTCATCTGCTCAGATTACATTTACCGGCATCGTAGATCAGCTCTTCAGCTATTTTGAGCGCGAGGTGCTATTGATTGTAAAGTAATACATCTCCACTTCATTATAACCCCATATTACACACTTGCACAAGTGTGGATTGATGTCAGCCAGAGCCCAGAGGACCCTCGTTCCTCCAAGAGAAATATGAGTGCACTCCATGTTCCAAGTGTTCACATCATTCTGGGAATCCAGATGGGTGAGGATAAGTGACAGCTACCGTGCAGATTACATGTCTCATTGGCAGCTTTAGAATCGGATGAATCAGAAGCACAAATTACAGAATCGTCAGTGACGTCGGGGAGCAGTGATTAATCACCAGTTGGGGGGAGCGTCATGGCAGGAGATGATGGTTTTATCTCATCTGGCCACCGCTTTGTGTCCCTTCACCTGATTTTAGAATCATTTCCAGGGATCTTTCACGAGACCGCCTTCAGGTTCTAATACAGTCAGACTTTCAATTTGTCCTGGTGGCAGCGAACGCGCGGCGCAATTCATCAAAATTACACCAGGAGTCGATCCCGTCTGCGCTGTAGGTTTTTATGGCTGACTCCAGTAATAATAACAGCACTTGCCTGTGTCTGCAGCAGCGCGATAACGCTGTCACACAGCAGGCAAGAGGAACTGGCCGCACATTCAGAGTTATTTATTGGACGTGTCTGAATTACTACCAGCTCAACAACTCTGCTTCTTTATTACAGCGGCCGAGCAGTAGAGCACGAAATCTTCTGCTCCTCTGAAACTGTTTTTGGTGGAATAATGTTGGAAAAGTGTTGAATGTGCAGTAAGTCGATGCTTCCGGGGGCAGCAGGCGAACGCCGCCGCGCGGATCTCTTCCCCGCTGCCTCCAACGTGAGCGTTCGTGTCTCCTCAGAACCGAATGCACGAGAGCATGAAGCTGTTCGACTCCATCTGCAACAACAAGTGGTTCACGGAGACCTCCATCATCCTCTTCCTCAACAAGAAGGACTTGTTCGAGGAGAAGATCACCCGCAGCCCCCTCGCCATCTGCTTCCCCGAGTACACAGGTGGGGCCCGCACGGCCCCGGGGCCGCGCACGTCGAGGCTAAAGACGGGTCACGTCCTTCTCTGACCACGCTCTCTCCTTCGCAGGAGCCAACAAGTTTGACGAAGCGGCCAGCTACATTCAGACCAAGTTCGAAGATCTCAACAAGAAGAAGGACACAAAGGAGATCTACACGCACTTCACGTGCGCCACTGACACGAAGAACGTGCAGTTTGTCTTCGATGCCGTCACTGACGTCATCATCAAGAACAACCTGAAGGACTGTGGTCTTTTCTAGGTGAGAACGTGGAATGTTTGTATTTTTTAGACTCCAGACTAATTCACCTCCGTCTGTTCACTCCTGCGTCGCACAGCCAACGTTTCAACCATTTCCCTCGATAAAGCTGTGAAATCGTGTCGGGTTTTAAAGGCTTTTCTTTAAATCTGTGTCTCTTTTCTCTGCGCAGGAATGCCTGATGCACCCAAACTGCATGAGAGAATGCAACAGCCATGTGATGATTCCTGCTTTTTCATAATGAAAACCGTAACAGACTCGACGAGAAACCCGAAAGAGCTCCATCAATCACTGATTTGCAACCACCGTCGTGTTACTTTTGTCACGTTTTTATAAGTTTCTTAAGGCTTTGGCTTAGAATTCGTCAGAACGTCTGTAAATAGTTCCAGCACCAGTTCAACTGTCACCTTGATCATATCTGACCTTTACATCAACATTTGTACGTGTCATCATTCTATCACAACACCAAAATAAAATAAAAAAATAATGTAACAGCTGCATTTTATGTTTCTTTTGGGGGGGGGGTGCAAGTTTAAAGTTATTTTAAAGAAATGTTTGACTGCACAAACCCTGTTTTTTTTAAATTATTATTTTATTTTTAAGAAACAAGCATGGAATAAGAAATATGTGTTTCCACCGAAGCGACATTCGCGGTGAACCGAACATCGCAGGTGGCGACGCTCACAACATCGGCGAGTTTAACGTGGTTGTAACATGTCTTCTGTATGATTTGTATCATTGAGTCTTTATATATATATATATATGTTTGTGCCTTGATATCTGTTTACACTTGTCCTTGAAAGACTTGCTTCAGCGTCCATAATGTGAATTAGGGCTATTTCTATTCCCCTTTTCAGTCACAGAACCTGTGTTACAAAGGCACCACAACACAAGAGACTAATGGATAATTGTTCACTTAAAGGAATGAATGTAAATAAAAGTTTGGTCACATGATTCAGCATTCTGTAGTAAATAATGCACTTTTGCATTCTTTATTTTTATTTCCCATCACGTGTAGACTAAGAGTAAATGCATCTCAGTTAAAAAGACAAACTGAGTGAGTTCATTTAAAGTATAATAAATGCTATTGTCATATTGTAAGTACCCTGGGAAGGCATTCAGGGACACCTGGATTTCCTGGAAAACTGCTCAATTACAGCAAACATTTTTTTTTTTACTGGCAGGGGGGATAAAACGAGGTTATTTATGGGTTAAATTCAGTCTGGCGCCACTTGGTGGAGAATCCAATTTATTTCTTAAACTTGCGCTTCGGTATTTCCATTGAGGCCATTTTGGTCTTCTACGCCACCCTGTTTTTATCTTGCATTTGTGTTTATTTGATAGATAAAGTGAACATAAGGCATGATAGGCAAAGTGTACAGAGATACATTATTGATGAAACAATTTTGGCCAGCAAGGCCTAATATGGACATTTAAGCAGCATTTATGTCTTTAATAGCCTTGTTGCCCCTGGTATATTAGTCTGTGACCTGTGTGTTTGAGCAACCTTTAGCCTTGAAACACATTTAAATGAGAATTCTGCTGAAGGACTGAACGCCACCGGCTGAATTTCAATACAGTTAGAAAAGGTCAGAAGAAGCAGCCCCTGAATTGTTTGCTCATATGCAAATGAAACGGGACTGTTTGCATTGCTACATCCTAAAGGGGGAGAGCTGGACAAAGGCTCGTTGCCTGAATTTAACGCGGGATTAGACGCAGACAGTAAAGACATTGGAAGGTCAGGTATGTTTACAAAGATCCGCCAGGGGGCGACATATAGCTGCATTAGCGCTCAAGCGTCTGCGTCTGTGTTGTGTTGTAGAAAATATCTATGATAAAAGTGTTGAAAGCGCCATTATGGAACTACGATAACTTATTAGTATCGAAATATAACACACCAAGTTGAATTAGCCTGAAGCGTAAATATTGTGCGATAACTAAACACCATGATTTTAAAGATGTTTTGCGAATTTCCTTGCTTTCCAAAAGCCCCGTGATTACTTTTTCCAAAAGTACATTTTGAAGAATTTCAGCACGAACGACAGGGGGAGGGTTCTTGTTGCAGGAGACTTTTTATTGGCTGACTGTCCGACTCTCCTGCGCTGATTGGCTCAAGGCTCGTTAAAAAGTTCTCTGTTGGCCCCTCATCTGGACCACAGCAGAGGAAAGGCTCAAGGGTGCAGCATCCATTTGTGGACTTCGTTTGGATTAAAACTACGCGCAGAGGTGAGTGTCTTTAATGGAACAGATCAGACCTTTGTTTAATGTTTGTGGGGAAATGTCACTCATGAATCGCTCTCTCTCTACCTCAGGATTCTGAACTTCAATCAGCTTCTGAACAGACATCAGCAATGGTAAGTTTAAAATAAATAAATAAAATATTTCCTTTACATTTGCAGCCTTTATAGGGTCGTGACAGTTGATTAGGAGCTGTTACATTTAAGGATTTGCACTATAGTGCCCCCAGGACAACTTTTATGAAAGATTTACAGGTTTTTATACATTATACTTATATTAACTGTCTGAATCAGCCCTCCTCTGTTGTGTGGAGGCAGCCATGGAGAACAGGGTATTTTGAAGTCCTGCTGATGTGTCTGTGTGACAGATAAGTCCCCCCCCCAGGGGGGCAAACGGCTCAGCACCCACAGCTGTGATAACATCATGGCATTGTGGTGTCCTTGCTGCTCCAGGCAAATCACTGCCAGGGTTAGACGAGAGGCCAAACAGGCTACCAATCTGACTGCGAGGCTTTTTCCTTTAACGGGAAAGTTGGGCAGAGTTGGGTTGGATCATTCTGTGGATCACATTGTTGCTGCCCTTTCCTGCTTCAGAACGCAGACCAGTCAACATCCTGTGAGTCCAGAGAGGATATGAGTCCCTGCACCCATCTGTGATTCCTGCCGGCTTGTGCAAACGCGTTTTCAGGGGGAGCCGGGGTTTTCCTGAATGCTTTCGGAGACCCGCTGTTTTTAATTTCACGCGGTTCTAGATCTGAGTTTTATCAGAAATGCTTCATTTGGTATATGGACGCAGCACTCGGGTGATGTCAGCTGGGAAAAATTCTTACTGGCCCACTTTTGGAAAGAATAGAGGAAGCTGTCTCCGCTTCATCTGCAACTGCATGATGGGATATTTTGGCATGGGGCCCAACTCCTCTGCAGCCAGTCGCAAAAAAAGTGGAGGCGGCTTCTCTGTCAGAAGTGTTGTTTCAAAGTGTTGGAGCTGTTGTGCCTTCGCCGCTAACTGTGTGTGTGTTTCTGTGCAGCTGTGTTTAGGAGATTCTGCTGATTGCCTCCGGGACCAAATGACATGCATGGTGCGATCCCTGCAGGACGTGAGGCAGACGAGGAGGCCCAGGCCGCTGAGCGAGCCGTGCATTCGTTCCTTTGCAGTGACGCGGCTCTGCAGACAGAGAGCTCAGCAGGAGCGGCTCGCTCGGCTACGCGCTTCGGACGCCAGCGAATCCAGCGCGTACGACTCCGCGTGCTGCCTGGCCAGTCCTCTGGAGGAAGAGGAAGAGGAGCAGGAGCACGAGCGGCTGACCCAAGGCTCCCCGAGCAGCGAGAAGAGCCTGGACTTGGACTCCGGCTACTCTGAGGCTTCCTGGCAGGACGAAGGTGTGGTGCTCAGGAGGACCAGGAACGTGAGGGTCTCCTCGTCCGCATGCGTCCGTACTAACCGAGGACCTTCCGAGCGAGTGCGGCCCAAATCGACCTCGGATGCGTGCTTGGAGCGCTGGACCTCGTTCGAGGCCGGCGACCCAGAGGACTGGACCACGGTGTTGCTGAGCCGCAGCAGAAACAGGCAGCCTTTGGTGCTGGGGGACAACAGCTTTGCTGACCTGATCAAGAACTGGATGGACCTACCAGAGAGTCCAGAAGCAGAGGACCTGAAGCCCAACATGGGCCGACGACTCGCCAAAGACATTTTGGGCAACATGCGGCGCAGATTCACAGGCGTGTCTAAAGCCTCGGAGTTGAGGCCCACGCCAGCGGACTCTGTGAAGGTGGGCAAGGCCGCAGAGGCCACGAAACGCATGTCCTGCCCCGTGGGGCTGCAGGCTCTCAAACCGTTCTTTCACCAGTCTCACACTGGACTGCATCAACTGGACACTGACTTCTACCAGTTCACTGCCCTGATGAAGACAGGCAGTAGACAGCCCATCATATGCAACGACATCATTGGATACATCTGACAATTTCCAGGGTTTTCCCAAAAGATGACTATTTTTTATAACTGGGTTTAATCGCTAATGTTTATTTGGAATAAAATCTGACATAATTTAATGAAAATGCGTGAATTTCCTGCCTTAGTCTGATTCTAAGATGGGATTTGTTGCTATTGTGCCGTCACTCACCGACAATTCTGTAAAAAGATAAGGGTTAAAGGTCAGTGACCTGTCCACATCTGATTCTATAAAAGAAAGAACTTCAGCACAAAAAGGTCTAAAGATATAGTTTTCATTCTTGATTAAAATTACCTTGCGAATGATCAAGGAACCAAGGAACAGTGAACCACACATTCAGCAGCACAGGCTTTTTATTTCATCGGTCTGATCACCAGCATCAATTATGACATAATGTGATAGTTTTACCTTTAATTCACGATTCTTTTGACAGGTGGGAAATATGCACAACAAGCTTGTGAAAAAGAGCAGAACATGTACTAAAGCCATCGCAGCGCAGAAGAAGCCTCTATAAATGGGTCGGCTTTGGGATTCTTTTGGGCGGGAGGGGTTTGCACGCATGCTTGTGATGAGAATTTACAGCTGCATCCAGATGGAGGGAGAGCTTAAAACTGTTAGCGTGCTGCACATACACAGGATGTCCAACTGGATGTTTTGGAGGGACCATCAACATAGAGCTCAATCTGACCCCAAATACAGCCCTCGGCAGCATCATATCAGCTCACTCTCGACAAGAATCACAACAAATTAATGTAAAACTTCTAATAATCCCCCGCTAGAGACGTGGTTCTACTGATTAAAGCTAATGGAAAGACACAGAAATGAGGATGACACA
This sequence comes from Takifugu flavidus, assembly GCF_003711565.1. NCBI lineage: Eukaryota > Metazoa > Chordata > Actinopteri > Tetraodontiformes > Tetraodontidae > Takifugu > Takifugu flavidus. Next base: position 9,084,876 of record NC_079523.1, on the reverse strand, counting down.
ATCAGCAAGCAACAGGCTTTTAGCATCGGGACTCCAGAGCAGCTCAGGCTCTGGTGCTGGAGGAATCAGGCAGCACGTATCTGATGGTGGGGACCTGATTGCAGACGTCTTCGTCTTCAGCAAACGAGGGGACCAGGTCCAGCACCTTCTTGTGAGGAGGGATATCTGCTTTGGTGGCCCTCTTCACCAACTCTGACACACTGTACAAACACAGGTGATGGTAGATTGAATATGCTTTCTCTTTCAGTTTTGCCTAATTTCTTGTTTCTTTCTTTTAAAAATCCTTAATAAAAGTCAACACAGTACATGGAGTACATAGAGAATTCAGTAATCACTTAAATCATAATCAGATTGAAGATTGATTCAATTTGACACGTCCCTTGATTTTTGTCTTGGTTTAGACATCCTAAATCTGTGACATTTCCAGCCTAAAACACTGAAAAAATGCTATTTTAAGTTTTTTATATTGTGAACTCAAATGATTTCTGCCTTATCTCTGCTCTAAAGCGCAGAGTTGCCCCTTTAGCGGCCCAAGGCAGGAAGCCTGGTGCAGGGGGGCTGCACAGGAAGTCAGCTCTGGAGTGGGCATTTGTCATTTGTCCACATGGCCAGCACTCAGCCTAATCTAACAGCAAACAGCAGGCTGCTCCCCAGAGACTCCGGCGTCCCAAACAGATGCCGCCGTCTTCAAAAGCGCCATTCATTTTGAAGAGCTCGCCGCGGGATTTAAGGAAAAGAATCAAAAGGAGGAGCAGCGGCTGGATGCCTGGCATCTGTCGAGGTCGAAACCCATTTATTCATTTCAACTCAGCATTTGTGTTGAGACATTTACAAGGATGTGATTCAGTCAAACACCCTGAGGCCCAAAAATGTGCTGCAGCAGCAAACACATCCCAACAGCTAATCAGCCGCAGGATAAAAAGTTTAATTTAACCGTTTAACTCCACCAAGACAAACACAGGGACACCTGAGCAGCAGCCTCCTCATTCGTCAAGCACTCACCAATGCATGAGTGTGTGTGTGTGTGTGTGTGTGTGTGTGTGTGTGTGTGTGTGTGTGTGTGTGTGTGTGTGTGTGTGTGAGAACAGGCCTTCGCCTCGCAGTCTCAGAGGAAACACTTCATCCTGCCATTAGCCTCTGAGCAAACAGAGGGAGGCTGCACCTTCGCAGTAGCCTCTCTGCATCATTGTCTGAGATGGACACACCTCTGTTTGAGCCTCTCCTCCTGTCCGGTGTACACCACGCTGGGTCCGTAGAAAAGGCCGCACAGGGTCAGGTCGTAGTGTTCCTGCAGGAACGTCATTAACGAAGGAGAGAGAACGTCACCACGATATGATAAAAACAGAAAACAAAAACATCAGCTCCTCATGAAGGCCTTCTTCCTCTCCTTTCAGTAAGAAGCTATAATCTGGCCAGGCTGCAAAAGCCAAAACATTTATTTATTTCATATTTCATGGAGTAGAAAAATGCATGCATGATTATTCAGTAGTTTATTTATGCCATTTCCACCATTGAATACAACTTTAACCCACTGGTCATTTTCTTTAAATGACTTCGGTTTAATTATTTTTCTATGATTTGTGTTATTATGTATAGTGTCTGTTATTGTTGAGTTGCTGTCCTCAGTCTTCTAATTATCTGCATGCATGTATACAAGGTGAGTGCAAAGAAAAATGAAGTCAAATTCCTCTCGTGTGTGCACATACCTGGCCAAATAAACCTGATTTTGAGCACTTTGTATTTCAAGTATGATGAGAGGAGGAATAGGGGAGACCAAGACACTCACACCCAATAAACCGACCAAAATGTCAGAGACAATTTGGTGTTACACAACGGCACCGGTGGAGTGGTGAATGGTGGGCGTGAAGTGGTCACTCCTGTCTACAAAGAGGACTGTGTGCAGCAGAGGAAGGTGAGCCACGCATAAAATATGCATCCAGCAGCAGTGGAGACGAATACAGTGCGTGTGCCTGTGTGTGTGCGCGCATGCGTGTGTGTGCGTGTGTGGTCTTCCATGCTGGGAGGAATAAGGGGGCCGTACCTTGATGTAAATAATCAGATCTCCCAAGGTCATTTCCCGCTGACCGCCACGTCTGCCCTCTACGAGGAAGTCATCCCACAGGGTGTATTCCTTCCCCGCGACCTGTCGATAGATATCACACACACACACACACACACACACACACACACAGACACACACAAAGCTGAGCGGACAGAGGGACCAGATATTTCATCACCGCGTTAAAGCGCAGCTGAGACTGATCAGCAGCAGCCGGAAAGTTGTAGGACAGAACCCCAACAAGCGGCAGTGAGGTCAAGAAGGTGCTTCCTCATATGGTGATGTGACCTCTCTTCAAGTTCCAACACATTCAAAAACACACACTGGGTCACGTAGTAGATTTGGCCGCTGATTACAGTAATGTGGAGAAAAGATACAGGTATGTGTGGCTGGAAGCAGGGACATAACGAGGTGGGAAGACACATTGTTCTTGAGTCTTTCACCTGAGTGAAACGGTCCTGCAGCATTTATGCAAGGATGCAACCTAGCAGCACTTCATCCTGTTGAGTTTCAATGCTGAATAATAGCCGTGATCACTCTTTACGTTCTGCAAATCTCCATCACCCTGGTGTACGAGCCTTTATATCGTCCCCGTTGCTGCAACGCTGACACGCCTGCTGCAATTCATTAGTCCTGGGGGGGTCAACCTTTGACCCCTGGACGAATCTTTCATCGCCTGGCGTCCTGCTCCAGCCAAATGCTGCTGTTCCACCTGAAATAAGGTGAACGGTGATTGAATGAAGTCACAGTGTCAGGTGACCGCGTCTGCACAGTCTGAGGCCAAAGAGATCAAAACTTGGCTCCGGCGGTGAATACCAAGATCCCCGGCTAAACCTGGGTCCAATTATCTCTGCTTTAGCAACCAAGGGGAACTTTTTCGATGAGACCTCAGAACTCCTCTAACACGTTTGTTTTTTGGGGGGGTTATGGAGAGACCCAAAGCAATTTTACGGCAAGGTGTCCAGATCCTTTTGTGGCAACTTGGTCTCTCCCCTGGTCATGTGACCTTCTTTCATGTTTTTCCAGAACAGATTATCACTACAGCATGAAACCTTCTCCTGATGGAAGATAAGTTGGGCCTAAAGTGCAGGAATGGCGCAGGAATGTTGAAATCACCCAGTGGTCTTTGAGGACCGTCGTCAGCCTCTCCCTGCAGCAGATTTGACACCATGCGAAGCAGGCGCGCATGCTATTTCTGCCCCCGCACCCTCCTATCTGGAGCACAACTGTGGTAGGAAACTGAAGCTGATCAACCAGCCCATCCTTCCCCCGTGTGCGGTGACGTCAGCTATTCAGCGGAATAGGGTAAAAGGAAGAAAGAAACCAAGAATGCTGGAAAGAAAACGACAGCTGGGAACAATTAGAACTAGTTCCCCACCAGAACAACTACAGTGCGCGTTTTGTCATGGACCTCCTCCACCAAAACGCCTCTAATGAAACCGTTCTCTCTGCAGAGGCAGAAGAAAGTTGCTTCACGCTCGCAGCACGACTGAGGCCAGTGAGCAGAGTGGAAATGTGTCAGCAATCACCTGTATATTTCTCCCATGCTGTATTCACAGGGAGCCTTTTGAAGGAGACACAATAATGTGTGTAAAATGGTTGTGATGGAAACAGCTCATTTATCTTTGCTTCGTGTTCTCTTATACTAACGAATGCTGTTTTATTCCCCATATATGAAAGACGTCCCTATTTGCTGTGGATCATGGCTCATCTGGTTTCTCAAACCACTGCAGTTTTTGCATGTAATCAAGTCCAGACTCCGAGATGATCTCTGCTTATATAATGGAACTCATATAAATACTGGATGAAATCAGTTTTGCTTGACAGAAAGTCCAGTTTTACCAGCTGTAAACCACCAGAACCCGCCGGGCTCTTCCTGTCATAACCTGCATTTAATGGCTGAGGTGGAATCTGCAGGAGACCCGCAGGAGACGTGGACGCCAGCGGTTTCTCCGACCGAGTGCGACATCACAAGATGAGGATGAGATGAACGACCGCTTCATGGGCCGGCCCCATAAAAGCCGCGGCGGAGAGGACAATGAGGTTTCCACTGCCTGGAGTTGGAGCCCGGCCAGAGCGCCCTCGCGCTGTCAACACGTCGCACTCTGGGATATAAATGATGCTTTGAACTTCCCCATAAACATGACATAGCTGCTCTTTGCAGAACAATAAAGAAAATAATGACATTTCAACTAGTTCAACGGCTTCTCGTTCCTGCTACCATCACCTGAATGTCAGCTCCATTTAGAAGCACCATATTAATAACGTGGTCGTGTTTGCTTTTATAAGCCGTTTCGGCTTTTCTAATTCACCTGCACCGATTCCCCAACACGCTTTTCTAGGACAGGATGTGGTTGCCAGAATCACCTCACACTAAAAACCCAATAAACTGAGAACCCTGTTTCAGCACATTCACTGGATTTCATAATATTTCATCTCTGTCATCTGCATTTTTTCTTTACTCAGATGTAAAAGTATAAAATGCATCAAATATACATGCACAAAGACATCGGGGGATTGGGAGGTGCGTGAGTCCCATTTCTCAAAATCAAATAAATGATTGTATATAGATAAACGCGTTATGCTGATAACACGGTCGCTTAAACCATCTGATAACTCCAGAAATCCGACGACCTCTCTGGTGTGGCAGTAAACACTGAACCTGATGACAATCTGTCCATCAGCGCGTGGCCTCAGCATGACTCAACATCTGCCAAAACATCAGGCCGCATCTTGTTGACAGGAACCCTGCGGAGCGCCCCCGCTCCTCCAGGATGTAAACAAGAACCTCCAGGAAAAACGGTGCATTAATCTCGCGCATGGTCACACGATCCGTCCTTTGGGATCCTTTAACTTCGAGGTCACAGAACTTCCAGCATCCGCCCTCTGTTTAATTTTGGGAGCTTTCAAAGTCCGACAATATCCAGCAAATCAACTTTATCAAACCGAGTGCAGATCAGAAAAGTTCCAACTGTTAAGGTCTGCAGTTTTGTTTTGTTTGCTAATATTTATGCTCTGAATACGATCAAACTATGATAATAAGTGCTGCTAATGGAGCCTAAAAATATCCACGTCTGACTGCAGATATGGGTGAGGACGTGGGAACGCACCGGGGCAGAGGAAGTTCTGATAAGGACGGAGAAGAAGTCCGGTTGTGAGCGCCTTCGGGACCGTTGCACAGGTCGGTGCGTGGGGTGCGCAGTCAAAACGGGAGTTTTGACCCTTGCAGACAATGGACAGACTTTCAGAGACAGGAAGAAAACCTCGATAAGTCCTCCTCCCCTCAGAATGATAGGATGAGGTGGATCCAGGCCAGAATCCCAGCAGCAAAAACATTTTTAGAGCCGTAACTTATCGACAGGAAAACCCCTTTTCTCTGGTTTTAAAAGTGCAAGGCTTTGCCTGGATCATCCACTGCCTCTGACAGGAACAACAGCGGAGGATCAATCCCCTCATCATCCAGCCAGCATTAATGCACTTTCCTTTACGTCACACGGAGGCTGGAGAGCGGTGCACGCGGAACACGGACGGACGAATGCTGGCAGCTGTAAATGGTGGAAAATTAAAGCACAGCAGTTTGACTGGGATCCTGCACAGACGAGTCTGGCTTCTCAGTTTTCTTCTTTCTTTCCTCCATATTGAAAGCCCGAGGCGAGCGTTTTCTTTGATGAGCCGTCAGAAATCATCACAACGGTGAACAACGTTGCAAAATAAACAGTGGTTCATTTCAGGGGAAATGTACGTGGGAGTCTGTTTAAAGGCCTGGAGGAGTGCTGAAAGGCTTTGTGGCTGCAGTGAGCGATGGTGTGTGTTCAGAGGACGAGCCAACACAGCCTGCTAGCTGCTACAAACACAACATAATCAATCACAAGAGTCCGCAGTCATACTGCAAACAAGTGAGAGCCTGTAAGTTAAGTGTGATATGAGGATTCTCTGTTTCTGAGCAGACTGGCCATCCAGAACACCGACTCCACTGTCATGTAAAATTCCCCTATTGTGGAATTGGGAGTGTCAGATGCTACCTGATCGCTATTGATCTGCGCCCTCTGCGGGCCCAAAAGAAGAAACAGATGGTGCAGACCTCCAACTGTTCACACCAGCCCACAGAGGACAACAGTGAAAGCCTGTCTGACTCCTCGGGGACGCCAAAAAAAGTAAAATATTAAAGGTGAAGCAGGAGATTCAGTGGACTGAGGTTGAGTTAGTAGTAAGTAGATTCAGTATTGATATTTGACCTCATGTGACTCAACTATCAAACCCTTTTCTCCAGTTTGTCATGAAAGGTTGTGGTCTGTTACTGGTGCAGGGTGGAGGAGGAGGAGGGGGAGGAGGAGGAGGGGGGGGGAGCCCCCGGTGCTGCAGCTTTTCTCAGGAAAGTGCCGAGTTTGACGGGCGGCCTAAAAGCTGCCCGTTCCTTTTGAAAAGCAGCCATTGACGTGTAAAACAACAAACACAATCTCAATGCGATTGTCTTTCAAATGAGAAGATAACAGCGCCCCACCTGACTGAAAATGACCCACAGCATAAGGACTGAGTCAATAAAAGGCTCCTCTTACAAATGGGCCGCTGACACGCTGGAGCCTGCACGGACACGTGGACGGCAAATGTCTCACCGGCAGACCTGTAAAGTCCCGAAGCCAAGATGCTTCATCCAAATGCTGCAGTTTGATGCCTCTGGTGGAGCCGGGCTGAAATGAAGAATCGTGATGTGTATGGCCGCTATGTGCACGAGTGTGTCTCCATAAAGGATGGGGGTCGTCCACATAGTAACAGCGTTGGAAATAAACTGGAAGCCCCACGTCAATGGGAGCACGGACCCGTGTTACAACACAAATGGACTCTTCCTCTCTGTTACTTAATCCCTGCTTGCCGCATTGATTCGATTTGCTTTTAATCGATGAAAATGCGGTTTAGTTGCGTGGTGAAATACAGCCTGGAATGTGTTGGGCTCTGGAGGAAGGTATTGATAGGTGGAAAGCTTTATTTATTACACGGCTGTCCCGAAGCAGTGGCAGATATCGCGATGCTTTGTTAGGGATTTATGTATGATGTATTTGCTGTGGACTTTATATCCTTGCAGATTTGAATGCATGAGCACAATTTTGTGGTTTTTGAACACGTCTGGGCCGCCACCTAAGCTAACTGCAAATTAGCATTACAGCACAAAGGGTTGTGGTTAAAGGTAAGTGAGCTTCATTAAACTCATTTTTCAGGCTTTAGTTCTATAGAACTGATGATGGGGTCCCAGGTATTTAACCTCTAGCGGGGACAAGCAGAATTAATTCAGTTAATAAAGTTTGTATTTGCATTTTGTTTGCTTTGACTAAAAATGCAATATATTATGCATATAAAGTATAAATACAGGTCTCATCTGTTGTCCAATAAAAGCTTTAAATGAAGAGTTTTCTCTGAGCTTGTACAAACTAAATGTTCTCTGTTTATAGCTTGCTCAGTATCCGAGGTGGTCATTGGTGTCACTTCATGAGTGCTTGAGTGCATCAGTAATGCCTCATAATGGCGCTGTTGGTGATTTTGGTTATTAGCATACAGAGACACAGACACGCAAACGGTCTTCCTATAGTCTACGCTTCCTTCACAGTAGTCGTATCCAAACACTCAATCATTTAGACTGATTTAAATTTGCTCTCTCACAATCAGTGGCCCAAAAAAAATACAGTTTCAAATTCTGCAGGTGCTGGTTGACAAGGTCACCAGGTCAATGGATAACACAACTGGTTATCAGGAGACAGGATCAAATATTTTCACACTTTATCAAAGTTGTTCTGGTCTTCACAACCCACAAATGAAGAAAAAGAACGGAAGAAACGTGCAGACGGACCCAGACGACTCCAAAACACAAGGTCAGCCACGCAATAAAACCAATAAAAACAGCCTCCTGGACCACAACAGAAGGCACAAGCGGTCTACGTTGATCACAGAATAGTCATTAGCCCATGAGCACTATTCAGGCCTGGGGCTTAAGTTACAAGCTGCACAATGTGGCTCCACGCCGCTGCTCCCAGAGGAGCACTGAGGACTGCGGATCAGGTTCACCTTTTCTTCTTTGCTTCTGCGGCCCAGAGAAGAGAACACTGATTTAACCACATGTGAGGCAAATCTTCCTGCACATTGTTCTCTTTCTCTCTGCAGGGCCGATGTTCGCGCGACAGATGTGTGACCTGTAATTATACACATGTAAGAGCTCAAACCGCATATCGGGTGGCTGCAGATGGTTCTGCAACAAATTGTACATCCGCCTGCAAATGCACGACAAGTCAGAGCCAAAAGTGAGTCAACAAAAAAACCAGGCCGGCGGGGATGGACATAAAAGTCCTGCCTGCACCAGTGACATCACACGGAGCTGGCTGGGAAATCTGGTTTCAATACACGGGCTTCCTGCGATGGCAGGAAATAGCCTTCATTTTTGCAGGCAATTAACAAAGAGGCAGTGTGAGCGCTGACCTCGGCGTGGCTTCTCTGAGAGACCAGCCTCCAACACTGCTTATTCAATTAGTGACTGAAGGCCGAGCTGGACGCAGCAGAGTTAAAAAACAGGGTGGAGGAAGTGTTCACAGACATGGAGGAGGGGGGATTTTCGTGGAAGGCAACCAGCAGGCAGCCCAGAGGTGAACTGCTGTCTTCTAGCCCAGGAAATACTTTGATTCAGCTAAATGCAGTGTTGTGAGCCTCGGCTCACGGCGGCATGCACGTGCAGGTGCACGCGTTGCAGCTACTCGCTCGGCTCATCGCATAAAGACGGGGGACGAGGCACGTCTGCATGTGATTCACTCAGCTTGGCTCGTAAGATCAAGCCATTTTCCCAGCAACCCTCGTACCCTCACGCTAGCTTAAAATGACCTTGAACATTTGTCCTGTCTACTTGATGGAGGACACAAAAATGCTCTGTAACTTTAAAGAAACGTACGCGTTGATATACTGCGTGTGGGTCGATTGTGACAACCAACCGCTGCAGCTTGTTAATATCCACTGACAGCAATCGGATTATAACATTAGTCTGTCATTGAAGAGAAGACACGTTTTTTTGTGAGCGTCTTCTCTGGGGGGGGGGCAGGATTTTCTGTGGACTTAGAAACCTTGTCAGGAGTGACAAGATGCTGACAGCAGCTGTGTAACTGGGGCGATCTGTCTTCTGCATTTGTGCACGTTTCTGATCACTTTACAATTTTCTTTTAGCCGTGCGAGCCGAGCAGGCTCTTGTGGAAAAGCCATCGGCCTTGGCCCCCCCCCAAGACTGAAAAAACATAAACACGCGGAGAAAAACGATAGCAGAGGGCTGCAGGATCGCTCAGACAAGGACGGCCTCTCTGTGTTTACATATTTCTGGTTTCGTACAGAGGACAGCAGCGGCGGGGGAAAGCCGCAGGGACTTCCTATTTTGGAAACCAGCTGCTTTAAAGCAACAGTCTTTGGTGGCGGTGGTGGTTCTGATGGTGGGTGGTGGGTGCGGACGAGCGACCCTCCACTTATAAAACACCTTTTGCAAAAATCTCATATTTTCACTTAGCTAAGGTTGCATTCCAAACATCTGGCGGCGGCGTGACGGTTGGAGGTGAACGTCGCTGGGACCAAGGGCGAGTTGTGAGCGCGGTTACTTGATAGGAGTGAACTGGGACTGATCTCGCGGGGAGAGCGCTTCAAGTCGTTTCGCAAGTAAACGGAGATCTTGATAGTGCATGTCTGATCAGGGATATTTAACAGCTGCACGTCTGCAGCCGCCTCAACGGCCGGCTAATAAAACCCTTCGCCATCTCAGGGAGATTAGGGAGATAAGGCCGTATCCTTTTGATACAGCAATCACCGGCTCTTAAAAATCTATTTCAAACCTTTTTGGGTTGACAGTAAGTTCTGTTCGTTAGTGATCTATTCGCGGTGTCGTTATTTTCATGACATCTTTTATCTTTTTTGAGTCCCCAAATGTGCAATAAACTTATATAAGCCTGTGGAATGGTCCGCATCAGTCCCAGTATTCTGTTTCCACAGGTCCAAAACTCGTCTATGTGATGGAATATACAGAGATTTCCTCACTCCCCCCACGCATCCGAGTGGTTTAATCTGTCCCAGGGGACCATTTCATGGGCAAACATGAAGGTCTGAGTGTGTAATAGAGTGTTAGTGCTCCTGCAGCTGAACGCTCCTCACCGCCTCCGGGCTGTCTGTCTATAACATGATCCTGATCTAACGTAAACTCCCCCAAAAAATATGATGATTTCCTTCTCTTTGGTTTCCGTTTTGCCCAGAGATTCCGGATAAAACAGGAATGCCTTTGGACAAAGAAACAGATAACCTTAAAGTAAAACAGGATTTTCTACAAGGTGCCACAGACAAATTTCCACCAGGAAGACTAAACAGTGAAATGTTTTCTTTGGCACAGGCAGGATCTCCTTCATCCCACTCCCATCTCCCATCCCTGTTTCCTCCATCCACTGACGGGGAGCTGCAATATTCACAAACTCCCGAACACTGACCCTTAACCCCAGACGAGCCTCGTCTCTCTGATGCTGCCCCGTCATTGCGGAGCTGATGTAGCTGTGAGTCTGGGAAGCCAGATGACAGCCCGTCCCTCTAAAACGCTCCAGACGTCTTAAAGCTTTGACCTCTGAACGCAATCCTGCAATCAATTACTGCCTGTGCCCAAGGTTCTGATCTTCTTGGGTCATTCTGGGGCTCAGGTCACCGGACCATAGTCAGAATGGAAAGCAAAGGGAATTTCTGGCTCTTCCTGTAGGGACCGTGAGAACACATTTAGTTGTCAGGAAACGAGCATTTCAGGAGCTTTAAAATGCACAGAGAGGTGCAGCTGCCTCCTTCCACCCTTTCGCCTCTATCGCAGCTGCGGCGTTTTCGCCTTGTAACCGAAGCCGAAACCAGACCTCCACTGTCTCAGAGCTGCCTGTCGGTGCACCCTCACGTCTCAGGAGACAGAGTTACCGCTCCCGCTGACCCCCGCTGACCCCTGTCTGTCAGGGACCCGGCACTCAGCACGAGACGCTCTTCCTTAACCAGACTTTCAAGACTGAGCATGAGATGCTAGAGAAAACTACCCTCTTCAGACGGCTGTTTCTCCAGCAAAGAGGTCCTTTATGTTGCCGAATCTGCAAAAAAAGCTGCCTTGATTTGACTGGAAATCCTCTCCTGACCTGAAATAGAGCCTTATATTTGAATCTGGCAAGTAGCCAGTTTGTGTTTACGTTTCAAAGCTCGGCTGATACTGCGTAAAGGCCTGAGTGTGACCTCGCAAATCTGCTGTGGCAGCCTCAAAGGTTCACGTGGATTTAGTGCTGAAACAAGTCCGTCTTTAGAGCATGAGCTCCTGTCCGTGCGCTTTGAATTACAGGTGCTTCAAATTCACTTAATTTCTGCAAACAAAGACGCAGACGTACGCACGTTTGTGCCCTAACTCACGCTGAAATACCCCGGGGATTAAACGGGCTAAAGACTTGGCTTAGGTGCAAAAAGAGTGATAGCCGTCGGTGGTTTGATTCTGAGAGCACTCATTCATGACTTAATACTCTCCAAGCACCGAGGAACAGGCAGATTTATTTCAAAAGGAGGTTTAAATTGCGAGTTCATATACAGTATTATCCCGTCGGGGTGTGTAATGCGTCCCGCGTGTCGGGGGCTGAACTCACCGTGAATCTTTGCGCTCTCCTCGGCTGCATCCAAACAAAGTACTGGGTGCTCAGGGAGAAATAAGAGGTGCTGTAAGAGCTGATGTCCCGGTGACCCTGCACCAGTTTATACAGCTCCAGACACATCAGGCCTGCCACGGCAGCAGTGGTGGTGGCGATGGCCGGGATGATCTCTCCAGCGATGAGCTTACTCTGAAGAAGCAGGCAGAGAAGCTAATGTTAGCGTCGCTACTTTTGACTAAATACCAGCCCTCCCCCACAATGTTAGTTAAGGTATAAGACTCCTAGCATCATAATAGATAGCATTTAAAAGTGCTTCAGCAGTTGACTTAGCAACAATAGGAAATCTAAACGGCGACGAGGACTCTCAATAATGCACCCATGCAGTCACAACAGAGACCCAGAGCCGCCGTCTGCCATCAAGGACTTTTTCTTTGCATTGTTTACGAACTGTTTACCGCTGAGTCCTGATTAGATTGCGCATACTCAGTCTTCCATGAAGACGCTCTAGCGTAATCTGCATGAGCACGTCTCGTTCTGCTGAATGAAAATACCGATGAATCGCTTCATGTACACAGTGACAGGATCAGAGCTGCGCTACAGGATAGTTATTAGTATTGACACTTTTTCTCAATGTAATATACAGTAATATTCTCCCCAGACAAGATGCAACATGGAGCAGTGCACAATAACCCTCTTGTGTCCCCCTTTGCTCAGCAGTATCCACCCCCCCTCCCCAAATCCTCTGTTTGTCTTGGCTGTATGTGTGTGTGTGTGTGTGTGTGTGTGTGTATCAGCGGCTGCTACAGGCCCTAGCTCAGGTGTCACCTCCCAGGCGACAGGTAAAGTGCTGTGATTAGTTCTGCTGCGGCAACAATGGGTGAGGGGGGGGCTGTTTTTGTGGCTTCGGGGCAGGTGCGTGCAGAAAAGACTAAAAACACGCCCCCGGGGGAGAAGCAGCGCCTCCGCTCTGCTTTGCTGCTTCTCACCTCGCCTGTGCCTCTTTGATGACAACAGCGTACAGGTATTTGATGTGGTGCGAGGGTAAAAGTGATAACCTTGTGACGATCGGCTGGGGTGATCTCGTAGTTTTCCGCTCTCAGGTTGGAGGCAGCAACAATGTAGTCCATGTGGAGGTCGTCATCCTGTATAGGGGACACTACATTAGCTCACTAACAGTCGAACACGTCGTATCCACGCAACATGACATTGTGAATATGCCCGCTTGCTGCTTTGAACTGGAATATGCGTCACTTCTCCCGAGTGCAGCCTGAATGGAGGTGATGGACACGTCCGGTGAGGTCATGCCTCCGCTCCTGCGGCACAACAAAGGCTTGGAACGGTGACTGTCACACACGGGCGGCTGTAGGGGCTGCGGGGAAGCCTCCAGCCAGCAACCCGATGCACCTACAACCCTCCTACGCACATTCCATCCATCCATCCACAGAAGGATGTCAGCGAAAAGGATGAGAAGGGGGAGCAACGCAGAACCGAAGGGGCCTCGATCGTGAAATGAGATATGCGCACGGCTTACCTCATGCAAACTTTATTATGACTCCCCCGGAGTTAATGAACATTTTAGTTGCACCTCGTTCAGACTGTCTGGGATTATTTTCACAGCCCTCCCCGAGCCGCTGCATCTGCACCCCCCCGGTAGCACACGCCTGAAGCAAAGGCGCACCTTCAGCTCACAGCCCTGCTCAACCACATCAGTGGCGCAGCTTTAATGTCAGCTCTCCCAGCCAAACACTCCCCGGGTCAGGCGCCAGAACACCTTTCACCATCGTCAGGGAGGAACCTTTCATTACGATATGTGTTTCTCATGATGATAAATTCCCACTCATGGTGCGTCTGAACAGGAAACTCCCAACTGTGTTACACTTTCGCTGGTCAGCTAATGACACACTGATATGGGGGAATTTCTGAGAACAGCCAATAACTGTTAGACCAGTATTTTATTATTTGATGACAGGGGAGATATGCGCCCTCATAAACTGCTGCAGAAGTGGGAAACTTTTATTTTGAAATTATCGTATGAGCTACTCGCCTGGAATTTTCTTTTGAAAACATTTGAAATAAACAAAATCTAAACCTTTAAAACGTATATCCTGACCCTGCTGGGTAGTAACAGTCAACACAAGTGCGTCTGGTTCCACATGGAGGTGCACAGATCCGGGTCAGTGAGGAACCACAGATGGGGGGGGTGATTAGGAGGGGTCTGAAAGCACCAATAGATCCGAGCGCAGCTCCCTGCTAACACTCAGCCGCCAGACTGTCTGTGGTTCCTGCAGCGTGTGCAGCAGATGTCTCCCAGCACACTTGCTTTACCTTCTCAAAGTCAGCGGGGTACATCTGCCGGGCGGAGGCTCTCGCAGAGGCCGAAGACAACCACCCTTTCAACTCCTCGAGTCGGACTTTTTCTGGCGCAAACACACAGAGAGGAGAGAAACTTTAGACTTAAGTGAGATGGACAAAGACTGACTTAAAAAGTGCAACAGGTTACTCACCAGACTCATCACACTCTTTTGCCTCCTCCATCTCCTTGTCAGTGAGATGAATCCTCACGGAGGATTTGACAGCGAACGGCGGCACGGCGACGTTACTTAACACTTGTCTGATAGAAACGCGGTCTCGTGTCCCTTTGATTCCATAGATTTGTGCGCACAGATTAGCAGCCGCCACCACGTAATCCATATGGGTTGTCTAAAACAGAGGAGTACGTCATCTACAGCACTTCAGAAGTGTTTAAAAGCTGAAAAACCTTTCCAACTAACTGGTCCTTGAAGTTGCATTTCAGGAAAGGTTTCGTACAATAGTTTATATTCGAGGTTAAGATTGAATACAGTGGAGACTGGCGAATGTAAAGAGGGGGAGAAAAAGGGGGTCAGTTTGGTTCAGCTCAGATAGGCTTTACGGCCAGCGTGAGGAAGAGCCTCATTTGGGTCAGATAAAGGAAGAATGCGTGTGGCCATTGCCAAATACTGGAGCGTCTTTGTGTCCTTCCTGTCCACCGATTTTGGGGAGCGTGCCAGGATGGTGGAATACGCTACTCACGTTGTCCGGGTCAAAGGTCAGCGGGTGAGGGCATCTTTTGGATTCAGACCAGAAGGGCAAACCGCTATCAGTCACCTTATGAGAAGCAGAAACATCGACATTTTATTCCCAACAGGACAAACAGAGGCAACAATGATACTGCAGACACTATAAAAAATGCAAGACTGTTTAATTTTCTTCTATTTACTGGCTGAGCATATGGCCTGCTCAGTTCCTGCAGCCCCGTCAGGCTAAACTTGTTATCAGCTGAGTGGAGACAACACAATTTGTACGTCTGATAAAGGAACAAAGGGACCTGGGGGCCTCTGATGTGACCAAATGGGCCACGTGCTGCACAGAGAGACGTTCCTACCTGCCGGTGACTCTTTTCACAGCAATGAAGCCAAAAGGCATCAACAAAACTCTCCTTTTCACAGTCAGGACACATTAAAGGACACAGTGGAGACACTAAAAACAAGCGACGGCTTGTGTGAGCATTTATTAAATCGTGATTTCTTTAGACTTTATCAAACTGTTTTACTTTAGAAGTGCTTAAATCCATTGTCGGGAGTTAGTTAGACACTAGACACACAGCTTAAGTGCTAATTTAGTCCCTTTATTCTTTAATGTCTGTGAAGAATTAATGGACAAAAGAGCCTCCCGCAATGCTTTTGGGTCAGCTCCAACCATTGTTGAACGTGCCAAGGTGCAGAACCCACATCCAACGCCTAATTTAGTTCCATGTGGAGGGTCACACCAATAAAAGAAGTTGATATCTGTCATGCTGTTTGGTTTGTTAACCGTCATCGGCTGCCTTATCGTGTTCCCCCCAGAAAGGTTGTGGTTGAAAATGACTTTCCGAGAAGACAATGAAAACCCAACATGCAGGTACCTGGGACAAACAGAACAATGAAGGGGAAAGGAGGAAGTAAAAGATTCCAGTCGTAACGGTCATCACGGTATATTATTAGAAAATGCTCATTTAATGGCACAAAATACAGAAATGGAATTGTTGTGTAATAACACTTACGCAAGGCCCTATTTTACATGTAATAAAACACAAGAGGGAAAAAATCATGCTGGCCAGACTGAGGTTTGGGTTTAGTGAGGGTCTGTTTGGGTTGACACTGATCCGTGCCCCTCAAGGTGTGACAGCAACATGTGACATCAGTCTGTCTGCATGCTTCAGCAGATTACAAACCCTCAGAGGTGTTCAGAGATATTATCAACAGCAGCCTTCGCTGGTTCGGATTTCAGCCTAGGAGCCCAGTGACAACATGGTCGCGCGTACATCACGGAGAGCAACGACAATCGATCGCAATACAAAACTCTCACTGGTGCAACAGCGCCCCCCTGTGGTCGCGCGGCGATAGTGGCTTTTACCTCTTCAGAAGGAAAAAAGTGCAGCAGCTGGCGGATTTCATTGTTGAACAGCGTCTCCCACTCGAGGCGGGCCCAGGTCACACAGTCCTCCCAGCTCGTTGGACGTTTCCCTCCGGCTTCCCTGTCCTCCAGGCAGTTCCACACACCCTCAAGGACCTCCAGGGCCTCAGCGTCCCCTTGGCGTAGAGTCCGATCAACAAACTCTGCATCGCTGTAGGGGGAAAAAGCAGGTATCACCTAATGATCCATCATCAGTAATATTGTTTTGTTTTTTTAGATAACATCTGAACTGGGAGGATGGAAACACAGAGTCCTGGAATAGTTGGTAATAATAGTGACTCAGGAGGGGGGAGATTCCACTGACTGTGGCCTGACAGTCAGTGTGAGTTTAGCAAGCTCTGCTGGTAAGTGCAACTCAACATTACAGGTCTGGGCATTACTAGTGCATCATGTGACAACCCTTGAGTCCTCTATGTGGTTATACCTTTACATGTCTAAACAAGAATGTTTTGAGTCATAACTCCACACGGAGCAACAGGGGTGGGAGGATAACACAACAAACTGTGACCATCCTTTTCCATAACCTCATTAATCAAGACCGAAACTCGCTGGCCGGTGATGCGCAGCTGGAATAGCTCATAAAATGTCCTGGAACTGCACAACAGTGCTGTTATTTCAAAACAACACCAGTGGAGCAACATGGGCCATTTCTACCGTAGTCATGATTTCTGCTCCTGTCTCACGGCACAAGAAAGACCCTAAGAGTCGTACAATGAGAGGGCTTAAAATAAACAGAGGCGTCATCTGGAAACGTGGCTGGATTAGGAGGGCTCCGATCCTAAAAGATCCAGACAGAGCTGGATCTGAGAGGCTCAGTCGGTCGTCTGCTGCTGCATTAAAATTGGATGCATTAGTGACGATAATCCCACGTGTGTTCAATCTGTTTGAAATGCTGAGGTGCTGCAGGGCTTGGTAGGCTTTCCTCGCCTCTAGCGCACTAGCTGCCAAAGCATAGGATTTCTTGTTTATGACACAAATAACGAGCTCGCAGCACTTCATTAGTTTTTGTGGGGTGGCAGGAGCGCAGCAAACGTGGAGAGCAGCAGCCGTTACAGCCCCAGCGGGCTGGCAGCACACTGGTGAGGCTCATGTCTCCTGTCTGTGGGAAAAGGTGAAACAAATCAGAGGGTAGTGATCCATCTTACCTGATGAAGAGGTTCAGGCTTTCAGGTCTATGTTTAAAATGGCCTTCAAACTGGTCTCGGGCCCACTGCGAGGATGACAACGTGTGCTTAATGTAAAGAAAACTGCAGCGTCTAATGTGTCTCACGCTGTCTGCTGTCTTATCCAGGGGTCTCACTACAGTTAGACCACTTGTTGCTTGTTAACATTCTTTATTGGCATACTTTTGTTTCTTAGGTGCTACATAAATGATGCTATCACTTTGCTGCCGCACATTGCTGTACTTAATGCTAACTGCTAATTAGCAGATGTTAACACAGTCCTGCTGGACAAAGTTTATACAATTTGTCTACAAGGACATCAGGACGGCAGAACTCACTGAAAAATGAAATGCTGCCTTTAGGCTGGGTTGACAGTACCTGCAGTGTGTGCTCTATACGGTAGGGGAAGTTCTTCAGGGTGCACATTGGGATGGTTTTAGTAGGACTTTTTGTATCCTTCCCATAGGATTCGGTTATGTGAGGCACCACCACCAGAGTGTGACCATGGTTTCCCTCGGTGCCGCCTTCCAGCATGGGTTTCTGGTACTGGACGCACTGTCCATCGAGGTAGGCTCCTGGGCCGCACATACAAAGTAAAACACTGTTTAATTACACCACTGTGACAAGCTTCGGGTGGAAAAGAGAAGTTAGTGTAATAGTTAGTGCCCTGACTGGCTTCGGTGTTATCGAGGGCTGCAGCCACCCCGTCGAGTCCCATGAAGAAGTCATAATTGTAAACGGCTTCACTCTCGGGATCCAGGCGGTTCTGGTGATCGGTGATGTTCATCTGGGGGTTCATCTCTCGCACCGCTTTAGCAGCAATCTTTGATTTGGATTTCTGGTCATGTGGACAAAACACAGTGTTGGACACTGTCCCTGGGAAATGGCGTGTGGTTAAAATCCAAATCTAAAAGTAGTGGATGTAATGTTGGATGCTAAGATGTTTTCTTCAGCTTTATAGAAGACACGTGTTTTTCAGGGGGGAAAAAAATTATTTGTGTGTGTATACGCTTCTCACCCCAATATCCTGAGACCTGAACAGGAACTGTCGGTTCAGATTGGATTTTTCAATGAAGTCCATGTCCGTCACAGTGACGAGCCCGCCTCCACCAGCGCCGAGTCCAATCAGTGCAAAGTTTTTAAGGAGCTCGCAGCCAATTGCCCCAGCTCCAACCTGGGGAGATAAAAAGGGCATCAAAGCACAAGAATAATATTTATTTAAAAAATAATTTTGAGACTATTTCAAATGAGATCTGTGTTCTTTACTATGTCCCCCCCCCACACACACACAATAACACATTTAAAGTAAAGACAGGAAGGGGTTTGGCCCTGTCCATCAGCTTTTTCCTGCCACATGTGCCTTCATTGGCACCGTGGGAGTCAAAGCGCCATCGTTGCTGCCTTCAGCTCCAGAGGGCGCCCCCTGTTGGTCGAACACCAAACCTGGCCTCACCAGGAAATACTTCTGTCCCGCCAGCTTCTCCTGGAATGCAGAGCCAAACACAGCAGTCTGCCCATCATACCTGGTCCCTCTCTGTCAGGAAGGAAGCAAAATGTCAGGCTGAGCCGAGGCTTCAAAGGTGATCTGGTTAGAAATGGAACCATCGGCTCGTACTGTTGAACCCGAGTGCTCGGCCAGCTGCGTCCTATTTTCAGGAAGGCACTCGAGTGCGTCAAAATACAGCCACTGCTTCAGAGGTTTGAACTTTCTGCTGCACGCCTGCGGGGAAACAAAAACAGCTGCAGAACGCTGCAAGATGGAGCGATGGAGACGACGCGGTCGGGTTCTGACCCACCTTGATAACCTCGTGAGCCGCGAGCCCACCGATGAAGGCGTTCATGGGGGCCAGCTCACCCCGGGCCGTGTAGGCCAGGTTCCTCACAGCAACTTCATCCAGCCGTTCCAAACCTGCCACCGCGTTTAGCTCCCTCACCATGGCAACCAGCACCTCAGCGTCTGCCTGTGAAGGAGGGATCGATGGACTTTGTTGTTAATAGCTGGCAGCTGTCCCGACTGCTGTGTTCTGGATCTGCACTGACGTCATTGTGAGGGAGCGGGAGCCGGCCTTGGGACTTGACGAAGCCGTGCAGGGCCTGGAAGGCCAGGTGCAGGGTCTTGTGCCTGTCAGTCCTTCCAACTCCATACATTACCAGCAGCTTACTTTCCAGCAGAGCTTCTCTCAGCGGCTTCTGCAACCCAGACCGTTCTTTGGTAAATGAAGGGAGAGCAGCCCCGAGTTGGATTATGATGAAACGTTACTTCTTACAAATTTGTCAGGTTCAACTGTGGCCACGCCGCCACATTTGTACTCAGAAAAGTCTGACGTGTCGCAAATGCTGAAGGAGCAGGGGCCTGTGGAGGATGTGGGGGGAAGTGTTAGCTTCTAGCACGAGCTGAGGAGGCTTCCATCCACTCCAAACACTCACTCAGGTATTTGATTGCCATGGGGCCCGCGCTGTTGAGCTCCGTCATGCCCTGGACCTCAGAGAAGGAAACCACAGCGCCGTCTGAAAGTCCGTGTGGGCATTCGCCTGCGCAGAGCACCACTCCAGGATTCTCCTGCCACAGATCCACAATGACGGGTTTTGGTTTCTTTGAGAATATGCTGTCATATAGGAGCTGGTGTGTTAAATCCGCCGCCACAGGCTGCACTGGGGTTTGCTACCTTTGAGATGTTTTGCACGATCACTGATTCAGGCGTCTCTTTGTCCTCCAAGACCTCAAACTCCTCCCCAAAGTCACAGAATAACTGACTGAAAATAAATCACAGGCTCCTCTTTGTTTTTTATATATATAAAGTACATTCAGTCAGATTTCTGACATTCTCCACTCACCCGAAGAGCCCTTTGGTGTCGGCTACCACCAACTGGATTCCGTGTGCGTGACAGAAGTCACCAAACCCCTTCTGATCGTCCAGCGAGGAGTCAGTGAGGACAACCACCTTCCAAAAAAGGAGGACAAGTCCATTTGAGCAGCATTATTCTGAAAGGCAAAGAACTCCGCTGAGTCCCGAACCCACCTGGAACTGCAGAAGCAGGTCGTGGTCCAGTGGTCCCATGTGAGCCGACACCCGTACACGTGGGTTCAAATCGCACAGCTGTTGGATGCAACACATGGCTCGGTTCTGGCCAAGATGGGACTCTTTCAGGAAGAACTGACATGAACATGAAGTTAGGAATGAATCGGGCTTATTTAGTCTAATGTATGTATTAACTTTCACATTCCAGACAGTCCCATTTAGTATTTACTAAAGGAATCTCCTTAAACTATCACAGAATATTTCTGGGGTCATTGGGTGCAGTAACGTTTAGTGTCACTGTATCAGATGCAAAGGGGAAAGTTTAAAGTTCATCTTTCTGTTGAGTCATCCAGACAGCGTGCATGCACCCCACAACATTTGTTCCGCCTCCTTCAGCGTAGCCACAGGCTTCAAACATGTTCTGTACATTAACGAACCATCATTTCTAACGTGTAATCATCTCTAAAAATAGCGACACCACAGCCTACCTGGGAGGACAGGTCTGTCCACATTGTGTTGCTTTGGTCCTGGACAGTCACTGACTTCACCCCTGACAGAATCACATTCTTGGCTATTTCCACTCCGAGCCCACCCATTCCTGCAACCAAGACGCTCGCTGTGCCCATCCGGTGCATCCCATCATGGCCCAGAACATACCTACAGACATGGGAGAGGAGGTTTAGCCGTCTCTGTTGGCAGCGACCCCTCATTACGAACGGTGACTTACAGCTGCCTGGAGTAGAAGCCTTCATCTATTTCTACCGACATGCTGTCCGTATCCTAGAGGATGAGGTGACCACTTCAGTATCTGTGAAACTGGAGAAGAAGAAAAGTCTGTAAAAATCTGTCGGCTCGCCAAACGGGCAACTCGTTGAGTTGAAAGTCTCAAATTTTCACTTTCGTTTCATGGTTAATGACGCGTCATGTATAATCCGACCACTAGAGGGCGACGTAGGAGCAGCCTGAAATCTCCATCATTTTACTGTCATGAGTGTCGAGTTTAGGTTGTTAATGAATGGGATTTGATTAAATAGCTGAGGCGTTATCTTAGTGGTGCTTTGAAAAACATGCTTTCCATGTTTCCAAAGAAGCAACAGCCTCTCTATATTGCTTATTGATTTTTTTTGTCTGAGACAATTACTGCGCATTTATATCAACTGTATGTATATTTATGAGCTGATTAACTTTTACCCAAAGTCAATAAGCCAGTAAGTTGAACTGTCAGGACCATTTTTAGGCATGTTTAGAGGATAGTTTGGGCATTTTTACAGTCATAATGTTAGGAGTCCCCAGTGTTTTCCCTCTCCCCCTCCCCTTCTGTGTCTTGTCTGTGTTTCCCTTGTCTGTCTATTCTCAGGCTGGGTGGAGCGGCTCCCAGACTCTCCCCCGTTGGACGATCGACACACACCTGAGACTGATCTTCAGCCAACCTGCCTCCTGCTTTTAAACCCCGGTGTACTTTCCAATCATCACCAATTCGTTGTTAACCCCCTGTGTTACAGCCTGGCTCGTTAAACTCTATGTGCAAGTTTGTTTCCTTGTTCCAGTTTCCTGTCGAAACTGATTATCCGTCTCTCCTGCAGATCACCTTTGGGATGCCTGCTGCCCAGCCTGCTCCAGCTTGACCGTGTTTGTCTGCTTCCAGCACCACTTGGCTTTGCCCTTAACCAGAATCTCAGTAAAACTGATTCTCAACCTCACCCAGTCGTGTGTGTCTGCATTTAGGGTCTTGATTCCTGTCTGCAGTGCCTAACAGATAATAACATTAAGTGTTTGAAAGGGTTTCAAACCAATCACAGAATGAAGTAGTTGCTGGGAGGGAAGTGACCTGAATTATTCATCACACTGGAAACAGGAGTCAGGCATGTTACAGACAATTTCTTGTTGTGTTTTGTATAATAAATAACACACGGTCTTTGTTTCTCTGTTTGAACCACTGTCAGTCACACCCTTCCTCCTACCATTTAAGAATTCTAATTCAGTTAAAATTCTACTGCGTCTGAATGGTTACATTTAAATAAAGCTGTAAACCAACTTATACTAAATACTACTAAAATTCTCCTTGCCATTCATTCATTAATGTCAGAGCCAGATTTATGTCCATGGACCAAACATATACGTGCAGCAGGCCTGTTGACTGGCCTGTGACCCACAGGTGGGAGGGTGTCAGCCTGCAGGCTGAATGTGACCTCCACTGCTGTTTCAACACTAAGTTTGATTTGGCCCCAGGCCCCACTGGGAGCCACTGAGCTCTTGTTGAGCTCAAACAAACTACATGTAATCTTTTTCTTTCTGTATATATCTGTATATGTATAACCTGTATATATCAAACGACCCTCTTGCATCAGCAAACTCACCTTCCTGCTCTGCGCAAGTCTCAACCCCTGCAGCGAAAGTGTGAAGATATGACAGCGGATTGCTGAGAGGAAGGAGATAAAGTTAAGCGTGATTACTGATCTTTGGATTCAGTAGATGTTTAACTACTGAAATCTATAATTCTTCATCTGGATTACTGGTTGTTTATATCTTTCATTGGATGATGATGGATTGCTTCATTGGCCACAGAGCCAGCAACTCTGCCAGGTTGACTTGAGTTTATCTATAACTAAACCCTATAGTCTGAGTACATTAAGACTCTTTGCAATGTTGACATTGGGCTATTAAAAGGTGATTAACTGAAGACGGCGCGAATCCTTCTCGCTTTCTGGTTTTCTGTATCGACGTTATCTCATCTGAATGTTATGTTTTAAGTTTTGACAAAAAACAAAACAAATCTGGAAGATAATGAACAGACTCCATTTCAACATGTTGCTCAGAGTTTCTCTTTTACACGGTGAGTCAGGCAAGACGGAAAAGGTTATGAATATTGAAACCCAAGAGAAGTTTGGGAATGATACTTTTAGGGTCGCCGGATTTCGCAACATTTACAGACGTTTCCCTCACGGGCGCGGCCGCACGAGCCCGGAGAAGACTGTCCAAAGGAGAGGTTTTGAGTTTCCGGTTTCTGACTTTCAAAATAAATCTAACATATGTCGCGATGTCTAGCTTTTCTCGTAGGTTCCAATAGCAACGGAGGAATTGTTCCACTTTATCCCCAACTATAATATCATAATGTGCATGTTTATTGAATTGTATTTATCTAAACAGCCTGTCCCTAAATTAATGGCATTCACAAACAGGAAATGCTGTTATATATTAAAGTGTCACATTTTGAATTAATAATAAAGACTCTCACTGGGAGGACAAGGCTGGGACAGCGTGTTTTATTTTATTTTGAAGTTGATTTCCGGTTCTGTTCTGCAGACTAACGCTGACTTGCAGAGCTCAGTGTCGGTGAGCCCGCTGAGCCGTCAGGTGTCAGCAAGGAGGGTGTTAAAATCACAGCAAAACCTCTATCTCAAATGGAAAACCAGCTTGTTTAGAGGCATTTACGTCATTTATAAAGCAAGGTAAGTTAATACGGATTCAAGTTACATAGAGATCAGCCAGATTTCCGCGTTAAAAAATGTAATAGGTCAACTTCTACAGCGTAGTTCTTCCCGCAGACGAATGTGTTTTTATGTATCATTGATACATGGTTTTAAAACTTTTTATGTAGGCTACCCGCCTTAGATTGGAAAACTAACTACTGCATGAGTTTGGAGTAAATCTCTATTGGATTTGTAATTTCTAATAATTGAAAGAGATTGGCATCGTGCGGTGTTTTGTCGTTTTACATGTTTCGGCATGCAGTGGGAAGATCTCTCGTCTCTACCACCGTGTTTAATTCCCATAGATAATTATTATTGCAATAATAACGTAATAGATACAACAGACTTGAGCAACTTGTTCAGCAACATTTCCCCCCACTTCTTTCAGTTCCTTCTGTTGAATTTCTTTCCAGTAAACAAAATAAATATTTACAGTCAAGCAATGAATGTGAAAAGGTTCTTCTGCTCCCTGAATTTAAACATTCCATTTCTGCTTTCATTTACAGAGCTCGCCCCACCACTGGTTCTCAGACATGTTCCCCTTGAGGAAAGTATCTTACAGGTAGCACTCAATCCCGGTGGACTGTGACGTGGAAATGGTCACTTGGACCGCCCTGCTGACAATATGCATCTGGATACTGACACAAACCGCCTCAGGACAGCATGCCTGTGCCTCTGGTTCACGCACTCTGGTGGATTTCACAGTAAAATACTCCCTCCCCCACTTCCAAACAAGCAAACCTGTCCAGAACATAGCAGTAAATTGGGATTCACAGCAAAAGGAGATCTACATCGGATGTCAGAACGCGATAAAGGCTGTCAGTGGTACTTTGGAGGAAATGTGGGAGGTGAAAACCGGACCGGTCGGCAGTCCTGACTGTGAAACTTGTAAGTTGTGTGATGTGGAAGCAGATCCCGAGGACCCAGTGGACACAGACAGTGAAGTTCTTGTTTTGGATCCAGCGGGAATTCTCTTGCCTTACTTGTACGTCTGCGGCAGCACGCAGCACGGCGTCTGTTACTTCATTGACATTGAATCACCGGAGCATGCACCTCAATGTCTGTACAAAAAACAGCATAATTCGCCGACCCGCTGTCCAGACTGTCTGGCAAGCCCGCTGGGCACCAAAGTCTCCATCATTGAAGATGGCTCCACCACGTACTTCTTTGTAGCTGCCGCTGTCGATGACAGAGTGGCTCAGAGGTACCCGAGGAGGTCCATATCAGTGATGAGGCCACTTTCCACTGAAGATGGCTTTGAGATGGTCACTGACGGACTGACCGTGCTCCCCAGTCTGCGCAGCACGTACAAAATTGACTACATCCACAGTTTCGCCACCAAGGAATACGTCTACTTCCTGTCCCTGCAGAGGGAAAATCCATCAAACAGCAACTCGCCTCTCCAGACCCGTCTGGGCCGATTGCCCATTTCAATTCGTGAGGTGTGGATGTACCGCGAGGTTGTCCTGGAGTGTCACTTCAACCCGAAGCGCAGGAGGAGAGGGGATTTTAGGGGCATCGTGTATAACGGGCTACAGGCGGCGCACTTTGGACGAGCCGGTAAGGACCTGGCAGAAGAGCTGAGGGTGGACGAGCAGGAGGATATCTTATACGGCGTGTTTGCCGTGGTGAACGAGCTGGGAGAGACTCAGAGAAACTCGGCCCTCTGTGCTTTTCCTCTGAGCAAAGTCAACCATGCCATCGATGAGGGCGTGGAGGCCTGCTGCAGGTCAGGTACGGAGCAGCTGTCAAGGGGACTCGGCCACTTCCAGCCTTTGGAGAGCTGCCCACACGAAGTGAGTAATACGCATGTGTTGTCGTCAGAGCTCAGAAAGGGTACAAAGGTCTCTGTCTAGCCGGGACAGGAAATGACCCTCTAGACAAACATTGTGTAATTGTGTTACCTGTTACCAGAAAGCTGCCGCTACCTCCGGAGCTCATAGTTTGCATATTATAACTTAAGAAAGAATGGATTTTTGTTGGCCGTTGCAATATGATACGCTTGTGTAGGTGTGTGGCAGAGCGGCACTGGATGAAAAACAGGGAGGGGCAGATGAGTCAGAGGTGTGACCTGTACGTTGCCACACCATTTCAGTCTTCCTGGGTCGGAGGGTGGCAACTGTTTACAGTGTGGGTCCCAAACAGGGAAATGCATTCATCAAATATGTATTTCAAAATAAAAGCCCAGGGTAGCAAAGTGCCTGGAACTGTTTGGTAGGTTAAATTCAAAGCGTTCAGGACGAAAGAATAATAAAGGTGCGGGGCGGCTCCTTGCTTTTATGGCGTTCCGGCTGTGTCCTTTGAGCTCGCATGGCTGTGTGTAAACCCACAGGAATTCATGCCAACAAACATAAGTTATAAATCCCGCTGATAAAATGTTGGAATTCCAGAGGGAAGGACAGTGTTTGCCTGTGTCTGGCTTTCACAGCTGTTGCTTCAGTAGGATGCAGGCAGGATATTGAAGCTATGATGAAATGTGAGGAAAGGCTTTTTTTTAGTTTATTGCATAAAGAAAATAGTTTTGAAATAGTGACATATTTCCTTATTTATACAAGTAGGTGTATGTGGGTCTATTTAAGCCTGGAATGTTGTAATACAAAGTGGATGAAATGGAGGAATAGTGTGAAAATGGTTCATTCTTGTAGTGGGAACCAGTGGGGCATGCTGGGACAGGTCATCTGAACTGCTGTGTGGAATGTTGTCTCCACAAGGCAAATCCAGTTTTAATCTGGACTATTTACCTAATATTTAACTAACGTAACTCATGCTATCGCAGCCTACATTTGTTACCTCCTGTTATTTGTGTTTGAAAGTAGCGAACGTCCAGGTTCACTGTTGCTAAGAGAGAGTCATCGTTTGGAGCCAGGTCATTGCTGTTTTATGACCTTTTCCACTCACAGCTTGTTACTGTGACTTGAAGCAAAGCCAGACCATTTCCTCATCATGAAGGGGTCCTGTCTTTTCCTACCTCTTTTCCTGACTCTCACACACACACACACATGACCCTAGGGGTGTTTGTTTCTCATACTTCATACCCCTGCAGTGATGCTGGGTGGGACCCTTCCTGAAAACAAGCCCTCTTGTTCTGGTGGTTTTTGTGCAGAGCTCTGAAGATAAGTACACATGTCGTTCCAAACCCACTCTAGTGGCACAGCCGCACTACAGGCTGGACCTCTTCAACAGGAAGATGAGAGATGTTCTTTTCACCACCGTCCTGGTCACCACCACTGGGAATCACACGCTGGGCCACTTTGGGACCTCCGATGGACGAATACTGCAGGTATCAACGTCAGCGTGACTCTGGGATTCATCCTAATGATAATTGTTAGCATTTCATGCAAAAAATGATCCCCACCCAACATAAAACAAAGCTGCGATCACTACGACAGAATTGTAATTGCACGTGTTTTTCACTTCCCATTATGAAACCTAAAACACATCAAAATAGTGAAATCACACCTGGGCCAGACAGAAACCACACAACAGTTTTCATCCCTGTCTGTGAAGAGACTGTGAAGTAATATAAACATACACCTTTACATATACCGTATGTAATGGCTGCTATCGTGACCCATTATGATGTCTTTGTGACGCCGCTGGTGTTTTTCCTGTTTAGGTGATTCTGTCCCTGTACAGGCCCATCGTTTTTGCCAACTACTCTCTTGGAGATGGTGAAGTGTCCCGAACGGCGGCCGTGTATTCAGAGGATTGGCTCCTCTTTGTAGTTGGGAACAAGGTAGGTTTAGCAGGATTTCCTAAAGATCCTGCCGCTCATTGAAAGAAGGAAAGAAGGGACTGAAGCTCAATGCTAGCTGGTTCAAAGTGTTAGAAGATCGCATTTTTCTTTCTCTTGTGCTTCAGATGTTCAAGGTGCCCTCCCTGGGTCCAGGGTGTGCACATTTTAGGACCTGCTCCATGTGTCTGATGGCTCCGCGCTTCATGAACTGCGGCTGGTGTTCGGGGGTCTGCTCCAGGCAGCACCAGTGCGATATGCAGTGGGAAAAAGACTCGTGCGCGCCTGTCATCACAGAGGTACACTTACGGTACAGGCCCCCGGCGAACCGCACGGGTCAGGGCGTGGTGACAATGATGACCTTGTCCTCCTCAGTTTTCCCCCAAAGTGGCGCCGGTTGGCGGGGACACGGAGGTGACGCTGTGTGGGTGGGAGTTCCAGTCTCCGCTGCGACCTGCCATCATCAACGGCAAAACACACAGCATCATGGTGGGATCCACTGTTTGTATTGTCCTGCCGGAGAAGAGCAGCAGCGAGAAGTGAGAACGTGCACACGCACACACGCACACACACACACACACACATGCTCAAAATGTGTGCACAAATGTTTGCCATGTCCCCACATTTGTTGTATTTTCTTGCTTCAGACTGGTGTGCAGGATTCAGGAAAAGAACAAGCCGGGCCAAGACCTGAAAATAGTCCTGAAGGTGCACGAAGGAGAAGTGGAGGGCCGCTACTCCATCGAAGGCACGGCTCAGATCCAGGGCTTCTCGTTTGTGGTAAGAATGCTACATTTATTCCCCCGATTTGGTGAGTGCATTCATGGTGTGTGTAATCAAATGTTTTGTGTTCAGGAGCCAAGCATAACGGACATACAGCCTGACTATGGGCCTGCGTTTGGTGGCACCACCGTTACGCTGACAGGCAGACATCTGGATTCTGGCTTCCAGAGAGATGTCTTCTTTGGGGAGAAACAGTGCAGGATTCTAAGGTGATCCCCACACGACTGCATATACATCTCGTTCATTTCAGATTCCAGATGAAGTAGATATGAAGCCTTTAATAAAAAAAAAAATGCAAAAACTGTTGGCTCCAGTGTTAGCGGAGGAACCGACGCCTCGTCTTCCATTGTCTGCCTTCCGGCAGTGGCAGAAGACGTCGGCAGCGTGCCTGTGAAAGTCCTGATCGACAGCTTCCCGGTGACGGCCACCAAGATGTTTTTCTACAAAAGAAACCCTGTTATTACTTTGGTGGAGCCTCAGTGCAGCTTGCATAGGTAGAGTGCCGCTCAAACCGTTGGATTACCCTCATCTTTCATTTCCTGTTTAAAGTTGTTATCCTTCACGGGCTTTCTGACAACACAGCGGCTCCAGATTAGTGATACAGGGGCAGAATCTGGACTCTGCCCACAAAACCGTGGTGGAGTACGTTTCCAAAGATGCAAACCTGCGACCGCTTCAGCAAGTGAGTCAAAATGAGCAGATCTCTGTGATTCCGTCGTCGTCGTCGTCGTTGTCTGATTTGTTGTGCGCTCTCGCCTCAGGTCTGCAATGGATCCACTAATGCCACACACATGGAGTGCTGGGCTCCTGCACTTCCTGAGGAAATGCCGGACGAAAAGGAAATGGGACAGATTTATATCCACATGGAAGATCAACTAAAGGTCTGGAGCAGTCGATTCGAGTATCACGGCAACGTCAAGGTTATCCCCTTCGAGAACGAAGACAGGGTATTGCTACTGAAACCCGGAGAGAACGAAGTTTCACTGCATGTACGCTGACACGCTTTGTATCACTTCACTTTAAATCTGTAACAATGGAGCAGGGCTATTCATGCATTTGCTTTTTTGGCACATAACAGCATCGAAACCTGAACACAGTGAGCTTGTGTATGAAGATCAACATGACCGTCGGCGGTGTGGACTGCAACGCCGAGGTCCTTTTGAATGAGCTGACCTGCAGGATTCCAAAAGGTCTAGTTATTCCCACTGGGGGACTGCCCGTCAAGGTCAGAGACACTCGGGTAGATCAGATCAGACGTAACGTGCTCATCGGGGTGATACAACCTGCCCTTTGACAGTAGGTGTCTATCGGTGGGGAAGTTTACGATGTGGGCACGGTGGGGATCGACGACATCAACGCCGCTGTGAGCATCGCGGTTATTACTCTGAGCATCGTGGGCGCGCTGGTCCTCGGTGCTGTCATGGCCTTAGCCGTGATGTTCCACGTCAGAAAGAAAAAGAAAGGTGAGAACATTCTGATGCAGCCAAAAACGTGCCCATTACCAGCTCATTTCTCGTGCCCGTCCCTCCAGCGAACATAGAGCACCGTTTATCGACGAGGCTCTCACTTGCCCGCTCCAGCGCCACGGCGGATTTTTCCCCCACGGGAGATTACAGACGCGGTGAGTCAGGCGGAATCATTCATGAATGCAGATTGAGGAAATGGACGTTCCATTAATCATTGCAGTATTGCACATTCAGTCAACATTATACCAGTGATTTCAGATGTAAATAAAATCTCCTGATAGGAATGTTTGCGCTTCCCTCCCGTCACAGTGGATCTCTCCAGTCCAACGTCGGGCTCAGGAGGAATGGCCTTCCAAGGCTTATTGTATGCTGCCAGCTCCGACCATCTGTCCATTCCTTTACTGCCACGTGACAACATCTCCATGGTCAGTCTAAATCCTGATCTTCTTGAAGAGGTCAAAAATGTCCTGATCCCCGCTGACATGCTCCGAATCGAGGACCGCCAGGTTATCGGCAAAGGTGGGCCTGCATACTTTTTGTTATATTGTTTTCTTCTCCCCTGGGTCGGTGCAGGAAGGTCAATGGTAATCCTTTTATTTTGTTCAGGCCACTTTGGGACGGTTTATCACGGATACCTGATAGACAGCAACAAACAAGAGACCCACTGTGCTGTCAAATCATTGAACAGTACGAATGTTTGTTTTCTTAAACAGAAATAGAAAAGAAACCTGCGGTTGTGGGATGTCTATATATTTTTTGTTTTTTAACAGGGATCACAGATCTGAAGGATGTGGACCACTTTCTCAGAGAGGGCCTCATCATGAAAGGTTTTGACCACCCAAATATTCTGTCTCTACTGGGCATCATGCTGCCTAAAGAAGGACTCCCTCTAGTGGTGCTACCGTACATGAAGCATGGGGATGTTCGGCATTTTATCCGCTCAGAAAAAAGGGTATAAATCTGTGATCTGTCTAATCGGGAGCATGGACACGAGTGCTGTTTAACATCTCTGGGTCTTCCACAGAACCCCACGGTCAAAGACCTGATTGGTTTTGGGCTGCAGGTTGCAAAAGGGATGGAGTATTTAGCCCAGAAAAAGTTTGTCCATAGAGATCTGGCTGCACGTAACTGCATGTGAGTGTGACACCCTGAGACGACGTTTGGCTTTATTCTAAGTATGTTTTCAGGGTTTCAGACAGAAACCTTTGCTGAACACATCAGCGTTAAATCTTATCCTTTGAGTCATCTGAACTGAGTCACTCAGGCGGGCTGGGCTGAACTAGCATAGCGACGCATGAAACTCAGATTAATGTTAAATCCCAAATTCCTTCTGCGTCACAATTAATTATTAAGTTGCTTTGGTTTGACTAAATGAGGCCAACTAATAAATAAACGCCTCAATTGTAGACGCATTTGCTTCCCCCCTAGTTTCCTGAATTTTTGTGAACTGGTGTTTGCGTGTTTTTTGTTTTTCCAGGTTGGATGAAACGTACACAGTGAAGGTGGCGGATTTTGGGATGGCGAGGGACATCTATGACAAAGAATACTACAGCATTCAAGACCACAAACAGGTGAAGCTGCCCGTCAAGTGGATGGCCATCGAAAGCCTGCAAACACAAAAGTTCACCTCCAAGTCTGATGTGGTGGGTTCACACAAATCACCTTTCATGTCAAAAGCGCTCCGGCGTGTATAAAACGTGGCGGTGATTTCTTTCCCGCAGTGGTCATATGGCATCCTCATGTGGGAGCTGCTCACCAGAGGTGCCAGCCCGTATCCAGATGTGGACCCCTATGACATCACGAACTACTTGCTGAAGGGGCGTCGGCTCCCACAGCCACAGTTTTGCCCCAACACGCTGTAAGAGCCGTTCATGGTTTTGTGTCGTTGCTGAGTTTTAATATTTCACTTATCTGTCGATATCCCTGAAATTTGAATAGTGTGATAAATTATTAACCCTGACTCACTAATTCAGTTGCCACTGATGTCTTCCGACTACAGTTACTCCATCATGCTGTCATGTTGGGACCCTGAGCCGGATTTCAGACCCAGTTTTACCAGTCTGGCTTCAGACGTTCAACACATCCTGTTGTGTCTGCAAGGAGAGCACTACATCAGCCTCAAAGTGAACTATGTCAACCTGGACCAGCCGAGACCCTACCCCTCTCTGACCGGCTCTGCGGATGAGGCCGAGGCCTCTGACCTGGACTCGGACGGTCAGGAGACCAGCTGAGGGCAGCAAACGCAAAGACCACAGGACCCAAAGGGTCGGAAAGCCCCCAGCGACTTTACTTGGATTTTTTTTTATTGTTGTAATGCAAACTTTAGATTTCCAAACCTGAAATGTGCGGTTTGGCCGTGAATTTAACCCGTGGATGGTACTGCCCAGCCTACTGAGGTGAACCAAATTCATCGCTCTTCGTCATGATGTAACTGTAGCAACTGTAGCGCAATGCCGTAAACATGGAAGTAAATGTTTTTGTTTTCCAACTGCCTCACACACGTGTGATTCAGACTGTACTTTAGCAAGTGAGGTTACATCGGCCAGAAGTCATGATGCTAACCACATTCTTTCTAAGACGGTTTGGAGTCTCTAAATCCGGAGAAGTGCTCAGGGAATAATATTCTACCCCTTTCGTTTTGTTCTTATGTGCCCTAATGTTATACAATTACATTATATAATTTCATAATGTACTTGGGGATCTTAGTTTCAGACAAGAATGCTGACTCGTCAGTTTGGTTTCGCTTCCGTTTCAAAGAGACCCTGCAGCTTTTTAAAGCGGGGGTTGTGTGGGGGCCGAGCCAGCGCGTTACTGCTGTCTCTCTACATGTGTAAACCACAGAGTGGCGGATGCTGAATCCGTTAAATCAAATTGTGAACTATATTTTCACCTCTCCCATTCAGAAAATAATATATGTGTCTTTGCCTCTAAATCTGGACCCCACCCAACAATTTGGCAATGACAGTATCAATGACACGGGGAGACTTCGCTGGACAAACACCGTGATGTCGAATATTACTATTATTAGATCTGCCTCGTATTAATAAACGACCCTCTTTAGCCTCAATATAGGATCACAGAATCACTGCATTTCTATCAGCAAAACACACAAATTGAGATTTGGGATCTGTGCTATAAGCTCTGCGGCACCCCCTGAATTATACAGGGAGCTGTCAGTGCTGTTGATCATCGGAGACTGAGAAATACGTCTAGTACCTGTCATCATCACCAGGGGGCAACCGATCCCCCCTCCGTTACGTGCGGTTCAGCCAGTGCTGCAGTGATGATGCTCCTGCACTACAGCAGGCAGCTCAGCACAAAGGAGGGACACACAGAGGCGCACACACACATCGACTGATCAGGAGAGCAAACTTAGAAGGTGTCTTATGTCTTTCATGTTTGTAATTAACTCTTTTCTGTCCACTGTGGGAGGTTTAAAACACCGTTGCACTGATTTTGGTTACAAAACCCACAGTTCTTTTGGACCAACAGGCTTCCTTCTAGGTGGTGATGTTGTTCTGTTGTACTTGACTTTTTTGCGAGGGCTGCATTTCCCCTCCTCTTCATCCCATAAAGATTGCACTGTAATCCTGTTTAAATGGACAAATGGGAAAAGTGTGTCTGCATATTAAAAGTCCCCCCACCCCGTGTGCACAATTTTTTCCCCCCTCATTAAAAACTTTGGATGAAGAAGCTCACCATAAAAGCGGCTCAGGTCTGCTC
This sequence comes from Takifugu flavidus, assembly GCF_003711565.1. Classification (NCBI taxonomy): domain Eukaryota; kingdom Metazoa; phylum Chordata; class Actinopteri; order Tetraodontiformes; family Tetraodontidae; genus Takifugu; species Takifugu flavidus. The sequence continues at coordinate 9,051,333 of NC_079523.1, read as the reverse complement.
CCGTACCCGAGTGGAAGACTGTTAGAGGGCCTGAGTTATGTCAGCTCTGATCTGTGTATCTAACAGTTGCAATGCTCCCCATGAATAATTCATGTTTCTAAAAAAAGATTGACTTATTTATCCTTTGCCTTGGGGACGGCAAAACGTCGGCGGTGATAATGGCAGGCCCCTGTTGTGTTCAGGTGCAGGGTTCAGGATTTATGAGCAAAGTCGGTTTAAATAGATGCCAGTCAGTTTGATCCAAATAAGCAAACATATAAGTCGGCCTGGGAGCTCCACTCCCTTTAGATGAAGACGCAAACCATCAAGGGCTTCAAAAGCTCTCAAATCCTTTAAAGCACTTTATTTTTTATGGTCTGAAATTTGTCCTCCAACAACAGAGCAATGCTTTAATTAATCTGCCGAGGCTCTGGCAGAATGCTGCCATGTGAGATGTGACATAATGTTGTCACAGCTTGTACAACACATCAAATTCCTTTTCAGGGAAAGTTTGTGGTCGGGACGACATTATTATCTGATTAACTGACGCAGGGAGTGACAGCAGGTCGCTGGTTGCTCTGACAGACATGCAGAGAGACACGCTTTGTCTTCCCAACCCCAGAAGGAGACGCTGTGCCGAACCAGTGCAGAAAGCATCCCTATAGGGTGTCTGGTCTAAAATTCTTTTTGTTGCCTTCAAGTTTATATATATCTATAAATATTTTACACCTCCATTTCACACTGGTCTGCTTCTGAAGCCAGATCATGCTGAAATCTGCGAAAGTGCAGATATCAGCAGCTGCTGTGCAATCTGGATGAGAGGCACAAAACTCTGGTAGGTTTCCCACAATGCAACAGGAAAGAACGACGGACCAAAGTGCACGTTCTGCTTAATAACGTGAGCTGAAGAGAAGCTCTGCTTGGTGACAGATACCTGCCTCCGTCTGTCTGCCCGTCCGCTTCTGGGCTTTGTCAGAAGCTGATGTTCTGCAGTGCAGCACTGAGTGTGAGATGCCTGGAGGAGCGAAGGAAAACGCTAACGTGTTGGTACGGGTGGTTCTTATTTGTGTGGGGTCTGGAAACGTGGCTCAAGGTTTCTGAATTTTTCAGGATAGCGCAAAGAAAGAGAGGGAGAAGGGAACGTTCTCTCTTATGCCCCATGCAGAGTCTGAAGGCTCTCGAGATGTTTATTTAGACTTTTATCAAATTTCTCATGCCCAATCTGATGTAAAAGACTTGCATCGTTACCATCGCAATTCTCCTGAGCAGAGCAAACTGGGACTGGATTTTCTCACTCTTTCGTTGTCTGAATTGAATCTCCTGTCCTTGAGCTTGTGTACCGTCAGTGGATAACTGAATAGCCAAGCGAGCTTCCTCCCTCTCCCTTGCAATTCCCCATTGTTAGGCTGCATTCAGAGGGAGGACGGAGAGCTGCGAGGTCACAGATGGAGAGAAGTGTTATGTTTGTTCCTGCATTTGCTCTCTGAGTGAATGTCTTCACAGATGGGGTGTTATTGAAAGGCTAACACGGATTCTCAAAGAAATGAAAGTGTTTCGGAGCCACAAGGCCGTGAGGCACATTGCATGACTGTATCAGCTGGGTTTTATGACTTTAAAACTGGCATAAGCTGATATTCAGCTCTCTCTCTCTCTCTCTCTCACACACACACACACACACACACACACACACACACACACACACACACACACACGCACACACACAGAGTGTTTGCAGCAGCTCATTTGTTGTTGCCCTGCATTACCCTGCAGGTTAGATTCCTAAAATTGCAAACTGCAGGAAAAATGCTGCAGCAGTGACATTCAGTGTGCACATGCAGTGTTTATTGGCTAATGGTCCGAGCAGTGTTGCTCCCTGAATGAAACGGCTGTCCGTAACCAACCAACCAACCAAGTCTTTGCCTTTTTCTTTGTGGGGAAACAAAAGCCTTTTAGTTCTATTAGAAAAATTACCGATCTCAAAAAAGCATGTTACAGGTCAGTGGATTAAGCCAGGATTTTGTAATCCAGGTTTAATTTAGACAACCTGTTCTATAACTGTTGTTCTTAGGTTTTGGTAAATGTTGTGTCAGTTCAGCTGTTGAAATGATAAGAAGAGGCTGATGGTGATTTCAATGACCTCCGACATCAATCTCCCTGCCTTTGGACCTCCATTATGTCTTCTGCGGTTTTCTCCTCAGAACATCGACTGTTGCTGTGGTCGACCTTTAGCTTTAAACTGGCATAAATGCCAGGTTATCCAGCCAGCACGTGCCGACCCCATAGAGGAAACAGAGGAGCTACTTTAACCTTAAAATCCATCAGAACAAGATGAATGGGAGCAGACACGTCCAGAGGTCTATTGGTTCATTTCCCAAACTGTCAGTGATGAATGGCTGAAACCAGGCAGCTGTTGCCATCCCGACATGTGTCCAAGGACACGTGGAGGTGGACTTTTAAATCTTCTGAACAAACTTGTGACTGTTTTGTGCATCCACCCTAAAAAGGTCACTTTTTCTCTGATCAATTAATTATGTCGCTCATAAACCTTTTACATTTCTTGCGATTCGACGGCACCTCCTCAAAAACCATTTCTGCTCTTTAATTTTGCCCGTGTCTGACATGTGGGTCGCTGGAGCAGCCTGACCCGCCACGCTGAAGACGGTGCTTGTGACCCACCCACACAGGTCATCGATCATGACGTTACCTGAACAGCAGCAGCAGAACTCAACGATCCCTGCACTCGGAAGCTTTCCGCAGATCTGCGATGGAGAATTTCTCTTACGCTGATCTGTGTTTGTCTTCCAAATGCCCTGTTGTGGCTTGTGAGCCTGTTTCTATGACAACCACCATTTGATACCAGCAGTGTGTAGGAAGGCGGCTAAAATATGATGGGAAATTAGCAAACCGCTCTATGCATGTTTTATAATCGATTCATAACTTTCACATATGAAATGTCAGTGCCAGGGAAATAAATAAATGGAGTTTACTCCACAGAACAACACCCATTCAGGCACTGAGGAGCACTGACTCACATCCCATCCCATGATTAATTCAAAGATTATTACACTGTACATGCCTCAAGAGAATCTACTGTGAGTAGACTGAACACATATTTCACTTGCACAATGTCCCTGACTCACTCTGTTGTTTCATTTTCATCGTGATCTTTATTTTTCCTGGCGGTCCCGCACGCACCACCGAGGACATGGGCTTTATTTCCAGGAAATATAATCTCAGATTCCCTTTTTTTCGTCCTTTGTCAGTATGAAACATTGCATTCCAAAAAAAAACCCATCACCATCATTGTCCAGCATGTGTAATCAGACTGTTGGAAACGTGGTGAATAAGATGTTTTGGTTGGCGATGACCTGCTGTGATCAGGCAGCACAGTCCGGCTGTTTATGAAAGCTCTTAAGCGTCGGTGCAAAAATTTAGAGGCTTCTCTTGATTTAGCACAAAAGACCCTGGAGGTAAATTGCCTTTCCAAATGAGCAAAGAGTCTGTGGTCATTACAGGAAATCTTAATGGGGTGTTAATTTATTTATTGTTGCCAGCACATAAACGAGTTGCAAGCCCGTTTGAACCAGCCATTTCACCATTTTAGTGTTAAAATCTGTCAAATCAACAGCATGAGTAATAGTTGTTCCTATAGATTGTTTGTTTTGGCCAGACACAGCACCTGTACCATCAGCTCTGAGCTATAGTCTGCACACAGACATCCGGTTGTACTGTCTTGTGGTAGCTATGGTAACTTCAAACCGCACCAAATGTTCAGCTCACAGTGTGAGGGCATCGTGAGCAAGGCTCCACTTCCATCCCTGTATAAAGAAAACACACACATTCATACTTGTACATTTGTGAAGACCTTCATGGACATAGTACATTACCCAGCTCCCTAAACTCACCACAACAATCCCAACTCACTCCTTAATCCTACCCTTAACCCAATTCTAACCCCTTAAATCCAAGTTTTAACCCTCAAACAATCCCTTGAAGTTGTGAGGACCATCCAGAATGTCCCCACTTCACGATATGTCCTCCATTCCCTAGCAGAATGAATATTTTGGGATATGTAGCCAGTACAGGAATGAGATAAGACGCACACACACACACACACACACACACTTACACAATCCACATTACTTTCACCGTCTGGACAATTTTCGGTTAAATGGTCCTAAAAACCAATATTATTCTGCACACTTGGAGTAGTTGTCTTTGTTCTCTGAGTATGATAGGAGGGGAGAAAACAAACAAACTAACTTAACGTAATCTCAAAAATCTCCAAAAAGGCTTGTTTGATATTTATAGTAACAAAACAGACTTTTTCTGCAGCAGGAGATCTGGTGACGTAATAAAGTTTAGATGACCAAAGAGAGGGAAGGAATACAACCTAAGCATGTCACCAGTCCATTATGGGACGGACACACACACACACCTACACACACACACACACACACACAAACAACGGGCTGTAAGTCCCTAATCAACCTCATCTGCATGGTTTTGGACCGCAGAGTTGCTATGGTGAGGATGTAGATTAAATCATTTTATGTCAGCATTACATCTTTAGGCACAGCATTAGCCTAGTTTCCAGTTCCTATTTATGTTCTGACTGACAAACAACTATAAAAATAAGCATGTCTAGAGCACTGTTCAATGACGCTGTTACCATAACAGCTAACTATTGAGCACACTGAGGAGGAACTGCTGACGCTTGTTTCAAAGATTTTTATAAATATTTGACACAAGCAGGAAGGTTTTTATATCTTTTCTGGACATTATTTACCTCCAACTGCAGATTTGTCAGCTGTGATTTAAAACATTTACAGAGGACTGTTTTTCTTTGTGGAAACTGTCGGAAGTGTTCTGTTAGGGAACATTTCCGAACTAGATCGGAAACTCCGGCGATATAGCTGTCAAGGTCTACTGTACAGCCCTGATGCTTGAGAGCAGCATGTCTCCAGCACATCAAAGGCTTCCTTCCCAGACCCCATGACTATTGGTTTTGGTTTCTATGACAACTAAGTTGAACTATAAGTTGACTCATCTCTCTCAAGCTTGGTGGAGAAAAATAATGTGCCCCCACCCCCCAAAAAATCCTTCTCTGCAAAACTGAAACACTAAACTAGGAAAAAGGATCATTTGCTTCCCCCAAAACGAACATTTAATTCAGACAATGGTCGAGACTCATACGCATATCTCACATGTCACTGAATATGAATGTCAGTTTAGGAACAGATCCGATGAGGCATCCAGGAAGATTTTTGCATTTCCAGGCAGACACTTGGGGGAGGATTCAGATGATGGACGGGCACGTAGCAACAGTCAAAGACTCCAGAGTCCATTCATAGTCTTAGAAAATGCTGGATCAACTAGTTGCAGCCATGGTAACGCGGGGATGAGCAGAGCATTGAGTACTTTCAGAGATGCGCGGTGTGGCGCTGCCTGCGAGCTTTGTGACGCAGGTTGCATTTGTGCGTATGCTTCTACTGTATGACAGGAAATACAACAGCTCTTCTGAGGATAATTACAACAGATAATAATCTGGTTAGAGGAGAAGACTGCAAGAGGAACCGTAGCCACTGAAGCAACGTGGACGTTAGAAAGTTCCTTTTAGCAGGGAGAATCTGGCATGAATGGGTAATTATTGATGGAAGCTCATGGCTGCTGGGTGAAGCTGCATTAGGTGCGACACATTTATCAAGCAGTGATCGCACCAAATAAATGGGATGCACCTCCATCGCTGGGTTAATTCCTGGCCTGTGTTTTAAATGTTTAAGTCAAAATTGATAAATATCTTTCTTAATAACCTCCCTGCCACCTTTCGGCTGTTGCTCCCATGTTCTGAGTGTTGCACCTTTGTCTTTAAATCTTTACACGGCCTTTTTCGTAGGACACAATCTTGATTGACTGGCTACTGCTGGGGAAAATTAGAGGATGATTAATCACAACTGTGATGTGAGGGATTGATGGCATCGGGTTTGTGATTTATCACTATTAGTTGTGATGGCGGGAGTCAGAACAAGAGGTAGTGGGTGGTATTGTGGATAGATGGGGAGCAGGTTAGAGACACTTCATTCTTTTTTTCCCAACATCACCCCTTTTAGGAAAGAGTTACTGCTGTTATGTAAGGGAGGGATGAGAGCCTTCCTACATGCTGAAACGCCTGCAGAGTCATTATATACGTTAGTCAGATCACTGCATCTCTGGCCCCTAGATAACCTCAGATCTTTGCTGATAACTAATTTTGCCATTCTTCACACAAAGAGTGAAAAAGTAATCATATGCTTAATCCGTAGCGATGCGTTCATTCAAAAAAACCCACAAAACAGTCTGAGTTGTTCACATTTATCACACTCTCCACATTTTGTTCAAGCCTATCAAGAAGATCTCTGTTGGTTCTAAACATAGTATTGTTCTTGGCACTGACCTAGTAAAGGCTGTGTGATTTGGAGATAGCCTGTAGGCATTTTCTCTCTCATAGTTTAGAGCAGAGCTGGATTTATACAACAGTAGCAGCCTATATCACAGTATCCTCTGATGTCTCCGACAGGATTCTGTTAGCATTTTGTTATGCTTTAACGTTGTATTCGATTAGAATGGTGCACGGCCTTTCCCAGCGGGCAGTAAAATCAGCCCCAGGCCTGAATTCGAAGAAAGAAAGAAAGAAAGAAAAAGAAAGAAAGAAAGAAGAAAGAAAGAAAGAAAGAAAGAAAGAAAGAAAGAAGGAAGAAAGAAAAAGAAAGAAAGAAAGAAAGACCTTGGGTCACATGTTTCACATCTAAAAAGTGGGAAAAGAGCGTTTTGGTGCTCACTGATGTAAGTTTCTCCTCTTCTTCCTGGAACGAGCGGCATGAACTTCCCCAGATACTTTGAGGGGAGGACGGTGTAATCCGCGCGCTGATTTGCCGCGAGCATCACCTGTTTCGCCATCGACACTGGACGATAACGTTACCCCAACGTTAGCGCACTGGCGCACGCACACGGCAGTGCGCGCCCCGCTCCCTCCCTCCCCTCCCTGCATCACAGCCTGGCTGTTGCCATCACGCGTTCACGTAATCTCTCCGTGGACGCTCTCACTTGTTGGAAATGCTCGAGGATCAGAAACCTGACTGGTTACAGACTGGTTCCGAAATCCGCGGAAGGGAAAAGTGAAACCGCTCAAGAAGAAGAAGAAAAACAAAGAAAGAAAGAAAGAAAGAATACCAGAGGATTTAAGTATTGATCACTACCAGTTGACTTCAGTGAAGGTAGGAGAAGCTCCGGTCAGTCACTGCCTGTCGTGTCGGTGTTGTGTCATCGATTGGGAAAACTTGAAACAATTTGGGAAAAACGTCCTGGAAGCCGGTTGATAGTTTCCACGCTGACCTGCAGAAGCGCCTGGTGCGCAAAGGCAGCGACAGCGATTCTCAGATGATCAGTAAATTTAGAATAATAATAAGAAAAAAATCTCAATCAGTGTTCATGTGAAAGGTTATTTGCTGTTGTCAGTGAGCACACTTCGGCGTGTGAGCAGTTTTTACATAAGACACACTCTTGGTGCACCCAGACTGCAGCATCTCTCCAGCAGCTCCCATATATCCCCAGTCTCACGCTGGCTCTGCCTTCTTCTTATTTTGTCTTCATTTCACGCCCAAACTGCTTGCAATTGGGATAACCACTTTCTTTCTGGATACAGAGCCACCTCATAATACCTCCAGACGTCAGACTGCGTGAATATTTTTAGAAGTTTTTTGTCCACATTTCATTCAGTTCCTTGGAAGCATCTTGGAATTTCTCCCAAATCTTTAAGCTGCACAGACTGCACATAAACTGGGGAAAAGGGGGGGGAAAGTTTGGGAAGCTCTGCAGCACAGTTTGATGCAGAACATCACGTGACAAACTGACAGAAGAGATCTTGTTTTGGATCCTTGGCTCTGTAAAGGAGCAAATGTGTTATAAAGCACAGAGTAGTTGTTATAACTGTAACCATAATCCAGATTTGAACGTTTACGGTGAACAGAAGCAGAGCAGAGAATGTTGCTGCAGTGCTGTTTCATGGTTTTGTCTTCCTCTCTAAGAACGGCCTTTTCCCCTCAATAAAACACATTTATGTGTGTTTAAATAGCTTTTTCGTCCTTCGTGCAACAGCCTTTCCCTGAGCAGGTTACCTGACATGTTTCACTGGGCTCCAGCCACAGTCAAGGGAGTTCAATTAGTTGGGAGAAAACAAGACCCTTCTCCCTTTTCGGAAAAGGTGCAAATGTGAAGCAGGGAATTATTTCTCAGGAAATGACTTGAGTTGGTAATCTGGCTGCTGGCCTCTGGCTCTAGTGACGAGATGTTTTTTGCCGTGCAGACGGCACCGTGGCGCATACAGTAACACATGGTGACCATGGCAACAAAACAGCATCAGAAGAGGCTGGTCGGATGATGCTCGCACTGCCCAAAACAAAGAGATGAATGGCGGGCTGAAAGCTTTGCGGGAGCACAAAAGATCTGATTCATACTCAGCAGAAACCTCATCCCATCTCTCCGAGGCAGAGGCGAGCGCATCTCCGTTCCTGTCTCATTTTGCCATCCCCGGGAAATCGGAAGTGTGAATTTATTCCTCGCTTTCACAGTCGGCAAGAGCGATGCCTCGACCATAAATGAGGCATAACAGGCTTTCAAAATTTGGCTCGAACGTCATTGGCGCCATCTGCCCCTCGCCGCCAAGTCTTTTCCTTTAAAAAGGTGCCGCCGTGGTCAAATCCACAGCTTTCTCTGGCCTCATGTCCCACTGATGGGATTTAGTTATAACTACGTTATCTTTATTTCACAAAACAGCACCAAAGCACATACACATATGGAAATAAAAAAGACATGCTATCCTATACTTCCATCAGTGGCCCGAGGATCTGTGTTAGTCTGTGGTCTCTTCAACTGCATTTGTATATGGTTGAAGATTTAGTTAAAGCACACATTCTCACATTTCTCTCTTTGTGGGGACTTTTGCAGAAATATCCAGCTCCTAACCCTCACCATCCCAGCTAACCCTGATCTAAACCCGATTCTAACTTCAACCTTAACGCCACATCTTAACCTTCAAACATTCCTTTGAAGTTGTGAAGACCAGCTAAAATGTCCTCCCTTTCCAAAACTGTCCTCACTTGGAATGAGTATTTTGATACTCAATATGGAGATGACACACACACACACACACACACACACACACACACACACACACACACACACACATACACACACACACACACACACACAAATCTTGGCTTAAGAGAATTCAACACTTTTGAGAACTGAAGAAGTCTCTTGGATACGAGGTGAAACGTCTTTGAAAAACCAACAGAAGTCCAGTTGATTTCTCTGAAGCCAAGATTTATCTTCGACCTGGATAGAGAACATTCATCCACACGACACAACACACACACACACACACATGCAGAGTCCAAAACCAAACTTTAAAATATGCATGAGACACGTGCTCTGTTCCTTCATCCACCTACACCTTCAAAAGTAAAGTCTAACTGAGCCTCACCATTAGATCAGTCATGTGTGATGGAGTTTCAGTCTAAATCTGCAGCCCTGTAAGTGATTACTAGTTGCTTAACAAGTTCAAACCACTCTGAGTTACCCACAAAACAAGTGATGCACTTTAACCAGTAATTACTACCCGACTGAAACGCAGGTGAGACATCTTCAACAGACGCTGTGTCATGAAAATAACAAGTCTATTTTTCTGCCGCGTCTTGTGAACTTGTGAAGATGCATCAGCAAATGTTTTCCCTTGAAAATTATTGTTTTTTGTTTTTTTGTTTTTTTGTTTTTTTTAATGTGAGACGTGTCAGCCCGACTCTGATATATGAATAGATGAGTGGAAACATCAACGCCCATGGGCTGAATAGCTTTTAGGGCTGTTGGAGTCCTGCTGCTAACGTGACCAGGATGTGTTGTTCATCTCCTGAACATCATAGAACATGTTTTCATGTAATAACTTAAGCTGATCCTCAGAAGAAATATGCATCTTTCCTGGAAAGATGATTATGGGGCAAAAAATAAACCCAGCACTATTTCCATGTTGTTTTGTTTCTCTGGTTATTATTGTCTGGTTTCTCTGGCTGCATAGATGAATCGTCTGTTGTGGATCCTAAAGTCTGCTGCTACCCCTGAAAGATCTGGATCAGGACTCGAGGGCTGTGCTTTTATTTTCCGATCTGTCTCTGATTTGATTTTCTCATTTCTTTGACAGCAGTGTTGGCCTGTGGTGTTCCACAAAGGTCTGTTCTGTGCACCTGTCTTGTCTCTGTTTGTTGCTCCTTTTGGTGCTTTCTAAACAACACATGTTCCTTCCAGTGCACATAATTCTGATAACTCTGATTTTAAAGCCCGAAATTAAAGCAGTCATACAAATGTGGAGAACTGATATTAAATCCTCTGGGAAAATTGCCCATTTTTAATTAAAGGATTTGTTAAATCCCTCTAGGAGATCTGCAGCGCTCTGGATTAGAAACAAAGCTTTTACATTTCATTTCATGAGGAATATCTCATTCTGATCTTCTAACTAATAAAGCTAAAAGATGATTCATCAGATGCTGTGGAGCTTATTAGGGTAACTTGACCAAAAACTGCGATGCTGAATCCAAACTGCGACAAATAGTTTCTGTGTGACTGAAATTAAATATCAAGCAAGGTGCTTGTAAATGAAATGGTTGACTGTCTGAAAATTCTGTCTGCAGCCTCAGAATACAGGGTGTGCTCTTTGTTCGAGTAGTTAGTGGCACTCACTGACCCTGTTTCTTCATGTTCTTCTGTGTGCAGGCCTCTGGAAAAAATACAGCCTTGAGTTAAAACGTCTCAATGCAACTAAAGAATGAAATTAATGGATTAGAGTGGGGGCCCTCCAGCTGCTCCAATTGCACCTTTAATAAACTTTAATAAACAGGTCTGAGTAGGACAGGACTATTACAAATGACCAGGGAACTTGGGAATAAAGGAAAAAAATGGCGTTGCTGAAAACATTGAAATTAGTCAAACTCTATAGCGTTAAAAGACATTTTCTGGAGCTAGCATTGTAAGCATTAGCATGGTCTCAATTCTGCTTCTGTTATCCCGTGCAACACAACTGAAATGAGTTGTAGGCAACTAGCCCTCTCATTTAACCTCAATAACAGAACATTTTACAAAAGATCCACTTTATAATAACGAAAGCAAATTAAAGTTGTGTTCAATTTTGAACTGATTCACAATTTTGCTCTAAATTGTGACCATGAATCCAGTTCTTCTGCTTTGCTTTTGTAACTCTTTTGTGGATGCGGATGTAAGGCAGGTGGATGCCTCACATGTGTACCCTTCAAAAGAAGGCTGGAATATGAAAAACACAGTGCTAATATATCATTCGGTTAAAACCTTGTGAACTGAAATCCCGTTCGTCCCCACAGAGATTATTGGCAGAGATCCCATTTAAGGAAAAGTTTGTGTTGTAATTTATGCTTCATTATCTGAGCTGATTGATTAAAAATCACTGCAATCTTGATTTTCCTCCTACATTATCATGTGTTGAGTGCTTCTCTCAAGCTTCCCTACCCTTCTCACTCTAATAAACTAGTTTATATGCTCTATTTGTTTAAAGAAGATCTGTGTAGAGACGTGAGAGTAATGAGCCCCCTCGTGAACAGATGCACAGCCAAGTTGGGACTATTTCCCATAATAAAGATCTTCCGGATGAGGAATGGCTGTAATGCAAAGGTTTTCAGCTGGCTTCTGAGTTAAGAGAAGATTAATACCTATGTGAGGAAAAAGCTGCTTTTGTTCCTGACTGAGATTCCAGACAGCAGAAATTCTGACTCCCACTCATCTATTTTGGCTGTAACTTATTCTGTGGGGCCTGAACAGCATCCTGGTTTCCCAGTGAGAGCTTAGTTATGGGCTGGATATGGTGTTTTAGTGGGGGGCTCAAAACCCACAATCCAAATGTAAACATTTGCATGGGATGCATCCAAAGATATGTCTGTCTGTCTGTCTGCCTGCCTGCCTGTCTGGATGGGTGGATGGAGGGATGGATGGATGGATGGATGGATGGATGGATGGGTGGGTGGGTGGTTGGATGGATGGATGGATGGATGGATGGATGGATGGATGGATGGATGGATGATAGATGGGTGGGTGGCTGCTGGATGGATGGATGGATGGATGGATGGATGGATGGATGGGTGGGTGGGTGGATGGATGGTTGGATGGATGGATGGATGGATGGATGGATGGATGGATGGATGGATGGATGGATGGATGCGTGGATGGATGGATGGATGGGTGGGTGGGTGGGTGGATGGATGGATGGATGGATGGATAAATGGATGGATGGATGGATGGATGACTGGATGGATGGATGGATGGATGGATGGATGGATGGATGGATGGATGGATGGATGGATGGATGGATGGCTGGATGGATGGATGGATGGATGGATGGATGGATGGATGGATGGATGGATGGATGATCAGAGAAAACCCAGTACTGAAGCGGCAGCTACTCCTGATAACCCACAGCAGTTTCCAATGTTTTTTTGTCCCCCTGAAGAATACAAGGCTACGATTATCAAACGAGTTCAGAAACAGGTCTGTGGTCGATCACATGTGAATCAATCCCAGTTCTGTCCTACACCTCCAACTTTAAACGATCAGAATTCCACTCATGTCTCTCTGTTATAATTCAAGACAAGACAGACGTCTCTGAGGCCGATAACTCCGGGAGACGGCACCTCGCTGCTGTTTCTGTTTAATCTCTGTTTGACATCTGAAAATAATTCACCCCCACCGTCCCTGGAAGCCTTCCATCAGGGTGGTGTGAGGTGTGAGGCATTAATAATTTGATTAATTCTCTGAGCCTGTAAATTTGGCACCGGAATGTGCTAAAAAACTTCACGTGGGTGAAGATTTACTGAGTTTATTGGCCTACAATCATTCAAGGCTTTTTGTAAATATATATTGATAACAATTTTATTTAACTCTAACAACAACAGTCAGTAATTTATATATTTATTAAGCGTTTTTACCTGATAGGACAATATTCCCACATTAGAAGTCTATCTGGATTTTATTTTTTTGTCTTGCCAGCAATATTTAACAATCTAAAAGACATTTATCCTTTCTTTTTCACCCTGAACTCTTTCCTCCTCACTTCTCCTCTTGAAAAGGCTACGGTTATAACCCCATCAGGTCTTTACACTATTGTAATAGAGAGTAACATGTTTCCTGTCGTGTTTCTGCCTCCCGTCCTTCAGTAAATGATCTTCAGTCGGGGTGAGAACTGCAGGCCACCGAGAGAATTTCCTAATAAAGACAGAGATTGTCCTTCGCCGGGCTCGCTGCCGCACAGTTTAAACCACAGAAAACCACAAAAACCCTCCTGCGCTGGTTCAGCTGCAGAGTCGAGGGAACCGACTCGTTTAGCCCTTTTTTATGAATATAAAGTGAGAAAAGCAGCGGCTACAGTGGAGGGTCGAACCAATCTGAATACTGTAGAAAACAGACGGATGAATAATTGTGCCGCTGCTGCAGTGCGAAGCTGACCCGGCGCCGCGTCAGAGGCTCCACCGGGGGAGTTTTGCTGATTGAGATCTTATTTCGCATTCGTGTTGTTTCGTTTTTGCTTCCACTTGAAGTGACTTTCTCCCACAAGTTTCGATTCGATTGTTAATAGGGTCGCTTGTGTTCTGGCAGGAAGCTCCCTGGCGAGGGCACGAGCTGCCATGCCATTTGGTTGTCTGACACTTGGGGAGAAGAAGGATTACAACAGCCCCTCAGAGGTGACCGACAAGTATGACCTCGGACAGGTCGTCAAGTCGTGAGTACACCCACATTGAAATGGGAATGTTTGGCTAAAAAAAGGTATAAAGACACCTTCTTTCTTTTTCTGGCAGAGAGGAATTTTGTGAGATATTCCGGGCCAAAGATAGGAACACCCTGAAAATGTACACCTGTAAAAAGTTCAACAAAAAGGACGGACGTAAAGTGAGAAAAGCTGCCAAGAATGAGATAATGATTCTAAAAATGTAAGTGAAGCTGAAGGCACCTCATCACAGAGGAGTGTTGACTGGATGCAATATTAGTAAAACCATCACTGAAATATTGAATATTATTCATTATAAATGAAAACGGTTGTAATGGTTCCTCATGTCTTCAGTCTGAGAAACTGGTTTAATGAGGTAAAAAAAAATTTCCATTTAACAAATCTTATTTTATTATTTAATACCAGCAAAAAGGAGTTTGGTCATATAAAGTAAAAGCAAGTAAAGCAATTAAAGCAATTAAAGTAAAGCAATGATGATATTATTATGTTATTAGACATTTGCCTGTGCTATAAAAGCATTTACGAGTTGTTCTTTAATCACTCGGAAGACTTTGAATGAGGACTGTGACTGGGATTATTGCCTATTTTCACCTCTCCTCCTACACTAAGCCCCCTCATTTGTCCCCTCACCTTTTTTCCCTCCATTCTAAGGGTGAAACATCACAACATCCTCCAGCTGGTGGACGCCTTTGAAACCAAGAAGGAGTACTTCATCTTCCTGGAGCTGTGAGTATTGGAAGAGGTTGAGAGGAAAGGCTGGCAGATTTCCTCTGCTCGCCAACTGTTCTCCTGTTATCCGCACGCGACTCGCTCTTCATTCAGATGTTTCCTCTGCCCAGAGCTACAGGCAGAGAGGTGTTCGACTGGATCCTGGACCAAGGGTACTACTCTGAGAGGGACACCAGCAATGTCATGAGGCAAGTGCTGGAGGCCGTAGCGTACCTGCACTCTCTGAAAATCGTCCACAGAAACCTGAAGGTGAATAAACGGCAGCGCTGACATCACGGGAAAGAATGGGAGCATTTTACCACCTACTGTGTGCAATCTTTCTCTTTTAACACATTCAGTTGGAGAACTTGGTGTACTTTAATCGCCTGAAGCACTCCAAAATCGTCATCAGCGACTTCCAGCTGGCAAAACTTGAAAATGGCCTCATCAAGGACCCCTGCGGGACTCCAGAGTATCTCGGTAGAGGCGTCTCTGTCGGAGAATTTGCATCTCTATCAATAAAAATTCAGATCAGTGAGTGGATAATGTGTTTTTGCTCGCAGCTCCTGAGGTCATCGGGAGGCAGCGATATGGGCGACCCGTGGACTGCTGGGCCATAGGCGTCATTATGTACATACTGTAGGTGCCACCCGAGTCACCCCAATGACTGAGGCATGTGTTGATGGTGTAAAACATGTCCTGTGACTCTGCCCCATCTGTAGATTGTCTGGGAACCCTCCTTTCTACGACGACGGTGACGAAGAGGACTCAGACAGCCGCGATAAGAATCTTTTCCTGAAGATCTTATCAGGGGACTATGAATTTGATTCACCTTACTGGGATGACATTTCAGATTCTGGTGAGAGATAATAACATGTGCTTATCTTTATTTCTGGTCCAGGCTTAATTGGCACAGAAAAACACCAATGTGATGGATTTTCTTATGTAAAACCACTATCTAAAGCTATGAGAAATGTTCTTTACACATTTTCGACGTTCCTTACTTTCTTTGTAGCCAAAACTTTAGTGGCGTCGCTGATGGAAGTGGACCAAGATCAACGACTGACTGCACAGGAAGCTATTGCGCACGAATGGTACAAAAAAAAAAAAGGAAAAGAAGGAAAGTGACAGGTTACAAGTGAAAATCATAACATTAACCTTCCTCCCTATTTGTCCAGGATTTCTGGAAATGCTGCTTCAGATAAGAACATCAAGGATGGGGTTTGTGCCCAGATAGAGAAGAACTTTGCTAAAGCCAAATGGAAGGTACAGCTAATGGATCACAATGCAGAAGCAAACTTACAATATTTGGCCTTTAATACCTATTTGGGTATTAAATCAATGATATAAATAAATCATTTTCTTATTCAGCCCTTGTAACCGTGTGCCTCAAAGTTTCTTCACACTCGTGTCGTTACATGCAGAAAGCTGTCCGGGTCACCACCCTCATGAAGAGGCTGCGGGCCTCTGAACAGGGGGACACTGGGGCCTCTGGTCTTGCTGCAGGGGCCACTGGAGGTCCACCTGACCCCAACATGCCAGGAGGCAGCCTCCTTGCTGCCAGCATAAAGACCGCCCTCAGCGAAAAGGCCGCCGATGCACAGACTAGCACCATCCCCTCGCTCCCTCAGCCCCCTGCAGCCCGGCCAGAGGAGCAGCAGCAGCAGGCGCAGCAGCAGCAGCAGGCGCGGTGCAACGGAGACGTTCCCCAGATGTTGCCTCAGAGAAAAGGATACTGAGTGTGAAACACGCGTGAAAGCAGGACGCTTGGCAACAAGCACATGTGCAATCCAGCCTATAGGTTCGGCATAAGGATAGCACGCTGTTTGACGATCTCCATGTGTGCAGACTTGTGTATTTCCCATCATGCATTTCACCAGTTTTGCCTCCTGTACTGATTCAAGTCTGTTAGATAGTATTAATCACACCTCCTTGTTATTTGTCTACCAGTCCCTTTAAAGCTAGTCGCAAAGTAGCTCTTCGGTTGTTTCCTTTTCCCCTTAAAACTGTAAGAAAAAAGGGAAAAAAAATCCTCTGTGTAATTTTAAAAAAATCAACTCCGCTTATGTCATCAGCACATTGTAGATATTGTGTTTGTTTGTTTTAACAAACTGCTACTTTTGAGCTTCAGAATGCTTCATAAATTCATCTCTTGTGACTTAAAATTATGAGTTGAAAGACTTACTAAATTAATTGCATCAGATGTTGAAAGTATGCAAATTTGTCAGCAAATGTCAAATTTTTACAAGAGATTATTTTCTTAAAAATATTTTAATGGCTATTTAGGTAACGGTCACATATATACAGTAAATTAGTGGATCTTAACACCCAGATTACATTTAATGGTATATAGATAAATCTTAATTCCTTAAAATTTCACTCAACTTACAATTTTACGGCAGCAAGAAAGCATATTTTTTTAAGTTGAAGTGCCTTAATATTTGTTGCAGCAATTTTTTGTAATGTTCTAGAAGACATTACTTGATTGTGACTGCTTTCTGGTTTTATTTGTGTTCCTTTTAGCAGTTTTTATTTGCTGTTGGCTTCAGTTTTTCTGCTGCTGTTTTGATACTTCTGTCCCAGCATTGTGTGCGGTGATGTTTAGGCTGTTGTTCTTGTGTTGTCACTTGTAATTAGTAAAATTCAGAGTTTATATAGCTGAGTCCATATACTGTACCAGTATGTATATCTGCAGTGTGTACCAGTGTTCTGTTTTGTTTTTGTTTTGTTTTTTAAATTCCATGTGTAGTTAGCAACATTTAGCTAAGCTAATAGGTTGCTATGCTTGTGTATGGATAAAATAATAAAAGAAGCAATAAAATTATTGCAAGAACTGTGGTAGATTGTCTGTATTATTGTTAAAGAGGATACGATGGATTTGACACACACATTTTTACCTGTAAAATGTGCAATTTTAATTATTTGAAAGTGACAGAAAGGGACGGCACATAGATGTGTGTGGAACATCAATGCATCACACTTCTGTTTGATTAAGGTCAATGCATGAAAATCTATGTTGTCATTGGGCCTCCCGTAGAAAAAAAAAGTTTTTCTACAGTTACCATGGTAACAATAACTATGGTTACGGTTGCTTTCTTGAGAATATTCTCAAACACTGCAGTAATGCCATGATTCAAAAAACTGGTGTTAACGAAATGGATATGAGGTTACGTGTGCAACCCTGCAACATCGTGTTTCTTTAGATGATAGAAGGAATATAGATTATTATGGGATTTTAAGTCATTCTTTTATGTTGTCTCTGACTTTGAAAGGTAAAAGCCAACCTGTCAAATCTGTCATATAAACTCTCAACCTTATTTTTCTGGCCCAAATATGCAGTGAAACTATTATAAGAATTTCGATTAAAGGGCTAGATTAAATATTACTTTTAAAATTAAAAAAAATGTGTTATCAGCTGGCTGGGCAGTTAACATTTAAAACAGACCATTCTTGAGTCATCGCTTTGTATTACCTAATGAGCTGAAGTTCCGGGAGCAGGACATAGGGAATATTAAACATAAGGTTAAAAAAAAAACTCTATTTGATAAATTTTCATCAAAGATTCGAAGTGTTTTAAAACTAAACAAAACTTCAATGGTGTCAGAAAAAACAAACAAACCCCATGTTAATAAAGAGGCCTGTGTTCTTGTTAAATATATTGAATGTGTGCTGCATTAAATTGTGTCGTTTAATATCAAGACAACATTTTTGTCGCGGCGAATGGCAAATATGCTGTAATTTAAATTTCGATCTGCCAGACAAACAGATAAGGCCTGTGAGAACCAGTTAGGATGGTTCACCGCTAGATGGCAGTAATGCGTCGCCCTCATGCTAATTTAGTACAGCGAAGAAGACGCTCTTGGGCTCCGTCCATTGCGGCCGGAACTATTACGCCGCGGAAGCCCCCTACTGCTAGCGCAAGAATCTCCTGCGCTGTCGCCCTCTAATTTGACAAATAACAAAGTAAAGTTATTCCTTAAATATACTCTTGTATTCTCGTGTAGTATGGTTGTATATATATATTTATATGTAGCCTTCGACGCCACCCAGCTGCTAGTTTGCGTTAAGAATTATGCTTTGGGGTCAATGTTAGCCTAGTTAGCCGGCTAACGCTGCAATTGGTCTTTTGAGCTGGTCTAACGGTGTTTATAACGGTTTTTCATTTGTGGACTTAGTCACTTATTGACATATCGTTATTGCAGAAATGCCATTTCGGTATAACAATATTTTTCCCGGCTAATGTCGATTTTGGGTGTGCTTGTTGTGGCGCAGATTTTTAAGGCCTACTGGTGGCTATTACCGGATCAGCAATCACGCCACCCATGCAAGACCTGTACAACTCTACTCTAATTGAATAACTATTCAACACAGTTGACCGCTAAATTTAAGAACAAAATTGATCACGTGAATAGTTGCTTCAGAATAGACACGTTCTGTGCTGTCAAAGTCAGTTTACCAGTCACCGAGTATCATTCATCGAACTGTATCCGCTAGTGTAAATTCACGGTTGCTGCCTTCATAATCCAACCAAAATTTCACTGTGAATTTCAGACCAAAAGTAGTAATTTACAATGTGGAATGGACCGGGGCCAGGTCGAGGTCAACGTGGAGGACCACCATTTCGGTAAATATTCTGATTTCGCTAGTTGTGGCTTCCGATATTTCGTAATAATAAAAGAAGCATATTTAGTACCATTGTTGGGAATATGTGGTGATTGGGAGCAATAGAGTCACTGGGCCCTGCGCAGGCATGTCAGAATCAAAGTGTTATCATTTACCACCGCTTACAACACGCCAAAACAGAATTTACATCATGACTCCAGGGGGTCTGTGTTTAAAATAGCTGTGCATACCATAATTACTCTTCTAATTTGCCTTCCGTGTTATTGTGTCACTTCTCTGTTTTGTGTCAGTGGTGATTTTCATGGAGAAATGTTTGGAGGAAGAGATCGGCCCATGCCTGATTTTCGAGGAAGAGATGGGATGAACATGGGCCAGATGGGCCCAAGACCTCTGGATTTACCACCTATGGACATGAGGAGGATGGATGGGCCACCAATGAGAGGGCGTGGCATGGACTCACGGGATATGAGAAACAGGGAGCCAAACAGAGACTTTTTCATGCCCAGAGAAGAGCCAGACTTCAGCCTTCGGCGGCAGTTTGACGGTTCCATGAGAGAGAAGCTGATAAATGCTCCTGGTTTCTCGGAACCAGGCAGGAATTTAGAAAGCATGGGAGGGAGGGGTATGCCACCAAGGGAACCGAACAACAGGTTTATGGACACAAGGAATAGAGAGCCATTTCAGTACAACATGCCACAATTCAACAATCCTGATAGTGATGGAGGGAGGAGAGGTGGGTTCCCCATGGAGAGAAGGAACGAAGGAAGAAATAGTAGATTTAGCGACATGCGAGACCGGCCCCCAATGGGGGACAATGATGGCTATAATATGAACTTGCCTCCATGCAACAGGAGGGTGGACACTGATAGAAGAGGTGGTCCCCCTCTAAATCCCAGAGGTGGATTTGAATCTGATACAGATTTCAGAAATCGTTTTGGACCACCCGCCGATTTTAGAGGAAGGGATCGCTCGCCTCTAAGATTTGACAACACTGTCTCTTCAATGGACAGGGGGAGACCAGACATCGCTGGCCCACAAAAACCAGAGTTTATTGCTCCAAAGGACAAACTGGGTGGGAGAGAATATCCAGATTCCAGCGGCAGTCCCATCATGGATTACCGTAGTGGTGAGGAGATGACTCTTGCAGAGGAGTGGAAGAGCCGTCAAAAGGACAAGCACAATTTCATTAATGTGGATAAAGGCATGGGAGGTCTGGCTGAATCCAACTTCCCTGTGGGGTTTGGCAGGGATGTCAATTTAAGAGACTCGCCATCGTTTCAAGGAAACAGCAGATCATCCTCTGAATTCCTCAGGAAAGATACAGGGTTCCGTCACGTGGAGCCCTTTCCTCCTGTCAATCTTCCTTCAGTGGGGAGCAAAGTCCCACACAATCACCCGGGTACGCTCACTGGCCTTCTGAGTCGAGAAAATGAGAAAAAACCCTGGCTTAAAGATAATGACTCGAAGCCTAGTCAGAATACGGTCAATCGTGAAGAAAGACCTCCCTACCTTAAAGCGAATAATCAGCAGTCACATGACGTCCCTGGGCTGAAAGACAGCCAACACAATCCAGGGGCTGCCAGGGGTAAGATGGAGGCTGATAGTGATTTACAGAGCACCACACGGCCGAGAGATCAAGACTACAGGGACATTGATTACAGGACAGAGCCAGGGAGGCCTTTTGATTACACACATGAGCCACTTGCAGTACCAGAGAAACTCCTCAAGGAGCCCAAACCGAGCAGTCCCGCAGGATTCAGTGAGTCTGTTCCTCAGGTGAGTTTGCTTAAAACTACAACCGCTGCGTTTTGACGATTCACTCCTCGATTAACCACATTGCTAATCATCCTTCAAAGGATCAAGATTACAGGAATGCGTCTGTGGAAGACAAAGTTTCCAGTACAATATCCATAATCGGTATTCCAAAGACCGCCACGATGGAACAGGTAATCCCTTTCAGATTGTGCTCCTTCCCTTTTCCAAATGTCTTTACAGTACAACTCAGTTTCCTGTTCGCTCCACAGATTCTCGGAGCCTTCGCAGACCACGATGGAGCACCAAAGCAGGGAATGAAAATCAAGAGTGTTGTGCCAGGTAAGACGGCATTCATTTTATTCTAGATAGGTTTGGGGCAGTCGATCGCTTACATGTCCCTCGAAATTTCGCTTTTGACGACGTTCGATACTGGCAAACGTTCTCCTGTGTTGCTTTTGTTGCTTGTGTGTGCAAGCGCTCGGGAGTGTGGGGGTGTTGTCACCATTAGAGGATTCAGAGGATTCACTATCAGGAGCTTGAAGATGATATTCAATGTCGGTCATGAGGGACAAGTGACTGAAGTTCCTCCTTTGACATTTTACCTAAACAAACAGCAGTGGGGGGAATGTGGCCATAATTGAAACTGGAGACAGCTTTGTTGGTGCTTTGCTTGCGGATCAAAAACCTGCTTTGAAAAGTTCTCCACACTGGATGGCTGTATGGTTATAGAGGATGTACAGTCTTTGTGGGTTTAAAATGCCTTCATCTGTGTACACGTTATCTGCAGCCCTGTATGGACCACACGGGGACCTGGCCTGGCTTAATCTCATTTAAAAACAATCTTTTTTATTTTCTGTCTCCGCGATGCACGAAGCATCCACTCTCCCGGAATACTTGTTTATTGCATATGTGTGTGTATATATATATATATAAATCTTGGCTTTATCAAGGCCTCTTTCTTGCACACTTTGATCTAAAATAAATCTTTAATGTGCAATTTTCCAGCAAAGGTATGTGTCTCAGCGTATACATTTGCACGCATTGATTTGGATGTGTTCACGATCTGCTTGATTTGTTCTAGTGGGTGACTGTCATTACTGGCATTGACTAACAAAAACCCATCTGTATTTTAAATGCTGTCCCCAGGTTACAGCTACGATACGGCCTATGTGGAGTTTTTAAACCTCGAGGATGCAGTCCACTTCATGGAGTCCAACAAGGTGGCCCATCCTCGTCAATCTGTGAAGGCCGTCTCTCCTGTCAGGATTACGAGGGGTTGAGCGGGGGTTTAGTAGATGTGGGAGGGACAGACAATGGGAAGGGGTTGCTGTTACCTACTTTAAATCATGAGACGCAGTTTTATAGAACATTTAAAACATTTACATGCATTAAGTTTAAAAAAAAAAGTTGCTAAGCCCTGAAAAACTAGGCTTTTGTGTTTAACCCTTAAAATATTTAGAAAACGGACTTTATTCTTCAGTTTGTTTAAGCAGAGCTTGTTTTCCTAACCAAAGTTTTGACCAAATGATGTCGAAAGTGTAGCTAGGCGGGTTATGTCTGGGTACCGACACTGTGAAACTAAAGACCTTAGATGCCCAAAGACAGGACTTAATAAGAGCGACGGTTACATTTGTAATCGTTCTGGTAAATGGTAGAAACATGGAAGATACTGACAAGTAACTGGCATTTTGCTCCCAAAGGAGGGCAGAATTATTTCATCAATTTATTTTTGGGCAGAATTTGGGTGTGCGCTACTCCTCAGTTTTGAGAGACAGATGATCGTGACTTCTGCTGGTGTGTCTGTTGATGAGCCTCCGGCGTTGGTTGCACTGCTGTGAGGTTTGAACCGGTGGCCGTGAACCTCGTGGCTTTGAGATATTGGATGGCAATTTTGACAATTTTGGGGTCTTTTTTCGTGACACATTTCAGTAACTTGACTTTCTCTTGAACTTTGATGCACAGATTAAAAGTACCCTGAGGATTCTCTGCTCAAACTTTCACCCAGAGCCAGAAAATTGGCCAAAATGTCGCTTTTGTAGTGGAGACTCTTGACCTGTTGTAGACGGATAGGTGGGAGCGTGGATGTCACTGAATGACTATTTAATTCACTGCAGTCTTTCTCGTCCTTTCTCGTCCTGTCGGATGGGAGAATCACTTATCCACTGCCACTGTTCTTCTGAAGAGTTGAAGAGGTTTTCAGTCTTCTCTTACTTTCCCGAGGAGCTCAAGACTTGATGGCGTCATACTCAACTCTACTGTTGGGCAACGATACCTTGACATAGAAATGGATCCTTTACATCTTGTCACAATGAAATTGTAAAGGGATTGCTTTAATCGCGTTTGTGGCGCTTTGGATTTGCCTCCTACCTCAGAATAGCTGGGTCCTTTGGACTTATTTACCGTGTGGCTTTTCCTTCTCTGAGAGCAGATGGTTGTACACCGCTTTAGTTTGCAGTCTGAACAAGCAGGCAGCTGCAGGAGATGCTTTACGCTACACTGTTGGTTTAAATGTGGGTTTTAATGATAAACTTTGTCACACGCACATGCTCTTTTTTTGTAAAAGACATTTTTAAATGCATTATCCAGAGGCTGACCCTAAATCAGAGGCACTGAGACACAGTTCTGTCTGTAGAGCTCAGTAGAACTAGCTTCCATTTGGTTTCTGTTGAGCTGATAAGGTCTGGTCTACCAGCATTGTTGTATGTGAAAGTGTGTTTGAGTGTGTATATGAGAGTGTGTGTGTGTGTGTGTCACTGTCATAATTAAGATCACGGTTCTCAACAACTGGCGCTCCTGAGCTGTGCTGGGGACACCAGCTGTTTTCATGATCTGTTGACCGTTTCAGTCAAAATACTGAAACGTAATCCACGAGGCATAGATTAGTTTCAAGTTAGAGTCCCTGTATTTATACATTCTTTAAACTATTTCACTTAGTACAGATTAAAACTGTGTGTCCGAATCCTGATCCTTCTCTGGGCTTTGCACGCAAGCAGTTGATCCATTTACCTTCAGCAGTGAAGAGGAATGTGATGCACAAAGCTAATAACCATTTAATTTTTTCTTTTTTCTTTCAGGGTTCCCTAAAAGTTGGCACTAGAATTACATCTATGAAGTACATCCAGCCTGGTGATTTTGGGAGAGGTGTTCATGTGAGTGTAGAAAGGGAAAATGTATAAAGCCAACATTTGCCAAACATTAAAACCTGTTTAACTTTCTCTGCCCCTTAGGAACCAGATCACAACACGCCCCAGCTCCCAGAGCACCCCACACCCAGGCCAGATGATTCTTCAGAGGAGCAGAAGACTGGACAGACCGACTCTGACCCAAAAACCAGCCAGTGGCAACGGAACTCCGACCTGACGCCAGAGGCGTGGCAGCAGCAGATGGACCAACAGCTTCAACAGGAAGAAAGTGAGCAGCAGGCAGAAGCTCGGGGGAACCTCAGCCATCTTCAACAGAGTTCAGAGAAGTCTACCGTGGTCTTCAGAGACAGCAAAAGTATGAAGACCTACATCCAATCAGGTGTCCAGAAATGAAATGACTCACATAAAATCTGTCTGTGTTTGTTCAGCTATGATCATTAAAAATGTGAAGCCCACCACGACCATCGAGTCCATCCTGAAGGCTTTGGATCCTTTTGCATATCTGGATGAAAGAAATGTTCGCCTGGTCAAGGGCAAAACACCAGGATCCAAGTGCTTCTGCTTTGTGGACATGGACTCCCACCAGGTATCCAAACACGCTCCATCTGGTGATGGGTTTTAACGTTCACGCTGATTCTGTAGCGTTTCTGCTTGACTGTTTTTGTCTTTTTTCAACAGCAAGTGAAGCGTTTGGTTGAGCTTCTCACCAAGCCCAACCCGCTTTATGTTGATGGAGTTAGAGTCTACGCTGAAATTGCCAGGCCCCTCAAGAACCAAAAGTAAGTGGACGTTTCAGATTTTTGTTAGCAGCTGCAGTATGTTTGGAAGTGTTGTTCACCACTAATCTGATGATTCTCAGTGCCAGGAGAGACTTAGACAAACCCAATACTTCCATCCTTGGTGTTCCACCTGAAGGCAGCATCATAGGGGTAAGCTCCAGGAATTCAGTGTTCTGCTTTTAAATTCTATATTTTTTACAAACCTGGTAAACTCTCACCGTATCCTGTTGGCATTTCAGCCACAGCAATACCCACCGATTCCACAGTTCTTACAGCCACCAATGAGCATCCAACCTGGGATTCCAGGTGAGTAACTGAAGGTTTATTTCTGTATTGTTATTGTTCAGTTTTAAGACTTATGTATTCAAATGATTCGGTCCTCCAGGTGGTTTGATGGCTGCAAGCACAAACCCCATCCTGTCAGCAGACTTGAGCATCGGACAGGTACGTTGTCCAAAAAGTCTGTACAATTAATTTAGTGTCAACATTGGTGATGAAGGTCCACCTGCTGTTTAACACGGTAGGGAGTTGGCTACACTGGGAGTCAAGCCGTGGATCCGTCGCTCCAGATCGACGGAGCCCAAATGCCTGCAGAAGCAGCTGGAATCCCAGCTGATCTAGATGCGTTACAGAACTACGTCTATGGTAGGATACCACCCACCCGACACATTTAGATTCCAGTCTTGTGATGACAAATGTCGTAGTTTTCATGAGCCCGCTGAGCTCAGCTGATCTGATACTGCAGATGGTGTTGTTCCCGGTAACATAGTGTCAGCTTCTGTTTTCACTGACGGTTCCAGACAGTACTGGTGTACGTGTATTTACTGCATATTTCTGGTTCCCCAGGTTCTGAGATTCCAGACACGTCTAGTTACTTGTATGATTCTACGTCAGGTTTCTATTACGATCCTGAGACGACGCTGTACTACGACCCAAACTCGAGGGTGAGGAGAATTTATGGGACTCTGTTGCAGTGATGATGGATTTTTAAGATATGCAGAGCTTCCTGTCGTCATGTCGCCATGGTTTAAAGTGCCCAGTGTTGCAATTTCATTGTTTTTTTATTTGTACTTTTTTTTTTGTAGTATTTCTATAACGCTCAGTCACAGGAGTACCTCTACTGGGATTCTGCATCAAAGGCTTACGTCCCAGTTCCAGGAGGGAGCTCTATTGTTACCCAACCAGTGGCCATGACCGCTGCAGACCAGGCTATCCTTTCCAACCCAGCAGCAGATGCTCCTCTGGACATGAGAAACTCGTTGGTGCCTCCAGACACGGCAGCATCACCAGCAGCCGTTCCTGGCTCGGCCTCAGACGCTGGTCTTTCTTCAGCCGCGGACAAGAAAGACGACGACGACCCTGCAAAGAAGGACAAAGAAGAGAAGCCCAGAAGCCTGGCTGCTGTCAAAGTAACAGAAGTTAGAATAGGGAACCTTAAATGTGAAGCACTGACGAACGAGATGGGCTTGAATGAATGTGTCGGTGTTTGCAGATCATGAAAGATATGGAGCGCTGGGCGAAGATTCAGAATCAAAAGAAGGAAATCGTTCGTGCCGCTTCACCGGTACTGAAGGGTGGGACAGATGATGATAAGCAGTCCAAGTCAGCTGATGCTGGGTTTGCTGTCTTTGAGAGGAAGGTTAGACGGACACTTTTAAAGAAAATAGACGCAATATCAACCATAGATCTCCTTTTGGTTTAAAAAAAAAAACAAGCTATAATTTGGTCTGTATCCTTAGATCTCAGGTGCAGAAGATCTTTTTAAGAAGCCTCTTGCTCCTGCCAAGAAAGATGAAAAGTCTAAGGTAAGAATGTTGTTTATCAGTCTTTCCCACCACTGAAAATCTGACTGAACATTCACTATGTTTTGCATTTGCAGCGACTGATGGGTTCTCTGGGCCTGCTGGCGTCAGACTACGCAGCTGGAAGTGATGAAGAGGTGGAGGAAGATAAAGAGGAGGCGAACAAGAGCAGTCAACCGAGCCAGACCGAAGAGAGGGACAATAGGTTGACTGACTGGAAGAAGATGGCCTGTCTGTTGTGCAGGAGACAGTTCCCCAACAAGGACGCTCTGATCCGCCATCAGCAGCTGTCTGACCTGCACAGGGTACCATCTCTGAGCCTCTCTACGATGTCTAGATGACCCTAAATTTAACCTCTAACGCCCATGTTGTCCCAACAGCAAAATATGGAAATCCATCTCAAGATCAAGCAATCAAAGAAGGAACTCGAGGCTCTGGAGAATCAGGAAAAAGAAGTAAAAACCAATGAGTTTAGTTAGTTAAGAGGTTTTAAGTTGAGCACTAACACTCAGTCGTCCTCCCCAGCTGACTGCCAGAGAATCTCCCAGGTCACCAGAGCAGAAGAGGAGGAAACACCACCACCAACAGTCGCAACAGCATAAAAACTGGGCTGGAAGCTCCAGGTACCGGCCTTTCACTGAAACTGAAGTGAGGAATAACTGAGGCCTGCGCTGGTAAAGTTATGTCTGAACCTGTTCTCTTCTACTCAGGGAGACAAATAAAGGCATCGGCGATAGACCTGGTCTGGGTGCTGAACCTGCTCCGGTATGCGTAAAGCTTTTTATCGCTGGGGAATAAATAAACACCAACTAAAATAAAACGTTCATTTTAACATGTCCTTGCATGTTCTGTTCACCAGAGGAAGAAGGAGCCTGTCGTTTGGGATCACAACACCTACAAACAAGCTGTACGCAAGGCCATGTTTGCACGTTTCAAGGAACTCGAGTGATGGAACACGGCTACAACTGAGAAGTCGGACTTGATGTATAGAAATTGTATATTTTTTTTCTTTTTGACCCTGTTTTGTCTATTTGTCAAATGTGTTTGTCATACTGCCACATTGGCCATGTTGGCATTTGATTTTTAAAAAAAAAAAAAGGATTTTTTTATATTTTAATTTGTCTGGGAGCAGAAGTGCTGTTATGTGTACAAAACTGTAAGTAAAACACTTTTTTCCCCAGATGCCACAGCGTCATTTTAATGGAAGGATGTGTGGTGTAGTTGCACCGCTCGGTCGCTAGGGGGCAATCTATGGCTACTAATAAAATTGAGATGGGGAGGAAAAAAATCATTTTCAGATTTAATTTTTTTTTAATTCTTTTGAGTTCCAGTCAAGACTGCAGCTGCAGATCGACATCATTTCAGTTTTGTAGGTAGATGCAGTTTTTAAAATTTCCCCCGCCTCGTGTTGCAGGAGTAGCTACAGGAAACCGCCTCCTCCCCTCTGACCTTTGCTGATGTGATGGAACAAGCTGCTGTGAGCAGAGGGCTGTGTGGGTATATTGTGCTGACGTGAACTCCACTGAGAGCAGCAGCAGCAACACCAGGGAGGCTGCAATCAGACAAACAGCAGAACGCTGGGGAGAGCGGGGAGTCGACGCCTTTCTGCTGCTCCTGTTCACAAACCCAGACAGCAAATGAAGCAAATATGAGAGAGCGACATGGAAACAGCCTCACGGTTCAGAGACAGAACAGAAGAAACTGGAAACAGATCATCTCAACTACAGATGGGTCACCCCCTTCTCTTTTCAAAGCATAGAAATGACTTTCAGAATGGAGTGAAAACATTCTCAGCTCCTCTCATGTTGGTTTACTCTGAAGTCTGACGTGGAGATAGTGGAAAGTTAAACTGATGGGTAGTTAGAGGGATAGTCGACAGCAGCTAACCCCCCCCCCTCCCCCATACATAAATGCATAAATAATGCATCCTGTGACTTTTGTCATTACAGAAGGCTGGACGGATGTTTATTGGCGTGCTCAGAGGAATGAAAACTGCTGTTCACTTTAAAGTTGCATTAGAAAATGCTCAGTAGTCGGGCCTGATTTTGCAACAATCTGATGAAAACTGTGCTGGGGGGGCTCAAGTTGCTCCGTTGTTGGAATTGATGACTTTCTTGGTCACTTTTCCCCCTGAGAATCCGCCTTGTCTCTATTGTTGTGAATTCAACTCCCAGTGACAGATGTCACCATCAGCCAGTCCAAACAGCCTGTAGATGTGCACCTTAGAGAGGAGGGGGGCAATTATCTCAGCTGGATGGGTCTGAGCAGCAGAGTGGGAGCAAAACAGCACAGTCAGTCTGCAAGTTTGATAGGTTTCAGTGGACAAAGAACATTTCGTTCCACTAGGGTCATGGATCCACGCAGCATTAAACACGGGTTCTTTTACAACGTGTCCACATGTGGGGCGAGCGTGCGGTCACCTCTGATCCCGCCGCCTTCTCCCGATATGACAAACGATCAAAAAACACGTCGCATCGAATGAGTCTCCTCTAAAGGAGAACATGTGTTGGTGGTCACCACACGCAAATGCGGGAAACTCCCCCATCACAGGCTCACATGAACCTCGCTGGGATACCTTTACCATCTGGATTCACCCTTTTTTAAATAATAAAAACAAGATGCCTGTTATTGGTCCTTAATGGGCAACTTCATCATAGAAATGCTCCTGTTTGCGAATGACATCATCGCTGTGGGCCGCGGCGCTGGGTGACCATCCTGAGAGGACACGTGAGAATTGTGATATAATCTTCAAAGAGAATAGTAAAAAAAATCAAAGATTAGCTTTCATTTCCTCTGCTTTGATTTTGCGCCCCAATAAACCAGGCCACCAGGTTCTCCTGTTGGTTTAAGAACAGTGCTGCCCAGAGGAAAAAAGAGTGATTGACTGTGTGTAGATGAGTCAGTGTGCTCAGCAGGCACTCAGAGATGTTTACATTTTCCCCTGGTAGATTATTTATGGTCAATTTAATATTTAATCTCATATAAGATGGAGGGAGCAGAGAGTTGAGTGGCCACGAGGGCGATAGAAATAACTGCGTTAGTCAAAATTAGCAGTAATGAACGTCGGGCACAGTAGCCTTTTCAATAAAGGCTGATTTGCCACAGCTAATTAGTGCAGATCCCCCCTCCACACACACACACACACACACACACCAGAATTTATTTATTTAACGATGGAAACAGCCGCCACTCAAGTTGTTACCATTTCACAGGAAGAGCGATAACTCACGGGAACACGTTTGATGAATTTAACACAGCTGCCACATGGATGAAACATGGTTTCAGGTAAATTTCCTGCCTCAGTTTATTATTACAAGTCACACCGAGTGGAAATAGCCGTCCGTGCAATCAGCCATTACGGCTATATTGTGCATTAAAGTGTTGCTCCAGAGAGCCTGATGCCATATCAGGGTTTTATTGTCCCGTACAGCTGCAGCAACGTGTTCCCCTCCAACCCGCTGCAGTTTGACTCTAGTGTGATGGCCAAAATACAAGTTAGTGTGAGCCGATATTTATAGCACCTTCGCTTCTACTACGACTAATAAATGAAGTCAGCAGTGTTTTTAAAAGAATAACAGACAAGTAAAGGATCATTAGCTACAGGTTTCTGCTGGAAAACCTAATCCACTACAACTGACTCCGTCTTCCCCAAATTCCAAGACGCGCATAAAATCCCCGGGAAAGTTTGAAAATCTGCTGCTCAGCAATGTTATATTTGCCATAACTCCAGTCCTGAAATGGAGCCCCTGATCCATCCCAGAATAACAGAGGCCTTCTTCTGGGACCTCCACATTTTCCCCGTCAGATTTCAGCTGTGTGAGGGCTGCAGGGGGAAAGGCTTCACTCTTCGTGCGTCTCTTTTAAGCTCAAACGCTCCCCAAACCCTCTCCTGGAGGTCCGCTGCTGCGGCGCCTCTCAGGGCATCGCCGTCGTTTTGCACGTTAAATAGGAACCGCAGCAGCTGCAGCAGAGACCCCACTGCTGGAGCCCCCGATGATGGAGGAGGTGCAGGTTTACAGTCGTCTCGCACGGCCGTACCTGCGAGGTATACGTGCTGAAAGGCGCCCGTGTTTGCTGATTGTTAGCCCAGAACAGAACCTGGCCCCGGCGCAGGCCCGGCTCCGTGGCGGGGCGCACGTGTCCGGCTCCATCAGCTCAGGGTCCCCATCAGTTCCCCTCCGCTGATGAAGCTCTCAACGCCGCCAAGACGCTGCCTTTCCTCGGCCCACATTCACGACCCGATCCTCTCCAAACTGGCTCGGGGCTATTTTTCATTCCCGTTCTTGGCTTCACGTCGTTGAGTCGCATTGTTATTTCATCCGACAGCATTGTTGTAACACAATCACCCGCGCTGGAGCCAGTTCCTCCGGTGAAAACGACTGTACGGATTACTCATTGTCCTGGAGGCACAGAGCAGCGCGGCGACGACATTAGCAGCCGTATCACGACTGTCAGCTTTGAGGGATTACGGCGAGCTGTCATGTTGCCCGCACGGTTAAACACACCTGGGTCTGGTGGTGGGCAGCGTGCAGCGTCCAGGGTTGTCTTTCACCGTCTCTGATTGTCTGGCTGATAAGGACCACCTGATTTGCATTTGTCTGCAGCATGTGATGGGTTTAACGAAACAAACCAGTTTAGACCGCTCTGTCCTGCCTTTCTGCAGTTTGTGTTTGGCAGCAATGCAGGGTGGTGTGTGTGTGTGTGTGTGTGTGTGTGTGTGTGGGGGGGGGGGGTGGAGAGCAAACAGATGCAAAGAGTTAAAATTATCTCACATGCGAGGGATCACGTGGGATCATAAACCATTATACAAGCTTTCCAAACCACGTCTCAATGTCTTCGTCTCTGAAGCGACATCATGTACGTGACTTCATGCAGAGACGACCTGAGACATTTTCACCTCCCTGGAGACAGAGAGAGAGACAGAGACAGGGAGGGACAGAGACAGACAGACAGAGACAGGGAGGGACAGAGACAGACAGACAGAGACAGGGAGGGACAGAGACAGACAGACAGAGACAGGGAGGGACAGAGACAGACAGACAGAGACAGGGAGGGATAGAGAGAGACGGACAGAGACAGGAAGGGACAGAGAGAGACAGACAGACAGGGAGGGACAGAGAGAGAGACAGAGACAGGGAGGGACAGAGAGAGACGGACAGAGACAGGGAGGGACAGAGAAAGACAGACAGAGACAGGGAGGGACAGAGACAGAGACAGGAAGGACAGAGAGAGACGGACAGAGACAGGGAGGGACAGAGAGAGACAGACAGAGACAGGGAGGGACAGAGAGAGACAGAGACAGGGAGGGACAGAGAGAGAGAAAGAGCTCTGCCATTTGTGGCAGCAGGTCCCTGAATGACGTCAAACGTGTTCATATTTATATAAACATGTTTATATATGTTCTCTGCTGTTAAGAGGACTTTCCTATGCCTTTTAGCAAAAATCCATCCATCCATCCATCCATCCATCCATCCACCCATCTATCATCCATCCATCCATCCATCCATCCATCCCCCATCTATCCCTCATCCATCCATCCATCCATCCATCCATCCATCCATCCATCCATCCATCCATCCATCCATCCATCCATCCATCCATCCATCCCTCCCAGTGGTCACCAGGCAGGGTTACATGCACATCAGTCACTCACACAGTTAAGCTCAGAGCCAATTTAACGTCTCCAGTCAGCCTAACGTGCACGTTTTTGGACTGTGGGAGGAAACTGGAGTACTTGGAGAAAACCCAGCCAGGCAGAGGGAGAACAGCCAAACTCCACACCGACAGACCCCCCAAGAAAAAATGTCATCGTAATGAAGCCTGAAGTTCATTTTTCAGAGTGAGAACTTGATTAAAGGTAAACTGGGCCAACTTGGAAGCCGCCACTATGATCAGATTCACCCCAGTTTGGTCTGAACCTGACTGAGTTCCGTCCTCCAGGCGTTCGCTCCAGAATCGCTTGGTTTTCTAGATCAGTAACCAAAGCCAGAAATGCATCCCTGCTCAGTCGGATGGTTTCAGAAACCTAAACAGGCGTCGTTAGCTCGAGGCTGTTTTAGAATTGTAGGCTCTTTTGTTTTTACTCTCCTGGATGTTTACCAAATGTGTGGTAGCAAATATATATATATATATATATAACACACAACACAACACACAACACACACACACACCACACATATATATATATAATATATATATATATATATATATATAATATATATATATATATATATTATATATATATATATATCAAAGAACTTTCCATTTTAGGAAAAGTAAACAAGAGCGACATGTCTGCGACATATTTATTTAATATAAGTAAAGGTAGCTAGCTGATTTATACTGCACGTTGCATTTTGTCCTGTTTCTTCTTTGAAATTTCAGACGGTTTTGAAGTTCCAAGTTTGCTCACTCCCTAATTAGTGAGAACGAAGCGCATCCGTCCTTTCATCCTTTCATGTCATCTTTTTTAGCACTCCTGTGTTGGCAGAGAAGCACTAAAAAACCCTCCATTTGTGAGTTCTAAAAGCAGAAAATAAAGCCGTGACTCCTCCGACATCCACCTCAGTACGGGATGATGATGCCCCCTCAGCCACAGATCAGATTGGGTGGTCCTATCCTGCCCCCAACTGCCCCCGCCTGCCCTCTAAAGTGTGTTAAAAGGCTTGAATGGTGAAGATTGCAGCCGTATGAGGCCTGATTGACAAGGCAAACAGCTCTGAGGGGAGGACGAAGACGGCCGGTACAATTTGTGGCTTTTGGCAATTCTGGGGGTTTAAAACTGTGAGGTCAATGAATCAGAGTTGAATTCTAGAAGGGATTTCTTCAGGTTCTTGTGTAGAATTTTGTTCAGAAGTGCCAAACATACAGGTCACTTTGATCTGGTTGCTGGGACACCGGATCTGTGCTATCATCCGTGATAATCCACAACAGACGTCTGAACGGGATTAATCTTTAACTGTGCCCATTTTATTTACCAGGAGGCCTTCACGCACACTGGCCTTCAACTGCCGTACCTGGGGTAACTATAGCAACTGCTGGATGGGTTCGATGCTGGTACACATCTGGCTGCATAGTGAAAACATCGGAGATTGTCTTTTGTCGGAGGATGATGACTCAGCTTCATTTTGAATGGCAGAAGCTAACTGTAGCGCTGAGGCTACAACACGGGCGGCGTCTCGAGTCCTTTATCAGCTGTCCTCTGTCTGACAGTTCAGTCTCAGAGGAGACATAAATAATGCTCCCAAACTGGGTGATCTGGTGACAGTCTGGGCTGTCTCCAGTCCTGAAGGCGTGACGCTCGTTTGCATGTTCCCCGTGTTCCTCCATCTGTTTTTTCTACCCCGTCCATCCGTTCTGCTCACTTCATTCTGTAACGGATCCAACAGTGCTGCTGTAATCGGAACATCTTGTCCTCCCACAGATTATCAAACACATTTACACGACACACGAGACGTTTAATGTGACTGAACCGACAAGCAACGCATCCTCAGATATAATCATAATCCATCATACAGAGCCATGAAACCCCAGAGAAGCGCTCCATCCGGCCGCAGCTAGCTCGGCTTCCCGCCCGTCCCGCATGTCTTTTCTTTTGAGCACCACCATCGAGCTGTATCTGGGGCACTTGAGCGATCGAGCAGACCGCCAGGAAACGCGCAAACTTCACGTCACGTCATATTTGTGTCAGGCCGGCGCAGCTGTTTACGCATAAATCACACGGGGAAGCGTGATCGGGCGTCCGAGGGCATATTGGACACCGCTGTTCCAGTGAATGGTATCAGACCGGTCTGTGTTGATCCTGCCTGGACTGTTGACAATTATTTACTGAGTAGGTTTCAGTTAAACGTCCAGCGCCAGCGTTGTGTGTCTGTGTTGTCTGGCCCGGCCCTCTTGAGGATGATCGTCCCCTCTAAGACTTTGATTTGTGTTACACACTGATCCCAATGAAATCTAAGAGGGGGGCTTGATCCGCTGCTCCGCGTGCGTCCCGGACTATTTCACGTCCTTGGCGTATCAAATGCTTCAACAATGGCATGCAATGCCGCTGGGCCGGGCGCCATATTTGAATATGGTCTGTCAGGACAGGTTCAGGAGGAGACCTGCTCCAGCAGAAAATGCCCCGAGAGGCTGAAATTGCACAGCAATTTGTGTGTCATCTGTAATCGTCCTGCGTCCTCTCACCCCCGCGACAGCCTTTAATTATCAGCGCTCCCTTTATTCTCGGCTTTAGAAATCTACCTGCGCGCTCGGTTCGGTCCTGTCTGGGTTCGGTCCTGTCTGGGTTCGGTCCTGTCTGGGGTCAGGGGATCCAGAATTCTGCGCCGCATTGAAACAAAACTGCAGCAAGCTGTTAATACACCCGCTCGTACAATTTTCCCAATTATTTTGCCCTGTAGGAAACAGGTAATTCAGCGCTCCAACAAAAGAGCAACGGGGGGCAGGATTTCTCCATCCACCTCGTGCCAAAGACAACACTGTACGATGGAGGGCCGCCACAGCGCCCGTTAACAAGCTCCCCAAACGTATAAAATAAGTTCTGACGTGCCTTCAGCAGCATTTTAAAGACCGGCAGGCAAAAAAGCAACGCCGACTCAATCATTAGCCTTAATTCTCTTCAATGTTTTTTGACTTTATTTGCATTTTTACAGCATTTTCACTGTGTTTCTGTGCGTAAAATCAGTCTTTGCCGCTTCATTTCCATCGAAAGGAAAACCTGCATAACGTGACGCGTCTGCTTCCCAACACGTGAAGTTGACTTGTGTCCACAGTGTTTGCCACACGGTTTCCCTTTCCAGCACAATTTAAAGCGCCTAATGCCTGAGCCTTTAACGCCAGTAGCTCCCTTTAGAAAGCCTACCGTAATTACAGAACAGCCGTCTGACCCAGACAACTATCCATCACCGAGACAGAAACAAAAAGAAACCTCTCAAAATACCCAGTTGGCTTCTGTTCTCGCCTCGCCCCACTGCTACCCGGCTGTCTATTTAAAGCACGCCTTCTTAAAATGTATTTCACAAAACAAACCATCATGAGAACCAGCGTAGGAAAGCTCGCACCGCTCTGGCTCCACTGGCCGCAGTCCCAGTTCAGCATCAGCAAGAAGCGATGCTGTCACCGTTAGGAGCAGGATTATGGGCTGTGTTGTTGACAAATTCTCCCTCGATCACTCTGAGACTAATGTTCATTGTTAGGAGAAGAAACTTCTCAGGGACGTTCGAATGGGATTAGTGGAAACTCGCTCCGGTGAAAGCTGTCCACAGTGTGGTCTGCGGTTTATGGGGAGCATTGTCTCTGGAGGGACACGTTTATATGGTTTATATGTTAGTGTTTTCACTGTTTGTTTTTTCATGTTCCATAAATTCGATTCCATTTATCTCCCCTGTGACATTTGGCAACAGAAATTAAGTAAAATGTGGTAAAACGTGAAGAATAGATCTGGGGGGAAAAAAGGAGGTTTTTTTTTAAAGATTGTGGTGCTTCCATTCATTTCTCTCTGTCTGTCTCTCTCTCAATGAGGCCTGTGAGGATGAAGATCGTCCAAGTAACCACAAAGGTTGTGTTGCGTGGCAATAAAAAAAGCCCCTCGGAAACGTTTAGCTGGCTGATATAAAGCCTTTCGGACATCATGTCTTGTTTAATGAGGCCGAGCACCCCAAACAAACCAGCTCCTGTCTCAGTTTCCCCGTTTCTGTTTGTTTCCGCGCTCTGGCTTCGCCGTGCGCTTCCGCATCTTGCTTCTTCCCGTCAAACACCTGCGGACACTGTAACGGCTGGTCCCAATTCTGATCTCTCTGCAGACGGATCACGGACTCATCATCTCTGCTCGGCCCCTGACCCCACGCAGCTGCTCCCCGCTAGGGCCGAGCCACGGTTCACGGACGCTAACCAGATGTCCTGCGCGCACGGACAGGCGCTCAGGGTAAAACTATCTTTCTTAGTGATTTAATTCATGAGATAATGCCAAATCATTCTTCTGGGTGTGTCCCCTGAATCTGATCACGCACTAGTATCGTTCTACAAGAGAAGCTCACTCCTATTTTGTTACACATGGTTGGTATGATTTACCGGAAGAAGTTAAAACGTCAACGTGCGCCACATCTGAGGACCAAAAGGCCTAAAACAAAGCTTTTCAGATGAAATTGAGATCTCCAGGTTTCAGAAACCAGATGATCTTTAGCGTCTAGTAGTTTCGAGCATGTCAGAAAAGACTGCGCATCAGCGCTGCGTCCAAATCTTTAACACAGAACAAATGGACTCGTAACATTGATGATGTCAAATTGATTGCGAAGGCTTTGCCCCGATAACGCAAAAGCACTAAATCGCGAATCAACATGTCGGGAATCACTCTGAGCAGAACCTTCACATTTGATGGGCCCCCGGAGTCCTCGGCTCCTCTCAGGGCTGTGCTCGTGTGGACCACATCTGGATGCCATCAGGGCCTCCAGTCAACGGAGGGAGGCGTGAAACAGCGCGAAGCTTCTCCACAGAGGAAATTAAGGAGACCAAGGTGTGACACCTGGGTGAGCCGGCATCACCTCAGCTCTCACTTCATTTTCTCACCCAGACTCATCCCAATTGACCTTACAGTTGGACGGAAACCGAGTTGTTACTGAGCAGAACCGGTTATGAACACAATCCACAACATCACTTTTGATGGGGATTTTCTTCGGTCCCGGCACGAATGTCCGACCCATCAGCGGGTTTGGAGGTCAAAGGTCAAGGCCACCAGGATGGCGGTACCTATAAACTATAAACTTGCATTTGAACTTAAGGATAACCTGACCACAACGCACCATCCAGCCCAGCCCCCCTAGCCTCAGGACGCGCCGCTGTCTAGACAACAGTAACATGGCAACAGTAACATGAGGCCGTAGTTATTTGCTTCACTTCTCACACACGTATGAGAAAGTTATGCTCATCCAGGTAATGATGTCATCAACACCAAGCTGAGCATCATCTTTGGATCGAATGACCGCTCATCCAAAAACGACCTCCTGAAACCCTGATCCAATGCCTCTGGGACACCATCGCACGCGGATGTCCCGCGGGGGTCTGTAGCGCGGCTCACAGCTGAGCTCGCGCTAATGCAGAGAAAAACCCAACGGGTCAACATATAAAAGCTTGAAATTCAGACGGCTTCCTGCACGCAGGAGGTAGTTTCATTTGAAGCTTCCTGTCGAAAACACGCCCCCGCCCAGCAGGGCTCGCGCCTGCCGCTTGGCTGTGTCCAAGCTGTTCCTGGTTAGCGCAGCGGCGACGCGTTTGACACCAGCCTCGCTCAGACTTCTTCCCAGCGAAAACAGCCCTGAGGGGAGAGCGAGAGGAGCACTTTTGAAGGTTAACTCCACTAATGAAGACGGGCCAACAAGCGTTTGGGGTTTGTTCTCAGCGAAGTGGTCCGCGAGCTGCGGGAGAGCTGCTCTGAAAGGGTCTTCACGCTGGTTACCATGCAGGCTATTCTAAAGACAGCCCCAAACAAACCCCACTTCGGTGAGCTCACTTGATTATTATTGGTTGTCTGATGCTCATTACAGGAGGACACTCAGCCCATTTTCCATCGAGTCACTCTGATGCCTACGGAAAATTCACGAGTTCCAAAATCACAGCTGGAGAATTCCCACGGAACGACGAGGAGTAAGTTTCCCTCTTTAGTTTTCGGCGAGGGACA
The DNA here is from genome assembly GCF_003711565.1 of Takifugu flavidus. Lineage (NCBI taxonomy): Eukaryota > Metazoa > Chordata > Actinopteri > Tetraodontiformes > Tetraodontidae > Takifugu > Takifugu flavidus. The sequence goes on along the minus strand of NC_079523.1, from coordinate 9,013,042 downwards.
TTGTTGCACGGTGCCTGAGAGTATCATAAACAGTGTATAGATTTACATACACACAGGACTGAAATTTGTTTAGAATATTTCAAGAGCGTTCAGCCCTAAATGCAGTCTGAAATGTGGAGATGTTGGTATAAAAAACACACGTTTTGAAGGCTTAGTCTTACAGATTTATAAAAGAAAACAGAGTCAAGCTCCCTCTGCTTTCATAAAAAACACATTGTGTTAAAAAATGTGTACCCAAAGGTGTCCAACATGGCTGAAGTGAGGAAAACAAGCTTCATTAGTCTCAGGAGTTCAGTATTTTTCCACCACTCTGGTTTGTTCATATGCGCTGTGAAGAGGTGAGGGATTATGAGGGATGCCTGAGCCGGAGTCAAAGGGTCAGAGCGCGAGTGTTTTTACCCCTCAAACTACCTCATTTCGGCCCGGCTAATGTCGTGTGACTGGACGTTTAGTGTGATGAGGTGCTGCGAGACACGAGGTAATACCGACTCAGCAGAAAGAGCACCGGTAGTCAGAAACCGATGCGACGTTCCAAACACATTTGCCATCGTAGTATGAAATTAGGGTTTATTCCGTGCTCTCAACGCCCTCAAACTAAAAGGAAAGGCCTTTTTTGAGTGTCATTAATAGATGCTGGTGATGGACAGTCGGAGGCGCCGCTCAGAACCTTTCCCTCAGCTCGGGCTGGAAGAGTGCCGCTCCTTCATCCTCGCCTGTTAGGATTTCTCCGGATACAAACAAGCGCTCCGTGCAGCATGCGTGTGAAGACGGGAGGCTCTGTTCTGAATGATTTGTGTCCACATCTGGAAGTCCACTGGCTGGAGCGAACCTCACGGCTTGTATATGTACAGCTGTCTTTCTTAAAGCACTTCCCGCATGAGAAACGTTCACACGTTAATCCTGCGAGTCGCATGTGCTCCTTTGTGTTTATCCTCCAGTGTTTGCTATCCGTATCCGCATCTGCGCACGGACGTGCTTGTTTACGCGTCTCTGCTGTCTGAGAGCCGCTGAGCGCATTGATGAAAGAAGGAGGTGGAATTCTCCCGCCGTGCGTTGGTGGTCTGGTTGCTGCCGCGAAGGGACCAGATTGCACCCCCCAACTCCCCATTTTTTTTTGGGATCAATCCATTATCAATCCTTTTCAAACACTCGCGTTGCGGTTTGTTTTTTGGCCAGCGGCGGTAATTTATTCCCCCAAAAGCAAACTCGTGTCACGATGCTTTTAGACTCGGGACAAAAGACAAAACAGACTTTCTGAGGATTTAACCTGAGTTCATGTTTCCAACAGGGGTGGTTGGGGGGGGTGGGGGTGGGGGTGGGGGGGTTGAAATGGAAACTAATCCAGTGTGAAATGGACCTCAAGGCCAATCCACCAGACCTGTCCAAAAGCGAAACACATCGCACACAGAGGAAAATCCGGCGGCGGCGACCTGTGCTGGAGGTGAACCCGACGTGTTGCTGCCATAAGTGCCTGTTGACAGCACTTCCATTTATTGTCCCCTCATTATTTTTTCCTCGATGAGGCATCAACAATATCAATTAGGGAGCATAAAAAGCCTCCACGCTCATAAATAATGCAGCCTGTTGACTGGCTGAACACTCCTCAGCCTACAGACTGAAAAAAAGAGGCCTTGGAGACGGAGCTTAGGGAGGTTAAAAGGCCCGTCAGCAACACAGACAACATCCCGAGCAAAGGAAGCGTCACTGGTGTTTAAATCTCCTCATTTTCCTTCCTTCACAGAGCTCCGTGCCCCCTTTCCTTTTCTCCGCTTCCCTCAAAAACAAAAAAGAACTGTCTCCTGTTTCTGAATTCTTCTCTACCCGGTCCTAATCCGCATCTAAAGTGACTCTCCAAAGAGCTTAAGGCACCCGAAAGGTCACAGGCTTGATTGTTTAGCCTGACACAGCAACCAGAGGTCTGTGAAGCCTGCAGCAGCGGGCTTTAAAGGAAGAGATGCTAATGGACAATCAGAGGAGCATCTGAGCGGCCGTCATGTCGGACGAGTTCATCCACAGCGGGATTCCTTTGATCCTCCCTGTGTTTCTGAATTCCTACAAGCCGCGTCTGTTATCAATTTCAGGATTTCTTTGTGTGCTCGGATGGGCATTGTTTCACATCTGGATACGTTCCGGGAAGAAACCATTTACTGCAGCGCTGGTTTCCACTTCAAACTTAATCAGTCTCCATCGGTCCACCTCGAGGTGCAGACAACGCTCCGTCTACCGAGCGCATTAGCCCGATCTTCTCAGAACTACGCGGTATCGACCGCGAGATTTTCCGTTACGAGGGATCAATGCCGGCCTGTGAATCTCTTTCAGAGTACAGAACTCATGCCTGATTCAATAAACTTGAATAATTGATGTGAGCTGCACTTGATGCCTGATTCAAGTTTGAGTGTTAAGCGGTTTATTGCATTAATGCTGTTCGGGGTTCAACATCTTTGGTTAATTTATCTTCTTGTTATTCAAGGTTTTTTCCTCTGAAACAACAAGTTACGAAATCAAAGAATTGTTTTCCAAGCATAAATGTGAGCTATCTAAGCTCTCAAAACAAGAAATGATCCGCTTCCATGAGGCAGCGTGATAGCATCTTTCATTAGAATCAACTTTCTTGGTTGACATTTCCAAAGATTTATGTTCTTTTCTATCTGAATTGAACACATTTCTTATTTTAAAACAACACAAAAACAACCCTCACATGTTCTTAAAAAGAATGCACAGCATAAAATAAATGAAGCAACCGCTAATATAAAGAAAAAATCACTTTCCAAAGAGTTCCAAAGAAAGCCGTTGACGGAGAAGCCTTTTAAATCAGGCAGGCGGGCGGGCAGCTGCCACACATGGGGACACATTAAGGGCGAGGGGGGAGATCTCCGCACAGTAGCTAAAGGGAACTCCCGTGTCCTGTAGTTATGGCGGGCTGTCCCCTGGGACCCTTATTAGCAGGGCAGTGATGATTGAGCCTGATGAGAGCGGCGTGGAGAAGGTCCACTCAGGGGGGCCTCGGAGGATAACCGTGCCAGCGGGTCGGTGAGGCTGCGGGGAGGGGCGCCGTGGACTTGAAAGAGCAGGGGATGCGATGGGTGTGGAGGATCTCTTCAGCGGCACTTTCAGTGGGGATCGGGTGTCAGTGCTGCATGCCAGAGTTTATATAGCACCAGGCAACAAGTTGTGAGGAAATGGGATCCTCTTTGAGGCAGCAGCTTGGCTTTCCTCACACCCAGGCAGCCCTGCGGCTGGCCACCAAGCCACGGCTCCCCCCGAACCTTGGGTGTGCATTACCTCTCACACGGTGCTAAACCATCCTTCCCTCACCTTTTGCCCGCCGCTGTGAAGTGCGTCCAGCCGCTCTTGGGTTTCACAGACACCGCCGGTGAAGCCCTCTGACGACAGCCCTGTCGGCGGTGTCAGGAGGCTCCCTGGACCCGGGGAGTGCGGAATATGAGGAAGAAAGGAGGACATCGGCATTCCTGAGGTGAGGACAGTGTGGCTTCTGAGCGGCCTGCATCGCGCCGTCGTTCCGGACGTTTCCCTGCTTCAGGACTGCGCCACACAACTCCCTCATTTTGGCTCCCTGGATAGTCTGTTTGCATTCACACTGCAAGTGAACCGCGCCAGGGTCCACATGCAGCCAAACACCGCCCACATTTCCTCAGTTCAGAGTTCAGATGAGCTTTCACGCCTGCCCAGAGAAAGCGGAATAATCCAGGGAAACAAACTGGTCAATTTAAATCCTCTTTAGTCCGCGATTTAAAAAGCCGAGAGACATTTATGGTGAAGCTTCTCGGGGAAATAAATCACCTTTATCGGCAGTAATGTGCCAGATTTGATGACTTCTGCACGAAGCTCAAACTTTTGCACGGACGAGTTTAGTGTGAGCTCATTTCTGCATGTTTCATTTTTCTTGCCAGCAAATGATGGATGTGAGCGGTGCTTTCAGCGTGAAGAGAATTCTTTTTCATCCTTAAGAAATGACCTTTATTCTCTCCATGTGGAATGTTGAAATACGGGACATATACGCACTCCTAGAACAAGGCTTGATTTAGGACGCCCCGACGTTTCCTTTAAAGATCCGTCCAGGTTTATTTTGGTTTATTACAGCATGTTATCAGCTGTACCAGGCGCCTGAGAACATATTACTGTCCTACTTCAGTTAAATAACTGAGGCTAATCGCAGATAAGGGTTTTACAGATGCTGCACATCACCTTGTTAGCGTTGGCAACAACTTCAGTTACTATATAAATCTTTGACAAGAAGCATCACAAACACATTTTTAGCAGTTCCAAGTAAGTAGCCGTCATTTGATATGGCCCACGCTGTAGCGCAGATGTTGTAAATACTACTTTTAAAAGGTTTACACTTAGAGGTGAGAGTTACTGGTTCATGCAACCTGTGGTTGGATAGATGGCCGTCTAAAAATAGCTCTTCTGTAGATGGCGCAGCTTTAGCTATTTACAACCAGAAGCTGTGCGAGAGCAACGAAAACTTAAAAGGGAGAAATACCTTCACTGCCTGGTTATTATCGAACACCAGAGCATCACAATAAAACACGGAGAGGTAACCATAACAACAGATGCAAAAGCCGGTGCCAAACCGAGTCGCGCGTGACTGAGCAGAGATGCTAGCCGTAGCATGTCGTCTCCCCTCTGGTCATATGTCTGCGGCTGGATTCCTCCCAACCCAGCCCTGAGATAAGAAGTCTGAGGAAATCAAAACAAAGAGGTAGCCCCCCCCCAGCCCCTGACGGGCCACAGATAAGGCCGGTCCGTCAGGCCATAAAAAGCAGCAACCTCTCTGGGCTGTCCGTCTGGAGAGGGCCCTGTGCTTTGGAAAATTCCTCCATCGGGGGCTTCAGAGAGATGGAGCTCAGCTAGATTCAGATATTTCTGTTGTACTCCTGCTGACTTCAACTGTCCCACTCTTATTAATAAACACAGCAACAAATATGAGCGGCTCTGTCAACATGAAAGAGGCTCGCGTGAAGCCAAATCTGGGCGCTCCGAATGCTATCCAGAGAATCTAACTCAAATACCCCCATCCCCTCCATGCGACAACAAAGGGACGCTCTGCTGATAATCTGTATTCCGTGCACTGACAGCGAAAGGGAAGAGGGAAGCTATAAAGTCATCTGAAAAACAACTTTAGTGGCTCAAAGACAATGTTTTAGGGTTCGGGTGTGGGAAGTGGATGATAAGAGCAGATCAGAAAGAACAGGGACTCTGGAGGGAGGTCTTCGTAAAGCCCGTGGAGCAAATGGCGTGCAAAACTTTGGCAAAACATCGTGGCACTGTGGCGTAACGGAAAGATGTTGACTTGGCGTGACAGTTGACAAATCATCATCGAAATTCTACAGCAACACCTGGAATACAACTCTGAGAGTTTACAAACTGGTTATAGGTTAAATTAAAAGTAAAATGTGCAAGTGAACATAAGAATCCTGGGATTTGACCTTAATAGCGCCGTGACTGGATAAAAGGAGGGGAGACAGAAAATCTGTCTCCATCTGAAAGTAAATGCACCAGCAATGCTAATGCACGATAACTAACATGTTTATATAGTTCGAGTAAACAGGATAAATCGATCCCACAGCTTCTATTTATGTTTTTTGGATGGATTAGGGCAGCAAAATGTGTTCAAAATGAGCTCACCACACACCGGTGGGTTGATTTGTCTACTTTTATATGAAACAGGATTCGCTGTGTCCCCACTCAGTCTCAGCTACGCTAACTTACCCGCTTTTATGAGTCGAATGCAGGGAATTTACTTATTTGGAATAAACTGGCACCATTAGCATGTTCTTTACCGATTCATACAAGCTGCTGCTTTATTTTATTTTTTTAAACATTTTTAATATTAAATAACAATTGTCAAAATATATTTAATTACAAGACACATGGGAAGCGGAATATAAATCCTTGCTGTTTAATTCCTCCATAAATTTCTTACAGGCTACGTCTGATGCCAAGTGGATGCACTCCAAATGCATCTAGATTTCCACATTATATATCCATTTCTCAGGATTCCCGCTGAAGCTGGATAAATGCTGTCAGTGACTCAAACGCTTTCAAACAGAGCGACATTAGAGAGACGGAGGAAGAATGGAAGTAGGGTCATGGGAAGTTTCTGTCATCAAAGTAGACTTTTAGACCTATAAAGTTGTCACGAGCGATGAAGCATCGGTACATTGTGCAGATGTAGAAACAGAAATATTCAGGGCCCTACAGAGACGAATGCTGTTATACAATCAAAACCTCCAAATTTTGGTTCTTTAATTACAATTGCGACTTCATTAGCGCTTGAGAAACTGTTGCCATATGGGGCTATAACTTTCCCCGTGACAGCAGTTATAAACCCCAACACTCCTGCTTTCCATCCAGAATCAGGTTTTTCGGTTGCTTTAGTTTATGCTGTCGCTGTGTGCGAGTGCGATTCTGCACCTCGTCGTATATGTCAAAAGTTCAAATGCTAATCAGGCAGGAATGCTAATTAATCATAGCATTATGCCATTCAATTCAAACCGAAAAGATATGAGCCTCCTCCAGAAATAGTCCTCAAGTGAGAAGGGTCATCTGTGTGAATGTCTGCGTGCTAACACAAAAAGCCGACCCAACAAATGAGATGGGAGGCAGCTGAAAGAGGGGACGCTAACAGATGAGGACACTTCCTTTTGTTTGTCTATGCTAGGTTTGTGGACCAAAGGTCAACGTCTGAGTTGTGGCCTCAGTTCTGCCACGGTTCAAGGACACTGTTGCTTATCTCAGAGTTTTGGCTTCATGCATCTTGGCTGCTGTCACGGACGTATTTAGCCCCACACAAATAACAATTCCTGTGTTTAACCCCACTTTGTGCTAGCTTCCTGTGTCAGTCTCATTATTTTACGCCTCCATCTTCATCCATCCCAGCTGTTTTGAACACCATTCCAGCTGTTAATCCTTCCATTTAGCTGAGTTGGATCCTTCACAGAAGCTCCATAGCATTGATTGTGTGGATTATTAACGAGAACATTATTATTGTTTTCTATGTGACACAGCTATTAAGGTCATAAGGATGCTAACCCATTTTACACACAAGTCTCTCAAACGCCCTCATTAAGTTTGAGAAATCCGGGACATTTGTGTCATTTTATGCTGCTGAACAGGCTGTTTGGATGTTTGATGGCGCAGCACCGACGGAGAAAACGGCCAAATTCTGTGGAACACACAAAAGCTGACAATAGCTGCATTCACAGCCAAATGTCACTTTAATTGGAAAATTTCATCTTTCACTGCAAAATGGCATTCGCTCAAACTGGCACGCAAAAAGGCACCGGAATGGGCCTTAACTGTGTGCCTGTGTGTGTGTGTGTGTGTGTGTGTGTGTGTGCATCGCTCGCTCGCCTCTGTGTCTTTGCATTGCATGTCTGGCACTCCGACTATCTGTCTGCTTTGGCTCTGGCCCGGCTGTTGTTTCTCGACAGGCTCACGCTCTGCAGATAAGGACAGGAGAGGAATCAAGATAACTCGGAGCCCCAGACATACCCCTCCTTAATCCCCAGAGAGCCTGCGCTGCGATAGCCTCATTCCAACCCTGATTTAGTGACTCTGACACCACATAATTACCCTGTAAGCGGAGATAATCACAATCTGTATCAATGAGCAATTAGTGTAGACATGAGATGAAGGCTCCCCCGGGGACGCCACGCTGAAAGCTCACAGGGATGCTCGTCAGGGAGCCTCGGAAAAGACCTTGTTGCGAGCTACAGCTCCACGGCCAATTAAAGCCTCGTCCTGACGGACAGGGCGGCAGCACGGATCCAAACCTTTGTTCCGATGACCAAAATCGGTCCAGTAAACGACCTCTGAGCAAGAACTCAGGTTGGCAATCTCAGAGGAAAAGTTGCACACTGTTTACCGGGTTCCTGCCAGCGAATGCCGCCCTGCTCCTCTGTGGTTTGATTGTTTGAAGGCAAAGGACGCCACCAGAGAGCCCCGCAAAACAAGCAGTAAATACTGGAGGACACGCTTTTGGAAACTGTCAAACAATAGAAAGGCCTCACGGTAACGACTGATGAGACGAGCTGTCTCCTGAGACTCTTGGGAGAAGGTTTGGTTGGAACTTGGAACTAGAATTTGGTGAGAACCAAGCTTGCCAGCGAGGGGTGGTGGGGGGGTCCAACTTGACCCATCTAGGTATCCCAGGAATGCCTTTGGAACCCCATATCTGACCTCTCCTGGTCCTGCCACCTTCTAATTCTTGAACGCTCTTGTCAATGCTGTCTTTAGACTCTGAGTTACTGGAGGAACAGACATCCCAGTAGATCTGTTTACTGCAGAGTTCAAAGGTCAAACATTTTAACAGACAAGCGAGCCGGCCCGGTTAGCCTCTGTCCTGGAAAGTGGGATTGGGACAGGATTGAACCAAGCCAAAAGAACCGAACGCTCCGAGGTGCATCTGCTGAACACTTAAAGGCCTAAATGGTGTTTCAGAAAGAAGCAAATGTTAAAATCAAAATAATTCCAGTTAACAAATAAAGGTTTGTAGAAGAAATCTGTTCCCCTTCACACACACACTGTGTTTTAACACTGTAATAATAATTCCCCTAAAGCTAAATGCTGTAATAAAATGGATAATACTGTTTGTTTAAGCAACCAAAAGCTAACAAAGAATCTAAATAAAGCTCAGATGATACTGATATCTTTGTATTAATCTATGTCCCGTTTCCGATCTCTTCACGGCGTTCTGCGTCCAGCAGGGGTGCATGTGCTCCTCTGCTCTTTCATTGGTCACCTGTAGCAGCGAGGTGGGCGGGGCCAGAACCCGCCGATGAGTCTCATCATGATACTTTAGCTCCGTACGCGCTGTTCACCAACCAACATCTCCTCCTTATCCGTGTAAACTCCAAATTTCCTTTGGATAATGCGACGCGGAGTCCCTGGCCCGAACCCGAACTGGGCCGCATTTGACCTTTGACCTCCGCGACAGCTGCGGCAGCTATTCTTTCAGCCCGCAGACGCTGTGTGAATGAAGCAGCATCATGTTTGAAGCATGAGGAGGAAGCACGGACAGTATGCGAAGGCCTCTGTAATCGGAGCCCCCCGAGTGCGCAGGCAGAGCAGTCAGGAGAGGCCGTAAACACTTCCGAAGAGTATCCCTCCTCCTGCCAGCGCTCCGAAAGCCCTACAGTAAACATCGCTGCGGGAGCTGCTTCCCAATGAAAACTCAGCCGCACACAAAACTGTCAATTAGAATTCCATTTCTCCGTCGTGCACAAATATGGATCTCGTCTAAAAGCAGCCAGAGCAGGAGGGATTTGTTTGAATTCCCAGCAGGTGGGGATTTATGTGTGTGGGAGCCCGGGTCCGTGTCACCGAGGTTGATTAATTCTGACGCAGGTTGACGCTTGTCTCGCAGCGGTGATATATCTCACCGCACATGTGCAGCCCATTGGAGGATATTTACACGGGTCGCCCTTCTCCTGAGCAAAGATCCTTTTAAGTTTGGGAGGTGTGAAGTCGTTGTGTCTCAGCTAATATGTCAGGCAGGCACTGAACCCCATAATACTCAAGCAACAGTAGAAACATCAGGCCAGAATGGGGTGTTTTCTGATACAGAACAATGTGCCATAAGGCTCATTTTTCCTTGGTTTAATGCGTTTAAAGCTTTAGGGTTGGACAGGAATGTCATAGTTTAGTAAAGTTAAAATATTGCATTCAGCTGATGATGATGGAAGGTTCTAAATATATTGTTGTTGTTTTTTTTACTCCATTAAAAGTGACGGCAAAATGTGAGTTGTTTCTGCTAATTGCTAGCTCATAATTAAAGGAAATGACTCCATGTAACGAATAAGAATTCCAGTAATTGACTGAACACAACACCTTCCACGGTTAGATGCTGATGCTAATTGTTGAGTCCTGTCCTGCCCTCCCAGCCTGTCTGTCTGGTCCTCTTCAAGGTTTTGTCCTGCTAAAAGGAAGCTTTCCCCTTCCACTGTCGCTGAGGGTCAGACTCAGTTTTTTTGTGAAGCTGCTTAAGACAAAGTTCTAGTCGAACTGAATCGGAATAAAAGGGAAAACAGATCCAGAATAACTGACTGGTAACCACAGCCAGGGTCAAACCTCGGCTCTCTACTGTCACATCCAGACTAAAGATCTCCGTTATGATCTCTATGAACGTGTTAGGAGCTTTATGGTGAAACAAGGCAGGTTCCTCCATATGATTAGTTTTTATTATTGATCACTGAAAGCATTAATATGACAACACTCAGGTCTTGAGGGGAAATTCCCATTAATTTGTCCAATATTTACATTTTTGATGCTCAAGTCTAGATTTCATTAATAACACACCGTCATCTATGCGTTTACTGTAAATCTCTGAACTGGGTGTTTACGGGTGCAAAATGAGTCTGCTCGTATTGGCTTCTGTTGGGGAAGAAGAAATAAAGAGAAGAAGAAATAAAGATGACCTCACGGTAGCTCCAGAGCTGCAGCTGCTGAACAAATCACTAAAGAAAACGTTCGTCAAGTAAAAGGAGTGGAACGATTTTCAAAGAGGAAGAAAGTGATCCAGCAGATGGGGATGAGGTCAGGCTCTTCCTCAGCTGGTGCGGGTTCCGCCCGAGGCCGCGCCGCTTTCACCTGAAGCATTCTTGTGGCGGGCGCCTCGGACATCCACGAGTAGCGACGCCGACCACGTCAGAGGGCCGGAGCGGATCTGGAAGGGAAGAACGTGGCGCTCCGGAAGTGCGACTCTCTGCGCAGTCATCAGCGGCGAGGCGTGCGGCCCTCACGCGCTGCCCGGAGGCCGCGCGGCGCTCCCCGAGCAGACGCACTTCCTGTCGAGTGCAAAGGCCAGAGAGTTTATTAAGCGCAGAAGCTGCGGGTGTCTGACAGACGGGAGGGAACGCTCATTCCACACGCCGGCAAACACGTCGTATTCAACCTAAAGATTCGTTCCAGCAAAAGCTCCTTCACGCCTCTGGGGTGTGTCACCCTGAGAAAGGGCCCCGTTTCACAGCTGGCAGGGCCGGTGGGGGCCGGTGGGGGCCGGTGGGGGCCGGCGGGGGCCGGTGGGGGCCATGGTCCCTCTCTTTTTTTACTGTCGGACCTGGTTTCAGAACAGAAGGTGCGGAATGTGAGAAACAGTCGGCTCATGAAGGAGGAGGCTCGTGTTAGCGGTGTCAGATGTGCAAACACAATTTCCTCCTACGGAAGGTGGATCCGGTCTGTTTCAACACCGATGAGGCCCACGGCGTTACTATCAGGAGCCGTTGTGAGCTGTCGCCGTCTCGCGTCGATCCCGGCTTGTTCACTGGCACGTCATGGTCGACGCCCGCGGGTGACACGGTTGCGCCCGTGAGGGAGCAGGAACACACACCTGATCCAGTCGGGTTTAAAGAACACGCCTCCTGGCCATGCGATCGCAGCGACTCTGCATATTGTGCTCCGCACCTACGTCAAAGTCATTCCGGAATTCTTCTCTTTGCCATTGTTATTCATAGACGCGTCATGTGACCAGTCAAAATGGACGAGGCGTTCGGGTGTTGACAGCCAGTCCTCAAGGTCACGGAGGCGAATGAGAAATCGGGTTTTAGCCGCCAAACGAGCCATCTGCTTCCTCTCTGCAGCTAATTGGCAATAGGTTGACGTGTTTAGCAGCTTCCTTGAGTCCCTCCTCCCTCCAAAGATTTGTTGGGTTTGGTGTCAGGAATAGAGAGTTTTGGAGTTTTCCTGTTCTGAGTCACCTTTAATAACATTAAACATCTGACATCAACATGTAGAGGTAATGAACTCTTTTCCTTCAGCAGGAGTAACACCTGCCTCACGCGTGCACACACGCACGCACACGCACGCACGCACACACACACACACACACACACACACAGAATCACACTATCTCATTAGTAGCCTTGATCTCTACTGAAATGCTGAGCAGGTGTCAGTGCTCCTGTGTGTGTGTGTGTGTGTGGTGTGTGTGTGTGTGTGTGTGTGTGTGTGTGTGTGTGGCCGTGCTTCCTGTGCTGGCTGTGAAACCCGGGACCCTGTGCTGTGGCTGGACCTGGACTAAGGAAAGGCAGAGGGGCAGAACTGTGCCAGGACACGGCGACAGGACGCCGTCAGCTGCTCCTGGCCGGTGACGTGGTCGTGCTCCGGCCTCTGCACGTCAGCGCCGTCCCCCCCCCCCCTTCCCAGAGCCGCAGCTAAAATTATGGACTTGTGAAGCTGTTACCATCTGCTGGTATGGACGATGACGCCTCTGGAAATGGAGGGGGGGGGGGGCTATGGTTCAAACGATGATGCGATAAGTTTGGAGAGACGTGATGAACTGACGTGACGTGAAGACTTTTAATTAATAAAAAATAGCTGAAAAAAGCTGATCTGTTTTCAAAAGAGCCTCGTGTAATCGCAGATTTGTCCACATCAGGAGAAACGACCAGAGGGTGGTCTGCCGGGTGCGTGCGGGGACGACCCCCCCTCAGAGCGTGACCAGTTTAATATGTAGGGCGGCCCTAATGTACCGCCTGTGGCTGGAAGGTAAAAAGCCTTGGTGGGGTGGCAGGTTTCCTGTGCGGGGGTGGGGTTAGAGATCATCACGCTTGTTAGTGAGAACTCTTCCATCCAAAGTGCGGCAAAGGTTCAGGGGAGACGGCGAGCGTTAACGTCAGACTAGTTTAGGAGTCGGGAAATGGAGGCTGTTCGGCGTGAGGATGAGTCAGGGGATTGTTTAACACCATCCTCATTGTTTCCTGACCACAACGCCGCCCTCTCCTCAACCCCAGGCTCACCAACACAGCCATGCCAATGAAAACGTTCGGGACTTAGTCATTTTAACTCAAGCCGCAGGGTTTCCCCGCCCCCTCCCCATCGCCGCTTTAGCTAAATATTTCTTTTAATCCCAGCCATGGGCTTTCCCTCCTCTCAACCATGTTTCTGGCAAAATCTGCAGGTCACAGAATGATGCAGAGAGGAAGGACGGCAGCGTTGGGTCATACTCAAAATATCCCAGTCATCCGTTGACTGAGACTGACCTGAAGATAAAAGTGCGTTATGCATCAAAAGCAGGTAAACTGGTGTCCCTCAGGGTTGTGTTTCTAACATCACCTGTGCATTTATGTGAAAGGCTCTGAGCCAATCAGAATCCACATCAGACGCGTGCGCTGGCATTCTCCCCCGGAATGTGAGGCCTCTTACTGTGTGCAGCGAGACAGGAACATTTCAGCCACATTAGCTTTAAAAGCTGCTCTCAGTGAACAACCCTCTCCCCGCATGGGCTCGTGAGTGCTGACACGCGGGGCTTTCAGCCGCCGGGAGGAGACGTGGGGAGGGCAGAGGAGCATCAGTGTGACAGCAGCTCTCACCGCGGTGGCTGCCAGAGAGGAACGAGGCCTCCAGATTCTGCTCCGGCGCCACGCCGCAGGTTAGTGTCAGGCTGCAATCAGCTGGGGCCTCATTAATATTAAAAAATGGAACCGGCAGCAGCGGCAGCAGCCAGCGGCGCTCCGGTGCAGATGAGGATGAGAGCTCCTCCTGCTCAGGATGGATGGAAAGCTGTAAAATGTCAAGATGATCCCGTTACACCACCTGTCACTGGAAGATAAGGGCCGAAAAAACAATATTACTGGAATTATTCGTAGATGTTCACCGCACTTTTACCAGGAATGGAGAGCTCCCATGTGGCTGTACAGTAAACGAGGGTTCTCCTCTCTTACCTGGCCTCCTGTGTTAATGAGAAGTGACAGAGGAGATGAGGCCGATCTCCTACACGGCGCTGGCAGTCGCTTTGCATTAGCAGCGATGACGGATGATTACAGGGAACTCCAGAAGGTAGCGTCTCGCTGAGTGACAGTTAAACTGGGGGGAAACGCAAGTGCGGGCGAGAACCTGGGAGACGCAGGAGCTTGATTACTCAATGGCTCCCCCCCTCCACGGCTCCACGCAGGCTCCACAGCAATTTTTAATGAGAAAAAGATGCAGATGCAGATTGCCCAGCCAGATATCTATTAGCACAAGAGGGGGAAAAAAGGTGCATCGCGAGTGAATTCCGCTGCATCCCGCCGCTTATTTCACTGTTCCAGCTGAAATGGCACATCATCTGTGCAGTCAAGCAGGCGGCACTCATTTCTGCATATGAAATTAGCATTTTTCAGTTTTTTTACAAGCACTTAAAGCTGGGAGATGTTCTTAGCATGAGTGATCGGTGCTATATGAGCATTACTTACACATTTCTGCCCCAAACTGTTGTTCAAACATGCATAATCTCTTGTTTTTATACAAATATGTTCATATATATGCCTAGAACAACTGGAGGCCTGTTATTCCGAGATTCAGTTTGTAAACCTGCGCACCACAGGATAGATTTAAAGACTCTGGACTTGCAAACACTGCGGCGTCCACCAATTTGTTGGTTTTCTAAAAGCATTCTTCCGTCCTCCCATTTCTGAGTCACTCGAAGTCGTTTTCTGACGTTTACAAGTCAGGTCGTCATTGTTTGGAGAGCACGGGGTTTTCTGTCAGACCCAGCCCAGCCCGTCCAGAACCCTTACAGCCAGCTGGAATGACAAGAAGAGGCCAATGAAATATAGCCGCTAATGATTTCATGGCACAGGGAGAGCTGCATGCGGGGTTCCCCCCTTGTTTTCAGGAAGGGATTAGTAAATGCATTGTTGTTCCCATTTCATTCTGTTGTCATTGTGTTTACCGCACACACACACACACGCACGCACACACACACACACCCATGCACATTCCATTAACATTCCATCTCAGCTGTCTCCACCCCTGCGTGGCTCTTGTTTAAATTGAATTCTCATTACCCCGTAGCAATAACCTCGGCTAATTGATTAGCATGTTTTACGCAAATGTACGCGATCCAGTCAATCTTCGAGTATTTCAAAAGGAGGCAACAAAGCGCACATGTCACTTAACATTTCCCATACGTATCGGTTTGCATAACATTCTGCTGGTAAGTACCACAGGGGTGAGAGGTCGCGTCAGAGCCAACTGACCCAAGTTCTAAGTATGTCTGGGGCAAAGTCCCAGCGCAGTGTTGTGTCGTAGGTCATATTGAGAAAATGTCTAAAATTCACAGTCCTGCCGGAAAAGAAGGCTGAGATCACATCTAATACTTTTGATCTGCTGACCTCGCACTTAATGCTGCAAAGATGGTAAGAAGAATTCACATCGCGAACGCTGCAGCGACGCGCCGTAGCTCACAAAGCACTGATATGTACGTTTGCTCAGAGGTCACGACTTTATCTAAAGTGGAAATGGAAACATGTTTGCAGACATAAGCTAACCCACCTGTCGCTGATTAACAGATTGAACAGTTTGAGGTGACGCTCCAACAAGTCTCGTGATCATTTAGCTTCAGCGGGGAGACACGTAAGTGCCAAGTTTCTTGATTTTCACAACTTTTGTTTTGGTCTTCCTGAGCTAAGACGAGCATTAGCTCTGTCATTTTCGGCCTTGCATCCCTCATCGGCGCGGCTGTAAATCAACTCTTTATCTCCTTTCATCAAACTGGGTTCCACTCGTCTCCAGCTGTTTGGCTGTTAGCCGGGCTCTGGCTCTGGGGCTCGGTTGCAGCGGTAGCTCCCCTCACTGCTCTGATGTTGCAATCTACACAGATGTCAGTGAGCAGGAGGCCGCTGCTAACAATGCTATCAGTCACTATTCAACCGTGCACATAACTAAGCAGAAAAGAATGTGAGCCCATTTGTACACATAAACAGCACATTTAAAAGAAATAAAGTTCTTCAGAATTAATAGGTAACTCTTTTTAACTACCTAAAAGGGAAAACTGCAATAAAGAAGATAACGGCTAGCATTATCTAAGCGTAGCGCTACCACGGGATCAGACTTGGCTCTTTGTCCATCTTATATCATTTCGTACTGGTGTTGCAAAGCGGTTGCTCTAAGCGGCTAATTGCCCCATAGGGATAAATAAAGCTTTAATAAAAATCCCACCAGAATAGAGCGTAACTCACGGAGCTACTAAGGACAAAAACTGCTATTACCGTACCACATCAAAGCTTTCCACAACTCTGAAGTCAGGCGCGGCGTCGCATCGTATCTGTCCTGAGCACCTTTGACCTTTATCTCTACAGATGCATGAGACCTGACTCATGCTGGACGCCGACCAGCACGGATTAGATGTGGGATACTTCGTGTATCTGTGTCGGCGGTCACAATTCTAAATGCTGATGGGGGTTATTCAACACTTTCCCGTTTCATGGCACCCATAATCTCCTCCGTATATATAGCCACAATCCTTTCCAACTCTGCCGAAACACTTTCATAACTTTACCAGTCCCGGATTTAGCCGCAGTTCATGTATACTTACATCAGTCAGCATGTCAGAGATGACTGAGAATCCTGGTCTGCTCCAGTGGAACACCCTTGACTTGAGTCCTCGTCAGAGACATTCGTGGCCCTGCTCCTGGGCTTCATGCCACAGGTCTATTGCTGGAGATGTGAACTCCGAGGAATGCTGGGATATAGAGTCGGGCACTATATAATCACAGATCTGACACAATAAAAAGGGAGACAAAAAAGGAGTCATAGAAGCAGAGTGAATGTGGAAATCAAGTGGAATAAATATATATGGACAGAATCCTGTCCGTTCTATTGCAGTTGCAGCCTTGAAAAAACATACACAACAAACTTTTATAGCAGTCACAGACCATGAACGAGAAAAAAAGGGAACGCAAAGACCTTCGTCAAGCAGCTCATGTCTCCACGCCTTGTGACTCACCTGTGGTATAGTCAAAATTCATATATAGACAGGAGTAACACAAGTTTACAGAATGTAACAGGTTGCTTTATGATCAAAGCCCCTCGGGTTTGGAGATTTGAACGTCAAAATCCCTCCAGACTCTGGAGCAGCTAATTGGTAAGTATGAAAAAAAGCGAATCCTCGTCAACAGGAGGCAAACTGGCGCTCCCCAAGCTTTTTCTCCTGTACTTCCTGTTGCTGCAGTTCAAATGTGTGTAGCTGTAGCATCTAAAGATGGATGCTGACCTCCTCCCGCCCTAAAGCGATGCTAGAAATGAGATCACGGGTGGGACACACCGAGAAGAGGCAACCACTCTGTTAAGCTAAGCTAACGCGAACAACCCCAGAACAGTCAGGCACCAAAGACGGGGCTGTAGCTCAACTCGGTTTGTTTTGCTTCTGCAAATTAGAACTATGAACAACATTTCAACATCCAGAACTGATGAATATTCTTACTCGCCCATTTTAAAATAAAATTGTTGAGTCCTTTCTCTTGTCTGAGATAAGAAAGAAAGAAAGAAAGAAAGAAAGAAAGAAAGAAAGAAAGAAAGAAGAAAGAAAGAAAGAAAGAAGAAAGAAAGAAAGAAAGAAAGAAAGAAAGAAAGAAAGAAAGAAAGAAAGAAAGAAAGAAAATTCTTCTCTGTGAAACAAGCCAAGTTGCATAAATCTCCAGGGCTGTTTAGAATCCGCCGATGGAATTCTAAAAAGAAAACAGATGCAAAAAAGACAAAATGTTAACAGATTACAAAATCCAGCGTCTAATTTGACATCATGTGTTCCAAAAAAAAAAAATCACCACACAAATGGCAGAAAAGGGGAAAGACTCCCGTCAGAACCACATTTCATCTTTTCGGACTAGCAAAGATAACTTGTCAAATGCTGGTAACATCTCCTCTAATACCTCAAATATCAAAATAAACCCCAAATCATCATTAGTTTGCCACTCACCACCCTCAGTGACCCCCGAGCGTCACACATTATGACTACAGAAACATGTCCTGAGTGTCCATCTGCTCCCGGGTCCCTTAAACGTCCTTTAAACGTTACATCACCCTTCATCTGGGCTACATGTGCCGTTTTTTCTCTGTCGGTGCTTTTTCCATTATTTTTTCCAAAGTTTTCTCCATGGCCTCCTTCTGTTGGTAAACCTTGCTCAGGATTAGCCAGTAGGGATATTTCCCTCATAAAAACATCACATAGGACATGAATGCAACATCTGCCATATGTGACAGTAGTGTTTCTGGATGGGGGCTCATACGACTGACTGCCACATGTGGGGACAATGGAAATGTAAAATGAATCACTTCCTGTCAGCAGGAAGTGACGGGGACTCACCCAGGATGCATTGCCAAAGACTTCAAGAGGATAACGCGAACATATATAAATAAAGTGTTGATTACCAAAGGCTTATGTTGCTCAGGTTTAGATCTAAGCGGTCCCATATGATACGCATCAGGCTTGGACAGAACCCGGCCCCGGTGTTTGAGCGGTTCAGGCCCCCTTCTCACACGAACGGAACAGACTCGACCTTTGGGAATGCAAAATAACATTACGCATCGGGGGAAAACGTGGAAAAGAAAGCTCCCACCACCTGCCTCTGGACACAGCAGGTGAGCCTCCCCGCAGCTCTGAGCCGGCCTGTGATTGGCAAGCCAGAGGAGCCGGGGTCCAACAGGGCTGCGGGCTACATATAAGAACCTGCCTCCGCTCTGTCAGTATGCTGTGGGCTCTCAAGGGGCAGATAGGGAGGACTGGGGCTTTAGCCTCTGCTAATCTAGTGGGTAGATGACTGACGTCTCCCTGTCCATCAAAGTGTGACCTGGGGCGCACTTTTAATGAGATCCATTCCACATGACGGGCGCCACCTCTCCCTGGGCCGTCTGTCTAATCGCCTCCTCTGTTCCAACCTAGTTGCCGACTACATGTGTTGCTACTTTAACATAGCAGCTGTGTGTGTGTGTGTGTGTGTGTGTGGGGGGGGGGGGGGTTCCCAGGTAAGGATGTGATGTTAAAACTGATGATTTGTTCCTTCATCCATTACAGCTGTACTGCAGCAGTTTGTTCCTGTTTCTTTAAGTCTAGGGTTGCACCGGGGTTTACATCGTCCTACATTTGACGAGGGAATATTTCTTCAACAGTTGAGCCTCCCAAACTCACTTTATAGAGTGTACTTTCCAACGTGCGCGCTCCAACATCCAACACACGCCCAAAGCATTAAACACGGGCTGGAAGGACTTGGCCTCTTGGTTTGTATCAGAAACACATTTTTTTGGACGGCGTTGAGCAACCTCTGACACATCTGTAAAACATTTGGGGGGGGGGGGGGGGGGCAGCGGGGCACGACTGTACGTGCGCGACACGCAGACAAACGGAATCGCTTTGTTGAATTGTTCGTTTAGAAGAAACCTTCACATAATTGATCCAAATTTGCGAAGGACAAATGCTGAAGAAAGTCTGCTGCCAGGACTCCAGACCTCGGGTCCTCGTGAACGCTCGCGCTCACACGATCCAAGAGTTCGGAATGATTATCAGCGTTTCGGAAGAAATCTGCTTTTGCTTTCTTATGCTGGATGTGAAGGAGTCGTGGTCACTCCAGTAATCAAAAGGTTATGGGATCAATCTCTGACGTGTCACAGTCTGAAGTGTCCTTGAGCAAGCTAAACACTCCTGATGCTGTGTACCTGTGGTTGGACTGTTTGCTCATAAATACAGATCAATTCCTTCATTTGATTATGTACCTAAAAATAAAGGTCACATCGGTAGTTTGTCAACGGCTACTTTTGCTTGTCAGAAATCCGCTTGCTGGGGTGACTTATTACAAATGAGCAATTGAGCAATGCCGACCCGTCAGTGTGATCTATTATCAAATTTGTCATCAAACCCAGGTCAAAGTAATTCCTGCATCCAAACACTAGAGGCTGCTGTGTAGGTTTGGGGTTCTTATAGCCAGAACAGCCTGAACATCATCCAAGCAACCAGCCAAGTGCTCCTAAACATTTTCACTCCGCTTACCAAATGTGACCAGTTCCCTCATACATTGTTTTCTCTCAGGCTTTTCTGCTTCATGCCTACTTCAAATATGCAGCGCAGCACATAACATTTGTGTAAATGGGATCAGATAGCTACGAATTAGTGGAGAAGGTTTCCACAAACATCCACCGGAGGCCTTCAATTGCATGAGGTTACAAACACACGAGCGTTGCTACGTGCTAAAGCTATGTAGCATACGCATGGCTAACCATAGAGCTAACCATAGAGCTGACCATAGAGCTAACCATAGAGCTAACCATAGAGTTAACCATAGAGCTAACCATAGAGCTGACCATAGAGCTAACCATAGAGCTGACCATAGAGCTAACCATAGAGCTAACCATAGAGCTAACCATAGAGCTAACCATATAACCTTCTCCATATAGGCCTCACACGTTGCGACGCATTCCGAGACGATTGGTTACTATGAGCGAAGCGCGAGGAAGAGAACGCTGTAGCAGTACACGAGAGGGAGCAGGCCACACACGGAGAGGCTGCTCTGCTCAGCAGATGATCTTACAGGCTATGAGGATGCTGCTCACTGCCAGGGTACCAACGCTGCTGTCTGGCAGTCACGCCACGGCCCCCGAGCCCCCGCTTCAGGCGAACAGCCTTTACATCATCATCTGGTGCCTCCGACACAGATGCTTTAAGTGGAAGTTACTGAATATCTGCAGCGGCCACGCAAACATTCGACCAGCTGGGAATGAGACAACTGTACGTATCTGTTCACTTCTCCCAGAACAAGATGGGATTAGTGTACTTTGATTGGTAACTGCTGGCATAAATGGAGAGACTGGGTTTTCTTTTCCTTCTATCCTGAAGAATCAGGCCCCAGATGTGTCTGTTTGATCTGCACAATGTCTCCAGTGACTGGCCAGAGTCTGTCAGCATGCGGTCATTTCATGGAGTAATGTTACCCAAGCAACTGCAATGACGGCGCACTTTAATCGTTTTTGTGCTCTCTTCCCCCACTTTGTTTTCATTTCTTTTTACAAACTGACACATTCTATAAAACCCTGCTGTTGCTGCAGCGTGGAACACAACAGCCAAATATTTGGGAAAACCGTGACACCGTTTGGTAATTTGAGCTCCTGGAGCGCTGATGGGAACGCAGACAGCGATAAGTCCGGGAGACTCGCCGGGGTGCCGCCGCCGCCGCTCCTGACATCCCTCCAAACAACACGTGCACAGTTAATTAAATTGGGAAGTAATCCACGGAGAAAGACGCAGGTTTGAATCTGCGCCGAACTCGCCGATCTGTTACGACACAACTGCTGCTGGGAAATCCGGGAGCAGATGTTGAGGAGATTTACTCTCCGAAAAACTGCCTTCTTTTAGGCCGCGACCTCACAGTATATCTGTTTCAACAAGAATTCAGAATACCAGAGTCGTGACAAAGAAAACGCGGTCCAGGACTTTCATCAAGCCATATTTCATTACCTATAATTTCATTTGGGTGTGTTCTGGCAATGGCAGAAAGGGGCGCATGAAATGTCTTGGAGCCATAACTCAATCAGGGAGTCAAAGGTTCGGTGGAAAACAGACAAAGACGAAGCAAACACGCACTGATTTGTGTCTCTGGTGTTGTGGTCGCTTTCGTCCGCCGTGCACAGACACGCAGGAGTGTTCCTCTTTAACACACAGAAGCGTTCGGTTGCATCTCCTCTATGTCTTTTTAAATTCTTGCGCCACCTGTTACACGGACTCATCTGGGTGAGTGATGACAGGAGGATGAGTTCTGCTGTGTGTGTGTGTGTGGTGTGTGTGTGTGTGTGTGTGTTGGAGGGGGGGGAGTGAAGGACAAGGGATTCATCAGAGTCCATCCAGAGCTATCGCAATAGAATGTTAAAATGAGGAGGGTTGGCCTAAATATACATTTAAAATGCTGCGCACTGCAAAGTCTCAACCTCAGAGCGCAGAGGTTCCCTTCCTCCTCGGGCCAGACTAAGATTACACAGTCGTCCGAACGCAATGACACAGATATTATTATGCTGATCTTCTGTGTGCTGCGGTGCGCTAACGTCCGCAGACAAAATACAGCGAGAAAAATGGTCGACTCCGACCTGACCGCCGAGAGAAAGGACTCTGGGACGTTTTATTCCGAATCCCCATTCTGAACCTTGACTGTGACGAGGCAGGGGGAAAAAAATGGGTTTGGAAACTGCACTTTCTGTGTGCATGCAGCCTAAAATCAAAGTCAGATTGTGACCAAGCAAGCATGCTCCCGCTGTAGGTGAAGGCGTGGTGGTGATACTGTGGGATTCATCACGGTTGTTGTGTTTGATATTGTTTTAAGACACTTAAGACACGTCATCTGATGTGCACTGTAGTATAACTTATCCTTGAGAACTGAGATGTATGTTTTTAGAAGCACTATAGGGGGAAAGGCACAATACTAAGGAAGGGGGCAGAAAACACACACTACATTTGGACACTGTGAGAAAGCTGTATTAGGTTGTGGCAAAAAGTCCCATGTTTCCCTCTAAATCTGACCACAGACACATTCGACCGAGCTCTGAATACAAAACTAAGACCACTTTTGGTGCCACACATAAAAAAAAACGCTTAATCATTTCCTCTTGCTGTCTTCAGAATCTCCATGTGGTCCAAAACTTGCGGGTGGTTGCCAATAAAGTATGATTCCGAGGGGTCGGAAATTCAGGCATCCAACA
Source organism: Takifugu flavidus (assembly GCF_003711565.1). NCBI lineage: Eukaryota > Metazoa > Chordata > Actinopteri > Tetraodontiformes > Tetraodontidae > Takifugu > Takifugu flavidus. Next base: position 8,990,587 of record NC_079523.1, on the reverse strand, counting down.
ATGCATGAGAAAACTGCAATTCAAACGCTCCCCCAACAACCACAGGTAGCATCTCTGGGGCACCTTGAACCACAAAGTCATGCTAAATATAACACTGCTGTCTTTCACTGCATTTTGCTATGAGGGAGGAGGAAGGGGGCCAGTGTGAAGTAAAACTGGCTGATAGTTGGGGGGTGGGATGTAACACACAGGCAGGGAGCAGGATCAGACCTTGTGGAGCCTGTTGGGAAACAGCTTTAATTCATACCAAATCATCCCACCACAGCTGCCCGCTTTCCCCTCCGTTCCCAGGCAGGAGACATGAGAGCCAGATACAATGAGACAGACTCGTGTCACTTTTAAAAAGGCAGCTGTCCCATTTTTAGCTTCGCAAAGCTCCAGCTGAGTCATAGACGGCTTCTGTGACAGCAGACCAAAGGACACGAGCGGAGAAATGACAATCAGCCGATCGCGGGACGATCCGGATGGGACAACTTTGGACCAAAGAGAATGATTCATCTTAAGCTCAATAGACACGTCGTGCAGAAGGGAGACAAGAGTGAGAAGATTCACCAGTAGGAAGGATTTATTAGTCCCAGAGAAGTAGCAACAATGCGGAGACCACCGGGATCTGAAAAGATTAGCCAAAGAAAAACTAAATGTGATGAGTACAGATCCCTGAGGTACTCCCACTCAACCAAAGGACGGGGTTTTCCCCTCAATTTCCCTGATGTGAGCTGCTCTTGTCCTTAAATGAAACTGTTAACTGCCTGAAACTGCCTAATTTCCTGGTGAATGTCTGTTGCTGTGGTGATTTAGGCTCGGGTTCAAAAACATTTATTTCATTTCATGTCTGTAAAGAAATTGGCAGCGAGCATCCACCTGAAGTTTTGTGCTCCCCGGCGTTTAAAAGGAGCCAAGTTTTTAAGACCCGGTTCAACTTTTCATCAGCGACTGCCAGGTTTGGGAGTGAGGTATGACTCTGCAAAGTGCGGCGTTATCTTTTTCCCATTTAAATGCTAATGAGCGCGCCGCTAGTAGTCAAAGAGCTGCAGAAGCAGTGTGAATTTTTAATATCTCATCACACCAAAAGGTAACAGCTCCCACAGTGAGGCAGCGGGATGTGTGCATGTTCCCTCATTAAACTGTACACAGGTGATGAGTCCCCCACCCCCCGACGCCAGGGTATCTCCAGTTGTGTGTGTGTGTGTGTGTGTGTGTGTGTTGTGTGTGTGTGTGTGTGTGTGTGTGTTTGTGTGTGTGTGTGTGTGTGAGTGTGTGTGTGCAGGTCAGGTGTGCGTTTAGATGTGTGCGCAGGGATAAGTGTGTATCTGCGTGCGTGCTCACTTGTGTTTTCACCTCATCAGAAATGAGCAGCTGCTAATTGCCTCCACATCAAGTGTTAAAGCAGCAGACAGAGGCCGAGGCTGTCACACTCTTACCTCCCCTGACTGCTCGGATCATCAAAATTCACTGAATATAATGAAAAGCACGCGGCAGGATGGTCTTACCTCTCCCACGCTGCCACCTGTTTTGTGAAATTGTCCCTTTGGTTTCAAAGTATGCTGTTTTTCTGTACTTAATATACTTTTATGAGCAACCTGAGAACACATAATTTGAGTGGTGCTGCCTTCAGGTCCCACAGGAAGACACAATTTTGTTGACTTCAGCATTAACACAATGCCTTCAAAGGAAAAAAGATACAGTGTTCCATTATTCTGACTCTTTTTTGATATGTTTCCATAGAGAACAAACATTTTTTACATTTTTTTTCATACAAATGCAAGTTTCTCCTGTGGTCTGGCACCCAGAGAGGATCTTTGGCCGCAACATTATCTTTTAAATTTCACTCCTCTGACAGTTGTTGGAGGAAAGAACGTCGGCGGAATGAACCGCGGAGCATGAAAGGCTCTTATGAACGCAGGCCCTCCTCGAAGCCAGGATGCAATAATTGCTTTTCTCTTGTCTCACGCTAGTGACAGATGGTAAGGCCACCAGAGGCCTGAAGTTGGAAATAATATTCCTGATTAAAAACAACATATATGAAACAACATGCAGCTGTTGGATGCATGACAAGAGAGAAGACACATAATGAGCAGGAACGATAAAACATGGAGATGGATGCGGCTCGGAAACACAATGACAACTGAACTTGGCCGGCCTGGAAGCTGCTGGAGCCTGTGAAGTTTGTGGGAAGTGATTTTATTGTCTGATTTATTCCGGCTGACAGAGCAGTGTTCCGTGTGCACTCACACACCAAACGTGTTCTCTCCGTGTTATTTGGCTGTGGTGCATTGTGTTGCTCCGACCACCCAAACATCCACGCCCGGATGCATTAATAGACGAAGCTGTGTGGCTCTTTGTGTTTGGTGCGACATCAAAAGACAAGAGTGGGACGAGGCTGCGCCGATTCAGAACTGAGATATTAATATCTTCTGCTGTGTGTGAGACCTTGTGAGTTAAGGGTCAGCTAACTCGCTCCCTGAGCACTTTGAGGATGTGGAAACGTTGATGCCGAGCACTTTTGCTTCCCCTGGTGCGAGCATCCATAAACAGGCGCAGTAAATGGAAACAGTCAGAACAGATCTGACATAAGTGGAAGTTAGATGAACCACAAATGTGGACAGAGGACTCGTACAGCTCCCATTTAACGGGTCTGAAAAAGAAATAAATGGCAGGTAAGTTTTTGAACATGTGGCCGTTTCACGGGCCGTCCTTCCACTGGGCTGAGCTCGTTGTTATTCCAGGACAGGAAGCCTCCAGGTCGTCCAGATTCCTCTCGATTTTACACGTTTCTGCCAAAGCTTCGTCCCCACAGACCACATGAAGCCAGAGCTAGTGCATTTTTTCATTTATGGAATAATACACATCCACATAGGGTGTCAGCTGCGTTGCGCTCAGCGACTGGATAAGAAGCGAAATAAGCCGGTGTGATCAGGGGAGGGATCGAGGGAGATTAAAAGATTTAAGGCTCCATTTGCCCATGAATATCTGATGCCTATCTGAGGCGAGAGCGACTGATCCTCTCTCCGGTCACGGAGGTGTCGAAGGAAATCTACCTTATCTGCATCTGGCCACTTCTCAACTGTTCCTTGTATGAATGAGCTCATGGAACCCCTGCTGGGATGAAGATCCGTGCGTTTCATCTTACATTAAGGGCCTTTATTTGCGTGACACTGATCCTAGTCAGTGCTGGTGTCAGATGTGGCTTCAGAAAAGCCTCTCAGTGCATAACTGCCAAAGTTTCAAACCTCACTGTAGACTCTTGGTATTCCAATTGCATTGCATTGTGAATAGTTATCAGTGTCATCAAATCAACATGTCTTGTCCACTCTGTGTTTGATTGGCACAGGCTATTGCCTCTCACACTGAAACTAGAGGATTCTTGCTTGCTAAAACAATGGCAGCAGGGTAAAAAAAAAAAACCCTGCTGGTACAAATGCAACATGTTCAAATCTACAGCCTGTGTTTTAATCCACGTGTAGTCAGCAGCTTTTATTTCGTCACGAGTTTATCTCTGTTGCGCCTCCGGGTTGAACAGGCACGCAGGACACATCGGTTCTGTGCTACATTTTGGGGCGGGACGGAGCGCAGGGATGCTAAGGTAGGTTCCCTCCCCCATGGGTGTGTCTACTGTCGAGAGACCTCAGTCTATCCACCTGCAGAGACCGCCTTGGGTGCACTTGAGCGCCGCCGCGCACAGCCGGATCCCGCTCGGACACTCATCTGCAGGACGCTTGCTTTGTTTACCGCCTCCCCCCTCCCGGTCTCTCCGTGGGGAAAGAAAAACACAGTCTGTCCATGAGATTTGGAAATCGCTTCAAGTTGAGACGACCGCGTCAAGTTGATTTCGATCCGCGCTTTGTTTGGCTCTGGGATAATCTTCTGCAGCAGGGAAGCGCAGATCCGTGCGTGCGTGCGGACAGAGGAACTCCGGGTCTGGGTGGATGGTTTTACACTAGAGCGGATTCATAGGAGAATTCTTTGGAGGCAACCAGAAGGTAGGCCATTGTGCAAGAGCCGCTCTGAAACAACCAAACTCATATTCATTATTTTCAGGAAGGTGGTAGTAAATCAGTAAAAGCCACATACGGCCGAGCGCTGCTGTGCACGGACATAACGCAACGATTATTCTCAGTGGTTTATGGGCAAAAGTATAGCGGACGTTTGTGTCTTTGCTGCAGCATTTCTTTAGATCTTAACTGATATATTTAGCACAAGCAATAGTTCTTGCGGTTATAACAACTTAATAAACCAATTAAACTGTCAAGTCGAAATCGCGTGCGTGCGTGCGCGCGTGTGTTGAAAGTTGCTGCTGCGTGTGATGGTGGAGCTCAGATTTATTGTCTTTGACGGTTTAAGACTCTCAAAGTCTGGATGACACGTGGTCCGTGGCCGTGCCCTCATAACTCAGTGCCCAGTCACGCTTTATTTTGGTGACCAGCGGATCCTCTTTGGAGTTCTGGCGTTGGGGATCAGGAGTGGAACCTGATCTTTAATCCCGAGTGACAGTTTCACCTCGGGCTCAGATCCACGTTTACGAGTAGCCCCGCTCCGTGCGTGCGTGCGTAATTACAGCAGCGCGCTCTCACTAAAAATATTCTGTATATTTTTCAAGGCGTGGCGCGGTCTTCTTTAAACGTTGACTCATTAGATCCCTTTTTGGGCGCGTTATTAACCAAAGTTCGCTTCGTGGCGTTGAACGGCGCGTCGTTGCGTTTCGTGATCCCCGCGCGCCGCCGGTGCGCGCCTCGCAGCCACGGCGATAGCAGCTACCGCCGCTGAAATCCTGCCGTCTCTGCGCTTTGGTGACAGGATTCAGGTATTCGCAACATATCTTGTTTGAGAATCGGCAGAAAGTGGAGGTTTCTCAGCCTCGCCCTGCTGGACTCAGTAGTTAAGACCCTTGCACCCGTGCCGCGAGGCGCACGCACGGAAAGGAAGGATGGAAAAGGCACCTTCGTAAAAATCTGACATAAAATCCACTCTGAAACAATAATATTCACTTTCAGACTTTTAAGGGCTGCAGGTTTTATGAGTCTGCCTCAGTTATTGGAATGTAGTGCGCACCGTTAGAGGTGACCTGCTCAGGGAGTCACAGATTCTCTTCCGTTATGAGATTTCCAACAGGCCTGGAAAACGGGGTGGATTCAGCGCTTGTGTCTCAGCCTTTGTCTGGTTTTCTAATTGTCTCAGTGACTGAGCACTGAGCGGTGCGCCGGGGCCGTGAGGTTGCAAGTGCAGACATATTGTCTGATGCTCCTGCCTGCCGGCCTGTCTGTCTCTCTGTCTGTGTGTGTGTGTCTGTCCCCCAGCTTCTGAACTCTCCCTCTCCTCTGTTAACAAACAGAGGGACAATGTTGTGGGACAAACTGTGCTGGCTGCTGGCCCTGCTGGCCCTATCATCTGGGGGGCTGCCCACTTCCAACGAGCCCCTCTCCGCTCCCAGGATCTTCCTGTCCTTCAAAGGTAAGCTACTTTCAATACTGTGTGTGAGAGAGAGCCCCCGTTTATAGACCCAGTAACTGGCCCATGTTTACTGATGAGCCATCATGGTTTTTCCTTAATAACTGGAATGTTTATGCTCTCGTCTCGTCTCGTTTATTCTCTCAGTGGACCGACCTGGTTTCTAGTCCCTCAGTCATCAACAGAGATCTTTTGTGTGTATTTGTGGGGAGGGGGGGGGGGGGGGGGGTTAATGAGAGAAACTGTCCTGACTATTACAGGCCTGATAATATGTCTTCATTTAATCGACCGGCTCCTATTAGTTCCCCCAAACAGGCCTTTGTATGACCTCGGCCCTCTTCTGAAATCAAATCAGATTTAACACTCGACTGGGTACACACTCATGGCGCACATCCAGCATGTTATGAATGTTCGCCCGCGCCACATGAGACCCCTGTGGGTTGAACTGTGTGGAGCTCTGATGGATTTATGGCACCTGACATTGAAGGAGACTTTAAAGAAGCTTGCGTTGGCATCGGATGAGCCGAGCTTCAGCAGCAGAAGACGTTTGTTTCTCTGAAGATTACGGTAAAAGCCCGGAACCTCAGATGCCGCAGACGTTTCTTGTATTATCCCTCAGGATCTTGGTAAACTGCGTCTGTAGGTGCTGCTGAGCTGTTTCATTTCTCTGTCACTCCTCCCATCTTTGTCTTTTTCTGCCTCTAATCGAGCTGGATTTCAGCTGTCTTTGGTAGAAAATAGTTCATTAATTTGCTCCTCTGTTTTAATTGAGATTCTATTTGTTTTTAATTAGTTTGGGAGGTTACTTCTATATGCCTGACAGAGCAGCTTCTGATACCTGGAGGCCAGAGATCCATCTCGGCTGTGAATGCTCTAATTGTATTGGTATTGTCTCATACTGCTGGGAATAGTTCTGTTAGTAATGTTAGTAATGTTGTGGGTTTTTTACATGCCCATTTATGGACCAAAACAATTTGCTTGGTGTCTTTTGTCTGTAGCAGCTTTTCGCCCATAAATCCCTTCAAAAGATATGTAAAAAACATTTTTATTTTTGAGTTTTAAAAAAATGTAAGTTACCGCTGAAGGCTACAAAGCACAGTTACTAAGCCAACCTCTTGTTTTTCTTGACTTTATCTTTGAGCCAGCTTCACATGTTCGCACATAAAGGTCGCACCGTGTTATTATTCTCCGCTGATTATTTGCATTTGTTGGAGCTGGTGGAGAAGACGCTGTTGCATTTTGGCTCAAATCCAACATGTAAAAAAAACCTCTATTGGAGCGAGTGTTTGTTATACGTTTGTATTGTTGTTTTACAATTTAAAGATGTACATCTTTATAGATAATGAATGTAGATAGTGGTACCATTCAGCCATTTGCAGGTAGTGGAGGCTAATATATTCATTCATAATCAGCTTTTAAGCCACAAAACCACAAAAGAATCCAGTGAGCACATTTTTACCACAATTTGTTGCTGTGTAAACAGCCACAAGAAACCTAAGCTGATAATTTTGTCCTTGAGGTCCCAGCAGCAGCTACTGGGTGTGTTTATGCAAGCTGAGTTATTGGCTGTGATAAGGACCCAGAGAGCAAACACACGCTAAGACCTAAAGAATGTCCATCCAGAGCTGGTAGGGACAAACCGTCATCGCAGACTTCAAAAAAGGCCGTAAAGCAGTTCATGTAGATGCACAATCCTGCCCAAACCCACCTATAACTTTGCTCCTGGGCCATGTTGACGTCTTACATTAGTACAGGTGCAGGAGATAATCCGATTTCAGGTGACGGGGGTTTAGACTGAAATGTAGGGAAAAAAGAGGCAGCCGGTGCACATCAGTTGCTGAGAACTCCTATATTTACTTTTAAACAAGGTCTGTAATCACATGCTATTTTAGTGCTTTGGCCCTGAAAGGTTGTGACCCCCTCAAACGGGAGCCAGCCGCGCTCGAGGTTAACTGCCGTCAAACTGTGGGAGAACGGCAGTGTATTAACAGGTAATAGCTTGTTATGGTAATCCTCAGGCACATTTGAAAGTGTTTAAGTTTGTTTTTCTTCAGACTCTTTAGTCCTGGGAGAAACACCTGGGCACAAAAAAGCTGGGAAAATAGCCAGACAAAAGGAGGCAATCCTGTAATTGGACTAATTCTCAGGGACAATCTGAAGGTTTTCCCCCCAACCTCTGCCAGCCCCCCCGGCAGTCTTTTAGCCCCATGTAATGGGTCAATGATTGTCACGCCTGAACAAAGCCTTCCATATTCTCTCATCTCTCCCCAGAGTTTTCAGAGTTAAGATCAGAGAAGTCCATATCTCTGAGTAATTAAGAGCTGCTCCTGAGTTTGAACTCTATGCTTTCTGATTGTACAACAATAGACTTCGCTGATGGATGTAGTAACAGGAAAGGAGCCCTTTGTCTCCCTCACTTCTGTTTAGCATAGCTTTCTATAGCAGCACATAGGTGGTCTGGAGCTCCCATCCTCCCCTGACACCTCTGCTGAGATCTTACACTCACTCCTGCTGTCTTATGGGTCTCTGCGATCAATGAGCCGAGAGCTTATCGGTGACCTTTTGGCCAGGAGTCTAGACCGACTCGACAGATAACATCCTCACTTACACACATAAAAAGGTCATCACGCATCATCTGGACACATTCCGATGAGCTGCTTCGATTGTTTGCACAGCCTCCTTCAAGCCAAGGTTGGTCAGGCTGGATGTGGAGCTACTGTGAGTGATTTTATCTCCGGGGAGATGCTTCATCTGGATGCTTCTGCCATCAGCATCACTCACAGGGTGAAACTTTACCTGTAAAGCAGCCACTGCTTTTTGTATTCATTTTGGTCCGAAAAATCCCTCCCCCGCATTTTCTGATCTGCCCTCGACAATAATGTGTCTGCGGAGTAATGCGCACTCTTCGTGTCACGCGACCCCGCCGCACAGTAGTTTGCAACTTTGTCTGCTGGAGATGCTGGCGGGGGAGGGGAGCGGTGGGGGGGGGGGAGCAGTGCATCCCAGCAACCTCTGCTCTGCAGGATACGCGCTGTCAAACTCTGATTATTCAGGAGAGAGAAACAGAAGGCGACAGCTCCACTGCTAAATATAGTGTCCTTCCCGTCTGTTTCTTTCTCTTCTTATCTCCTCCGCCTCTTTGTCCTCAGCCTCTCCCTGCGCTCCACACTGGCACCCTCTCTATCCCCGATGTGTTGATAAGATATTGGCGGCTCGGATTTAGCAAAGAGCGCTCCCAGCGTGCCGCCGACAGCGAGATCTCGCTGTTTCCAAGGAAGTATCCATAGAAAGGATGGCGCGGTGTTAAGGATGGGGTAATGTTAATGGGAAGGGATGGACATCTGGGTCAGAGAAAGTTTGTACACCAGCTCATCTGGCGTGCAGTAAATGCAACGCCACGTTAGAAGGAAGAAAGTCTTTGGAGTCGTTTTCACTCAATAAATTGCTGGTTCCCCACCCTGCAATGATGTCATAGAGAGAAATGCCCATCCAAATAAATGTTTCCAGTGAAAAGCTCCAATCTGAAAACAGTTTGCTGCAATTAGAGCTTTTCTCTGACGTCTCTGGTGGAGCCTGTTTCGCTGGAATGTCCCTCTTTGGTGGCAAAAATGCACCAAATACGACACCGAAGTGCTTTCAAACACAGCATCGCCGCAAAATCCTGGAGGTGGAGGTGCCGGCTTTAAAATCAGCTGGGGAGGGGAAAGCTGGCTGTTGCAGAGCTAAGGTCAAAGGTCAAAATGACAGGCACTGGATTATGCATAACGTTAGATTAATATAAGTGCATACATTTGGACCAGTTAAATGTTCCAACTCCAGACAATAATAAAAAAATAAATCAACCCGTACCTCCTTCCTCATCAACATGTAGCTCATCGCTGTGAAGGGCAGCACTCAGCAAAACTGTGACGTGTCTGTTTGCGCCTGACGATCCCCGATGCCGCCAAGTTTGGGTTTTTTTGATCGATGGATAAAAATAGGAGGAATCCACGGTCGCTCATCACTTCAAGCCACTCGATTGGCTGACAGGCCCCCGAGCTCTTAAAGGGTCCATAATTAATTCTTGAGGATTTTAATTATTTTCGGAGGCAGGTTGTGATCATCCTCGCCTCCTGTAGAGGTGGGGGTGAGGAGGAGGAGGGGGGGGGCGTTGTTGGGCTTTTAATGTTAATTCACATTCAAGGAGACAGCCAGGAACCCACATGGGCCGTTTTAATATTCATGTCTAGTCCATGTGGTTGCGTCTGCCTCGATGTCTGTGCGCTTGCTGCAAAGAGCTAAATATGACACTGCTTTGGTTTTGTTGCCATAGCAGCGTCTACCTGTCACTCCTCTCAAACCGAATCGGGTTCAAATGATTCTCTCCTCAGAGGAGAGGTGGGATGTAATCACGGCGCTCGGCTTATTTCCCCTGATGTCTGCCGTCTCTTCAGCTCCCAGGAAACCCTGGAGCGAAGTGGCTTCAAGGCTTCGTCAAGACAAATGACGAAAGATCCGTCGCCGCCTTAGAACCGTAGATTCTGATGAAGCCGCTGGCTGGTTGAGAACCTGAAGGGTTGGCTTTCCATCTGGTGGCTCCAGATGTGACAGAGGTTTTTTTTTTTTAAGTTTAAGCAATTAAGGAGGCAGGAGGTCAAGGGCACCTCTCCACTCATTTATTCAGACAGATATCGTTCATTACATTGTTTTTACGGTGCTGTTGACCTCTGTCACATGGAGTAAGAAATGACAATAATTAAAAACACACATGTGCAATCATGTGGCTTCAGAAACTCTTTGTGCGAGCCTGTTTTTGAGTTTATCTTCAGTGAAAGGTTTTTAAACTGCTATTACTTCCATGACATCACTATATGGTGGCTGCAGTCAGCCATGAGGATGACAGGGTGCAGACGGTGGTGGCCAAGGCGTTAAAACACCTGACAGATCTGAAAATATCGACCTTTTTTGCCTCCAAATCATGATGTCATTTCATAATGTTGCTGAAATCCGCAGATGGTTGCTCTGAGCACAACAAATACCAGGGGAAGTGAGTCCCACTGTTTTTATCCACTGTGACTTCATATTTCTTGAGAGTTCAACAGAAATGCCAGATTTGCACGGCAGAAGGAATGGGATTTGAAGGGGGGGGGGGGGGGCATTCCATAATTTTCCATCTTCCAGAAGATTCCTTCTGTCGCAGGTAGTCACATCAATAGTTAGAGGAATGTTTAGTTTAAGGGCTAATTTAACAAAAACAACTTAAACCTCTTACAGATGTCAAATATTCTCATATTTTTGGTCACCAGTGTTTTATATCTACATGTTTGCAGTTCAGAGTTGTAAAAAATACTCCAAAATCCAAAAATTTAAGACCGCTGTTATCACTTGCAGTACCCAGTTGGAACACATTACTTTCCAAAATGTATAATTTAAACTACTGAAAGAATTCTCAGAAAACCCCTTCTGAGAAACAGACAAAAATTATACGGAGTCAGGGCAAAGAATGAGACGGGGTGGGTGGAAGACGACGTGAGCAGCGCCAGAAAGCGTGGCCCGGTGGGTGCTAATGGACTGCAGGGCATCGGTGTCAGGCGCGCTGTCTCTGCTAAAGCCGGAATAGACGAAGGGATTTAAAAGTGAAGAAAAAGTGCTGCACAGGCCAGGAAAGAATGGTATACTCAGAACAAATTGTGTTTCTGCTTCCCATTAGCGGCGCATGAGTGTTGGTTGAGGTGGTTTACCTCAGCTGATGGTTCAAACAGGTCGGCCCCACGCCAGCGCCCCCGCAGTAACCTCACACTTCGCCGTTGGAGTCAATAAAACCACCGGCTTCCTTCACACTTGAATTTTGTCATACAGATTGTCTTGAGAGGAAGTGCGGTGAGACTTTTGGCATCACGGCCTGGAGCCTGCTGTTGGTTTCGGAGCCTCACCTCTTCATCAAAGATAAAAACAGACTTGAAGTGTACGTGCGTCTTTGTCCAGGTATTTCTTCTAGACGCGTCTACACTATCAAACCCTCTACTGCTGCGCCAGGTTCCTCCCTCCGTAAATACGAATTCAAGGTGAACTCAAACGCCCACACGCTCGTGAAATGTTCCAGGTGTGGAGGATTCAGACTAATAGTCCGTCAAGCGTCTCTGTGCAGTGTATCCTGGACGGAGACCAAGTCGCTGTCTTTGCGATTGTGGGAGAAATCGGACCTGAGGTTGAGTCTGACCATGATCCCGTGGGAGGCTGCAGCAGTAGGATCTAACCGTAGGGTTCGGCTAGAGCCAAAACATTCCTCCTGATGCTGTCAGGGTTGTATTTCACTTTTAACTCCCAACTCTTGCCTACTTTCACACACTTTAGATGAATCCTCTCCGCGGGATCCGTAACTGGTGAAAAGCGATGACGCCTACCCCGAGGGTCGGGGATGTACATTTTTAATCAGCAAAAGCCTGCTGGTCAAATTCAGATTTATTCCTTAGCCAGAGCGGGAGTGTGAAGGTGAAGCTACTGAGGGAGGGTAGAATGTGGAGGAGCATGAGGTTTTCTGGGTTCATGCACTGATGGGTTCCCTGATACTGTGCGAATGGCGGAGGGGAGGCGATGGCCGATCATTGTGCCGACTGCATTGACATGATGCCAGGACGTTTTTCCCCATGCCTGTACTCTTCACGCCCCTTTGCCTCTGTGCTTTGTGAGGCAGCCCTGTTCTCAGGAACTCTCTGGAGGTGTCCCTAATGGTGTGTTTTCCATAGTATTTGGGCCATATGTGTGTGTTTGGGTGACTGCATACATATGTATGAATGAGAAATAAGAGTAAGGGCCTCCTATGTTGCTGTTGTTATTGTTGTTGTTGGTGTTGACGCCTCACTCATCCCCGTGAATGGACTGCTGGGGCTCAATAGAAGAGGGGTGTTTTTGTGGGACGGGTCCATCATTCATTCACTTCATTCATGTCCCCCGGGGAAGCGGAGGGGGAGTGGCACACACTGGCATGGCATAAACGCTAGCAGGCATGGCGCCTTCCCGTTTCTTCCCTCTGCCTCTCGTCATCCTCGCGGCTCACTTTCCCTCCTTCCTCGGCCGAAGCAGTCATCAGACAAAGCTTGGCTCTGATCCTGGACATCCATGTTCTGCAGGATTTCATCTACGTCCCCCCCCCCCCCCAGATCATGTGCGTTCATCGCTCGACAGAGACGTCAGACCACGGACGCCCGTTCAGAAAGCCCACAGCATCACCAGGCATAAACACGGAGACAAAGAGACCCGGAACTTTTTTCACCCTTGGCTGACGGATCGAGCTTTAATATGGTGGACTCGATCGTGAGGCACATAGGGGGAAACAAAAAAAAGTTCCAGTGGGACAATCTCCAAGCCAAATTAAGCTTTGTTCAAGTTTAATCGGGTTTCAAGCACAACTATAGTTGAAATCCATCAGCCTTTGCCATTTATTACACTAATGTCAGCCAGATAAAGGCTTTGGGCACAGCATGAAATTTACCTTTTGAGCAGCGTGGCCAGATTACACTGACCTACAAAACTATCTATGCATGATTAATAAGTACAAACCATTGCATAAATGGGGTGAATGAAACCATCATCTGAGCAGAACAGCCCATACTGGGCCGTTGGACACAAAGATGTTCCATACGGATGCTAAGGATTAGCATAGCCTCAGCACCCCTGAACCATAGTTACGATTGAAGGGAAAACTCTAGTTTTGAAACTGTTACCTTTAAAACAGGCATTAGAGAGGACGACTTGGAGGGAAACTAGATAAGACTGAACACTTTCACAATAAATTGGTGCTGATTTTTCTCTTAACGTTGCTTTTTCTTCTAGTTGGAACTTTGCCAATGACTTTGGCTCCTGAAAGATGTTCCGAGATTAAAAATCCAGCATTTGCCATCAGTTTTTTAGTTTGGAGAAATTTAGTGTTGCCGTCGGCAACTTTCAGAACACGGGCAAATGAGGCCCGGTGCCAACAAACAACATTCTTAAGCATAAAAAAGGAGGAGAGGGTGTGAGACAGGCAATTTCTGAGGGGAAGAAGTTACTGACTTCCTGCTCTGGACCGGGCCGTGTTCAGCTGCCTTATCAGTGAAGAGCGGGTGGCGGAGCACTGATTTATGAGGAGGTATGAATGTGTAAGATAAGCGGGTTTCTAGCCTCCACGCATAATCAGCAGCATCCTTCAACACCGTATGTGAGGAAGACCGCGACCAAGACTTCCCTCTGTCACGCATATGGCCTCACAGCTGATGGTGCTCTGATAATACTCTGCATCTCCTCTGTTTTTCTAAGTCTCTCCTTGATTGATATCACGCCATCGCTTGCTCACACTCCAAACAACCACAAACTTCCAGGTAGCGCTTTAGTCAGAACTACCGGAGCACCCGGATAAATGCGTGTTAGCCCTAATCAGGACCAAATTCCTGGAAATGATATTTATCTTTTCATATTTGTCTGACAAATAAGTTGTTTTCCGGCCTCCGCCAGTCCCCGCCCGACCTTCTGATCTCAGCCGTTCTGAAAGTCGAGTAAATGTCCTACCTTTGCTACTGTCCCCAACCATCACCCGTGACACGTGGAAGAGGTCACGGCCAAAGTGTTTTATATTTAATTAAATATGCTGCGGTACAAAAGTATAGCTCTCACAGAGCGGTAAAGCTCCAGCTGAAGTCAAGAGGTAGAGCAGTGGTCTGAAACTAATTAGGATTAGTATTCATAGATTACACAGCTCAGAACAAATAATGGACTTGTGGAGTGGCAGAGGAGAACATTCCGGACTTATCTTAGGATCAAAATGCTGCGGTTGGTGAACGGAGCTTTACGTGTTTGTTAATTTCATGCCTGACGTGCTGTGTTTGTGTACTGGTGAGAAACGTTTGCCCATAAATATGAATATGCAGCCCTTCTTTACCCCCAATTTTCGCCGCCCACACAGCCGGTCTCTGCCCAGTGACCCGTATGGTCACGGGTGAGAAGGTCAAAGGGTCGCGAGGAAGGATGCCCCGTCTGTCCGTCAAACATAAAAGCCGGCAAAGTCAACAGGCGCTGGTGTTTTCAAATGGGAGGGACGAGCGCGTCAGTCAGCAAGGGGAGTGAAACGAGGCTGCGGATGCACAGACACACAGTCTTCTATCGGCCTGTCAGCCCGTCAGTCACCGCGACCTTGGGCAGCTTTGCCCTAATTGCAGGCCGGGGATGATCGAGTGGCTCCGTCTTTAGCCGATAATTCACATTATCTGATGTAAAGGCGGCGGCTGCCAACGTGTTTCATCCTGAATGCCATTTTTCCAACTTTCAAAGCTCACATTTAACCCATCGGGAATGTAAATGGCCATTTTAGCCCTGTAATTATTTTCTAAAGAGGTCCCCCCTGGTTCTTAGTGTAGATTCACACCCCACATTCCTTTTCATGTTAGCGCTCCCAAGGATGCTTGTACAAACAGAGGTGACGGCACTGAGGTGGTCTAAGCCGTCTGCAGCCCGCGAGACACTTCCCTGACGCGCACGTCTGCCATTTACTACATTTTGCCGTGATGAATGACTCCTTTCACACCTCCGCTAACCGCAGCTATTACGCTGTCAGCTTCACATTTGGAGACAAAACAGGCGACACCCGACGACGCAAAAACGAAGCAGATAGCCCGAAATGATTGTTTTTAGTGTTAGAAGCGTCAAGAAAGTGGCTTGATATTTGGTTTCTACCACATGTCCCCAAAGTGTTTTTGTGACTCACAAACCTTTTATTTCCCTCCACCATTATCAGCCACTTTCCCTTTTGGAGAAAAAAGAAGTAGCGTCTCCTTGACTGGCGCTCATTATCATCTCCACATATATGCACCCACTCTCGCCGAAGGTACGGACTGGCACCAAATGGAAGAGGAAGATGGGGTATTTGTCAGAACATGCGGTCAGCGTATTCACACCAGTCGGCCATCCCGCTTTCTTCTCTCCCTACAGTTTTCACACTGAGCTTCGTGGAGTGTTTGCCTCACCCCCCCCCCTTCATTTTTCACCGTTTTTTGTCTGTATGAGCTGTATAAAATACTCCCGTTGTGCTCGTCAATTGGTCCAAATGAAAGCGCTGTTGTGAGCTGTTATCTGAAAGAGGCGCACTAAAACCAGCGGGACTCAGTCAGCTGCAGTCGGGGGAGTATTACTAGATGCACACTTGGCTTTTGATACTCAGTGTTATCAAAGAATGACAAATATTCAAGACTCATACACCAAAGGTCAGGTTAGAAAACATGAAAACAGTAAAAAAAAACAAAAAAAAAACACTTGCAACAGTATTGTTTTGAGTTTCCTTCTTACTTAAACTAGCTTGTATTTGGTGGGTTGGTGAATGTTCTCAAGTATATATATATATATATATTAATATTATTGTATTAATATTGATTTTGGTACAGAATATTCATGTTAGAATTAATAATAATTTTTTAAGGCAAATTAGAAATATGGATTTGCGTTATTGAGAACAAGACGCCAATGAAGCTAAGCTCTCTGTTAACATGCTAATAACGACACAGCGAGCGCAACATTTGTTAAAAAAAAAAGATGTTTTTCCCAAAAAAAGTTAAAGGTTGGTGCAGTTTCTCCCAAGGAGAATGAGGATGTTGTAACAAAGATGAATAAAATCTGTGACTTTGAAGAAAAGCACCATTGTTGCGACAGACACTGATCTTTGTTTATGCGCACGGCAAAACTCCCACCATTTTAATCTGAACACAGTGTCCAGCCAACGATTCGTTCCTGTCTGCAGTCAGAAACGCCCAGAAGCTCGAGTGAGGGCCACACCATGCTGGTCAGCGACCAGCCCCACGATTGTTGGCCATTTTCTGGTTGTCCCCTGCCTGTCACCCAGCATTAGCGCGCGAGGCTCAACCCAGGATCTGTGCTGACACGTACCTGGTGGGGGCGACCCTGCTTTTGTCTTGCAGCAATGCGGGGTCAAGTGGATACATGCAGCAGCAAGACCTGCGGCATTATGTGGAGCGTGCAGAAGGGCTTCTGATGCTCTCCTATTATTGGCTCAAAGTACGATAGCACCACCGATGCCAGTGACCCCACTGCTCCCCTTTCCCGGCCCGTCTTGCCATTTGATACGTTTGTATTTGCGTCACAAATCTTTAACTGGCCGTGAAGTTTTCACGCCTGGTATTGTGTGGGGTGCGCGGCTCTCCCGGAAAGAACATTTAACAAAGCATTTGAAGTTTTTCTGTTTGCATATTGGTGACAAAGTCAAATCTTCTCAGTGTTGCCCTTTCAGAAATAAAGCTTATGAAACAACGGATGAATAAAATATGACCAAGAAGTAAAACATTGTCAGGGATAAAAACACTCCCATCCTCTCATTTTCTGTCAGTCCTAACTGGTGTGAACCCCCCCCCCCCCCTTATCCAGAATGGAGGTCATCTGCTTGTTGTGGCTGGTTAGAGGAGGCCAAAAAGAATCAATGCCTGCTAGCTGGTCCTGGGTCAGTTCTCATTTACCTTCACCACAAACCTGGAAAATTTCCCAATT
Source organism: Takifugu flavidus (assembly GCF_003711565.1). Classification (NCBI taxonomy): domain Eukaryota; kingdom Metazoa; phylum Chordata; class Actinopteri; order Tetraodontiformes; family Tetraodontidae; genus Takifugu; species Takifugu flavidus. The sequence continues at coordinate 8,973,640 of NC_079523.1, read as the reverse complement.
TTTATCTTCCCATTTGCAGGAAAGTGCTGTTTCACTATGAATAATCTCATCTGTGCAGAAGCTGCCGTCAGTGCTTTGACACGTTTGACGTGTGGAATCTCTAATCATGTCACATTCTCTCCTGCGGTTCGGAACAACACTAGCTAGAGGAGCCATGTAACCACAAGTATTTTATTTTGTCAACATCCGTGATGTTTGCTCAATACCTGCATAGCCTTCGGATGGAAGTCTAATCGAGGCGTGCTCTTTTGTGACCCTTGATCGAAGACGCACCCTACCCCGTCCACGCTAGACTTAAAACCCCTCTAATGAGCAAACTGGAGGCCTTGACAGCCACAGCCACATACATCATAGGTGCAGTCACGGTGCACACTTTTCCCCCATCGGCGCGGCTGTTCCACCCATGGCGTGCTGGGTGTCAAAGAAAGGAACCCACGTTATCTCAAAAGGTAGGTATGCAGACAGGAGCTCGTGGTCGCTGGCAGGATCAGACAAGCCGAAGGAAAGGAAAGGTGTGAGAGGAAGCCCCGCGATGAATCGAAATAGCATTAAGCAGCCATAGAAAGGGAGATTTAAGATAGAGCCGGTGCGCCTGAAGTTGCTGGTGAGAGCGGAATGCGTGACAAGCTCGATCGAGGATGTGTACTGGATGTTCCGGATGGGGCGCAAAGCAGGAGGAAACGCGCGAGGGGAAAGTGATAAATGAAGCTCAGATGTTTGTTTCCTCCTCACTCAGTCGTTTGAGATAATCCCGTTGTTAAGGGGAGGAAGCCGTCCTCTATCTCGCGTCGGTCATCACCAGCTGTACACGTGAGCTCATCCTGCTGGCTGGGGGGTTGAAGTGGGAGAATGTTTGGTGTGATATGAGACATCGCGTCGGTAACAAACTGTATCTGGGTGAGCTGTGCCGGAACACCTAAACCCCAGTAAGGAGGATTCTCTTATTTTTTTTCTTTTATCTTTAATGCGAGCACAGAAACAAGTGTGATCAGATGTGTCGCCTTCTGCAGTTGGATAATACGTGATGCGGCGCAGCGTTCGCCGCTGCGGGAACATTTCACACCATTTCCTGCACGTTGGTCGCATCATCTGTTGCGCTTTGGTCAGTTATGGGACATCATGAGGTTGCTCCAACGAGCGCCGACCCAAAGATAGTGAAAAAACCTTTGACTTCAAATGAAAATACCAATAGAAATGGAACTTTTTGAGTATGCATTGTCAGGAAATTAGGATGAATCATTTATTACCTAAGAGCTAATACAGGCTGCTAGCAAGGACTGTAACAGCTCGGGCAGTTCGACCTTCCACTGCTTTCCAGCACTGATAAATGGAAGTCCTTAAGGTCGCTGTCAGGCATCCCTCCTTGTGGGACCGCTCCCTCCCTTCTCGTCCTCCTCCAACACCACTTGTTTCTGTGGGTGAAAAATGACCTGGGGGAATGTGGTGGGTTCTCAGACGGTGGAACACCCAGAGTGGCTGGAGGTGGCTTTTGTCCCCCGGTGGACACTGAGTCAACACTTGGTGCTAATGGTCTCTCTAAATTTACCTCCTAATTACCCCGCTCTCATTGCCCCTAGCTACCGACACACTGGCCGTGACCTTGACAGATGAGCGTGTGCTTAGAATTGTACATTTTTTCTCAGTTCTCTTGAAAATCCACAGGAGTGGAGCTGATTTATGAGCATCTCCGCTCCACCTCTCCCAATATCGAAGATTGAACTCTTTACATGTAAAAGAAGACGCTGTTTGGTAAGAATTGTGCATCTGGTTGTGTGATAGCGCAGCTGACGGACTGTGAGGTCAGAGGTCAGCCGGGGAGAGGAGGATTTTTCACTCATTCATGCTGGCTCATTATTCAGCCCTTTCAATAATCCCTCAAACTGGTGTTGTCAACACTGACCGCCGCCGCCCGGCCAGCCCGCTGCAAGTGATTGCACACCTACAACAATAAACACTTCATCGTTACAGCCCTGCAGCCTCAGACTCACACACACACACACACACACACACACACTAACACACTCACACAGCCAGATAGAAGCCGGGAACTGCCTTAACAAATGTATAGAACCAACCAGTGAATTTTTTCAGTCTCTTCCAAAATCCAGTTTTTCATGTGTGGCAAAATAGGAGAAATCCAGCAAATAAAGCTTTCCAAGCGTCCTTAGCTGATATTAATCTTTAACAACTCCAGCCAGTAGAAATCATTCAGATCGTATTCCCAGGAGACGTCTTTCTAGAACCTCCCCCCAAGAATAATCCTGATTATGCTGAAGTGTGTCAAGAGGCCAAGGATGAGCTTTCACCTCAGACCCCTCACGGCCTTTAACCTTTCACCGGCTGCTCACAACAGCAGAATGGTTCCAGTGTGCGCTGAGGCGAGAGCAGGGACAACGTTCCCAGATGCACATTCTGTGTTCACTGTTGGCAGCGCTTCTCTCGTGTTCCTCGCCCGTCCTGCCCTGTTTGTCTTCAAGCTGTGTGCTTGTGTCTGCAGAGGAGAAATGGTGGAAGGACAAAAATGGATCTCCTCTGACAGTTTATATGCAGACACTGGCCATCGCCTCTCGCGCCTTAATTAACCTCTGCTGTCCAACAAGCAGCACAAACGGGGTTGTAATCTCTGTCCGCTCTCGGTGGGAGAGCGGCGTCTCCGACGTGCTGCGTGGATCACAGAGCCCACACGCGTGGGCGGCAGAGCAGCGCGAAGAGCATCTGAGTGACAGCCGCCAGGAGCCCGGAGATAAGCTGTAATCTGGCGCCAATTACTCGACAGGCGCAGGTAAACAGCAATCAGCTCCACTGACATGTGTTCGGAGTCTAAAGTCTCGGCCCCAGCGGGTGGTGAGAGGTTGATTATGAGGTGCTGAACGCAGGCAAACCCAGAGACATGACATGATAAAGCTTCTGGACCTTTATGGTTCTCTCCCACTGCTCAGGATTTATTCCACTTGGTTCTGTACTGTGAGTTTTTTTCCCGCTGGAGGACAAAGGTATTTATTCCATTTGAGATGTCAAAAATGTAGCCAAATATGTAGAGTGGTGCAGACGATTGGAGGAGTTTTTCAAGCCTGTTGTGTTTGCGCAGTTGTGCTAATTTAGGCTAAAAAATGTGAGGGACAGCCTATCGATCTTCCACAAGTAACTATTGATTTTAAAGAATGCGTCCTTTCATGCACGGCCACTAACAAGCTGCAGCAAGGTGGGACCCTGCCTCAGCTCGGTGATAATGAGACCGCGAGTGCGCTGGGGGACTCAGGCAACATACCAGGGATGCCTTAGCAGGTATTTGGGATACTAAACTCGTGCTTTTAGATCCCCAACCAATAACACACAGCCTGATGGGAAAAAAACAAAAACAAATGCGATTTGCAGAGCTGATAGAGGCACAAACAGAGGTGGCGGCGGTGTCCACCTCCTCGTAGAGGCAGTACAAGTGTCCCTTGTGTCTTCTTGGAGGATGAATTCAGGAAACTGGGACGAGCTATGAGGCTTTACTGAAAGCAGGAATACCTCGGCTACAGAAGAGGGCGGAGCGGCCGCAGCATGGAGGGATCATGTCAACAGGTGGAGACGCTCGGGCTCAGTTTACCGGCAGATGCAGGGTCAAAGGAAAGAACAGAATGTGTATTATCCAACCAAAAAAGGAAGGTCCACACCCAATCTGAAGGGGAGAGGATTCTTGTAGCCACATCCAAAACAAACAAGTAAACAGTGACCCAATAGTGGCCTGTGTGCTTTGTTGACCCTCAACACAGCGATTTGCTGACAGGGACTGTTTATTTTGGCAGGACTGCCCCTTAACCTGAAAGCAAAACCTTCCTCCGCCCGTGAGGCAGATGAAAACCGGACTGTTGTTAACATGCACGTTGCTGTGCACCAGCTCAGAAGAGGAAACCGTCAGACAGATTACGTTTGTGTCGGCAATGGAGGTCGCGTGGCTGCGATCAGTCCTGCTTTACTCACTGCCCCAAATGGGCACTTTTTGCACAGAAAATGTGCTGCATTATTTATCGTGGTGAAATAAGGTGTAATATAGTTTACAGCAGCAAATTAAAACGGCAAGATAAATAGTGATAAGAGATAAGACATTATTAAAGCCATAAATATATTTTGTTTGCTTTTATGGGCACAGAGAGCATTTTATAATGTTTTCTCCACTGTTACAGGATTATTTAGGTCACATGAGATTAATTTGGTCCAGCCACAGAGATGATGGATTCTGCCAGTGATCCTGAAATAAAGATAAGATTAAAGAAGGGAAGAAGAACGACAGGCTGTCAGGCTCTCGAAGTCAATTGCTGATAAGCGATAATTTGTTTTGATAGATGTTGCCGGACGACAACGCAGGTTATCTGTATGTGTGTGTGTGTGTGTGTGTGTGTGTGTGTGTGTGTGTGTTTTTCTGGTCTGAGCACCGACGTGATAAATGTGAGATGTCAGCTGGAGGCGTCTGGAAGCTGCGCCATCATTTAAAAGTGTTTAGTTGAGAAACAAAGATAGAAAAACAGCCTCAGACTTGCCTCGTGGGTGTGTGTATGTGTGTGTGTGTGTGTCTGCGTCTGTGTGTGAGTGTGAGTGTGAGTGTGAGATTGTGATTTATCGTCTTGTTGCTGTCACCACCTTCACTCGTGTCCTACTTTACTGCCCTTGGGCCCGAAAATACGCGATCCTGGCTGAGGACTTCTTTAACTGGGGCCAGTGGATTTACAAAAGAAACGGTCCTTGCAACCCGCTGGGATGGAGAATAACAATGTGAAAAGCACCAGAAATCCGTGGGGAGTTCTCTAAATCATCAGCTGTAGTTCATGCCTCTGTTGGATGATCCCAGTAAAAGTCTGGGCCGTCTTTAATTCCCTCGTAGAGTGGGAGCAGCCTGACAGCCTTGTCTGTCCGTATTTACTAACTCTGCCCTCCCGCGGCTGGGATGCTGCACCGTGACGGCAGTATTTTGCACCAGCTCTGTGTCAGAGGCTTTGTGTCAGGATCTCCAGATGAGCCGTGCAGGTGCAGAGAATCACGCTGTCTTTAATTTCCAGTGGCGTGCCGAAGCCTTTTCCTTCCTCCTGCGTGCGGGAATCTGCTCTAAAATCAGAGCTTTTTCCCGCTCCAGGGTTGGCCTCAGCACGGGCGGAAAGAACAGTGGATCGGATTGTGCACCCTGGCTGAAGTGGACCCTGAAAAGGACCTCTATGTGAGAAACACTCCGCCAACAGAGGGCCACAAGTGAGGGCTCAACTTTCTCAAGCTCCGCTTTCCCAACGCTAATGTGAAAGGGGAAAAGAGAGACACCTCCTATCAGATGCTCTAACAGCTTGAGAGGTAATGAGAGGACTGGATGAAAAAGCTGCTTTCTGTGCACCAGAGCTCCACTTAGGTCCCCTCACACCCGGAGTGTAACCGAAAGACACACACTCGCAAACACACATTCTCGTATTTCTATCCTTTTGATTCTCACAGCTATAGTGCATTAACCAGCTCCCTACCCATCACCGTCCTGACTAACCTTACCCTAACCGTCTTTTAAATTTGTGGGGACGTTCCTAGCATAATGGATATTTTGGTACTCAATATGTGGCAAGTACAGAATACACACACACACACACACACTCTGAAGATGCACTGTGTGATTTCACATGCTGCTACTGTGAGAATGATTGTAAAATAGCACATGTGCTCAACACATTCCTCTTCTCCATCCTGTTGTCCTATTCTGACTCTTTTAAGCCTCCTTCTAACCTGCCGTGACCAGATTCAGCCTCGCCGGAGCTCCATAAATTTAGGACGTAATTGACTGAACGCAAGAAAGAAAAGAAAAAGTAAATAACTTCTGAGGGGAATTTCATATGAGACTGGGGCTGAGATTTTAAAGCGTCATTTCTTATATCTGCCTATTTGGATGCGGTTTGGTGAAATAAATCAGGCTAATAACGCTGCTGTTGTACAGAAATGAATGAAAGAACTTTAGCACACCGAAGAGCCTTTCTGTGCCAAAAAGCCTACACACGTCTCTCGTGGCCACGTCTGGGGTTTGCCATTCCCGACTTCAGTTGTTCTTCCACCGCCTGAGCTCGAACTCTACTTATTTCCATTTTCTTTCCTTCTTTCCAGAGTTAAAGTCCACTGGCACGGCTCACCACTTCTCCTTTCTGCTGAACTCCACCGACTATCGGATCCTCCGCATGGACGAGGACCACGATCGCATGTATGTGGGCAGCAAAGATTACATCCTCTCGCTGGATCTGAACGACATCAATAAGGATCCGCTCATAGTGAGAAACCTCCCACGCAAACAGCAGTAATTGAGCCCCGCAAACGCGGCACACGTGTCAGCTGCTGTCTCGCTCTCTCCCCGTCAGATCCACTGGCCTGTCGCCTCCCAGAGGAAGACCGAATGCGTCCACTCGGGGAAAGACACCAATGTAAGTATTTGAAGTGGGGGGAAAAAAAGGGTATCGCAAGAATTAGTTGCTCCTATTGTCATTATTTTTGTGGTCTCACAACAGTTCCTGCCAAACAAAACCGTATATCTAGGTCCAGTTTTATGGTAACTGTAAAATAAGATTGCTGAGTCTAGTTGATCACAGTCTCTGTATTATTTTCTCTTGTTTCTCAAGAATTCTCTGTCTTTGAAGGCAGCATGTGCACCACTGATGTCATATCCTGCAGATATGACCCACGGCTTCCTCTGAACTCCACATAAATGAAACCTTCTGCAGCGCAGGTGTTCGTTATCCTGTGTTCCGTTAGTCATGTTGAGTTCCTCTGAACTTGCGGCCGCATCATCATCATCATCATCATCATCATCATCATAGTCCAACGCACTGTTGCAACTGTATTCTAGTGAGACCTTGCAGTGACTTTTGCCAACACGTTTCAACACTTCCATGGAAATGTTCTCTTCCCAATTTAAGATGGGCTTGTGGACACAATATGCTCATCTACTCTTATTGAGGCAAACCCAGATACGCATAGTTTGATTAAAAGGTCCTTGCCGCCTCTGTGGGCTAATCAGCGATGGTTCTGAAATGCAGTCCTGCGTCTTTTGTCTTTGTCTGGGAATTCCAGAGCCGTCTTCCAATCCCGGAGACCAAATGCAGGGCCGACGGGGCACTTAATGCCCTCGCTGATAAAGTTGTCCTCTTTGACCTGCAGCCCGTTTAAACATCATTCAATCTGGTGCAAAACCACTACGGGCACTGGGATCTGGCAGTCAGCGGGGTCATTCTGTAGCCCCGTCCAGGGTGTGACTTACTGTTGGGCTGCCTGATTACTGATTGCACACAGCTGCCACCAATTAAGATCCAACGGGAAGTCGGAAGGCTCAACACGCCGTCCTCAGCGATGCGTTGAAAATATTCCCGACAAAAAAAACCCTGAACTGTTCCTCTGGAAGGACTGAAGTGTGACTATCATCCAGACATGGAAGCACAGCCCCCACGATGAAGGAAAGTCGGCATTGAAATTCATTTCAAACCCTGCTCTTTTTATTCTAGTGACCCCCCACCTCCTCTGCACACACACACACACACACACACACACACACACACACACACACACACACACACACACACACACACACAGGCACAGAGTTAGTGGTGAGTGCTGCGAGGTGCCGTTGATGGCTAATAACCTCGCTCTCCCCTGCTGGTTGGGAGCTCAGGCTGCTGTTTATCCAACTGGAATGTTCATTTATGCGTGTTCAGTGACCCCCCCATCTCGGTGCCTCCGGCTTTGCTCTACTGGCCTCCGTAGGATTTCGCTGCTGTGTGTACGTGCGCGCGTCAGAAATTTCACCGCTGGAACAAGGAAATCGAATTGGCTACCGGGAGACACCCCCGGTAATCTACGGCTTCTCTTTAGGGGATGACAGATGAAGACAATTCCGGAGCAATTCAGAGGGGATGTCGGTTCATGCAGGGGGGGTCAAAGGCAATCATCCCCGCTGCGCTCTGTGTGGGGGAGCACAACTGCCCGTTGAATAATACACACAGGCCCACACGCGTGAGCACACACACCCACACGCAAACACGTCCTCTCAAACCTCTGACTTGTGCATCTGTCGTGTTGCTAAGATCTGCCAGATCTGCCCCCCACCCCCACCCCCCACCAATCTTGCAAATAATCTTTTTTTTGTGCTCTGTACGTCCTTTATTTCTCGCCAGCTGTCACCACGAGCCAACTTGACAGACAAATCGGAACAGATATCACCGGCCTGTGCATTTCTGCAGTTGGAGGGGGGGGGGGGGGTTAGGCAGCTGGTCTAAAAAAAAAAAACAGATTAAAAAGCCCTTTTTTCACCAGTAGCAACTCTTCTGTGTCTGCTCCAGAATGTGTTGAGAGGCACATGGAAAATTTCACGTCCTCTGAAGAGAAAAAAAAAAGGCGTCATTTAAAAAAGAAAAAAGCCCTCTTTGGTTCAAAGCCGTCTTGTTTGGTTTGCCCAAAATGGTTTTTGGCTGTCGCCTTCTCACGGAACACACGCTGCACAGCCCGGATGCGCCGTTGGTTTCGGTCCTCATCTGCACGCTTTTCTGGTGTTTGGGAACCTTTTTTTCTGACACTCTGAGGAGCTGTCAAACACCGCTAAGCCAGCCACCAGTGCTGCATTATACTGTGTATCATCCAGCTCTTTTTCCACTTCCAACATGACGGCGATTGTTTTCTTGCTTCCGAGTGTCTAATCCTGTCGGGTTTTGTCATGCCCTCCCTCAGGGGGAATGCGGAAACTTCATCCGTCTGATCGAGCCGTGGAACCGGACCCACCTGTATGTGTGTGGGACGGGCGCCTACAACCCCATCTGCACCTACGTGGACCGAGGACGCAGGTCACAGGTAACCAAAGATGGGGCTGCGCAGCTGTGGAGACACGGTGACCCTCGCTCTCTTCCTCTTCTCAGGACCAAATCGGCCCCTCCCATCTCAGATTCTCCGCTCGGCTTCGGTTTCGGCTTTCCTCGCCTCTTCCCTTTCGTCAATTCGTGCCGTTTCACGGTCTGATAGCCTCAGTCTGCGCTGACTTCCTCATAGCCCTGGAATTAGTCCTGAAAGGCTTGTAGCAAATACCTAGAAATACCCACCAATGCTCCAACCACCCCGCCCCCCAAAACCCCGTTGTGCACAGCCCTGCCTGTCGCCCGGCCTCCTCTTCCTGAGTGAAAGCCTCTGAAAAGCCATCATTACTGATGGAGCCTCTCATCCATCATCAGCCTTGTAGCTCAGCCCTCCCTCTGCCCCTTCCTCCATCCGTCTCCCTGCCCCGCACAGGCCGCAGCAGCTGCCTGTGTGGGTATCGTCCGCGCACCCTCGTACGCGCTCGCCTGTTTAGTCTCACGGTTGAAATGAAACGGTTCAGATTTCATTTTAAAGGTCGTTCCACCTCTTGTCTTCTGGCTCCCCACCCCCAACTTCACTCTCTAAAGATTTCCTTTCCGCGTAAACAGAAGCCGATTGTTTGGGAATTATTTCGCACCATTTTCCCTCGTCGGCCGTGTCACATTTCCTGTTTGCTTTCCCATCCCTGCGTGGTTTATGCATGACCTGGGCAGCTGTGTTTGCATGACACTGCGTCCCGTCCCACGTTTGCTCAGTGATGAATGTCGCCCACCGGGCTCTCCGCCGCACTTTTCATTCCAACTGTCCGCCTGCAGCGGCTCGTCTCTTCCCCTGCTATTTTTGTCCTCTGTTCAAGTCGTGGTCACATGGTTTAAATTTGCTCTCTTCCCACTGATCAGATTTAATAACGAGATGGCCGACTGTGCCATGTCTCTGTTTTAGGGCTTCCACTATCTGCACGCGTCCCAGTCTGGAGGCAGAACAAGTCGAGCAGCAGACCACAGCGCTACAGAGTCTTTGGAGGCCAAGGTGGGCTGGAGGGAGATTTATTCCGGCTGTTAAGCCTGGTGCCCACCTGGAGTACTTTTTAAATGTCAGTCCGTGTTTTCACAGATCTCGGGACTGCAGACAAAGTTTTTCTTAGAGCATAAAAAAGAGCATTTTTGGCAAACCTAAAAATCACACCAGGAGAAAAAAAAAGAATGCTTTGAAAATGTTTTATTCCCATGCCAGCGGAACATTAAAGGCCCTGTGAACATATTTCACTATCATATAGTCAGAACAGGGTTGTTCTGCTTTTTTTTCCTCCACAGTAAAATATTCCGATATTAAAAAGCTGCTTCCCAAAAAGCAGCGAGGAAAGACGGGACGATTATAAGCCCTCCCGATGGCAGCACTTCGCCCCTGAAAATAATTAGATGCCGTACTTGCCGTGCTGCTTTTTCAATAGGAAAGGATGGTTACGAGCCTCGCCAGCATTTAAGTACCTGACTAAACTTTATGTAGTGTTGAAACAGATGTTCCAGATGTCCTTCTGCACTCTGGAATAATGAATTCCTGTTTGAGCACCTGACATCAGACGCATGCTGGATGAATTCTGGATTGCTCTCAGCAATTTTGCTGCACCACTCACAGATAACTGGCTTTGTGTGCTTTTTGTTCCCCTCAGCAGGGTCACAGCTCGCACCTTGACGCCTTTATCCTTCCCTAAACTGATCAACTTCCGCCCTTCTTAACGTCTTTGCGGGCAGAAATCAAAGCGCCGTCTCCCGCACGCCAAGGCGGCTTAATAAATGAGAAGCCAAATCGCGACAGTCGTTGATGATGGTTTTTGATCTCTGTACCATTTTAGGAATACATTTTCCGACTGGAACCCGGTAAAGTGGATTCCGGGAAGGGAAAATGTCCTTTTGACCCCAAGCTCAACAGCGTCTCTGCTTTGATCAGTAAGTCTTATTTTTTGTAGCGTGTTATGCCGCGAAAATCATTCAACAAAAAGTGCATCTGTGTGTCCTTTTGGGGAATTTTATCCTATTCAGTCTGATTTTCTTCTTTTTATTCCGACTGTTGAAGCATCAGTAAATCCTCTCATTAGTTAAGCAGCTTTTTGGCCATTTTTGGCTGATTATTTCTGCCTCTCAGTCAGTGGAGGGGTTTGGTCCTGTCATGTCAGTGGGTGGTCTCTGCTTGTCAGGTCGGACATCCTTTAGATCCTCGGTGACCTCATGCCCGGTGTGAACACGCGTGCCTGCGAGCGCGCACGTGTGTGGGAGCAATAGACACTGACACCGTGCTCTTTGGCGTCAATTCGGCTCCGTTGACCCGATCAAAACGGTAAAACGCCGCAAAATCAGCTGCAGGTTGACTTACATAATTGACAAAGTGCTCACATTCCACATCGGGGATAAACAGAGGGAGCTGGAATTTCCCCCTGGATTCTCAGCGATGACACATTCAAAACATCCCTAAATTTTCCCAACAGGCGGGATGGTTTGGTGATGACCCGTAACCTCAGAGCCGTAATTCCATCTGTCCGCTCGGATCAGGCTGATGAGTGTGTCATAAATATGACGGTAATTGAATTATGAGGCCAATCGGTTGAATCCAAACATGACATTTGCACTCTGCTCGATGAGAGCCTGAAAGGCTGAAGTATTTCATTCTCCACGCAGAGGATAAACCAACAAACACAGCTGCTGGTCCGGCCACTAATCCGGGTTTTGTCCTCTGGAGGACCCATCCAGACACGTTCCTTTAATTTAACCTGAAACCTTTGCGCCGGGCCGTGACACCGCCGATGTGACAGCCTCGGTTGTTCCCTCTGTGCCTGACAGATGGAGAGCTGTACGCGGGGGTCTACATTGATTTCATGGGGACAGACTCGGCTATCTTCAGAACCCTGGGACAGAAGACGGCCATGAGGACCGACCAGTACAACTCCAGATGGCTGAATGGTAAACTCCCCGCTCACCTTACGCTGATTCAACTTTACCCTCCGAAGTTATCGTAAAGTCTCGCCTTATTTCCCAGCCAGCGCAGGAGTGTGGCGCCCTGGAAGACAGCAGGATGTTGCTGTTGACTCAGAGTAGCCTCTCTAATGAACCGTGATGTTCACGCCTTTCTAAATCCTGACTGGGTGCTCGCGGTTGATGTTGCCAAGTCGATAATGGCCTCCCTCGCCGCCCCCGTCTCCCAGATTTTCCTCTGACCCTGTTGCCCTGACAACAGTCCCCTGGTAATGGCGCGCTGAATCGAGACACCTGAGTCCTGCTAATCAGCCATGTGGAATCTCTCATAGTTCCTTCCCGCCCAATGCAGTTCCTGGTTACCTAATTTCTCCCTCCCCCGTTCTTCTCCCCCCATCTAGTTTGGGTCTGTCCTCATTTGGGACCCTGCACAGTAACAGCAGGGGGTGGGGGTGGGGGGGATGCTCTTTGTTGCAGGCCCAGCGGTGACCCAGTAAGTCAGCCAATGGAACTGCGCCGTGATGCCGTACTGACAGTTGTCTCTGGGAAGAATCGAAGGGGTGGACACTGTCCTGAGCCCCCAGGACTGCCATTATTTATGTCATCGTGCGAGTCATACTCGGCGCACCCCATAGGCTCGTAACCTTAAACCTCCAAGAGTTACAGCGACAAAACATTTGCGTAACTGTGGACTCCTTGTCATCACAGGAAGTTTGTGTTTTACCCCTGAGAGGCCAACATGAGCTAAGAAAAATGACTTCACTCGACTCCATTAAATATAACTCCTTAGTTTTCCTCGTGATATACTGCTCTCAGGTGCAGGACAGAGCCTAATGCTTCATTTTTGTCCAAAAGCTATAGCTTATGTTATAGTCATTTCTCCTCCTGCCATTAATATAAAGTCATTGAGGAGGGGGGGTCGATATCCTTCAAGCCTGGGTTAAATTTAGTCGGAATTAATCAGGTTTCATCCGTTCGAGTTAGACAGATTAAGCAGACATTTTCCATATTTGTAATCTTTATGGAGAAGAATACGCTTCAGGAAAGACTGGAAGGAAAACTTGGAAGAGATCCATTTAATATGTCTTGGCCCGACCGCTGCTTTCTCACATTACTTGAGATTTAGCTGAACTTTTCGAAGGGGCTTTTTTTGGCGGAACGATTACATCCTCCAAAACCTCTCCATTTCTCATTTGACAGACTTGAAGAATCTGCGTAAATGTATATTCTAAAGGATTAAAGGAATGGGAACACAGAATGTATATGACCTTTCTGGAGACCTGTTGGAGATTGTCAATGGGAAAATGTCCATTTTATGTTCTTTTAAATAAGCCCTGTCATTTAAAAAGCAAAAGGAAAAGCTGCTAATGCTCACGCCGCCCCTCTTCTTCACAGATCCCACGTTTGTCCACGCACACCTCATCCCAGACAGCGCTGAAAAGAATGATGACAAACTCTACTTCTTCTTCCGGGAGAAGGCCTCCGAGATGGGCCAGAGTCCCATGACCCAGTCCAGGATAGGGCGGATCTGCCTGGTGAGTTATCACACCAGTCAGCAAAGCTCACGTTGTTCATCCCAGCTCAAAGGGGCAGACGTCCCCATCATGGTTAGTTACAGCCTGTTGCCTGTTGCTAACGCTCTCCAAGAGACCCATAAAGGAAGTTCCCCCGCGATCGTCAGTAAACGCTGGAGTTTAATCCAAACCAGTCACAAACAACAGTCTGCGCCGTTTGCTTGCTGGAAACTATTCTGTTATTGTTGTTTTGAAGCGTTTGAGCTCATCTCTGTGTGCTCATGCACATGCATGCAAACCTTCAACTGTTTACCCTCCACCAAAGCGCTGTGGCCTGTGGTGCTGTTTTCCACTCGAGATGGACAAACAATGGCGCAAGTCTAAAACTTCCCAAACAATCCCGGAGGTTATCGCGCCCCCACCCAGATTATGCTGAAAAGTGTGTTTGTGCTTAAACCCACTTCAGCCAGTCAACTCACAACTATGCTACATGCTAATGCTAAAGCAGTTCACTGTTTAACCCTCACTGTTGAACTGTTTCCATGGTAACATTTAGCCAAATAGCTACTAAAACACAAAGTTCCAGCTAAGGTAATTACTTTTTTCTGAACACATAAATGATGAATGATGCCTAAAGGACTAAAGTAATCCGTGATTGATCTACTTATTTTCCAGTTAAAAATCTCACTACTGTTGCGCTAGAAGTGTGTGTGATGAAAAAGAGTCAGGTTTTATTTTGTAGGTATCACAAAGTCCTTTTTTTTTTTGCAACCCATCCGATTGGTGTTGATATATTTAAGTCAGGGTATAAATGTTTCAACCTCGTAAACTGTTGCAACAACCTATGAATCATTCAAAGTGTGAACAGATGACTCACAAAAACAGGAATTTATTCCATATTTCCAACATAAATATTCCTTCAGGCACCCAGATTTCAAATCTGTCATTAAATCCCTCCAATTTCCAGATGAAAGTCAAAGATGGCTGACAGCAGGCCTCTTTTAAAGTAAATGTTACCATAAATAGAACGGAAATTTCCAAATCTAGCTCTGCAAATCATTTCAGACTCTGTAAAACGTGCTGAGTCGCAGTTCCCCACCTGCTCCCCCAGACTCGAATCCCCACCTTGGGGATTTGCCTGAACTTTGAGCCTCAGCTGAGCGATCTCAGCCCTGAATGCGTCGCACCATAAAGCTCGGATTCACGCTGTCTTCCCGACCGACCGGTTCACCGCTGCATCTTCTCCCGACAGAACGATGACGGCGGACACTGCTGCCTGGTTAACAAATGGAGCACGTTTCTGAAAGCCCGGCTCATCTGCTCGGTGCCGGGGGCCGACGGCATCGAGACGCACTTTGACGAACTACGTGAGTGTGATTTACTGTTTCCCTGTGTGAGCTTCTCCCCCCATCGCTGACCCTGTCGGGACCTCCGCGCTGCTTCCTTTCATCTCCAGATATTCTAAATCCAGCCTCTTCGCCGGGCTGCTGCCTAAACTTTAAATAAATAACCAACGCGGCGCTTTTGCAAGATCGCGTTTCACGTTTCGATGAGCTGGCGGATGGACGGTGAGAGTAAGCCCGGTTTAAAACCCGGCTCTGCGCGTGGAATTCCTGATGCCTGATTCAGCATCAACAACTTGCTTATTTGTGGAGCTCTGACCTCCGTTTTTGCTTTGCATATTTTCCCCGTGATGTTACCCTGTTAAGTCGGCGTGCTGGGATCAGCTCTCCTGGCGCAGACGGGCGGCGTTTACAGCCGCCTGATCGTGCATGTGCAGCACGGAAGCTGCAGCTTTAGATTAAAGCGTCACCAACCTCTACACGGAAAGCTTGACATGTCTGTTGCTTTGAACATGGTTCCTGCGCGTGACGTCCTTGCTGTAAGGCCGCTCTTCCCGAGCATTTTTAGAGGACATGTAGGAAAAAAATGGATAGAAAAGCTTATGTGCGTACGGAGAAACCCGCGTAATGAGCAGCCGGGATCAGTGCGAATCCCCGTGGATCATCCCGAGCCTGTCCATCACTCACATGACTGACGGGATTAGGGAGGGATTTGACCATCCCTGGTTATGAGCAGCCAGCTTTTCACCGCTTTCCATCGGTTTCTGGAGACGGAACCAGGTAAATTGGGACTAAAATGAACCGTTTAATTTTCTAATATAGTCTTATATCGTTAATATAGCCCAAGTGTTCTCAAACCTTAGTGAATGAAGAAATGGGACAGAGTGATTGGACTTGACCTTCA
Organism: Takifugu flavidus; assembly: GCF_003711565.1. Lineage (NCBI taxonomy): Eukaryota > Metazoa > Chordata > Actinopteri > Tetraodontiformes > Tetraodontidae > Takifugu > Takifugu flavidus. The sequence goes on along the minus strand of NC_079523.1, from coordinate 8,958,078 downwards.
GAGGGAGTTTTGATTTAATTCTGCTGCCATTATCAAATATAATGGACAGCAGAACAGCAGCAAATTAGATGTAAAGTCTTAATAGGCTCATTTCTGCCTCTGGTCGTGAACGGTGTCTCAACTCTGGAGTTTCTCCTAAAAAGAAGACTAATGCTGAAGTTGTGACTGATGATGTCGTCACTAAAATCCAGATTGCTGTTGATTGTAGATTATGTTGGTCATTGGCATCATAACATTTATGTTTTCAATTCACTTTTTTATCTTAACCTGTTTTTAACCTGCTCTTTTGATGATACCCGATTCATCGTGAACCACTTACTCCTGGAGATATGTCATAACTTGAACAGGGCAGAATACTTGGTGGTTAATTAATCCTAAAGGAAATTATTATGTTGCGGAAGAATGACAGAAGGTACATTCAAATAGCAAAATGTAACGTTAATGACCAATTGAAATGACAAAATGTACAGTTAAAGTGGCAGAATGAACATTAAAATCGCGTTTTGAACACACCACGCAGGCTGTACAGCATGTTCAATCACCTGCTGTGGCTAATTTTATAGCCTCTCTTATTCCTGCTTGGCAAATTGCAAATGTATGTTACGCATTAGGAGCACGCTGTTGGCGGCAGAGCCCTCATCTGTCAGCACAGCTGTACTCGCCGTTTCAACAGCGATGTGCACTCACGGTGAGATCATCGTGACTCCCGAGGTGCGGTGCAGCATCCCACAGCTCTGCGGTCGTCCCTGCCGCAGCCACAGACAGCCAGTGGAAATGAGTTCTGTCTCCAGTCGTGCCGGTGCTGGCAGAGGCCTTCGGAGTGGATGTGTGAGGACTCTCAGGGGAGGACGTGGAGTGGGTTCAGATGGTGAGGCAGAGGGCAGCAGCAGAGAGGAGCGCCGGTGCTGTGCCGAGGGAGGGGGGAAGACGGGAGGAGGGAGGAGGGAGGAGGAGATGCAGATGCCAGAAGAAAATGTCTGCAGAGGGAAATGAAATGAGTTCTTTTTACGTTCTCGAGGCATGTTTCTAGTCTTCTTTATTTCATTATCAGGTTCCTCTTCCATCGACTCATAATGGATTTACGTGCAGCTCATTTATGAAATCTTTTTGCATTCTGTCTCTGATGGGATTCTGTGACTGCATTTCAAAAACTGTCTAATCTGGGAGGCAAATCTTGTCCCAGTTCTCTTCCTGGTTTTCCTTCTGTTAATGCACTTCTGTGTTCTGTAGCCTGGAGGCCTGTCAATGATGATGGCTAAGGAAAGGAAAAGGGAGAGGAGAGGAGAGGAGAGGAGAGGAGAGGAGAGGAGAGGAGAGGAGAGGAGAGGAGAGGAGAGGAGAGGAGAGGAGGAGAGGAGAGGAGAGGAGAGGAGAGGAGAGGAGAGGAGAGAGAGGAGAGGAGAGAGGAGAGGAGAGGAGAGGAGAGGAGAGGAGAGGAGAGGAGAGGAGAGAGGAGAGGAGAGGAGAGGAGAGGAGAGGGGAGGGGAGGAGAGGAGAGGAGAGGAGAGGAGAGGAGAGGAGAGGAGAGGAGAGAGGAGAGGAGAGGAGAGGAGAGGAGTATTTGTTGTTCTGTGTTTGCCTTCTCCACGGTCAGAGATGTTTTCCCCGACTTGTTTGAATTCCAGCCTCTGTTGTTGACACAGCCTCAGCACCGGGACACAGTTAAAACCACGTGTTGGACCACTTCACCCCCAGATCGACACGCATGCTGGTGATTTGAAATGTTGTCTTCTGACAAGCTGTTTCTCCTGTTCATCCAGGGGAAATTCGATAGCTTAATCTGAGGAGACGTCTCTAAATTCTTTCAGATGTCCGTCTTGCTGCTGTCGCGCTTTCAGACGTTAAAGCAGCAGACTTATTTCCAGACTCATTATTGTATTTGGAGCCCTGACTGTAGATAATTACTGTCCTTGTCTTTTCAGAACCATTTAAAATAGGATATTTGAGCTGCTTTTGCTTCCCTGCATGCTGTTAGCACAGTAAAGTACAGTCTGCTGTAATGAAGTGTTATTCTTCTCAACCTGCTTCAGACTTTATTTCTATTTTCTTATTGTTTTTTCATGCACTTTTTGCTCATTAAGCCATCAGTAGGTACGGAGGGTCCAGAAACGGCCTCAGCCTGAGTCTGGGTGCATATGGCTCCTATTAAAATCATGTTTCAGCAGAAGACTTTATTTTGCTTCTATTCCCTGCTGAGACTTGGGCACTGTAGCCGAAGCTCTGGATTCAGTTTCTGACTGCGTCTCTGATGACCGCAGTGCAGGGGGAACTCTTGAGCCCTAGATCCAAAGAAACAACCCAAAATTACAGATATTCTCAACTGGAACCAGGTGGAGGGCATCAGCGACATTATTTATCATGAGACGCAGATGCTAATATCACACAATATGAATCAAGTTCTCCGTGGGGCTGATCAGCAATTATTTTATTATGGTAGAACATGATTTGTATGAATAACAATGCCTCCCTCATACTGATTTGGAAATATTTGTATACAGAATGTGATGCGGATTTGTGCTGCTTGGGAATTTTGGCTCCGCACAATTTCCAGATTAAATATTGTAGTCGTCGGTGTACACACGCCCGATGAATAAAATAAACAGTTTTGAGCTGAACTCAGCTTTTGAGTCTGGATCCCACTAAAATACCCTTAAAAATGCGCTCAAATCCTTCGCTTTTTAAGTTGAGTTGGGGCAGATTGTGCTCAGTTGACGTGAGAGGGGACATGTGGGAGGGTCCGGTGTCATTTCGATGCTTTTACTTCAGATTTCACAAATCAGTCATCTGGAACAACCTGTTCACTGCTGTAATGGTTTAAATCACACGGCAGTGAACCTTCATGATGTAACTAGTTCACTCATGGGTTTGTCTCCTCATTACACTGACTGAAAACTCTCTTGTTTTTTAGGGGATGTATATATTCAGCCAACTCAAGACACAAAGAATCCTGTCATCTACGGCGTCTTCTCAGTTTCAGGGTGAGTCACTGACAACTTTCTCCACTTTTCCTGTAGTTGGGAGGAAAGTTGTGCTTCAGAATCCTCCTGCGGTTGATACCCGTTTCCCCCGCAGCCTGTAGGTGTCGGAACTCTCTGATATGGAAATGCCTCATCGGTCTCAGGCTGCCAAGACTAAACAGGGATGCGAACGTTCCAGCTGCCGGGGAAACGCATTTACGAGCGAGTCTGACTGGATCACGAGTCCCTTATAGATCTGATCTGATAGCAGGTTGTCACAGGATAAACAGCATTAGCCTGACGTGTGTGCGGGGAATGCTCACAGTAACAGGAGAGGCATAATAAACACATCCTGATTAATGTATCTGAGAAACAAATACTTAGATTGTTCCAGTCCTCACTTTAGGCTTCAGGCGCATTTCAGTCCAGCTGATAAAAACACATGTGGTGCTAATGATAGAGGCCCATGACAGCTGGTACAAACATAGTGCACCCACCACCCGGCAGCAGGAGCCTGAGCGCTCACAACGTGGGTGTTTGTATGTCATTGTGTCAGACGGTGTCAGACTCTGGCCGAGCCCGTCGGAGAGGGTGTCTTAATAGGTTCCTCGATGTGGCGGGCCGAGTACGTGGGTAGGAAAGGGGATCGTCGCGACGCGCCCAGAGTCAGTGGTCTAGGGCAGCGGATTCATCAGCGGACTCGGACGCCTGTGAGTTTAGTTTATCCTCTGCTTTCTATACAGAGCTGTGTTTAAAGGCTCAGCGGTGTGCGTCTACTCCATGGCTGACATTCGTATGGTCTTTAACGGTCCTTTTGCTCACAAAGAGGGGCCCAACTATCAGTGGGTGGCATACACTGGGAAGATCCCCTACCCACGACCTGGCACTGTAAGTAAAAAAGGTTTAAACCCATGTTTAGAATCCAAACAGAGTCATAATTGCAACTTTGACCCCTTTCTCTTTTTTTAAATAGTGTCCTGGGGGCACTTTCACCCCAAACATGAAATCCACAAAGGATTATCCAGACGAGGTTATCAACTTCATGAGAAACCACCCAACCATGTATAATGTGGTTTACCCAGTCCACAAGCGCCCCCTAGTGGTCAGGACCAACGTAGACTATGAGTTCACCACCATCGCGGTGGACCAGGTTACAGCTGCTGACGGGAGCTATGAGGTGCTCTTCCTGGGCACAGGTTAGTGATGGATCAGTGTTGTCATATCTTTTATTATTCAAGCTATTATCAAATATTCATCCTCTCACCTTGCTCTTGTCCAGTTGGATAACTTTAAATTTCCTGGAACAAACTGCTGACGATCGTTTCGCTCTTGGGTTTCTTAGATCGGGGGACGGTCCAGAAAGTTATTGTCCTGCCCAGAGACGACTTGCAGACAGAGGAGCTGGTGTTGGAGGAAGTGGAAGTTTTCAAGGTCTGACCCCTGCTCCGCCTCTCATTGCTCCTCTTAAGTGGTGCAGATGATGAAAATAACACAGAATCTGTCACCGTTCCTCTGCAGGTTCCCACACCCATCACCACCATGAAGATCTCATCCAAACGGGTGTGTTAGAATTAATGTGGCTACACTTTGTCTCTACCTGTGGCATTAACGCCCGTGTCATCCAAACAGTTCTAAATCCTGTTTGCGATCATTTTATAAAACTACAGTGTTAAAATAAATGATGAGTGGTGGTCAGTAATGTTTCATTGACTGTTTTTTTTTAAATTCTGTTCATCCTAATAGCAACAACTGTACGTCGGGTCAGTCCTGGGCGTGACCCACCTGGCTCTCCATCGCTGTGACGTGTACGGAGAGGCCTGTGCCGACTGCTGTCTGGCCAGAGATCCATACTGTGCCTGGGATGGCAAATCCTGTTCCAGATATTCCAACTCCCAAAAGAGGTCAGGATTTAAATAACGCAGACAAAAGTGTCGTTCTTTATCTGTCTGCGAAGGGGAGGGCCTCTCTTACGTTTCTATTTGTTGATCTGCCGATCTAGACGGAGTCGACGGCAGGATGTGAAGTACGGCAACCCGATCCGACAGTGCAGAGGTTACAATTCCAACAGTGAGTACATTCTCTCACATAATAGCCTTTACGATTTAATAATTCAGTGTTTTATTCTGAAAGAGATCAAGTGTTTTCTGTATTTGTGTGCGCGCCTTGAGCAGATGTTTGCTATTCTGTGCGCTGTAGGTAACAAGAATACTCTGGAGACGGTTCAGTACGGGGTAGAGGGCAGCACCACGTTCCTGGAGTGCCAGGCGAGGTCTCCTCACATGTCACTGAAGTGGCACCTACAGAAGGAAAACAGCGACAGGAGGAAGGAGGTGAGCAAGGACCTCGTTTCAAAAGAGGGCCGTGTTCAGGGTGAATGATGGCTGAATCTGGCTTGTGAATCTGACCTCTGCTGTTCCCGCCGCCTAGATCCGCTCCGAGGGCCGCGTCCTGAAGACAGAACACGGTCTGCTCATCCGCTCGCTGCAGCCGTCTGATGGCGGCATCTACCAGTGCACGTCCACCGAGAAAAACTTCAAACACACGCTCGTCAAACTCCAGCTGGTGGTCCTCTCCAGTCGCACGGTCAACAACGTGCTGGTGGAGACCGGCAGCCCGGCTCTGCCCCCCCTGCAGTCCAGCCCCTGGACTCCAAACGCTGGTCAATACAAGGACCTGCTCACCATCTTAAGCCAGCCGGAAATGGGCTTGATCAACCAGTACTGCCAGGATTACTGGCAGCTCGGCGAGGGCGGCCTCGGCGACGGCAAGGCCAAAAGCCTGAAGGAGCTGAAAGAGCAGAAGAAGCCGCGCAACCGTCGGCATCACGACGAGGAGACGACTCCGGCCGAGACATGAGGGACTGGAATCACGCACCAAAACAACCTCCCACGACTCTGCCTGTCCACTCCTACACACTGCAAGGCTCAGTGACTCCAGTTCAGAAACGCGACTGATACCGCAAATAAACACCGCAGTTCGTCTGTACCCATTGGGGGGGGGGGTGGGGAAACAACACAATATTTATTGTAGGCTGTAAAAAGTAATTCTTTGTACCAATGTAGAAAAGCTGTTCTTTTGTGAATAGATAAACCTGTGAAAATATTGTCGTTCTTATAATATTATTGTTAGTGTTTATTACGATGTGGAATTATGTTGAGAGGATCTTTATGTTTGGTGTTTTTAAGAACCAGCGACAGTAGCCCAGGACGCTGGGAGCATCCACAGAGGAGCGCGAGCATGTTGGGTCACATGACTGCGGGCCGGGTCGAAGCTGGACCGAGCTCGCGTCTCGGGCCTGGATCACCAGAGCTCAGACTGTTTTTACCGCCAGGCTGACCAGTGCATTTCTCGGGACATACTGCGTAAGGATGACAGGAAATGCTCACAGACTGTTGCTATGGCAACGTGCCGGTAGCGACTACAGAATTCTTCCAACGCGCTCCCAAGTGTTTCGTGAATACCACATTTTAGTGTCGCATCCTTACGTGATCTGTGATAAGCTGGGTTTTGTTTTTTTTTGTCTTTTGTCTTTTTCACACAAAATCTGGAAAAGAATAAAAAAAACAACAACATTGCCTTTGTCTTTTCTCGCCAGAGAAAAGAGTTTCCATTAGGCAGCTAAATGTGAGTCTGTGACCGTTTGTGACAAATATAAACTATTAAGACAAAGCACCTTCTGTTGCCAAACTGGTATTCTGGCTGTGAACACGCCACATTTGTTCCGTACCATTTGCAATACAGTGTTTCAACACGTGGAGGCGGAGCTTAAAGCTCAGACCGGCGTGTTTTGGGAATTTGAATTCCTGCATCTCCACAGCAAAAGAACGTCTCGCGAATGTCCACTAATCACATCTTAAATCACCGCAGTGAACATTACGCGCTGATTTGCTGTGACCACATTGGTGCTACATGAACGCAGCTCCTTTTGTTTTTTTTCTCCTTGTTTTTTAATTTTTTGTGTCCGTCCAGCGCGGTGCCATCCTGCAGTCACATGCACCACAGACTAAAACCATTTCTACTCATTAACTTCTTTTAAAATAAAGTTACAACCACTAAAATCACCAGACCTGAAGAGAGATAAGTGCTGGACTCTTCAGAAGGTGACTTTTGCATGGCATGTACAGTGTATTTATACGGTATTTGTCTGTGGATGTCAGTTTGTGTCTTTTTTTTCTTTTCAATATTGAAATGCTACATGTGTGAGAAAGACGTGCTCTAAAACTCTATTTGTTTTACGACTGACAAATGTAAAAGGTCAGCAAAGGTCACGCCTCTATTCGTTCTCTCCTTTTTTCTGAAAACATTGACAGCTTTTTTTTTTGTTGTTGAATATATTTCAAAGGCGTTCATTTATTTTGTCCATCTGGCAAAATGTAGGTCATGATGATACAGTATATGTATGATATAAAGCACAGTTTATGTTATTGCAATGATTTGTAAAAAAAAAAAAAAAAAATTACCATCCATTTCTTCCCCATCATTGTTGCTGACTAATAAATTAAAGCTCTATATTTTATAATAACAAGAGTTTTCTTTCCTGGTTATTTAAAACTAACCAAGCCCCACTAGAACAGAATAAATTCAAGAGCTCTGAAACATGAACTTTACTTATAGCAGTGGAAACAAATGCAAATAAACGCTGCGGGGACAGGATGAGGTTCTCTCTCTCACACACACCCACACACACACATTTCACATGCATGCATGCATGTCATTGGAAGCGAGAAGATTAGGATCCATAACCAGTTTGAGATTGGGGTCAATGAGATCTGTCAGGTGAGAACCCAAAGCTCTTTAAGTGTTTCACAGCTCTCCCTACGGGCTCGGCGGTGGGTTCTGTTTGTGTTTTTCAGCCAGACTTCTGCTCTGGTTACTGGGTGAGTTTACAGTTTCGGCCAAAAGCCTGGAACCTTTCCCAGAAACACACTGGAGTCCTCCCGAGTGGACGGCGCTCCGCTCAAACGCTCCCTCATCTCTTAAAGCTAGCTCAGAGCGGCGCGGATAGATTAGCAGTTGAGCCGATGTCCATCTTCCGCTGAGCACAGCAAAGTCCCCCCTAAAGGTTGGATCACTCCTCTGGTGTGTGTCTGCTTCTCCTCACACCTTTCACCCTTGGCCTGTCCTTGCGCTCCATTGGCTCCTTTGGGTCAGGCGGGTAGGGGATGCCCCAAATCCCCCCCTAAGACAGGAAAAGACTCAAACACTGCCCAGTGTTTTCTGTAAGCGGGTGATAATCAGCTGCACAGCTGACGGCACCGTTTGGAAACGACAGCGACCACCTGTAGGACCCGCATCCATTTTCTTTTGCCCCCCCACTGACGCTTGGCTTTTGAGCAGAAGGGCCCGAACCCAGGAGAGGCAGGATGGGGGCTGGAGCGAGCGCAGAGGAAAAACGCTCCAGAGAGCTGGAGAAGAAGCTGAAGGAGGACGCCGATAAGGATGCCAGGACTGTCAAGCTGCTGCTGCTGGGTAACAAAAAGAAGTTAGATCATTAGAAGGAAACGGCATCACCATGGTTACACACATCTGAGGGGCCTCATCCAGGGAAGTTAGCCTCATTGTCTGGTTCATTATTCAGGCTCATGTCAAAAGTTTGTGTTAACGTTTCATGGAACTTATTTTATAGCTTTAAAGTTAGAAATGATCTTATTGGCTCAACTTTATTCCCGGATGGGGTCAAAACTAAATGACATATCTGTAGATTCCCATGATCAAATGTGCAGCATTTGGATTGTTCTGAAGTAACTAAAGGTTAGCTGTGTGAATAACCTGAATAACCTGTGTGACTGAAGTGCTGAGACACTTTGATAATCCCATCAATCCGTCCCTAATCCTAAAACACAAAGGAATAATGCTGAAGGACAAAGACACCCTCCCACGCAGCTTCTGCTGCTGGGGCAGCCCATCCAGGGAGATGAGGAGCCGTTTCTCTTATGGCTTTTATTGATTTTGAAAACAAAAATGTTGAGGTCCAACAATCTTGTAATAAAAATCACTTTGGAGGATAATGTCTGGATGTCTGTCAGACTCAGTTTTGACATCTTATTATTACTATTTAGGTCATTTACCTGGAGATTTTCCCCCTGACTCAGAACAAGATTAAGAGTTCACCTGTTAAGCCCGGGTCTTTATTTATTACTTTAATAAAAGACTGCATTTTGAATGCTCATTGCAATGACATGAACTGAATTTGTCCTCTTTCATGAAGGTGCTGGAGAATCTGGAAAGAGCACTATTGTCAAACAGATGAAGTAAGATCACTTAACCAGCCCCCAGCAAAGTCTAATGTCATCCTTATGGGCTGCAAATGAACTATTAATAACGTGTTTCCCTCTTCCAGAATTATCCACCAAGATGGTTACTCGCTTGAGGAATGCTTGGAGTTCATCACCATCATCTACAGCAACACGCTGCAGTCCATGATGGCCATCGTCAAGGCCATGAGCACGATGAACATCGGCTTCGGCCACGCTGACCAGCAGGTGGAGGCGGCTTAAAAACACCCCCCTCTGGCTGTCTTCAGTGTTAAATGCTTTTCTAACAGGTTTATGACACGTTCCTACAGGACGACGCCAGGAAGCTCATGCATCTTGCAGACACCATCGAGGAGGGCACCATGCCTAAAGAGCTGTCAGACATCATCCTGCGCCTGTGGAAGGACTCGGGCATCCAGGCGTGCTTCGACAGGGCCTCCGAGTACCAACTCAATGACTCCGCTGGATAGTGAGAGATGACCCATCACAAGTTCTCGCCGTCCTTCAGATCACCATAAATATCGGCATTGCTCCCCTCCACAGTTACCTGAATGACCTGGAGCGGCTGATCCAGCCCGGCTACGTGCCCACTGAGCAGGACGTGTTGCGATCCAGGGTAAAGACCACCGGCATCATTGAGACCCAGTTTTCCTTTAAAGACCTCAACTTCAGGTGAACCGGGAGTGCATCGAATCATCGGGGGGGGGGGGGGGGGGGGTTATGTGCTACAATCGAAACAATGAAACAACTGTTTCCCTGCAGAATGTTTGATGTAGGTGGCCAGAGGTCAGAGAGGAAGAAGTGGATCCACTGTTTCGAGGGTGTGACCTGCATCATCTTCATCGCCGCTCTGAGCGCCTACGACATGGTGCTGGTGGAGGACGACGAAGTGGTAGGGAACCGGTTGGAATTCACTCCACCTTGGCCTTTTTTGGTTGATTTATTGACACACACACCCGCACCCCAAAAAAACCCTTCTGATCTCGCTCAGAACCGGATGCACGAAAGTCTGCACTTGTTCAACAGCATCTGCAACCACCGCTACTTCGCCGCCACCTCCATTGTACTCTTCCTCAACAAGAAGGACGTGTTCGTGGAGAAAATCAAGAAAGCCCACCTCAACATGTGCTTCCCCGAATACGACGGTGAGGTCGCCCTCGCGGCCGCAGAGCGCAGCGCGTTTAACGGCCATTTCAACGCCTCTTTGCAATGATCTCCTCCAGGCCCCAACACTTACGAGGACGCCGGAAACTACATCAAATTACAGTTCTTGGACCTGAACCTGCGCCGAGACATCAAGGAGATCTACTCCCACATGACCTGCGCCACAGACACAGAAAACGTCAAGTTCGTGTTTGATGCCGTGACCGACATCATCATCAAAGAGAACCTCAAAGACTGCGGTCTCTTCTAAGAGTGGGTGAGTCCACGTTCGCACTGTCGCCATGACAATGTCAGAACAGCGCCTGACTTTACTTTACCCCACAGGATGACGTCACAATCCACAACCCCCATCCCCCACCCACCCAAATGTTGGATTGATGGTGGTGGCGCCCCTGATGGTGAACGAGAAAACTAAAGTTAAAATTCTTTCTTTCAACGTACTTCGTAGCTTTGTCCAAAGACTTTGGGCCCACAGAGAGCAGAAGCCCGCTTGCAGAAGCCAGAGTTTAATTTTAGTTCACTTTGGTCTCAAACTCAACTTTCAAAGAGAGTCTGTAGCTGAGAAACGCTGACATTCCTTAGATGTTGAGCTTAAGCGCCTCCACAAGGTCAAACATCTGGGGAAGAGGGCCTCTCCAAACCTGCAGTTGCACTTCGACTCTTAGGTTTAGGGTCTAATTCTCTCTAGAAACGGCTGTTAAATACAGACGCTCTGCAGAGCAGCCGGGAGCAATAAAGAGGGAACAAATATTTACGCTGGTTTGCAATAGTTGTAAAGGGCAAATGTATATAATTACAGTGTTTTGTGCGTGCTGCGGCATCAAGTGGATGTATGACAATGTCGAGTGACGGATGCAATGTAAACCGCCCCGTGAGGGATGGAAGTGACCGTTTACCAACACTATTAAAGCTTCTGTAGAAAAAGACATGTGTTCGTTCATGATTTCAGAAATTAAACCACCACAGCGACTCCTTGTTCATCGTAATCATTTATTCGTCACAGAATTCACAGAATTATTTCGGATTTAACAATTCGTAACATGTTCAATCGGGCTTAACATCAGAACGTTGGTGATTATTAAAGAGAAGCGTAGCCATTATTGCCATGCCATACATCCTGGTAACATTTTCTCCTGACAGAAAACCATCAATATCTGATTATAAAATTATTATTATTATAACCACTTAGAGAAATAATCATTAGTTTTGGGGAAATACAACCGGCTTTTTTCCAAGACTCTAATGACCTTTTATCATGGAATAATCTTTTCTATGCCGGGACATTTAATGTCTTGCAACTGCCAGCAGTTGGACAACACAAAGGCTGATCGAACAGGCTCCAGATAAATCTGAGCGACATCTCATACGTGTCTACAAGTGGTTTACAAAAAAGTGTGATAGGATTTTTTTGGTCTTTGGACAACATGGATCAAGCAGAAACCATTCCCCCCCCCACCCCCAACAAGCAGATCTATTCAAGAGCAATTCGCTTTGATGCGTTCGGTTCATTCAGGATAGTTCACCAAACACACTGATGAGTTTTGCTTAAGGACGTCGATAAAAAGAGGAATGGTTGTAATCAAGTCATGCTGTTTGCTGAAATATCACCTAGTGTAGAAAATATAACACTCAGCTGTCACACGTGGTGAGGTGTGGCGCCACAACAACTAGTCCCAGTCCAACTTCAGGTGTTATTAAACCTCAGATAACCAACCTTTTTTAGTATAAAAGACCAAAAACCTTCTTTGGACACTGTAGGCAACAGGATTTCAGTAAACTTTAATTACAATAAAAGCACTCATTCACTTTTGTTTGTCCTTTGAACCCTGAGATCTCAACACATTTTACACTTAAAGTATAATTATGTGCAATTAAGAGAATAGCAAATAACATTTTCAACCTAGTGTAAACAATTATAAACTGCACTAACTCTCAAAACCTTTTCTTTAAAAAAAATGCATTTATGGCTTTTTACATTGTGTCTAAAATGGAAGATTTCCTTTTAAGTGTGAAAGTGTACAAACATGTGGAATGAGTCCGTCAGAGATGATGCGCAGGATCCATATGCAGTTTATGGAAAATCAGGGAGAAACTGAAGGCACTTCCTGTTGTGGTGACCTGTTAAAGTGCAGCCCTTCTGTTTTAAAAACACGTGTGTGTGAATGATAGGAGGCACGAATCACCCTGAACAGACAAAGTGGATGAAGTCTTTCACACATGGTTAGATGGCACTTCTCAAAGCAGCGTCACGGTTCACAGCCCGGGTGGAACCGCGCACTTTCAAACGCACACAACCCGCTCGCAAGACTCGCCTTGTGATTCTGCGTGTTCCCTGGAGTCGTTTTCCCCGCGGCCTGCGATCGCGCCGGGTGTCCAGGTTTTGCCTTTTTGTTTCGTTTAGCAGGCTCGGCCCTGAGCGTCTGCAATTTTTCGCCCGCGTCCGCCCCTGAGGAGTGCTGCTATTGACCCCTCGCTCAGAAAAGACCCACCATGTGGTCGATCTGCTTCATGTAGATGCTTTTCAGTGGGAGTGCGTAGCGCTGCTCTTCCGGGATCCTGTTGCACTGCCAAAACAGACGCCAGTAATGAGCCACAGTCGCATTTTTGAGGAGAATAATGCTACGACAGTGAACCTGGCAGGGTCCTACGTTGCTGATATTGCTGGCTGGCGGACTTCGGCTTTGTGTTCCTTCTGGCAGCACTCCATTTTCATAAGAAAACAACTTGTTCCACTCTTTCTCCCTAAAACGTTTGTCTATAGGCACAACGTGGCCCTCTGTTGTAAAGATGTACTTGTTATCGGACCTGTGTAGCGGGTTGTCCTCATCAAACAGCTGCAATTAGAGAAAGACATGTGTGATTGCACAACAATGTTAGACATCATCACCAGAGTAATTATTATGTCAGATAAAGGGCTAATTGCTATTATATTAGCGGATGCTAAAGTCTTGAGGTGAGGTATTAATTGAATTCTGAAACCAGTGACCAAAGCCAAGCCTGCAACAGTTTCCTCCAAGGTCATTTCTGTCACCCCAGAGGGCTTCATTTTTATATCATGAGGCTGAAAGCATCATAAATATGTATCGTTGCGAGTTAGATTAATAATCCACAGCAGTTAACCCAGGCACATACAAGCATTTGCATGAACTTTGCATTAAACTGATCACTGTGGATGCGGGTGACGAGCGTATCGTACCAGGTAGAGGTATTTGCATGTCTCGCTGAGGAAGAAGCTCTCCATGCGATCCTCTTTGGATTTCTCTACGACGTGGTGAAGAGTGGCATACCCACACCTGAACAGGTGACAACACACTTTGAAACACACACGTCAAAGCGTGTTTGGTCATCGTCCATCGAGGAACGCAGATAATTCCCACCTGACTTTGGCATTTTTTTCAAGGCTCTGGAGAATATCCATCCCAACATGCAGATAAAAAGGGTTTTTGGTCGCCTGTAGAAACACAAAATGAGGTCAGTCCAATAAGAGTTGACAAGCTGCTGCGGCGTCCTGACAGGTCAGGACAGTTACCTGGTACAGCAGGTAGGTGGACTCTACCAGCTCTGGTCTTAATGGGTAGAAGAGCACATCAGGAGCCTGCAGCTGCCAGTTGTATCTCTCTGGCAAAGCTCCAAAGCGCTTCCAAATGGCATAGTAGAAGGCATGTAGACAAATGGCATTATCTACATCACCATACAGCACCTAGTGCACAGGAGGGAATCGCCTTTCAGATGCGTCCTGCACCATCACAACCATCACCTGGTTAAATTAGTTCTAAAACAAACCTGTAGTCCTGGAAAGAAGGCCTGGAGGGAGTCGATCCAGGTGTTTATTATCTCCCCGCTGCACATGTTCACATTGACATACAGAGGTGGGTCACCCTGGCCTGCATTACATGACTCTCTCCTGAGAAAACACAGCAAACACACACACACACACACACCGTTACGTAATATCTCAGAGCCCTCACACAACTAGAGAGGCATTAACTCATGAGTGGAAGCTTAGGAGGAAAAACATCCAAGAAATGCAGAAAGCATCTACTTGTTTTATTTTTATTTAGGTTTCCCCAGACAGTGTCTCATAAACTGGTTATGATGAGTCCGTGTTTCGAGAGGAACTGTGTGACGCTGTCGTCTGGGCGACGCGTTACGTCGTCTGCTTAAGCTCGCAAAAGCTGCAGTGCGACTCACCCTCTTCTCATGTGGTTCTGAATGCTCTCGTAGGCAGTCTGGAACATCTTGTGGTCCTCTTTTTCACCAAAAAGGATGTATGATTTGAGCAGGTACTCATAGAAAGAGTCCATTCCAGCTCCCAGACCACTCTGCTTGCCAACCCACTGGCCTGTCTGTATATTGACCACATTCCCTAAAAAATATTAAGACACAATAAATACATTTCTGGAACCATTTTCCCCCATGCTTTATACATACCTAGCAGACCAGTTTCATTGTTCCTCAGGCTCCAAAGTGCTTTGACAGCTCTCCTGGCGACCCATTCGAATGTGGAGTCTCCAATCAAGCGGCTCAAAATCCCAAACTCCACCAGCAGGGACCCAGCGCCGGCCGTGCACGTCTCATTGATGCTGTCAGGAGGAACTCCAGTCTTTAGGTTCACCTGGAGACAAATGTGCAGGAAAAAGCTCAGAGACACATTCACAGTCAAACTGAAACTTTTGCACAATAGCGTCACTCACCCTCGGGTAAGGAATGCCTGTGCTTGTGTTCTCAAACGCAGGCAGTAAGCGGACAGCCAGGTCATGAGCCAAGTGGAGCAGCTCATTATCGTACCCCTCAAAGCCCACATTGCCAAAAGGATGTTTTGTGTCCGTCAGGAGAATGTGAGTAGAGATCAGACCTCCCAATATCCTTCGGAGAGAAAAGTAGTCAGCGTGAAAGCAGATCTCGAAAAAAAGGAGGCCGACGGGACCTTGGTTTATATATCATCGCTCAGATAACTGGTGAATTTATTTATTTTTGTGGTATGAGACTGAAAACAATAAGAGAATAAGAACCTGATGTTTGCCTCAAAAACCTGCACAGTTGAGTCCTTATCAAAAGATACATTATCTATAACCAGCTTGACAGCTCTCTGGAATTCCGTCACATTTCCCAGCACCTACGTAGAGAGAGGGAGAGAGGATTAAAGGATACCAAAACCAGCTTAGTAGGAAGTGTTAGTATCAATCAATCAATCTTTATTTATATAGCGTCTTATACAATCAAAATTGTTTCAAGGCGCTTTCCAGAATCCCAGGGCCTGACCCCAGACAAGCAACAGTGGCAAGGAAAAACTCCCCTTTAACAGGAAGAAACCTTGAGCAGGACCAGGCTCATGTAGGGGGACCCTCCTGCTGATAGTAATTACACTTATTTTACTCCGATGTTCTCATTATCACTACAGGCTACAACTACGATGCTTAAAAAGAATGTTCCCATTAAGGAGTTCATTTCTTTATCCAGAACCACTCTGGGATCATGGATGGACAGGATGTTATTTTTAACACTCATATTAAAGGATATATTTAGGGTTGAGTAGAAAAGCACAACAAATACTAAACTACTTAATATTTATTGTCAGTGATGAAACACAATGTAAATGGTTCACAAAATTACTATTTCTGTCCCTCTAGCATCTATAATAAGCACTAGGATGGAATCTTACAGTGTTGGAACATGCAGAGACGTTGGGCGGTTATACTTTACCAATAGGGTGTCTAAAGTGTCAATCAGTGTAAGGGAATAGTTCCCCAAGACATCATTTATGTTGATATTTGACCTGAAAGGAAATAAATGAAAATGACTCAGTGGAGGACAAATGACACATTATCAAGAGCTCACAAGCGAAATTCTGTTGGATTTGGAAAAACAAACATGTATTATGAATTCTCCCCATTACCCAAGTATGATACATTACAAATATTGCTATTAAATATGACATTATACTTTTATGAATCGTGCACCAATGAGTTTAGTGACATTGTTCCTCTTGTATTTATTCTAATTGTAGCGTAGCTGCAACTTCAGTGCGTGATTGGGTTTTATACCTCTTTTAAAAAGGGCACATTTTCATTCATTTCGTTTATAAGGTGGGACCCCCAAACATAACACGTCAGCAGTGTTGCTGCGGGTTTGAACCACAGGCAGACGGCAGCAGAAGCGGCTGCAGCAGTGCAGCTAAATGCAAATATCAGTGTTGAGACGACAGTGCGGATGGAAATGACCTGGTGCCCAGCAGGTACCTGCCAGCTCAGTCAGTGACTCACGGGTTTAGCACGTCTGGGCCCCTCCCGTTACACTCAATGGGATTCAGCTCGTCCGCAGGGAAGGCATGTCTCATGTAATTGTCATATCCGAAGTAGAACATCTCTTTAGCCATGTCCTTCATCTTAGCTTTCAGCGCGTCCGGGAACGAGCTGTATCTGCGGGCATACTCGTCCTTGTGGCCGTCGAAGAAATTCAAGTAGGAGCGCTTGTCGGACTCCTCTGCGAACTCCGAGCAGGTGGTCGTCGTCTCTTCATATTTCTGACCGTGTATTCGACCGGACCAAGAGTTCCCCCTCGGGTCGGTCTCTTTTGTTTCACTGAAGAGTAAGTCTAGTTTGTGCAAACTGAAACTGAGGGGAAAGTTAAAGCCCGAGCTAACGTTGGGACCGAGCCCGAAGGCTAGCCACAGGACACAGCTGAGGGACACTCTCAGTACGACCAGACCAACTACTACTGACCTCCATTGCATCTTTGTTCCGCCTCGACTTTAAAACGCATACTTTAAGTCCACATACCTGAGAAAAGCGGACGAAACTAGCTGGTGTCAAACTTAACGAACGGAGAAGACGGCGTAATGATTCCGCTTTACTCCACTTCCTGTCAACAGACGCGCACCCCTAACATTCTGTGCTGTGATTGGTTGATTCTCAGTGTCGTCACCGACGATTGAACCTTATTCGTCCTCTGATTGGTGGAGGCGCCTTCGCTCTGCAGGTTACACTACTGACGTGTCATTTCTTTCATTAGAGTACCAATAGAAAAGAGACACAAGAGGAAACTCGACAGACGAGAATGGATTTTAAAACGAAACCATGTTTTTTTTTTTTGCACCTCACATTTAAAATAACAAAGGTTGCGGCCTAAACATAAATCTTAATTTGAATATCAATTAGAACTCCGCAAAGTTGTATTTATTTTAGTCGCATGTAACTGGTGCACTGCGTTATTGTGAAAATATGTGCGGTATTTTTTTTTTAAAATGCCATAATTCATTTGCGAGATTAAGTGCATTATTAAAAATGACAGTTTAAGTTAACACGTAGTTTTTTTAAAAACTGCCTACCGCTTAATAATAATAATACATAATTTCCTCCATTTACCTAAATATCTCTTAATTTTCGTGTACATTTAATTAGTAAAATGTTGTATAATTAAAGGCTCTATGGCCTTATTCATGCATACTTTTCAGGCAGCAGATAACTGAGCCATCAAATTTTGGCCCGCTTTTGATGATGAGGTGTTCAAATCTTCAAAATGTGAACTCAAGCAAAAGTGGTACAAAACAAGCAAAGGAGGGACCCACAAATATTTTTGTAGATGTACTCTTGTGTTTTCTGTGTAGAAAAGAAGCTTTAAAGCCTCAACAACAACTGTAGCAACATAACTCAACTCCTTTCTATGAGCACGTGTAAGAAAAAAAGAGACTTAATCAAATTAAAAAGCATGCCTTTTTAATTACTGAGTATATTGACGCGGTGGGTTTCTTTTCTCCTACACCTTGTCAACTGCTTTCAGAGTTGAGAGACACGTTGCACAAGGCACTTTCAATTCTGCCACAATCAGCCTCAACTCAGCAAAAATTCATTGTTCCACTGAGGCTCCGTCTCAACATGAGCCCGCGTAAATCCCACAATCCTGTACAGTCTTACTACATTCAGTCCTTTTAAATAGAATCATTTTCATATACACACATCTCACATCAGCAAAAATCAGACGTGCTTGATAGTTTCACAGAACGGCTTCAGCTGAATTGAATAAATGCTCAATTTCCTAACACGATGAAGGTGGCATTTAAAGATGGCCAGACCAACCAAAGATGACAGTCACAAGAGTTTAAGAGGAATTAGGATGTCTTCGCGTCCGCACCATCAATATGAGGAGCATGATTTCTTTATCAGAGGCCTGACTTCAGTGGCGTTAAACTGTTTAGCGTGATCAGGTGACGAACGCCAAGAGTCAAAAGAAAAGGCTTTTTGAATCTGATGCCACTTGCATTCCAGAATATCTGTATTAGAATTGCTTTAGTAATGTGCTAACAGGGGCTAACAGACACAGTGTAAAAAAAAACAAAAAAACAACAACATAATGGACAGTGCAGTATCGAGCACAGGCTGGAGTCTGTACATCATCACAGAATGATGGAGGCAGGGCAAGAGGTTACATTGCAAAACAGCTGGACCAGAATTTTCAACTTCTCCTGGATTTTGAGTGCTGGATGAGCCACTGAAGTGTGATATCTGGGGAAGGGGAAGAGTTACATTCAGTCCTCTCAGAAAGATCCAGACATTTTCAGTTTGCAAGCTATGCACGCACCAACCAAGATTATATTGCATTAAGGCTGCCAGAATTAAATTATAGTAGTTTTGGCATCTCATTGTCACTCATAGTTGACAGGATACATCTTGGTATTGTGACACTGTGTGTGCGAGTGTGTAGTTTCTCTTATTCAACACTTAACGTTGAATAAGGAGAAAAAGTAGGTTAAAAAACATCCACCCTTGAGTTAATATGAGACAATGCAAAGGGTTTGAACTGCAGCTCACCAATGTTGTCCTTTTCTTTGCAGGAAATTGAGTAGCAGCAAACCTCTCTGTCCTGAATGGCAGCAAGATTCCTTTAAAGGGAAAAAGAACAGATGATGATACACTCAGGACAACATGCAGCTTAAATCAAATTAGCACATCTCCTATTACAAAGAAAATGTGAGCATGTCATTTTTTTTTAAAAAGGAACCTTAATTTTAAAGATTTTGAATTATCACATCTCCTATTAGACTAATCCCAACACAAAAGTGAACCTTTTATGTTTATTCACTTACATTTTCTCAATGAGCTGCTTTTCATCTATAGCAGTGGGGAGATCCCTCTTGTTACCGAGAACCAAAACCTCAACACAAAGGAAAAGAAACCTGAAATTGCAGCAAACAACTTTTCCTGCAACTCATGCAGAGGTTCTGCTTAACCACTGCAGTAATCACACAAAACACACTCACACAAACAGCTGTGGATCAACACTTACGGGAATTCCTTGCAACTGTGGTTTGTCTAGTAAGTTATGAAGCTCGTTTCTAGATGCCTCCACTTTCTCCTGATCTGCTGCATCCACCATATAACTGAAATGAGCAACGACGTGCACGCGTTTGCTGTAAATGGAATGCATTTCATGTGCAGCTGATTTGATTGAAACTAGAATGCTCACACGATTGCGTTCACTCCCCGACAGTAGCGCTCCCACATGCTCCTGAACCTCGGCTGCCCTCCGATATCCCAGATCTGATGTTTAAAAAAAAAGCACAACAAAATGATTTTCACGACAAATTTTAGTAACATTTGTGTTACTGCCCTTTACAGAGCAACATTCTGGATTCATTTCACAACCGGCAACAGGAATAATACCTTGATGGTGACATTTCCTTTCGTAACCTTCCTCATATTGAATCCGACCGTGGGGATCATGTCTTCGCTGAAATGCCCCGACTGAAAGCAGAGCCAAAAGTGAACGATTTCTTTTAAACCAGCGTCATGTTTGACTGGAAATATCAGCATAATTAGGGACAAATTCACTCAAGTTTCTGTATCTCTGTGTGGTATCAGTATCAGTTTTTTCTTTGGAAAAAAAAGATAATATAAAGAAGCCAGAAATGATTTCAAAGGGTATTCATGAAAATAATAATCCATGCACTTAAGTTAAAAT
Organism: Takifugu flavidus; assembly: GCF_003711565.1. Classification (NCBI taxonomy): domain Eukaryota; kingdom Metazoa; phylum Chordata; class Actinopteri; order Tetraodontiformes; family Tetraodontidae; genus Takifugu; species Takifugu flavidus. Next base: position 8,937,746 of record NC_079523.1, on the reverse strand, counting down.
ACCAAAGCAATCCCCCTCCTCTATTTCAAGCATGTAAGCTGGACACACTTTACACAGCATATGACTTGCTCTGGTCACCTGATTAGGCTCAGTAAAAATGAGTTCAGCAGTCTCATGACTGAGAGAGGAGGAACCACCACACTACAATCCCATCAACCACTCGCTTGTTCTTCTACTCTCCTCTATTTCCATCAAAAACACCAGAGCTATTTCTACCTGTTTGTTTGCTTCTTCTTCAAAAAGCAAAATCAACATGCAGCATTCTCGTTACCTGCAACTCGATCTGAGTCTGCAAATCTGGGTCATGCTAGCACAGCTTCCTCAAATCCGAAGTTAAACCTAACCCCTTTTCCCTGACACACACATTAAAAACATTGAAATGCACAGAAAATGTGAGCATGTGACAGAGCATGGTTCTGATCATTGCTGACCACGCGTCCAAGATCACTTAAAGCAAAGTTTGCAAGTCCTGAGTTTTTAATGTCATCTTTTCAACGTAATGATTATATACTACTCAAGGGGCTGCGTGTTAAGCTGCCACTAACATGGGCTAACCAGTGCTCACCGTCTCTTCCTCTTCCTCTTCTTACCAGCACCACTTTAAGACTAAACCAGTGACCAGTATGAGATGTGTGTTTGTCCCTGCACACCGCAGGCCGCAGGAGAAATCTTTCATTAAATGATCTGTGATGATTCCTCCTGAATGACAGGTGAATTTTCTTATTTATTTTTACATTTTTTGTTAGATTACTGAGCCTATTGCAAGGGTGTCATGTGCACCAAAGAGACTGTCAGACTGACCTGTTCGTGGTTTAAACAGGCTGCACACTTTGGGAGCACTTTAGATGACACACAGCTGAAATGAGGCTGCTTTGAGGCTGAGCTTGAACTAACCTCAATCAGTTCCAGCTTTATTTATTTCTGAATGCATTTGGTCCAAAATAATATTATAATGCACTTTTTTTTCGAGAACCAGACAGCGTTGCCCTATCCCCTTGGGTGGTACCTGTCATCCCGTTATTAGCCTAAATGGTAGCTGCACAGCCTTAGCACTGTTGCTAAGTTAGCAGCTAAAGACTTACAGCGATGACGTTAACAAATGTTGTTTTTCCCGAGTACTGGAGGCCGACCAGTGTCAGTTCCATCTCTTCTTTCCAAAACAGAGCCCTGAACCAGTCCAAAATCCGGTTTATTAGTGCCAGCATCTTTAGTCCGGTGCTCACACTCCCCTGTTGCTGTTTTTATCTTACTCCCAGTCAGATGTGGCGTTTTCCAGGCAGGAAGCGGAGCAGGACCCGCTGTCACATGACCGCCGACAGCGCCCCCTGCGGCCACATGGCGGAAATACAGCCAATGCATTGGTCATCAAACAACCTTTATTTATTTATTTATTTATTTATTTATTTATTTATTTATTTAGCTCTTAAAAAACCTTTAGTCAGAAATTAAAAAGGAAAAGATGATCAACATATTTAATGCATTTCTTTTACAAACTGTACAGTCAGGAAATGTATTACAAACGATACAAAAATATACCTAACAAACTGCTGAACCAGAGTATGTTGTTAAAAGAAGAAATACATATAGTTTTATGCCAGTCACAAGTCACTGACTAAGGTCTTCTCCAATCACCAAAAATGTTTTGTAGCTTTTTGAGTGATGAAAAACATACATTTGCAGTTAACATTTATTCTTATGTGCAGGAAACTCCAGGGCTTGTACCACCACTGCTACACTGTGCAGAGATCAGTACGTGTCTTTCTGAAACCAGCTATGATGCCACATGAGGTATGAAACAATGGACATTCAATTGAAACGTTCTGTTCATCAGAATTTGACACTTTAGAGTTGCAATTGAGCATCCAGTATATAGATACTGTATGGCTTTGTGTAGCATACAAGAGTCACATACCTCGCTCATGTCCTGATAGTGTATGAGCCTTTCAATAAATTCACAGAACTCCCGTGACTTTGTTTGTTTTTTCTCATCACAGCTTTGTGAATCAAACTTTGTCTAGGTTGAACTGGACCACATACTCGTTGTCCTTGGACACATCTTGGATGATGAGCGAAAGCCCGCTCTCCTCCTGGGACAGCTGGAAGTCAGCCGTTTTGGCAGTGATAGCTAGATTGTCAGCAGTAGCATTAGTGTCACCTGAAAGAGCAACGCAATTAAAATAACGAAATATTTTAAAAACAGGAGCAGTATGAGCAGCTTGCTGTTGTGTCATATTTCATTTATTTAAGGTCTCTACCATTGTTATATTTTACAGTTCTCTGTGGTTTTAATTATCATCTTCATATCCACATTTCATTACTTTTATTTACATTTGCTACAGTTATTTGTTAACCAGTGTGTTGATTTCATTATTCATCATTTATCCCATCTCCTTCAGCCCACACAGGTTAATGGAGGAACCTTTTTAATAAAGCAAACATGTTTGCACACAAAAAACTATCCACTCATCAGTAGATCAGCAGTGGATCACCCAGTGCAACACATCAACAAAGAGACCGAGTATTAAACTCTAATGCTAAACGACTGGTAAATTAGCCCCAATCAAGGATGGAGCCTGATGAAACCGGCTCACTTACGAGATAGCCTCCTCAGTTTCCTCAGGCAGGACGTAGCCAGAAGTAAGAGGAGGACCACAGAGAGCAAAAGGAAGCTGATTGAGAGGATCACAGAGACCAAGTCTGAAATGACACGACAATCAGAGCTGTTATGACCTGATGCCCATCGGGGTTAGGGTTGGTCCCTGGACGGACGGACGGACGGGGACACACACACACACACACACACACACACACACACACACACACACACACACACAGATAGATAGATAGATAGATAGATAGATAGATAGATAGATAGATAGATAGATAGATAGATAGATAGATAGATAGATAGATAGATAGATAGATAGATAGATAGATAGATAGATGACAGATAGATGGACAGATAGATGGACAGATAGATGGATGACAGATAGATGACAGATAGATGGATGGACAGATAGATGGACAGATAGATGGATGACAGATAGATGGACAGATAGATGGATGGACAGATAGATGGACAGATAGATGGATGACAGATAGATGGATGGACAGATAGATGGACAGATAGATGGATGGACAGATAGATGGACAGATAGATGGATGGACAGATAGATGGACAGACAGGTGGATGGACAGATAAATGGATGACAGATAGATGGACAGATAGATGGATGACAGATAGATGGACAGACAGGTGGATGGACAGATAAATGGATGACAGATAGATGGACAGACAGATGGACAGACAGATGGATGGGCGGACAGATGCCTACCTGTCTGTGTGGGACTGACCTTGGGTGTCCCTCCCACGCTGTCCTTGTCCTCCTGGCAGTGAGAGCACAGACTGTTGGAGCACAGGAAACCGGGCAGACAGGAACACACCGCGTCTGTCGTCGGTGTGCATTTCTGGGTATAGTCTGTGGACAGATAAGGATTCAAACCACAAGTGTGCATGCATCACATGCATCCTTAATGTGCACGATCTGGGCCACGGGCATTTTGTGACATCAGTGCGAGGAAGCGTCTTAAAGGGGCTTTTGGTCTTACTTTGTTGGCACAGCTGGCAAACGTCACATCTGTCGAAGGGGCTGTATTGGCTGGAGAAGTAACCTTCCTCACACGGGCTGCAAACAGTCTGCTGATCCTTTGTGCAGAAGTCTTTCACATATTGTCCTATAGAAAAACATCAAATCAAATAAATGGTTGTCAATACATCTCTTCAAATATTCAATTCAATTCTGGAATTTGGCCTCAGGGAGCCAAAACAGGAAAATAATAAAATCATTACAATGAACAATTTGGCCCGAATGACATGAATATACAACATAGAGTTACATTTAAAGTAGGAACAACTTGTAAACAGGATGAATATACATTTCAAGTTTCTTCCTAGTTTATATATAATGTTATATTTATAATATTACAAATACATTTTGCTGTCTTACCCGGGGGGCACATGTCGCAGCATCGTTCCTGTCCTTCAAACTGTCCCTCCCCACAGTCTATCGCATATGTTACAGTCCAAAGGCGAAATAAACACAAGACCACCAGTGGGAAACACAGAGGATCCATTCTGACTGGCGCGCCGGTGATCCGCTCACGGATTTATCGGGCTTGTTGGCTGACGTCAGTCTCAGACGCAAGTCAGCCTGTTTCAGGAAGTGGAAGACCACTTTGACATTTGAGTTTCTAGGCTCGCTGCCTCATGTGTCTCTCCTTCGGAAGTGTCTCTCATCTCTTGATATTGCTGATAATTCTGTGTGCGACGGTGCACTTGTGGGCCTGCTTAATTTGTTTATTTATCTGTTTATTGCCACCACCCCCCCCCCCCCCGGGACCCTCTTTTCTCCCCCCCCCCCCCCCCCCGGGACCCTCTTTTCTCCAACCCCCCCCCCCCCCCCGAAGATGTGGGGCGGGTGGAGAAAAGGGGGTCCCAGGCGTAACGTACAACCTTGTGGTTGTGAGGCTTCACCCCCACAACGTTGCAACATTTGCACGTGTAAATTTCCTCGAGGACGTCGGTCTGTTGGTGGGCTCCTTCGCCTGTATACATTTACATTTTAAAGTCATCACAGCAAAGGTTAAATCCCGGCATTTAAAAACTCCAGCGCCCATAAAGCACCGCCGATGATATTTGAAAAAAAAAAAAAACCTGGTGTAGAAACTACAGCGTCACTAAACCATTGTATGTTACAGCACATTAAAGGGGAATTCCGCGGCTGTGTGCCGATCAATAATATGACAATAGCCTGACATTTACCAGTTCTGCAATCTTTGCCCCTTTTTCTTGCTCTTAGAACAGCCCATGCTTTATTCGCAGAAAGCAGTTGAAACTGACTTCCTGGAACTGTGCAGAGAATCTGTTTCCAGTCTTTGAGCATGCTTACTCAGTTTTACTGTGACGAAAATGTCTAAAAACATCCTTCCTGAAATCCTCTCAGGGCTTGTTTCCACTAAGAGCACACATACAAGCTCGCTGTATATTACCATGAGTTCCACTTTACTACCGTTTTTGAATTTTAGAACACTGTAACCACCTCTCTGTGGGGCTCCTCTTCGCATTTTAAATGAAAACAAACCAAGGATGTTACGCAAAACAGCACATTAATCACCCACAGCAACAAAAGGGGTCGTCCACGAAGACACAATCCAAGCACCTCAGCTTTCCCCTCAGCCTTGTTCTGCTTCCACTTCCCTAATATTTCGCAGTAACAGACTTTTGATCCTCTTTGTCACATCATTGTGTCTCCCTGCTTTATTCCAGGTTGTTTTTTTGTTTTTTGTTGTTTGGGCTGTTTCCACTGAGCCCAAATGCAGCACATGCCCATTTCCTCTGATCTCGGTGCAGGTCATAAAATCAACTATCTGGAGCACACTTTCATGATGCATCTCACCGCAATGACGTCGTGGAACATCTCTAATCAGGTGCACGAAAACAAGAAAACCAATACGATAGAGACACCTTTAATCCCACGAGGGGAAGTTCCCACAGCCTGCACAACACTAAAATATGCTTTTATTTTTCTCATTTCATGGACATGACACTGTTGAAACGGAAACATTAAAACGGAGAGAAATTCAGGAAATGTTTTCTCACATCTACTGTGACTCTATGAAACAAGGTTTTTTCACAGAAAAAGGTCCTGTCCATCCACATTGCATCATTAGTATACCTTAAAAATGAACAGCACGTCTACAGAAGTAAACAGATGACAATCAAGACACGCGACATATAAGATCAGGCGGAAAATCCTCTGATTACTGGGCGGTCTCAATGTTCGCAGCGTATCTGGATGAATCCATCTCAGTTTTCTTCTAGAGTCAGTTTCAGACAGACCTCACTGCCGCCTCCAATTTCCTCGACCGGTCTCCCGCACGTCGACTCGTGTTCTGCGAACGAACGGGACAAATGTAACTATCATTAATGCGTGCTAGAATAACCTTCAGCCTCAGATGCTGGCGAAGAAAAAGGTCTCCTGCTGATGTTTAAAACCAAACATCAGCAGGAGACAAATGCTGGCTCGTGCTTGCTACGTTTCTGACGGCTGTATCTTCTTGTAATAAAACCTCCTGCTATCTAGAAAAGTTTCACATTTTCAACGAATCTCTTTTTAATGTTGCGACATACTTTGTCCCGATTCGTGCTTTTCCAAGTAAAAGATGATGTATAACTTGATGATCACGGCGGTCAACATCAGCAGTCCAACCGTTGCGAAGGTGACGAGGAAACCTGGACGGCGAAGACCTGCAGTTATTTGATGCTTATTTTGCTGTTTTTATGGGTGTGCGGACGGGGGCGGCAGGGCTTTACCAATGGGGTCGGTTGTCCTTGAAGGGGAGGAAGTGTCGGAGTGTGGGATTCGCCTGGGGGTCGTCATGGTGGTGGCGGCGGTGGTTAACAGCTTCGGAACTCTGTCCCGCAGTTGGTCAGGGGAAACTGCTCTACCTGGTGTGGGTGGTGCATTTGCATCGGTGTGTTTCACATTGTTGCAGATAACATCTGAGGTCTTGGTTCCAGTAATATTGACTCCATATTTGCATCTGCAGGGGAAGAAAGTTAACAGAGATGTTGGGAACCGGGGACACCGCGCAGCGCTTTTCTAAAATCATGAAGGACGGACGTACTCCTTGTGCTTCTGGCAGGGGGAATTGATAGATTTACTGAAATGTTTGTCTTCACATTCCGTGCATTCTGGCAGGCAAAGACAAAACATCATTCAAACAAACAAACAAATCGACAGCGTTCAGTATCCTGTGATCAGACTTTACCTCCAGACTTTTTACCAAATCCAGCCTTGCATTGACACGTGGAGAAATCATTGTCGCTTGGAACAAACCCTTTCCGGCATTTACAAATGGTGTTTGATGTCGTTGTGCACGGCCGTACAACATCACTCCCAGATTCTGCCACAAAAGAGGGGGTTCATTCACACATTTTACATGTTTGAAACAGGATGCTGAATTTGAACATTTGGCAAATGCAACTCCTCTGAATACAGTGGAATGTGTCACTAAGGAGTGTGGGAAAATTTGATATCAATGAACAATTTGTCTAAAGTTATATATGCACTTATATATTCCACCTTCACTGAATCCTTTATGTCACTTTAATTTGCTTTAACTTGTTCCCTGTAAGATACGATGCAAGATACACCAAAGAAATATACAATAAATTTAAACTGCATTTCCAAACATCTATTCATCTATTTCAAGGCCAAAACTTTAAAACACCAACAAAGTTAAAACAGTTGGCTGAATTCTTTCTAAAACTACCGTGTCGGATTTAACGACGTGACAGTGAACACATCAGCCAGGTGAAAGGAGGAAATTTACATCCATAAAAATAAAGATGGAGCAAAGTGCTTCAGGCCTTACCTTTGTCACATTTCGTACACACCTTGCAGGATTGGGAATAATTTACTGTTTCCTGAAAAAATCCATTTTTGCAGTCCTCACAGCCTTGATTTTTTCTTAAGACTCTTTGACCTTCAATTATTGAAACAATCAAAGGTTTATTCTGATGATCACAAGAGCAAATAAGGCTCATGAGGAAAACATGACAATCAAATGACATCAGGCAGGCAACAGTATTTCAGCTATTCAAGGAAAAATTGAAAGTAAGACTTTACCTTTTGGGCAACTGGCAGCTGAATTAAGAATCAGTCCATAAAGAGTCAATATAAATAGAGGTAATTTCAGAAGAAACATGGTGGAAGTTTCCGTTTTTCGTTTAGACGGATGGTACTTCCTGAACGTGAGCGCATGTAGAATGAGAAGTGCCGCTTCACTAGAAGATCTTTATAATGTAGTAACTGGGATGTGGGGGTGGCACCCCCTTAATGTTAAGCCTCAGGAGAAGGGCTCAATCTCACGCATGTGGAGGATGAGTCAAAGAAGCACGCGCTCCAGTTAGGCCCTTCAAAATGCATTTAGTAATCCAGATTAAACTGTTTGCATAATTAAGTCATGTTAAGATTGAAGGTTGCCTCTGGGCATGGACGCTACACTGACCTGAGATCTAAATATGTTGAACACCTTCTGTTCTGATTTTTATATGACTTATTAATAGGAAATTGAAGGATTTACAGAAGGTCCAACAGTGCATCACACCAATGTCTGCTGTGATATCAACAAATGGGGTTAAACACTTTACAAAACACATTATTTTTTCAGATTATAAGCATTTGGTTTCAAACGCAACCTGTTTTCTGTGTGGTTTCCGTTAATGCAGTGTTGGTTGGAATTTAGCAAAGAAACACACTACTTTAGAGATGCTGTGCAGCGAAAAGATAATAAAGCTAGAAACAGCAATATTTAAATATTTTTAATTGCGAGGAGCCACAGGAGAGTCTAAATGAGATGCAAACTATGGTCACCTGACCTCAGCAATCACAGTAAGAAAACAAAACACACAAGCAGGAGTAAATCACAGCAAAATCTATTTGAACTCTATCACCCAGTCAACCACTAACTGGATGCAATCCATACAGTTGCACATGATCATTTAACTGAAACACTGATACCACCTCTATGGATGAGTCAAAACGATCCATCGACAAAACAACAGATGCATCGCCGTCTTTTTTTAACACCGTATAGAAACTGTTTGTACACTGGGTTTTTTACCTAGAAAGAATTTATTCTAATCTGATTAAAAGAAACACTGAAAGAATGAATAATCAGTTTCAATGATAATAGTGGGCACGAGACTCTGGAAACCCCATGGAACAATTAATTAACTTCCATTTTTTCTGATATCTGCAAGATTTTTAACAAGAATACCTGTGGGTACTTTTGGGAAGTCCAACAGTTTTCCCCATTTAAATATAGTTGAAATATAGTTAAAGTGGACTTAGATAAAGGCTTTAAGAGATTAACAAGCTTCTTGTAGTACCTAATCCATTGTCACATTACAAATAATGTTATTCCTTTTTGGGTGATCTGGACGATGAATAAACTATCCTTTCGTCTTTTAACCATCGTTAATTGGTAGACTAACAAACCTTATTCAAGAGAAATAAATCTATCCTATCCTACTGGAATACTGTTTTATATAGAATTATCTATTCATTTATTTTCCTTTTGTATACTGTAATGTATAATGGACCAGTTGCTTAATGAATATGTTATTCCCCTATTAACCGCTAGAGAGCAGCATTATCGTGTACTTTCATTTAGAAGCCAGAAGAAGAAACGTCAGCACGACTGCAAATTCTGGATTGCGGCATGTCGTGAAAAAAGATTGACGAGTCGATATGCGGCTTCAGCACCGAGACCGAGCAATACTTGTTGTTGTTTAGTTCTAGAAAGAGAAGCTGTCACTTTGGACTTTTGTTCGGTAAGTGACCACATTCGCCGTTCGTTATAATCTCCATTTCTACTGAACGCATTCCCCAGTAATACAGTACAACTTGGGAATGTTAGAATAATAGTGTGATTTTTTTTTTTCCTTCTGTGGGACAGGGAACTAACTTATTCGCATTGTGTGGCAGCGGGTTCGTCCAGTGATTCTCCCCATAAAAAACGATGCTGGTCACCGTTTTCTGCGCGCCTAGGGATCGCCCAGAAACCACCTTCGTACTCGATGTGTCACCGGACCTGAAACTGAGAGACTTTGTCGGACTTTGCGTACCAGAATCGGGAATACCAGCTGATGAAATCCAGGTAACCCAAAGCACTGAAGTGGCTGTAGCTTGTAGCTGACTGCTAACGTAGCCAAGCAGTTAGCCGATATGCTAACACGAATATAGACGATTCCCTGATCACGAAAAGGACTTTTCTGTACCTGCATTGGATATTTGTTTTTCAGTTCAAACGCCTCGGTTGTTGTGGAATAATGTGGAATAATCTAAGCGCGTGTATTATGATCAATAAATACAGTATCTTTCAGGTATCGTTGCCAATTCTCAAAGTGAAACCGTTTAATTCTGGCGTCATAATATTAGATTAACTCAAAATCAGTTGAGAATATAACAATGCCGTCCCGAAAATGCTAATCTCCCAGTGGATTAAAATAGTCTTTGACTTTGAAAACAGGCTTCCTTATTTTAACATACTTGAATATGAAAGGGAAACTAATCTAAATGGGGGCGGTAGGGATTCAGCAAAGCTGTTCGTTTTTACTTCAACTTTTAACTATACAAACCTGAAGCTGAGTATTATAACGTCAAGCTTTCTTAAAAGCAGAAATCAGCCATACACGAACGCATGGAGAAATTCTTACCCCGTTTCGTTTGTAAGAAAAATAACGTGACACATGTTTGGTTTTTCTTGCCCTAAAGATTACATATGCAGAACAACCACTAAAAGACCCCACTCGTGCCTTGGGGACCTATGGTGTTAAGGATGGCGATGTTGTGGTTCTTCGGCAAACTGATAGACGCCCCCCACCAACTCAGCCAGCCTTTCCAGGTAAGATGATTGAACCCCCTTGGATGGGGTTTTATTTTGTTGCCTGGGCCTGTCGCAATTAAGCGATAAACATAATTGAAATGTCACATTTGTTTGGTGGAACTGGTCCTGCTTTATAGCGTAATCCCACCCTGAGCCGCACATTAAGCTTGACACATAAATAAGATAAAAAATTGGAAGCATTGAGGTTTGATCTTTTAAAGCACAATATTGCCTCAAAATACTGTTACAACTAGTATGTATGAAATTACAACTGCATCTTCTGGTTCTGATTAAAGTCAGCCACGTTTGGCAAGTATAGGAAGAAATGCACGTTGGTGCCAAAGGCCGGCGTGTGTGTGCATTTCTACATTTTTGAGCTTCTCCTGTCATAGTTTGGCGCCCTGCAAAGAGGCACCTTAGCAATTAACAATGGTCGCCTTAACGTGACGCATATTATAATAAATCCAAGGTTAGAAGTCATGATTGGGGAGCAACCACCTGATCCTATTTCCCCCAGGTCTCCAGGTGTGTGTTGTGGCACAAATGCCAAGCTGTGCTGAACTGAGTGAGCCTAAATAAACACACACAACCACAGCGTGGAGAGAGCGAGCGACCGTGTGTCCACACACAGGTCGTTGGAGTTGTGGCAAAGGAGTGGCTTTATTTGCTCGAACGCCATGACACGCTCACAAAATGGGGCTGGTCTGCACTCAGGGTAGAGTCCCAAATTTAAACGAGAGAGCATCTCACACTGTGGCAGAGGAAGTGTCATTTAAGGCAGGTAAAATCCAGTTTAACGGCGCTGCACACTAACAAAGGGAATTTCCATAAAACCATATATTTTTAAAACTTCATTCCCAATAGTGAAGGATGACGTTCTCATGGATTTATAAAGATCGTGACTTTTCCTCAGCCACCGCAGCGACGTGGCCGAGCTCAACTATGACATAGGTGCAGACAACTGTCAAGGATCATTTCAGAATTGTAACCCCACCTCTCTGTGCTTTTTAGGCCTGCCCCGTATTGACTTTCGTTCCATCTCTGTACCCGGCACGTCCTCTTCAGTGAGTCCACGAAGCGCCACGAGGCCGCAGCCTCCAGTATCGCTCGGGCAGCAGCCCCTCCCACGCCCCCCACAGCCTTCAGCGCCGGTAGCCTTTCGTGGAACCTCTCCTCAGGGTTTGGATGATCCCGCCTTACTCCAGCAGATGCTGTTGACCAACCCACACGAACTTTCACTGCTTAAAGAGCGAAACCCGCCACTCGCCGAGGCCCTGCTCAGCGGAGACTTAGGTAAACGGGAACAAGGGCCCCTGACATTGTTAGCTGCAGTCTGTCCTCGCGTCTGAAGTGTCGGTCGTCTTTCCCACAGAACGCTTCACCAAAGTGCTGCAGGAGCAACAGCAGGATCGAGCTAAACGAGAGCAAGAGAGGATTCGTCTTCTGACGGCGGATCCTTTTGATTTAGAAGCTCAGGCAAAGATTGAGGAGGACATTAGGTAACCTGCGCTATGCTAACCACCTGTAGAGCCTCATTTATACTACTCTGCATCATGATAGAGCTAGTTCCATGTCTCAATAATACCCAGTATTTCCCCTTTTTTTTAAAATAAAAAAAAATCCAGGCAACACAACGTGGAGGAAAATATGAACATTGCGATGGAGGAGGCCCCAGAAAGCTTCGGACAGGTGGTTATGCTCTACATCAACTGCAAGGTCAATGGACACCCAGTGAAGGCTTTTGTTGACTCGGGTAATAAGCATGAAATCCACATCTTTAGTGGGATTGTTCCTAAAACAATGTACAGATCAGTATGGGCATTCAATACAACATCCTGCCAGAGCCGGGGGTCCTCACCTGGCCCCTGATACTCTGGTCGCATCTTTACTGCGTGGCTCTTGTGTCATTTAAACCTCACTTTCCTCTGAATGTGCCCCCGTCAGGAGCCCAGATGACCATCATGAGCCAAGCGTGCGCCGAGCGCTGCAACATCATGCGGCTGGTAGACCGCCGCTGGGCCGGGATTGCGAAGGGGGTGGGCACTCAGAAGATCATTGGCAGAGTTCATTTGGGTGGGTATTTCTTCACCCACTCCGCCTCACCGGCTTTAGCTTCTAATACAATTTGTCACCAATTATAATGGCGAAATGAAGATGGAAAGAATGAAGCCAAAAACAAGGAAATTCCTTACGGTTCATTGTATTAATGAGCAGTGTGTTAATGTGTATTTGAGGGTGAAAATAATATCTGAAACTCATTTAAATCCTGCAGCTCAGGTCCAGATAGAAGGAGACTTCCTTCCCTGTTCCTTTTCCATCCTAGAGGACCAACCCATGGACATGTTGCTGGGCCTCGACATGCTGAAGAGACACCAGGTGCGAGCCTCTCGCTGCCTTGTTGAATGGATGCTTTTACCTCCCGTTGTCCTCTCATGCTCAGGAAAGTGGATTGACGTCGGGGGCGTCTCGATTTTCTTGCAGTGTTCCATCGACCTGAAGAAGAACGTGCTGCTGATAGGCACCACGGGCACTGAGACGCGCTTCCTGTCTGAGGCGGAGCTGCCGGAGTGCGCGCGACTGGCCTACGGGGCGGAGGGGCGCGAAGACGTCCGTCCAGACGAGCTAGCCGACAGAGAACTGGCCGAGGCGCTGCAGAGGTCCATACAGGAAAGTGGTAAGAAGTGACCAGTGTCTATGTGGGGTTTGTCCCACCTCCTGTAGAAGATCTGCATGGAACACTTAAAGCTTCTTACTCTCGTCTCATTTCACGTTTGTCTTTTTGACGTCTGAGCAACAGGAAAATGGTCTGTTTGTGTTGGAAACTTTAAGAACACATCATTTTTTTGCCATCTTGTGTCTGTTTTCATTGTTTGGCTGTAGAGGTAAATGTATTATGAGTTCAGTTGTTTGATTTTACCTGCAAACTTGGTTCAATTTGGGGTTTTTTTATCAACACTTTTATTTTATAAGCATTTACCAAGTTTTTGTGGTGCAGTAGTACACATTGTACCACCCTCGCCTACCCTGGGAATATCTTAATTCACATTTTTTTCCTAATTAGACAAAAAGATCCTTAGAATTATCAGGTGCACTCAGTGCTAACCTCTTAGCATTCGCTACTGCTAATGCCACCAGGAGTCGGTCGTGTCTGCGCGCTGTAAATCAGCAGAGCAGCAGAGGTAGAAATCCAGTAATTACAGGGCGTGAAAGCTTTAAGAACCCTTAACGGAGGTTCACAGACACGCGAGAAGGGCTGAAACGTTGCTGCATGCTCCGTGTGCGTGCGTGACTGCTAACTTTCTCCGTCCCTTTGCATGGTGTGTGGTGTGTGCCCTAACCCTGAGCAGGACAGCACTGATGCATATGGAGACAGCTGGAGAGGGCCCGACCAACCAGGTACTGCAAACTCACAAGTCCGTCGCTTGTGCAAACTCACAAGTCCATTGCTACACATCTTTTGTTTTGCTGTTATTTTGTGCTGGGTGTTATCGGACGTCACACTTCAGGTTGAGTTTTACTCGAAGGACAAGTACGGCTTAAAACCCGTGTTTCTGTTTTGGGTTGTGTCTGGGCCGTATCTGACCACCCGGCTGTCTTCTTACCCCGATGTGTTGTCTCTTGCATCAGACCCTGCAGCTGGACAAACTACCTCACAGGAGCCCCCACCATTTACATTACCCAGAACCTTAGGCCAAACTCCTTCATCCACGTCAGCGCTCCAGAATCCCCCCCCTCAACATCCCCAAATGCTGGACCGCTCTCAGTCTGCCCCGGCCACCGTGAGGCAGGCCTCAGCTTCAGGGCTTCTTCAGCCTTCGGCATCAGCTACGAATGTCATTGCCCCACCTCATCCGGCCGGGCCTGACCCCACACCGCCGCCCCCTCTCGTCGCCCCTTCAACAGAGGTGCTTGGTACTTCATTTGCTGCTGAGGCCACCACCCAGGCCCCGGATCCGGATGTCGAGGTGGAGCTTGGTGCTGCAGGAGGGGGCTCTGAGTCGGAGGACTTGAAGAACACCGCTCTGCCTGGGTCACCAACACAAGCCATGGAGCAAGAGGCGGTCGAGCCCGACGCAGCCGAAGGTGTGGAAGTCTGCCACAGCGATCCCACCCAGTCTGACCCAGTTGAAATGGAGTTCCCGGTTGACTCCCAGGACGCAGCGTCCTCTGAGAGAGACCAGCCAGAAAGAGAGCGCCCCCCCTGCTCTGACAGCATCCCCTCTCTGGCAGCCGCTCTGATGGAGCTCCACGAGCTGCTGGTGTCCAACAACCAGGCCCACGCCGCCTCCTGCTCCTCATCACAGCCAGTCAAGCAGGAAACGGGCCAGGACGCCCCCGACACCCCCGGTCCCACCGTCGCACCGGGTGCAGAATCACGCGATGCCAAAGCGAACCGTTTTGCTGCAGCGTCTGATGAGGGACCATCCGACTGTGTTGCTCTTGACCCGTCAGAACCTGAGAGTGGAGGTCCAACAGAGAACAGGGAGGGACAAAGACCAGCACAGTGTCCAGAGAGCTCCATGGACAGGACCACGCAGGAGCACGATGAGGTCGAGAAGACCAGCCTCATTCAGGCCGACCCAGAGGCTCCTTCCGCCTCCGTGGGGGAACTGGAGCTCAAAGAAGCAGCCGATGGTTGCCAGGACGGTGCCACGGATAATCCTGGTCCCCAGACGGAGCGCGCTTCACTCCGCCCTTCCGCTGTGACCACAGAAGTGTCCGACCCTCCTGTCCCCGAGGTGCTCCAGCTTTCATCTCCAGACCCCTCAGTCTCCTCTCAGCCTCCCTTTATAGACCATTTTCCAGCTGAGCACATCCGGAGAATCCAAGCAGCGGGATTCTCTGCCAGCGAGGCGGCCGAGGCGCTGCAAAGAGCCCACGGGGTCGTGGAGCTAGCACTGCTAACGCTGCTAGCCCGCAGTATCACTGTGCCCACCTAGACTCACGAGTCCTCAGCCCCTCCGCTCCGCATCTGTCTTATTTATACCTTATTACTCATCCAGCTGCCCCCCACCCCCACCTCCCACCCCTCCTCCTACGGGGATCATATATGACAACAGGCTATAGTCTTTTATCATACGGAAAACCCAGGATCATACTGGGGGTACCTTCCTGGATATTGCAGATATGTGAGGTGCGTTTGCATGCAGACATTTTGGGTTCCAACCCAGTTCATTGGCTTTTAAAACTTTTGTACGGTCTTGTTTTGTTTTTCTTTTTATGGAATGCCCGATATGTTGTTCTCCCCAGCTCCTGTACACATGAATTCGATTGTTGAGCAACAATAAAAATCCCAACATGGATGAGCAGAGTTCCTCCTCCCCTCTCATCTCTGTCCCGCCAGCTTTTTATTTTTGGCAGACTGAATCATTTTTTAATTAAAAAAAAGGTTTTTTTTGTTTTTTTTCACATTTGTAACCAGGAAACAGCATTGATGGAAATGCTGCAGTTCTGTTTACAAGTCATTTTTGCAGTTCAATGAAACCTGTTATTTGCAGCTGTGAAATTAAAGTATACTCGTAATCGGTGGCTTTTTTTTTTCTCTTTTTGATCAAATCAATGTTGTTTTTCAATTTTGTCCTGTCACTGCATCTATCCACTGTTTTAATGGCTTTATTTGGAGATACTGCATCAAGGTTCGTGCAGGCTGAATTATCTTTTATTGTATGGAATTTTAAATTGCAAATAAAACTGAATTAGTATTTGTACTTTGTGTGAGTGGTTTTTGATTTCAACTACACTGTAAAATATATATATATATACAAAAAAAGCAACACAAGATCAAATCCAAGGAGAACAATGGCGCCAGACTGGTGTGATTCTACTTTAGCACATCGGTTCAGGGTTTACCAAGGGTAAACGTGGGGCTACGTAATGATTTTCTTCTGAAATATTCCGTTTTAAAAAAAATATCTGATCTGGGACAAAATGAGAAGAGCTGCTGAGCTCATAAATCAGCCGGAGCGATGAACTATCGGCTGTATCAAGAGGCAGAATGTCCAGCAGCAGGTCCCTGGTTCTTGTCCATGGCTGGATTCCGCTCCCTAAATACCCTGTCCACTGTCAAATCAGAGCCTCTGTCTCCTGCTGGGAGCGGCGGGTTCCTGAGGCAGCGGCTACACAGTCCTGATGCCACAGGTTCTCTGCCAGGCAGTTGAGGAGGGGGGCGACATCTCCCAGCCCATCAATGTCCTCACCCCCCATACGCAACACCGGCAAGCTCCGGGTCTCCTCAAAGGTCCTCACGTCCGTCTCTGTCACGTCACAGTGCATGAAAAGATCAAACCTGAGACGGATGTTAAGGGAGCGTTTCAGATTTTTGCCTCAAATTGTTCAACATTAATACCGATGAAATAATTCATGAGGATACTTGGTGCCAACCACCACTTTGACAAGAGACGTCCCTGTCCACCGCGTGATCTGGTTCGACAGATCGTCAAAGGACGTCTTGTCGGTGAAGGAGAAAAGGAGAAGAACAGCGTCTACCTGTTCCTGACAGGACTGGAAGACAAAAGAATGAAGGATGAAAACTAGCAAAACCTGGATGTTCTGGTTCTTCTGTGCGGGGAATATTAACCCACCGGAAGGAAATGGTCAAATCTGCGCAGTGCATTTTCTCCACAGTCCCACAGCTGCAAACAGAAGAAAAGAACTTTCCCACCTTCTCTCAGTTTCACCGGCCAATACACCATCGTTGTCTCAATACCTTAAAAACAGATTTTGTCCCTTTTTTAACGGCACACCAGACCTGCCTTGTCAGTGTTGATCAGGGACCCACCTTTCGTTTCATAGTGCATGTTGGGAACATTCATGCCTGCCAGACGTGCAGCCAGAGAGGTCTTCCCAACCCCGCTCTTGCCACAGATGAAGATCTTGTAGTGAACTGTGTCCACAGCTAAATGTGGAGGCATCATTGGGGACTCCAACAGGCCTGGAAACCATGATTCACACTCATTTAGTTATTTAAATGCTCCTTTTGCATATTACTGCTTTGCTAAAATATCCCCTTTTGCAAGTTACTCTAAACGTCTGTTAAAATCTGCACTTAAATTGTGCTCTCCTCGTCTGTAGATGCAGGTTTAACCCCCAACTAAAACGTGTAGTTTGTTTTGATGGGAGTATCAACACTAGATCCTTTTTAGCCCCTGTAGCTTCAATTGTACAAAAGTGGTTCATTTGTCCTACCAAACTTTCTGCGTCTCTTCTTGTGTAGGATTTTATTAAAGTATTCTTTGCTGTCTTTACTTCGATGCCAGTCAGCGACTAAGATCGATCCAGGGGGGCAAATTTGTGCCATCTTGCCGTCGTTAGCTTTAATGCCAATCGTGCTGCTTAGGTGAAAACCCCAAATATTATAACGCTAGGAAACTTATATTAACAAAAATACTCTAGTGAGGAAAAAATACGACATTTTCATAGAAAAATGGAAATGTCCAAGTGTTTACGAACTAGCACCATAGTTACAGCCAGTGGCCTGACGTCATGTTTTCTTCTTCGTTGTTATAAGGCGGAAGAGAACGACTTTAGCGGCGCCACCTACTGGACCGGGAGAGCACCTGCTGTCTGTGCTGCTTTGTGGGTTTGCTCCACCTGTGTTGGAACCTGTTCAGGTGGGGTTCTAATTATAGTTGTTGCATTGTAATAGAATGCTCAGTACTTTGTTTCTAATTGCAGTACACGATTTGTAAGTGGCCGTTTGCCTATTCTGTAAAGCGTCAAGATTGGGTAGGTGGGTAATAATTGTTTATCATGGCAAAGAGGTCCTTTATCATGTCAAGAAGAAGACTGTTTTTATCTTTTGTGCATATATTCCTAAGCATGCGTTCTTTTGTAGATGTACTTAACCAATATGACTGTGTGTGTGATCTATGTTCCCCGTTCCTTTTCATCTCCTCCCTGTCCAGGTGTTCCTCATGACGGTGTAACCGTAAACACCTGGTTTAAAAGCTGTTGCTTGTGTCCCTGACGGTAAGAAAAGATTAAGTTATAACAGCTGGTTCTTGTGCTTTCTACCCAGTATATTTTCTACACTATACGTTAGATAATATACTATATCATGATATAATGTAATATATCTATATATTTGGATTGTTATCTTTCCAACGCAGCCTGAACAACGCACGTTATCCCTTCCTTTTCCACGAGATGGCGACAACTACCCTATAATTTAAGGTTAAACAAGTACATCAGTACCGTAATTATGAGTGTTTAAGCATAAAATATACATCTGATGTTTATATCCAGATGTTCTGGACTTGTCTATACACGTGGTTTAATCACAAAAATATTCTTTTTATGTCACATGATTTCATGTTCTGTTAATTCTGTTAAGTTCTTCCTGTTATAAAGCCTTTTCTTTCATTTACACAAATTTGGATTTCAGGCTTTGATCTCTAATCGTACCTTTTCAATTTTTTAATGCTAATATTGGGTGGATCAAAAGCCAAAGTTTAAAAGATCTCTGTTGTCCAAAACACCTTGGCATTTATTTCCGCGCGGGCTGCAGTGCTGATCTGTTTCCAGAACCACGAGAGATCTTTCTAATCCAGTGAGGCCTTTCAAGTGCTGATCAAAGCCTCACTATATACACTATAACACTTTTAGTCTTAGGAGGGTTTATGTCTGAGTGATTCATACTGGAACGGGCCACAGGATGCAAATATTAGTCTGAATCACTGTTGCCACTCCTGTGTGCGGTTGCATGAGTCTTCTGTTTGTGTGTGAAGGGGTGTGGAAATGGGAAGTAATAACCTGTTATTATCAGGTGTAATATTGAAAACCCATCAATCAAACGTCCATGACGACAGTAACCCACACTTAATCTTTTGTTGTTTTGAAAAAAAGTTAATTTGAGTGTTGAAAACTGGCTGCAGATGGTTACAAGTTTTGTGTCCCTGATTTGTGAATATTGGGAGTTAAAGGAGCAAAACTAGCAGTAAAATGTGTTTGGCACTTTAAACAAAAGGTGTAATCCTGACATTTTCCCCAGTTCATCTACTGGTGATGGTGAAGAAAATAAAGTTCAGCGTGGTCTGTATGGAAAAAAAGTTGTTGCAGAGAGTGTGTACGTGATCCAGTCACAGGAAAATACTGGGTTTATTTAAACACACAGAGAAATGGCAAAAAGCTGAAAAAAGGCTATGTTTCATGTAACAAATCAATACATTAACAATAAAAATAAATATTAAATTAAAATAGCTGTTTTAAGACAAGCTGTAAACATACATGATGCAGAGACTCGTGAGAAAATATAAAGAATGTTTGATTTTCTTTTTTTTTGTTACCCTGAGTGGAGTTGAGAGGAGGTCTCGGTTATCACAGAAATATAGGATTAAAAATGAGATTTAAGGCTGCAGACTGGAAGTGCTTGGAAGAAAAAGCTCAAACAGAGCAGAAAACATTGCAGTCTCTTAGAAAAAAAAGCCAAGCACTCTCTTAATGTCTTCCATTTTGCCCATTTCCCCCCATATCCTGTACTGCATAACTGGTTCATGTTCAATATTTACACTATTTCATATAAAGATAAATAATGTGTCCTCTGTCATGATAAAGTACATAAGTGTTTTTGATCTCAGTCCTTTCTCGGGGGAGGGCGTCTTCAGTCACGCCACGGCGCTCCACAGAAAAGACTAAAAAGCCTGAGCGTGGCCCAGTCTCGCGCTCCCCCGTCCTCCTCGTCCACCGGTGAAATGGCGTGATCGGTCAGTGCACGTTGATTGGGAAGGCCGCTCGGATCACACCGCGAACACGCTGAGGGAGCTGGTCTCATCCTTCAGTCCCAGGATGCTGTAGGCTATCCTCTTCAAGTGACCGGGCAGCCGCACCCCGATGTTCCTGATGTCCCTGGGGGGGGAGAAATCGTTTCAATGGATGGATCTTGGTTCTATTACTCCTCTACTGATGATGAAGCTCTCATTTAAAAGACATTTGCAGGAAGGAAGAACGAGAGGAATGTGCAGCAGAGGCCAGAGCATTTCTGCCTCCACACACTGAGTAACAAATGCTCAAGTCTGGGACGCGCTGCTGAGCGTGGGGGCGGGGGCGGGGCTGCACCGGTGCCATGTGTGCACTTACTCATGCCTCAGGCCCAGCACCTGCTCCATGCTGGTGATCCCGGCGCGGGCGAAGCTCTCGCTGTACTGGCTCATTCTGATGGACTCCAGCCATTCGGGCACCGTCCGGAACACGGTGCCGTCGCAGCCGCTGGTGCTGGGCAGGCGGATGGAAACGCTGAGGAGCGAAGTTCAGCCTGGTTAGTCGAGCTTCACAGTACACGGGAGGGGAAACGCATGAAACAGACTCCTGGTGTGTTGTCCTACCGCGGATCAAAGTCGGCGATGGTTTTCAACGACTCCGGACTACGAAGCAGCTTGTCCAAAAAGTTGACGATGTCCAAGAAGCGAGGTCGCTTGGACCGGTCGTGCTGCCAACACTGAAGCATGAGCTGGTAGATGGCAGATGGACAGTCCATAGGAGCCGGGAGCCTGAACGCCTCGTTGATGGCCTTCATGACCTGATGAAGAGGAGGAGTGAGGATCTGAAAGGGCGCTAAGGAGGAGGAGCAGGAGGCTCCAGCACCAGCTACCCAAAACAATCCATCCCAAACAAAATATAGCGGATCATCTGATCCGTACCTCGTGGTTGCTCATGTCCCAGTAGGGCCGTTCTCCAAATGCCATGACCTCCCACATCACGATCCCGAAGCTCCACGCATCGCTCGCTGACGTGAACTTCCTGTAGGCGATGGCCTCGGGGGCGGTCCAACGGATGGGGATCTTTCCTCCCTGTCAGAGAAGATTAATGATAACAAATCAGGACAGTTAAGACAGGAAAAACCACCTCTGAACATCAGAATTTTACTGTGCAGAGCGACTCAGACTCACTCGGGTTGTGTAGGTGCCCTCGTCGTCATCCTCCAGCACGCGCGACAAACCGAAATCAGAAACTTTGCACTCCAGGTTGCTGTTGACCAGGATGTTCCTGGCTGCCAGGTCACGGTGCACGTAGCTCATGTCAGAGAGGTACTGCATGCCGGCAGCGATCCCGCGCAGCATCCCCACGAGCTGATAGGGAGGAATCTCTCCATCACGTCCCTGAACAGAATCAATATCAATAAATAAACAAATCCTGCTATCCTGTTTTAGCTCCGCCTCACTGTACGGGATCTGTGAATCTGTTTACCTTCAGATACGTGTCCAGGGCTCCGTTGTCCATGTATTCTGTGACGATCATGATGTGCTTGACTGAAAATCAAAAGGAAAAGTGTCTTTCAGTGTGAGGATGTGACGCAGGCAGTTGGGCTTTTTTTGTCCGAGCGCAGTGACTCACATTTAGTGACAACTCCCTCCAGTCGGATGATGTTTGGGTGTGAGAACTGGCCCATGATGCTGGCCTCGCTCAAAAAATCCAGCCTCTGTTTCTCCGAATACCCCGGTTTCAGAGTCTTAATAGCAACGTCCACTTCTGCTCGTCCGCGAGCCTTCATCACTCCTCTAAAAACTTCCCCGAACTCTCCTGTGGAGCATTTGGTGAAACATTAGAAGAGAGTCCACTGGCCGGTGGGCCCGTTGGCGTTTAGGAAGACTCACCGACACCGATGACCTTCTGTTTGCTGATGGCACTGGGGTCAATTTCTGTTACAAACTTCTGGATGGCAATATTGGGGTCTTCGTACATGTGAGGATCCACGTAGGTCTTCAGAGGCTTGAGCTGATCTAAAGTGGGACCAAAAACATGAGAATCTTTTCTGACACTCCTCACCTGGAAGCAACACAGACGAGAATGAGGATTTTTAACCTGGTGAAAAGTACGGGTCCTCTGCTCCCCCTCTGCCTCGAAGATTCATTTTCCTGAAGAGAAAAACAAATCATGTCGACCCTTTAGGAACCCCGGGTGAGCCTGCGTAGCGCTGACCATTACAGATGAACCCTCCCCGAGCCGGCACTCCACAACATCAGACCACGTCTGCTTTCATGGTGCATAACCACACACCTGGCGCGTCTATAGATAAAACGTAGCTTGTTACCAACCTTCTACGCAACAGCAGGACGGCCACCACGACAAGAAGAATCACCATGATGCCAAAAACGGCTCCCATCACCAGCGTAGATTTGTTCTGGATCTGAGACTCAGCTGTGCAATGAGGACAAAATGATTAGCAACACACACATTTAGTGTATATATATATATATATAGAAAATCATGTTGGTACCTAATGGTGAAGTTTGGAACTCGTGCTCCACGCTGTGGCTGCCCGGGTTGACCTCTGAACCCAGCACCTGGACCCTGACAATATAGGTAGTGTCTGGGGTGAGGTCCGCTATCTGGACGGAATTCTTCTCCAAAATCAGAACGGTGTAGGTGGTCACATCACGCTCGCCGTCATCGTCCTGCGGGACCAGAGTGGATGAGTCAGCTCATCTTAACCAGGCAGCTTGGGTGTTAACCGTGGGGAAGGAGACGAGAACAAAAGCAGCATAAAGCGCTGGCTTACTTTTCTGCGGTACATAAGCTCGTAGCGGTGATTGATGTGGGCTGGAGGTCTGCGAGACAGAGTCCAGGAGAGAGCCAGACTGGTGGCGCTGCGATCATCCAGATGGATAAACGTCACCTTCGGGGGATCTGAGTGTTGGTGAGAGACGGAAAGGAAAATAAGGTTCAGTGACTAATCACAGCCCAGGGAGATGAGATCAAATCCCTGGGGACTCAGTGGGTGAAACCAAATTCCTCTGTGAGGAGTAAGCCCCGGTTTTTCAGTGGCTAAGAATTCCGGATGAAATGTGTGAGAAAAGAAGGAAAGGAACATCTGAGGCATCGCCCTGTGTCTCCTCAACTCACCGGTGTAATCCAGTGCTGTGGTGAGGCTTGCAGCGGCCTTCTCCGTGCTGAACTGGGACACACCACTGTGAGCCTCCACAGTGAACGTGTAGTTGAGATGAGCGTCCAGGTCGGTGACCACAACCAGAGTATCCTGCAAGCCGGCGGGGCCTGGTTCGAAGCGGATCTTGTCCCCACAGGGGACACACTGCCCCCCGTTGCAGTGCTCGCACACCACGCTGTAGGTGAGGTCGCTGCGTCCCCCGGTCACCAGCGGCGGGCTCCACGACAGCTGCAGCCTGCCCTCAGCTGACAAGGCACTGGAGCTCAGATCACAAGGGGCGCTGGGTGGAGCTGTGGGAGGACAGGCGGCAGTGGACGTCTAGCTTATTTACTCAGTCTGGTAAGACAGAAAGATGTACAATAATCAAGTGACCATTACCAGAGCAGGGGGACGTAGGAGGGTCTGATGGGGAGCGGTAAAATCCTTCTTCACACTGGCATTCAGTGGCTCCGGCCTCAGAGGGTTTGGTGTTATCAGGACAGACCTGGCAGAACTTGCTTTGTATAGAGGGCTTGAAGTAACCAGGTTTACAAGCTGTGTGGGAGAAAAGAGAGAGAGAGAGCCTTTTTAAAGGTTTATATTAGGTTATCTGTGAAACAAAGGCAGGAAGAATACATCACAGATCAAGACTCATTGGAGTCCACCTGTCAGGAAGCGCTTGTTGTGACTAACTTCTAATAACGGAGGCTTTGTGTGCAGAGGAATGAAAAGGGATTTCCCCGACGAGCTGCCTCGACTTGCCTTTTCCACCCAGAGGGCGAATTTCAGGCCCTCCTGCCAGTGTCAGCCGGAAGGCAACGCAGCTCTCAATCCATCAGGTGATCTGATCCTTTTCCTCGTGAACACACAGTTCAAATTCTCTGGCAGGTCGTACTTCTGCCAAACTCAAACGGACAAACAGCCTTCCACAGGACGCTGGAGGTCAATGAGCTTGGGACAGAAAGATGATGGCATTTCCTCCCTTACTACTTCCTCCTGCTGACCCCCCCAACCCCAGTCAAAAACGACACTATCCACGGCTGAACAAGACAAGAAAAGCAAGAGTCTTGGTGTCTGTTGATAAGGACACACGTCTTGGGAGGATCTCTCCTCCCTGGTTTCTCCACAAAGAGAAGCCTCTGATGTGACCCCAGTGTTGGTGGCCGTGAGAAGAGGTCGCGCCTGCCCTCCACTCAAGAGCTGGTCGCATTCATTCGCCACCAAGGCAGAAGGACCTTTGCGCCTCAAGAATCACCCCAGTGGAGGAGAAGGAGCAGGCTGAGCATGGGTGGGTGGGGGGTAGAGCTGAAGAGGTGGGGCGGTGGGGGCAAAGGTCTGGAGCACCAACAGAAGTTCTCCCCAGGGTGTCACCGGGCAGGAGCGGGGGGGCGCAGCAGGGTCTTTCTTCGAATAAGAAAAGGAGGCCCGCCCATTCCATCTTGAGCCGGGCCGGCAGGACTTCTGTCACGTACCACAGAAACTCCAGCCCTATTCATCTATTGTCTGAGGGATCGGACGGAGCGGGGCCAGAAACGCGGTGCGCCGCTCGCAACGCGGCTCGTAAATGTCGGCATGTGCGCGGCGCATGACGACAAACGTTTTCCACGGAAACTTTGGCCAGTTTGTCAGGATTCTGCAGCCCAATCAATCATCTGATGCTGAACCTAATCCAGCAAGCTTTAATCGTCCTAATTCTTTTGGACTACAACGCACGTGAAAAGGACTCGTGTTCCACGCCACCGCATCTGTTAATTAAATCTGATTTTAGCTCTTTGTGTCGGCCCATTGTTCTTACGAGAGGGTACGTGGATTAAGGAGCCCGTAGCGCGTTTTAACAACTAGATGAAAGACTATGGGGGGGGGGGAAGTCATTGGCTAACAGCTGGCCTGTTGCTCTACTAATCCTCTTGACTAAATTACACTCCACACCTAACTAAGCAGCCGCGAAGCTAACCACCCTCATGCACCAACTGTCGACTCGCTCCCCACCCTCTGACTCGGACCAAGGACAACCTGCTTATTTGTGTCAGTCAGCATTCCTCATCAGCTCATTTTACTTCCTTTTCCCACAACAGTCGGGCCGCTCAGCAGAATCCACATTCCGGGCCTGGATCCTTGAAGGGGATCACTTTCTCCTGGCGCTGTTAAAACTGACGGGGTGCAGACGGAACCACCGCCAGGATTGGAATCGTGTTTTGTAATAAAACATAAAGTTCGGCCGGCGGGGTCATCCTCCAGACTCGAGAAATCACAATCACAAATGCATCCCGTCTTCCGCTGCCAACTTCCCTTCCAGGTGCTCGGGTCAGAGTCCAGCTTGAGCACTCAAACATTCCTCTGACTTGAGTTTCGCCTCACTGACGTGTTCATTTTTACAACCTCACTACAAGATATGGTCTTTACAGCACTGTACTTAACTCTTAGTGGCAGCATAAAATGAGCAAATAACTATCAATCTTAGGATAATTACTCCGATTACCCAAAGATTGATTCAACCGTGTTAAACCAGTTTCATTTTTATTGCAAGGATTGGCCTCATTTCCAGAATTCCTCTCCAGAGAATGAACAGTCAAGGTGACTGATCAGAAACCGCGGCCTGACTCAGTCTAACCTCCGACAGGCGTGTCGCCCCATCCCTGTAATCTGCGGTTCTTGTTACGTTAGCAACCGCTGAAAAACAAATACTTGTGAGCAGAAGACACGCCACTCAGGTAGTCACTCCGACACATTCACACGGTCCTCCCTTGAGCCGAAGATGACGTGAGGGTGAAAGAATTCCTTTCAAAAATCCCTGCACCATACTGTGCCCTTCCTCCCTCCTTCCTCTTCTTTCTGTAGCATCTCTCCTCCCACATTTCCTCCGGACAGTTGAAAGCACCACACCCAGGAATACCAAGAGCTTCCACACAACAGCAGGCAGACAAAACCCCCGCATGTTTGTTGTTTTGTGTGGGTGCTAATGAGTTTGTCACGAGAGCAGCACATACTGCAAAGTCTTGAAATGTGCGCACGCGGGGCAGCCCGACTGCCCGAACGGAGCCCCGACAGAACGGCAGTGAAATCAAGGCGCAGTTGCAGAGATTAACCGCTGCCAGAGACTTTCCTCAACGGCATGGAGCAACCTGTGCTTTTTGAAAGATGCAAACCAAAAAAACAGGCGAACGCAGCCCGTTTACTACACATTAACGTTCCACGACAACACAAACATATGGGGACACGTGTGTTTACCTTGGCAGGAGTCCCCCGTGCTTTCATACCCAGCCAGACACTGGCACTGGCCCACGGGAACCACCCACTCGCCATCAGCTGAGCAGTAGTTGCGTGGGGTTGCTGGACTGATGGCATTCTCCACGCAGACTCCTTCCACTTCTTTGAGAGCATCTGCTACTGTCTCCGGGAACGCCGCCAAGCTCTGCACCGTAGACGGACAGGTTTTGTAGTACACTCTGGCGGAGAGCAGCGCAACGCATGCGCCCATGTCCTGGAAGGCCAGGTAGAAGCCCCTCCTGGACAGAGGCTCCACGGTCCTCGTCTCTGCGTTGACCTTCAGAACACGGCCGTGTGTGACCTCATCGGAGGCGATGGTGGCCACTTTACGGAACTGGCCTTTACGGAAGTTGGTGCCCACGTCGGCGTCTGCTTCCGAGATGTAAAGGTTGAAGGTTTCTTTGCAGGCGACAGAGGCACCATCAAAAGTGTTGCAGTCCCGCACGACAAAGCGGAGCTCCACCGACACACGCGAGATCCCCGGGCGCCGCTGGATGAACGTGGTGCGTAGCCAGTTATCCTGTTCCGGGGAGTCTATGTTACAAACACTGTAGGAATAAAAAAGTGTGCCGTTCACCACCGTCTGGACTATCTCCCACTGTGGAATAGAGGAAAAGAACAGAAAAGAGCCTGGTTAGTTTAGGGGGCCACGGAGTCACCACACTAGAATAATGAAAGAGGAAGGCTTTTTCTTCAGGGACTAAGTACAGGCTTCTGCAGCTTTACTCACGCCGAAAACCAATTTTACTGATGAGACACCGCTTCTGTCACGCTGCGCGAGTAGCTCATAAAACGACCAAAAGGAGCCGAAGCTGGGGGGTTTTTCTATAAATTAAAGTTATTGGTCCTGACATGTGGGGCGCTCGCAACGTGTGTGGCTTTTCACTCACACACGGGGTACAGGCGACACACAAAAATCAAGCTTATACCACCGAAGGGCATCGGCAGACATAGATGAGCTTTCTAAGCAGACTGTGAAGGCACCATTTAGGACCATAAACAAGGAAAGCAGTGCCCACCGGAAAGCTTAAAGGGCCCCTCCTAAAATGCAAGAGCTCCTATTTAGATGGTATAAGAATACCACCACTGTCTTACTTCCCACAGAACCTGGAAACATGTAGGAATATTTGCCCTACTTCCATATACACAGGTAATAACTGCTGGAAATGTTTCCATTCTTAGGAATATCCTTCCATGACAATAGAAATGTAGAAATGAGAGCGGCCACACGAGAAATATAGAGCAAAAAGCGGATGTGATCATGACCTGTTGCTTTTTTTAGATGGAAAGTGGCTGAACTATAGATAGAGGGTTAGTTCCCCATCCAGGGAATCGTTTTCTGCCTTTTGAAGAGATTATATTGGTGCCATCAGGTCTGATTTCAGAAAGCGCGATGAAAAACATTTGCTTTACGGTTTCGTTCCACAATAAAAACCTTATTTTGGGATGGTGCGTTCACACTATTACAATATAAATCTCCGTGAAGGTTGAACCAATGACAATTTAATGAATCCAAGCAGTTTTTAAGGAAGCATAACTCACCAAGCAGTCGCTCAATCTCTCCATCCCAGAGAGATTTGCAGCAGACTCAATAAGAAGAAAGCCAGAAATGTTTAACACATGGACTTCATCTGACCCTTTTTTTACGCTCTCTTTCGGAGTTTTTGAGCCTGAACCCTTATGTTTAATACATTAATGAAGGGGTTTGACTACTCACTCCGTCATCCGTTGTCAACCATCCCAACTCAGATCCTGAAGCGCTCATATCCAGCAATATTTCTAGAAAATAAATACATTAAAGTTAAACACAGGAAAACTCATTTTTTTAAAAATAAACAGAACACCCTGTCGAAATGGAGGAATGTTGACATAAATTTGAAGCTGTGACGCAGTTTTATTGTCTGAGTCAGGCACATTTTGTGGACATGTCGTCCTTTTGGACACTTTAATCAGGCGTGTCGGTGTGATTCAGGACTTAGTTGACCGTGTCCTCCCGGTCCCGGATACAGAAGTAATGTCTGAGGAAGGCTTGGAAAGATTAATGTCCGTGACCAGGCAAACTCATGAATCTGGGCGATAATTGAAAAGAAGAGCTGACGCATGGAAACGCCATACAGATGTACAGAGGTGTAGTTGGACGCTAATAAGCCCTGAATGCAAAAAAAAAGAAGAAAGTTTGCTCCGGCCCTCTTAAAAATAAGCATGTAATACTTGCAAGTGACCTAAAAAGTGAACGGGCTGAAATCAATTTTAAGTCGACGAAAGTGCAAGTAGGATTTAAGACGGGCTATCAAATTCCAACCTCCTGACTCACGAGGTGCGGTACTTTCTTTCAAAGCGTTTAAAAAGTACTTACGTTCTTCGGACTGACTTCTGGAAAACCCTTGGCAAATAAATAAAAGTAAAAGGAGTCGCCGGAGAGCCATGATTCCACACATTTTATCAGTGCGGTGGTTCAAATCCCACAAGTGTCCCGGCTCTCTTCCTCCGTCACCTCCAGTCCTGGCTTCACTTCACCGGCTTACTGAGCACGAGCTCTCTGACCATTGACAAACAGGTGGCGTCATCCCTCCGCCCCGCGCGCTATGGAATGTGGAAATGACCCATATATGGCAATGGAGTGGGCGGGGCTTAGCACGTTTGACTGAACCTGTTCTCATTGAATGGATGAACTTCGGAAACCGCACCGTCAGTGTTGAGTGTAAAGTACCCGATATTTTACATTCATCCATATAAACTCAATTTGGTTTCACCTGGTTTAAAAGTGGAGATTGGTCGTTTTTAAGATACACAAAGAAAAGCATTGATAGTAAAAAAAAACAAACATGAAGTAATTATTGTATTTTGATCACTCTGTGACCAGGTGAACTCCAGTTGTGAGTCATGTATATGTACAACAGACATACAGATCCCATTACATTGAAGAGTTTTTAAGCGAGGAATTATTACTTCTATTGTCTATTATTAGTAGTAGTAATAGTAGTAGCAGTATCAATAATAATGATTATTTATATTGGGACTATGTATAAAGTGTTTGATCAAAAGTAATGTTTCACAGGATAAGTACTAAAACAAAACCATAAGTTTGCATTTGTATGTATGTATTTAGCTGACATCTATCAATTTAGGGAATTTACTAATGCATCACACTATTTGTGGGTAATTAACATCTGCAGTCCTCTTTTTTCCCCTCTGCTTAAAAGGTCATAATTTAATTTCTGAGCTCTTATTTGGTTTGGTTTTTCTTTACTTTGTAAGTATTTGAAACAATATGTGACAACGAGACTGTGTAAATATGGACTGATGGAGCCTCTCACAGTGAAAGAGTGTTTAAGTTGGATGAGCTTTTCTGACCATCCTCCAAGTGATTGCTTAAATCCTCTGCATCTCATCCAGGCCTTGTCTTTCCCACGACTGGTAAAGGAGGGGTCAAGTAGTTGGGGGGTGTCTGGTATGAATATATGACTACTAATCAGATAGTCCTCATAAAGAACCTTGCAATTTGGGTATGAATATGTCATGTGACAAAAGCATCACCTAGCAACGCTTGTCTGGTGGAATTTCAGAGTCAAGTCTTTTTCCTGCGAAGCAGCATGTACTTGGGTAGAAGAGCCCCTCCATGTGACAGCCGCTCAACCTAACAAAGACCCCTAAAAATCAAGAGAAGAGGCATTGTCTTGTCCGATATAGCGTACACGGACATTAATCATACAAGAGAGAGAATGAGTGATGTTGGTGAAATAATGGATTAACAAGTTAAGTGTGGGCTGAATTATGCCTTCCTGACCTTCACGTAGTAATTAACTACTTTCCTCACAAAAGATTCTGCTTTAAACAAGTCTATTTTTTTAACGCCGTGAAAAACAAAACAGATGTCTTCTTGTAAAATATTGCAATGCCATTTTTGATTTTTAAAATCTTTTATTTGTTGTTCAGATGATTTTTTTTTAGAAATTTTGGGGGGGAAACAGTCTGCTTTTGATTTCCACAAAGATATCAGTGCTTCCAGATTGAAATTCTTTCTTGTGTGAACAGCCACTTGAAGGAAGATTCCATCTGCAGCACTCCAGCAGTCCTTTACTTCTTCTCTCCGTTTTTTATGCACATTGAGGTATTCTAAGGTGTTATTTTCAAGTGTGGTAATGCTTGGACTGTGAGAAGTGGTTTCTGTTGTCGACCAGTTCTCCGGCGTGTCAAAGGTTAACACCCTTTGTGTCACACAAATATGCAAATGATTTCGTTACAATACAGGCTTCTTTTTAGACACCTATAGAGCGCGCCTGCTGCCTGAGAGCAGGCGGCAGCCCCTCACTGTCGAGCATTCCAGATTCACCCCCAACCCAGGCAGTGACAACATAAAAGCCACTCACGCTGGGGGTTGGATCTGCATTTTGTGGGTCAGTGAACAGTGGCCAAAGCAGCAACGCCATGTCATTCAGACTGCGCTGCCCTCATGCCCCCACTCTCCTCATGCTTTCTCTGGTATCAGCAAACAACGGCCTGTGGGAGAGACTTAACACGCATTTCTGTTCTTCACCGCCTCAGCCAGGGTCCCCCCAAAACCCTTGTTAGGACGTGATGTATTCACACCTTTGTTTTTATGCATTGCAGCGACTATAGTCTAACTATTAGTGCTGCTCAAAGAAGTCCTAATAAACACAGCAACAGGCCCCTCATTTAAACAGACAATCCAGTATACGCTTTACTTTACTGTTGCGTAACTTTGATGAAGAGGTTTACTGAAAATCTTCAACAATGGAAGGATGATCCATCTTTGAGGATGGACAGATGTGCAGTAAATAAGACTTATGCCACAGCTGACTTCGATTTGCATCCTTTTTGTAAACATCTGGACGATGCATTTTGCTCAAACACGTCAAAAACAGGAACATGAATCAATCATTTATTCAAAAGATGTCATTATACATACCTGTCAATGCTGGCTCAAAGTGCTTTTCAGATGTTTGAAAAATGTTGCAACCTTTGTTTACTGTTAAGCTCAAAAATGCTTGCAGACGGAACATCTGGCGACTCCTCAATGACTACCTTTTTATTTTTTTACATTTCTTTCAATAAAACTATTCTCTTTTTAACTTTTACTCTGCTTCCAGCGTAGCCTCCTTTACCAGATTCTAAAGCCCTCTCGGATGCGTTGACATGTGGCTCAGTGCAGCATTTTTCAGATAATCCTGTGGTTATTTTTAAAGCTTTTATGAGTTTTTGAGGTAGGAATTTTCCACTAACAAAGGTATGTGTAATCTTTTTAACTTAATCACAAAAACCACAGAGTAACGGCTGTCTTTAGGAGCACAGCGAAACTAAAATGTGATGAAATCTTAGCAGAGACAGAAATGACTTATTTATGAATGCAGTTGTATTGCCATAATATTACAGCATGTAACGATCTAGACCACATACACACACGTATGAACTCAGTTATTTGTGTGCTGTACGCGGTGCAGCTCTAATCAGGAACCAGCAGATTAGCATTCCTATGAATTAGGAACCTTCATTTCTGTTGTCTGTGTTGAATTATGTATAATTTGCCTGAATCCCTTATCTTTAAAAATGCTGTTTCACAGGTAACTCAGCCCAATTTTATCGACTCAAAGCTGCCTAGAATTTACAAAATGAGCGTTGCAGCTCCAGCAGAAGAGCCAGGAAGTAACACCACTTTTCAGGTTTGCGTAATTCAAGTTGTAAAATAAACTATTTGTGCAGAGCAGGTCTCAGTGATGCACCTCGCACGAGTGGTTCAGGTGAACAAATAACATTTTTATTTGCCACCATGAGGATAATACATAAGAATCTGTGTCCTAAATGTGGGTGTTCGAGTTATATTGTGGGTAACAGATTAAAAAAACAATTATTCTTTGATAATGCCACAAAGGTACAGTAATTAGTACTGTTTAAGATTATCTACTTAAGAAAGCCGCGTGGGCGCAGGTATGTTAGGAATATAATCAATTTCCTTCAAGGCTCAAGACAAACAGCAAGAAGTCATTAATATTTAATGTTTATGATGGAGAGCCCAGGTGCACTGGCTCCTTCCCTTCAACATTTATCACTTGCCATTAAAGATCTCCCATGATGCCATTTCACCCATTTATTTTTTTCAGCCTGTTTGCTGTTTTGATCGGAAGGCTCCAGGCAACAGGAATAACATATAGCTCTGAAACATTTGATATTTTTTACTGCTTCGGCGCACTACGTCTTATCAGAGGAATGCGACGTGGGAGGCTCTCATCTGTGTGCGGACAGCGGCAGACACAAAAGGACGAGC
This sequence comes from Takifugu flavidus, assembly GCF_003711565.1. NCBI lineage: Eukaryota > Metazoa > Chordata > Actinopteri > Tetraodontiformes > Tetraodontidae > Takifugu > Takifugu flavidus. Next base: position 8,904,882 of record NC_079523.1, on the reverse strand, counting down.
AGGCTCTGACAAGTCTCCTGAGGAAAGCAAATGTGATGAAGAACCCAGAGCCTTGATCATAGAGTAGATGCCACTGGTTGAATCTACTGTGACCAGTGCTGTAGAGCTGCTGTGGAAGAAGCAGAAAAATCTGCTGGCAAAGAAACATCTTGCAGTGAAAAAAAAACCCCAATAAAGATGGACAACGACATGAAAACTTTACAAAGCTCTAGAAAAACATAGCATTTATATTCTAGATTATAAGCGCACTATACAGAGCGCCTCTATTCTATAAATAAAAATATGAAAAAGACTTTGAGGATAAAAATATTTCCTTTGTCATCTCTAACCCTACACGTTTCAGATGCTTCAGCTGCTGCTGGTCTGTGGGTCTTCAGCCAGTGAAAAGTTGTCTGGAGACATGCGCCTTGAGAAATATTCCACTTACTGCCGGCCACTTGTGTCTGTTTCGCAGCATGCTCTGTCATTCATGGAATTCCATCTGCTCAGTCGATATCAGTTTTCCTGCGAGTGGAGAACACAGAACTTCGAAACTCATATTTTTCGACTTCTGTCAGCAGTCGAATCACCAGTAAACACAAGTGAGCAGTTCCATTAGTCATGTTGGAGCCATAAAGCTGCCACCACTGTATTTAACAGAGAGAGGTCTTTTGAAGGTGTTGTAGGCCCTCCTGTCCTTCAACGTCACCACTGGTTTGGACAATGCTGCTAACTTTCTGAACATTCAGAAAGACATTATTTGATTGAGACGTTGATCTCCGATGGAGCTATTTTATTAGCCTAGTTTCTCAAATTTACAATGATATCTCTGATGTCTCCAGATCTTTTCATTTTTGTTTCAGTTCTTTAATGGATATGTGATTTATAAACTCGGCAAAAATTCAAGTCGCACATTTCAAATTTAAGTGTGCTAAAAGTACCCTGTGGATCTGGGATCAAAAGTGTGGATCTGAAGTCACTGTTGTGCGTCATTATGTTTCCATTACTGAGTAACAGGTTGTGTATTCAGACTGGTTCCAGTCTGGGGTGGCTATAATCCTCCTTGTCTGGCGAGTAAGAAGAACTGAAAGTGAAAACTCCTTCGCTAAAGATCCGTGTTAAATGTAATGGGTATTGGCAAAGGGGCCTAATAAAGATGACAGCAGCACACATTCATATTCAATTCGTTTGTGTGCTCAGTCTGACGAGGTCTGCCTAGCAGGCTTAACAAAGGGGAGGAAGGAAGCCAGGGGCTGTGGAGAATGCCTGGGGGGTTTCGGTGTGTGCGGGGAGGTAACACACACATACTTAAACACACACACACAGCTTGCATCCTGTGGTCTCTCAAATCTTACAGCAGCGACAGCTGGGCTAGCACCCTCTGCATGGGCTCATTCTCTCCTCAGCGGCTGACGCCTCCCCTCCTTATCCCCTCCTTACACACACACACACACACACACACACACACACACACACAGATACGGGATGCCCCATCCTGTTTACTGTTTACAATTCGCAGTCAACTGGTCAGCTTGGGAGGGCTTTACAGCGCAATCACAGTGCGATCACAGCCAATACAGCTGGCTGCCTGAGGTAGGTCGTGTGTTTGTGCACATCTGTGTGTTTCAGCATTCCATAAGGGGGCAGTGACGGAAACTTTTGATCATTTGGCAAACTGTATCCACTTTCTTTAATGATGCTCTTTCTCACAGTTTAAAGTTACAGTTATGTTAAAAATTCAGAAGTTCATGTCTGAACATGAGCGATACTTCAAAGAACCTACACACACACACACACACACACACACACACACACACACAGATTTACTGATTGGAAGTTAAGAAAGCACCATAACCAATGTACGTAAGTATGTATGTAAGTTGTTTTACATTTCTCTAAACCCTTCTTTTAACTGCCAACATGGACGATGTGGATTAAGTCAAACAGCAGAGCTGCTTTATAGACAACAACTGCTCTGAAAAGGAAAAGCAAGGACCAGAATGGGCAACTGACAGTGTGGTCAACAACAATTGGCTCATTATTTACCCAAAAGTGGCACCTGCTCAGTTTGAGGTAGGCCTTGATTCAGGAGTGACGACAGAAAACAGCTGAATAATGCTGCAGCGCAGACAGGAAGCAATATTTACTACCCACGAGTCAGTTTATGTAGGTGACTTGCTGATATTACTGGGGCTTTTTCCAGTTCAGATTAGATAATAATAAGCCGATGACAGCGGTAATAAGGCGAGCCTCCGGCTGAAGCCTGGAAGAAGCAGCTATGACGCATGGCTGCCAACAGAGGGCCCTCGGTTTTAAGTTTAAATTGCAGTCAACAGCTGCCCTCAAGTGACGGCAACTGCCTGGGGGGGAAGAAATGATCAGACTGATCAGGTGGTGGATTGTTATTGATGCTGGGTCATTGAAAAAGAAGCAGGCATGAACCCTGGACGGGTCATAATTGCATCACAGTCATCTGCCCATGGAGCAGCTTTGATTATACTGGAGTTAAAGTATCAGTTATAGGTATATTATATGGTTATCACATAACATGATTTCAAAATGTGCTGTTGTTTTTAATTTAAGAAATCATACAGAGCGGATAAATGGCTGATTAAATCCAGCTGAACATCAAGAGTTCCATCAAGTTTACTTCTTTGTCTACTCTAATAAAGATAAATACTGGTGCTTCTAAAGTAATGTAACATTTTTAAAAAATACATCTAAATATTCACATTATTATTATTTTTAATATCGGAAATTTAAGAGTCTCACAAGATTTGAATGGTGCCATTTTTTGATTGTAGCCTGTAAATTTGCATTTTTAATTTGCATTTGAATTTCCGCTCTTTCAACCGTCGTATATTTAAACCATTCACTGTAGAATTCCTTCTAAACTTTATCATCCTAGAGTTTTTCCATTTTTCCTTGTGAAAGAGTTGCAGCAGCGACCGTGTGGAGGCGAAAAGAAAAGAAACGAAGAAAACGCAAATTCCCGTCTTGCACCTGCAGCGCGCGGTGGCAGCACCGGACCACGTGACCGCGGGATACAGGAAGTGCTTGATGTTGACTGAGTCCTGAGATCAGTCAGCACCTCTTTACGGGTCAGTATGTTCAAAACCCAGCCGTCGCTCTGTTAAATCTACTTTAACGTGCGTCGATTTTTCTGCTTTGGAGATATTCGACGTTTTGGTGCTGCAATAGATGTGTTTTAACAGAGCTTTGCCAGTTAGCGCCGGTTCTCTGTACCACATGTCGGTATGTTTCTTTAATAGCTCAGAAGGCAGCGGTCTCCCCTTTGGTTAACAGGCTCCTACTTACGTTTAAGTTTATTAAGTCCTCTTTTGGCGCAGTATTAGTTTCAAATTTAAGTAAGAACACACGGATTTGAGGCACATAGTCCCGGTCAAAAAATTGCTGGGGGCTTCTCCATTCAGCACCGCGCTATTACCTTTATTTCGTACTTTAAACATATTCTAAACAGTATCATCTTCACTTTTCAAAGTCTCCAACATGACTTGGTTAAATGTCCATCCATACACCCCCTTGACCTCTCAGCAGTGTGTTCAGGTACAGAAAGAATCTTACTTGGCAACATCTTAACAGACGTGGGATTTCAAAGCTTTTTTCCTGAATGGAAAAAAGAGAATATTCATTTGTTTTGTAACTTGTAGGCCGTGTTTCCAAATGACCCCAACAAATAATGCAAGAGACTGATGGCTTTCGATGCGCTTTGCCGACTACACCCTGGTTTTCCTGAGCAATATGATGATGAACCTCCTCTTTCATTACTTCCAATATGAAAGCATCAGTTCTCTTAAACACATCCACAGAAATAGGATCCAAACCTCCATGTCACAGTAGCCAATTATAATCCCACCTTCAACTCTTATATACTTTTGACAGATTGCAGAAAAGCCATATTAGGGACCAAGTTTCATAGTTTTTTAGTATGTGTCCAGCTCATTATGTCACATTTGAATAGGAGTTGTGAGATTTGTGGGAAGCTGTTGTGATCCACAAATACATCTACAAATGTGAGCATTAAGTGCCGTTAGCTTTGTTTTTTTGCAAATAGGATGTAACACAGGACAGAGAACCCACTTTCCCACTGTACAAATGATGAATCCTTCATTGTATTTTAGTTTGACTCAAACAAATTTGATCCCAATCAGGATAAAAATGACCATTTTTATTACTGCTCATGCTGGAAAAGCCCTAAAGGAAATGTTGGCATACAGAAGCATGTTAAGCTCTGATTGTTGCATTAAAAAGAAGAAAATAAGCCCCTCAGTTAGAGTATGGCCAATTTGAGTGTGAATATTGTCAGAAATTGAGATTTTCTGTGCTCAAATCACATGATGTGAGAACAGTCTGAGGATAAGCTGTGCTTAGCCTTCTCTTTTTCGAGTCATAATTTTAGAAACTTCCTGTTTTTTGCCTGTTTTTCTAACATTCTGCAGCCTTATGTGCTAGATGAGACAAAATATTTAGCTGTTGAGTAAGTGATGAGCTGGCCTTTGCTGTTTGCATTTTCACTGTACAAACAAGATAACAGAACACTGGGCTTCCAGATGTTGCTCAGTCGTCCAGTGAGCGTCATGTCCTGGGTGTTCTGCTTGAGCTCATTCATTTTTCCTTTCGAGACAGATAAATGTTCCTCCCAAATCTTGGAGTTGATGTGGCATTGTGGGTTATGGTCGCACAAGTTTACAGTAAAAATGAACACAAACCCAACATTGGTACAGATGTGGAATAGTCAAAAATACATCTGCTGGTACATCTTTGTTTTAATATAATTTATGGAAAAATTAAGGAATTAACGTTTTTCTCCTGATGGTGACATTTCCATTGCTGCGGAAAATGAAGGTCTTCATGCTACTATGATAAAGATCCCTTTAAAACTGACACTATCCCAGTGTTTGTTCATCCTCAGCTTGGTGCTTGCAAAATCGGTTCTACTTTCCCGACATCTGACAGCAGATCTGTTGTACTGGAAGCTCAGAGCCTCCGAGCAAAGTGCAAAGTCTACGCCCACAACCTCGACTCACGTCTGCCCACCAGGATTCACTGATCACTGTGCTCCTGACAGTATCACTGCGGCAGATTACTCGACACACGAGACTTTAAATCCAGCTGGGAAAAACAGAAAATCTTTGGTAACTTGGTTTATTTGTTAGATCATTTTATTGGCTCATATCTGCTAGATTAGGAATGGAAACTTATATTATTTTGTTTCTAAAAGCCTGTCACTGCTCTGTCCATTCAGGTGTTTGAATTATTCGGCCCAGAGCATGAGTGTGACCCTGTTCCTGCTTCTGGCCACTTTGTGTGTGTCTGGAGCAAAAGGCGAGGACAGGAAGGATGCCCAGACAGCCGGCCATGTTTCAGTGGTGATTGTGGGAGGCACTGGTGACCTGGCGAAGAAGTACCTGTGGCAGGGTTTCTTCAGCCTGTACGTAGACAATGTCGGCAAAGGAAACACCTTTTCCTTCATCTGCGGAGGACTTTCACCGGCTGACGGTGCCACTCCGGTCTTCTTTGAGATCCTGAAGGGACTGTCCTGCTCAGAAGATGTATCGCAAGAGCGCTGTGCCCTGCTGAAAGACCAGTTTATGCGGCTCTCCCAGTACCAGCAGCTGAAGACCTTAGAGCAGTACCAGGATCTGGATAAACACATTGAGCAAGAGCTTAGTCAAGAAGGAATGACGGAGGCAGGGAGACTCTTCTACCTCTCTGTACCTGCCTTTGCCTACGCAGACATCGCTGAGAAGATCAACAGCAGCTGCAGGCCAAAGAGTGGGGCCTGGCTGAGGGTGGTCCTTGAGAAACCTTTTGGACACGACCTCAGGAGCGCACAGGTTCTTACCTCACAGCTGGAGAGCTCTTTGAAGGATGAAGAAATGTTCAGAATAGACCATTACTTGGGAAAGCAGGTAAGAATAACCCAGAGAAGAATCCAAAATCCAAAACACACACACCAATTAGTGATAGTGAGTTTGACCTTTGCATTTAACTCACCCTTTACGCATTAGTAGTGGACGCACACAAGCCGGGTGCAGGAGACTTTACTGTGCCCTGGTAGCAATGGGGATTGGGTGCCTTGCTCAGGGGTACCCCAGGCATATGAACCTGCAAATCTCTGGTTACAAGACCATTCCCTACTCTCTGAGCCACAAGCAGCCCTTAACGAGCATTTTTCTGGGTAATCTGGGACTGAGTTTTTGTGTTTATCGTTCTTGAAAAGGCAGTTGCAAAGATACTGCCATTTAGGATGGACAACCGCAGGTTTCTGGATCCCATCTGGAACAAGCACCACATCGAGCGGGTGGAGATCGTAGTGAAAGAGACCCTGGATGTCAAAGGTGATGGAGAAGTGTGTCGGTTACCGTTGTAATCAACTTCCCCACGGGAGGACAAAATAACAAGAATTGCCCCAATATCCTTCTGCTTAAAGGTCGGATCGCCTACTATGACCAGTACGGCGCGATCCGAGATATGCTGCAGAACCACGGGACCGAGATCATGACCCTGCTGACCATGAGACTTCCCAAGAACCAGAGCAGCAGTGAAGAGATCCTTCAGAACAAGCTCCAGATCCTCAGTTCCCTGCAGCCTCTTGGGAAGAATCAAGCTGTGGTGGGCCAGTACCAGACGTACAACTCAGAGGTTCAGCAGGAGCTCAACAAGACAACAGATTACCTCAGCTTCACTCCCACATTTGCCGGTGAGCACCAACAGCGCTGCTTTTTACGGTAATATCACGTCTGCTGCCTTTTATCTTTACTGTTGGGACGATCTCTGTCCGTGTTTTGCAGCCGTGTTGGCGTACGTGGACGAGGCCCGCTACGAAGGCGTGCCCATACTTTTGATTTCCGGGAAGAAACTCGATGAACGGGTGGGATATGCGCGCATCCTCTTTAAAAACGACGTCTTCTGCGTTCAGAACCACCACAGCGTCCACTGCAAGCCAAAACAGATAGTGTTCCACTTTGGCCATGGCAGCCTGGGATACCCAGCAATCCTCGTGAGTAAGAACCTGTTCAAGCCAGTTTTAGAGGACGGCGGGTGGAAGGAGGTGAAGGAGCAGGCAGATGTCAGCGTCCTGGGTCTGCCTCTTTCGGACTATCACGTGCTATCCCCAGCAGAGCCGCGGGAGGCTTATTCCGAACTTATCTCTCACATTTTTGCCGGACGCAAGAACAATTTCATCCGAGCGGAAAGCCTCCTGGCGTCCTGGGGCCTGTGGACTCCAGTTCTCGGTAGCCTCGCTGACACTTTTCCCCGCGTCTACCCCGGGGGGGCAGAGAACGGGGCCGTGCTGGATGTTTACGTGAAAGGGAATGAACTCAGGTATTACACCGAAGTGACGATAATCAACAACGAAGCAACGGACGGCGCGGCGGCCAGCGGCTTCCAGGTGATGCAAGGCAAGTTCCGCAGGGCTGAGATGGTATCTGCTTGGGCGGAGGAGCTGGTGGAGCGGCTCGCCCAGGACATGCAGGAAGCAGCAGAGGCAGCGGTGAGGGACGGTGGCGTCTTCCATCTGGCCCTCTCTGGTGGGTCCACACCACTGGCTCTGTTCCACAGGTTGTCCCACTACCACTCCTCCTTTCCCTGGAGGGAAACCCACATATGGATGGTGGACGAGCGGTGTGTGCCGCTCAGCGAACCAGACTCGAACTTCCACACCCTGCACGAGCACCTGCTGCGGCACCTGAGGATCCCCTACTACAACATCCACCCCATGCCCGTGCAGATCAACCAGCGCCTGTGTGTGGAGGAGGACGGTGGGGCGCTGCTGTACGAGAAAGAGGTCAACAAGTTGGTCAACGGCTCCAGCTTTCACTTCGTGCTGCTGGGAGTCGGCTACGACGGCCACACCGCTTCCCTCTTTCCCGGTAATAAAGTTGAGGTCAACGGCAAGAGTCTGGTGGCGCTCACCGAGAGCCCCAATAAGCCCCACCAGCGCATGAGCCTCACCTTCGGCGCCATTAACCGCGCACACATGGTCGCTCTTTTGGTGATGGGTAAGGGAAAGCACGAGACCATCACCCAGTTGAGTCGCGTCAAGGACCAACCGGAGAAATGGCCCGTCACCGGGGTGAAGCCCGTCAGCGGCAGGCTCGTGTGGTACATAGATAACGATGCACTTTTAGGGTAGAAGAATAAAGCTGCTCCCTCAGAACGCACACAAGTTAGTGGGGCGCTAAAGATTTTATACATTTTTATTCAAAAAGCAAAAGAATGTAAGACATTTGCGCTGATATTAAAAACCGCGATTTGCGTAACTTTTCAGGAAAAGTTTGAGTTTAAGATCGAGGTATTTATGAAACTTTATAGACTATTTGAGCCCACTCTTAGTTAAGATTTGTGAAAATATGACGGATCAAAAGCTTCTCGTTCCACAGCACAGGCTGTGTCTCTGTTAATTAATAATTAATGCTCAGGCTTTTGAGGATCTCAGGTGATTGTGAAGAATCTTGACCATGTTTTGTATTTTTAAATAGCAGCGATACACTCAGGTTCAGAGCCAACATTCACATTTTATACTGTGCTCAGTCCCATTCCACATTTTCATCCGTCAGTAAAACACAAATTTAAATGATTTATGTTTTTCAATTGAAAATGAAATGTGTTTGCCAAATTTAAGTGGCAGGATAATAGTAGGTTTCTCTTTTCTCCATTTCCACACAAATATTCATCTTTGTGTGAGGGATTCGGTTTGATTCTCCTTCCAACAAAAATGTCACATTGATCATGTAAAAAAAGGACAACTATTTGTATAATCGTACATCAGATCAACCGTGTGAGGTGTGTACCAGCCCATGACCCAATGTGAGCTGACCATCAACAATTAAAAAATATCCACATCTGTTTTGTGGGGTTTTCTTTTTCCTGATGTGGGCTTGAAAACGTGAGAGGGATTAAGTAGCTTTTAATTTTTCTTTTGTTCCCAAGGGTTTTATGTTACGGGCTGACGGTGGCACGGAAACCACATGAAACCCTAATATGCGGCGTATCAGGTGTCAATGTGAGACAGCTGGACTGTTTCTGTCCAACTCGGTCACGGACAGCCTGCTAATCAGCCAGAGTCCTCCTCTCACTGTGAAAAAAGCTGAACAGACACCAGCAGGTGTTACGCCTTTGAACTGAAGCCACGCAGGGTCTTGCTCTGCAGAAATGGGTCTCACCTGTGCTGCAAACCGAGGCCACCGTCAGGCTGAGGGACGTGTAGTACAGCTCAGGGGTGGTTTCAACCTGCGGATTCACAATCGTGGAGTCAATCTGCAGTTTACAGAATTCAGATTGGAATCACAGCGTGGCCGGGTTCTTACACACGCTGCTGCCGTCAGAGTCAGAACAGCCGTGCAGAGTCCGTGTCCCCATGACAACAGCCCAAACACATGATAGGAAGCCCACAGGCTCTGAGGAATCGGGTCCATCATTGTGAAGAGCACTGAGAAACCTATTGAAAGAGCTGGAGTCATGTGAATCATGTGCTCAGAGGTGTAAGTCGTGCCATTTGATTGCAAAATCTTTCATGTGGGGAAAATGTGGTTTTACTTGAAGCCACGAAAGAAAAGGCGATGGAAGCCGACAGGTTGTTCAGAAGGGGCTGCCTGCAGTATCTTGAAGATTTGGGCCTGAGAATGATAACATTATCAAGCTTAAGTGAAGGATCCAGCAGCTCAATGGCTGGTTTCCATCATGTGTGTGTGTGTGTGTGTGTGTGTGTGTTCCAGTTACCTTCCCATGACATAAAATTGAGGGACCAGCAGAAGCATTGTGAACACTGCATTCACTATTTGACTAAAAATAAAGCACAAAGACAAGCATTTTATCTTTTTCCCTGACAAATGATCAACTCAGAGTGTAACTTGCTTCATAAAAACGGCAACCACTCACAATCTCAACCTCTGACCTCTCGGTATCCATCTGCTGCCGTGAAATGCAAGGAAGATTAACATGTAGAAGAACATGGATAACTTTTCGGTCTGACGTAGGGTGGAATTAAGCTTCAGAGCCACCGGCACCTAGACTTGAATAGGAGGAAGTATCCAGTTTCAGGGTGCACATGCGTGGAATCTCCTGCTGAATATTGCATTGCAAGCTAGAGTAACATCTGCACAAAAACTCAAGGTTAGATTAGGTTGTTATGTGTTGGGTCAAAGGTGACCTCAGCAGTGTAACAGGCATTTGTTTCCTTTTGAATGCACATGTTTGCATGTGCGTTTAATAATAATAAAATAATCCATTCATTGTGGCTGTTATGAGTGTCTCAATAGGAACACCAATGCTTAAAATACATGGATACACAATAAACAACAGTAATGTAGGGGAAAGTAAAGAAGGGAAACTTTACCATCCATGTGTAGGTTGTCTGGAGTGACTTTACACTGCAGACAGTAAGTCTCCGTTTAATTTTGGTCCACAGAAGCTCAGGTTAATATTTCTGTCATATTGGCACGTGGGCACTGGATTTGCAACAGATAAAATTTCCTCAGATATTTGTAGAGCACCACTGCTTTGCAGTCAGGACCAAGATCACAATTTGAAGTTACATTTTGGAGAACTGAATAATGCCCTAAAATTCAACTAGACATAAGCCACAAGTTTAGAAATTGACCCGTCAGAAACTGTATGTTTTGTTGTAATACCCATTCCTGGCCACTGGTGGGCGCTGTGCCCACAGATGGACACTTTAAATGATACCGGAAATACAAAGTTGTTGGTTTGTAGGTATATTTGTGCCGCGAGTTTTGTTTTTCATTTGTGAACCATATCCTAAATTGCTCCTTTCTGAATCATCTTGTCAGGATTATCCCGAGTTTGTTGCATTCTCTGTGACCCTTTTTTCTCTCTGTGACGTTCAAAACATGTCAGTCGATAAAGAAGAAACGCATCAGGTAAGATTTGTTTGTTTTTATTTATAACCAAAGTATTTTTATAAGTAACACTATCGTGATGAAGCTTAGCGGTTTGGATTTCAGAGGTTAAAGGCAGCGGTTCATTATACTGTGAGTCGGATTTGTCAGAAGCTCGGAGAGGATTACCGGAGAGAGTTCAGCCGGCAGGTCATGGCAGCAATAACGGAGACAGCTGTCCGTCAATGTGGTGAGTGATAGATTAAATCAACCACACGTGAAGATACAGTAATTAAACCTAATTGTATACGTTGTTTACTTTCGGGAATGTCATGCAAAAGTTCTTTCCGACCAAATGTATCTAGTCAAGAGGCGTTTCATGAGCCCTGATATAGAGTAAAACAGCGCTGGGACCTTTCACACACTATATCACTCCGCTGTACAGATGCTAAGTGATTGGCGACAGTCTCCCTCTAGTTGCGGAAGTATTTTGTATTGGCGAAGTCAAATAAATAATTAAATGAATAATCCTCGCTTCTTTCTGTTAACTAATAAAATGCGCTTGTAGAACATTTGTACAAAAGCAATATCATATTCTAGATCGTGATGTATATCAGCACTTGTGTGATTATCCTATGGCCGAATCACCCCTCCCTCTCGTGTGATTGTGCTTAATTAATAAACCTTAATATAGTCCCCTAAACAATTGCATTGATGTTATCACTTCAAGCAAGAAATGGCAACTCTATATTGTTTTTACAATAATATTGCCCATCTGTATAGCAGTTTTGAAGTGTTCAGTCGTATCACTCAGCGCTAGCTCAATCTGTTGGGGCCCAAGATGTGTAGGTTGTAAGGTGTAAGCAGAAGGTTGTTGGTTCAAGCACCAGCATAGACAGCTATGGTGAATACATCAGAGGCACCAGATCCACAAATGCCAACATGGGCCCACAATGAACCAGGGGTGTTGGGCCCCAGCATAAACCAGTCAAGAATACGACCTTTAAAGTGTTGAAATGCTGTCTATTGCTTCCCTACTCAGATATATTCTCCAAAGATCTGGAGGCTTTTGCAAGGTAAGACTTTTGCTTTATGTAATCACTATCCTGTATGTTGTCTATTCAAGCATCACAGCTTCCCTACTTGAAATGTTTCAGACATGCTAAAAGAAGCACAGTGTCTCCAGAAGACGTGAAGCTCGTGGCTCGTCGCAGCACTGCTTTGGTGAGCTACACATATTTCTCAATAGATCAATTTCAAGCATAATTCATTCATCTGCATGCATGTGTATTTGTAAAGATGTGTGTATACATTGTACCAGACAGCACATTTAATGTTGGATTTGCCTTTATTCATTTCAGTCCAACTACATACAAAGTAAAATCGAAGAACTGAACCAGGAGCAGAGTTTAAAAAAGAAGAGCACCGGGAAGAGGAGGAGCAGAGACGCTGACGAGGACAACAGAGAGTAAAGAAGAGCGGCAGGCTGGAGCGTCCCATTTGTGCCCAACACTCAGAGACGGATCACCAAGAGAGCAATGATAGTCAAAAATACCTTTAACATGAACAATCTTTGTATGGACAGCTGCTTACATGTATAAATTATACTTTCCCAGTATCCCATAAATACTTAAAATAGGCTTTAGTTAACTGTTAAGATGTCAAAAGTCAATTGTACTGGACCTTTGACCTTCAAACTGTCCACATTGTAGCTTATTTCAAATAAACATAATGCATCTACAGCAATTACTGCATCCTTTCCCCCCTTAGCTGTAGTTGAAGTGCTCAAAAACAGAAAAGCCAGTACTAAAATATTGAGAAGAATAACCACCGACTGTCCCCAACAGTGACATTACAAACCTGATAAAATGGCAGCATTTTACAATAAGGACACGCTTGGTCAACAGCAGTGAGCACCGACATTGTGTCAACCTCATTTGCTGTAATGTTCCCTCATAGCGCTACACACAAGCCAAGACTTGAGCGGACATTTCAAAAACTAAAAAGAAAACACCATTTCTTTCTTAAGGCTAGTTATTTAGAACAACTAACCTGAACATTAACAGGAAATGACTTAATAGACTGACCACAGTAGTGCTCACTGCTTTATCCTTTTTGTAATATGCATCTGGTAAATATCAAAACATGAGGGCATAGGAGCTAGATTGAAACAAGTACTACCCATGTCATGTCTGAGAAGGCCACACACCCAACTTCCGTCTTCGTCCTTCAGTACAGACCTCAGTCTGGGTTCAAACGGAGACCTCAACCAGCAGAGCCCAAGGTCCCTGGATATGTGAATCGAATTAGACGGTTTTTTATTCGACAAACTGACTCAAGTAATATCAACTAAGCATATATTCAAATGATTTTTATTAGAGAACTCCCTTCATTTGACATGGGTTTTTAGACACCTCAAAAAAAGACAAGAGCTACCGGGAACCATTGGACACACACCACTCCACGTTCTCACACTATCACTTGCGTCTCCCAGAGTCTTCAGCAGGGGCCATCCACATCAAGTACACACGTAACAGATCAGATCAATAACATGAAAGCACACACCATACAGCATTCAAATCAGATTATATAAGCATACAAATATTCATCACAACATTTCACTACATTTCGATAATTCTGTAATTGATCAACATACTTAAAGGATAAACTTGAGTAGCTTTTTTAAAAAAAAAAAAAAGAAATCTTGAAGTACTAATCAATGAATGTCCTTGTTAGGGGAGGAGTTCGTAGCATCTGCAGCTTCCACTCACACACTCAGAAAAGCAGTCACCTTGGGCTCTTTCACTGCACAACCAGTCCGTTTCACGCGTCTCTCCGTTCGCTCACTCATAGCTTCACTCTTCGCCACAAGCCATCCTCAATCGCACTCATCAGTTCTTAAAATGTCAGTTGCGCTGTTCTTTCCATTTAAAAGTGGATAAAAATGAAAACACCCACCGTCTCTCAGAACATGCGGAGTGAAGCCGATCTTTGATGGCATAGCATTTACAGGTGGGAAGAGGGAGAATGATACGGATATCACCCCAAGAATGCTGCCAAAGAGGAGCTTCCTCGCAGGAAAATGGAAGAGAGGGGAACTGCAGAAGAGATTTCAATGAAGGCTTTTCCACAGAACTTGACTGCAAATAAAGTTGCACTTAAAACAATTAGGTTTCAACCAGATTCTTCCCAATGCATGATTGCCCTCGAAATTGGTGAGAAACGCAGGAAATGGTCAACCACAAACATTCATGCATTACATTTCACAATACATGCATTAGAGAATCCAGTTGAAATGGATACAAACAAGACATTGAAAATAGCACTTTAGTCAGACATCCTGGTAAACAACTCACTTCACTCTAAATTAAATCCTTAGCTTTTTCTTTTTCTTCTCCGAAATGTACAAAACGTTTTCCCAAAAAATTAAAGTTTTCAGATACGCATCAACACCGGAAATCAGTTGTGAAAGGACTTATCTTTTTGACAATACTTACCATACAAACATTTAACTTACATACCCCACCCAGAGGATTTTGACTCCACACCGGACCCAAAACCAGAGCTAAACCCACCACCACTTGTCGTAGAATTGGACCCTGTTCCCCAGCCGAGGCTGGCTGAGCTGGTGCCGTAATTGCTGTTTCCTGTACCAAATGACTGACTCTGGTCCCTACTAGAGCTAGTTCCACTGGAGGTACTCCCTGAAGTGGAGGTCTGCTGGCTGGCCAACATTCCCATCATCCCCCAACTACTCTGCAGAGCAGCCTGAGCAGCAGCCATCATGGCAGGGTTCAAACTGAAGGAACCAAAATTAGCCAAACTGCTGTTGGTGCTGCTTCCCAACCCACTACGGCTGCTACCAAAAGCTCCAAAACCATTCCCAAATCGTGTCGTACGATCATACTGCCTATTTCCGTGTTTGGGCTCAGCGTTCGAGATGTGAACGCTGATGCCCTTGATGATGAGGTCCTCTCCGCAGAGAGATTGAGCAACCTGCAACAAAGACACAGATCAGCCCTTGGAGCTACAAGTGCAGCGTGGAGGACGGCCCGTGCGTTCACGGCGGTACCTGATCATCCGCAAATGTGACAAAAGCAAAAGCCCGGAATGGCTTGGGGATGAAAACATCCGTGACTTCCCCATACTGCATAAAGAACTGCCTCAGGTCATCTGTGGTCATATCTTCCGTGCAACGGCCCACAAACACTTTCCGACTCCTCAGGGGCTCGTCTAAAGGTTGCTGTTGGAGAAAAAAAAGATGGAGAAAAAACCCCACTGCAAATTAGAGAATTGTCACCAAACACTAAAGGCATAGATCAGAAAATAGTGGGAGGATATATGCATGGACATTACCATATTCACCTTCGAGTTAGGGAACTTGCAGTCGCACCATCTGCCGTCAATCATGTGGCGCTGTGAGATCACCTTCTCCTGGGCATCGTATTCCGCGAACCTCACAAAGCCAAAACCTTTAGAGCTGCCCGTCCTGCCCTCTCGTTTAACCTGGAATTTAGGATGGGAAGACTACATTTGAGACCACCGATCCAAATTTTACACCACACTAGCGCCAACAAACGCATACCTGAACCATGATGACTTCTCCAAACGTGCTGAAGTAGTCTTTGAGATCCTGCTCTGTTGTCTTCCAAGGAAGACCCAGCACGATCAGGTCGGATGTTTTCATGTCCCCTCGCTTCATTTTTACAGCGGAGGACGCGTCAATTTCCTCCATCTTCCGTTTGTTGTCTAAATTAGAAACATAAATATTTAACCTTTCAATGCCAAAGGTGCATTTGCTGTCACTGTGGATGCAAGTGCGATTATAAAGTGTTGACAACTGGCGCAAAGGTGGATTATCAGGTTGCATTAAAACATCACATGAAATGACAATGCAACTGCTGGAACTTAAACATAAACAACAACTCCAGATCAGCTCCAAGCAACTTGCAGTGGGGGTGGGCGACTTTTCATGTCATTCTATTTTAAACTTCATCATGAATTATAAATAACTCCACAGCTGTCCCCCTCCACGGACAAAGCCTTGTTGCCATTTGAATGACAAGGGCCCACACTTACCTTTCGGGTAGTTCACCACGTACACCACATTGCCCCATCCGTTCTCAGGAGCGTGCAGGACGCCTTCCACCAGCCGCACTCCTCGCATGCACTGAGAGACGGGACTCCGGAACCGGAGGCCGCAGGCCCCTGGAAACTGGGCAGCGACGGTTGAAAGCCGAACAGTGCCGTCGTCCTCTGAAGGAATCTCCATGGGTTCCTCATTCTCCTCCTCTGCCACTCGAATATATCCTTCGGTCATTATCACAACTTTTAAATAACTACCTGATTGAATAATGCTACGATTAGCACCTAGCCCGTGAACCACCGACCAGCGCTGCTAAGCCTTAGCCGGAGTTGCTAGCGACTAAATTATCGAGGCTAACGATTGGTTCGACGACAGATTACCGACCATCAGAATTGTATGGAAATGTGCAGAGATGCGAGAAGAACCTGGTGGTTCTGCACGATGGTTCGCAGCTCGTTGGCCGACCACCGTTCACGGACCTGACCGCTTCCTTTGTTCGTCGTAACGGGGAACGTGTCTCGTCAACGCGAGACAACCTTCAAGTATGGCGCCCAATCAGAACTGCGTAATATGATGAATGCTGTTAAATTTGTTCTCGTCTAGCCAGCAAATTAGTTAAACTCCAACGAAATGTCATCCACGCCGCAAAATACATATAAATTATATCTTTCCCACGCGGTGAAAAAACAAACCACCATGTAAGGCCTCGCAAAATGGCACTACCTAAAGGAGATGGGAAATACGTCATCTCAGCGGACGGGCTCATTTTAATGGCGGTGTTTGTATGTAGATGGATTATTTGACACAGACAGTGAGGGGGTTAAACACATGTGAGAACAGCACGAATAATACTTAATTTTGTAATTTAGCACGAGGTTTAGGTTAAAGACTTGCTGGTTTCTTTTTCTTAGCGTTTATTGATAACCTTATTTCACCCCACCCCCCGCCATGTGTAAGGTGTGGCAGTCCAATCGCATCTTTTCCTGGATGAGGGGGGAAGATGGCGGCTTCCATTTTCTCTAATATTCTTCATTCTCTGCAAGAAAACAATGACGCGCGATTTCGGATTTTGACACTTAACCGAGCATTTGCGTTTAGATGCCGGGAATTTAAAATATTTCATTCAATCTCAATAACTCCTAATATAATACAATTAGAAGCTCTGATACCGCTCCTGTCTAAATGTAAACAATGGCTCGGACAGTCCAGTATTAGGAACATTATTACGGAGGTTATGCAAAGACATTGCAAGTAAGAATATATTACGATGACTTGTCATTTTAGAACAAAGGTAGACAGTGTCAATAACTGTGCTCTATGTGAAGTCGCATAATACATTCAAACACAATAAAAAAAAACATCTGATGCAACTGTTGGATTCAGGAGATCTCAAACAGCTTTTTATTAACATTTCCAATCAATAACAGTACAATTTAGTACAGTATCTATCTTGCATCCAGCTCACCGTGTAACACCAACAGACTGAAATGATATACAAAAAGTGAAAAGGTACATAAGGGTGCAGAGCTCTATATTTATGGTAAGAGAAAAGGGAATCCATCTTAGTTGAATTGCATTTTCACTTGTGGCCACACAAATACATCACATTTATTGTACATCATTGCGAGGAGAAAAAAAATAGAACAAAAGAGTGAAAGTATGTCACAACTTAAAAGTGCTTCTGTATACAGTGAAATGTCATTCAGATGCTTTGATTTTTCCATTTAAGACCAAAAAAATTAGTTGTACCCACTTTTTAGAAAATGTTGGGAGACTTTATTCTATTGAGTCTGACAATTTGATGAGAGAAAGATTTGTCAGGGAAAGAATTCTTGCAATGATTGTTATAATTACAAAAATGGCATCAGTTGAACTGGTAAGCATAATTTACACTAAGTATGCAATCATCATCAGTCTTTCCATCATTTACTCTGCTAGCATTACCAGCATAAGTTGATGTATGCAGAGTTGGAGTTTAAAAAGGACCTCTGTTACACTGAGTTAACAGATAACCCACCTTTCTGACTAAAAAAAAAAAACCCACTAGGCTTTTGCATTATTGAAAGGAAGTCTAGAGCATGCACATCTAAATTAACTCATGGCAGACAAAATTAAATGTCTTAACTTAAAACATCAGACCATCATTTTCAGACATTGATTTGTACATTTCATTCACAGAGTTGCAACTGCAGTCCCAAGCAAAGGAAGTGTCTATTTAGTCAGGTGAGGTGTTTCACTCGAAGTGGATACTAAACACACAACCCTCCCATCCGCATAATAAGACCAGCCATGCCCAAATGATCTCAGCACCCATCTTACCAGCCCCTGCTCCCACCCAAATTCAAAGGCGTGTACAAGAAATAATGGAGTTAAATGTTTAAGTTACTCAAAATAACTCCTTTTGTACTGGAATGAGCATTCATAACTTAGAGCATGTGCTTGGTTAGTTAACATAGTATTAGTTGAGAGGCAAAGCTTCTTCATGTGCAAAAGGCTGTGGGGAAGGGGGGGGGGGGGGGGGGGGGGGGGGGGGGGGGGGGGGGGTCTGCTAGTATATAAATACATCATGGACATTTTGAAAGCTGCTCATGTAATATGATCCAAGCTTTTAGTTGCATTACTTGCTGCACATTGTCTCATTTGTCTAATATGATTTAACTGGATTAGAAAGACAAGCTGTTATTCAAACATGTCTAAAACCACTAAGGAAATGACAAAAAGAAAGCCGTCAAGAACAAACCATCAGAAGAGAATTCTTAAAAAAAAAAAAAAAAACGAAAAAAAAAAACACGGAAACGTTAAATAATTTGTACAATTACACTCCAACATTTGCTTCCAGGACACACACACACATTTGCATGGGATGATAGTGTTGTGTTCTCTTTCAAGGTAACAAAAATGGTCCGAGAAGGAATGCACAAGTTTCTGATTTGATACCACAGGAGATCATTTCATTTTAACTATGTGATAAAACAATTGTGCTCTTCTTTGTGTAGGAAAGGCATTAGTTTCCCTTCGTTTTTGTGGTGTCCGAGTCAGTTTAAACTGTTCAAGAAGATGCTGTGAACATTCTGCAGTTGTAATGGTCTTCCAGTCAACTTTGGAGTTAAAAGAACATCTGGAAAACAAAACAAATTACATTTAAAACCTAACCTACAATTTAGCCAAGCGTCCGCCATTTAAAGACAAAGTTGGCAAAGAGCTGACGCCAACTGAGACAGGATAGCTAAAGGCTCTTTATATTGATTGTATTTACATTTACAGGCAGCTTTTTGATTCTTTTAATTAGTTTTGGGGAGCTTGGTTAAGCTTAAAGTTTTCTTAATAAAGACCAGTTTATCAATATTCCAGATTTTCAAGTGATTAACCTTGTGGAAAACCCACTGATTTGTATAATTTTGCCAGCAGCAATGTCACTTCAGCAACTTCCCTCTACTGTTGTGTTCAGTTTTGTATCACTGATGGTGCTTCACATCTCAGGCAACACATTTGGTCAGGGTGATGAGACAACTCTACGAGGTGGGTCCCTTTCTTTATACATTACAAGATATTTGTCTTAAAAAAACAAACAAAAAAACAAAAGACACTATAGCCCGGCCGATATATTTTGGTGAGGCTGTACCTGTGGAAGGCGCAGTTCTACTGATGTTTACCTAGCACTTACTTCAACGGGGGGAGGGGGCGTGTGAAAAATTCAATTACAAACAGACAAAACAAAAAAAAAAACCTTCAGGCTTCAATTCCAGATCTTCAGAAAACTGTCCCAGGATCCTGTCGCAACGGCCATTCCATCATCAGTAACTCCCAGGCAGCTAACGCGGTTGTCATGTCCTGCCAACACACCTGAAATAAAGACGGCACATTTATTCACTTGGTACAGGGGTGCGCAGCTATAGGTAGGTACTGCCTAGTTAAACTCTCCATTCCTATTGGCTGGAATAAAAGCACGCGCTGGGCCACCTACCAGCACGGTCAGCTTTTAGTGTGTCCCACACGTTACAGTTGAAGTCATCGTATCCTGCCAGAAGCAGACGGCCACTCTTTGAGAACGCAACAGAGGTGATGCCACAGATGATGTTGTCGTGAGAGTAGGTCATGAGTTCCTGATCGGCGCGCAGGTCAAACAGCCTGCAGGTGGCATCGTCGGAGCCCGTGGCAAAAGCATTGCCATTAGGGAAGAACTAAAAGATACAAGAGAACTTCTTAATGCATGAGGAAACACTCACAGAGCAATGTTGATTTAAAAGAAAAAACACATGACTTACACAGATAGCATTAATATCAGACTCGTGGCCAGTGAAGGTCTGTCTGCACATGCCCTCTCGTATATCCCAGAGTTTAGCAGAGGCATCGCAAGCACCAGAAACAAATAACCGGGAGTCAGGAGCCAGGGACAGGCTCATGACATCACCTGTGTGTCCAGCAAATGTAGTGGTCTGCTGGCCAGTCTCAATGTCCCAAAGTGCACTAGAAAACCAAACAGGCTATCAGGATACTTGATCTGATGTATACTACACAGCTCAGAGCAGGGAAAGGTGGCACCTACCAAGTGGTGTCTCCAGAGCTTGTAACAATTTGGTTGTCATCGAGAAAGCGACAGCAGGACAAGTATCCTGGAATTTACACAGACAGGTTTCAATAATGGCATTTCACCAAAACTCCAAGAAACACAACAGCTCCCGTTCAGATCGCAACAATGGGTTTGAAGTCTTCAGTCATTCCAAATATTTACATGAAAAAATGGAGCAACTTTTGTCACGCAACCTAATCTGACAGACAGGAATGCTTTAAAAGATACGGCCAACCGGTTTAAATGTCTGGCTTTTCTCAACAGCAGTAGTGCTCACCTGTATGCCCAGCAAGCTCACGGCTTACACGTACATTCCCCTCACGGGTTTTCAGGTTGTAAATAGAACAGATGTTGTCTAATCCACCGCAGGCCACGTAATTTCCGGAAGGTGCGTACGCGCAAGTCATGACCCAGGAAGATCGAAGTGGAATGGCATGAACCTACAATCACAAATACATCAACCGTGGTGTCAACAAGTGATTACATAACTGCTGGTCAAGAATGAATGTGATAAAAACCAATTGAAATCAAGCAAGAACCTGTATTAAGTATCAGTATTGATTTATCAAGACCAACAACTGGAAGTGGCTGCTGGGAAGAGCTGCTAGCATTGTCAAGCCATGTCATGTGCATCTGTCCGCCTCCCTTTCAGTAACAGTGACACGTCACCTCTCTTTCACCTCCCGTGTTTAAACTTGTCGTACTTCTTTTCTAACTTCTCCATGCGACGGATGAAAAGCTGCTGTGGCCGTGGATGCGCTAGTTGGACCTGCGCTCCGGCTAAAACCTCACACAACATGACCTTTGGAGTCGTGTACTGTTCACACTGCGCAGCTGTCCGTCATCTGGTCATCTACATGACTGGTCGGTGACGGGACCGTTGGCACCACGTGGCTCTGCGTCAGTAGACACGGCCGACTGCTCTACTTGGTCTCTAAATAACAGTTTGTATCAAAAACTCAGGAGGAAGTGACACAATGTGAACGCGGGCTAATGTTTATCACTGCAAACATGGATGTGGAGCAGAAAAGAGCTCTCTAGGCCTTAAGTGCATTATAATGTAGGCAAAAGACAAAAAGAAAGAAGTAAAAGACTATGATGCTGCTGCTCAGCAACCCGCCATGTCTGCAGCTCTTTTCATTGCGACCCGACTAGATATTAAGCACGCTAGGTACGTCGCTAAGCGTATGACTCCCTCGCCCCAATTTGGGGGAGAAGGGCAAGAAGAAGAGAGCGAACTGGGCTAAAACTGTGTAGTGTTAGCAAGTGCGTGAATTGCGTGTGGATGTGAACAGTGATGACGTCACGACCTTTCCTTCAAGCTCAAACTGCAACTTTACAGCTGTGAAGGTGTCCCCGGTGGATGTAGTAAACAGTACATGATCATTTATCTGACAGAAAACACAAAACCTACCTTGTTTGTAGTATAACTGTCCCAGATAATGAGTTTGCCATCTTGAGAGGCACTGACCAAGAGCCTGTGCAAACAGAAATCAGGAATGTCAAACAGGAACTTATGAGACCAGTAACAACAACCGACCGGCGCGTGCGTCACATGTACATTCTGGCCATTCTACCTGGAATCGGAGCCCCAGTGCATGGCATAGATCTTAGCCAAATGTCCCCGCAGTGTTCGTCTTGTACGCATCTGGATTCGCCCGACGGGGTCGATATTAGCTGTGATCTGTAAAACAGTGAAAGCTGAAATCAGACAGGTTTTTTCAGCTTTACAGACGTCCAGAGGGCGCCTCTCACCTGTGATAGCGTGGCATCTGCACATGCTTTCCGTGCATCCTGAAAATCAAAAATGCAACATTATTGGTGTGGACCTTGTGGTTCGGCCTCTTCATCAGCATTAGTACACATCTCTACTCACTCTAATCTGGTTTTTGAGCTGTTCAGCCTCCTGACGTAACTGGTCCAGTTCACTCATTTTATTATCCTCCTCTTTCCTTTTTTATTGACTGTACTCCAGCGACCACACGTGATGATCTGAAAGAGAAGAGGCGAGCACTTTTAAACATCTATACAAGTCTTTTCTGATGCAACTTCAAGGTCATATTTATATTAAAATGGACTCAAACGAATCCCCGGCCATTAGGATCACTTTAATGACTTGTCGGTCCAATAATGCCCATCAGGACTCCCATTTTGTTCAACCCTACTTTCGTACCTCAGTGTTGTGTCATAATCCCGACACACAATTTAGATTGCTAGACAAATCCAGTTAGGGGATGACCATAGCTGCCATTATCCTGTTGACCTCAATCCGCGAGTTACTCTGAGTTTTACTGATCAATAAGCTACTTATAATACAGAGCTTCGGGTATTCATCTTTAAAAATGTATTTTAATCGATGGAATCATGCTTTTCTTTGCATGTTCCAAACACAACTGTTTTAAACTGGATTTAGCAAAGCTAGTTGGACTTTTACTGCAACTACTATAGTGAGAAATGTGATTGATTGGAAGACGGGAGGGCTTTTTGGTCCGTTTGTTGGCAGAATTTAGTGAAGGAAATGACTATCTTACAGACTAGATTATGAGATTCCCTTTACACAATGTCAACATCAAAGCAGATGTCCAACCTTAGACGGGCTGTAAAACTATCAACTCTAACCCAAAGGCTTCCAAACCTGAGATTCTTACGAAGGAAATGCTTGTTTTGTCTCCACTGGTGATGAAAAGTGACTTGATGTTTGGCTCTGACTGCTTCACACATGCTGCCCAGCCGATGCATTTAGAGCTCTGAAGGGTTTTACAGCATGAAAAACCTGTGAATCTCAGGTTCGTGGCCATTTAATGACACGCTCCTGACACACACAAGCTCCAACAACTGGTTATCAATTTTTAATCAAACCCCGACGCAGCTGGTGATAAAAAAGCAGGAGACGGCCTCCCCCTTCTGTCCTGAAGTCAACAGATTTAGATTTGACACCTTAATATGGCTGCCAGAGATTATTATATCCTCCGCTGATGGAGAGCAAACGTCTCTCTTTAGTGCTCAACATTTATGTTGACCCATTTTGTTCTACGTGTTTGGGTTTAGAAAGAAAATGAAACATTTAAACCTCTTTATGTGCATACACGTTCACTGTAAATGGAGAAAATAAACCCTTGGAACAGTTGTGGCCAGTGTTTCCTTGTGGTTTGTGCCGCAGTGAGTCCGGCGCCCCGGAGGAACAAAAAGCTTCTCCAGTACAAGTTCTAGTCATCAGTTGTGAAGGCAACGCGACATCGCCACGGAAACACGTGCTTTAGAAAAGTCAATAGAAGAAGTGAAACCAGCAGATAATGGTGACTAAAAGCAGAGTTCGGTGTAAACTCGCATTCCTTCGACGCAGGTAATGAATCAACTCATCTGGCTCGACTGGAAAATTTTACATGACATCCAATTGTTGATTTAACGTGGACCCGCCCCCCCCACAATTATCAATACATCTATACAAATTCTATGCATCAAGTTAACATGTTTTGTTGCTGTCAGAGTTGCTTCTTTTCCATATCTTCAGAGTTGAGGGATTCAAACCAAAAGGAATGAGTTGCTGCTCTAGAACCAACTTTAAAAAAAGACTTAGGCAACACCTCCGTGCTTCAATCGCCTCTCCCAAATTGATGCGGCTCATTCTTTCAGAGTTACCAGGAAGAGGGGACGCTGTGGATGGATCGCGTTCGCGGTAATAAATCTATTATAAAGCAGACGTTGAAAGACTACACAAGTTTCCTGGAGAAGAAAACATTACCGTGACAGCGAAAGCTCCAAAAGTGGCACCTGGGACCTGTATTTTCTAGCATTCTTACCTTGTGTATCCCAGACGGGAGACCAATGTCAGCGGGTGGTTAACGACAAGACTGAAAAAGTGTCCCTCAGGTGATCTGATTGGTTGACCTTTCCAACAGGTTATCCTCTTAAACTCATTAATCCATACATTCATGTGTCATGGAATATTACAATATCACTGACTGAATGTCACCTTCACCCTAAAGGGCTTTAAAATGACAGCCGACAGCTTCTAAACTACATTTGAATTCTAATAACGCAAACAGCCGACGCTAAAATCAGCCGAAATATTAAAGCTAATTCAATTAATCGCTGGGAATCGTGTGCAGACTGGCAAATGTGTCTTATCACAGCAGTCCCACGCAAAGCCGCTGGACTCGGACGTTTACTTCCTTGTAACCGGGGGAAAAGATGTGAGACGCAAAACAGTCACATTAGCCAACAATTATGGCTGTTAAGGTCAGTTTCCTGATGTGTTGCGCAACAGTGGCGGTCCACAGTCAGTCGCTTTTATAGCGCCGATTAAAAACTCATTCAAGCTGTAAAGAAGATTCGACAGCATTTCATGTACATGTAAATATAAATAAATAAAAAAGAGGTTATGTTTTTGCGTCCCGTCTTGGGTCTTTTGCAAACAAGGACCAGAAGTGGAAACTGTAACTCGGAACCAAACTGTGGGAGAGTCGGGATTATTTCAATAATTTGGGTTATTTCAAGTGTTCCAGAAATGTTTTTCTCCACCGACCTCTGCCAACGCTTACATTTAAGAGTTCCTCTCCTTCATCACTTCTCCTTTCCAAGCGCCTGATCGGGGTCAGCTGACTGCTGATAAACAATGAGCAGTGACAAACAGCCTGCAGTTGGAGATCACTTGCCCTTCCCAGGTCCCTTCAGCCCCGAGTGGCTACTTTTAAGACCCCCCCCCCCTTCATTTTCAGTAAAAATAAATAATGCGTCTGTGCGGCGGGACATATCGGACGGGTCTGCTAATCTGGACTGCTGAACAATGATAAAGCAATGTTTCACAGGTCTAAAGCTGGATCACAGAGAAGGTCATAACCAGCAATATCACCAAGCAATGCTATAATCCTAAAAGCCAAAATCCTCAGTCAATGAGCTTGTAATCCCATCCACGTCCACCAACATAAACAGCTGGCAGAGCCACTGCCAGCATTAGAAACGTCCTCCGATCATAAAAGGATGAGTTTAATCTGACTTATTTTATACACAGCATGCTCAGAAGAAGTGGCTGGATTTCCAGGCCATCATTCAAATCAATCCTGTTATGGGCATCAAATACTGCGGAGGATCTGAGCACAAACCTGGCAGCCGCCTGGTGTACATACTGTAACATCTGTTGGGACCGTTTAAAAAAAAAGAGAGACTCCTTTAACATAAGTGTGGAGTGATTTGCTAATAGGTGGTTTGCTCAGCGTGTGTGCATGACTGTGATTTGCCTACAACAGTAGACTGTTGTAGTAGTTTGCATGAAAATTGAGTGGCTGCAGGGTGGTTGCTTTAGAGCCACTTCCTCTGACTAGAACAAGGTTCTAGGGCTACATTTAAGTCTTTAAACATTGTGCAGTTTAGCTCCGTGATGAGGCGAACACGGGGAGGACTGCAAGGGTGAAATACGGCGTCCCTGTAAAGGCTGAACTGTTTAACGACCAGCACCACTTGTATAAATGAAAAATCTGAGCCTGTGCAGTTAAACGCCATCTTGCAGGCTGTTGTCTGCTAGTTAGCCTGTCGGCTCGGGCCCCGTCCCATTCTTCACAAACAGGCGTCCCGGAATAACATTTCCTCTCCCCAATTAGCAGTTCCCCACAGACACAGAAAACAGGATCAACTTTGACTCAACCGAGGTCCTCAGATTCATGAAATCCTGGCCTATTAACCCGTTGCCACATATAGGGGTAAAGTCAACACCTCTTCCGCAATTACCAGCTAAGGGGTTAGCATTAGCTTCCCAGCCAACGCAGCGGAGAAACCGACGCCGTCGGCCTCCAGAAATCCTCTTACTTGCATGCGAACAATCTCGTTAACTGTAAACTTGATTCGATTACAAGTAATTGGTCTATTGGGTCGGCTCCGTGGCGCTGCAACAGTCCGAAGGAGCAGAAATTGCAAGGTCGGGCGGCGATGGCCTGCTTGCGTCCAACATGCAAGAGCTGCATTTAAAGATGTGATTCTTTTTTTCTCCCCCCCCCCCAAAAAAAGTGGACGAACGCCTGTTATCCACTGCACTTACGGCCCAGCTCTCAGTGAGGAAAACGGCGACAAATAAGTGCCATGACTGACCGAAGTTGAAGGCGTTGCACTGGCGGCCGTTCGGTGGGTTTGCAGGAAGGCAGCGACGCGCTAACTTGTTACTTCGGCTTAAAAATGGGTGTTTACGCGGCTGCAATTACTTCATCTTTAGAAAAGGAACTAAAACTTTCTATAGATATTTCCATGTGATAATAGTTCAATCGGCACTTCACCCCCCTCCCCCCCACTGAAACTTCCCTTTTTCAAAATTTAGCGTTAATTATTTCCGAGACTTGGTGACCATTATATCACCCGCAACCACCAGGAGCATCGTTAACATTACTGCAACGACTCCATTGCCTTTAAGGCCGAAGGCGCCTGGATCGCCATGAAACCCAGTGTGCCGCACCAAGTGTCCCATTTCGTTACTGTACATTAGGCCTAGGAGCAGCTCCGCTGGGCCCCCGTTGGTGTGGAGCCTTGCTGGCCAGCGTTACCTAAGCGCCAGCCGGGAGCTCTCGCTAACAGCGGAGGACCACAGACCGGTGCACAAGCTAATTACAGACACCGCTGTCAAAAGCAAGGCGCTTCACAATTGCATGTCATCAAATCCAACACCCGCTGCTGTAGGATGCACGCCAACTAATCCTATTTTGGGCTAAAAACGCCAAACTCAGCGGCAGCTAGCCGCGGCTACCTAAAAGGCTAGCACGCTAAATGGCTGTAGGTACCCCACCCCCGTACTGCCCGATTCCACAACAATTAAGGCGCAAATGCCGTTAACTTGCAATGGCGACGACGACAAAGTGCCGATGCCGCCGACTCACTTCGCCTTACCTGAATTCAATTTGCGTTTGTTTTTGCGTTTGGCATTGATTGGGAACACGGGGCGACGTATAGCTCCGATCCACGCATCAACGGGCAGCGCTAGCTCTCGAACTAGCCAGACAGCTAGCGTCGGTTTTCCGAGGAGCAGCCCTTCCCGAACACAGGCTACGGCTGGGGAGCTTGACAACCTCAGTCAGCCAACCGGAGAAGGGAGGGGGGGTGCAAATCACACCCACAATCGTGTCGTGAAGACACAGCCCAGGCAGGAAAAAAAAGGGTCGTTTTTTAAAGTCGCGTTAGTTCATCCAGCAGGGACGGTGCACGACACGGTGGCCCCCCTCAGCCCAGCTTAATTTCGGCCCTTCCCGTTGCCACGCTGCCGTCCGGCCATCGAACGCGGAGATGGGCGCGGTGACCCTGCAGGCAGCGCCGGGAAACCCCACGCTGCAGCTGCAACACTCGGCTGTGTGGCAGCGAGCAGGGAACCGTCCATTCATTTGCTTTTCCACCCCTCAAACTAGTGCTGCAGATGTTGCCGTGGCCGGGAAACCCCCCCAGGTCCACTTACAGTCCCTGAAATAACACCTCACTGGCCCCTTTCTGTGTCCAGGAGTGTGAAGATGAATTTTTGCGGAAAATTCGCTCGGAGTGTCAAAATGTGTGTCAGCATTTGCATGAGACTCTGGCAAAGGTGTGCTCTTGTGAAGTCAGCGTCCACAGAACGTTTGGACAAGACACAAAATTTATTATTTCCACTTGTGGGACAGGAAGAAGTGAACCTGTTTGAGTTTATGTGACCTGTAACAGTAAAAATCCTTGCAGGAGTTCCTTGCAGGAGTTCTTAATCACGTCTTCCTCCACTAGAGCTCTTCCTTTAATAACCGTCCTAGAATGAGCTTTTTAATTAAAACAGAGCGTCCCAGACCAGCCTCTCCAGACACCTCCTCCAGCTCTTGGGAAGGACACTTTGACACGGTTGAGGTAGAAGATGGAAATCCTTCAGGGTTTGAGACTTCCACCTTCTGCTGCTCACCTTCAGCACCAAAAACCAGCACATACTGGAACTGCTCGCAGGCTTTCAGGACATCAGTGTTGAATCAGAGATGATGACAGTCAAGGTGATAACAAATAACCAAACACACAACAACAACAACAACAACAACAACAACAACAACAACAAAAACCCATGCGTGCTTCCAGTGGGTTTGACCAACAAATGAAAGTCGAGATGAGTCGAATTCGCAGAATAAAAGTTGCGACACTTTTATTCTCTGACGAGAAATGATTCTGTTGGTTAAAAAATGAAACTGAAATGTTAACGTAAATACGCATAAACGAAGGTTACAATCAGGGTTCCCTAATTCATTTTTAAAGAACAGAAATTGTACATCAGCAATAAAAGCAAAACTGAAATTAAATGACTCCCCCCTCCAAAAAATAAATGTAAGATCATTTCAGAAGATTTGCATTCAAATGAAAAATCCTGCATTTAATGTAATTTTAAAAAAAAGATATTTCAGTTCAAACAATGAATGAAAATGCAAGATTTAAGGGGGAAACAGCCAAATTCTTTTGTTAAAACTGCAAAATCCAAGAATTAAAAAAGAAGCATATTTATTTAATCTTTAGAAGGAAAAAAGGACCTTACCGTCACAACAACATCAGGGTGTAGGTGGATCTTGCAGGGTTTGGAGAGACTCATCCTATGGGCCAGGATGAGTTTCAAGCCCACCAAGTCAAGGTCCATGGTACTGAAGAAGGGGAAACGGGTGGACAAATTCCGATTCTCAATCTCAGGAACCGTAATTTCATCGATCACGGAGCAACCAGTCAAGAGCCTGGGAAAGCTGGCTGATGGTCGCTATCGCTGGCGCCACGACCAGCTACTCAAAGCAGTGGCTGAGAGCATAGCCTTGGCCATCAGCACCAGGTGTATGATGTTGTGAGACCCGAAACACCCTATGAACCCAGGATACATCACTGATGATGTGTCCCAGTGCATCCAGGAGATGTATCTTTTAAGTTAAGACTTCCCGCTCCAAGCTCACTTTCCATTTTTGGAGGTGGGTCTGCAATGAATGCTAAAAAATCCACAATTTTTTTTTTATCCTGCTCCATAAATAATAATTTTAAAACAGAAAAAAAAAAAAGTTAGCAGAGGATGGTTTCGATCCATCGACCTCTGGGTTATGGGCCCAGCACGCTTCCGCTGCGCCACTCTGCTCACGCGTTCAAGCCGGAGATTAAACCCTATATATACACTATATAATCTATTATTAGATATTTTATATTTATCAATAATTGCGTATATTGATGTAGAAAACTGGAAACAGTTTTCGAAAATGAATAATGTTACAACTTATTTAAAAAGGAGCCTTTCAAAACACTGCAGGTCACCTTACAAATTAGTAATAAAAACAGAAACCACAAACCTCATACCACAAAAACTTAAATAGATTTTAAAAGAAAAAGATGAATTTAAAATAAAATGCAGGACCCGAATGAACATTTTTTTCGGTCAAAAGAATAGAATTCTACACTGCTGATATTACATCACATTTAAATAACACAGGGGGAATTCTTAACGTTATTGCACCATTTAGAAATAACTTGTCTGAGGGCTTCCTTTTTTTCATAAGAGTCACCGAGGAATCTCACAACACCGGTCTCCCAGCCTTTATTGTTTTAGCACCATTTATTTCGCAAGTAAATTGTGACGGTTTACATGTAGAAACATCTGGACAACTTTGCTCAACAAGTTTGCGTTTAAATTTGAAAATTAATTTTTGACACAAAACGATCATTTTAAATTTCCGACTGAAAGTGATTAAAAACATTTATAGAGAAGTAGCTAAGAAGTTTTTTTTAACGATATAAAAAGCAAAGTATTATTAATTTGCAAAATCTCTGCAGCGTTGTCTCGTGAACACTAGGGGTCAGTGTTTCGCTGCGTGGTTCGTTGTTGCTGATAGTTTCTTATTCGGTCAATGGCTTTGCCTAAACATTTTTTTTTAAAAGACTCTTAACCCAAACCCACCAAACTCCTGGTTTCTTGATAACAAAAGAACTTTACTGTTAGCTTTATAAAACTTGATCTGGCAGAATCTGCCCCCATGTTTGGTTCCATCTAGAATGGGAGTCCTTTTTTTGCTTCCGTTATTTTAATGGAGACATCTTTCCAGTTCACTTACACCAGCAAAGTCCTTGCAATGGCTTCCACATTTGTCTTGTCTTCATCGTGGCGGTCATAACGTGTCACTTCCTTTGATATTTCCTATTTCCTTTACTTCCGCCCTTCTCTGATTTTACCCCAATTCTCTCTCTCTCTTGTAGCTGATATACGTAAGAGTGTCCTTTTCATTCCACTCAATTATACTTTGTTAAGTCATGTTGTTTTTGTTGCACTGCAAACATGCAAACATCTAAAGAGCAGCAAGCACTAAAGAAAAGCATAAATAATTCCATTTTATGTTGTAGTGATGAATGCAGAATGTTTAATGAGGCTGAGGAGGTGATGAAGGAGGCAGATGAAGATGGAGGAAGAACCACTGATTATGAAGGTTTCTTTTAATTAAAGCCCACCGCCTTTCGGTTAGAAATCTGGAGAGGATATCCATGACAGCTTACCTCACACATCAAACTCTAATTCTTGAAATTCTTGGAAATGTGCTAACAGATGGGCTGAATACTTAATAGATGTTTCAGTAGTGACGGAGGTGTGAGTAATAGTGAAGATATCATCATACTGAAATTAATACGACAATAAGACTCAAGACGCATCCTTTCCTCTTCAGATTTATTTGAATCATGCACATAAAATCATTATTCTGCATTTTTGTCCGATTTTTAAATTAATTAGATAAGAATTTTATGTTAAGTGAAACAACCTTGTCAATAAACATATTTAAAATTATTTCATGGCAATTTGATGAAAATGTTAGTCGTATTAAAAAAATATTTGTGTAAATATGAATAAGGAATATTGTAATTATAAAAACATAATTACTGGATACATTGCACACACACACACACACACACACACACACACACTCAATGAATGTTTGTTTTTCTTTTGATTCCCTTCAGTGTTTGTGACCATGGCGACGGGGAGCTGTGGATATCCTACAGCCGTTGCTCTGACTCATACTCATAAAACTGCCCTTTTCAACACATCTCTATCTTGTTGAAATTCACAAATAACTACAACTTCTTCTCAGAGATAAAATCAACACCCAATGGTGCTGAGTGAATACAGGCTTTCTGGGAGCAGTTTACCGACATCATAGGGTTAATTTCCCCAGACCTGCCACCCGGATGCAGTCATTCACATGTCTGACAGCGTTTGGTGCTGTGCAGAGCCCTTAAGTCTCATTCTTACCCCTGCAAAGCCGTACAGGCAGCTGAGGCAGCCAATCGGATCTCACACCACGAAGCCATCAGACCAATTGCAGGGCCAGGGGGGAGGGAGCTGCTGGGACTGATCTGTCTTTGCAGCATCCTTGGAGCAGCTTCTGCTGTGTGAAACACAAGAAAGGAGGAGAGAGGGGGAGCAGACCCTCTCAGTGCTATCTGTTACTGGGAAAAGGAGCTCCTCCTGGCAGTCCAGACGGCTAACGAGCACTGCAGGACTCATCTTCAGGGAAAATGGCTGTTTTTATCAGTGCAAACAAGCCTCAGCCATACCTGGGCTGCTAAACGAGGCAAGCAGAAGAGGAGGACGAAGAGGAAGAGGAAGAGGAGGCGGGGCAACTGCTGGAGAAAATGCTGCCTCTTCCAATGAAAAATTTCCCTTGTCCAGCCAGCCCAGGCCTGCTGCAAGCTCACCAGAGAAGTCATTTTGTACGCTGAGGTACGTACGCATCTCTAATCTGAGAGGACACATGGAGCGGGGGCTGGTCACGTTGGCAGGATTAGCAGCTCAGCTGTTTGCTCAGGACAGCTGAGACCACGTCAGACGCAGACTGGGAAAAAAACAACCAACAACTGACATGTCCTGGATCTGTGACACACAGCTCCGAGGCCAAGAGTGGGTGAAAGACGTCCCAACGTCGCAGGCTCGGTCTTTGTTACAGTGCCGGGATTGTTGCATGGCTGCAGCCAGCCGTTGGCTTTTTATTGGTTGTTTGCATCAGCTGCACATGTTTCTCATTAGGAACACCAGCAGACAGGATGCACCCAGGGCAGAGCAATGGGTCATGTGTCTGTCTCCACTGCCTTCCCGCGTCAGCATTTTAGGTGGCTTTTAAAAGAAAAGCACTCCAGAATCAGGGTAAATCTGCTGATGGGATGTGATACGACCTGTGTGTGGGTGGGTGGGTAGTGCATGTAGCCAGGGATATATATGGAAACTGTGTGTGTGTCCTGGTGGTGTGCGTTTCGCCACACCTCCATCCCATTTCCTCATATCTCATGGTACCGTTGAAGCGCGTCGTTTCATTTTCTTGATGCCACTTATGCCCGTATGTACCACAGCAATAATATGATGTCCTGAAATTAAGACGGAATGATGTCATTCTCCCGGCACGTCTTGAACGGTCCAGCCGTTCTTCCTCTTGACAATGTGGTTCATCCGAGGACAAACCTGCTGGTGGCTGCGAGGAGGACAGTTTTGTCTTCCTCCTCCTCATCACCATGTTTTAGGTTCTGTACCTTTCACACCAGCCAGCGCCAGACATGTGATCAGGCGTTACCTTTTCTGATGCATATATATATATTCCCTCCTCATTCTGCAGGCCGGCCAAAGTGTCGCCACCATCAATGCTTCCAAACTCCTCCGACCAGAGGGACTGCGCCTGCATCAGCCATGAGTCTCACTCCGCACTGAGAGGCACAGCAACGTCCATTCCCAGCGAGAGCGCTTCCTTCCATTAGAACCACCGGTGCCCCATCATGGCTGCGACCACGGCTGCAACGGCGGCGAGCACCCTCTCGCCGTCGGCTGTCAGCACCGCCGTCCCCTTCCTCCCGACCGGTTCGGGTGCCAGGGACAACAGCACCTACAGAACGACGTTAACAACTGTTGCCGTGACGGCTAACGAGACCAGCATCAACGCCACGGCGTTCCCAGAGCCTGTGCTGGAGGGCTCTGGGATGGGGATGGTGCTCATCCCCTTTGGCATCATCACTGTCATCGGCTTAGCTGTGGCCATTGTGAGGAAGTGTTTAGAACTCAACATCCCATATTAATGATTAACAGTTGTATTATGTGAAAGTGAGCCGTGTTTGTGTATCTTTACACCAGCTTTGTGCCGTCATCCGATAGCCAAATCACATAAAAACCATCTCTGAACCACAACATGAGCCAGAATTGCTTTAAATGACCTCACTTGTATTAACCTCTGTGTCTCCCCCCCCCCTCCCAAGATGCTGTATATCCGAAAACGGAAACGGTGAGTCCCGAAAGTCTTTATATCCTGAAGCTTGGGGCACGAGAGGATTGCTGAGCGGCCCTTTTCCCCTGACTCCCGCAGGCTGGAGAAGCTGAGGCACCAGCTGATGCCCATGTACAACTTTGACCCTGCTGAAGAACAAGACGACCTGCTGGAACAGGAACTACTGGATCACGGACGCGACGGAAGTCTCACCGGCCCCAACAATAAGGTGAGAGTCACAACAGAGTCAGCTGGTTTTCTGTCTCATTCGGACCAAAAGGACAGCGTTTTATATGTTCAAAACTTGGTGAGGAGCTTCGGCTCTTATCTTTAGTAATATACTATTGTTTTGTTTTTTTAACTGTACTTATTCACTTTTATTTTCTTCCATGTCTTAAGTTTTGACAGTGGCGTGCTGTAAAATACAAAGCTGGTAAAGTATCACCTGTTCTTGCACCACCTTTTCTCCTCAACAATCCTCACACAATCAGCGTATTCATCATCTTAACCACCCTGTATTTCAACATTTAGCAGAAAGCCTAAACCAACATTCATCCTTTTCCCTTTTCTATTCCCTTAATAATAATAATCATCGTCTTTCAGGGCCCACAGGGGCACAAAGTATGCAGAAATATTTGCATCCAGTACTCATCCACATGTTGAAACAGAGCCCACTCTACGTGGCATTTGTACACCAATTATATAAAAATGCATCACTTTCCTATGAATAAAGTAACAAAACCTTCACCGCGACGACACATTCATTCAGAAAAAGGACAAAGAGGCTAAAATCCAGCAGGGATTCCAGGATCAGCACTGACAAAAAAGGCAAAACCATTTTGATCGATTTCGTTATTGATCTGGACATACGGCGGTCACCAAAACAATGTCCATATTTTCAGACCTGTCATGTGCTCCGATCATTTCCGTTCACCACCAGGACAGGGCACTTCCTGTTTGGATCTACTGACGCGGTCTTGGCTATTCCAGTGATTCTTTAAATGAAGACCACATCTCATCAGCTAACGTCTCCTGCTGTGTCCTCGTCTCTGTTGCTAACGGCTCCATGTCGTCCGCAGACCCTGACCACCTCACAGGGAACCACGCAGAGGCCCAGCCGCCTGGTCTTCACAGACGTAGCCAAAGCTCTCAACGCCTGACGGATCCCTCCTGGCCCTCGCTGACTTAAAGACTGTTGCTCAGGAAGGAAGACAAAAGGAACTAGAACTGGGTGTTTGCTGGATGAATTCTGTCCTTACACTGATTTCTTTGAGACAACAAGCGGAGTGTGATGCACTTTCCTCCAATCACTTTGAGCTCATCAGCAAGCTTTTGGGCGTCAGTATCGACTTCCATGTTTGATATTTTGTGGTTTGGTGTGTCAGACGTGTTGCTGTCCCCGAGCGCACCGCCCTTTCTCCCACGTGTGTACATATTAAAACTATTTAAATCCCCCCAAAATCTGTGGGCTTTGCTGTACAAACCTGAGCCAGGAGAGGGGCAACAGGTGTGATATTTTATTGATAAGCGATAAAGAAGCAGAAAAACACAAATCACAAGGTAAAGAATCATATCAAAATATATATCACAGGTTTGTGAGTTGTATTAATGAAGTGGATAAGGACACGTCAACAACATAACTACAGAATGGTGTTAAAAAGCATAAAAGATGATTTCTCACGTTACACTTCAGCGGTTCAAAAGATGAAAAAAAATGGATCAAGTACTGCATGTAACTCTAACTATCAGTTAAATCACAGACTCAGCGGTAGTTAAATTAACAGGCACCCTTCGGGCTGACTTCTGTTCACCACGGTGACGCGAGTGGAGAGAGATGAGATGAGCGGACTACAACAGTACTGGTGCGACAGTTTTGTTTTCAAGGTTTCAATGTCCACGGCGCCCGCGGGTCTGATGGAAAACGTTGGAAACGCAACCGACCAAAACCTTCCTCAGACGACCCGGGCGAGTTCGTTTTCAGAGGTAGTCCAGAGGGCAAAAAAACAACAAAAGTAAAGTCAATACAGTTTGAGGAGAAATTATACCTGGCTATAAATGAGTTAAGCCCCTCCCCCCCCAGGCAGCAATTTGTCAACAATGCTGAAATACATACAGGTAGTAAAATACAATCTCACTGGTGAGTCAGTCGGTGTTTTAGCCAGAAAAGACGGGGCAGGGCAGTTAAATCAGGTATGATGGCAAAAATGTCAATGTTAATAAGTATCAAAAATAATTTGAGCATGCATAAAAACACATTTTTTCATTTGATTTTAGCTTTTTTTTTTCTCTTCTTCGTAATTTATAGAAAAATATAGACATATATTAGCATGACATACATGTTTAGTGAGTTGTGACTCACTAAGCGCTCAAAAGTGGGAGTTAAAGAGTCTTTTAATTGGACTAGCGCTCCTGAAGAGGAAACCTGTATCTTCAACCCTGGTTAAATAAAAGTAGGTTCATCGCTGTGACAGAGCCGAACAAAAGGCCCTTTTCTGAGTGAGGGGACACGCAGGGAGATCAGTAACCTGCTGTTTTGTCAACTAGCTGCTATTTCAGTTCACAGTGTTGCTCTGAGTAGAGAATAAAGGGTCTGTTGATACAGATGTGCTGGCATCTCACCATTTCAGTTTCAGTTTGGGCATCTTAAGGGCTCCTTTCATGGCTTTAGGGAGAAGAGACTGCAGCCCCACATGCAGATTTGGTGCATTCCTGTATTGTTTTTAAGTCCCAAATCAATCAAATCGGGTTAAGGAACAAACCTGAGCACTTCACACGCTGCCATTGAGGTTTCATTGTTCAACGTGTTGAATAAAACTTTAAATTAGGGCAGAAAAATATTAATCAGTACGGTTTGTTCCATAGATGACTAAATTTGAGGTCGCTAGGTAACCACCTAAAGAGATGTGGTTGCCTTGCAAACAATTTCTCGCGTCGCTGCCTGGCGACGCGTCAAAACATCTCTTTTGCTTCTCTTATAGCATCATGAAGATGAGGCTGAGGCTTTCAGTTACGTCACTGCGGTACAACTTCTAACGCAGGAGGGAGGTGAGCGTACAGCGGCCGCTCCAGATGTGTTCCCTCACCGTCCAGCTGCTGCTTTATGTCAGGAAGCGGGTTCGCTCGCAGCATTTTAGCGTCTCTACATCGCAAGGGGGCAGGTAAGAGCACACGGGGATCCGGTCTCCTCTTGAGGTGGATTACCGTCATGTATTTCAGCACTGCGCGGGTATTTGCTGCCCTTCTTTTCAGAGTCACATGATATACAAGGTGTCACACATACAAATTACAGTGTAAGAGTCAGGAAAATAAAGACACAATAGTAGTAAATGAGAAAGAGTAAGCGACCCCAAAAACAATCCCAAAACCAAAAAAAAAAAGGACAAGTATTTCATAAGGAACTACACCCTAAAAAGCAAGTATTTCATCAAGTTGTTGTAAACTATTGGCTGCACTTTATTTCCCAGGAGAACGAAAGGGTTCTCGCATCAGCTTTGAACAAACAGGCCTAAGATTTTTATTTGGAAAAGAAAAAAGAAAAGAAAAGAAATGATGCACTGATGCTTTTATCTGTACACTGATAGCAACAATCATCAGCTGGAGTGTACTTTAAGCCTCTGTGTGTTGGTGCGTGGGCCAGGAAACACCGGCCTGCGCCTGTCCGTGTTGGACATCTGCGCACGTGTGCACGCGTTTGAGTGATGCATGTGTTCGAGGGAGCGGAGAGCAACGTCGCTGGTGATCGTCTGCCTTGTGTGTTACTGAGGTAGAATGAGAGACACTGAGGGCAACTGAGGTTTAAATGAGGTCTTCTTGTCAAGGCATACTGGTAATGTCAAATACAGGTCAGAAATGCACAACAAACACAGCACAATTATTACTGAGTAGAATGACAACATGTTCCTGAATACGTCTGTACCTGAGGTTTGTAAAAGCACTGTGAGAGCAAAAATCCTGAGTGTGGAAAGATGACACGTCAATGCTGTAGCTGACTGAGGCGAACGAGTTTTGTCCAGAATGAGACGTCCATTCTAACCTGTTTGGGTGTATGTTGCAGCTGCTGGTTGGAAGGAAAAAAAATAAAAAGATATATAGTTCACTGAGGTTTTCACATAAGACATTTCACCCCTCCCAAAATGGACATTCCATTTTGGAGTAAAATCGTTCGCGTCTTTTTTTTTGTGTGTAAAAATGACTTCAGAGCA
This sequence comes from Takifugu flavidus, assembly GCF_003711565.1. Lineage (NCBI taxonomy): Eukaryota > Metazoa > Chordata > Actinopteri > Tetraodontiformes > Tetraodontidae > Takifugu > Takifugu flavidus. The sequence continues at coordinate 8,866,951 of NC_079523.1, read as the reverse complement.
CCAAGTTTGTTTGTCAACAACAAGTAAAAAAAATAAATGGCACTGCCTCGCTCCCGCTGCATTCGAGGATTCATGACACTTGATGTGGAAACAAGTTTTAATAAACTGTTTGGTTCCTTTTTTTTTGTTTTTTGAGCCCCCTCGCCCCTTTTTTCTTTTTAGCCCCTTCAAGTGTGCACGAGTTTTTAGAGCAGAGGTCCGGGAAAGAAGGAATGCCCCCCAAAAATTTTAAGAAATATTCTTTCCGCCTTTTTTCATCTGGAGTAACACAATCGTGATGTAACAAGTAATATGTAGTTAGCTTAGCATAAATACTAAAGGACATTAGCTTCACGCCGTCCAAGGACGAAATAACAACCAGCACTCGCCTTCAACCGGTAAAATAAACTTTGGTTCGTGTGTGTGTGTCTGTATATCGTACAACCGCGACTTTAGTCAGACTCGCTAGATTCAGTCTTTATGCTAAGCTAAGCCGAGCGAGCGGCTCACAGTTCAGCTTGACTTGAGAGTGGTATCGCCTCTCAGCAGATAATCAAATAAGCATGTTTCTGGAAATATTCCCTCAAAAAAAAAAGCCAGCGAAAATTCAAATTCTTCGATGTAATGGCAATGTTCTCTAAAACCTAACCCGCAGAACAATATTGGGGTCAATATGCTCCAATTTTTTTGATTGGAGCATGTGTGTGTGTGTGTGTGTGCGCGCGCTCCTGAATCCTCATGACAGAAAAAAGTCGGAGTGAATCTTTCTTTGACTGAGGCCAAACCTTGAGGTAGGTAGATGCATCCTAGCTAATCTCCTTCCTCCTGTGCCGGAACCTGAGATGTAGACGGACCCTCCTCGGCCTCTAAAGAGCCCTGGAAGAGCGGGAGAAGACAGGCGTCAGTCGGCTCCACGCTTGTCACCAGATTCGCGCGGGCCGGAACGTCTCGAAATGGGCACGGAAACAGAGCGCCATCGTGGGAAATCCAGAACTAGCTAGAGTTTTATTGAAAGATTGCGCGCGAGGAACTGAGGTCCAGGTGTCAGCCCTCGAAATGTGAGGAAGACGACGGTTATGCCAGGAAACCAAGAAGACAGGGGAAGAGAGCAGTTAGATCAGGTTTCCCCTCTCGATATTGACTCATTCTTCCCCTTCGTGTGCGTGCGAGTGAGGAGGGAGTCTGTCTCAACGGTTTCGGTTCTTGAAGATCTCTGACTTCGCAGTGCCGGCCCAGCAGGACGCCAGCGCGCTTTTGGTGACAACCGTTGCGCAATGTTGTCATTTGAAAGATCTGCGACGGGGCTGAAGAAGAAAAACAGTTTCTCAGAAACTCTGCCGAGGTGCTTAAAAAAGAGTGGATGCCACAGAGGATGTATGGAGGTGTATCGGTGGAATTTGGCGCTGCTCGTTTTCTAAGAACTCGCCGTAACCTCGTCGAGGCAGTTAACGCAACGGGAGGCAAACCTGCCAGCTGGCGGTTTTGCTATTTAAATCACAGTTTTAAAGGATTCCGCTTCGCTCTTGTGACAAAAAGAGGAAATCCGCACTAAAACGGTGGCGACAAACGCGGGGACGCGTCGCGGAGGGCCCGCGCCGCCTCAGCAACAGACCTTCACGTGGCGCAGAACCTGAGCGCTGACCCGAAAGAGGACGGTTAAACGGGCTCACGTTTGAATCATATATGTCAAAATGGCAAACGGCGATTACTCAGAAGGTAAAAAACTGCGACGCAGAGCGAGATTTCTGTTGAACCGATTGGAAGGTTTCGCTGTAACGCGGTCAGGACGTCGGGCTTCTGAGCGAGGGAACGCCAGCCAACTGGTTGGCGGGAAAAGTGCATTGGGATACGCGGCTCCGAGGTTTCACATGGGTTCGGTCTTTAAAGAACGCTGCTGAATACAGACCAGGGCTGAACGCTATCAAAGTTATTACGACCATTATTTAGTTCAGCTTCTCTAAGAACGATCCATCACTTACTCGACATCACTAAATGAAATCCTGGAATCGGAATTCCAAGTGTTTGCTGCTCTGAGTGGACACATTCCTCATTGTCTTTCTGGATTTGTCCAGAGTGTCCTCGTGTCTCCACAGTGTAGCGGCAACACGGGTTAAATAGAGGCCGATCAGCTCCATCGCTTCACACTCTCAATTTTCACTTGTTGTGAGAAGGAGCACGTCCCAAGTTTGCTCAACGTTCCCAAACGGTGGAACCGAGGAACACAATCCAATTCTAGATACTTCTGAGGACTCTGAGCTCGACACAGCAGCACTGACGGAGGGACCGCTGGTCCAAACATCTGACAGTGCTCCTCAATGTTCCTCACCTGCTGTTCTTCAGTCTTTTCTTGAACTATTTTCTGGGGCTGTAAAAACAAAGGGAATAAAACAAATAAAAAGGAATCATAATTGTGAGACTGTACAGTCCTCGGACGCGCCCCGTACCCATTTGCGTGGTCGCCCCCGTGGTCGCCTCTCCCCAACAGGTTCTACTTTCTGCAAAAGACCAGAGAGTTTGATTATTATGTCCCGTCACGGTTTTCCACAAAGGCTACTTGGTCATTTGAGAAGTATTTTCTTTAAAGTTGAGCAAATTCAAAGGAGTCGTGTGAAGAATTCCAGTAACAATAAATGAATCCTCCTGATTACCCAGAATTCCTTAAGTAGCATCACCTTAATTGAGCAAAGAGGTAAAACAGGTCGGTTTGAAGTGCAGTATTTTTATTTACTTTTAAAAAAAACACTCCCTATTAAGTTGTGAGTGGAAGTAGTTCAAATTCCAACAGTTTGGCTGGGTGTATTCCAGATGCCGGCCTTTGTGCTTCCCAGTGTGTCACACGCTCAGATAACAGTCAGGTTTGGACTCTGGACAGAACATAAAGTGTCTCCACTGCTGGAACGTTCGGAACCCGAGCGGCGGGTCGGTCTCTGACCCGCTGACACAGAGCCCTCTCTGAAGACTGCGTCCGTTCCCTCCGACCCGCCTCCCTCTGAAAACCGCCACCTCTTGTTTTTGTGCTGGAAATGTGGACGGATTGTTTTCCCCTCACACGTCTGCGTCTCAGATTGCCTCCGTTCACTTATCGCTTCACACGCCAGCGTCTAACTTTTACTTCCTGATGCAGAGCCGAGGTGTAACCACTGATTGTGCTGCTCTCAGATCAGGCCAAATTTGTCGATGAAAACGATAAATTCCCTCCGAGTCGTGTCTTCCTTGCTAGCCTCAAACGGATGTATTGTAAAATCACGTTGGTTTAGCTGGTCCATGTCAGAAAAAAGCACTAAAGTTTCAGACGCAACTTCCCATAATCTCCAGTTTTGCATCACTGGCTGCTGGTTTCTCGCTTCTCTTTAAGTAACAATCGACTAAAAAAACATTTTTTCCCATTCACAGGTTCATTTTACTGTAAATGTCCCTTAAACTCATATTTAACACTAGTGTGAGTGAATGAGCGAATGGATGATTGACTGTTGGTGCTACACACACCTTCAGACACACCTGATGGGCTCTGTGTGGATTTATGAATATTATATATGTGTTTAGATTTTTAAAAAAACATTTTCAAACTTATTGTAGAAGACAAGAAAGTAAAGTAGAAAACCTCCACATGATGTGTATAAATTGCAATGAAACCATTGAAGACAGGAAAGAAGGTAGCTGATAGTGCTGTGTGTCATCCCTGGGCTTCAGATGATATCTCTATTTAATTGAACCTGTTTCAGATTAAATATATATAAATATATTATGTCCCATAAAGACTGAGATGCAGTGCAAATATTGCCTGTTTGTGGGGAAACAAAGGGAACGTTAAACTCAGGATTCACTAAAAAGTAACATTTGCTTCGTATTAATCAGCCTGTTTACCATGACAACATGACTGTAACAGGATTTCTGGAGTCATCAGATCATGTAAACAACATAATCTGATATGCATTATCAGATAAGAGCGGTTAGGATTACCGGACTGGATGCAGAGTCTCCTCTAAACTCAGATATCTTTGTACATGCATGCCCGTTAATCAGATTAATTCAACTGCACAAGTGTAAAAACAAATTACCGTATTCCTGAAGTGCATGTGAATGCGTGAAATCTGATTACTTCAGTTATCTGATTGCTAGAGAACACATCTCAGGTCATCTCAGGTCCTAGTTCAAAGTTCATTCAATACTCAGTGTTACAGTGATGGGGCTCAACCTTCGGTGCAGTTCTGGGGCCTTTGTTCTTGCTGCCTTTCGGTCGTCCTCTAGGCCGCTTTGGAGTCGGTGGTCCGACCGGCTCCTGTGGAGAGAGAGAGGACACGTGGAAGCCGCTCTGTGTTCCAGGAGGAACCCCCTCACACAAAGCTGTCCTCCTCCGAGCGGCTGGTTCCCACCTGCTGCTGCTTCCGCGGCCGTCCCCTGCCTCTGCGCTGAGGTTCAGGAGGAGACTGGGCGGCGCTTGTTTGGGGAGATGGCTCTTTGGTCCCACTGTTACTCATGCCTGTGTCTGTCCACCTGCGTCGAAGAGCGTGGGCATCAAAGCCTGGAAGAGGGGCTTGAGGGCTGGAAAAGGGCAGATACAAAATAAGATGAGGGAACACCTTCGAGGAAATGTGTAAAAGGAGCTTTATTGCTTGGCTATAGCGAGGAAGAGGAACTGATGGAATAGCTCATGCACAAGGCTCTTTGGCACGAGGCGGATCGGAACCCAGATCGACATCTGGCAAACGCAGGGGAAACATGAGAGAGGCATCCCGCGACTAAAAGTAGCACAGATATTCACAAGTCAGTGTGCCACCCAAATCTGAATCTGCAGGGCCGGACATTGGCTTTCGATCTGGCACCGGGCAGGTATTCCGCAAAGAGCTGGGAGGCACGTCGTCTGTTACGACCGGCTGTCCTCTCCAACACGTAAGCAGCTCGGGCAGCACGCAGGCTTTCAGGCTGCGTCTTCTTCAAGTCATGGAAATCGCTCGATAAAACCCCTTTGCAGTCTCTGGCTAAAAGAAAGCTGGATTCATTGTCCGCAGACACTCCTGCACCTCTGCCCGGAGAAGCTAGCACCAACCATGAAGGCCGGCTTGACAGGTGCGCTGCAGAATGGCCCCCACCACCTGATGCACCAACAGCTACAGCTAATAAGACCCAATCAGGACGAATTCTGCACTCGATGTCAGGCTCTTTCTTTGATTTGCACTGCTGAAGGTTTTGTAGCTTGGATGTAATAAATTCTGTCTATTGTAGTATATTCTCTGCATCATTCAGAGTCAGTCTGTACGCAACACACCGTTGGGTTTGCTCATTTCATTCAATTCTTCATCGCCATTGAATGAAATTATCTACGTCTAACACGCCTGGTTATATTTCACCAGGAAAACGATGCAAAGAAATTTTGATACGTTTTGACAATTTTATTGCTGAAATGTTTTAGACATTTAAATGAAAAGCAGATGCAGCGTGGAAACTGTAAAACAGGGACTGTGCAGGAATTTCAAAATAAAGGCACAGGGGGACGAAAGCAACTGAAGGACTTTTGATCAGACACAACAAATATATCGCTAATGAACATATTAGCCACAAGTTCTAGATAGATAGATAGATAGATATCTCAGTTTTATTTTGTATGTATAAACAGTTGCCTGCAAAGTTGTAATATATTTTATATTTTGAAATAATAGGGAGAGTGCAATTTATTCTTTACGTATGCACATGGGCCCATAATTTTTTACTGTAAAAACAGATTGTATACATTTATATTTATGTGTATTCACAAGATATTTAATATATTAATTTATATCTTTTTATAGCATAAAAAGCAGATTTACTCTAGTGAACGAATTAAGTCAATAACTGGTATCTTTATCCATAACAATAACTAAATAACAGACATAAGGCGAACCGAAAAATTAAATCAGTGCATAATTATACTTATTTATTTTATTTAAATCACACTCAGGACACATTCTGACTTTTTTTGTTTTTCAGTTGGTTTTAATCGATTTCCTTCCCCTGATATTCCAAAGCATAAACAATACACCTGATTTTGCGCTGTGATATTTCATCTCCGCGGTGACAGTTAAACCCAACCGGGTCGACTCGAACCCGGTTCCGGCGGGTCCCCGGGCCATCCCGCCCTGGGAGGAATGTGCCAAACGCTAATTGCCAACACAGCCTATCAACAACGGCCGCACCGAAGCAGGAAGTCGGAGTAATGCGAGAGATCGACGTCCTCGCAGAACCGATTTAAAAGCCAAACGGAGACGCAGGACGTCGCTTTAAAACGCGTTCGGAAGCAGCGGGACGTGCGTGGCCAGGTCGTCCCGCAGCAGCGGCGGACCCTCCGCTGCAGCTCGGCCGTCTTTGGCACTCAATTCCGGGACTGAATGTACTTTTTACATATGGGCGGCAATTGGAGACTGTAAAAAAAAAAAAAAAAAAAAGAAAGAAAGAAAGAAAGAAAGAAAGAAAAGACAGAAAACACACACATTCTCGTGCAGCCTTTAAAAAAGGCTGTAGGTTGCCGCAAACCTTCCGGACTTTTAATCGCCTGATTGGCACATGCAGGGGGAAAAACATCCAAGAGCAAAACAACAGCCGAGGCCAGCGGTGTTAAAACGCCTGGAAATTGCTCTCTCACCACACAACATCCCACCGCTTCCATCCGTTGCGCAATCGGCGTTAAAAAACTATGATTTTTTTTTTTCTTTGCGGTGATAGCAGGTCCGCGGGGGTAAATGAGCCGAGGGTCTGCGGGGGCTGCAGAAACTTTAGCACGAAGGACAAAGGCCAGAAACACAGGTGCAAAAGCTCTCCTTTCAGCCCAGGCTTTACGTACAGGGGCTAGCCTATACATACATGCATTCGGGCCACAGGCTCCATGTTCGGATCCTGTAATGCGGGCGGCGAGCGCGGCGGCGGCTGCGGAGCGGCGGCTTCCACTTACCTCTGAGCTGAGCTGCACTTTTACCTGGAACTTCACAGTCTTCCCCACTTAGTGCTCCTGCACAACTTTGAAAATGTTAGTGTATCGACCGTCTCATTGGCTGGTATGAAAGGGTAAACTCTCTCTCGCTCGCTCTCTCCCTCCCTCCCTTTCCCTCCCTCCCCTCCTCCTTCTCCTCCTCTAATCGGAAATGTGTGTGATCCCCCCCAGACGTCCAGTCACGAATACCCCAGTTGCAGTATAATTGGGGGTTGTAGCTTGAGCAGTATGCATTGCATACTTTGTCTATTAAAGCATGTTTCAAGAAACAGCGAGGGGGAGGAGGGACGGAAGAGCGGGCCCCGCCCCCGACAGACTCGTCGGGACCACCCACTTGAGGGGGAGCTGGAAGGCTGGGGTGGGGTGGGGGGGTGGGGGTAGTCGGGCATCAGACAGGAGCGAGGTTCCGGGGTTCCCAAACGGTGTTCTGGGTGCTGGAGGGGGGGTCCGAGCAGAGGTTTCACTCTCCCTGCTGCTTGATCCCCACCTACACAGAGAGAAATCATACTGTGTGATGTGTCAGAGGGGGTTTCTGGCAGGGGAAAAAAAAAAAGTGCAGGGCAGCGGTGTGACGTGCACTTGCTGGAGGGGAAATCAAGGCTGATTCTGGTTCAGTGGCAGATAAACAGCAGGGACGCGAGGCCGGTGCCCTCAGAAGGGAGCAGCTCCATCCAGGTGGACCGTTGACGGCCCCAAACAGCCAGGCGGCCTCTCGTTTTGGATTTTAGCTGTCTGGTTTCTCACACTCGCCTCAGCTTTAACCACAAGGTAACCGCTCCAGACGGTCGATACAGATGGAAGCGTCTGAGCCGCGGGCAACAGCCTTCCAGGCCAGACGGATGCTGGGACACAGCAGTTTTGTTACAGTAGATTCAACCTTTCAGTCAGATTTGATAGAGCGACATTTACCGGCAGTCGTCTCTGAATGGGATTAGTCATCTATTACAACTATTACTCCATGAAAGTGAAAAGACTCATCTTTAAAGACCATGCATTTCGCTTTAAAACCAAAGGGGAGGGGAGTTCCACAGCTCAGTCCGGTACATATCTCACTCGTCCGGGCAGCATTATCTTCTGATTAGGCAGCACAGGCAGGGAAATATTTGCATGAAAACTTCCAAGAGACACAAACAGAGACAGAACAGGGAATAAGACAGGGAGAGGGGGGGGAGGGTCCGCACAAGAGGGAAAGTATGCATGCACGCATGTACGACTGCATTCAGGGAACGTATGTATGGGAGAGAAAGAGCGACTTTAGAGGCCCTCTGCAGGCTGGTGCGTCTGAACTTGGGTTTTGGACTCTGATCTTGAGGTTTATTTAAGCTGAATTCCGTGGGCTCATCAGGACCGGGTTACAAAAATCCTCCTATAGAACTAGAAAGAATGTGCAGCGCATACAGTTCTGCATAAGGCACAAAGGCATGTCTTTGGAGGTGGGGGCAGGCATCAAAAGACAGGCAGAGGAGGGATTTCTTTAGAGGCTGGGGGCAACGAAGGTATTCCAGAGCTCCATTCACTGGCAGGGAGAGGAGGGGAGGTGTAAAGTTTTGTGGGATGGGGGCGCATTTCCAGGGGATGTTAGGAAGTGGTGCACTGTAACGCCCCCCCCCCCCCTTGAGGAGCTATTGTTTGCATTAATTTCCCAATATTTGTCAATTCTATTTAAGCACTTTGCATTTAATTAGAAGGATATTGAGCTTTCTCTGCAGCTTCTTTGATATTTAGACAAAAGATTTCACTTTCTTGTTGTTTTGGTCAGATTTATGTGATTATGTACAACAACAGATGTGCTCAAAAGCTTCTTCTTTCAATTGACTGAATAATAAATGCCAGCAAAGCGGATACAAGCACACGTACTGAAATGTATTGTTGTTTTTTTATAAACACAAGGAAAAATGCTCTTCTTATGCTGGTTTAACTGCATAATAACATAAAAGATCAGCGTGTTATTACTGTATTTAAAAGAAGCATGTAAAAGTTGAACATGAAGAGTCTCTGGGGCGCCTCTACGCCATCTCCATGACCTTTTTGATCCAGTCCACATAGGCGGACACCCGGATGAAGATGTTGGGCTGCCCCGGGTGTCCGCAGCGCCTCATGGGTATGATCACGCCCTCCAGTACCCAGCAGTCCCTGTTCTGACACGCCAGAGGGCCGCCGTAGTCTCTCTGCAGCCGCACAGGAACAACAATCTGGAGTCATTATTTGTCTCTGTTATGACTGACTGTCACTGGCGAGGCTGGAAACATCTTGCAGTCACGTATTGTCCAGCCCCCCCCCCCCCCCCCCATTATGCACATGGTAAATGTCTTTGATTTATGGCAACTTATAAATAGCCGTATGTTCTTTACGTAACGGGATTATTTAAACTCTTAATTCTCGGCGTTTGCGGAGGAATGTGCAACGGGAGAATAATTGGAAGTAGATCGGCTTTACTGAAACCGCAGTTTCGTTACGTACAAAATGGGGGTTAAATCACGGGGCGCCGCGCTGATGTTACGGCTGCTACGCTGGGCTGTACCGTATATTTAGCATATAGACATCAAGTGCCATAACAACATTCTCAACAAGAATGAAAGCGCGTTCAGTTCCCCAAACATCTACTATTCTTTAGCGGCGCTGCACATGGCTGCAACTGACAGACAGGAGAGTAACTGCTGTATGGTTGCCATGGTGACTGCCCCGTTTTCCACTCTCTCTGCTCTGGTTCCTGATCACCGTGAGCAATGATTGATAAAATAAAGTCCTCTCACCTCACAGGCGCCCACCCCGCCCTGGAAGGAGCTCGTGCACATCTCGTTTGAGCGGACGCGGCCTCTGAAGTACTTGTTGCACTCCTTGTTACCAAGAACCGGTACGTGGGCCACGTTGAGGACGGTCTCGTCTCCGGTCCCTAAAAAAAAAAAAAAAGGAAGTGGAATCAGTGTAAAATAAGGGGCGAAGCGGAGACAGCAGAGCAGGGAGACAAAAATACAAAGTTCCGGAGATGTCCTCGGTTATTAAATATCATAAAGGAAGGAGATTTTCCACTGAGTTATGGTGTCTTCAAGGTTCAGACTTGCCTCTTGTCTCACCCCATCCTGCGATCTCACAGGTCGTCCCCTCTGGTACAATGTAACGCTCAGGGGGGAGGCAGATCTGGGAGACACGCTCATTAAACTCTGCAGGGCTGGAGAAGAGAGTCAAGGTCATGTTAGTATGTCTTTCTGTGTGTGTGTGTGTGTGAAGGGGGGGTGGGGGAGAGAGAGTTGGAGGGAGTACACACTATTCCAGTTGCAGCATGACCAGCTGAGATTCTGAGGGTCCGCAGACGATCTTGGTGAGGGGGATGGTTTGCACACCCGGTTCGCCTTCTTTTGGGTCACGGAACAGCGTTCCCATCATGGCTGAGTAACCCGGCAGGTCCACGTAGCTGTGAACATGTAGCGCTTCAGTCAAGGGAGACTCTGCTTGTATAAATAATTTGTCATTACCAATTTTGTAATAGCTGAACTGTCTAGTCTGCTTTTGAGAGGTAATACTGATAAAACATCAAATAAAGATGACTGATGACGTGTGTTTGGCATCACGATTAAAAGGTATTTGGTAATAAATCACATATTAAATTACCATCCATCTATCTGCCGGTTTTCTTTTTTATACAAATCGCATGTTGACAATTTCCAGTGAATTACATCAAATAATAAACGTAGAAGCATAAGTTTGAATCACAAAACAAAGATCAAAGCACAGTATTGTGTTTAGCTCTTAGCATGACTAACAAAACTAGCAAGAGCTGAGAAGTGGCAGCCTCTGGTGCTTCGAGGGGATTCGTTCTACCAACAATCAGCCACAATAATTTAAGCGTCAGTTTAAATGTACTTGTCATGCAGGTGAGCTGCACCTTATAAAGTGTTAAAGCTCACCAGGAGGAGAAACACTGCTTGGTGCTGATCACCCATCTGGAGTTCACCATGGATCCTCCACAGAAATGGTTTCCCTTCCTGCGCAGGAAGGGTCAGAGGTCACGCACCCGCTCGTGTCCGGCTCACACACCACCAGATGCCAAACACACCTGTCCCTGAGGCTCACTGTCCACGGCGAGTTCCCAGGAATCCCATTAACGATGCGCAACCTGGTGGGTTGGAGACGGTCCTCTCTTTTCCCACATTCAGTGAACTCCACCTTCTCTGCATACACACGCACGCACGCACATACAGTAGCGGTGTTTTATTGCGGGGCGACGCACAAAAGGTCATCAGCGACTGCCATTTCGTCTGATTGTATTAGTTCAGAAACTAACCTACTGGTTCATTCATGGGCACCTTCTCTCCAGCTGTGGTGAAACAGAGATGAATCGATTAGCTGGCTGTCAGCCTCAGTCAGGGGTGTGACCACACACTGTATTAAACAGCAGCGACCCGCTTAAAACGGACAAAAAGGGCCCGGTTACATACCGCATTGTTTGATGGCGCAGTAGTCAAACTCGGTTTTGGGGTCAGTGGTGTAGCACCAGGGCCCGTGCTGGTCCCCATCTGGATTGCGACAGTAGTTCTCTGTCAGATTGGCCTCAGGATGCGTCCTTGGGTTTATCCTGGAAAATCCCACAGATCCTTTTCAGGAACTAAGCCTCTCATAAATGTTACAAACACAGGCGGTGGGCACAGATGCCCTTTGCTTTCTGGTGCTTTCTGCACTCTAACTCCAAAGACAAAGCCTCGGTTTCGGGCAGCGTGTCTCTGGATCTTTAGCTCATTTACTTCCAGCTGTGAGAAATGTAATTTTTCACGCATTGCAACACGGGACAATGAAGTGTGTGCGGACAGTCCATTTTTTAAGTCACGCAGTCTTATCTGCTTAGCCTCAGAGGTGTCCCCAGAACTGCAAAATAGCAACATCAAGTGTCACCGTACTTTGTCCGGTGAGGAGTGTTAACGTTCCAATTCTGACAGGTGATCCCCTTCCGGGTTTTCCGCACCGTGCCGCGATAGTTCTTTCCATTTTCCTGGTAGCAATCTGGGGAAAACAGACATTATCATCGTGACAGTGATCCTGATGGCTGCTGGCACGCTGTGAAGGCTGTAATGAAGCTGTAATAATTGGATTCAACGCTGAAACTCTTGCACGGCTACCAGAGAGGTCAGGGAGGTCGCAGGCGGAGGGTTTTCTCTCCCCAGTTTGAGGAACTGAGTAATGTGGTTTTGCCTCAGTATGCAGTTAAACCACATATTTATGGTAAATGTAGACATACTGTATATCCATGTTAAGACTTAAAGACTGGAAACGGAATTAAAACATTTCTTTAAAGCCTTAAAGGGCGCTCCATACCCTCCTCAGGGCATTACCTCATAGTCCTGGTGTCATTTATAATCTCGCTACTTTTATGTCTTTGCTCAAACATCTTTTACCTTCAGCCTCGATGTCGTCCGCGCAGCGTTTGATCTGTAAGCAGAGAGCGGTCCTCATCTCAGGTACGGAGGTGAAGCACCAGGGAGCTTCTGAGCCGTCTGGGTTACGGCAGTAGTTCTCCTCCAAACCCCTGCACCAAAAACAGGTCCATCAATGTAATATTCTGTGGTTTTAAGGCAATTAAAGGTTTCAAAGCAACAATGAGAAAACTGTCACCTGTATTCCCTCTTTTTCCATTGTGCATACTTTTTGTTTCTCCCCTTTTTTAGGTTGAAACCAAAATATACTGTAACCAAAGTCAGTAATGCCCAGGGCATTATGGGTAAGAACGGGCTGCAAACTGCTGATTGTCTGTTTCATTTAGTGTGAACTCAGTCATTTACAGCCATTAGTACATGAGTTGGAACTCAGAAAAAAACATTCAATTGAGCTGATGCTGACATGTTTTCTTCGATCCAGCAGATCCTTCTGCACTTAAAAAAAACTGTCTATACTTCAACAAATGGAATGCACGGTGTGCGTCCTGCTGCCGTGTCTTTTTTTCCTCCGTGCGTCAATGACTCCTGACCTATTTCCATGGCGACAGAGCTGACAGACATCACCGACGCTGATCAGACAAACCAATCGGGCTCCGGCATGTTTGGACACCTATAAATAGTCTGGTCCCCAACCATTCAGGTATTTCTACACATGAGTGGCTCATCCCTGTTGCGGCCGCTTCAAATGTCCTCCTGGACAAATGTCTCGTGTCCTGTGCAAGCAGCTCCACAAACAAACCAATGTCCCAACTGAACTGTCGTTAACATTGACAACGTGGTTCTGTGTAACTAGCACGCCCGCCGGGGTCTGGGTACCAACTGACCCCCGTCACACCTCCGATCCCCCTCAAAAGCAGATGAGCGAGACGCCCCTAATGGCTCTTGGCACGATGACTGATGATGGCACGGCCCCCGAGTTTAATATTCCCCTCGCGTCTGCGTGACACAGTTGCCTCTCTGTGCAGCGGACGCGGCGCCGCCGACCATCGATCACCGACCCTCCGCCCGTCAGGGACCAGATCAGGTTAATGTCTGCGCGCGAAGTACTCACTTGCACTCGTACGTGTTTGGGTAGAAGGGATGCTCGTGAGGGTACTGGGCGTCCCAGCGCTGACAGGGGATGCCCGACGGCGTCTCGTTTACTTTCCCACGGTAATCCTCCCCGCGCCCTCGGAAACAGTGGGTGGTGAAGCTGGAGCGCTGGCGTTTCTCCACCTGCGCCTCCGCTGAGGGGAGATCAGAGGAGGTTAGTTAATACGGTTAATATTAATGTGAGCGGGACCCCTGGCCACCGGAGGGGAGAGAGGAACTCGTGCTTTATGTTGCGTTAAATTGCAGCAGAAAGGGCGCCCTCGTTCTGTTTTTACCCCCTCGCTGAATCAGGCGGCCATCTTCTGTAATTGGGCGCGTGCAGAGTCTTTCCAGAATTATTTCGGATGAGACGTTTGTGTGCTAGAATCAGCAGGTTGACGGTTTTTGCTCGACCGCTCTGCTTTGGAGCGTCTTTATTGGATGGCGCCACCAGATGGCGGTCTATTATAGCGGATCCGCCTCCAGCCACGCTGGAAGTGCCACCGTTACCAGGCTCATCTTGCGCAACCAAATGTTGAAATCCTGGGGAAACCACAGCGGTCCTGTTTGGTTTTACTTATTTACTTTGCTTTGAGTCCGACGCCTGCGCTCGAGTTGGGTATGATTGCTACTCATGACACACTATAAAAAGAACATCCAAGAAGTTTGATGCATATCTGGGATGTTTATATGCTAAGAAACTGAAAATAACTGAACTAACCCGTGTAAAAGTGCAGATTTACTCGCTTCAGACCTTGTTGTTCTTAAATCACACAAAAACAGTGAAGTGTTTTTAAGAATCCCACTGTTGGGAAATACTTCGCACAAGCACTGAAAAGGTGATCTGATAAAACTCAATGACAGAGACTTAATGAGACCTTTAGAACAACATCAAAACAGGCTTACTGCACTTCCTGATCTCACAGTTCTCCCTCTCCACCTGAGGATCTGTGGTGTAGCACCAGGGTACCGGGGAGGCGTCGGGGTTCCGGCAGTAGTTGTCATCTAGGCTCTTATCGGGATATCTGCCGACAGGTTCCGGTGGGAATTCGGGTTAATTTGTCAGGACTTCATCAGGGAGATGTTGGTGAAGCATGAAAAGGCTCATACTTCTCAGGCTGGTAGATATGCTGGTGGGGGTGCTGCTGGTCCCATCTCTGACACTCTCTGTTGCTCACGGTGTGGTCCACCTGGCCCCGGTATTCCTCGCCGTTACACGTGATGCACACCTCTGTAAACACAACACCGATGCTGTCAGGCTGGACCAGGAGTCGACGCTTAGATCACAAAAAGTGGCGTCTTAGACAGGAACAACATCCTAGTTTAAACCAGTTGGATTGGAATTTGGAATTGGGGCTCTTTCCTGCTTCAGGCAACCCCACCGGATACACATTTCTGAAGAAATGACGTTAAGCGCAGCCTGTTTACCAAAGTGACAATCTTAGCTAATCGGCAGGATATTGAGAAAGTTGAAAAATGGCGAAATTGCAAATTTTTTGTGCCTAAGAAGCAAATCGGAATGAGGAATAATGCAATCGGAGAAGCAGTGACCTCAGAACCTGCGCGCAAACAACAACCGGAAATGACAGCTGTGCACTTTGCCCCCACTGCCCTTTAATTGAGACCGACTAATGTTACGAGGTAGGTACTTTGGGACGTACCATCTTTGCACTGGGGGATGTTGCAGCTTTCGTAGCGTCGCTCTGGGTCGGTGGTGTAACACCAGGGGCCGATACGATCCCCATCTGGGTTCCTGCAGTAGTTCAACTCCAGACCGTTGGTGCTTGAGGGAGTCCACCTGAGGGAAAGCTGGATTACGCCGATTCCCAGGAGGTAACGCCGAGTCAGACGATTTCGGCTCTGCCGAACATCTCACCTGTGATCATGGGGAAACTTGGACCACCACTGCTGGCAGGTGAGCCCGCTCCTCGTGGTGGAAACTTTCCCCCGGTAGTCTTCCCCTTTACCCACGATGCACTTTCTGACATAGACTGCACATTAAAAAGAACCCAAGTCACCTCCTGGCCCGGAGTGTTGCACCTGTCTTTGTGAAATCACGCCACTCTCACCTTTCTTCTCATAGAGGTCGCAGTTGACGTTCCTCTTCACCTCTGCGTTGCTCCGGTTCCCCACCCAGGGCAGATGTTTACAGGTGACGATCGGACGCGTCTCATAGTTGAACGCTCTGGTGGGGAAGTGAAACCTTTGTCAAGGCTTGATCTGAGAACACGAAACCCGGGTTTCCTTTCACGCAGAGCACCTTTGTTCTGGGTTGCAAATACAGATTGATGAGCTGATGGAAGTAAATCTATAACATTCAGGTTTTTCTCTCTTCCCCTCTGACTTCAGTTTTTTAAAGCTTTTACTTTAAAAAGAGTTTAGAGCCGTCAGCCATCAGTGCAGAGAGGAGATCTGTGGTTTTGATGTGGTTCCATTTGGACCGTTAGCCGTTGTTGTACCTCCCCCTTTCATTATCCAACATGAACAGCCCGTGTTGGGGGTGTTTGGGTCCTTGATAAGGGAGGCCAGAGGAGCGCTTCCGCCATTATCAAAGGCAGTAGACGGGGAGTCTGACAGGCAGGACCACCAGATTCAGACCCTCCTTGTTGTTGTTGCATCGGCCGTCAGCCTCCTCAACAGCCGACGGGAGCCTGGAACACCGACCACACCATCTGTTTACACCGTTTTCACCGGTGGTATTGTTTTAATTAAATGATTGTACATGATTGCACAGTTGTGCAGCTGTAACTCACTGACAGATATTCCCACACGTTGATGTATATTTGACTTGACTGGATTCATTTACTCAATCACAGTTTGTATTTTAAGTTACCTCATTTTCTTGCAATGACCCCCGTTGAATAGTTACATCTTCTACATATTTTAATTGTCTTGGTATTCGGGGTGAAAAGCAAAGTAAGAATTTCATTGTACCTGTTTTCTGACTGTGCCCAGGACAATAAAATGACAATTTTCCTCACAAAAGATTGGTTTTGTTTTTCCAGACCAAACAATCCTTACAGACCAGCAAAATGTTATATTTTCCTGGAAAACCACAACTTTGATCACAATATTCATTTTGTAGCTATTTACCTACTTCTTGCCCCTGGATATTTACTTCCTTTCATCACGATTCCTCTCCTGCCACCATGATCTCCCTCAGCTTCCCTCTGTGTAACAGCTTCTCACGGGAGTGTTGCAGCAAACCACTGCTGCACGCACGTTACCTCCCGCTCACACTCCGACTGTGAGACATCACAGCAACACGGCACCCGTCTCTAATCTTCATTCTCAAAACGACGGATCATCACGCCATAATTGCAGCCCTGTCATCAAGCCGCGTCATAATTAAAAGAAGAAAAGCAGCACTGGAGTCCTGCGGTGCTTTTGTGAATGTTTCAAAGATCGTCTCCATCGCCTCTTTGAACGCAGAACCCTGATGCCCTCCCAGTAACCGGAGGAACATCGATTTCAAGCGTGCGTAACCAGCGCGAGTGTTTGGACGTGACTGTTGTGCCATTGTCCATCTGTTCTCTTCTCGCCATTATGTGGGTGTAAGTGTCCCAGACCACCTCGACACACGTGGAAACAACGAAGATTCACCCAGAAATTCCCTAAAAGAGCTCATTCGCATCAGATTTCACTCAAAGGTGTCACTTTTGCTTAATCACCCTGGACGCAGGAGCGGTTCCAAGGAGAATCAAGCATCACACCCCAGCGGTTTGACCTCTTCCTGTGAGGTCGGCCACGATTTTGACGTCTTAGCGAGGAAAGAATTTTCAGCGGAGGTGAACTTTAAAGCGACGGCTGTAGCTGTAACTGTAGCAACGCCACACGTGCAGCCTTTTGCTGTTTTCCTAGAAATAGCTGGCAGTGAAAGGTGCCAAAGCCTGGATACCTGCACTCCAGAGACTTGGAGCAGCGCTGGGCACAGTCCTCCAGGGTCAAGCTGTACAGCAGTGACACTCGGGCCGTGTTCCACGAGGTGGGAACCAGCTCCCTGCCCTCAGAGCGCTGGAAGTCGTTGAGTGGACTGTGATAGCCTGTTTATTTACAGCAAAACAACAAAAATATACATTGTAAGTTGAGTCCAGGTTTGGTACCAGCTTGGCACAAACCTACTGCACACATATAACCTTTGGCCAAGGTCTCCAGAACATGCCGCTCTTACTCTTGTACGATCCTCACAGATATTTACACAGCACCAACAAAAATAACTGGCAGCATTAAAAATAGCTGATTGGCTGAGTTCTTTTAAAGCCCAGCAATTAAAAACCAAACAAACCAACCCAAAACACAACAGTCAAATAAATTTCAAGATAAATTCAACAGTGGCTTCTAGAAGAATGCAGTTCTTTAGATAAAGTTCTTACCAGAGCTCGGTTTGAGTGTCAGGAGAAGAAAGGGCAGCAGCAGTTTCATTGTTTACGTGCTGCGGACGCCAAAGACCCGTTTGCAAGGCTGGTTGAGATTCGGACTGAGATTTCTCCTTCCTCTGACGAAATTTGTGGGTTTAAACATTCGACCACTGGTCGAGCTGACAGCGAGGAAGGAAAAAACACACACACACAAAAAAAAACCTACGCACACCAGGACGTTCGGTAGGTAGTTACATAGTGCAGACAAAAAGGGGAATATGTAAAACGTGACCATCCAATCACGAAACAGAGCGTCCTTACTCAAACAGAGGCCCTTGTCCCCAAAACACCAATCAATACATGCATTAATCATTAATCACGATGGGCTTGATCACACGTGTGTGTACTTTTTAAAAATAAAATATTTAACAATAAACTGAAGAGAGCCTCTTCGAAGAAGTAATAAACATTTGGAGACGCGGATGTTAAATAGACTCAGCTGGCTACGTACAATCGAAACGACTGCAGTTCTCCCGGTGGCCGCTGGGTGTCGCTAGAGGGAACCACGCTCTCTTATTACTACCCTTTTTTCCGGAAAAGCGTTCAGCTGGTTGCTGAGCGCAAAGTAAACTGTCCGTTCTGCTTTGTTTTGCAAAAAAAAGAACGATCGGGGAGGTGTCAGGTAAGAAGAGTCCACGTAGTTTGTGACAGAGTGCACATTTCACGAAGGCAAAGTCGAAGTTTGGAGAACTAACCGTGATAATTACAATATTAGAAAGATCTGCAGCGACGTGGACTTTGGACAGATCTGTCAACTTTGCACACACCTTCATCCTTTGGTGTGTCTCTGAACCAAACAGTGTTGTAAAAAGAGTGAAAAACCTTTGCAAAACTGTTGCATTATATTACTTGAGATGGCGTTATCAAACATACAAGTGCGTGGATTTTTATAAGCTGTTCGTAAATGTAACACATTGCTGCAGGTCTTTAGCAATTAGCTATGTACAAAATTGACCAAAATTGTGTGTCAATGTTACCTCTGTAATTTTGTAATTAAAGATTTAAAGATCTTTAGATTTGCAAAGACAATTCAGAATACTGAAGCTTAAAGATGTGGACAACAATGTACACATTGCTTTACTATTTACCCGCAGTTAAAGTTAAAGTCGAGCGTTTCCTTTGCTGTTTTCAGAATGTCTGCTGTGAGGATGTCAGAGGGGACCGTGCAGCTGGACAGCTGCAACGCGCCGCTCTTCTACAGACTGAGTGAACCTGCCACAGGGGCCGTGAAGGCCTCGGTTTTGCTCCTTCACGGCATTCGTTTCTCCTCCGAGAACTGGCTCAGCATCGGCACCCTGGACACTCTGGCCAAAGCGGGATGCCGGGCCGTCGCCATCGACCTGCCGGGTGAGGCCCTTAGAAATTTTAATTACTTGATTACTCTATAATTCTGGTCAGCTTCTGTCACATTTTTACACCCAGGAGCCGAAAGGTAACCTGTAGTTTTCATGTTATTGGGATCTGTCCTCACCTGCATCCTCTCACACGTTCCGCTGTGGATTAAACGTCCGCAGGACTGGGTCAGTCGAGATCCGCTGAGGCGCCGGCAGCCGTCGGCGAACTGGCCCCTGCGGGTTTCCTGAAGGAGGTGTGCGAGCGCCTGGGCCTGCTCCCTGTGGTGGTGATCAGCCCGTCCCTCAGTGGGATGTACTCCCTCCCGTTCCTCCACCAGCACCAGAACCTGGTCCGAGCCTACGTCCCCGTGGCTCCCATCTGCACCGACAAATTCACGGCGGAGCAGTACCAGAGCATAAAGGTACTGCTTCTGCACAACCCAATACATTTTCAGACCCGAAAAGTATTCCAGGAAACCACAGGAGGATCTTCCTGAGGTCATGGCTTTTTTTCTTTACAAAATAAAAAGTCAAACTATAACATCGACTCAGGCATGTTGGGGTGGAGGAGCTGGGTTGGTGCTGGGGAAATAAATATAAATATATAAATAGTTGATGCAAAAAATGTGAGCAAGTGCTTCATTGGACATTTGGCCAAAGTATCAAAGGGAAAAAAGCAGCAATTCTCTATTAAAATGGTTCCGCTAGTTAAAAATAGGCCAATTAGTTTAATCAACATGTGCGTGAAATTGACTGAAAAACACGACCTGAGGAGTATTTTTGTGCTGAATTATTCACGTTTGCTTTAAAAAGAAGCACAGAAGGGGGCCGTTGGTGCGCCAGATTGCTCAGAAAAGGGTGCCACCGCCTCCTTTGCAGCCTCGACGTCACAATTTCAGTGTTTTCCACCTCGATCTCATTCTAATCCTCTCATTACCCCTCTAACGGCGGCGGAAGCTGCAACTGGTCCCACAGAGGCTTGAGCTGAAGTATTTGACATCTCCAGTCCAAGCCAGTACATTTTCTTTGTCCTGTGTCCCCTCCAGGTCCCCTCCCTGATCGTTTACGGGGACCAGGACGCTCAGCTGGGAGAGGTGTCTCTCAGGAACCTCAGCAACCTGTCCAATCACAGAGTGGTGGTGATGAGGGGCGCGGGACACCCGTGTTACCTGGACGACCCGGACACCTGGCACAGAGCTCTCACGGACTTCCTGCACACGCTGTGAAAGTGGCACCACGACACCACGGATTTGAAATCAAGACGTGCGATCATGACGCCAGATTCACACTTACTTCATTCTAATGACTTACGTCTGTGTGATTAACAGTATTTACTTGTATGTAGAGAATTTGTCATTTATGAAGCCTTTTTGTAAAGATATTTCACATTGATTAAGTGTAAACATGTAAAAGTTGTAATCAGAGGATTTAATAACACATTTCTAATCATTGTTTCCATCCCACTGAATATTCACCCAACTACAGTAAATATATTACACGTAACACGTTACAGTTGTGTTAAACATTCACCACAGCAGATGCTGTTGAAATGTATACAACATTTAAGGGTCCGTTGGATTAGTTTTAGTGACACCAAGAGGCAGAAAGTGATATTGCAAGAACAGGTCACCCGTTTTCAACTCCTACGGTGGCCGTTGAGGAACAAAGTGGATGTTCCCGCAGCTGTTTTCCACCTGTGTGCGTTGAATCTGTTTTTAAATGATTATAGTTAGTATCTCTGCTATGGAGGTGATGTGACAGCAGGTGTTTATCTGTCTGACTGTTAGCAAAATAACTCAAAAGCGGATTTTAATCAAATTCACAAGGAATGTGGATGATAAATCGAGAGCTGATTCAATTTTGTCTACTGGATTTTGAGAGCTTTGACCTTTGATCTTCCACAGATCAATCACAGAGAACCACGTTTAATCATTTTGCAAATATCTGAACTAAAGATAATGAGTACAGTGAGGGGAAAAATATCACATTTGTGTCTTGATTTAAGTTTAAAATTCACTTACTCTTAAAATCTTAAATTTCTTCTACTCATCTAGGAGTTTTAAGCATTTTTTGTAGACTTTAACCAAATGAATCTCTGAAACCAAAGCAAAAAAACACCACAAGCCAGAATGAAGTGAAAAATATGAACATTATTTAATAACTGATTCTCTGTAATAAACAATTTGAAAATATTTTACAAGGAGTCACAGACACAATATTTTACAAATTTTGCCCTCTTTTTTTTAAGCTTTATCTGTACAAAAGAATGGAGCGACATGGACCAGTGCCCAGAAAAGAAGGAACTAAACCACCCACGCGCACCAACATTCACACTCGCGCGTACAAAAAAATAACAATCTAAGAGCAAATTCAAAACATCTGGACTTCAGATCTCAAACTTACCGACAGTGCTGTTTTCCTATATATAGAGATTCTTTTTCAGCGTCACGTAAAATTCGACGGATTTCATTTTTTTCCTCTAAATGTTGCTGCTTTTTTTTTTCTCCACACACTTGTCAAACATGGTCACAGAGCACCAGACTACAGACTACAGAATCACATACACACGGTTCTTTCCAAAGAGACGCACCGAGACGGCTGCAGCCAGGGGTCAAGAGGGGGCCCCTTGTGGCTCCAAGGATGCGTCCCCTCTCTCTTTCCCCAGGCGGCTAGAATTTGCTTTTTTCTTCTTTTTTTTTGGCAAAAGTAAATTCGTCAAACCACAAAAATCAGACGTGCGTCCCCACGCCAGTGAGCTTTTTCCATTAGCAAGAATGCACGAACGTCACATGACCTTCTGGGGCAGAAGGGCAAACCTAAACTTGCCTCCGACATTCCAAAGCCCAAAAAACAAACAAACCTGGGAAGTGACATCCTTGGCTTCTTTCTGCCTGGTGCTGAACATGAATACATACTTTGACATGTTTGCTCAGAGGTGTGTCTGTGTGCAGAAGCTCTCGGCCTACGTGTGGCGTGTGTGTGAATGCATACAGAGCCGAGGGGGGGGGGGGTTACAGAATTAATGGCACAGAACGGAGACTCCCGCCTTTAATTGAACAGGCATCAATACACCAGAATCATTCTGAGACGTGAAACAAAACCAAAGCTCACGATAGTCAACACAGGTAATACTGCAGATGGGTGGGTGTGTGTGTGCGTGTGTGTGTGTGTGGGGGGGTATTATAACGTCAAACTGTGCAACACTAAGGCATTAAAAGAGGCTTTGTTAACTATCTGAAGCGAAAAAATTGGAAAAAACCCCTGATGAAGTACACATTCTTTAGGACACCTCTGCTCTCTGCCACCCTTTAAATATTCTTTTTTTTGCCTCCACGGTGACACCAGGTTTTGTCCACGGCGACAAGGGAACGGTGGGAAAAACCCACGACTGCCCGCACATCACCAAGGACATTCATCCGAGGGCTGGAACAGATCGTACACACACACACACACACACACACCATTCGGACAGGATGGGAGCAGTCAAGTGGCCTTGGTGGCCGGTGGTGCGGCTGTATACTGACATACATCAGCTCTATAGACGGCTGAGTAAAGGAACCATACAGTGACTCCTGCATGGGTCCATGAAGAGGGCGAATACTTGAAGCTGACGCGGGTGAAGCTGCTTCTACAGCCGGCAGATTCTAACGCGCCGCGAGGCCTGACGCAGCTGCTGCCCTCGCTCTCCGTATTGTACATACATACAGCCATTGTGGTCCAAAGAAAAAGAAAAGTGCATCAAGGCACAAGAAAACCGAGCGGCCCCTAAACGTGGGAGCCTGACGGACTCACGCACGGCAGGAATTTGAGGATGGACGGCGACGACTCACAACCACACGACGACTTGTACGGCATGGCCACGTCTAGTTGCCTCTTCTGAGCGTGTGTCAGAGGCATGAGCCCTCTGCCCCCAAGCAGCGAGTGATGCTTCTAATATGACCCCCCACACACACACACACACACTCACCTGGAAAAAAAAAAGAAAACGAGAGAGAAGCGTGAGATCCGGTGGCGGCCGGACACCGTCAGAGGTAACCGGAGGAGCCTTGCGAGGACTGGCAGAGGCGAGCCTTCGCGTCCGAGCACAGGGGCGCCGTCCTTGAACGTAGAGGTCAGAACGGTTCGCCGGTCCTAAAGAGGAGCCGGAGGAGACGTCGCGCACGCGCCAACACTGATTCTCCTCCTGCAGCCTGATTTGGAGAAATTCCAACCCCCCCCCCCCCCTTCCTTCTTCAAGAGCATCAGACGCCGCAACGAAGGAATCAGCATTGGAGTTCTCCCCACCCTCTGGTTTATTCATGTCTTCACGTTTTGGCTATAAAAATAAGACCACACGACAGTCTATCTCATTTTGGCAAGTAGATATAGTGCATAAATGGATTTAAGTTTACACCAAAGGGCTTCCTGTTTTAAATCATAAACTAAGCATACGGTAATGTTTGGAATACTCGTCACTGCTGATTTTTTTTTCACTTCCACATTTTGTAGACTCTACAGTTATTATTATTATTTTTTTAAATGTTTTCTTCTACGGTGGCTTTGACTGGCTGGATGCCGCGCGGCCTCCTGTGAGAGGCGTGCGTTAGAGCGGCGGGATGCTGGGGGGGAGGGGGAGGAGGGGGAGGAGGAGGAGGAGGAGGAGGGGAGCCACTTCTTCTCACCCGTCTGTGTGAGATGTGTGTGTGTTTGTGGGGGGGGCGACTCTGGCGAGGACATCCGCATGTCCTTTCCCACCTACTTTTTAAAAATTCTCTTTTCTAGCGTGGCCTCTGATGATGCAGGCGCCGGCCGCCCCTCTGGCAGATGAGCGCGAACTGGAGCGAGCGTGGGCGGCCCGGGCCTTCTGACTCGCTGTGATGCAAAAAGTCCCACTATTACTTATGCCTATATCAGGGGGAGGGGTTAAGGGGGCGTGGAGACCACCGGGGGAAGGGGAGCGGGTTGGAGGGGGTCAAAGGGGGAGGGGCTAAGTGACGGCAAATGCATTTATTTGAGTATGGAGTGAAGGAGGGGGCTGAGGGCCGGATACAGGAGGAGCAGCTGGAGCAGCAGTAAAGCGCGCAGAGACGGGCGGAAGGAGTGACCTCGTCCGCAGTCTGACGTGTTCTCCTGCGGAGGAAACAGGCGCGTGAGCGCGGCGTCGCACGGTTATCAGAGCAAAATGACCAAGCCCCGCTTAATTGTTCTGGCGGCTCGTCTCTCCTCTTACCGAGAGGTTATTGTCGAAGCAGGTGGAGGGGCCTTTGCGGTAGCGCGGCACCGCCATCTCTTCACACGGGTTGTCTTCCTTGTCTGCAAACGGACTCCGTTAAGGGACGCGAACCGCTCATGTGCTGCCGTTTGGGACCGGCTCACCTGTGAATGCTGAAACGTGTCTAAATAAGGAGGCGGATGAGACAGAAAGGATACACTCCTCCTCCTCCTGGGAGAGCCGCTCTATCTCGCAGACGCTGCACGGCATCTTCTCCGCGACCACAAACAGCAAGTTGGTGTTGTTTATCCTCTTGGCGTGAATCAACCTGCAGACGGAGACAGCCCAGTCAGCGGCCCCGTCTCTTAGCTCGCCGTAACAGAACCCATCGTGTGGCCGTTTTAGTCATCGGCAGAGCTTATTAGCACCGCCAGCACGAGGAGCCGGTCTTGTTTAATGATCCCGTGGCGCCTGTGCGCCGTGCACGCCGCTTGTTTACAGACCTGGAGCAGTTGCCGCAGTCCTGCAGTATGTTGTAGGAGCTGCTGAGGTTGCTCAAGTAGTACTGGGTCTGGATCATTACACAGCTCCTCTCTTTGGAGTCGAACCCTTCTGCACGCGCCTCATCTGCAGACGCCACAGAGGAGCAGGGTGAAAACGGCGCCTTTAAAACTCAATGATCGAATCCAACGGCTGAAATTTAGGCAACTGAAGTTTTAGCATTTAGCAAGTTAGCATTCCAACATGCATCATTTGGACCCACCTCTGATGAACCAGCTTTGATAAGCGAGTCCATATATAAACTGCTGGAACAAAGACCTGCGGAGACAGGAAGTGTGGTTTGCAACAGCCGTTTAAGAACTGTGTTCTGGGTAAACACCGGGTGTTTTTAGAAAATTAGTAAATAAAAAAAATCGTCCATTGATGTTGTGACGGAGCAGTTCTGTTTGTTTTCCTCTCACCAGGCGGCCGCTGAAGTCCACCATGCCAGGTTCACGAAGTCTGCAATCGTGGGCTGCGGAGAGAAACGACAGGTCAGCACAGTCGCCGCCGTAAATCCCGGCGCTCCCCGCCAGCAGTGTTCCGTCTCACCACAAACACTCCCCTGGGCGCCGATCCTGCCTCGCTGTTGGGCAGCCGCTCGCACACGGACTGGTAGTCGTACGACTGTTTCATGTTGTAGAAGGAGTTGTTGTAGAGGGCGAACATCAGGTAGGGCTCCACGTCGCTGAAGAACATCCCCACCTGCCAGACGGCGAGACTCGGTGAGCCCACAGAATGAACCGGTGGCGTGAAGACACGCGGTCCTCACCTTGTTCCAGTCGTCCTTCTGATTGGACATGATCAGGAATCCGCCGTCGTCGATTAGGTAGCAGAGCAGTTCCTGCACAGAGAGGCGGGAGTGAGCGAGAGAACGTCGGCAGAGGAACGAGGATGGGGGGGGCGCGTCGTGCGTGCTTACATCGCTGTTGGCTTCACAGTCCATCTCGCAGCCTCGGTTGGGACCGCACTGTTGCACAGGAGCCACAGTCAGACGGTGCTACGGCGCCGACGAGGTCGGCCCTTATAAGACAAGCTTACCGTGTTGGACGTGTGGCGGTCAGTGTGGTTGCTAGCAAGAATCTTGAACTTATCCGTCCAAGCCTCGAGGTCCAGCTTCACCCCGACCACTGAGAGCAGCGAAGTGAACGCAAAGATGTCAAAATCTCCCCCTGTCAGGACGCCGCCCCCTCCCCCGAGAGCCCACCTGCGGGTTTGATGGTCTTCCCCCCGACAGCGATCTCCACCGCCGTGCTGACCAGGATCCCTATGGTGTCGTTCTCCGGGCTCAGGAAATCGTCTCTGGCTTTAGGAGCAAAACAAAATGAAGAACAAGCCAGCGGGAGACGCGCGAGCCGACAGCGAGGGCGTCCCTCACCTGACCGGTACGGCGCTCGGAATATGTAGCCCTTGTTGTCGAGACTGCGGCGGTAAAAGCTGGCGTTGAACGGCTCCGGGTCCTCCTCCCAGGTTTCTGCAGCCCTGAGAGCAGAGACATGGCAGCTCCACAAACCTCCACACCTCCTCCTCCTCCTCGGAAAACCCACCCAAGATCCACCTACTTGTTCGGGAACACCCTCGTTATTCCTCCATCTGTGGCGGCGAACACGGCCAGGAATCCATATCTAAACATCAGAGGGGGAAACCATCTGAATGGGATTCGACCAAAAAACGGGCTTCCGAGCGGGCGGAGAGTTCACGCTCACGTGTTCAGGTCTTTATTCTTCCACACTTTATCCACGAGCTGCTGGATGATGCCAGTGTCCAGGATCAGGTTGTGCAGGAGCAGACTGTCACCTGAGCAGGAGCAACAAACACCCATTACAAAATGGCGTCCACGAGGAACACATGAGTTTTAGCGACCCACACAGGACCGACATCAGAGCTTGAGTTTGTCATAATACCGGTAGCGGAACCCAAACGGCGACGGCAGTGAACATCAGGAATGGATCCAGAACAGTTTCTGAGCTAAAGCAGCTCTTTATTTACTCATGTGTGGAGTTCTGTCTTTATGTTGATGGAGGTGTGTTGACTATACTAGCGTTGCGTCGCTATGGCAACAGATGGAGTGCTGGTAAATGGAACAGTCACAGTCTTTCCAGGCATAATTACATCAACCAACGTATGAATGTTCTGACTACCTGAGACCGACAAGCTAATTTACCCACGCGGCATCGTGCTAATTTTACGGACATTCTATCGATTCTAACAAAAACACGTAGATAAACATACAAACCAAAGTTAGAATATATTAGAGCGAGAGCCATGTTTTACTTTAGAGGGGAAATGATTGCATCTTTGAAAGGTTCCTGTATGTTCTCAGCTTTGAACAAAGATAGGAAAAGAACCCCCAGGGTGGTTCTGATGCCAACATGAACTACTGTAATGTGACTAGAAAACACCTTCATAACCACAAGAGTTTAAAAAAACAAAAAAAACGCACGTACATCTAATTTTAGAGCTCTCACTCACATTGTTTGGAGTCCGGCGTCACCTTCTCCATGAGGGCAATAAAGTTGAGCAGGAACTCGGTGTTGTTGTTGGACAGTTCCAGATCGTTGCAGTACTCCCTGAAGAAGAGGAAAAGCCATTTTAAGAAGGGAAATAAATAAATAAATAAATAACCCGCCGTCATGCCACATTTACAAAACCATCTCACTCTCCCCTCATGGAGGGACACGGCACATGTGCAGCACACTGCTCGTGTCGCCTGATGTTATCGTGCGCAGCATGCACGGCATGAAGCCGATTAGCCCGGACGGCTGTCCGTCAGGACGAGGGCGCATCCCAGGGAAGGGGCGATTTTATTAGTTTAGAGTTCAGGCTGCAGCTAAATGCGACACGACAAACAGCATGCGATGTACCATCACACACACACACACACACACACACACACACACACACACACACACACACACACACACACACACACACGTAAACCCTGCGTCGCAGTAAAGAAGCTAACAGGACCCCTTAAACACATGAATCTAACAGAAAAATGGGGCAACGGTTTCAGCACAAACACTCCTGCAGCATTCACCACTTTGATAAAAAAACGACTGCAAGTGAACACATCACGCACAATAAAAGCAGGAATGAGATCATCACAGTAGAACTGCACGTCACAAATGGCGTTAGACAGGTGATGGTCAAGGACATGAAGCGCGGGCACACTCACGGCTACCTGGGAGCAATGAACACATGTCCTTCAGACTCAAAACTGTTTGGCAGCAGTGCCTCAAAATCTGCAACAGAAAGGGGGAAGATTATCCAGGAGGAGCAGCGGGCAGAGCGGCGGGGAGCTGTGGGTAAACAGCAGCTGTTCTTCAGAGGCGTGGAGGACGCAGGAGGGACTTTACCATAGCAACACTGAGGTATCATGGGAATATCAGCGTTAGCCAATATGGTGCCTCAAACACAACCTGACTCTCAGTGGACGGCTGTTCGTTTCACAAGCACTCGCGTGTTTGTTTGGTTCGTTTTTGGTCGTTTTGGTCGTAAATGTTCCCGATTCGTCGAGTTTTGGTCTTGAACGCCCTTTTGGACGTCTGAGAACTGGCTTTTTGGGACGCGACGCGTCAGGAAGCAAGTTCTCAGACTGGAAGAGGCTGAGTGCTTTCAGATCAGGCCGGCATCATCATGGCCAACTATTGCAGGGGGGGTGGGTGGGGGGTCCTGATGGAAGTGGTCACCCCTCAGACTCGCAGGGGGGAGGGGCTCCGAGAGACACGTAATGGGAGGAGGTGCATTGCATTGTGAAGGGCATGTTGAAGGGCAACTTTATTTCATCGATTATAGACGGAACGTAAAAGCCCGGAACCACGAACGCCTCAGGAGACGCCCTGCACGTTCAGTTCGCAGCGGGTGGCAGAGGACAATCGCCAGGTTCATTTTAGTGCCCAGGTAGTTTTCCGCCCACAATGCCGTGCACATCCGGGGTCAGGTGGTTCTGAGGAAGTGCTGGGCGCCCGACCCTGATAGTCTGAGGGCTGAGGAGGGAGGGAGACAAGCTGATGGAGACAGGGACTACAGAGGGACGACACGGGAGTCCGGCACCCTGACAGCTGACCACCTGGGACGACCCGGGCTCGGCCCTGAAGGCTCGGCCGCCGGCGCCGACGTCTCCGGCTACAGACGACAAACTACAGCAGCTAAGAGTTACATTTGAGGAGATCAGCGAAGCAGATCTGCCAGATCCTGATCCTAGCGGCTGCAACTGGGCTACGTTTACCTCCAAATATCGAGAAATTGGATTTCATTTAGTGGAATTATAACCCGCTCAGCCGGAGGCTCAGCCCTGATACCGGCACTCCGTTTTTCCCATCCAAATATTGAATGACCAGGGATGCATTTAGTGCACCTCCAGGAGAACATCAAGTGAGCTAGAAGGCCTTTAGAACTGGACCTTTGGTCACGATGAGAAAAAAATTCAATAACTCAGCGGAAAAGTTGCAGCAATTAGATACACCAGTAAATATACGAGGAACTCTATGTTAATGTATCAAAATCCCCATTTACTGCTAGTTTCTTACTCCTATGTGGCAATAACGGTGCCATATGTCTGATTATTAGAGCTGAGATGGACTTCTGTGAAATATATATCAGAATTATTTCATTATTTTGCCAATATTAAAGTCTTAAGTTAACGATAGGCGACATTTCTGCTAAATATGCCGCATGAAAGAGCCTGATGGAAGATGAGAGAGGGAAGTATAGAAAATAGAGGGGAAGAAAGAGACAACCTGGTTCAGATTGTGAACAGAATGAAAAGAGAGAGAGAAGAAGGATGTGTGTCCTCTCTTCTGATGTTTTGGTTAAACTCTTGGAACTGGGAGGTGAGTGAAGCTGGGGGGGGGGGGGGCTGAAGGAGCCGTCGTGAGAGATGTGGAATCTGAGAAGAAAAGAAGTGAGAGGAGGAGGAAAAGAGAGAGAGAGATCCCGAAGGCGAGACGGGCAGGAACAGAGGCAAGCAGGCTGGGACGGGGTGGGGGGGAGGGAGGGAAGGAGGGAGGCAGCAGGAAAAGGTTCAGGACAAGGGGGGGGGAGCGGAAGGGTGTAGGAAATAAAGGAAGGGAACGTGGACCAATATGGAGTATACTTGCCCTTGGTGTTTCTCACTTTGTGGATCCATCAGAGAAGGAGAGAGCAAGAAAAGAAACAGGGGGTCGGGTGGGAGGGGGGGGGGGGGGTCACAGACAATATTTTATTCAATTACTGCTTGAATAAAAATATTGTTTTTCTTGAAAGAAAGAAACCGATTTAAGTCAAACGAGACGAGAGAAACAGAAATGAAGAACAGACGTCTAACTTAGCAAACGGAAAAAAGATTCCCAAAAGGAAAAAAAAGGAAAAAAACAAACAAACAACAGAAGCAGGAATATAAACATGATCGGACAAGGAAACGAATCACAGGTAACAGGAAAAGAGAGGAGCAGCGGGGTCTGGTGGGAGACGGAATGAGACGGGGTCCCATTCAGACCCACAGACACCCAAACTCCCACAGACGGGGCGGCCCCGGGAGGGGGGGGGGGCCGTGTGGGAGTTTACAGACTGAATGATTCCAAAGCCGAGGAAGGTTTCACGCCACAGAACAGAATAAAAACCAAAAAGAACACAGAATAAAATCACAACAGGAAACCAGAAGAGTGAAAAGCATGCTTATTTTCACAGCCGTCGTCTTAAAAAAGAACCACACACCAAATCGCCTGAACACAGGTGCTTCAGAATCATTGCTGGGTGGAGAAGAGGCGAGAGCGTTTGGCAAAAAAAATAATAGCACAGCGGTCACCATTATTTTCACCTGAGGAAGACAGTAAAACCACAGCTTTCACCTTTCTGTCAGTTCAGTCTGTTTTTCTTCAGCCAGTGTGAAGAAAAAACATCACCATTGTACAGCACAGCATGAAGACAGGAGGGGGCGGGGGGGCAGACGAGGAGTCTGGGGGCTCCTGCCTATCAGGGAGGGGGGAGAGAGAGAGAGAGACATAGAGAGACAGAGAGAGAGAGAGAGAGAGAGAGGAAGGGGGGGACAGGTGACTCCACCTGGACGCTCCAGAGGATGACGTCAGACACCCGGGGTTAAAGAAGGGCTGAGAAAGGTCAGAGGTCAGGCCACACTCGAGAAGGAGGGAAGAGGAGAGAGAGAGAAGAGGACAGAGGCAGAGTGAAGGATGCTGGGTAATCCTGGGTACTTACACTGCACCTGGAGGATCTGGTCGCTCAGATTGGCCTTGATGTGGTTCTCGCTATAAGTTGGCAGAACCAAGCCTAGACTGAAGTAATGAGGTAGAACGTCAGGACAGAACATGACAGGCAGCTGCTGACGGCAACGGAGGGATGAAAAACCGCCTCAAATGGTCTGAATCAGGCTCAGAAACACTGTTTATATGCTGTAAACACTATAATCGTCGGCGGAGAACAAAACACTGCAGCACAATTTGGCCGCAGCTGTTGTTGTTTCAGCGTCTCCTGCATCTTTTTTGCTTTCCGCCTCTTGAGCTGAACTTAAACACACGTATCCTTGACGCAACCTTGTTGACAACAAGAGCGCCACCTGCTCTAAAACGGTGCTTATTAATTATTCACAAACTTGCCAGTAAAAAGTCCTGCGAGCACAGACGACTAGCTTAGCTGTCTAATACGTCTGCATGCTTCAATGGCTCCTTTTCCACCATTGAAGAATAAAACCTGAGACAAAAGACAACAAACCTGGAGTGTAAACAAAGGACAGCAGCAGCAGCCAATTGTCGCAGGTCTGTTAGGTCCCAAGCTAGCACGGCTAACGCTAAAACCGTGGATGTTGCCATGTTGCCATGACCAGATGTGCAATTTCTAATGTTCATATAATCCCATCAATAATAACTATTAAAATGATCTGATTGCTTCTAGTTTAGGATGTCAATGGTCATGTCAGTGGGCCCACAGAGCTGACTGGTCAATTACAGCTATTAGCATCAAATCATAAACCTGCATAAAGGAAAAGGCTTTCAGGGTCGCGACTGCATCAGCTGGAGTTCAGACGTACCTGTAATCTGTCCCCTCCACCGGCGTCCACGTGTAGGTCCGCATGGCCTCGTCGATGTACCTCTGTCAACAGAGACACCGATAAGCGCCGCTGTCACATCGTTAGCATCCTTCTATCATTTCAGAGTAACAACAGATGCTAAAATCATCGTGCCACTCGACAGGCCGCTGCTCGGGATCGTGATGAGACTCGTAGATTGATGACTTGCCTCATCAACCGACTTAATGAGCGTCTTGATTTTCCTCTGCCCTGATTTGCCATCAATCATCTGTCGACGGATCTAAAAAGGGAGCGGCAGAATGAGGCCGTGACCACAGAAGCCGCGTGGCGGTAAACCAGCACAGTGAACAGGTGAATGGAGGATTTGAAGCCATGCCGCCATTTTCGCTGATGTTTGCACGCGTTTCACCTCCTCCTTGTTGTTGTCCTCCAGTTCTGCGTCCAGGAAATCCAGAGTGACGGGCTCCCGGAAGTTGATGATCTGAGCGGAGGACAAAAACGACGTCAGGCAAGTCAACGGGAGCCGCGCCAGCTCCGGGACGCGACCCGAGCGAAACTCACTTTGGGCCGCAGGTTGGGGTGCAGCAGCACGTAACCGTTGGGGTCGATGGCGAAGGTGTAGCCGTTGGCCCCGAGCTGTTCGGGAGAAGTGAGAGCAAATGTCAATCCGGCGTTCGCCAACAATAAGAGGACGGCGGACACGGCGAGGCCTGCTCACTCTGTAGGTTGGCGTCTTCTTCTTGATTTCATTGATCGCGACGTCGACTCCCATGACTCCCAGGATGAGCTGGTTCTGCAAACGGACAATTATCATCCTTGATCTGAATAATCCCCATCAGGACAGAATCTCAGCAAATGTGCGTTTTAAAGCTGCCGACGCTGTTCCCCGCTTCCGCCTCTAGGGGGAGATGTTGCCCAGTAGAGCGGCATCTGGATGAGGGCCCTCAAAAACTAAAACCCAGACACCATGTGGATCCGTGGCGGAGCCGCTCCACTGCATCCACACCCACCGACTCCGTCTGCGATGCGCACTGTTGCGGCGCCGCCGGACAACTGGGGTCACGAGGACACACGAGATCTCGCCAATTCACGCAGAAACACGCGACACGGCAGCTTTTAAACCATATAAGCGCTGAAGATCTGCTTGTGTTGTGGAGGTTAATGTGATTCAACCACGCGCCGGTGCAACGTTGACATACAAAACTGAAAATGACCTCTAAATAAACGAGCTCACGTGTTGAGACGTCACATGCTGCTTTTACCTGAGAGCTTCCGGCATCAGCGGTGAGGTTGAAGACTGGCATCGTCCCACTGATGACGAGACCCAAACCCTAAAATAATAAGCACACGTTTAAAACGAGGCACTTTACTTCAATTCAAATGGCACTTATTGAGCGCAGGAGGAACGGAACCATAGAAAATTAGAACTCATTCATTCATTTGAAGGGAATCTCAGCAGGTTCTCACCAGCGCGTCCTGGTAGACGTTGGTCCACTGCACCTGCTTGGCTCTGGACCCGGCCAGCACCATGGGACGACCCAGGACGTCCAGGTACTCCTGCAGGACAAACACGCCCCAACCGACATTTTTTATCACCACGTAAACAAGTCGCAAACTAGCAGCGGCGTCCCGGGTCTGCCGGGCCACAAAGCCTCCAGCCCGGAGACACTGGCGGCGGTTTTTCATCATCATTAAAAACACATTAGGGGTGTCGACGGCCCGTCTGCGCCGTGCCGTCCTCCCGGAGGCTCTGCCGCCATCGCCGGCGCTGGGACAGTGTCCCACAGCGGTGGCGCCCACTGACGAGGGGTTAAGTCCACTTGTAATACACCATCTTTGCTACATTCCTCTGTTCTACAGTCCAGAAGTCGCATCCCGCTGCATAATTACGGCGCGAGCGACCCCGTGACCTCGTGGGAGCGGGATGGGAGGATGGTGCAGCCGCGTTTTGACCCGACGGCATCAGACGAAGGACCAAACGCGGCACACGCTAATGCATGTCACTGTTAGGGCAACGTTTGTGGAGCCAGTATCAGCGGTAAAGCAGCGGGTCTGTCAGGGTCAAAAGCAATAATGCAGATGTTTGTGCAGATGTTTGACCCCTGAACTCATCCTCGGCACACAAAAGAGGTCCTCTGTGAGCACGCCGCTGTTCCGCTATTGTGCCTTGGACCGTTTGCTTCTCCATCAGCCCAACAGCGAGGTGCCGACAGGCGTAACCTGTTCTATTATTAGCTCAATAAAAGTCCAGTTTAATGCGCCACGGGGAGATATTCCATCAGGACAATGACAGCCAGACCTTTTTTCTGCCTGGTTGGAGCAATGTCGGAAACACAGAGCTGTGTGGTCCGAGAGAAGCCGAGACTCCCTTGGACCTCCCGCTGCTGCGCCGGTAGCATAGCAACCGCACCTTCAAAGGTTTTTCCCTTCTCAAATCAACAACCCAGCCCCCCCCAACCAGGGAGGGGACCCAACAAATCCAGAAAAGAAGTCAGGAGCAGAAGCGGAGAGCCACTTGAGGACTTCAGAACGACCCCATTCGCCACGCATGACTCAGGATGGTATGAATAATAAATCTAGCGCTTATATTTCGATACCGTTACCATCTGAGGTCCGTTACTGAAGCTTTTTAACATCAAGTGAGATCGGCGTGAAGCCTTTCTGATGGTGTGAAGGGCCCGGCGCCATTAAATAAGGCGTCTTCTGGGTCCGTACGGGGAGCCGTGGTCACCCACCTTCAGAAAAACCTATTATGTTAAGTGGCAGCGCGCAGATTATAAATATGCCAGAGTTAATGGAACAGCTGACAGTTTATTCTGGGTGCTGATCACAAACGGGGGGGGGGGGGGGGGGGGCAGGGGGGTGGACCGCATGATGTGGGAGGGACCCGGATCTGGTGGCGCTGGAGCGAGGTTATCCCAAGGGCTTCTATCAACAGGCGCCCAAAGCCGGAGAGAAACCAGCATGTGTGTGTGTGTGTTTGGGGGGGGGGGGGGACATTTGCTGTGACTGTAAAGACCTGGTTTTAAGGCTGAGATCAGAATTGGGTTGAAGTTAGGGTCAGGAGGGTCGCGGGGGTGGGCAGGGTTAAGGTAGGGAGCTGGGGAATGTGTTATGTCTCTCAATGTCCCCACAAATATAGAAATAGGAGGATGTGTATGATAAAAGCGAGCCAGCTCCGAGTCTCCGGTGGAAGAACGCACGACTGTTATCGCTCCATCTCCGGCTCAGGTCACCAAACTCATCTCCTCTTTCTTTGGCACAGAATATTTAAAATCCCTGACAATCTGCACCATCAAAGGAAAACGGGGAGGAAGAACGGACTCGCCTCGGGATCGCTAATGCGCTCCCGCCTCCCTGCGATCTTACCTGCGTGTTGATTCGGATGGCTCCTATTGATGGGATTTCAAAGTAATAACCTGGAGAATAAAAGAGAATCGGCGTTATTTCCCGGCCGAGCCGCCTGTCCACACCGTCACAGTTAAACGCTCCATTTGTGCAGTACATGGGGGGACGGTGTTATTAGCCACATGTGATGTCATCAGATGGCGAGCGCACGCGGCCTTTGACCCCTGCGGGGATGCAAATGCACCCTAATATAGATTTACAGAATAAATGGCTTATTATATTTGTGAAACACGTCAGTTTTATATGGAAGCATCCATACGTCTTTAATCCTGTTAAGCTATTGCTGTTTTTTGACACTAGCGTGTTGTTAATATTTAGCGGGTATATGAATCACGCTAAGGTACCATGGAAAAGAGGGTTAGCCAATAAAATAAAGTCATTTCGATGCTGGGAGACTGTTATTGGTGTCTCTTTTCTCATTTCCAGTTCCCAGATTTAACATATTAGCAGCTTGAAAGCTCCATTTCACCTGCAGCGTTTCCTGAAGATAACTCCGCCGTCTGTTTTGAAATTTCGCTGCGCGGCGAGCACGAAGAAACGCCGCCATTGTCCTCAGAGTCACGGGGAGGTGAGCTCCCTCTTAAGATGCCTCCGAAGCTTAAAGCGAGACGGTGGCGGGCGCCTTCCGCCGGCCCGGTAGCGTGTTATTCGTCACGCGTCTGGGAGAGGACCTGGCTGCGAGATAGCGAGGGGTATTAAACCCCGCGGATGTGACGGGACGGCTCCGTGGAGGACGGGGTGTCGAGGCAATGGTCTGGTATTGGCAGG
Organism: Takifugu flavidus; assembly: GCF_003711565.1. NCBI lineage: Eukaryota > Metazoa > Chordata > Actinopteri > Tetraodontiformes > Tetraodontidae > Takifugu > Takifugu flavidus. Next base: position 8,830,831 of record NC_079523.1, on the reverse strand, counting down.
GATGGAATCACCACAGTGGTGAACAGTGAGGAGCGTGCTGGTGCAGGGGCGTAATCCTGGCCTGACAGGGAGGTGGCGCCCTAATCGTCCTGCTCCGCTCTTTAATTAACCAGCAACCTATTGGGAGACCCTTCGGAGCTAATCGGTCGCACCGGTCGGCCGCGGCTGCTGCGAAGGCTTCAGGAAGGAGCAGAGGGAAAGCCGCTATTAAACCAGGCGTCAAACGGCAGCTCGAGAAGTGGGTTAGGAACGCGGGGTGCTGGGGCGGCTCTCTGAGTCTGGGTCGGGATTAAACGAGCTGAGCCGAGATGAGATTCATGCAGACAAAGTCGCTGTAGGAAGAGCGGCTGAATCATATGGGCTGTCAGGCTGTCTGCTCCGGTCGGCGCCGCCCGCCTGCTGGGTTATTTTAAGAACTGTGGGTAAAATATTGATTTATGATAGCATCTCGCCCAGAAAGGCAGGCGCCGCTAAATCTTTATCACCGAGGGTCCACAAAGGTCAAAGATCAAATAAAGTCCCCAAAGAAAGCACGCCTGGAGTAAAAATAGCTTGAAACTTTAGTTATACGATGGGAAGTTGGGCACAAAAACCATTATAATTATGGAATTTTAGCCAAATTTGACTGGTGATATTAAATCAATCATTGAACAGGAGTGCGCACATGAACTGATCCCACCTCAACGCTAAAAACAAACCTTTGTTCTCCATGTTCAGCCAAACTCACCCAGGTTTCTGACACATTTACGGGGAATAAAAGTAGAGAAATGGGGAAAAGGGTTGAAACCAAATGACTTTTAGCGCTCCTTCTGGCCTCGATCCCTCACTTTATCCATGCTAACAGATTTAGAGGAGCGGTCCTGGATGTTCTGCATCCCTGTGACCCGTTCACCGGAGCCGCTGGAGCTCACCTTTATTGTAACAGGCGATCCACTGCAGCGGCGTGACGTCGTAGTTGTGCTGGCCGACGGAGAAGGTGAAAACACGGACCTGTTCCAGAAATCAGAACGTTAGCTTTACTCAGGCGCATCGAAAAGACACCCAGGCGATGGCGATGATGTCATGTGACACACAGGGAGGGGGGCACAGTGACCACATCAGAATAAACAGTGGCGAGATGCAAAACGCGGAGCGGAGCGGCTCCAGACGCACTGGTGATAAAGTGCCCAATTAGTCAGAGGGTCAGATCTGTTAACACGAGCGGCGCCACGAGGGGGGGGAGGGAGGGAGGGGGAGGAAGAGACGCCACCAGATGAGTCTCAGCGGGGGCTCAGGACTCAGCGTCTCACCGTCTTGTTGGGCCAGTTGTACTTTTCGAAGATGTCCTGCGCGCGATCCTCACCGCCATCCGTAAACATCATTATCATCTTATTGCAGTTGGCCCTCGGGGCGCTGGTCTCCTGGGAGGGGACAGGGACAGAGGAGACAGGGACAGGAGGAGACAGGGACAGAGGAGACAGGGACAGGAGGAGACAGGGCAGAGGAGACAGGGACAGAGACAGGAGGAGGAGACAGGGACAGGAGGAGACAGGGACAGAGGAGACAGGGACAGGAGGAGACAGGGACAGGAGGAGACAGGGACAGAGGAGACAGGGACAGAGGAGACAGGGACAGAGACAGGAGGAGACAGGGACAGGAGGAGACAGGGCAGAGGAGACAGGGACAGAGGAGACAGGGACAGGAGGAGACAGGGACAGAGGAGACAGGGGCAGATGAGACAGGGACAGAGACAGGAGGAGACAGGGACAGAGGAGACAGGTTAGGTAACGTCAGGATTGCACTGCCACATATTTTCAGTCTTTTCGTCGCTTCAGTTTTGCATCCCAGGCTGGAAAAGGGCACAACGGACCAAACTGGTCACTATATGGGGGGGGGGGGGCAGCTGCTATAGGGAGGCGTCCCAGCATCCCTGTGATTTTAATAAAGATAAATAATATTGCTGAAATTACATGTTTTAATTGTGTTTCTGTCACTAATCGCAGGTGCGGTTCTGCCACAGATGTGTGTGTGTGTGTGTGTGTGTGTGTGTGTGTGGGGGGGGGGGGGGGGTTGGCACAATGCCTCTAGGCCCTCCAGAGGGATTTAAAGTGTCTGTGGCTGATCTACTCTGGGCTGCACTCATCAATCATCCCATCAGAGCCCATTAGGGCGGCGCTCTTTTAACCACGCAGCAGCATGCGGGGCTGAGGCAGCACCTGTGCCGGGGGGGGGGGGGGCACCGTGGCGACGGCTCGGGGGCAGCGTCAGTATCAGACCAACCTTCCACAATGACAGAGCTTTGGTCGGACGGCGAGCCCGACAGGACGCCCCCTCGCAGACCCCCCCCCCCCCCCCCCCCCATAAACTCCGGGCTCCTTACGTTCAGAAGCTGCTCGAAGGCAAACGTGAAGCCGGACTTGTAGTCCGTGGTCCCCTTGGCCTGCATGTGCATGACGGCCTCCTTGAAGATCTTCTTGTTGCGGACGTTGGCTTGGACCAAAGTCCTGAAACAGGGAACGACCGCGTCTGCCTTTTCGTTGAACTGGAGGGTGAAAAACACACACAACAGCACATTAACCCTCTGGGTTCCCTACTATTTTTACCCCTCTCTGAAGCGCGTGCAGCAGATGTAAGCTGTCGTAATCGTCTCTGGCTGGCTATAAACACCAGTAATTACAACTTCCCACTGACAGAACAGGTGCACCCCAAACTCTGGTGCGGAGAGAAACCCAGCCAAGCTAATATCGCCTGTCTCATCTCATCCAACAAATTAGCCAAACACTCTCTGCACACGCGTGTGTGCGCGCGTGTGCTTCCCGCTCGCGCCCACGTGGCGCTGCAACAGTGGCGGCAGTATCAGCAGTGGCGAGGTTTGAATCTTCCTGAAGGTCAACCCGCAAAAGATCTGCTGACATTTCCAGGACAGATTGATGGGAAAATCAGAAATGGTGAAAAGCTGACATTTGTCATCGCCGCTGTCAGACAAGGCGATTGCTTAAACATCCTTGTGATATTTCCCCAACTTTCATTCCCACCTCCGTCTATAAGCTCTGGAACAAATCTGCCATCTTGTCCACAGATTTGTAGCGCGGAGCCGCAATTATTGTCTGTTAATTTTTGCATTCTTGGTTTCTTCTGTGCGTGGAAATCTGTCTGGTTCCCTCTTCACTTGCTCTCAGAGCCATGTTTTGGGGCCATACAGTGGCTAAGAGCGATGGATTAGGGAGGATTACCCAAAGATGTCTGCAAACAGAGCCAAACACGTGGATGTTGGTGTGTGTGTGCGTGTGTGTGTGTGTGTGGGCGAGCTCCCCTGCTGTGGAGGGATAATGCTAATATCTCCCAAAACTTGGTATTTTGAGACCGAGTTGAACAGGAACCTGCAGGGGGACCCGGGAGGTGCAGGAAAAACGAGCGTGCTCACCCTGGCCACGTTCACGTAGTCGTCGTCCGACAGCGTGTCCAGCATCTCCATGACGGAGGTCTTCATCAGCTTCAGCGTGAGCCCGCTGACGCTTCCGCTCCTGCAGGAGACACGACGTCTTTCAGAAGAGACTCCAGCGCACCAACAGGTGGCACTAGCGCGCTGTAAAGAAGAGGCGGGGGGAGGGGGGGGCAACACTCACACGTCCACGATGATGACCATGTCCTTCGGAGACGACGCGCCTTGTATATACCTGCACACAGACCCGAGAAAAATGGCTTTAATTTGTTTCATTAATCCAGAACCCACAGTCGGAGTGATCCCGGCGTCATTATATGGTGAAAACGCAGCTGAGCCCACTTAAGCCACAGAACACTGAGAAGGCTTATGTGCTCAGAAGAGTTAATAAGTTGTGTTATGAAGCTCGGTGTTGGCCACAGCTCCTGCTTCTTTACTGAATAACAAAGCCTCCAAATAATAAACTCAGGAGGCAAATTAATTGCTGTGGACGGTCTAAGTGGGCTCTCTGCTGTGGACCCTCACAAGCGCCGCACAGCTAGCCATGCTAGCTAAAGACGCATGAACAGGTTCTCCATCAAATCTATTCCTGATAAGGATAATGATGACTGACGGGGGCTTTGAGACCTGTGTGATGCCCGATGTTTTGCTTCCTTGTTAGAGAAACTCATCCAAACACGTTTAAAAGTTACTCGAAATAAATCTAAAGTTGTGAAGCTGAGCGGCGTTGACCTTTGTCCCGAGGACAGCTCAGTGGGACGGCTACAATGGGACAGCCGATGTCCCGCTCAGCTGGGCGTCAGCAGTACGTTATTTACCCTGGCGGTGTCTTTGTTTGGGGGAGGTAAACACCCCTTAAGAAGCAAAGGCAGCCTCGGAAATAGGGCGTTCTTGGGCGTGTGCTAGCCAACGTTAGCCAGCCTGGCCCCCCCGGGACAGCAGTGAACTCCAAGACAAGATGACTGAACATCTGCTCACAGTTGATAGAGGACGGCCGGGGAAAGGAAATCAAAATTGCATTTGTCCATTCCAGTGGCAATTAAATTCACATTTACCCAGGATACAAAGCGAGCTGCGATTGATCGACATTTCCGGCTCGTCCACGGGGGTTAAAAATGGGAATACAGCATTCCGGGAGCGGGAGCGGCTCGCCAGCGTCTTGGGTGGGGGCGGAGCAATCATCAGGGTCTCTCTCTGCTGATTATCGGCCATTCCGCCGAGCGTGGAGCAAAGCCAGCTGCCTCTGGGCCAGACGGGCTCTTTTCTTATGCTCAGCCAAGCTGATACGGAGGCAGAGCAGCAGAGACCCGGTGGACCCCCCCTCCCCCCCCCCCCCCTCACAGGTCGGGCTGCTTGTACTCGCTAGCAGGCGCCAGTCCAACCTGCAGGACGACCTTTGACCTATGCGTCCCTCAGCACTCCGCCTGGGCAGCTACAGTCCATCTTGTGTTTTGGGACCCCCCCCCCCCGCAGACACTGGCAGCGCCTCACAGAAGGTCGATTAACGGAGCGTGCCCAGAGCGAACACGGGCGAAATCCGTGTGTTTGTGCGAGTGCGAGACAAGCAGGGAGGGGCCGAGGGTGGGGAAGGGATCCAATTATTTTCTATAATACAGAACGCCACATCAAAGGTAGAACTTGTGCGGCTCTCCACAACTGTGTGGCGTCTGAAATCAGGTCTGGAACCAAGAGGCATGTTGGCACGCACCACTTTTATCAATTTAATTACTGAAATCTTAATTTGTGGCAGAGTGGGGGGGGGGGGGGGTAGAGCTATTTTTTGGCAGGGGAAGGTGTTTTTGAACTCAGCAGCGCGGGATACAAACTCACAACGTGGCCCGTGTCTCCACTCCCTCGGGCACGGAGGAACCCCCCCCCCCGTCTGGAGAGCAAAGCAGGGTCATTGAGCGGCTGAAGCCTCCAGACCGACTGCGGATTTTCATTAACTTCTCTGGTCAGTTAATTTCTCACAGCGGAGAATAGCGCTTTAATGGGAATTCTACTCATTTTGAAGGGGCTAAATGTGAACCGGACCTCCAGCACCAGCAGCCCCCACAGGTCGTCCTCATAAAACCCACATCTGGAGTTCAATGGGACAAATCTGCAGAGAAAATATCCCTTCCTGGCAGATCATTTCTCCTGAACTGTGAGAGGCGGCATTGATCAGCAGTAATGGGGCTTTGGGAAGGACGTGATGAAGTCGAGAAGAGTGCCACTGCTGATCCCCCCCCCCCCCCCCCCCCCCCCCCCCCCCAGATCCACAGATCCACAGATTAGATTTGGCCCCAGGCCCCAGGAACATCTGAGCTACTGTACAGACTCGGCTCCGACCAACCCGCGAGGTCAGCGCGCTTCATCCTGCGGATTTTCCTGCGTCCAGATGTGCTGTTTCTGCATGGGTTCCAGTTAGTAATTACCCCCCCCACACACACACACACACACACGGCGTCTGCCCACTCATGCCATTTCCTCCCTGTCATTAGGCCAAGGCCAGGTGACCAGCAGATGGGCCCGGCTGGTGCTGAACGGAGCCCCCACGTCTGCCCTGGCCCACCGCGACAGCGCCGTCGGCCAGCGGGCTCGACCCCCGTGGTCAGGAGAGCCCGCCGCCGACGGGAACTGGGATGGTTCCCCGTGAGAAAGCGCCCATGACGGATTTACAGGCGTGACCTTGAGCTCCGGGAGCCATTCAACGTTAAAAAATGGGAAATCTCGAGGCCCGTAAAAAGCAGATAACGGCAGAGATCAACGACATGCTTGGTGTCAACAATACACACACTCCAGATAAAGTGTGTGTTCTGCGTCTGAGCCGGCACGAGCGCGCCGCCGCCGCCCACAATTTTGACAAACGTGCGTTCGGGGAGCGCCGAACACAACGGCTCCGTCTGGCGAAGGACTCTCATTGGAATTCATGAAATGGGTTTATCATCGCACGCCTCTGTAAAATCAATACATTACCCGTGGGGGGAGGTGTGTGTGTGTGTGTGTGGTGTGTGTGTGTGTGTGTGTGGTGTGTGTGTGTGTGAGTGTGGAGGGGGTGCTGACCCACTCCACAACGCGCTCGGTGTTACATTTAATGCAAAGGAATTATCTCGCACGTGCAAGTCAACAAACAGGCAATAAATAGTGGGAGTCAGGGGTGTGTGTTGACCCTCGTTCAGGTGTGTGTGTGCGTGTGTGTGTGTGTGTGTGTGTGTGTGTGGCGCCAACATTTTCCTCCAGCTGGCCGTGCGTTCCATACGGCAGCTATACGCAAAGCAACCGCAGGATACTGGCAAACTGTCCACAAGAAGGAAAGCTCACGTGTGTGTGTGTGTGTGTGTGTGTGTGTGTTGCACTGATGGGCTTATTATTTTATGGACTGCTGCTCTTTTAGTGCTCCTGTGGATGTGGCGGGCGAATAAAGATTGAATTAAGATAAAAATATAGGGGGGCGGCCCTCAGAGAGCCGTGGGGGAGAAAAGGGAAAAGCGATGTCGGCCTTTTATTTATTTATTTATTCCACTTTCTGTTGATTGTTTGAAAGCCGGGCGCTGCCAGGTCTCATTAACATATTTTAGGCAAGACGATGCTCGGAAAAAAAAACCAAACTTCCATTTCAGATAAAGCCGGGAATGAGGAATTCATTAAGATGTCGGAATACATCAGCCAGATTTAAAAGGGCGGCGTCATTAGCCCGCCGCTCTTCCTCGGTGGGAATCAGAAAACGGCGGCTGGAACCATCACGGCCGGGACCGTGATGCCGGGATTGGTGTGTTGGGGACGCCGGCTCCTCGGATTGACCGGCGGTCATAATATTTACAAAGAGGTTAGCCGGACTTCTCGGAGAAATCAATATTTGATATAGGCTCCATGCTGTTGTGAGCCGGGGAGGTAATGGGATCTCAACGCTTGGCTAAGTGAACCCCGAGCCCCCCCCCCCCCCGCCGATTCCTCTCCTCGCCGGTTCACTTTTTCCCCTCGCTGACTTTCTCCCTCTGCTTCGCTTCCCTTGCTAACGGGAACAGAAACGATAATGGGCAAATGTTAATAATTAATGTCAGAGCAATTGGAGACAATTAAGTGTGCTGACTGGACCATTAATTTTTCTTGGGCAGCCGGTGGGGGGGGGGGGGGGGGGCAGACTGGGAAGGAGCCCATCTGTAGGGGCAGGCTGCCCTTCATTGCCCCCCCCCTTATATTGCACCTGGTCAGTCACGCAGGAATCCACCCGCTACAGACCCAGCACGTGACCACGAGCTGGACTTTGATTTGTTTGCATCACACCCTGGAGGGGCGGAAGACACCGGCGGGGGGGGGGACGTCCTGCCAACGCATCTCCGCGTTTTGCTGGTTTTTACTGTTATTTGTGGAGCATGTCGGCTCATGTGATCTGATGTGTGTGTGTGTGTGTGGGGGGGGGGGGGGTCAGGGAGGGGGAGGCACTGGGAGGTGTGTGTGGGAGGACACATGACACTGAGCAGGTTCTGGGAGGCTAAAATGTTCAGTTTGACTCCTCTCGTGACATTTTCTTTAAATGTTTGTTGACCTACAATAATACGTTGTAGATAAATGCACGCAAAATTCATAAAAGCTGGATTTTTAATATATATGAATAAGGCAGATTAAAGCTCCGTAGTGGTGACAATACAGTCTACAAGAATTGACCTCTGACCTCAACAAAGATATAAATAAGAGCTGAGGAGCAGGAATATTAATAAAGACTAAAGTTTGTGTTCAGGCTTGGCCACCCGGCGCAGCCCGGATTAGCGCGCTAAAGTGATGCTACGCTGCACGTATAATATTAAGGATCTATACCCCTCCCACACACACACACACACACACACACACACACACAACCTGTCCGTTAGCCGAGGAGGCAGCGTGTTATACCATAATCACACCAGCGCGACCTCGTACCATAACACCTCCTGCACCCGCCAGTCACGGCGTCCGGGCACAGGTTGCTATGCAACATGCTACTGGAGTGTCAAAGGCCCTGGCATGAGGCAAAGCTGAGAGGGGTAGTGAAATATAGAGGTGTGTGTTTGTGTGTGTGAGAGAGAAATACTCCTTCTCCTCCATCCCATCCTGCAGCTGTCACTCAGCCTCCCCCCCCATTGTGTCTGCAGAACCAGCCGCTCCGTCCAGACATGTGTGGCAGGACTCTGGTTGGACACACATCAGCGGACGTGCTGACAGACCAGAGACGGGCTCCTTGTTTTAACTTGTCCTCCTACGTGGCGCCTCGTGTTTCCGCCATTTTTCTTGTTTGTAGTGTTGGCGGCGGTGACAGTGAAGCACTGGGGAGACTCTCGGTGTTAACTCAATTAAACTGTCAGGGAATGCCTCGTTAGTCTGACGACCCCCCCGCAAACGGCGTCCAGCGGAGCAATAACGTAAACGTCTGGCAAATGAGCTTTTACGCTAAATAAAACGCGATACTATTGATTCTCTCTTTACCAGCAGGCGACTTTTGGGTTCAACTGTCAAACTGGAGCTTTAGAGCCATTTAAAAATAAATAAAATAGGTTCCTTCTCGCAGTCTGATCTGAACTGAACCACCCTCTAAATGTTTCTCATCTTTTTCACGTCTTCTGACAACGCCGGCCTGACCTCAAACAGCCACTCAGACGCTGCGGAGACGGGAAACGGGGTCGGGTCTGATTATCGCCGCTGTCATGGTGGCGCCCAGGTCGTTCCAACCTGTAACCAGGCAACAGGCGGCCGAAGTCACGTAGACTGGAGAGAGTGGAACAATGGGCAGGGAGCCGTGGGGGGGGTCAAATGCTTCTCTCCAGCCTCTCACGCTCCCGGTCTGCGCACGTTTTAACGAATCGCCAGGCGTGAAGGAGGAAAGAGGTTTAACGTTTCGCTACTTTACAGCGAGACAGTGAGAACATTCCTGCATTGAAAAAAAAAAAAGCGCCTCTGGAATCTCGCCGAGGAGGTGACGCACGCGCCCAGAGGTGTTTATCACGCGTGTGAATCCCAACAGTTCGTCACAACAGTTCATCACAGTCCCACAACAAGTTAAATCTGAGCCAGGAGGAGGCTTTAAAGAGCATCTACGGGGGGGGGGGGGGGGGGGTCTGACCGGCATGCAGGGTCTCCTACCATGGTCTCCTCCGGACGTCGTACAGGTCGATCTTGTTGGGCGCCCTCCACGGAGTGGCTGGAAGGGGGAGAGAGAGAGAAAACCAGTTAAAGGCCACTGGGATGTGGGGCCGAGCGTTGGCCAGCCGGTGCCGAGCGCGTCCCTACCCGGGTAATACCGCGTCACTCCGGTGGCGCTGCCGAACACCTGCCAGCGCAGAGAGCTGTCCTCCCGCCGGTTCTCGATGAAGACCCTCTCCAGAGCCTGGGTCCAGTTCAGCTCGTTTAAAATGACGGGAGCTGCCGGGAAAAAACCCTCAGGTTAATTCTTAATCGCCTCCGTTGGGCTCGTGGCGTTAGCATCCTGCTGCATTCAGTTCAATTCAACTTTATTTAAAACGCTTGTGTTGCAATCATTGCGGTCGTCTGTTATCCCCCCCCGCCGACACCCAGAGCCTGACCCCTCAGACAGGGTCGCAACCAACCAACAAACAAACAAACTGCCTTATAATGGGGAGAAACCTTGAGGAGAACCAAGCTAATTACAGGTGGGAGGGCGCCCCCTGCTGATGGTTGGTGGGTCTCCTACGTTCCCGTGTCTGATAATGATCTTTCCTTTCTTTCCTCAGCGCGACTCTCAAACTCAGAGATGAACCCTCTCCCGGAACAACCTTGTCCTCAGGAGCAGCAGGAGGACGGACGGACGGACGGCCGGAGGCAGCCCACCCCCTGAGCCGGACCCCGGTCACGTCTAGCTCATCTCTGAGCACATCTGAGATGACTTTGTGGTGGCACGAAGGAGCTTCTGTACGTTTTTACATAAAAACCACGTCTGCCATACGTGCACAACCCCGCTGCTGGGTGCCGGGGTGGCGGGGGCGTCTGCCACCCCGGCGGTCCGCAAAAAGGATTTATGGTTGTGGAGGGAAAATGTTTATCATCCAGTCAATGAGCAGCAGATTCATTTAAATGTGCAGACCGTTGGTGACGGACAGGAAGCGCCGCGTCAACGACGTCGTGCACTTGAGCACCGGCGCCTCTGCTATCGGGTTAGGATGTGTTTTTGTTCCCGCTTGTACGAGGAGATTATCGCCGGGCTGAGCCGCGCATTTCAATTTCATCTTTGTGGCGCGGCGCTCGCAGGTCAAAGAGCCATCAGATCAGCGCGAGCACGCGTTATCCTCAAAGCACGAGCGGCCGCGGCGGGTCGGCGAGCGGCGGCCGCTGTGCCCCGAATGTCGGGTCACTCTTGTCCAGGCAGGCTCCGGCTCTGACCAGCCAAGGGCAGAGAGACATCCTGACACCCCCCACGCGGGACCAGCAGCACCCTGGTAACATGAACTTCATAAGTTCATGCACGACCTTGACCTCCATATTTAAAAAACCTTTACACACCAACTACATCATATCTGACCTTGACCTTAATATGACCTCAACACTACCCTAAAAGCCCAGCAGTTAGGAGTCAGGAGGCCACACACACACACACACACACCACACACACACACACACACACACACACACACACACAGGTGTTCTGTACAGAGATGGGGCCGTCACAGATAAGGGGACACAGCCCGCTAATTCCCAGTGATTTATTCAGCAAAGATATTCCGCGACTTCTTTGGACAGTTGATAAAAAGACAAATTTCCCCCGGGGGTGAAATATGCTCACGCAGGCAGACGGGGCCTCCGAGCGCCGTGTTGTGCTCATCGTTCACGTGAAACGCGTCCCCCTCTGATATCTTTAAAAGGTAATTCATCAGTGCGCCGCTCCCCTGACATTTAAAGCACCCTTGGCTTTACCCTTTTATGCAGCAAGTCTGCACACCAAGTACAGAGACAATTATGAGCGGAATTTATGGAGCATCTCCCTGCAAGATAATTCCTCAACCTCCCTCCCTCATGCCAACGCCGCTATCCTGTGACCCCCCCTCCACCAAGCTCACCGGCTCCCATTATTCACGCTGATATATTGGAGATAAAGAGCCTTCCACACCAATACGCTTTGTATTAATCCATCATTAAATAAATAGGTTGGTGCGTTTACAGGAGGCACGTTGGGAAAAAACGGCACTCGCCAGAAATGTATGCTGGCGGAGCATAAGTGGTTCTACAAGGAAGCCATAAGGGTAATAACTAGCGCTGTTAACTGAGCTATAACCGTTCGAGCTGCCTCGGAGCATCTACATATTCCCCTAATTGGGGGTGGTGATCTCTCTGAGCCCCAACAGTGCAGGCGGGGGCGACTCTGACACAAACACAGCCGGTTCGGAGGCAACATAGTTCTTATTGTCTTATCTTAAACCAAGTTGTTTCCCCAGATACTCGTATCTGCTCATCTCCTCCTACTGGAGGTGTGATATGGAATCCCTGCTAATTTCTGTGTCGGTTTGACAAAATGGCGAGATACCACCTGCCCCAGCGGTGACGTACATGAGATTATACAGGACTAAAGATGTCATTGAACAGTTTAGAGGGGGTCCAAGCGCTGGGCCAGCTGCTGGCTCTGCATCTTGAAGGGCATTTCCTCTGGTGGCCTGGCTGAACCTTTTCATCCTGCAGAGAAAACAGCACTGACGGAAACTGGCACCGGCTCTCAGGTCCACCGGGACGGCGCCAAAAAAAGGAGAAATGAAAGAACCTCCAGAAGCCGTCGCGTAAAAACCCAATTTATGCTCTTCAATGCCCCCGAAACTGCAGGAGCAATGCATTATAATTAAAAGATGGATGGCGGCTAACGGCTGCCGCGCTGCCGTTAGCATGGTTGAATTTGTCATCGCGGGGATTTTTGCAAACTGGTAATCTCAGACGATGAGAGCCAGGAGACAAACGGTAAACTCTCTCCAGAGTGATGACTGTTCACAGATAGAGGAGTCACTCTGCTTACACCCCCAAACCCCCCCCCTTTATTTTTTTAAAGAAATAAACACACAAAATGTAATTTGCGAGCTTGGTGGTGAGTGAAGTGGGTTTTTGCTGTGCTGACTGTTCTAATTAGCGTGCGGGTAAACGATAGTGCCCCTTCACTGGGCACACACACTGCAGGGGTGGATGGGTGGGGGGGGGCAAAGGCGGAGCCTGTAAAATCAAGAACGACGGCGGTCTTCACACAGCCTCTCCGACTTTAAATTCCTCTCCACTTATCCTCCCCCTCTCTCCCCGCTCCCATTTTTCTAGTTCACAAATCACTTTCTGCCCCCCCACAAACATTTAAATCTGGTTTGATGTTGAGGGGGAATGAGTTGATGGTGTGAGTCGGTTGACGAGAAAGCTGGAAGGACCTGGGAGGCCGTCTGCGTGCACCAGCACCGTGCACGGCCGCAAAGGTTCCATTTCACAGCTCAAGATTGGCCGCCGCCCTCTTCAAAATGACAACAGCGCCGTGAATTAAACAGACGACATGGAATAGAGGGGCGAGGCCGCGGCGTCCCGGGGACCACTGGCAGTGATTGTTGACCAAAGTTTCTAACGAACCTGCCGGCAGGTTCGAATGTCGCCCGTTCACAATGATGTGGAAGACTGAAGATAAACAGGAACATGTGATCCAACACCGCTCCTGGTGAAGTCCTGAGCCCCAACGCTGCCACCTCCGTCCTGATTCAGGTGTGTGTGTGTGTGTGTGTGTGTGTGTGTGTGTGTGTGAGCAGAGGAGCTGCTGAAGAACATCGTCTGGATGAAGACCTGTTTGTTAGCACAGCACTGTTTATCTCCTACCATCCAACATGGAGCCTTTTGGTCTTATTTTAGTGCCCAAATGCTCCTGAAATAAGCCTTCTGGTAGTTTAGCAGACACACGTCAAGATTTATAAAAATGTCCTCCTCTAAAGTCAATTAGAACACAGCTGCTAGCATGCTAACAGTGTTATACACTGTTGAAAAGCAAAAAGCTGTGTTACATGTGATCAGATCAGTTTTCTCCGGACTCCCCCCCCCCCCCCACCCCACCCCCGAGTATCTGAAAAATCCAATTCCACAAAGAAAAACAAGCTGGAATTACAAAATCAACCTGACAAATGTAACTTTAATGGAACACGTCTTCGTAGTGTTGTCGAGTGTGTGTGTGTGTGTGTGTGTGTGTGTGTGTGGGGGGGGGGGGTTAATCACTCTCTGCCTAATTCCTGAGTGCCGCTCTTTCATCTGCTCCCAGTTAGCCATTCCCAACCATTCAGCTCCGACAATCAAGTTTGCTCACAGACCCTGACGACAATAGCAAAGTGACAAAATGGCGCTCGGCTGCGGCAAATAACGCAGCGTGCGGCGGATTTAAACTTCAAATTGAATGAAAGGACTTCCCACATTCACGGGTGGATTTCTCCCTTCCCTGCTGGGAACAGTGGCGGCTCACTCCCCACCCCCGCCAGCGTCGTCATCCGCGGCGCGGCGCGGCCAGGACTCCTGCCTTTACTGCAGATTTACATTTTTAATGTGTTTTTATTTCAGAGGCGGCTGAATCTGCTTTATTATTCTCCATCTTTCCTCAGCAGGATCCTCCCAAACCTACAAACCTCTAAGGAGCGTTACTGTGGAATTTTCGAGATTACTTTTGGGATTAGATTTGCTTGGGCCTCCACAACCACCACCTACGGCCGTTTGTTCCTCCGACGTCCACCCGTTTATGAGCAACGCTAATTAGAAGAAGGGGGGGCTGAATGTTTGACCCGAGCTAATTAGAAAGTTTGCGGACTTGGCGGCAGGAATCAGCGGTGAGATAATGAATTCTAAAATGCTTCATTACGGCGCTCAGGGAACTCTCCATCTCAATAAACGGACACGGGACCTCGCAGACGAATCAAACGGGGACGCGGGCGCTGCCTCATTTAGCTTCTGAAAGGATCACAATAAAAACGCTTTAACTCTGCCTCCAAATGGTTTCTGTCTGCCCCCCCCCCCACATCTATCCAGCCTTCTCCAAGGACGTTTTTGCTGTGACCGGCATCCCAAATATCCATTTTCTGCAGACGTGCGCGGCGCAGCGACATCAAATAAACGCACTCCGGCGTCGGGTCAACAGCAGCACTTTAGCAGAACCTGAGATATTTATTTATTTATTTATTTATTTATGTGACAGCGATAACAGACGTTTGAGATGGCGCCATCACAGAAATGGGGTCTGGTTTGGCTCCAAATCCCGGGGCAACAGATCAGGACCAGGTTAAGACCCCCCCCCCCCCAATCCCCGTTGTGCCACCTTCCTCTTCTAGACGCCGCCGGCCTCAATCACGCACGTTTTATTCTCATTATCTTTAGCAACGACGCTGCTTCACACTGGCGGCGGGGACAATGCGGCGGCCTGATTGCTCTATTGTGAGCCGACCGCCGTTTCTGACACCTCCTCCCTGAGCCGAGAGCTCCTGGTTTGGAGGCACAGCAGCGAGGGAGGGGCGGCGGCGACGGGGGGGCCCTGAAAACCACGCTGACCTTCACCCTTCACGCGTTGCAACGTTGTTTAATATTGGGAATGACGGACAGGAGGTTGTTCCTCCAGCTGGAGGATCAGTGAGAGAGGAGAAGGAGACAACATCTCATCTTCATCATTGGGGGTGGGGGGGGGGGGGGGGGGTCATCAGGTCTAAAAGGTCTAAACGCCGGATCGCGCCGCAGCTGCCCGACTACTGTCAGGAAAGGCTTTTCCCAGATCTGCTGCCGGACGCCAGCAGTCACCCGGAGGGACTGAAGCTGCGGCGAATTCCAGCTGGGGGAGTTTGCAAGGACGACGTCGCATTTTCCCAGAAACTAATCTGCTGATTTGTGGACAGCCAGAAGCACCAGGTGTGCCCGCTCCTCCCGCCGTGTACTCACAGCCTTTGTAGATGTCTGTGGGAATCTGGACGGCGCTGGAGGAGTAGTTGACCTTGTTTTTGAAGTTGGGATCGTCCACGAACTCCAGCTCCAAAGACGGCGCGCTCTCCAGCGGGTTCTCTTCTTCCCCGTCCTCTGCCTGCAGGCGTGCAGGCGCACACACACACACACACACACACAACACACACACACACACACACACACACACACACACCTGAATCAGCACGAGTGAAAAGTGGTTTAAACGTGCGCGGATTTTGAGTATTTGTGGCCCTGGTTCAGTTGGTGCAGCAGCTAATTAGTGTTTTATTATTCCTGTGTGCAGGAGGGAAGAGTGTCAGACATCAAAGGCAGTCAGCGGAAATCAAAGGCAAACCTGGCATTTAAGCCTTTTATCGTGATACGTTATCACTGGCGTGCGATCTGCCGCCGCTCCCGCAGGACGAAGCGATTGTGCTACGTGAAGTGAAATGGCAGCGAGATAGAAGCCGACTCTTCGGCGCCACTTTATTCGCCTGTTCCAGATCTGATTCCGGCGCTCCGTCTTCGACCGTCGCTCAGACGGGCGTTCTTGGAGGACGGGCCGCCGCTCTTTCATTTGCAGGCGCACATTCAGGCGCTCGGCGCAGCATTAAAGCGGACGGTGGCGAGCGGCAGAGGCGCCGCCGGGACACGGCTGCCTTCTAATGAAGCCGCGCGGGTTAAACGGATCTGACGCCATTAAAAAAACAGGTTTGTTTTCGGGAGGAATTAATCAAAACTCGTGACCGCCTGGGAAAAAAAAAGAGAGAAAGATTGATGGGCCGACTTTAATTGACTATTAAAATGCAATTACAAGCTGTTGCCGTCCGGCGCCGACGCTCACGTAGCACCGAACGGAGGAGCAACAGCTTTTATTCGTAAAAATTACAGACTGGGAGCAGAAAAAAGCCACAATTGTGGCTCATTTCATTTAAAAAAAATGACCGGACGTGCTTTGATCACTGCAGTTCTAAAACACTAAATCTGAACATTTTTAAGAGGCTTTAACACCAGAACACACACACACGTGCACGCGTGTGTGTGTTCTGGGCGTGTTTTCTGACTCATGCAGCAACACAAAAAAGGCTCAAATCAATACTTTTCTCTGCTGGATTAAGTTGATTTTCGCGTTGTAATAAAAGTTTCTGAGGAGCAGAAAGAAAACCTCTTCAGACCTTTAAAAACACCAATAATGAGTCGACTGTTGCTTCTATTTGGCATTCAAATAAAAGTTTTGCTATTTTTTCCACACGCAGCCTCGGTTTAAAGGCCCAAACCTGTTAGCTGACGAGGTTAGCGACTTTTAAACAGTGACGAGCGCGAGGGTGAGGTGTTTGTTTATCACCCGCTCCGACACCAGCTCTGTCACCGCTGTCAGACATGCCCCCCCCCCCCGACCACCTCGCCTTCCGTCTTCAGAAGGGCCCAATCATAATTAAGCGAGGCAGCGTCTAATTAGCAGCTGAATAAATCCACACAGGAAAGACTGATTGGTTCATTTTCGGCAACCATCCACCACCTGTTTTGCTTGATTCATTACCCAATTTGTTAATTTCATCTCCACTTTTTCGAGGTTTAATTAAAGTCTGAAGGGGCCAGAGATGACACTCGAGCCCCCCCCCCCCGGGTTGGCCCGATGTGTGAGGGATGTCACCAAGGTGCCGGTTCCACCTTAAATCACTGTTGACTGAAATAAACAGCACATGTGCCAAAAAAGGGACATTTGGGACAAGAGGAAGAGTCCAGGACAGGTAGCGAGGAGAGGAGACAGGTGAGGACACAGGAGACGCAGCTCTGACCACTTACCTGTCCTGTAGGAAATGTACGTCACCCTTCTGGTTCCTCGCCGCTCTGATTGAGTCCTAATCGAAAGTGAGTGGGGAGGGGGGGCGGGTAAAACTGGCTGGCGAGGTTTCGGGGGAAGAGGAAGGACCTCCACCCGACCTCTGCCCGCCGTCTCCGGGCGGCGGGGTCTCGGCGAGGCGGGGGTCAGGAGCGTGCGCGGCGTTAATGATGACTGATGCTCTCCAATTAGATGTGCTGACAGGCCCTAAAGCGCTGAGTCATTAATCACAGGAGCGGCGTGCACGGAGAGAAAATCACACCGTGATTTATTGCCCCTCCGCCACCTCTCTCTGCCCCCCCTGTCTTCTGTGCTCTGCTGATCGAGGGAGGGGGGGTTGCATTCTTCCGCAGGGCCTGATTGATCAGTGGGCGCTGGGCGTGCACGTGACCCGTCCTGGGCATGCAGAACCACCTGTGCGTCATCCTTCATGCAGTTCTCATCGGTGGGACGCCAGCGTCTCGCGTCTCGGTCGTCTCAGCGCGTCCACCCGTCTGTGGGGGGGGGGAGCAAACGTCCGGGGGAGGACAGCCGACGCCGCCGTCACATGCACGCCGGCCCGCCTCTGCCCTGTCACATCAACTCACCGTGACGCGGCGCCACCTCGCTAATGCACACGGACAGCCCACAGGCCCGTGACCACGGGGAAGGGGGGGGGGGAAGGGGGGGCACGAGGGAGGTTGCAGGGGAAAGGGTGGCGGGTAAAGCGGGTAGGGGTAGCGGGGGAAGGGGTGATCAGGCAGGCGGGTGGGAGATCAAGAGCGGTCCGTACTGTACTCACATAGTCTGAATCCGCTTTGGAATCGTAGTATGAAATGGAATTCTCCTGTGCAGAGAAGAAGAGCGGAAAGAGGTGATGAGAGAAGGTCGAGCAGCGTCCGCACGGTGGCCGGACTCCTCCCGGTGGCGAGCTAGAGAGAAGCGTGGTTATATTCCATCACACCGTCCAGCATGAGAATATAATCAGCATCACAGGAGGAGCGTGATGGAGAACCATGGCATCTATTGGGCCCAATAGATGCCATGGATGCGGCACATGTCTGAGACTGTGGGAGCGCCTTCATGTGCGGGAGTGTGTTGAATGTGGGGGCCTGTGAGGAGGCGATGGCATGAGCAGTGAGAGGAGCGGAAACCCGGACTGGGAGTCTCCCCGGGAGGCGGAGCAGCCTCCGTGGGGACCAGAGGAAGAATGTGGAACCACCCAAACGCCACCCCTGAGACCCAGGAATGGGCCACGTCCCCGACCGTTACCCTGAGAGGAGACCCGCCCTCGTGCTGAGGGGAAGGGCGGCGAGCGGCGGTCACAAGGCCGGCCTCATTATCATGAGTGTCAAATGCTGGCTGGGGGGGGGTGGTGCCCTCCCAGGGGCGTGACAGTGACTGACTCACCCTCACTGGGAGAGCTGGTCAGCTTATTAACAGGAATCCAGCTGCGGACTGTTAAAGATCATTATTAAATGTGTTTACTACAGTAATAAAAGATGCAAAATGGGAAATCTAAAAGAAAAAGAGGCCAAATACACCTGTTATAATAAAAACACAGCTGGAGAGGTTAAACAGAGCAGATATCGTCCGGCTGGGTTAGCGTGAGGCTGCTAAGCTAACGGACTGGTTACAGTGGGAAGGAGGGGAGCTCATTTCTCTGACCTTTGACCTGTACTGGTGTAAAACCAGTTCTCCACCATAATATTCCAGCGCTCTTTTCACCTCTGCCTCTATAAGTCTTCCCTCTATCCCTCTCATTCCTGTGGCAGCAGCGCCCCGCGACCAGGGTCCTGGCCGGCCGCCACCGCTAATGGGAGAGGCGGTCGTGAGCTCGTCTCGGCTCCTGACGCGGCGTGGTCAGGAGTCACGCTGACCTCAGGCGCGCGGCTCCTCTCTTCGGGTCGCGGGGAACGAGCCTCGCCGGCGCGGGCGAAAGGATCAGAAGTGAGGATGGAAGGAATAAACGCCGAACGAACAGCGATGAGTCGAATAACAGCTTTAGGATGGTCGGGGGGGGGGCGGTAATGGATGAAGTGAGAGGAGAGAAATGTGTGGCAGAGGCTGTGTTAAGATGGAAGTAGCTAAAAATAGCCAGTGAGTCTGCAGAGAGAGAGAGAGAGAGAGAGAGAGAGAGAGAGAGAGAGAGAGGGCGAGAGACTATAGCAGCAACAGGGGTGGTGTGTCTGCTCAGACCTGTCCCACCGCTGTGGCTGTGCAGCTGCCCACAAATCAACCCTCACTAGGACAACAGCTCCATCACCTGATTACTGCAGTACCCCCCCCCCCCCCAGCACTGCGCTTCAGGAGTAATAACAATTCAATGCAATGCCAAAAACCCGGCCGACATCGACACACCTTTAATGAATGCGCTGCATATGGCAGCAGCGCCGCGCTAGCTGGTAGAGGTCATCCCGACTGTGACGTCCCTCCAGTGGAGATAAGGCGACGCTGCTCTGCGGAGGCCGGCAGCTGTTTATCCGACACGTATCACAACACGTGCACCACATTCATCACTGCATATATCAATGATAATAGCGTCGCACAATCCCTCGCCACCGGTCTCATCGTAGCGCTCTTAAAGGGTTCTGGAGATTCAGTCCCTGTTTCCGTCTTCTTTTCTTTCTTATTCTTTACAGCTTCACGTTGGCTGATGTCATAAATATTGTTATTTTTATTGTTTGCTGCTCGCCTGGAACACTGAACTTTCCCCCACAGGTCACACAGGCAGCCTGGCAGGTGGTGGCGTCCTCGGTGGCCGACGCCCCGCGAGCGGTCCCGGCCATCTGCTGCAGCCGGTGGTCACTCTGGACGGGTTAGACGGCCATCTGACAGGACGCCGGACCAGAAACGACCTCATCTATGACTCTCTTGTGACGAGTGATGTGACGACATAATGATGCTAACGTCACTAAGGCTAAGGCTAACACGTGCTAAGGCTAACACCTGATCCGCCCCACTACTGGGGGGATCTGAGCTCCCGATTCGAGGCGTATCTACGCTCTGATTAGGATTTTTGCTGATCCCTGAACACCATCAACGACCTTGGCCACTTTCAGCTCCTACTGTTGTCACAGATGCTAACAGAAATACTGCTCAGAAAAGCGGCCCAGATTCCCGAAGCGGGATGGTTCTCATTATTCTTCAGTGGAGCAACATTAGCATTATACCCCTCCCGCTCTCTGTGGCTGCGCCTGCACCGGTGGGGCGTCCAGACTCGCTCGCCACTGGTGCATGAAGACACACAAAGTCTGAGAAAGTCCCTCTGACATAAAGTGCTATCAGTAAATTAAATCTATCATGCTGACTGGACCACAAATCCCAAACAGCAGCCAGAGACTGAGGTCAGCTGATCAACTGCCGCCCCTCCCTGCCATCAATCTCCAGCCTTCCACACCTTTATCTCATCTACCTTTCCTCTCTCGGCCTCGTCTCTCGCTCTCCGGGCCCTCTTATCTTCATCTTTTGCGGTCTCTCCATCCTTGGCACCTGCCTCCCCTTGCTAGTTTCTGATTTCAGCAAAAGCAGCAATGTGTATAGGTAGGATGCCTCCTGTTGCTATAGAAACTGCCCCTCTGCTCCAGATGACAATGTGCTCGCCAAGGCCTCAACGTCAGATTCTTTTTTTCTGTCCAGATACGCGTCTGTTTTTCCCTTGTCTGTCAAAAGGCCCGTCTGTCTGTGCTGCTGCTGCTTGTATTACACATTTATATGTCACTCAGGTGAAGAGCACCTGAACATATCGTTTATCCCACCGACCCAGTTTAAGACCAGTCCTGATCTTAAATCACAGAGTCCTGAATTATAATAATCATTTGTAAAGTTCCAGTAAAAGTAAAAGCTGTGCCTAGTGTGTGTGTGTGTGTGTGTGTGTGTGTGTGTGTGTGTGTGTGTGTGAGCTCCCAAGGGGACTAAAGAACTGAGGTTTTTTTCAACATTAGCACTCCTCTGTTAGATTTATGCTAGCAGACAGATGTTTAGCAACTCCCGGGGCCTCATTTAGACAAATTCTCATCCACTTTATCCTCCGACTTTCAAATAAAAAGTTGCAAATTACAAACGTATCACTAAGCTCGCATCACATGTGAATGCAAGTAAGCTAGCAGCTAGCGGCTGACACCTCTCTCAGACCGACTAGCGTAGCGAGCTTAATGAAGGATGATGACAACCCGGTGCACCGTGGAGGCGGCTGCACGTTGGGGTGTGAGGGCGAACGTGTGTCGGTGGCTGGAGGTAAATCTTCTTTATTTGAATTCAACAAGCAGCCTGAGACAGCCTGACATTTGAGTGTGAGACAAGCGCTCCATCACGGGTGGGGACAGATTACAGTCATATTCCTATCTCCTCTGGACACCTGCTAATGATTTTCTAATTACAGAACACACTCTGGGCCTCCACCGCGCCCCTGGGTGTGCACGCAGGCATGCAGAAACAGAAACACACACGCCCTCTCTCTCCTGGCCACAATCCCCTCGCAGTCGCTCATAGATCCACTCCCTCTAATGGAAGCTGACATTATATCAAACACAATAAAGGATTTCATTTAGTGCTCCTCGTTAACCCGGGGACATTGGCCCATCGGGGGGGGCGCTCACTCGCACAGCCTTCCTAAGTGTGAAAATGCACTCACAATTCGATTCACTTTTATGAAATCTAAAGAGAGGAGGGGAACCTCTGGGAACAGATGCTTGTTCGCCACCATCGGGGGCTAATTAGCTTAGCTCAGTGACTCCGTGGACAGGAGGTTTGCATGTGACTCTAAAACGCCTTTGATGGCTTTGATCCCGAGTTACTGCTAAAATTCTCTCTTGCTTTTATTCAGGAAGTCAACTTCAATAGAGCCTCTAAATGGAGGCGGCGACCCTGGCGAGAGGTTCGCCATCACTGAAGCTCCTCTCAAGCTTCTCTGGGTGGTTCTGGTGTCGTCTCAGCTCCTTAGGCCACACAACCCCTGCCCCCCCCCAGCTCCTCCCTTCTTCCTGTTGCCACTTCCCCTCAGTTAAAGCCGTTAGATCATGCTGAGAATATTCCGGCCCTTTGATAAGGGGAGGGGGCTCTTTGTCCTGCTGCACTCTGGGTAACGCTGCTCTCCATTGTTGGCTGACAGGGCTCTATTGAGCAGGAGGTTTTAAAGCTGATAGCATCGCTGCGCCGCGCGGACACAGAACCTGATAAAAAGCCTATCCGACATGACACAGGCGTGCCTCCCGACACCCCCACCCCCCCCCCCCAATCTAATCATCAGGTGACGAGAAAGAGGCGCCGTAACACCAAATAAAGTCAAACAAGATAAAAAGGCCATGGTAATATGAACACTATCACGGGGCTCCAGCGGGTTTGATAAACCCAACACAATTATACACAACTGCACGCCGTCTGCGGCCGGGACGACCAATCGCAAGCAAACGGGCGCTCGCTGCTCCGGACCAATCAGGCGGCAGCTCGCCACGCCGCAGCGTTCCCCGGCTCCACTCTTCCTGGAGGGCGGACGGCGTTTCCTCCCAATTTTCGCTGATGTTTTGCAGCCATTTTGCCACCGACGGGCCATCGAGCGCTGAGAAGTCGCCACCCCCCCCTTAGAGGCTGACTGAGAGCACCCGATCAGCAATCAGCAGCGGCCAAAGGAAACCTGTTATTTCCAACCCCGTAATTATTTCCATCAGATGCTCCGCCGTCCCCGCCGGGGATTTTAAGCATTCAAATGACAAAGAGCAGCCCGCCGCGGCGCGTCGGCGGGCAGGAAACGGCAAACGGGAGACAGATACAACACAAGCGGCCCGTCAGTCACACCAAGGCCCTTATTTTCTGACAGCCTGTGGCTAATAAGCGTCCTTCAGTTGGGGAGGAAACGCGGCCTTTGCGACGCTCGTCGGAGCAGGTTGCGTTTTCCTTTCCCGCGTAGACGCGGCTAATAGCAGGAAAACACGTTTGTAGGAAAAGAGGAGAACGTGTAATAAAGAGGAGGCTGTCGAGAGGGTCCAGCAGCACCTGAACGAGAACGTTTCACGGGTGGTGGCCGCGTGCGGAGCTCGGTAAATCGAGCTCTGCAGCATGGCGGACTGGATTTCTCCAACTATTGATTCCCATCTGCGGTGAGGCTGGGGGTTGGGGGAGAATCGATCGGTGGGATTTAGACACGGCTCCGCTCTCTGAACCCCTCTCGCTCAGTGCAGCATCACCTTTAGGGAAAGAAGGAAAAACCCTGAACTTTTTCTCTTTCTGCTTCACCCTGCCTCGTTACGCCGTTTTACTGGAGCGTTCCCAACATCGCCCAGTCGGCCAGAAGTCCTCCTGGCTCAGCCGAGAACAACATGAGTTTTGAAGAGGTCTCTCCTGCAGCAGCAGAGGAGCATTTTGGGTAAGATTCACAATAAAAACGCCCCACGAGAGGCGTCCAAGAGAGCGGCGGCGTGGAAGGGAGAGACAACAAAAAGGACATTTCCACCTTTGGAGAGCGCCACTTAAAGCAAATTACAGCAGTCTGCAATCAAGACGCTGAAATTACCCAACCGCTGGGTCGCCACAGCAACCAGAAGCCCGTTCAAAGAGGCGGGCAGAGCAGAGAGGGCGAGGAAATGACAGACGGAGCGAGACGATCGTGCAGAGAGGAGGCGAAGGTCAGCGAGGGAGCGGCCGGAGCTGCGTCTCTTTCTGCATTCGTCGGGGCGTGGCCCCTCCTCCATGCTTTCCCCTCCGACGGCGAGCAGATGGAAATGCGTTCCAGAGATCTGGATTTAGCGATATCACTGTTTAGGAGTTCCATTACGTGCTCGGTGGACTGCGGGCGCTCCGTCTCGGCCGTGAGGCGGCTCGAAGAATAACAATGGAAACAGATGCAGTTTGTGTGTGATCACACAAGGTGACTGTTCACGGATGTTAGCAGTGAGCGCCGCACATGGAAAGAAAGGCCCTTTTCTCGCAGTTTTCGCTCCCGCAAATCTCCAGACTGAGATGCGGTTGCGTGGCGCCGGCGTCACCACCCCCCCCCCCACACACACACACACACACACACACACACACATCGACTGACAGCGACAGATCTGAAATTAAAAAACACGCTCACAATTAATGTGGGGAAAAAAGATGAGGGTGAAAGGAAGAATTTGTGGGAAATGCTTGGAAAGGGGCTTGACTTGGGTGGAAAATGCCCCCCCAAGGAAGACATATATAGGGGAGAAACAACAGGAAATATTAAAAGTAGCGGAAAATGAAAGAGAGTGAGGCGTCGCTCCATTTCTGTCTATTTTTACCAGGATCTGAATTGGAATCTGTCAAAGGCAGCCTCATAAGACTAATGTATTCTGTGGCTAATGGAGCTGCTAGCTTCAAGGGCCGCGCTGAGAGTCACCACAGCCATTCTCACTCATTTCCTCTGAAGGGCCAATTATCTCAAATAGAGGCATTATGAAAGGAGCCAACTTGGTCAAGTGAACAAACCTCACGAGTCTCTAATCTGAGACCCACGCGCGTGAGGTCACGTTGCACCTCTGAGACGACCTCCCGTGGCCTATAGGGGGCCCGCTAAAGGGGAATGTCCTGTGGCTGGTGTGTTTAGGCATTAACGGGTTAAAAAGAGAGCTGCCATACGTTGTTCTGGGAGTGGGCGGCTGACTGGAGATGAAGAGAAGGAGTCAGAGCGAGAAGAAGAGATGGTGTTGTCCTATGATGAAAGGCTTGATTGATTAGGGACTGATGATTGCAGTAAATGGCCTGGAAGATAGCTCCATCCCAGTTTCCCTTTTTCCTCCATCTCTTACCCCCCCACCCCCACACACTCACTTGCTTCCTCTCCCTCTCCCCTCCCTGCCTCTCTTTGTCACCCACTCTCCTTGGTTTCATCGTGGCAGCCCATCATCGCGGTGCCTCTCTCTCCCCCCTAATGGCACAGCTATTAGCGCTAATGCATTTCAAACATACAGCAGCTGCCACACCGCAATCTGACGGAAAGTGCACGTCTTCAACCAGCCTCTGTTCCTCCTTTGACGCATCTTGTCCCGTCGTGTTGCTCCACATGTCAAACCTTCATCCGCGACACCGCGGCCATCATCAGGGTCGTGGCTCAAACGCGCCGCCGATGCTAACCTGGTGGCGGAAAATGGAACCAATTCTCTCTGTGTGGTTCAGACGTGGTGAACCAGTTCCAGTGATCCCAGGGGCTCCAGACTATCTCAGAGTTTTCGGTTTTGTCAACCTGCTCTGGTTCACAAGCTTAAATGAGGACAGCCAGAGCTCAAGAGACCTTCCAGGACGATCCCTCAGGATAGCCGGTATCGTCTGCCGGTACGTTATGTTCCGTACTTGCACTCAAGAATAAAGCTATAATCAACCAGGCTCACGCTCTTGAGCTACTCGGGGTTTCCTAATGTGTTGCAGTTGGCTGCTTCGTCTTATAGGGGTCCTAAATGGGATTTTCCAGATACGCAAAGTTTCCCTTAATCCGCTCTGCATGTAAACATTCCTGAGTCCGATTCATTGCGCAATCGCACAGGGAATCAGCTCAAGCGGCGGCGTCTGTCAGCGGTGCTGCCGGTTTCCCTTTATCCCCGGGAGAATCGGACGGCGGCGCGGGCCCGTTGCCGACAATAGTCGCACGTCGCCACGAGACGGGTGCCCGACCTTGAGGAATCGTCGGCAATCCAACACTATAATGTCTTTTTCACGCGCCATTTAATTCCAATGGATTCAAAATCCTCGCCGAGCGGCACAACAGGTGTTACAATCAACACTTTGACATCCATAATGTCCAGCAGTCAGACTGGTCGGATCAGAGAGAGAGATCTGGCTCCTATGGCAACAGCTGGGATGGCAGCCGCGGCGAGAACCAGACGTGTCATTGAGTTTGGGTGATGTCACCACTTTGGCGACGAGAGCAGATGGGCTGATCCGGGTACCGAACCCACCGTTAAAATAAATAACGCGTTACACCCCCCCCCCGAACCGCACCGGGCCGCGCCCACGCACGCTCGCAGGGATCCCGTCAGAACGCCCGTGCACAAACACCTTTTCTCCCCGCCTGACAGACGGCTCCGCCCACTAGTTTAAGACCCTCGCCGTTCCCGCTAATATGCCCAAAGAGCGCACAGCCCTAATCTAATTAGAGTGTCAGTCAGCGGAGTGTTCAGCCAAGGAGAAATTAGGAAAGCACAAAATCTACCAACAAGAAAATCTCAGCTCACACATGTGGAGCCCATCTTCCTCTTTCCTCCCCAACGCTCCCCGTACAGCCCCCCCCCCACGGTTCCATAGTCGCCCCTGCTGAGTTTCATTACCTTTCCTTATTATAAAGGCAAATGAAATCAGCTCAGATACATTATTAATGGAGGAGCGCCATTAGAATTCACTTGCAGCCGCTGCAACAATATTATATATTCCGACTGTTTTCACGCCTGATTAAAAACACACAGATAACAAAAGAGGGCGTGAATGTAATGAAGGAGCAGACGAGGCGGGAGGAGGAGGGCGGGAACGCCGGTGGAGAGGGGCGGATTCGCCGTCCCTTCCACTCCAGGATGTGTCCACGCCGGCTCGGGCCGGGCGCAGGCGTGCGCGTGTGTTCCCCCCGTCTGAGGGAGGCACACCTGAGCCAGGCGTCCCCCCGCCTCCGGCCTGACGTGAGGGGACAGCAGCGACCGCGTGACGCCGGCAGGTCCGTGAGGGACTCCGGCGCCGCCGACCCGGACGACTCCGCAGTGTAAGCGACCATGAACAGAGATGGACTCTGGCGGGAAGCCGCGCTCATAATTATTCATTTCAAATCAGTTAAAACCTGTTCTCAAACACCCCCCAGGAGCTGCCGGGTTAAAAATCCATTTGTAGGAAGTGTACCATGACAGTGAGCTCGTCTCCCTGGAGACGGGGAAGGGGGGGTGATATGACAGTAGGGAACGCGCCTGTGTCTGCTCGGGTAAGGCACGTGCACATGTGTGCATACGTGCATGCTCAAAGGGCGTTTCAACTTCTGCACAACCAACGTCGAGGACATTTCCTCTCGTTTGACACAAAAATAAACATGTTTGTGGTGCATTAAAGGTTCTGAAGACATAAACAAATCATAATAATAATAATAACGATAATAATAATAACACATTATCGCATCATCGTCTGTTTTAACACTGTGATGCTGACCACATTGTCATTAAAGCATTCCGAGGAATCCAAGGGAAAACGATTATTGGGGGAAAACGATTATTGGGGGAAAACGATTATTGGGGTGGACAGATGATGGTTAAATAAACCAGATCACTTTGAAATAAACTAGCAGAGAAAGGAGAGCGAAGCAGGCGTCACATTACCGTCACGCTGTCCTGCCAAACGTGCTCCTTCTGCAGCAGCTCCGCCTCCTTCGTCAGTTTCTACACAGGAAAAGAGAAACAGCAGAGTGAGGGGGGGTCAAAGGTCAAAGGGACATTGATAGATGGGTAAGAGAGAGACAGGGACAGATGGGGTGGTCACTTTGTTCTCTTT
Organism: Takifugu flavidus; assembly: GCF_003711565.1. NCBI lineage: Eukaryota > Metazoa > Chordata > Actinopteri > Tetraodontiformes > Tetraodontidae > Takifugu > Takifugu flavidus. The sequence goes on along the minus strand of NC_079523.1, from coordinate 8,803,223 downwards.
TTCTCCCCTCTGTGGTTGGATAATAAAGCCTGCGCCCCCTGCAGGCCGGAGTATGACATGATCACACATGCAAATGTAGAATCGGGATGACAAGAACCTGCACGAACGCTCCCGTCGTAATGGCCCTTCTCAAAGTTTAGCCATGGTTATTTTGCAGGATTGTGTGTGTGTGTGTGTGTGTGTGTGTGTGTGTGTGTGTGTGTGTGTGTGTGTGTGTGGTGTGTGTGTGTGTGTTTGCGTGACCGAGGGCAGAGGCCCGTGGCCGTGACAGGTCAGAGCGCCGATCGCTAGAAATACCAGTGGAGCGCAGGTCTGAGGTGGATGCAGATCATTAATGTCTGACATTTGCTGCCTCGCTTCTTAAGATGGGGGCAGGTCCCCCTGATGGTGGTGATGTTGGGGGGGGGGCATATATAAATTTGCAGCTATGCATGCTTATGTCATCATCATCATCATCATCATCATCATCAGCTCGGGCTCTTAAGCAGCTTAATATATGTGAGTCTCATATAGGAAGTCATTCAACTTGCAAATAGAGCAAAGTGTTTCTGCCCCCACCCCCACCCCCACCCCCACCCCACCCTGCTCTGTATCTAGGTTTCCCTGAGCCCCTAGGGGGCGGTCTCGTGCCCATCCCAGAATGCCACGATCAGTCCCCGGGCTCTTAAATGACGAACCCTATTTAGACTCCTGCTCATTCATTTGTGCAGCCGCGCCAAGTGAACCGGTCCTCGGCCACAGGAGGCTCTTTATCTCCCCCAAACACACGCAAGACATAAACTCTTATTATAGGAGAGGCTGTCCCATTTGTACGAGCGGCGCTCCGCCCACCTCGGACCCACAGGCCCTCCCACTCGCTGCCACACAGCAACAATGTGGCCGCGGACGCAAACATAACGGTCCAAATAATGATAAAGTCTCCTGGGTTCTGCTTCTGCCTCCGACTGAGCGAACCAGACTCTGACCGAGAACCCTGAAATTTATGCACTTGCACATGAAAACAATGCAAAGAGGATCTAATTAGCTAATTGAAATGATTACTAAACAGTCCATTTGAAAAGACAGTAATTGTGGGGCTTTTCATAGCCTTGCTAAAGGGCAGAGACACACAGATAATCTCCCGGTGAAACTATCCACATGATGATTTTCAATTAGGGATAAACACTCAGCAGCTCAGCAATAATCTTTGCAGCGTTTCCACTCTGAGATCAACATGAAAATGTAAGCTGGAGGATTTTTGTGTGTGTGTGTGTGTGTGTGTGACAAAAGCTGCCACGTGTCCCTGTTTTACTTCTGCTTAATTGCATTACGACACCACATCTTTCAGAGGAAAACCTCCTTCGAGATCGTCGATCAAGGCCCTGTTTTCCATGAGAATGGCCGCTCTGTCACTTCAGAGGATCCATCCGCCTTCTCCCGGGTAGCCCACACATCTTTTATTCCCCCGGTATATTTCCTCTGGGACACTATCTCCTCCCGAGCAGCTTAATGCAGTCCCCCCTGCGCTACGGCGGCCATGCGTCTTCGCGCCTCGCTCCTTCCTCCTCTGTTGGCCCAGATGGATGGGCAAAACAAACCGCCAATGAATCAGAGTGAGGGATGTGGGAAGGAGGGGGGCAGGGATAGATCATCTCTGCTGGTGGCTGGAGCCCAAGCAGCTTAGAGCGCTGGATGAGCACACTAAGATCAGCATAGTACAGTGCAGATAAGTTCAGGGCAGGCCCACACAACACGGCAAACAGCCCCGCCACGCCAGCAAGACGGCCCCGCCCACTAATGCCGCCGCCGCTGTATGCCTGACACAGGACGAGTCCCGCTGTGGGAGGGGGTGTCACCTGGCAAGGTCAGGAACCGTAAACACAAATGCTGGATGGATGGCTTCACAGGAAAGGCCGTCAGGCACGCAGGCGGCGTACACGACGGCGTCCGCTGTCATCCAAGCGCGCCGGCGGTGTCAACAAAAAGCTCAGAGCGGAGCGATCGGGATCTTTAATATTCATAAACCCTCCGTCCAGCGTGTTCCAGAGGAGAGCGGTTTCATCACTCCAAGTCGTGTTATTTTTGCCGGCACACCGGGGACGGACCGCGTCGCGCCGCGGCGAGATTTGACTCCGGGTTGGCCGTTTGATTGCCGCAGCCTGTTGGGCCTTTCCGCTGAGCATTAGCTTAAAGGCCACTCGACACACCGACCTGTCGGGACGCTCTGAAGGGACTCTTCAGAGCGTCCCGACGACGTGCGCGCCTTCGCGGAGAGGACCCTTCAGGAGACACGACGGCCGGCGCGTGTGATTGCAGCGTCGAGTCGAGGCACTCGGCGCGCTCCGAGCGACCCCCCCGGGGAACGCTTTCGGTCACTCTGGGGACCAGAAGTCTGTGAAATGACACCGCTGAGGCCACTTAACCTTCACAGAGCGACTGGCGCGGCGTGGGAAGAGCCGCCTGATTGGCTGCCGCAGACAACGGCGGTAAACCCAAAATATTAGAGAATCCTTGAGGATGCGTCCCACGTTATGAAGACGCACCTTCAGCAGAATGTCCTGAAGGTCATATTTAGCAGAGTGGCGTGGGGGGGGGGGTTAACCAATCGGAAAGTTTGGTCTGGTGAGTTTTGGGCAGAGTTGGACCTGGTGGAAGTGATGTAATCTGACCGGGACAGGATCGTCACCGGGTCACGTGTTGTGCGCTATAATGTTCTTTTTGGATGCAAAGATCAGGATTGGTTAATCCTTTTATTTTTAATCCAGCAACACTCAGCAGACACAGACTCGCTCCAGCTGTCAGCGGCTGATCTGATCAAGATAGTCCGACAACCGTAATCCCACCCCGTCTATATGGATTAATCATTCTAATAACTCCTAATTTTGCCATTTGCGTGACGTGAACTCACTCTGACGTGCACTTGGATACAGCAGAATCTCAGCATCTACAACTACTCGCTGGTAACTCATTAATCCACTCCAGGGAACTCACGGAACCGAATGGATTGCGTAATGAAAGTCGGCCTTTCCGGAACTACTTCTTCTCTTTCGTGAAAAGGCTCATAAGACAGAACATGTGTCCATGCACACCCTCCAGGGCGTAATAAGGCTACGGTGCACGGTCTTAAGAGTTGAGTGGACTGAGGATAATCTGAGCGATAGGAATGTTTCTCCATCACAGATTGCAAATAAAACGACCGGCGCGATTTTTAAAATTTATTTATTCCCCCCCAATGAAAAGACAGGACGTGACATCATCAGCAGAGGAGACGCGGCGTGATAAAGAGAAACGCCTGGCGTGCCCGATGGTGTGATTTTTAAGAGTCTCTGATGGGTTTGGGGCTGCACGGCGAGCTGCGGTCATGCAGCGTTTGGCCCATTAGGGGGCAGCAGACGGAGCGAGGAGCCGCTGGAGCCTGTCAGGGCGAGAGCAGGCTGCTTTAAGCTCTTCATTCTGTCGTCTCCACTCGGCCAGGATTAAGGCCAATCACGGAAACCACTGAGTCAGAACCGGCCCACAATAACAGATGGAGGGACTTTCCAGTCCAGAATTTTAAAACATCCAGACAAACTCTTTCACCACCAACCCCCCTCCCTCCCTCCACCGTCCATTCCCCTACCTTCTTCTTTATCTCCCCGCTCTGCTTGACTGTTTTATCCCGCCATCATGTGGTGTAACTCCATTTCACCCCCATCTGTCTCAGTTTACTGCCCTCAAACTTCGGGCCCTCCACTTAACAACAGGTTAATTCCAACATCCAAACTTGAGAACAGCTGGACGTGAAGTTCGGCCGTGTCTTTATTGTTTGCATTCGGACTCCGAATGTTAAAGTCTATAATGTTTGGAAATAATGAGCCTTAATTCCAAGTCTCTGGTTGGTTTGGCTGCTGGGTATTGTCGGCCTTATTAGCTGACAGAGGATCTGCAGGGATGGGTGGGAGACCCCCTCTTTGTTCTATGATCCAAACCGCCCTGTGGCGGACTGTTTGCAGAGGCTGGTGTGTGTAGCATGTATGAAGCTAATCCCTGCCTTTGTCCCCCCCTCACTCACACACACACACACACACACGCTCCATAATCTTCCCATTGCATGATGAAAAACGTTAACACTTTCTTTTGCGTTACCCCGCTCGCTCTCGATTGCGCTCCGTTTCCACGGAGACCGAATCTGGAGGGTGCGAGCTGTCACCTACCCGCGGCAGCAGCTTTTCAAACCCTTACAGAGGCTTTCGCGCCGGCCCCCAGAAACGCCGTATTCCCACTGTAGATTGCCAGCATTGTGCTGGAGCTTCTGTGTGCAGTTCAGTGGAACAAGAAAGGCAACTGTCTTTATTTTGGAACAATAGATTTGCTCTCTGCAGCAGCTGAACCCACTCAGAGAGGCTCCTCCAAGCTCCTGGAAATAATAGTCCTTGATCATCAGCCCTTGAGTATTGATCCGCCAGCTCGTAAGTTTATATCATAGATATTATGAGGACGTAGACGCCTTTGTTTAAAGTATAGGTGGCTGTTTAAGTACCCATGTCTAAACAATATTCATTCTCTTCTGATCGGGGACATTTGTGTTTTTAAAAGCGACTCTTAAAGACGGGGAATTTTCCTCATTAAACAGAGCGTTTTAATATTTGGAACAGAACAGCCACATTATCAGTCAGTGGAATAATTATAATTCCAGCTTCTCTCTTTCTGCTCTCCTATCACTTACGTCCAGGCTCACCTGTGCCGCCAACACTGCTCACTAATTTGCAAAGAAAGGGGAAAAAAGTCAACCGCAGCAAATGCTGGCCGCCACGCGGGCGCGCGGCTGGCAGGGGGCCCGGGGGGAGGGGGGTCGGCTCTGTGGCATGTAAGCGTCTGCCTGGTCGACGCTCAATGTTGACGGATCGTCCCAGACGTGCCCAAACTTGCAGCCCGGCTTTCCCTGCTGCTACTGACATCATTCAGAGGGAACAGGGAGCGAGGGCGCCTGAAGGCACCATCAACTAAATAAAATAAGATTCAGATGTCTTGTTTTTCTCTTTGCAGCCCATAAGGCATCAAAATTGCAGGTGACTGAAAAGGAGAAAATTGCAGAACCCGCCGTCTGGAACGAGCGGCAGGGAGACGCATAAATAAGTTCAAACAAACCCGGTGACATTGGGCTGCAAAGGAGAGGGGCGCACATCAGCTCCGGGCACATCAGCTAACAAGTGTGTGTGACTGAGTGAACGACCCAATCTCTTCCCTTCACGTCCTCAGCAGGCTGAGGGTGGCAGATCAGAGTGAAAAGGCATCAATGAGCAGGGCTAATGTCGCCTTGATCAGGGGTCCACAGTGACACGGGCACGCATGTCACATCTTGACATTAATCAGAAGCTAAACACGCATGCACGAGGCGCGTTCTGGCGCCAAAAGGTCACCGCGGAAACGCACATACGGCGACGAGCAACGTGGGTCCTGAAACTGGGCGAATGAGAAGAGAGCGGCGAGCTACAACCACCTTAAACAGAGTTAATATTAGTTGGAAACGGGAGCGGAGAGCGCCAGACGTCTCCAGCAGAGGCGAGACTGGCAGAAACTAAATAAACATGGGAGGGAGCCACTTTTCCCTTTTCCACTAATATTATCTCAATCCATCTTCCTAGCATCCTTTCAGCTCACTGCAGCGCGCTACCGTCTGTCTGCAGCTCAAGGGCAACATTTCAGCTTTATCTTTTTTTTACTTCCACTAGCCTCCATTTTAGCTCAAACTGCTGATAAAAGAATAAAAACAGTAAAGTCTGACTATCTGAACCTCCTTCATGCTCTTCATGAGGACCCCTGCAGCCCCTCTGTATGTAAATATGATGTAACACCATTTTAGTGACCTTTTTATGGAAGAAGTATCCTTATGTTTTATGTATAGTGCACGTTGGTACTGCAACAGTGTGCAGGCTGGCAGCACGGACAAGAAGATTCAGTATCACAGAAGAGAGGGAAAACACGCAGCCACGGCTGTCTCTCAAAGCAATTACACCAGATTGAAACCAAATTAAATTTGAAGCCTAGAGCAACACGAGCGACTGAACGTCTGTGACAGATATGACAGGGGAGGAAGGGAAGTGCTGCGGGACCGGGGGATGGGGAGGAAAGACAGGTGTGGGTCACAGAGGAAGAGGGAGAAGACAGAAGTAGGACACAGCGTCGGGCCCACGCAGAGAACGCCATTACCGGCGTTTAAATGACCTCGCTCTTAGAATATTCAAAATTTGTTGCTCCGGCGCCACGTGTTTTCAGACAGATTTCTAACCCGCAGGGCTGTAGCTGCTGCGCGTTTACGCCGTAAAATCCACCTAAATCTCACAGGATCTTTCAGTCCGAGAGACTGTCCTGCCACTCTTCCTCGGCAACGTTCTGATGAACGCGCTCCATCCCCGTGAAACTAGAGCTGGCGGATGAGTTCACGCCGCGGGCTGAAAACGGGCCCGGTCACGTGCTTCTGCAGCAGCTAAAGGAACTAATCAAAGAACAATTTGTGCTGAAACAATAATTAACCTACAGCAGCGTCTGTGTAATAGGTTTTTTGGCTTCTTTAAATGTGTTTTATTCCCTATTGAAGCTAAACCTCAAACCCAGCGCTACGACTTAAAACTATGCGGTTTGCAGTAATTGGCAAAAATCCCGATTCCATCCACTTGCTTTCCGGTAAACAGGATGTTTTTATGTTGAATATTGTTTTAGAACCCGATTAAGGTCTTATACCGGAAACAATTGGGTGGAAAAGCAACATCCGAGCGTTTTTTTTTTCTTTTTCTTGGTTGACAACCTGGCAGCAAAAACGACGGCACGTGAGGGGAAACGGACCATTATGTTCGGGCCCGTGTACAAACCGCGATCACGTGCTGGTTACAGGCGCACAGATTAGCTTAGCGGTTCTCCGGCAGATATCGTTTCTCTCTTTTCATTATTCTAGTCCAAGAGATGACAGGATTAGTTGTGGCGGCTTTTAAACATCTGATGTTATCTGCATCTCCTGGGTGAACAATTAATCCCTCTCCCTTGCCTTGGCTTCACCATCACTCCCCACATCCTGATCTATCCTCAATACCTACACAACGGCTCCATTTTCGCTGTTGCCTCGGTTCTTTAAGCGCGTGGTATATTTTCACTGACAATCCCCGCAGATCGTCTCTCGCTGGGCGGAGCATAACGCACTGATAGGCTGGTTTAATATGTAAATGCGGGCGACATCTGGCCGACAATGTAAATGTTTGATCGTTCCGCGCTCTCCGGTCACCGAGAGACCGTTCTCTGAATGCTCAAAACGACGGGGGATGTTCTGCATCCACAAGCTCATAGACGAAGTGATTTATAGCAAGGGTCAAAGGAAAGAAAAATTGGCCTGGCAAACTCTGGAACGCTCCCCAGTCCGAGCTACGGCGCGTTAAAAATTTAACACGATGCTTCTTTTCCATTATGAACTCTTCCCTGATTTAGAGCATAATCCAAGGATCCCTTTTCTGGATGATGTGAATAGACTGAGTGGTTTTATTCACCCCAGCGTTTGGTGAGAAATGATGTCGTTTAATAGTGAAATGTGCACAATTCTGTGCACTTTGTTGTTTTGTTGATGGTAAAAGCATGATTGAAATGGGCTGAGGAGACTAAAATGGGCCCATTTTCTGTTATTTATCAGGAATGTCAAATAAGAAAAATCTATTGCAAATTCAGCCCTAATGCACTGCTGCCAGCGCACGCAACCAGAAGAAACGATGTTTAACAGCTTTCACGCTGTTAAACATCGTATGTATGTATGTATGTACAGCGGCAGAGAGCGGAGGACGCACGCTGGCACGCTCACGTGCCCGAGCGCAGACCAAACCAGACGGCTGACGTGGTGATTCGGCGACCAACAGAAGCCCCCAAAACGCATCGAGAGTTAAAATAAACGGTTGCCAACCCCCTCGTCCTTCATGTCGCACGGAAGCGAGCAAATGATGCATGAAGACACAGAGGACAAATTTAATAAAACGACAGTCACGGATGCAAAGTCAAAACACACAAATAAAACAAGCATGTAGTCAAATTACCGGCCAGGATGTTCACCTAATTAAGAGAGTTCCTCGACGTCAATCAACCCATTTACCCCCCCCCCCCCCATCCCGAGGCAAACGCCCACGCTAACAGGGTTGGAAAATACTTTTAAAAACACGTGTTAGCATACGGCGATGTGTTTTTAGAGGAGACAAGCGTCCCGAGGTCAGAAAATGTAAAAGCAATCATTCCCACATGCAGCTGTGTCCACTCACACGTTCACAAGACGCTTTTTCAGTTTGTCCTCAGTCCACACTGAGAGTCTTTAGAGACAGACGAGAAATATAAATGAGCCAAGGCGGAAAATCACAGAAAAGCCTTTCAAGAGGCAGGAGAAACAGTAAATGATTGGCACCAGGAGAGCAGACAAAGGCGAGAAAATGAAGAAAGCTGCGGCGCGGCGGAGGGACGGAGGAGGGAAGAGGCTGCACTGAAGCAGTCTAACCTTGACAGAGAGCATCTTCTGACAAGCATCTGCCTCCTGTAATAATTTAGAAATAATCTCCCTCCACAAAGGCCCAGCAGCCCGGCAGAGCGAGCGCGGCGCGCCTGATCGATCGCGCCGATTCATCCAACTGCAGGTCTGCCTGAGCTAAGGCCCAACATTGATCTCAACTCTCTTCTCCCTCTCAGGCTGTCGCTCTTTGTGCCAAACGGAGTGAAGTGATAAAGTTGAGAAAAGGATGAACAGGTGAGGAGGGAGACGCGGGAGGCGATGTCAGACTGAGGAGTGAAAAATGGGACTTTTAAAAGGCTTAAAGGCAAAATAAAACTGTGAAAGCTAAATGGATGGGGGGGGGGGGGGGGGGGGGGGCGCTGATCCACCATCAGGTCTTTAACTTGCACCGAGTGGTGATGCTTTCACTAGATCCAGCGACAGAATACGTACGAGAGGAGGAGAAACGAGCCGGGAGAAGTCTGGTGATTTCATCAGCATCAAGTGTTTAGCCTGTGGCAACGGATCGACTTTTAAATAGTCGGCCGTTAACACCAATTTAACACCCATAAACAGACGAGCTCCTCTGCTTTGACTTCATCCAACAGCTCAGAGGGAACAGGAGACTTTCATCTGCTCCACCTGCCTGTTTCTGTCGTGCTGCTCTACTTTAACAGGAGACGCTTGGGACTCGTTCCTATGAGGTTTCCTATTATTGTCATTTAGTGTTTTGACAATCAGTAAATTATGTATAAGTATAAAATGGACCACGATCCACTGAGTAGGCTCTTTTGGGAAGCAACAGTCCCGGCCACGAATGTGTAAATGTAATATAACTTTTTTACCAAATAACACAGTCAGATCTTGGGGGGGTGGGGGTGGGGGGTGCAGCTTATGTGCTGAGGTGAATCTAAAGTTGTAATTTTGTAATCAATGTTAGGGATTAATGTGTATCAAAGAGACGCAAAAGAGCCGCGGTGCCTTTATCTGAGGTCGCTCAGATTAGAGGAGTGAAGGATATGAAAGAGAGACAGAGAGAGGGAGGGGGGAGGGAGGGAAGAAGGGAAGCAGGAAGAGAGGGAGAGAGACAGAGAGTGGAGCGGACAGCGATAGAGAGGAGTCGGCAGATAATTATTATCATAGAGTTGGCTCTCCAAGGTCACCATTTGAGAATTCCTCTCCGCCGTCTCTCTGAGACCACCCCCGACATGCGCGCGTGCACATTCACGCACGGGCGGTGGCTGCCTGCAGGCCTATGCACCTCCTCTAGCTCCCCTCCTCTTTGCTGCATTCCCATCAGTCCGTCAGCAGAGAGGACCCACGTCACAAAGCTGCGGTCACCGCCTGAACCAAGCGACAGGCCACGGCCGCCACGCGCCGCACAAGCACCTCCGGGACGAAAAGACACGTGAGGGGACCAAACCCACGGCCTGGTGTTTGTCCAGGTTTGGGAGCCGCTCATCAGAGTGAAAAGATAAATAGCTAAATAAACGGGTGTTAACGCACGCCTGCTCACCTTTTTGACTGGCCTGTGCAGAAAAACAACCTGATTTGGGGTCATTATTTCATGACAGGCTGTCAAAGCTGCAGACGGCGGAGGAAGGAGGCGGCAAAAGCAAACGATGACAGCAGGAAGCCAAAACTTAAAAACAAATCTAGACAAATGCATGGATAAATCCAGTCATTCGTGTGAAATCAGCCGAACATCCCATCAGGAATGGACGCCTAAATGAGCACTTGAAGCATCCCGGGTCTAAATCTGTTTATCGTTAATAGTACCGAGTGATGGACAGTTGGTGGGTTGCTCTGCTCTCATTAGGACAATAAGTCCGACCCATCGGAACCGCGTGCATGCACAGTGAGCGCATCAGAGCGGGATCCACAGAGCCAGAGCGGAATTCTAGCACCAGTGCAATGGCTCCTACCCAGAGTCTCGTGGCTAGCTGCAGCTGTTGGTGAAATACACCCACCACAGACTCACGCTCTGTATCACGGAGTCTGTAATACACACATAAACCGGCGTTTAGATTTAAACTGGGGGAGAGGTTAAGGTTATGATTGAGGTCAAGCTACGCACAGAGCGTGTGTGAAACACCGCTGCCGGGGACGTTCGGCCCGCTTTCCTCTGCTAACGGGCTCCAACCGTCTATCTGTCCTTTTTATTTTGCATAGCAGCCGCTGCCGCTGTCCACAGGAGGCGCCGCAACAGGCCGAGAATCCGAAAAAAAGGCTTCCACTTAACGGACAAACTGGACAGAGAAGAAGCGACAGCAGCCGGCAAATAGATGCAAACCTACGAGAAAACAAGAGAGGGGAAAATAATTCAATCTGCAGCCGCCTCCTCCGGTCAGCCGAGGAGAGCCGGGGCTGAGGGGGCAGGAAAGGGGGAGTGAAGGATGAGGCGTGAGATGCCTTTCTCCCTGGGCAGGGCCGGGATGGCAGGCGCCCAGATAAGGCTGAGCAAAGATTAACTGCCTGCTCTGATGGAAGAGCAAAATAAAGGCAATCCAACCTCTGGTTCCTCCGGCCTCTCCGTGCGAGTGGCCTTATTCTGTGGGGACGAGTGGCGGCGATTGTGTACATTACCCATGATGAGAATGTTCAAGCCTCTGCAGCGCGGGCCGACTCAAAACTGATGTCATTATTCCTCCTGTGAGCAGCACGAACTGCCTGACCTCTCGTGTGCGCTCCAGCCTCCGTCTCTTCTGTCTGCCAGCGCGACCTTCCGCCGCTGCGCGTCGCAGACGAGCGCCGCGCTCGGCGGGCGCGCCTGCGATCTCTCTGAAGAGCACTTCCCCTTGTGCGAGCTCCTCCACCCGCTGAAGCAGCGGCGTCGGCGGCAGGTGAAACGGACCAGGGTCCACGGCGGAGCCCAGGAGTTGATTTCCCGGATAGCTCAAGTGCGGTTGAGCTTAAGTGTTAAAACTCTGTTAGCGCTGCAGCAAATCCTGCTGCTCGCTGTCCTCCAGCCCGTTTTCTTCACACCCCCAGAAGAAAACAAGCACAGTCATGCAAAATATCAATTTCCTCCTGCCGTAGTAGGTTTGCCAGCCGTTTATAGGAAAATACCATTTGTGTTCCAGCCGGGTGGAACCAACCAAACAGTAATATTAGCGCTCCTTCACTGTGGAATAAAAGAGTTCAACTTTCTCATGTGTGAGGAGGTTTCAGATGTACATCAGCATTTTTTAATCCTGCAGATAATCTTCCTTTTGTTGTTTTAGATTCAGAGCGATACAAGAGACAGGGCACTATTAAACACAGAGAAGCCTCACGTGAAGAGTAGTGGAGCCTCAGGATTCTCTACTAACTGATGATTTACTGCCTAATCTGCAGCTAAAATGTTGAAATAAAAACCTTAAATCCTCATTTTTATGTTGCATGTGCTCATATTGACCGACGACAAAATAAACCCGTCACATCACCTTGTACAGCTAAGAAAACGGAGTCTTAACTTATACCCTTCAAAACACGGAGACCTTTACATTTTGGTGGATTTCTGACACAGCTCCAAGTTAACGTTCAGCCTCCCTTTAGAATTCACTGAAAGACGAAGGAACATCAAAGGCGTTTCTTTTACAGGCCATGAGTTAACAACACAAACTCCTCTCGACACCGACCCCTCTCTCCTGTGGGCTTTTTCATCAAAAACGTGATCCCTTCCTCCCATCCATTTAGCTACTGTATATGGCCGCTCGGCTGATGATGCCGATAAGCGGGAGCTGACAGATAATCACCGGGATGAAGAGATAGCCGAGGTTCAGAGGTCTGATAGGACGGAGGGCTGGGGGGGGATTAGAGACGGAGTGGATTTTGACCTGCTGGAACGCCAAACCATAATGATATTTTAGGAAAAGTCTATTTTACCATCCTAGAAACCGGACTTGCCCACCCTCTGCTGCGCCACTTCACGGCAGAAAACACCATTTTCCATTTGACCAGCGCGTGTTTGTCTAGCTAATTCCCCTTTAATCAGGGAGGCATTTTTCAGAAAACCTCGAACGTTCAGGACACAACCCCCCCCCCCCAAAAAAACAACAAAAGAGCAATATCGCCTACATTCTGGAGCAGCCGAGCCAGATTTAAGCAGCGCTCTTTCTCTTTGCTCTCCGCTGACGCATAAAAAAAAAAAAGTGGCACATGGGAGGCTGTAAATGTGTGTTTTATGAATCACAGAGAGGCGGCTGAATAAAAGCGCAACGCGATCTTCTCTATTCATTTGTCTGGTGCTGACGGGGAAATGACGGAGAGGCAGATGTTTCTGTCACGTGAACAAGTTGCTGCAACACAGACAGCGCTTTTGTCACCTCTCGAGAAGAAGTTGGGCAATTAGGTGCTGAATAAAAGCCCCATCCCGCCACCAGCAGCACACTTCCTGCTAGGAACTGTATATATTTAGATCTTTCTGTGCATTGAAAGTTCTTTATGGAGCATTGGCGTATTGAAAGAGTTAAGTGGGGCAGGAGGAGCGTTTGGTGCTGGAGGAGGTGGTGACATGCCCCTGAATGCCACATGCAGGTGGGATGTTGCAACAGGTACGGAAATAATGTGACAAAATTCTACAACCCGTCTGCGTGGGAGCACCTCAGCCCTGACCTTCAGCTGGAGCCGCACAGGCCGGACAGACGAGCGACACCGCGACGAAGGTCAAGGACCACCTCTCTGAAGGTCAAACACCTGACTGGATCCAAAGCCACGAGGTCGGTGCGTGTGTTCATATCTGCGTGAGCGTGTGTGATATAATGGAACCGCTGCAGGTCGTAACAGATGGTTGCTAATGGAAGTTCATAGATCTGAGTGACAGGGGGGGCTGGGGGATTGGGGAGCAGGGGATGAGTGTGTGTGTGTGTGTGTGTGTGTGTGTGTGTGTGTGTGTGTGTGTGTGTGTGTCAGAAATGGGGTTAAAACTTTGGGAGATTGCTAACATTGTGAGGCCTGAATGTCCTTTTACAGCAAAAATGTTGGGGTTTAGGGGTAAAAGTATGACAGGACATTAGGGCAGAGGGCCCGGCGTCACAGTTAGGGGCGTAAAACAATCATCATTCTGTAAGATACAGTATAATAATAAAGCTGAATTTAGCTGTTTGGTCAGGCATTTGCAAAGTTATATTGTAATGCAGAGTATTAAAGACAAACGAGGAGCGAATGTCAAAATGATCACTGGAGGACGCTGCATGAAAAACATCCCTAAACTGAGTTGGAACGATTTCTTGTCTATTTTTACCAGAAGTAGAACTCGGCCTACTTCACATCTTCTTCCCTGATGGGACCAGAAAGCTATAACCGCCTACAGCTAATGGGGAACCAAATTAATTTGTTAGGCCCTCGCGGTGGCGGTGGCGGCGGCGGCGCCGAGAGAGCCGCCGTTGTGATGTGCAGCTATGTGTTCTGTCGGAGCGCATACAAAATGTCTCGCTCGTGTTAAAGTACCAACTGGTGATTGGACTCATTAGTTATTCAAACCATCTGACCTCCCCACAGCGCCGCTCAGACACACTCATTACCGAGTCCTTGTAATTCATTAAGCCCCCCAAATGAACACGCGCCACAGTGAAGGTTGCACAAGGCGCCGCCACGCCGCGGGGAGGTTAATGGTGAGAGCCTGGAACTGCTTCTTACTTGTATGATGGTAGCTGTCCACGCTGAAGAACAACAGCTCGCAAACACCCAACATCTGCACTTATTCACCCTCTGGCTATTACGAACGTTGATCTCCATTTACCCATAAGTTCCTGCCCCCCCACTCTGAAAATGAGAGACAAGCTTGTCATTTGTCAAGTCTTCACGCCAACAGGAGGATGGTAATCACTGGCTGCTGCTGGAATTCATTGTGTGCACACCAGCTGCTGCTGCTGCTGGGACTTGTGGGAATTTCGGAGCGCCTGACACTTCTGTCACACTCGATTTCAGCATTAAAATATGTGCCGTTATCGCGGAGAGGTGAACAAACGGCAGCGTCGGGGTTGCCAGATGATCTACTCTGTCATTTTATCTTATGCACAACACAGGAAACTCACCACGTAAAGAACTGAAGGTAAGTTCTTTATCCGGCTGCTGTGTAACGCAGCTCAGTTCGGAATTTTGTCTCAGCTGTGGCGGAAGCTACAGTGCTGCCGCAGACGCTAACGACTTCAGCAAAGCTTCCTCCAACTTTTCCAAAGATCCCATCTAGATCCCATCTCCCCGGCTGGACTCAGCTTTGTCCAGCTCAAGCACTTCAAATCACAGCCCTTTTCAGTGAGTAGCGGCGTCCCCCAGGGTTCTGTCTCGGGCCCCCTCCTATTCATTATCTACCATCATTATCACATCTTTAAGAAGTATGGCAACCAATTATGCAGATGACGCCCGGCTCTACCTCCCCTCCAAACGACCATCTGCCTACACGAAAGAAAAAATGGTTCTCCTCCAACCTTCTCAAACTGAGTAGCAACAAAACTGAGGTTCTTCTCAACGGCTCTAAATCTACGCTAGCCAAACCTTTCAAACTGAATCTATCATTGACTGCTCCACCCCCCCCCCCACCCCAAGCCAACAGTGCTGCTATTCTCATCTATGCCCTGTTTACATCATTTATTGTAATTCCCTTCACAATCGCGTGCCCCGATCTTTCTCCTTCACATCCACATTTTTCTCCTCTGCCCTCCAACTCACCGAACCCCCTCCCAACCCACCGAACCCCCTCCCAACCCGTCTACTGTGGGGTCTCGAGCCTTCTGTCGCTCTGTCCCACAGCTCTGGAACAATCATTCTCTCTCTCCCATTTAAAATCCCACTTAAAAACTCTTAAACAGCACCTTCCACTTGACATTCTACTATTCCATCAGTGAACTGTTGTTTTTAAATTATAGACTATTATGTTTACAGCTTTATAGCTTATTCCCTCATATTTTCTGATTTAGTTTTACTCTCTATATTAACCATGAACATTTGATTATGTGCTTTATGGTGTCCTGGAGTGCTTTTAAATGCGCCCACACATCAAATGTGGTATTTAAAGTCTTCCAGGTGGGTCTTTCAAATGGTCTCTTAAAACAAGATTAACCAAAGTACAACTGAAAACTCCACAAGAGGAGAGGAGCCTTTACTTTTTTAACGCTGCAAGAACAGGAAGCTACAGTCCAGTCATTGGCTTGTCCCTCAAATCTTTCGTGCTGGTTTCCTTTTAAAAGAACTAGAGTCAAATTTAGCTGCCTTAAACTGGTTATTTTTGCCAGACGCTCACTAGGAAGCTAAACCTGATAGCTGCGCACTCAAAAGAGGTCATTCTTACGGTCACCAGGGCAACGACACCTGACTCAGTGACAAATGGGTTTAGAACGGCATGAAATATTTAAACAAATGTCACCTCTTGCATAATTAATCCAAATCAAGGTAAAGTCATGTTGCATGAAAAACCCATTTTCATAAATTTCTCCTCTTTTTTTAGTCTGACCAAAAACGGACGACAGGCTAACAGATTTAGATTTATTCTTCCTCCAGTTTGCCGACCATTTCATCACCCGCTTGAGGGGCCAACCGAGTGTCAACAGGTTTCAAGTCGAACACCTGAACCTCTCAGCAGGCGTCCGGATCAAACGTCTGTCCGGCTGAATTATTCATGACTGGAACGTGATGACGGGTGACGTGGAGCTGCCGGTCCCTCCCCCTGCCCGGCCCGGCCGGTGTCATCTCAGTTTCCGCGGTCCCAAAGATAAGAAGACGCACGCAACTGGATTGATTAACTCTGTCAAGCACACTTTAGCCACCCGTGCGCGGCGTCCGGCCTCGACTCTCCTCCAGTCTCCCACAATCACCGTCAACCTCTTGCAAAGTCAGAGGGCATCTCATCATTCACGGTGGTCCCGACTTAACTTCTGTTCACACAAACTCTTACTCATTCCCCACTGAGAACATTGGTCCAGATTATTGTGGTAGGGCCCCAATGGGTCCACGTGTCCATCAAAGACAGGACCAAGATTAGAAGATGAGACACAGATGAGACCAAGAGACATTAACGGTTAATAAAATCTGTGGAAACTGGTGCACACAGGTGAGCACCCATCACCAAAGACGCCGAAATTTGACATTTTCCAAGATCAAACAGCATGACGGGATAAAGAGCGTTACGGTCCGCTGCAGTGGGAGGAGCCTCAAGCCTCAGCCTTCGCCGCTGCTCACCTCGTGCACATCTGGGACGTCCTCATACAGAGGAGGTCTGCTGGTCCCAGTTTAAAAGCACCTTCTAAGCTTCAGCTCTTCCACGTTTGTCTCCTGCTTTGATGTTATTAGCAAGCAACACAAGCTCTGATATCACATCGCTGATGTGGTCCCGTCGAGCATGAAGGTCCGACAGAGGTCCGACAGCTCCAACGGCCCAGTCAAGAATCATCAAACAAACACCTCCTGACACAGAACAGACGAGTCCTTCCAAAGCTGAGCAGTTCTACGCATTAGGGAACCACTGCCTTAATGTACCCAGAGTTGTTCAGGGACGTCTGCGTTAGAGAGGGACTTTAAATATAAAGGAGCAGCTAATTCCGCATGTCATTTACAAAGAATTTGCATTATTTGTCAGACTCGGGCGTGTCGCCATTTAAGCATGCACTTATTTTACTGGGATCCAGGGAACATCGGTCGGCATTTGTATCTGAAGAACAGCCAGCAGCTCTTATTTTCCCTCCACCCCAGTGCTCTCCTTGGTCGTGCAGTAGCCAGCGTTGGTGCACCATCAGCAGGTCACCCTCAGGCGTCTGTGCTGCAGCTGGTGAGTGGTACTGGGATACTATTCGGATCTGTGTAATTGGATTAGACCAACCTCAGTCCCCCCCCCCCCCCCCCCCCCCATTCCATTCCACCAGTCGGCTCTGTGAAATCAGAACTTAAGAGGTTTGACAATGGGAGTTGTGCCGTGCGGCTACTGACGGGACCGGAACTCCGTCTCTCTTTGTGACCTCATCGTTCCTCCCCAAGCTGGAAGGATCCCAGAACCGGCTCAACTCTGTTCCCTCTCAGGCTCCTTTGCTGATTTCTGACGGGTCTGTGTGGACTCAGAACATCTGGATCATTGCAAATAGCAAGTGGGGGAGGGGGGGGGCAGTCGTGGGAGGTATATCACACCCGTTTGGATTTTAACACATGACAGGATCCACAGAGGGACATTTTTTCCCCCTCTTTTGTCCTACTCTGGGTTAAAAGGCGCGCACACACACACACACACACACACGCACACGCACACACACACACTAGAATCTGAAAACACTCATTCTTCACACACGTGATGGCGTGTTTATTTTGTTAATTAATCTTAATTGCAGCATCGTCACAATAGGCCCAGTGGTACCATCGTTTTCAGAAAGGAGGCAATAAAGGAGAGAAGGGGGGGGGGGGGGTTAAGAGAGACGGGAAATAAACAGGCAGGGGCTTTTCACCAAAACAGAAGCCGGCTTATGTCATCTCTACTTTGGGGGGGGGGGGGGGGGGGGTCCATTTACAGTGCATTTATGCTTTAAAGAAATCAGAATGAACAAACAGATCTAAACGCTACTTCCTGTGTGAAAAGCTGCGCTAGTTTAACATACAAACGGGGACATTTGAGCGTCGACGCCGCTCCAACTGTTGCCGTTTACTGCAGTGAGCCCGGGAAGGTAAACAAACAAACAAACGTGCGCCCCCGCGTGCTTTTTCCCCCCTCTCTGAACTGTAAAAGAACACCATTTAAGTGATTAAAATGTGCTGCTAATTTGGGGATTAAGGCTAAAGCGGCTAAATCCGGCGCGCGGCGGAAAAAGCCTCCCGTCCCCACTTTATATCTGTAACTGAATATTTAGCGTCGCTGTGTATTTTCTCATTAGCAACACAAACAGGAATTACAATGAATCACCTCCAGCTGTATTTAAATAGGCTGCAGAAGTCATTTCTTCTGAGGCGCGTGCGCGTTTTTAAATGTATGGCAGGGAATATTTGGGACTAAATAACCATTACGGGGGGCAGAGATGGGCCGGAATATGAAATGCTGTCAATAGCGCGCTGAGCCGGGCTTGAGACCTCCTTATCTCCTCGCCGCATTAACACGCCGCTTTCACTTTTCTCCCTGTATGAATAATAAGTCCACATGAATTTGTTCTGCCTACAGCCTTGAATTTTTAGTCTTAGTGGGGGAAAGAAATCAATCCGAACCCGTGCTGACAGAAACAGAAACTTGTTATTTACTTTTTGTGGAGGCTTGTGTTCAGTAATGACGTAATTATCCCGTCTTTCGGACCCCCCCCCCCCCCCTTTTTCCCAGCGTTATCATCTGCTTCTCTTCTGCTTTTTACATTTGATTCCTTCTCCCCCCACCCTGGAACACTCTCCCTCTCCCCCACCATTTACATGCCTCCTGCTCCCTCTCTTCTTCACTCCCGCTGCTCATTTTGAAATCTATGAATTTCTCTCCATCATTTTCTTGATTTTTTTTTTTTTTTTTTTAAACTTCCACGCCGCAGGGAGACATTCTCATTCCAGTCCTTCTCTTTTTTCTCATTTCCTCCCTCCAGAGAGAATCTGCCAGACAGGATGTGAGGTGACAGTGTGGCCCATGGAGGTTAGGGTGGGGTGTGGGTGGAAGTGTGTTCTTGTGCTCGCTACACGGTGACGACCAGAATACAAATTTCACTGAAAAGTCGGATCATTTTCGGAAAGTGAGGGTGAACACTTAGTTGCCATAGTGAAGGTTTGGGAATGCAGTATTTACCCACAATGGTAGGAAAACAAACACGCGTGTGTGTCTACATGGATAGACAGATGTACAAGGAATTGTGTGTGTGTGTGTGTGGTGTGTGTGTGTGTGGTGTGTGTGTGTGTGTGTGTGTGCGTGCGTGGGGTCTAATTCTCAAATGTTCACAATGGATGTCAGGCTAATTCTAAACCCTCTAACCCCCTAAACATCCACAGGAGACATCAGGTGTTGTTGATGTGACCTTTGACCCTCGTGCACACGTTTGCCTCGACGCACCCTCGTGCACTTCAAAAGGGCCCCTGATCAAAAACAAGCCTACTGACGGCCCTGGACTCGAGTACGGTGGCTGAGAGGCGTTCATGAAACATTGGAAAGAAATTTACAATTTAAGAGGAGTTTTACATTTTTACCAGGCAAAATGACAAAAACCGAACAAATTTGCTTTTTAAAAAGCAAATTAAAATGGGATAAATTAAATAAATGGATAAATTTATGTCGCAGAACAATTTTACCAGCAAATTGGACAAATTCGATGGGAATGGATGACGTTCATCCCGTTTTAGTCTATTTTTAGATGTAAATTTTGTTTGGGGGAAAAAGAGAAAAATGTTTTGAAATCGTGAATTTGCTTCAAACTTTGAACCCGTGTCCAGATAATTCCTCTGGAACAGAATCCAGCTTTAAGATTCCCGTTTTCATTTTTCCAGCCTGCTCCTTCGTACAAACCGGCTGGTTGACCAATAAAATAAACAAATGACCCCGTCTCCCCGTCGCCCGTCGCCCGTCTCCCTGTCGCCCGTCTCCCTGTTGCCCGTCGCCGTCCTCGGGGGTGGAGACCATGACTCAGCACTTTCACCAATCGATCCCTCTGGTTCTGCTCATGTGCGGGCGGATCGAAGACCCAGAATTCCAGATGGGCGGCTGTTTGTGCACAAATCTGTGCAAAAGGGGGCGGAAGAATGTGGATGTGCTGGCGCCATTTCTGATGCTGCTCCCGTCTATTTCCAGGATTGTTCAGAGCTTCTCTGTCGTCCTCCAAGAAAAACCTAAAACAGATGGTGCGCCCTCCCCCCATCTCTGTCTCGTATATCTGGACCTTTGTTTCTCTTCAGATACCAGACGTGGAGCAAAGCACATTTCAAACTGATTACCGGGCCGAAGAGTCCTAATAATGATATCAGAAGGTAGGAGAAGCTCTGAAAAAGCCCGTCTTCCTGGTCACCGGCCGGACCACCGTCCAAAACAGACGCCGCCAACATGAAGCGGAAAACCATCAAAACTACAAAATGATGGCGATTTTTTTTTTTTATCTCTGAGAAAATTTAATTGGCTTAAAAATTGCCGAAAAAACGAGGTCGTTCGCTCCTTTCTAGTTCAAACTTGTGGGGGAAAAGTTGATATCCATCATTTTCAACATATTTTTTTTTAAATTAGAGAAGCTGTAAAAGTGCAGGGAGACCAAGATCAAAGCAGGAACCAGAAAATCAAAGCCGTCATCAAAGAATCGGAGGATCAAAGCTGTTGGCACCTCAGTGATCAACCGCCTGACTGCGTAAAAGCTAACGTGTTTGCTAACGTGTTTGCTAGCGTGTTTGCTAGCGTGTTTGCTAGCGTGGTCTCACCTCCAGAGCCTTCCGCTTGTTGTTGAGCAGCTTGGAGATGTCCCGGGCGACCCGCTCCACCAGGTCCTTGGGGTTGTTCCTCTTGATCTCGAACTGACTCTTCTTTTCGTTATAAATCTGCGGGCAGAAAAGACAGAATCACACATCGGCTCCATCAGAGGCGCCACAGCGGAGCAGAAGCAGACGTTACGGCACCGTTAGCAGAACCAGCTGCAGTCCGACAACTGACTTTAACTAAACCCCCCCCCAACCCTAACCCTGTGTGGGGCAACACCTTCTATCATTTTAGCCCCCCAAAACAGGTGATGGACGATCACCCGCGACGGTTCCGATCCGATAACGCTAATTAAAATGACGATTTCCATCCCAGTGACGCCCCTTTATCACATCATATAATCAGTCAGGGATGTGCGTGTGTGTGTGTGTGTGTGTAAGTGTGTGTGAGTGGGGGGGGTCAGGTGGCGATCCCAGTACCATCAACTGGACCAGGACACACTGAAACGTTATATATAGAAGTAGATAATGTTCAGTAAGGAACTGTCCCAGATCCTGAGCATCTTTGTTTTTGGGGTGGGTCCAAAGTCCTGAGCACAACAGCGAGTTCTCGGGACACGATGGCGCGACCCCGGAGTCGCCCCCTGGTCCCGGCGGGGGCGCGGCGCCTGAACGAACCAGCCAGACGCCATTTTTTAAGTGGCGGCCGAACTTTCCTCCGCGGCGCGTTTCCCAGGTTTAGAATCGTGTCAAATGTGTTTTTGAGTCAATATTAATTCTCTGGAGTGCGGCGCCGTTGGGTCGGCCTCTCTGGGAGATTTATGATGGTCTGTCGGCACCTCACAGAGCTGCAAAACAAACCGCTCAAAAGCCACATCTGGCTGGTTCCTCCTTCGTGTACACAGGAGGCTGCTTTTTTCTTCCGAGTCAGTTTATTTATGCTAAAGAATTTTCCTGCGTATTTCTGCTTCCGCCATCACGGATATTTTTGTGCCTCGGTCAAACGGCCACTTTTGGAAAACGCAGGCTGTTCAAACGGGAAAAGAACGAGTCCGAAGAGCAAACTTTGTTATTTCCTCGCCGAGTTTCATCGGCTCCGTCTGCCTCTGTTATCTTTCCAATTCCGACCTGCGGCATCTAAACACCCCCCCCCCCCCCCCCCGGCATTTATCACCCCTAACATGTTGTATTTCCCTCTAACGTGAAGTTAAGCTAACCGGGTAAACAAGTGAGGCAGCCCAGACGGAGATACACCGGCCGCTAATGCGACGGGCGCTATCTGAGCGCTCAATCAGGCGAGGTCGCTATCGCTCGGCGCTAACATAACCTCCATGGCGGCTGCCAGATTGCAAAACCTCCTCAAAAGCCGCAGAGACTTCGCTAAAAAGCAAAGAAACATCCGCTTCTTTAACAACACGTTTATTTGGTTTGCGATTTTTTGGGGGTAGAAAAACACAATTTCCTTATTTCTGTTTTTTATTTGCTGTCTGAATCCACATTGAATCCTCAAATGTAATAAATATTCAGCTCTTAAGAGGAACTCTGCCTCTAGAATCACAAGTTTTGACAGAGAAAAGATTTATTTTTCAGCTGTTTACTTCCCGTAAAGGGTTTGACGCCAGAATTCCCCCCGGACCGTTTGTCCTCCGCAGCTACAAAGGACTTTATGCATTTTATATCGTGTGTTGTCACATTTGCAGCAGCACTGTGGATGTTCTGAAGAGGAAATAAGATGTTTTTACAGCAGCAGACAGAAGAACAGGACGGGACAACAGGAAGGACAAAGGCAGCCAACACAATGGGGTGTTCATCTCTCTGACAGGTAGCCCATAATAAGGCGTGAAACATGCAGGTGAGGCCGCCGTCTGCTCCGAGAGAAGACAGAGTCGTGCCGTCGGCCAGATGGAGCCGCAGCCCGGGGAGGAGGAGCAGCCAGCGGGCGGACTGACAGCACATGCTAATGTTGGGTTAGCCCCGTTAGCGAGAGGCTGGAGATGAGTGACCGTCGTAGCTGAAGGGCCCTCGCCACATCAGCCCGTCCGAAACGACGTTTGAAGGCGCTGGAGCTTGACTCGCTCAAAGGTAATGGGGCAGCGACAGGAGGAAAACAGCCCGGCGCCACGGCGGGCGGTTTGACTGATAATCATATGCGCAGCGCCAAAGCAACCACTTGTAGGTACTTAGGAACCAAAAATAGCAGGAGGGCGAGAGTCAGAAGGCGCTTACGCACATGAAACACGCAGAACCTATAGGACTCCAGTGGAAAAAAGGAAAAGCTTGGAAAGGCTTTGATGTCTTTGAAACGCATTGTGTTTCATCTGTTAGCTGCGCGGCTGTGATGCACCGACAGATTTAGCCTCGTCGCCACACAGGAAATGAGGAGCGGTGGCTCCGCACCGTTGAGTGCCTCTGCCAATCGTCGCCAATATGCTTCCTCTGAGTGTCGGCGTTGCCGAGCGCACGCCGAGTGACGCTCTTGCTAACACGCGCTCTCACACCCGCCTAACGTCCCTTCAGATGTCGCGCTCGGGCTGCCGTCACCAGGCGCCGTTAGCGCCTCTCTGGGCGCCAGGCTCCGAACGCCAGCGTAAACACACAGATGGGGAGGCAGAGGGCGGCCGCGCAGCAGAAAATTACTGTTAAAACGTGCTAATCGGACTCACGCGGCTCCTCACTTCGGAGAAATCCACTGCGTTCGGCTTTAGCGGCGACGGAAAGAACGCCGGCACGCTAGCAAAGCTCAGCCCTGTCGTTTATGATCTCGATGTTGGTCTGTCATTAACGCCGTCGCTCAAAGTCAAACCGGTGAGGCCAAAGACCTCTGTCTGGATCTGCCATCTTCTATAAAAGCTTATTTATGTGTTTGCTGGGAGCGCTGGCGCTCTCTGCTAGCACTGATGTTATTGTCTGTGAGACGGGGGCGCTTATCTCGCAGCGATAGGCCGTGTCTGGCAGCCGCGGCGTGAAGTCTGACAGAGACGGATGTGGCGTCATTAAGAAATATTAGTGGGTCCCAACTTCCCAGACCGAACTTCTGAAGAGTTCAGCACGAGATGAGGGAGGAGCAGGCAGAGGATTCTCAAAATTTAAGGTCTCCAGAAGAAGAAAACTGGAACTGTGAAGCTTTTCTTGTCCCAAAGGAGCCAGAGACAACAAGAGGAACTCGACATCTGCGAGTCCATCATGTTAAAATTACGTTAAAATTAGCGGCAACTGCTCATTTTCTAAAAAATTAGCAACCGTGGAAGGAAATACCCTTTACAAAAATGTCTGTTTTGCTCCGTGTTAATTATTAGTGATGTGAGCTGATGTGATGTGGACGTCGTCATCTCGCCGTTCTCTCCCTCCTCTTGGCTTCCAACACATGCGCGTCAGCCATCATAAGATCCCAAAGCAGCTCAACAGCAGCACACACAGCAGCACACACAACCTACTGAATAATGTCACGGAAATTAAAGCGATGCGTTGGTGCTAAAGTGGGAGGTCAACAATGTTAACTGGAATAAAGCTGCTGCTTTTGTCGCAGGACGGAAGACTGAACTTCCCAGTTTGAACGTTTCCGCGTGAAGCAACGGCGATGCTATTCATGCGGGTCCTGCAGGATTAGCCCAATGCTTGATGATGCATCCGAGGCTAACTCACCCACACAACAACAATAGAGTCACACATCACAGCACAGCACAGCACGCTCGTCAAAGAACCCTGTCGGAAAACTGAGACGACAAACGTTGCTATAGGAAGGGTTAGCATAATTATTTGACGAGGAGTGAGAAGATATTGACACGGCACGTTGCAGAGGTAGGGACCCTGCTGGCACAGGGAATGAGCCAAACCTAACGATATATAGATAGTAACGGTGCTAGCTAGCTACTGGGCAGTAGTGGTCACCTTAGCAGCATTATGGCAATTAAAAATACAGCGGTGCTAGCTTAGCTTCCCATGGAAAGAAAGGTTCTAAATATTTTATACACAGCAACCACGACGCCTTCAGGCGCTCTAAAACTTTGGAAGTTGATATCCAAGATCTAACTGTCTGGTTCCCCCTATATTTACGGATGCTAGGCCACCGCAACAGGATATGAGGCTTCCCGCACAATGCAAGCTAGGAAGCTATCGGGGTGCTCGTCACAGGAAACAAAAGATCGGGCTAAATATTTACACACACACACACACACACACACACACACACACACACACACACACACACACACACCCTTCGGGAGTGTTTGAGATTAAAGAGAGGAACAAACAAAAACATGACATGAAGGGGGGGCGCAGCGGTTTGGCATTGCTAACACTATCAGAGGGATTGTCAAGCGGTGATATAAACAGGTCGGTACCGGGGAAAGCAAGCAGCGCCGCAGCGGAGCGTGTTAGCGAACGCCCCGAGAGGCCCGGCCCCTCCCAACCTGCCGTCAGAGCGCCCGCGACTCAGCGGTTGGATCACCTTCGTGGCATGGCGCCGGCCAACAGGCAAACAGGAGCAGAAGCAGAAGCAGAGATGTGCCCCCCCCCCACAGACACACACACACACACCCACACACACACACACACACACACCCACACCCACACACACCCTCTTTCCTAACACTATTTGTCTTTTAGACAGAGATAAACTGCAGCCTTTTTATTAACTTGCTGCCGGTGGTGAATTGGGTTTTTCCCCACCGTCCAGAACTCCCCCCCCCCCCCAGACACCCCCCCATCCCCCTCCAGTCTCACCATCCTCCTTTATTTTTAATTTCCTCACCGCGTCTCGGTTCTGCCCCACAAACACCCCTTCGTGCCCATTTCCTCCCCGCTTCCCTCTCAGAGGAACTTTTTGCCGTCTGCTTGTTTCTGTGTTGGGGGGGGGGGGGGCTCCGCTCCTTGTGGCGTCTCATCCGTGTCCTCCTCGTTCCCCTAATTGACGCGCTCCTTCCACACCACGGAGGGAGCCCGGCACCCGTCCATCAGGCTCGCCGCCGGCGCAGCCATGGAGACGAGGCGAACGCGTCCTCATCGGGAGATTCAGAACTATGAGGGGAGACGGGACGAGACGCTGGGAACAACTGCAGCTCCTCAGGTTTGGAAAACAGCCGGCACGGTGGCGCCTCCCCTGGGGGGGGGCACATGGCGGCGCCTCCCCGGGGGGGGGGGGGGGGGCACATGGAGGCGCCACTCTGAAACCGGCAATTATGGCTAAAAACGGGTTTCTGTTGCGCCGTCGATCAACTATCGATTCGACTGCACTCAGGTTTCAGGTCATTGCTCAGGCCTGGACCTGGACTTCCAATCCTGGACTCCTGGACCTGGACTTCCAATCCTGGACTCCTGGACCTGGACTCCTGGACCTGGACTTCTGGACTTCTGAATAACCGACTCCTCCTCGTTCTGTCCGTCCCTGTTCTCCCATCTGGGGGCTGAGCTCACACCTAGTGACAGTTACTATGACAGCCATTTTGTTCTGACCCACTTATCTGCGTCTCACCACAGGCGGTGGAGGGGGGGGGGGTTGGGTTGGGGGGGGAGACAATTTCAACTCTCCCTGCAGATTACGTTCCAAACCTCCCGGACTGAATATTTAACCCTCCCACCTTTTGATAAGCACCACGTCCTGCGGGCTCCGCCCCCCCCACCCCCCCCCCCCCCCCCCCACACACACACCCCCCCACCGATGGCGGAGGCGCTTCCTCCTCCAGCCGCCGCCGTCTGATGGCGGCTGTGTGCTATTAAAGCGGCTCCGTGCTAAGTCATTACACGCAGAGCTTAGCCTAATTACACTCAGACCCCCCCCCCCCCCATGGGGTCACTTGTCTGAGAAGAGACAGCTACACCAGAGATAAGGGACAGAGGGAACGAGGGAGGGGGCGCGACCTCGCCAGTGTTGACTGGCGGCCGCGGGCGGAGCGGCGTCACTCGCCAACAGGTCCGCCAGAGAGGGAGAGGAAACCGTCCTCCATGTTGAACATCCCTGCCAAACCTGCTGTTGCCATGGAAACCTCCCACTTAATGACCGGTAACAAAGACCAACCTGGGGGGGAGGGGGGAGGGGGCGCCGAGAAGGGGATCCTGACAGAGAGGGATGGCGAGGGAACGGCGGAGATCTCGTGAAACAAAAGACGCCATTTAGCATCGGAGGACGGCGTGATGATGTCATCGTGGAAATGAGCGCTAACTTCCTTCTGTCCAGCAGATCCTGATTCATGCTGCTCCGCTCCAGCGGGGACGGAGCCTCGGAATGCCAAAGTTCCCTGAATCTAATGCGGGAAAGAGAACTTTGGCCCGGCTCAATAATCATCATTTGGACAAAAGCGGAGGGACAAGAGGACAGAACGCACACGCAGCGTCTCACCGCACCGGATGGGGACACTTCCGTCAATCACAATTCCCGATCCCAGCCGGATCCAATCCGTCGCGTCCCAAAGTCGTTCATTAGGCTCTGTGGCGTTTGAAGACTCGTGGACGCTCAGCGACCCCGAGAGTCCAAAACACTCCCGGAGGACACGGATTTGTCCTCTGAAGTGTGTGTGGGAGCAGCGATCAGAGGCACCGTGGAAACACAGATCAATGCAGGAGATGACACGTGTGTGTGTGTGTGTGTGTGTGTGTGTGTGTGTGTGTGTGTGTGTGTGTGTGTGTGTGTGTGTATAATAGGTAATATATATATAATAGGTAATATATATATAATAGGTAATACGCACGCACACGCGCACACACGCACACACACACACACACACACACACACACACACACACACACACACACACACACACACACACACACACACACACACACCAAATGTATATTATTGCTGACACTGCTGCAAATGTGTAATTAGCGAGAGTTCATTGTTTAATTGCTTTAAGTGTAGATACGATGGTTATTATGGGATTACTCTGCAGAGCATCATCACTCCTCTATGAACTGGTCAGCAGAGCAGAAGGGAGCAGCTCAGTGGGGGTTCTGATCATCATTTAGATGTATTTTTATACTTGGCTGCGCTAATGCGCCGCTTCATGGTCGGCGCTCATTTGGCTCTGATCTACGTCTGCAAATTTACATTTAAACGTCTGCGAAGTTCCAAACACTCCTCTTAATCCGGCCTCATTCTTCAGGAAGTCTGATCACACGTTTCACGGCTAAACTCGTCTCTACTGGAAACACGGCTTCATTTAAGACATCTTAATCAAGAGCCGCCCTCATTTTCTTTAATAATAACAACAATAATAATAATGTTTGCTGGATTATAGGATGTGAGCACAGACAGGCTGGAAGCTGCTGCAGCATCTGAGAATATTGTTGTTACTGACACTTTAAATCAAGGAGTTGCAGCCTTTACTGTGAAAAGAGCCCTTTGTGACTCCTCTCGCTTCAAATAACCTTCACCTGGAGCCACAAAAACACCTATTTTTCCCTAAAAATGAAGATAAAGCAGCGTATTAGCTTTGATTTTAGTTGCATTTAAGAGAAAAGAACGACACTTAGGTGCATGAATCACATTCTACTCTCAATTTTGACGACTATAACGAAGGAAATCTAAACCAAATACATGTAAAGAGGAGGAAAAAGAAAACACAGGCATGCATAGACCCGCGTTAAAATAAAACGTAGGACCGTTGATGAGTCCGAGGAGCCTCGCCCGGCTCCAGAGTGTCAGTGAACGCACCACGATGTAAATCCCATCCAAAGTAAACAGACCTATGTCCCCCAAACACCACCTCTTTGTAGAACAGTAACATCATCTGTATCACACACACACACACAACACACACACACACCACACACACACACACACACACACACACACACACACACACACACACACACACACACACACCCGTTCAGCTGAGTGCAGATGAATAATTCAGGAGGGAAATTTACAGCCAGCTTTCATCAGGAGCAGAGATGTTGGTCTGTGTCTGAGGACTGTGGGACGGGTCCCTGACTAAAACCACCCAATGATCCATTAGAAAATGATCCGTTATTGACAGAAATAAACGACTCCAGAAATCGTTCTGAGATTAAGCCGGGGAGCCCGTAATTGCTTCCTGCAGGACTCCAGACACCAGCGAGCGTGGCTGATGTTAGCATGTGGCTGATGTTAGCCTCCTCGCCCTGTGTTTACAGAGCAACTCACGTGAGGGCTAAGTCAGTGCCCCCCCCCCCCCCAAGTGAGATTAGGAGACTGTTGGCAAGGGAGGAGATGCAAAAAGAAAAGAGGAAAAGTTGAACACGGGTTGTGTTTACAGCCCAAACATGTGACGGGTCCATATGGGCTGTGAACACAACCTGTTGAGGGAGGCGCCCACCTGGAGCCCCGTGGAAACATTAACAACAGCGCCGTCAAAGCTTTGGCCGTTTATCTCCATCTGTCAACAGCCGTTTCAAGTCAGAACTGAAGCTGAAATTAGCCCCGTTCAGGCTGCTCAGGGGGCCGAGCGCACGGCGGCGGCGGGCCGCTAGCCGCTGTTTTCATGGCAGCGAGTGTGTAAAAACGCACTGGGCCCAGTTCTGGCTGTGACGTGTCCGCCCACTGGAGCCGGCAGCTGTCACACGCAGGACTTTTCCGTGCACGCTTCGCCTCTGACAGCAAACCAAACACACGTTTTGCTACAGCGCTGCTGTTGGATTTCGAAGCTCCCAAATATTTAGGAGCTCTAAATGTGAGACGTCTCTCACCAGACGTGAAAGTGGCCCAAATCCGGTTCCAGGAAGCTAATTCGATGGGTGTCTTGCTGTGGTGGGACAGGCCCGACCCCTCTGCCTGTCTGCTGCGTCCCAGTAACGACTGGTGCTAACGGGGGGCTAATGAGAGGGGTCCGATTAGCTCCTCTAATAAATGAAGAGTGGCCCTGGGTGCTCTAAAAAACTGGATTCTGGCACATTTTCAGAGGGAAACGGTCCTCCAAAAAGGTCACTCGTGCGTGGTTACCCGGCAACGTCTAAAGAGACGGCGGTCACCTGAAAAGGCGTTTGATGGGGACGCCAAAAATACACAACGTGATGCTTCGCCTCCGCCGACCAGAGGACCCGGCCGCCATCGCACGAGGTTCTAATCAGCGCACAGCTCATCGCAATCACCCACGCAAATGGACGCCGCCGCGCTCTTCGCCGCCATTTCCATCGCTCTCCCCTTCGTCTGCGTGATCGTCGCCGTTGAATCACGCCGGCGGGAAATTGAGCCTGGTCAGATCGATAAATACAACATAAAATTAAATTAGCTGCCGAGAAAACGCGAAAATGAGCGTTTGGAGACAAAAGGGAGCGGAGCGGCGTCCAGGCCGACCAATCGAACGCCACTTTCCTGGGATGAAGGGGGGGAGGGGACACGATTCCAGCCATGGAAATGAGTTCCATGTGCTTTGATGTGTGACCTCACTGCACCGTGTGTGTGTGTGTGTGTGTGTGTGTGTAATCAAGGCGAAAGTGGCGTCCTGTGATGAACACTCTGATGGAGACGCACAACTGACCCGCTTTTGTGGGTAAAAACCCGCGTCCTGCCCTGGCGCCCCCCCCCCATGACAGGGACGCTCCACACCTTCACCTCGCCGCCACCGTTTGAAGTTTTATCTCCTCTGGAGGGTGGTGATTGGGCGCGTGGCACCGCTCCATCTGTTCACTTCGGCACGAAGCGGGCCGCGCGAGTTTGGTGCTGCAGAAATGGGAAATTGCGAATGTCCCCCCCCCCCTCCACACGCGGGGTTAATTCAAACCCCCTTTGATGTCTGCGTGTGTGTGAAATGAGCTGCTGGTCCAGAGTTCACACGAAACACAGGCCACGCGCGCACTGGCCTGCACACGTGCTTATTACGCACACACACACACACACACACACACACACACACACACACACACACACAACACACACACACACACACACACACAACACACACACACACCACACACACACACACACACACACACACACACACACACACACACACACACACGAGGAGACGCCAGGGCCGGTTCAAACGCTCCGCTCCTATCGCACGCTGCAACGCATCAAACCGGCGGTGAAGGCTCAACTTTAGTGTGTCAGAGAGTCTTAAATCCTTTGTACTCTTCTGGATTTAACTCCAGAGCATCCGCAAACACTCACTCACACGCCATCCGCGTCCACGCCACAATGGAGGCTAAGCTGCCTGTGAGCAAAACAGACTGCCGGCTTACCCACAATGCCTATGTAAAACAGACGCCGCCGCTATACGGCAGCGAGGTGGAGGGAATGCTGACGGAACAACCGCGGTCAAGGGGGCTATTTTTAGCTCGGGAACATGTTGTCTGATTGATTTCCGTCCTCTGCAGGGACCAAATGTGCAACGGCTAAAACGTATATGACAAAGTGGAGTTTACCGGGAGAGATCAGCCGAGCGCCGTTTCCAAAAATACCATCGATGAGCTTATGTAAGCGTCATCCTCTCAGACCAGCTTCAGGATAAATGCGCTTTTCTGTATTTCCATGTCAACGCGAGTCAATAAACTACTGATCGGTATCTTAATTTTACTAGGAACACACACACGGGTTCAACATTTACATTAAATGTGTGCAATTGGCTGCTTGTTTTATTAAATGGTTGAGTGTGTTTTGTGGCCTGCTTGTTGACCTTTAAGAGGAACGTTTTCCCAGCAGGAGAGCGCAGCTGGCGGCTGGATTCAGGAAGATTCCAGATTTTTTTTTTTTCCTCTGGAAAAATGGGCAGTTAAGGTGAGCGTTGACGCTGCAGTCCCGACGCCTGCAGTCAGGTGGCAGTAGAGAGCCGCCGCCCTGGTGGAAAACGAAGGAGCCTGTTGAGAGCCACCCACCGCTGAGGCAAGCCAATTAAAGTTATTGAGAAGTGTGACCAATCAATCACAGGTGGAGGAGGAAGAGAAGAACGGGAGGACAAAGCCTGGGAGATCTCCGACACACCCCACCTCTCTACCCGGGAAAAAAAAAAAAAACACCGCTTCGCAGGCAGGCCAGCACTCCCTCTGCAGTGGAATGAATAAAGCACTTCACACCTGGAATTTTCTAGGGCATCGTGCCACTCCACATTACCACGCAAACACTCAGGGAACTGTTCCCATAATTCTTTTTCCCTCTGTCAGGCACATATAGTTCCAAAGACAGGTAATGCCCTCTCAGGAACATCAAACAGGAGACTGGGGGGGAAAAAATTATGCAAGCATCACGAGCAGGCACACACCCACACACACACACACACACCCACACACACACACACACACACACACACACAGCAAATAATACCAAGATGGAGGAGAAAAGATTTGCAGCGTAGGCAAAATAAAGCATCTCCCTCTGACAGGACTGAGCTCCAGCAGGGCTCTAATCCTATTTTGA
This sequence comes from Takifugu flavidus, assembly GCF_003711565.1. Classification (NCBI taxonomy): domain Eukaryota; kingdom Metazoa; phylum Chordata; class Actinopteri; order Tetraodontiformes; family Tetraodontidae; genus Takifugu; species Takifugu flavidus. The sequence goes on along the minus strand of NC_079523.1, from coordinate 8,771,118 downwards.
CACATAATGCTATATTGTCTTCTTTTAAGGAAGTGCAAGGCCTTCTTTTACCCCCCACCCCACCACATACACACACATAAAGGCAGTGTTGGCTTGAATGTGTGTGTTTTCTATGAACTCAAGAAGCAACAGTTACACAAATTATGCTTCTCTAATGGACGACAGCAAATTACTTTGGAGACGGATGGATCATCATCGGGTTCGGGGTCTGTTTTGGGGACCCTGATGAAATAAATATAGCACTCCCGGAGCCCTCATGCATATTTAATTAAAGACTTCAGCGTGAGCAAACAGGGGTGTGTATCCATGCATGCACGAGGACCTGTGGGAAATTTAAAACCAGACACCAAACTTGAGGCGTCCTGTAAACTTCCCATCCTGCAGAAACAGCCAAAAAGGTCACATGGAGGGAGATAATGGTGGCGAGTGGGAGATGATGGAGAGGTGGGGGGGGCGGGAAAACGCGCTTTAGCACTCCTTAAAAGGAGTGGCTGCTCCTGGTGGGGGGAGGGAGAGCGGAGTCTTCCTGTAAACCCTCCACGGACGAGCGGCTATTAAATAGAGAAACAAATGGCTGTGATCATCGTCCACTGATGGATCAGCACATTAGAACTGGGGGAGGATCTGAAGCTGACATCAGCTCGAGTGTGTGTGTGTGTGTGTGTGTGTGTGGTGTGTGTGTGTGTGTGTGTGTGTGTGTGTGTGTGTGTGTGTGCAGCAAGAGGAATGTTGTCTATAGAGCTCAGAATTTGATGTAGATTATTGGAAATGTCTGCAGTCAGCAGTGACTAAATCCAGCAGAACCGTTCAGAACCGACCAGCCAGGCAGGACCAGCCAGGCAGGACCAGCCTGGCAGGACCAGCCTGGCAGGACCAGTCTGGCAGGACCAGTCTGGCAGGACCAGCCTGGCAGGACCAGCCTGGCAGGACCAGCCTGGCAGGACCAGCGAGGACCGGCTGCGTCGGCAACTGTTTAAGGCAACTGGAGTCCAACAGCGGTGCATCACATCATTAAAGGGGAGCATTAATTGCAGCTAACGAGGAGCCAACGCAGGATGAGAGTCTTAAAGACTCTGACGCCTTTAAGGGAACTAAAACTGAGGCTCATGAAAACTGGATGAGACCTGCAGCCTTTCATTTTCCCGGCCTGCTCTCAGATGCAGGCCTATTGATCCGCATCGCTCTCAGGTTTCCAGTAATCAAGAGTAGCAGGAGGCAGGTGGAGAGGGGGCAGATGGGGGCAGACGGGGGCAGATAGAGGCAGGCGCTTCCTCGCCGTAATCAAGTCAGCGACGTCAGTCACGTCTCCTATGCTGAATTATTTATGTCATTGGTGTCTGATTAGACTAATCTAACCGTGTCTGAGAGTTGAAATTGACAAAGTTCCACCAGCTCATGGAGACGTTCCTTAATGGGATGGGGGGGGGTGGGGGGGGTTCAACTGCCTTCACTCCGCTAATGTTAAGTAAAGCCGCTCGTTCGCAGCATCCAACCGCGTTTCCTCATTTGTTTTGTGTGAGGCGATCTGGCCTTTAAAGGTCAGATAACTTTGTCAAAATAGTTCAAATATTTAAAAACGAGATGGAAGGAAAAGGCCAGAACTAATCAAACTCTCTCCACCATCTCGCTAATCTGTGATCTCGCTCTTAATAAATACAATAAAAGCAAGGAAAGCTTCCAAACCTCCTTCCAGTCGTGAGTCATTTCAGGGAAATAAAGCTCAATAAATACGATCCATCTTTAATCGGAGAGTGCGGAGGCTCGTCAGGTGCACTTATCAAACCGGTTTTTTGGGACCGCGTCGCCGTGCACACATCTTATCCCCCCAGGATCCATCGACCAACCATCATTTAAACCGGAGCCGTCCAGACCCGGTCCTCAAGGGCCGTAATCCAGCCGGGTTTTCTGTCCTACCAGGCAGAAAACCGCTTTGACGAGGACAGCAGGACTCCAGGTCAAACGTCTCCCTGGTAGGACAGAAAGCCCAGAAAATGGTGGTAGTCTCTTTTCTCCCCCTCCAGACCCCCCATGGTGTCCATCCCAGTGGTCACTGGGCAGGAAGACACCCAATTCAGATCCAGGCGGGAGTCGAACCCAGGACCTTCTCGCTGTGCCGGGACTAAGCTGCACAGCATGGAGAGCGAATTGACTTGATAATAAACAGGACAGGACGGGCTGCTCCCGGTCAATCCATAACACATTCACATATTTCCCCTCCGACTCCCCATTAGCGCATTTGTCGGGAAAAACAGCGTTTCTTCGCCTTCCACTCTTCTCTCCACACGGCGCAAACTTAAAAAACAATTTACACACCCTGCATACTTTTTTTTTATTATTTCGGCCCCCGAGAAGAAGAACTTGTTGAGGAAGAGGGCGCAGGGGGAGGCAATCTTGTTACCAGACGGCGTAGCCCTGGGAAGATTTGATCAGACGCACGTACAGAGAGAGGCATCCATTTAGAAAATGGCTTTTCCAGACACGCTGGGCCATTTAGCACACTCGATGACGACTTCTGTTTGGGGACGTGATGAATGTTCTCTGCCGCCCGCTGTGAGCGCACGGTCAGCCCGGCGCACATATGCACACAAAGCTGTGTGGGCGCCCGGCGCGGGACGCGGAGGGGACGGCGCCGCGTTGTTCAGCCTGCGGTGAGCAATTACTTAAAATCCACAAACCGAAGGCCTGCTGAGCTCGAGGGAGACACTCGCCCCACCTACAAAAGGCTAAAAATGATCTCTGCGCTTTGATTTACACAGAGTGAGCGTATTGCGCACGTCTGCCCGGTATTCCCTAATGGTAAATAACCTTTAAGCCGGCACAAGTCACTTCTCTCTCGCTGGGATCCATCAGCGTCGCCGCTGTGTTGACAGTGATGGCGATCGCCACCGTTATTAATGCTGCGGCGGGCGGCACGGCGGCCGCATGACTCACGCTCCATCATGCTGTAATAGTAAAGCATTTAGCTCGGGATGAATTGCGAATCCCCGGGAGCGCCGGGAACACGTGGCAGACGCGGTGAAATGGTGTCAATCGCGCCCAGATGGAGCGTCTGCTCAGCAACGACGCTAACAATGATGCTAACGCAGAAAACAGGAAAAAGTGGGGTGTTTTGGTTTTCACTTTAAATGCTGTCTCACACATAAACTCACCCTGGTTCTTCTATTGCTGTGAGGACTTTAATAGACATTCTAGTGCCCAGCTCCCTACTTTAACCACCCCTCCTGACCTTTAACCCGTCTAACCTCAAACACCCCTTTCAAGTCATGAGGACAATCCAACAGGTCCTCACATCCCAAAAACATCCTCACCTTGTTCAGAGTGTATTTTGGTGCTCAGTGTGCACCAAGTATAAAACTCACACACACCGAGTTGTGTAACCCCGACCAGTGAAACCCGGCTGATCAATAATGCAGGCGAGCATGGCGCGGCGTGCACAACGCTGACGTCAACTTACCGATCTCATCTGCTGAGTGCCGGTGACGTGCTGCAGAACCTTATCCAGCTCCTTCTCAATGCGGCCGGCCCAGTGCATCATCCTGAAAAATAAAATTAGACACGTTCAGCCTGCCTCACTCGACGTTATCGCCCCAACGCACCTCCGAGGCTCGCGTGTGACGGAGCGCGTTTGTAAGAGACCTTGACAGAAAGAATCCCCCACATCTCCGCGTCTCTCTCACCCGCGTCAAGCTGACAGACTCTATCTGGGCCGCTACCTGGAAGTACCCCGGATTCTGGTTCAGTCGTCAGCTGCTTCCCCATCAGGAAGCGCAGGCTGACCCTGACAGGCCCGTCGGCTGGTGTGACCGTCTCTGCTGCGGTAAAACTGCCCCAGTCTGACAGAAACGCACGCTAAGCAGGAGCTGATCTACTATTTGCTGAAGCCAAGTCTGGAATTACAGGATCATCACGTATCCCGGCCGGCAGCAAATGACTCGACGGGTCGATGTTTTCACTAGATAACTTCAAAACCAGTCAAGGCCGACGTAAAATCTGTTACACGTCAGCCGAGCAAACTCTGTCACGCACCATCTTTTTTCCTTTAAGCAGCCAGCAGACGGCTAATCAGTGGCATCAGCAGCCCCGCACAGCCGTTATTTGTCTTCTAATATGATGATGGAGGCAAATGTCATCTTAAAATGTCAGATTTTCTCAGAAGACAGATTTATTAAACAGCTCGGATCTGCCCGGCTGTGGCGACCCGTGATCACAAAGCCGGGGCACATCGGGAGGGCGGCGGCGGCGGCACGCACCGGCGGCGTTTGCAGGGACGAGATCAGGGGAAATCAAGTGTGGGGGGGGGGGGAAACCGGGCTGCACGGAGCGGGGAGAGGCTACAAAAAAGGTCACCTCCGTGTGATATGAAGGCGAGGGTGGAGTGAGAGAAGAGGAGAGGAGGAGGCCTTGATACTAACACTGAAGGACAATACCTCCGCCGCAGGCCTCACACACTCCTTATGCAACTTCATTAGTCTACAGTCACACACACGTACAGCTAACACACTCGCAGGCTCCTGTAGGACGGCAGCATCAAGCTAAATACAATTGGCTCAGTTACACTTTGTGATTCTATCTCATTCGTCACCTAAACTTGATAATCATGTTTCTTTTACGATGATAATATCAATTGGCTAATTGGCTGAAGCCCACATGGATAAACCAATAGCTGTGTGAACCATCATGGCTTCAAACACACACAATAAATTTAATAAACCACAGTGGCGGCACAGGACGCCTGACACTCACCTGAAGGTCATGCAGAAATCTCCTTAAAAAGGTACAGCTTTGTGATGGATTCATTTTAAATTAAAGAAGAGAAAAAGGTTGTTTTTTTTACATACCTGCCCACATTTCAGGTATCATTGAAGCTAATAAAACTATATTTAGCACACCGTTGGTCAGGTCTCCTCCACGCCCCTCAGAGAAGAACCATGAAAACACAACTTACACAGCAAATTTTACATAAATACCAAACAACCAGCAATGGAAATGCTTTTAGGGTTGTCACATTTAACAGTATTTAAATGTATCTCTTTAACAGCTTTAACAGTAAGAGACACAGTGACACGAACTTTAATTCAGTGGCTGAAGTCAAGGAAAACAGCTTAAAAAGAGTCATTTCCTCTGTAAACAAGCTGTGGGGGCAGCGCGCAAACAGCACCTGGACGGCTCCAAACACTCACTGAGCGCATGCTTGCTGACAAAGATCTATGAAAGTCGCTTTAAATACCTCGAAAATACTCCAGCCTGATCTGGCGGCTTCGTCTTTTGCCCGCAACAGCTCGATTTGACCCGGAACAGAATGACAACACGTGGATCCGGGCTGGATCGGCGCGAACACACCTGAAACTTTCACCTGAAATTATGTCCAAACCAGAGGCGTCCAGTTTCAAACGCTAGCTCATCCGGCCGTGCGGGACTCCGGAGTCCGGCCTCCCTGCATCCATCACGCGTAAACGGCATCTTCAACCACACGCGAGCGTAATAACGCGCCATCGTTATTTGGATGGCTGGTGAATTATTACTCGGCTGCCCTATTTGTATCCCGAATCTGGCCATGACACATTCAAGGAGGTTGTGGAGAGTAAATACCAGCGGCCACCACTGCCGAAACATCAACATGCGCGTTAGAAGAGTGCCGTTAAAAACGCAGCGTCCCTCTGCGGGGCCACCTGTCCCCGATCCGCGCACCCTTACCGGGGTTATGCCCCGACAGCTAAGGGTACTTACGTGTAGTGCTGTGGGAAGAGGTGGGTCCCGTCGATCGGCGAAGAGACCAGTATGAGAAGTACAGTTTGGACTGCGAGGAGGCAGAAAAGCCCGCACGGCTGCGCGCAGATCGCCATTTTCCATTAAATATTCAAGAAACTGGGGTAAATAAGAGAAGGACCGGAAGGACTATTTCTCCCGTGGCCGAGCTAAGAATAACCGAGTTCCAGAGGAAAAGTGAGTGGTGGGAGGTGATGCTCGACGGAGGCTGCCGGACGGTTCAGTGGGCAGAGGGGGGAGAGGTCTGGCAGCTGAGGAGATGTGGATCAGGGTGATGAAGATGCTGTGTCGCTGACGCGCCTGTCTGCCGCTGCCTGTGTGCGCACTCGCTGCTGTCCTCCCTCCCTCTTCGCCGCCGCCGCGCACATTTGCTTCTCTGCTCTCCCACTCTCCCCCATGTAACCAGCGCACGGAGTCATGCTGTCCGCAGCGGGAGTCGAGCGCGCCCATCCGGACTTTCAAAATAAAACCACCGACCGCCGTCGGCCCTAATTGGTGCGTGTGCGGGCGTGCTTGGTCTTTCTGAAATGCTTCATCGGGGTTGCAGGTCTTTCACGAAACATTCAGAGTCAGAAGAATCTATTTTGCAACAAATATTAGAATCAGAAACACTAAAGGGTGATCTTCGGGGCGCTTTACACCCTCCGAACATTGGTTTGAAGGTTTGCGTTACGAGGTTAGTTTTATTTTGAAGGTAATGGGAGCTGACATCCTGTATTTATGCAGTCTTGTCATTGGCACTGGAAGGAGCCGCTGGCACAGGCGGCCCTTCCACCGTTCGCTGCGCCCGTTCCTGGGCGTCAGGCGGGGGCGCGCATCAGGCCACCTCCTCCTCTTTCTCCTCGCGTCCACGTTCCAGCCGCTAATACGGCGGATTATAAGCAGAATTCGGGGCTTTATGTCGGGTAATTAGAAGCGGAATATGTCAGTGTAAAAATCTGGATATAATCCTGCGCGACGCCACTCTGAAGTGTGTTTCTGTGCGTCAATAAGCGTTTAAACAAAGCCAAGGAGAAATAATAACCTTATTCCGGGGGGAAATGTCTGTTCCATGCTGCCTTGCGCCATTTCGTGAGCCAGGAAACAGAATGATAATGAGATGGCAATGATTATCTGTACACGAGTCAGATGTTCACGTCAAATCCAAATAAGAAGCAGAGCGCTGAGACTTCGGGGTAAATCCAATTCAGCATGAAGGGTTGGATACCTCCCCCCCGTCACCCGTGCGTGCGCGCTCTTTTCCTCGATTATTTCCAACCTGAGGGCACCTTGTGGCACATCTACACCTGTAAACAGAGACATTTTTCCGGCTCTTCCTTGTGATTCAGCCTCGCTCTGTATTCCAAGTGCATTTCTGCCCCCGCAAACCAGACATTTGCAGAATATGGAGGACAGGTGCGCGCTGCTAGGTGCTCCCCAACTTGTCTTCAAGTTACCCCCCAGCCCCCACCCCGTGCGTGCATCTGGGCATATTTCATGACCACAGGCAAAAGCTGTCGGCCTGGTGACAGCCGTGTCCTTGCTTCAGTCAGTCAGCAGGAGACACGCAGGTGCTCCGGAACAGAGCCACGCACGGCTCTCTGCGGGGTTGCTACCGCCGCCTCCTCCCTGACAGGGATCATGGTGCTGTTTTGGGTAGGAAAGGACGCGCCGCGGGGCTCGGAGCGCAACGGGAGGGGGGAAAAACCCCACCTGATGGAGGAGACAGGGGCTAGATCAGGCCTCTGGCGTGGCTGCTTCCGTCAGAACAAATAACAAGGTTTCCTCTCAGGCAAGGGAAAACATGTAATTCTTATTCTCAGCCCTCCCCCAAACCAAGATTTCCTGTCTAATGTTGCTGAAATCTGCAGGTGGTTGCTCGGAGCACCACAAATATCGGATGACGGGAGTCCTACTGTTTCTATCCACTTGAATATGTGGTTTTTCCGCCTTCTGGAGCTCATCGCTCTGTTAAAGCATCAGAATCTTCCCTGAGAACTTCAGTACTTCTCTCATCCCTCCTGTAGCTCAAACCAAAGGCTCAGCCTTGAATCCACCACCGATCTGTCCACTTTGTTTTCCAACTTGGCCACAAATCTGTTGGACGAGGAGCACGCCGAGGCCGCCCAGTCCATCAATGTTCTGCACTAATGTGTGCTTTAATGGCCAATTTAACAAAAACAGCTGACACCTCTTGAATCTGTGGATAGATATTGTGAGGGCCGACCAAGTGTGGCGGAGTGGAGGGGGGGGCGGCCCCGTTGTGACTAATTCTCATTTCCTCGGAGCAGGGAGACGATCCTGATGGATGTCTGCGTGGCACGTTCATCCAGCGATGATGCTCTCTCACTCAGGAGGTGCAGCAACAGGTAGAGTGACGGAGGTGGAGCGACTGACTCATTTCTGCTGACTCAGCACGGCCCCCTCGTTTCAGCCTCCATTCAGCAAACAATGACCAAATTGATATAGAGGCTTTTTTTAAAAAAAAAAAAAAAAAAAAAAAAACCAACATGTGGTGTTTTGGTTTGTTTTTTTTTGTTTTTTTTAATGAAAGCTGACCTCTGCCGATCTAAGGAAACAGAATGTTGGAAAATAGCGAGTCTGACAACCAATTTGGGAATTACTGTTGCATCACCAGGGGACTGAATGCAAATGTGCGTGCATGTGGGTGGAAGAGAGGCAGGAATACTGGGAGTGTGAAAGGGGGCGTCTCACTGATGCTCACAGGGAATCTGGTCTTTAGTGGCGAAGAAATCCACGGATCAGTGACCCCGGGCCTCTGCTGTGAGGGGGGCCGAGGGGGGCCTGAGCTTTTCTTATTGGCAGCTCAGTTTCTCCTGACCGGATTGAAAGATCAATCAGTTATTGATCAGGGACCCATGCAGAAGGAGATAGGAAGGATACCCCTCCACACACACACACACACACACACACACACACACATTTCCTGCACCGTTTTGGCTGCACTGGACACAACAGCCAGTCGAGTCAGCACGATGGAGGACGGAGCTTTCATATCTCAGCGAAGGGTCACGTGGTGCATTCATGGCATTCCAGGGCTCTCGGGAAACATGGAGGATCCTCTCCGGGACACAAACAGGAGTGTGATACGCTGCCGGCATCCTTTGAGGGTCCTCCCTCCCCGACAAGGACGGAGCTGCGGCGTCCTCGTCCTCTGTGGAGACGCACTGGAGAGATGATCAGAGTGATTCCAGCAATCAAGGTTATCTCTCCTCACGGCTTATCGTCGGAATTAGCATCATCCTGTCAGAAAGATCCCATCTCAACACCCAGGATCCTTACACCATATTTGTGCTCCTTGTCCTTCTTTTGCTCCCTCCTTTATCAGCCTTTCACTTTTGAGCATATTAACTGTGTAGGAATCAGAAAAGACCTCAGTACCTCCTTTACTGTAAAACGTAAACACGGTCAGTGACGCTGGGCTGCAAGGCATTCTGGGAGTTCCCTGCACAAATGTCAGGCCGCTTCATCTTGATGGTGATGACTCACCCCCCCCATCCCACCGCATTGCTTTCGGTCAGCATGAAATAACAGCAGCTCCATTTAAAGAGCTGACCTCCACATATCTTACAGAAGACAGACGCGCTACCATCAGGATGCACATTTACGTCTGGATTCAAGCATCTTTGGAGGAATCCCCCCCACACACACACACACACACACACACACACACACACGCACTATCACACACTCATACACAAGCGGAGCTACACAGGGAAGCAGCTACACATGAAAGCAGAGCAAGGCTCAGCACTCATAGACATGCTCTGCGAGAGGCCTAATGGCCCCTGGGTAATGGCCTCTAGTCTTCAGGAAATCCTCCCTCATGCATGAATCAAAGCTGGGATTGAGAGGGATCGAGGGTGGAGAAGTTACGACGGCGGGGGGGGGGCATCAGCACCACACAGGGAGCGGAGAGAGGAGACGGCGGCAGCGCGGCCCGGGAAGATCTAGCTGCGGTTCATTATCGGGCGCTTGGGTTTTCATGCTCGCATCAGTGCGACAATCCGTGATTCACCGCCGATTTATCCGCTTTGGCAACACAAAGTCAGAGGGAGAATATATCACATTTATAGTTTATTCGCTAAAAGCTAATAAGCGTTTGAGAAGTACGTCTCTGTCTTCATCAGTGTTCCCAAACTCCCGTTTCTCTCGTCCTTTATTTCTCTTTGTAGTAATAATGCACATTATTCCAGCGCCGCCATACGACCGCCATTCCAGGAGACCTATAGTCAATCAGCACCCCCCCCCCCCCCCCCCCCCGCTCCCCTCCGACCACGAACCATCTGCTTACTCTGCATATTGCAGATCTGTCAATGCTGCCTCATTATAATTCGCACACAAGTGTTCGTGACCCTGACTGTGTTAGCGAAACACTGTCTTGCTCCATATGTTCGGTACACATCCATCCATCTATCTAAGCTGCCCCCTGCACACACACACACACACACACACACACGCACGCTTCCTCCCGGGTGAGTAAACACATCGGTACTGTGCCGACACCTTCAGAGTAAGGTGTGACCTCGGCACATCCTGCGCCAGGCAGCAGAGCACGTGGATCCTGCCCCCGCACTCTGATTTACAGCTCATCAGTCTGTTAAAGCAAAAAAAGCTTTTTCATATAAATGTGAATAAATTGAATTGAAATGGACTGAATTGAGGTCAGAAATGGCTGAGGAGGAGTGGCTCCCTTCTGGCACCCCGCTGACAGCTTCAATACATCCGCGGCGAGGAAAATATTTGGTGTTCTGCGTACGGAGCGTGTTAAACAGTCGAGGAGTTAAAGAGGCAAAACTAACAGGCCTGTGGAGCTTTAGCAGCGAGATAAGGCGAGTGGGTGGTCCTTCCGCGGCGCCGTCGACTCTTCTTCTCTTGTCACCGTGGAGTGAGAAGTGCACAGTCGCTCGCCCGCCCCGCCATCACATTAAAGCGCATCTTAATTGGCACTAAAACTGGCGATAAGGGCTTAATGAAGGAATTAATAGATAACACACATTCTGCGGCTTATTCTCCACAGTCACACTCTGACAGACCCACAAACACACACAGCTGCAGGGTGACGGCTGCTTTGGCAGCAGCCAACAGGTAGGAGCGGCGGTGCACGCCTCACGGGCGCCACGCCGCCTGGCGTGGAGCAGTTCCTCCGGTTCCAACGAGCCCGGCCGGGCCTGCTACGTTGTTAGCACGACCCACTGGAACGTCCAGCTTACGGAGAACGTGGGGGGGGGGTTCTCTGCAAGCATCTGAAATTTGAGCCATTTTATCTGGGCTGCGTTTCCGAGGGAGACCGAGCAGGTACCTTAACAGATGTTAAACAGATGTGGACCGAGGCTGCGGGTGAGTTCTGGTGCCTGTGCAGGGAAAGTTCATGTGGCAAATCTCATTTCATGGGTCACCTCACAATGGAGCGTCAGATGACCAAGAAGCGTTCCTTATCAACCCCAGAGGGGAACGGCTGTTTACACACTCTGCTGGGTTCCCACGTATTAATATACACGATCATAACAGGAAGGAAAACACATTAAATCACTGGATCGATCGATCCTCAGATCTGCTGTCAGTGTTTCCCATCGTCGTGGTAACTGAGAACACACTTTGTGGAGAAAACTATCATAATAACTCTGTTTTGTCCTGATGCACAGCCGCACATCAGTACGACGGGGCTCTGAATCTAACCAATCAGGTGAATCACAAAACTGCACCCTCGCTGGGGGGTAATTTACACGGCTAATGAAGCTGCCAGCGCGCTCCCTTTTTTGCATCTAATGATGTGTTTATACGGTTATTTTATCTTGGAGCAGCACAGAAATTGCTATTGTTATTATTATTATTATTGCTGCATCATTATCACAAGTCGAGATAACATCATGCAGGCCAGGCTAATTTTCTATAGCGTTCAATGAAAATGATCATGTTACATTTGCACAAATTGCAGCTGAGATGTTTGAATTGTTGCCTACGCCCCCCCCACCTCTCCCCCACCTCCTCTCTCTCCCCCCACCTCTCTCTCCCCCCACCTCTCTCTCTCTCCCCTCACCTCTCTCTCTCTCCCCCCACCTCTCTCTCTCCCCCCACCTCTCTCTCTCTCCCCTCACCTCTCTCTCTCCTCTCCCCTCACCTCTCTCTCCCCCCAACCTCTCTCTCCCCCCACCTCTCTCTCTCTCTCTCTCCCCCCACCTCTCTCTCTCCCCTCACCTCTCTCTCTCCCCCCACTCTCTCTCTCTCTCCCCCACCTCTCTCTCCTCTCTCTCCCCCACTCTCTCTCTCTCCCCCACCTCTCTCTCTCTCCCTCTCCTCACCTCTCTCTCTCTCTCTCCCCCCACCTCTCTCTCTCCCCCTCTCTCTCTCCTCCCCTCACCTCTCTCTCCCCCCACCTCTCTCTCTCCCCCCACCTCTCTCTCTCTCCCCCCACCTCTCTCTCTCTGAGCAGTTTGGGCTGTTTTCCCAGAACTGTGTTGGACAGACAGGGAAGGCAGATGCTTTCCTGTCCTCCCAAAGGAGATGACAACACATGTGGAGAGTGGTTAGGCTGGTCAAATTAAACACACCATGTGCACCCTGCATGTGACTGGATATGTGATTCTGTGTGTCTGTGTGTGTGTGTGTGGGGGGGGGGGCAGAGTGAGCTAAAGCAGCTGAACGACAGCCAGGAAGTGTGGCCTCTAGTGGCAGATAGCAGGTATTAAACTCTGGTTCCTATATTTATAGCCAAAAAGTCAAGTTTAATCTGTGACCTGGCAGATAATAACATTATCTATGTGTTGTTATGTGTGTACGGGCAGCGGCTGGCGTGTGGCTGCGCACATCTGTATGCCTGCCTGGGCCACGCTGTGGATATTGCTGAAGTATGATACTATCATTCCTGCTGTCATAACAATAGATCTTGCTGCTGACGGTGATGCATCACCTGTCGGTCCACGTCAGGACACGGTCCGCCGGTCTGGTGAGGCCACGGAAGTGATTCAAGCGCAGTTTTATGGCACGGTGTCATCTTTCACCTCTGCCTGAGCTCAAGCTGGCCTGATGCTGAATTAACCTCGTACCGCTAAACGCATCATGGCAAAGCTAATCTCTGTTAAATTAAGAGTGATCAAGACATCTGCACACGAGTAAACAAACTCCCGCAACCCCGTCACGGCTGGTCGTAGTCATAATCAGGATTTTATATATCACGCTGCGTACTGTGGTCAGTTCATAGCTGTTTAAAAGAGTTGTTTTATAGAGTAGAGTAGTATTTATCTCTTATTTATCCCTTGACGAAAATAAAAAAATGAAAATAGGCTTGAAAGATGTTTATCAGATGTGTATTGTACTCTCTGTGTCAGCATTTAAACCTTGAACAGCTGTAATGTAGCGCAACGCTAATCTGCGCGCTTGTGCACTGTGGGAGGAAACTAGGGAAAACCCACTCAGACAGTGGGAAAACCTGCAAAGTGCACGACCTGCTGCGGAGGCTAACCACCTACGCCGCCCTCTTTTATTTCTAGGTTTGATTTGAATTATTTTTATCATCTATCTGCATCCACCCCTGTAAACATGAGCATCCGAGATGCAGATGAAAAGGCTTTAGGAGGCATGCTACATGCCAAAACTACCAGCCTCTTTGTCACCGCTAAGCTGGGAGGCGGGACCTGCCAATGGAGTAGCAGAGAGGAGATTAAGACCCAAATCTAAAAGCAGATTAATGGGTGGTGTGTGTCTGCATCTGCGTGGATAGATGTGGTTTTGTATGTCAAATTCTCCTGTATTTGGCACCCTCGTATAACCAGCAGAGACAAATGAATGCAAACACCATTTTGGCTTTACTGGTAATGGGTCACCGTGGAGACAGACCATAAAAACAGACTCAGACCAATGTCAGCTTCTGTCTCTGCAAAGCAGATGCAGAATAATCCTGCTGGAGGTGATTATTGGGCGGACGCGTCACCTCTCAGAACACACCTGCTCCCACACCAGCGTAGATCCTCACGACTATGGCGTCCACGTTGTCATAGCAACCCAGTCATCAGCATAAATTAGGCATGAAGCAAAAGCTGGGTGGGGTCTCCGAAGGCTGCCACAGCATAAATAGCATGATGCTAACAGTTCAAATAGATGTGTTGTAGTTCTGCTGGACAGACGTTTCCCAAAAACCAAACACCATTTCCAGAAAGGATTTATCCAATAGCTTATTTATCCTCAATTAAATTACATTAGAAATATCATTATTGGAAAAGGAGAACGGTGCAGGTTTACATACATTTATTATAAACAATTAGCATGTATGTACATGCCTGTCCATCCAGCCACCATCCATTTTGGGCTTAATCATGCTCACTGAGGTCAGACTATACCCTGGACATATCAGAAGTACACACACACACACACACACACACACACACACACACACACACACCACACACACACACACACACACACACACACACCTAGAGGCAATCAAGACATAGTTTACATTACTAAGATCTGCTGGCAGATTCTTTTCTTTTCTAAACCTGATTAGAAACAATGTAATTCCCTTGCCAGGCCACTAGTCGGTGCTGTGTTTTGCGTGATGTAACGACATGTTACACATACAGCTACTTGCTGCGTAACACATGCCAGAACAATGCAGTCTAACCGGATGGTGCTGTGGGAAGAAACCAGTTAAGCTCTGGGAGAACATGCAAACCCCACACAGGAAAGGTCCTGGAAGGGAGCAACAAGGGTCTCCCAAATGGAATATATTTGTAGTCCTGCAATGTTATTGCATGAAGTTAATAAATGCTTCCACAAAGTTTGGAGAGGTTATGAGTGTAGCAGCAAGAGGAGCTTCAGATTCACATTCAGATTGGTGGATCTGTGCGTGCGCTTCCTCAGCACGTGCCTGGTTTTTATTCAGCAGCCGTAGATCATGGTGACTAACAGGGAGACGGCGTCTGTCCACTGCCAAATATTCCAGACAGATGAGCAGGATGTGGACAGGGACCGCTGCTGACTGAGCCGGAGGAAACGGCAGGATTTATTACCAGATGGAAAAGTTGAAATTGGCTGTCACTTTTAAAAGGAGATGACGCATTGATCAGGATGGAAAAGAGGAAATGGGGCAGGTGGGGTCGCCCTGAAGCCCGTGGTTAAACCACAGAGAGCAGACTGGTGTCTTAACCTTGCAAATGTATGTTAACTGTCAGGATACGATCCCGCACACGCCGGTTTACAAACACACCCTGGCCTGGCCGACAGGCCGTAATGAAAGGATAATCATACGGTTTCCATCTGCTTTGCCCTTGACTCGTCCTGGGATGAGAGAAGAGATATTCCAGCATTTGTTACTGCAGGGACATGGAGGGGCTGCGACTACTGGGGAATTTAAAACAGTAAATAAGGAGGTAATGGGCTTTGAGCCTACTGTCATCTCCAGGCTGGCTGTGGCATTCACCTGGGATATTAGCAAATAAATCTGAATGGCTTCCATCTGAAGGCGCCGCACAATGATTATTGATCAGACATGTCTGCACGGAGCTGGGGGTGGGGTAGGCTGGGGGTGGGGGGTATTAATTAGGCATTGACAGCCAATTCCCTCTCCTCATTCACAGAGCGACGGCTCAGGAATTTGGATGAGCGCAGGCGGGATTCGGACGCCGGCTTCCTCCGAGGTTTAGGCCCGAGAACGAGGAGAGATCCGCCACGTTCACCCTCAGCTGAGAGGATAGAAACGTACATAAAACGCAACAGAAACGTACATAAAACGCAACAGAGCAAAGAGACGTTTTAATGTCAGTCCCCTGCCGTCGTCACTGGCAGCATCGATGCCTTGGTTGCGGTTCGCCCCCCTCCCCAAACGGGACTCTAATAAGATCCAGGGCTTTTCCACTGGTTGGGTTGCTAGGGAATAAAATTGGCTCTTAACTGTACCTCAGCACCCTAATTCAGCCGCCCCATGCTGCCAGCCCGCCGTTGTTCCCCCTCAGCTCCCCCACACACTCCGATACGGATCTGATCCTCCGCACAATTTCATGCCTGCTTTGCCCTCTTCTCTGGCAGCAAAGCATCAATTACCCTCATAAAACAAACTCTACCCCCCTCCAGGAGCTTCAGCTGAACACGGCCGCGCCAGCCACACTCGGCGGCCACCATTCTTCTACTCAAAACACGGGTTTTGTCGCCCTCTCACACTTTCTGAATGTGAACTCTAATGAGCACCACACCAGCCCTGATTAGATTAGAAAGCGCGTTTACGCTGACCAGCTAGCATCTCCTCCACATTTACCCTTGAGGAAACGTTGGCTGGTTTATTAAACTGAGAGAAGAACATTGAGTTTCAAATCCAAACCTGGAAAATCAGATTGTGCAGCAGGGCGGCTCTAACCCCCTGACCTTTGACCTCTGTCTCAGCCAGGCTAATCCCAGGTTAATGGCAGGACCAGAGGACATCAGGAGGGGACACAGCAGGCATCTGAGACATCAGGGCTGCCCAGGTTAGACCGGAGAAACAGTGCTGATGAATACTGCCCAACACATTTCATCAACTATTTACAAAGCGCCGATTATGGCGGCAGAGAGGTAGCACCCGACGCTCCAGAGGACTCGACTTCGAGTCCACCCCTGCAGACGTGCCAGTCGCTGCGCTAACCATCGTCACTTTTCCCCTCACAAAAATGTGTCAGATCACAGCGAGAGACAGGCGGCGCAATTTAAAGAGATAGCTCTGTGGTGGGTTTGGTTGCCCGCTACACGTGAGGCCTGTTCCAGGGAAGGACGGCGCCGACACGCGTCCCTGGAGCTGGAGCGTGGTTTGGGATATGTTTACAGATACGCCTCAAACCTTACACCACAAAAAGGCGAGCGTTGACCACATGCAGATCTCACGCCGCTCCAGCATCTGTTGGATGTAGTGAACAAACAAGCCCGATCCGTCTCCCAACCTACGGGATTAAAGGATCTGCCGCTAACATCTTGAGGCAAATACCACAGCGCTCCCTCAGAGGTTTGATGCCTTAAACAGGTGTTGGATGAAGGATCCAATCTGTCAGATTTAATCCGCCGGAGTCACTTTGTGTTGGGACGTTTGTGTCGCCATGACAAAAATGACTAAATCGGTGGTGCAACACTGGATTAGAGGCCGTTGGACTGGAAGATCGTGCAGAGAGGGAAATCAAGATGCAGAAAGTTTGGGGGGTTTCGCAGGTTTCTTTTAACTTTTCAACCCGGGCTGTAAAAATGCAAATGTCTGACTTTTTTTAATTTTTGACCTCCACAGAGCCGAGCAACAGCGTGCCAGGTTGTGGGTCAGAGGGGGCGAACATGTGAAAATTAACCACCTAAACATTCTACTTTCACAGCGGCGGAAGGTCGGAACCTTTCTGTGTGGATTAATTAGCAGCCAGGTGTGCTTGAGCAGATTTTACGGACCTATTTTAGGTTTGTAAGTTTTAGCTTTAATGGGACTGAGAGCTGGAGTCATTCCCCAGCCACCTACAGTAAATAAGCAAGAGGCAGCATTTGATTTAATTACACATTAACGGCTGTGTGTCAAGGTCAACAGCAGTTCATTACCTCCGCTCATTCAGCAGTCGCTCCACACCAGGCTTGGAAGGGAAATGAAAAATAAAAATCTGGCTTCAGAAAAGAGTGCTTCTGCTGACATTTTGCCTTTCATTGTCTATTAGAGATTTATCGAGTGTTTTCTTTCATCAGTTAATTTGCATTCGAATACAAGAGGTACTTAATTTCAAAGCAATTATTGCTTGATTGGTTGGTCTGCATGAAGAGTCGGCTCTCTGTTCTGTGAAACTCAGATTTCTGTTTGAATAGATTTACCTGCACGCGTGTGTGCGTGTGTGTGTGTGTGTGTGCTCCAAATGCTTCATATTGAGGACTAAAGATGCATTTCACTAGCAAAGTGAGGACATTTTTGGTCCTCACGGTAAGATGCAGGGGGATGTTATTGTAACAAGAGTCTACATGGATAGACAGATGTACAAGGAATTGTGTGTGTGTGTCTGTGTGTGTGTGTGTGGGGGGGGGTTGTTGGGGGGGGTTGTGCTGTTCGATCAGGTGCTAAAAGGCTCCCACCATCTGCCATACAAAGTGAGACTTGTCTCTAATAATAATCGCAGTAAATTTGGCATTTCTTTGCACCCAACGTATCACTTCAGGCCTTCGGAGCGCCGCGGGATCATGCTCTTATTGTGCAGCCTGCAGAGATAAACAGGAAGTGCTTTCTGCAGAGCTAAGCTAGTTGGTCCTATCAGACTCGGCTCAGCGTTTATCCTGCAAAGCATCCCGTGAACACACGCTGCAACGCGCCTCGAGAATTCACAAGTTAATTACAGCATCAAATTAATTGCATGACAAGTGCCAGTGGAAGGCCAGTGGAAGGGGTCTTTAATCCTCTTTGCTCCTTTGACTGCAGCGCGGCACCTTCGGCTCCACCTCAGCCACTGTTTACCAAATGAAAAGAGTCCCGGCTGTGGAAGGCAATCAGCACGCGTGTGGATTCCAGCCCCCTCCTCCTGTTTGTTTCTGTTATTGAGAGAAAAGTGATGCATGATTTAATTGAACACGGTCCCTTTTTGCAGCCAGTTTAAGGGGTAAATTTGATTGCGTTTTTAATTAAGCAGCGCAGGTCCCCCCTTTAATCGGTCCGAGGGATTACGATGAACACAATGAAGCCGCGTTTGCACGGTGATTTGGTGAAGGTGGATGCGGTGGGAGTTCAGAGCAGCCCTTTTAATCCACACTCAGAAGTCTGCGCGTTTCCAATATGTGTGTTTACCAGTTGTAAAGTAATTATTCTAATTGTGTTATTATGTAAATGCTGAGAAGTTTGAGTTGTCGGGAAATTCAGGTGATTTTAAACTGTCAACTTCAGCACGTTTCCTCAGCGTTTAATTTCACTGAGACATTATTTACAATGTGATACTGCAAGAATGGATCCAGCACCCTTCAACTCTGCAGAAAGGCTCGGATGACCCAGTTAGACGTTGGAGGTCAAAGGTCAGATGTCACCGTCACTGTTGCGATTGATAATTTGACAGTTTTAAATAAAAAGGGTAAATAATAAAGTTATTCCTGACCTGGTTCGAGGGTTTAAGGACAGAGGGCATCACATCCAACACAGATTCACCACATTTTTAACTTTTATAAAACACACAAACCTCCACTCTGATTAGTCATTTTTTCAGGTCAAGGACTTTTGTGGGGCCATTTCTGTATCAGCTATACTGATTCAAGCAATCTGCGTTGGGGTCCAGGGTTGTGCCTAGTTTTTCCTGCAGGGGGCGTGGAGGACAGGTGCCCAGCAGACGCATGGAGGCCTCCAACGTGCCGGGAAGACAGACCAAGCAACGCAACAAAGCCGCAACACTCCAGCCCTGATAGGCAGGCGCTCCCTCCTTAAGTAGGTGACCAAGATGATGATCACCAACAGGTGCTCCTGCTAGCTGCTGCCAATTGAGCTCCTCCACGCCCCTGCAGGAAAAACCAGACACCACCCTGGACCCCAACAATCCGCTCCTTATTCAGATAAACTCTGCTGAATTGGGGCCTCGCTGTTACTGTCATTGTCTTATATAACATCTGCAGACACTGGGGTTCACTCTGAACTGAATGGTTAAACCCTGAATTAGCCTGGTGGATCCGGCGTCTTCTCTCTTTCATATTATCCCTCATGCGCAAACCAGTGCTCTTTATTTCTTATTTATTAACACACGGACGTGTACACAGACACAGCTGGCAGAGATAGATCAGAACTAAAAACCTGTCACGTGGCCAAAAACTCCATAACTGAAATCATATTCTATTAGAATATTGCACCACCTCAGCTCCTTTACCTCTTTACTTCCTTCTTTGTAGTTTTCTTTGTTATTTTTGCTTTTGCAAAATGTGGGTGACTTCCGTCGCCCGACAATCACGATTGAAACGGCGAGGGGCTGCATGGCTGGATATTTAATCACACACACACACCTTGTACTACTATCTTTATGAGGACATCCATAAACATGATTTGTTACCCAGCTCTCCACCCGTAACCCTGACAATCAAACCTGCATCATTTTGCTCGTTTCAGATAGTGGCTGAACTTGGCATCCTGCTCCTGTTAACACAAATGTCCTGGGGAGGGTCAAGTTAGACCTCCAGTTGCCGCTGTTGACAGTTTCCACCTAAAACTAAAGCATAGAAAAACTGCAAGCATGAGGTGTAATGGAGGTAAAGAAGCATTGGAAGGACGAGCGTTTCTATTCATCTGCAACAGCTGCAGTCAAACTGGGCCGTGGAGGAACTCACAAACCACAAAAATACATAAAGAGAAGAGCACAAGAAAAGCTTTTATAGAGGAGGGAGCGTGGAGGCAACGAGGAACAGCTGGGACAGGGGGCAGGTGGACCAATCGGGACAATCCGGGGAGGAGGAAGACGGACACGCATCAGGAGGGACACGCATCACAGACAGCCCCAGGTTGACTGCGTAATCTATAAAGCAACAAAGACTCAAAGAAAACAGAGTTGAAGACACCAAATCAACAGGAAAACTGTGTCTGACAGGCGCATGTGTGTAAAACCATCATAAAACGCATCATAGTATCACAACAGAATCTGACTTTAGATGAACAAATGTACTCACAAGTCTCCCCCCCCCACCCCACACACACACACGCACGCACACACACACACACACACACACACACGTCCAGTCTTTGTACCTTGATAATCCTTAGCCAGTGACCACGTGAGTTTAATGACATACTGATGAGGTCATACTGGGGGGGGTTTAATTGGCCGCCGCTCAGCAAATCTCAGGTTGAATGATGAGTACAACTCCTCTGGATGTTAACGGGAGCAGGATGGGAGGGGGGTAAATATAGCTTCCAGTTCAGCTGACTGGGGACGTGGAGCAGCGTGACGACAGCAAGAGTTCCTCCCAGGAGATGGTGTCGCTCCGAATTAGGTTATGATACCATATTACAGAGAGGAAGATCCAATTATCTCATCTGCTTCCATCCAGGCACATCGAGGATGAAGCAGGTTCCCAGATGAGGCCGACAAGAGCAAGACTTACTGTAACGTAAGTCATTCTTTCTGGGGAAGAAGCTGCATTTTCAGCAATTTGATGAATGAATAATGACGGCTGTCTTTCATCTCTCATCTCCATGGAGACCCTTGGTTTGGCTGGATGGTCCGAACCACACCGGGGTGCCCTTGCACCCAAACTGAGACCCACCTCTCCGCAGCAGTCCTGCTGCCGCCCCCCTCGGTGTCCCGATCAGAGCGACGAGAAGCAGCGGGAACCTCAGCGGAGGCCGCAGCCGTTTGGGGCGTGACCTTTTCCTCCTGGCTGATCCCGCTGCTCCGGCTGTCGGCAGGAGAGAGAAGGAAACAACTGTGAAACAGTCACAAAAGACGGGGGGGATAAAAGAAACCTGAAAAGTGCGCTCCCTTATCCTGCACGCCGCCTGTTCTGTTCGGCGGGGTTGTATTAGAGCCTAACTGATGGCGGGGATCCGCAGAATAAACAGCACCACCTCACACTGTTGCATTTTCTCGTTCTGTTGTCGGGGAAATCGCAGGAGCTTCGATATTTCTTTTCTGTCTGACTGCACACACACTCGCTGCACAATTCCCCTTTCCTCAGACGCTTCCCACATCTCTCCACCCACTTTCCCCACCACACAGAGATAGCAGCACATGTATAATTGCAGTGTGCAGCAGTGCGCACCTTAGAGGAAATAATTACCACCATAAAAAGAGCAATTACTAACCTGGCAGAGAGTTGCAGAGGATTTTAATGCTTCTGCCAGTGACGACTGCTCACATTCCGCTCATTGTTTGTTTGACTAATAGTTTCTTTTGAGGGATAAACAGGCCACATTTACCGATGCTAAAACGCCCTCTGTTACGCAGACACATTTAGATGTAAAACACGGCTCGCCGGGCCGCAACTGGCGAATGGCGGCGAGAAAAACAAGGTTGATGGCTAATGTGAGTTTTTCTTCCCCGTGTAACCAAACATTAAAGAGATCAGGAGAATTGCATGTTGAGAGCGGCCTGTTCTCCACTCAAGGCTTGATATCCAGTTTTGATTAGCTCATGTGCCATTTCCATCCCTTTCATCTGTTGTGAATGAACGCCTCTCCAAACCGGCTGTCAGCGTGGGACATTTTATTCATTTTCTTCTTAAACATCATTATGAGAGGGTGACTGTAATGATAAGATGACTGGACGGAGTGAGTGGCTTCGTGATTTGCATTACAGGCGCCCAGCTCTGCGTGCAGAAAATGAAAAGATGCATTAAGGCGCATGATTGCACACACACACACACACACACACGCACGCACGCACGCACACACATACAGACACACATACAGACGCACACCATTAATCGGAGGAAAAAAAGGGAGAAATAACTGAAGCAGCTTTCTTTAATACTGGCAAATCACTCTTTGAAAGAATTAATCACAATCTGTTGCCTGCCCGCTTCAAAGAATGTGTCCATCTATCAAAGCTTTCTCTCATCTGGATGCGGATATTCGCTCGTCATTTCACGAACTATTGTCTCTGGGCTCCAGCGCGCTGATTGATTTTACAAGACAGCCACCGGGGGATTATCGGTCGGCATCATATCCTACGTGTAATTGTGCCGTATTGACCTGTGTTGAACCATAGTCAAAGCAGGAATTGAATGGGCAGATAACAATTCCAGCATTGGGGTAATTTGTTCACAATCAGATGCAGGTGAAGAAGAAAAGTCTCAGTGGAGGTGCAGAATCCACATGCAAATGTGGTTTTTGAACAAAAAGACAAAATGGAAAAGCAGAATTATTGGATGTTTTGTAGAATTAAAGCATGTGTGATCAGCAACATGAGTCAAAAGCACAAGTGAATTAAATACAGTTGTTTTTCTGTGTTGAAGTGATTCTTTCTCAATGCCTGTGTGTTAAGAATGAACACGCTGCCGCTTCTATGCAGACGACCTTTTGCTTTACCTGTACGGTGCAGGTGATTAATACACTGCAGGTTTTTCCACAGCTATAAACCTAGTGATGGGAGTCCCCTGTAAAATAGACAATTCTGTTGTTTGTTTTTTAAAAATATTTCAGTCAAACATGTAACCGCGAGATGTCCCCACAAACCAGACAAAAGCAGCTTGTAGGTCTCACATTATGCTGGTGTTGGAGACAAACTGTCCACACATATATGATAGCAATCACATCATGTAAAATGCTATAGTAAAATAATAATACAGTAACATTTGTAAACATTTTTACAAAAACAAATTTTACAGCAAATAAAATCAGCAGTTTTCAGGCCAGAGCTGAAAGTGTCCGTAGTCTGTGGTGCCCTTCTGGAAGCCAGTCTGAAAGAGTTGTGATTTAATACAAAGCTTTGCTAACTTGGTGGACGCTCAGCGTTGGAGGAGGTCCAATTTTATATCAGACATTCATGTTTTAAAAATTTGGACAACTGCTGTTTTTATCCATCACTTTTTTACAGTGTGAGACAGGAGGCTCATTCCTGCACAGTAATGGCCTCTTTAAAGCAGCAAGAAAGAGGGAGACTCAATAAAATCCTCAGGTTAAATATTCAATTTCTAATTGACGTTAAAATGTTCAGTCTGTGCACAAAAGTCCCTCGTTGGTCTCAGGCTTGCATCCAGAAGGGTGGGCGATGACATTTTTAACTAAAATGTGCTTGTTTTTGTGTTTTCAAGATGTTTCTGCCAATAAACCAGTGTAATAAATGTAGAATCAACAGTCCTGCTTTTAAAATAATACATAAACTCCAACCATGTCCTCAAGTGAAAGAAAAACAGAGAAAACCTGGTGATGCATCTTTAATATTGTTTTGGTAACATCAGTAGTACATTTAATATGTGAAAGGTACAAAGTATTGAGATAAAATCAGATCAGATTAGCCACCTGTATCCTGAGCCCATCAGTCCCAAATTCAGGGGGATTGATGTCTTTGTAGGCCCTGGATAAGCTCCAGCTCTGGTTGCTATGGTTCAGAGATGTTCTCTGCTCTATTGAAACAATGACATGAAAAAGATCAATGATAAATGTCTTGATCTGTCAGGTGATGGTTAAACGTGTTTAAAATGAACGTTAGCTGCGTTTCTTTTTCATCCCGCGAGGATCCTTCTCGTGGCTGCGAGGTCGGGGGGGGGGGGGGGGGGGGCACCTTGATGAGTCGTGACCTGTGAAATGGAGATGAATATTTTATATCAGCTGAAATTAAGAGGTTTCATCACAGCCATCCGGATCAAATCCAGCAGCCTGGCTGCTGTTGGGTTGGTGCTTAATATGCAAGAGGAGCATTTGTTCCTGCTGAAAATTAATGACGCCAGTTACCCAGCAGCTCCTCCACACGAGTCTGGGCCCCTTCTTTGATCTTTACAAAAAATTTCTCGGTATTGCCTGAAATTCACGCACTGACGAGGTGCCGGCATTTAATTCCTGTCTTGATGTGACGTCTTTAATCCTGTTAAGTAATGTGACATGCATGTGTTTACAGGTTGTACGCGCAGACTACCCCACAGCAAGCGTGCGCTGCCTTGCATGCTCTCTCCCTAACTAGGTTTGCGGGGGTAAATTGAGTGTGTGACTGCGTATAATTCACTCTCAGAGCAGCCCCATTTCCCTCGGCCCGCCTGCTCGGTCACACTGATTCAATGCACCGGCAACCAGCACAAAATCCATACCAATAAATTCCACCTCCAAGGGGTTGCATGTCCCATCAGTCGAGGATGCCCCCGCTAGAGCCAGAACCATAGCTGGTTAGCCACAGGAAGACGGGTCCAATTGCCTGTCAGTGATCTGAGGTTGGTTTTCTTCTTTTATGGCTTATTGTTGCACTAGCCTGTGATGTTGAGGGGACCTGCACGCCCGCCCATCTCTTTTGGCCCATAAAGGCGTCGCCCTGGTTTATTCGACGTCCTTGATGTGCCTGTCAACAATGGTCACGGGCTGAAACAGCAGTCAGACTTCAGCACGTCTGATGTGACACTTCTACCATTCCCAGAAGCAGCAAACTGGGTTTCAGAGATGGTTGTTGTCCCTTCACACACCATTAACCTGCCCAGGGTCTTCGTGTCATTAGCGTCATAACTGGGCTGTAAACATCACCGCTGCTCGCCAGAGCTATCGTGATGAAAGTGCTTTGTGGTGCAGACACGTGCGCTCTTTGGCCGTCTGGGTGGTTCTGCCTTTACCCTGCAGAACCACCCAGACCACCAAAGTGGGCGGATTGGTTAAAACATCTGGCTCGACCGCTCGGCTAGTTTTTCGGCAGGTGCCACTGGCTCACTGCCGTCGCTGCCGGAGGTCCCTCAGAGCCCTCATTTGCATTCACATCGGACCTGCTTCGGTTGATTTTTCCAGCCATTTTGATTGATGTCTTGAGGTTGCAGGTAAGTTGAAGGCAAAGATAGACGAACGTGACAATGACATGACAGAACCTTTGTGAACGCTCCCCATTTCTCCTGATTCATGGGGCGGCAGCTCCCCTCTACCACAGGAAAAAATGGGAGCAATTGGACTAATTTCTGGCCTGTGGTATTTATTAGAGGAACTATTGCTGCAACTTCCTTTCACTGGAAATGAAGGATCCTCATCACGTGACCTGATTCATGCTGCTTATCAGTTTGACCTTCATGTCTTTCATGGTGAATGATCAGAAGAGGAAATAATTAGTGGGGTTTACAATGCTTTTTCCATCCAGACAGACAAAATTAGCACATCTACAACTAGAAGCTATCTGCACAAGCGACCGTTGGTTGAGTTGTTTCTAAAAAAAAAAAAAAAAGCATTACAAAAGGTAATTAACTAACTAATTAATTAAATCTGAAGTTTTCTCATTATTTCGCTGATTCCCGCTCTTGAATTTGATCCTTTAGTCTTGTGAACTTGAACATCTCGTGATGTAAAACCATTGATGTAGCTGCTACCTCTTATGAAATAAAAAAATAAAATGAACGGGAAGTTGCCATTCAGCCGAGGAAGTGCTATAGTTGATAAATGTCTGAGGGTTTTATGTGATCGCTTGGCCACTAATGGACTGAAAAACAGCTTGGTGCGAAGAGATGGAAGATGAAAGGCTAAATGCCTCATTCTCTCCGGCGAATGGCCTCTACTGTGTTATCCCGCCCACTTTAAATGTCCCTGTTATGGATAATATGCCTTACGTCTGCCACGAGGTCTCCGGAGCAACGACACACCAGATGTTAATGAGCATCTATAGCTGATGCTAATACGATCGTGGCAGGAGCTTTATTAGACAAGCCTAGAGCCTTGAAGGTGTATGAGGATTGATAGCCTTAGCATAAATAACACCGTCCACTTGTCTTTATTGATCTGTGATGAAAGCTGCAGGCCGTTCCCTCAGGTCGCTCCGCTGAGGTGTGTCCTTTGTGCTTGTGTACTGTTGTGCAAAACTGTGAGTGATGCAGCAAATTGTCCATTTGCAGTATATCCGATGGGCTCAGGGATGTCATTAGTCACAGTGCGCTCGCTCTCATTAAATGGCCCCGTCGCCATGGCAGCCTCACAAAGGCCAGCTCCTCCTTCCCCCAGTGCACGGAGAGTGACAGGCCAATTAGAGCAAGGCGCTGTGACGCGCAGTCTGCTGTGATCACAGCTCTGAGGGAGAGGAGCCGGCCAGGAGGCGCCGCGTCGGGTCCCGACCAGATCCATCTCCCGACACACAGGATGAGCCGCGGCTCCTGCTGGTCGCGCGTTCTCCCCAAACTCACCAGCAGCAACAATAGTGGCTAAAGCAACACACCAGCCAGAGCGGCCGTGCACAGATCAGACAGCGACAGGTTGATTGTCCTCTGTTAGTCCGTGTCGGAGATCTTCATCACTGGTAGCGCGGGCGGCTCGCCCTAATCCTCTCAAGGCTGCTTCCTCTGGGAAAAAACTATGTGACTCAATTCTATTAAGAACACAAGTCATGGAGGAGCAGCAGGGGGAGGCAGGAAAAGCAGATTCTAATCTCAGTGATGACATCAAGTGTGGCATTCAAGGCGTAACACACCCGCACCACAAAAGGAGGGGGGCAAAAAAAGGAAATTTTAATTAGAGAAACATTGTTTGGCGAAAATTTTAGGAATAATAAAAGTAACATACTGCAGGATGACACTTTGTAAAGGGATGTTATAGTAAGTAATCAGCTGCAGCCAAAGATGAGCTGAACTGATGGAAACAGTTCCATCGCTGCCTCACATTTGATGCATGAAGCCACCTGCCTTCCTGTGTCCACAGTCAGCAGCAGGTGTGTCTGAATTTTGAACAGGTATAGTCACATGTAGCCCACACTTGAAGACAAAAAGAAGGGTTTACCTGCTGCAAGCTAAAGGCACAGCCACTAGAAGAATTAAATACCACTTAAAGGTTTTCTCTGTGAGCCACAATAGGAGGAAAAAATGGAAAAAGAGAAGAAAGGAAGGATGTCTGTGCAGATCGAGCCATTGGCCTCTCTCACTGCACATCCTTTGTGTTTCAGAGAAAATGGTTCACTGGCTTTTGACAATAAAAAACCACGGAGGGAAAAAAAAATACAATTTTCTTCAGGCAATGCTCTATTCCACAGCTGCTACATGAAAGGAATCGCAAAAGGCTGTAAAATTTGGGCTGTGGGTTGCTTTTGTGTGTGTGCATAAACATACGATGTCTCTTTTTCCATCCAGAGGAGGTGATGTGGTGAAACAGAGAGGCAGAGTAATGCTTTAATTGCAGGGAAGAGAGGGAAAGAAAGCACAGGCAGCAATTTTACAATGTAGCCTTTACCCTGCTCTCTCTTCCACCTCTGTCGTGCACGTATTGATAATACTGTATCTGGGGAGAAGGGGGGGGGGGGGGGGGGGGGGGGGGGTCATCCACAGAACTCTATAAAAAGACTTTTATTCCAGGCTGGTGGTGGCTCGGTCTTGTGGCGACTGGGCTGAGAAGCGGAGGGTTCTTGGTTTGAGCCCCAAGTCGGACAAAACATGGAAGGTGTTCCAGTAGTAGGAGAAGGTGCCAGAAGCCCTTCAGCGCACTGCCGAGGTGCCCTTGAGCAAAGTACCCAACCCACCCATCCCTGCCTTCACCCACGTGTGCACAAGGAATAAAGTGGTCAAATCCAGACACTGAGTTTCCTGCTTGTTTAGTGATCTAAGCCACCAGCACTGGGCAGCAGGGCTCATATTCTGGGTGTTTGGGCTTCACACATCCAGTCTCACCTTATGGACCTTTTCTGTACGGGTCAGGTCTTGGTTCCTTCCATTGGTTCTGGTATTCATGAGTCTTCACATACGTTTGGACTACTGTTACAGTCCTTTCACATCAACATGACTTTATAATGAATTTTCTAAAGTCGGATTACGGCAACGAACTTTGACCTTTGACCTGTTGCCTCGCTACGGCTGACGGGCTGCGAGTCCAGTTCATCAGAACAAGGGAGACATTTGTGTGAGACTTTGGGCCTCGTCTGCTCTAACACAGACTTGTCTTCCTTCTTATTAGTCACATAGATTCATTTGTTTTTACATATCAGACATATAAAAGTCTACGTCACTGTTTATATTCAACTATGGAAATGTCCTGGACGTGCAGCAGAGCTCTAAAAAGTGGTCTTTTTTTTGTTGATGTCATCGAGTTAATCGGCTTAATGGGAACAGGGAGCCAGAGTAATCAGACAAGAACTTCCTGCATCCATCTTCTGATTCCTAATTAGGGTCACAGGCGGCGCTGGAGTCGGTCCCAGCAGTCACTGGGAGAGGGGCAGGAATAGACCCTGGACAGGTCACCAGTCCACCCCAGGACACACACACACACACACACACACACACACACACACACACACACACACACACACACACACACACACACAACTTAAACTGATTTTATCAACTCAAACCAACAACCATCACGATTCTCTGACCCACAAACTCCAGTGGAACCGGTGGATGATATTTAATTATGAGGTTTCAATAAATGAACAATACTTGTACTTATTTGTATTTAAATATCCTTCTGCTCCTCAAAGATCATATTTCTAAGTAGTATTATTGTTTCCGTCTTGTTCTTTTTCTCCCCGAGGACAGACAAGTGAGTAAAATTGAAGATGACATCCAAGGTCGAGGGGGGAGCGAGGACTTCGGAATAAGAAAAAGAAATAAAAGAGAGCGTAGCACAAGCCTGGAGTAAGAGATCGGAGGGGGAAGAAATAAGCCTTTTGAGTGGCGATCAAGCCAGGGATTCAGGGAGCTTTGAAAAGCGCAACGGGAAGGAGCGCAGAGAGCGGACGGCGTCTGAAGGGTTAAGGGCAAAGTTGGAGTCTATGTGACGGTATCAAAGCAGAGAAAAGCTGTTAACAGGAGCTCACCGTGCCTTAATCGATTGTGAACTGTGCCGGGGAGCGCAGCCAATCAGAGCAGCTCCTGGAGACTCCTCCGGGTTAGAGCACTTACACGCTGTCTGCCGCCCGATCAGGGAGAGAGACGGAGACAGAAGGACGGAAAAAAGAAGCAGAGATGAGGAGGGAAGGTGGAGGTCGGGGGGGACGTCAGCCTCCTTCCTCTCTGACCTTGAGCATCAGACTTATGGGACAGGGGTGATTGGACATCAGCGCTGATGCATCTTCTTTTCTTTCTTCCGTCCCTCCGCCTAATCTCTCCGTCTCCCCGTCAACCGTCCTGTCTAAACTCCACACGGGTCATTTTCTACATGACAACGCGCGGCACGCGTGACCTTTACATTCACGTCGCACGGCATCAAAGGGAGGTCGGAACAATGTTACAGCGCCTGACATTTGCTGAGGAGCATCTGGAAGTGCACCAAATCACTCTGACAGGAAACTTCTGGGAAAAGGGGAGGATGGGGGCTCCCGAATCCGTCTTGGATCTGATGTCGGACCCGCCGCAGATCAAATCATCTTTACATGTAGGGCAGGCTGGACGTGTCTCTGGGTGAGGACTGTTGGACCGTCTTTCTCACACCTGTGAGGCTTCAGACTAATTAACGTCTGATTTATGCGATTGGAAATTGGGGAGCGACAGCTGTAATCAGTAATTGATTGAGCGAATCGGTAATTCTTCGCTATTTCTGGCTGCTTCCAAAGCGAGGTAAATTCTGACTGATACCCCCACTGTGATCCACAACACTGATTAAATCCGCTCTGGAAACTGTTCTCGCCTTTCTTTTCCATAAAAAGATGACTTTAAAGAAAGGACGTGGCAATTCTGGATGTTTCGGAGCTGTGGAGTAATTCACTGACAGGATAAGTCACTTTACGCCCTAAAACAGGATCATCACGGCCAATGAGTCACAGGAAGTAAATATAACTCCCAGCATCTGATCAAAGTTGGAATTAATCCCGAGCTTTGAAGCACTGAAAAGTGGCTTTACCTGAATACATTTCACCGTCGGGGAAAAGTTAAATTGGCTGCAGTCTGAAGTATCTGTCCAATCTAATTACTGGCAATTCGAAAACCATTTTTGACTCCGTGAAAAAGGACCCAAATTAAAAAGGGTTCCTTCTCTTTGTTCTTCTTATAAGCGTGGCTGCTGTATTTGATTTCACCCCATCGGTTGAAGAGAAAAGACTGATAGAAACTGAGATTTTAGGTTGAAAACGCGTCAGACAAAAGACATCCTGGACCAGACGGAGAGGGAACGTAGAGTTTGGAGATAAGGACACAGAAGGGCAGCGGTATGAGCTCTCGCTGGGCTGACTTATTTGACATGAGCACAAAAGGGCTACCAGGCTTTGATGCCATTTTGGGAGATACGTGGAAGGGCAGAGTGGCGCGTTCTCCCTGCTTTTCTATTATATCAGGAAGGACAGAAGGCAGCTGTCACTGCGGACTCGTGGAAGGGCCGAGACGTGTCCTTCCCTACTTACATACCATCAGCACAGAAACGTGCTGGGAGCTTTCTAACTTAAGCACATGGTTAAAAGGTCTCGCAATATTTCAGACGACGGCCTGGAAGTTTTTATGAAATTACAGTGATCTTGGTTTTAAGTTGTTGCTATAAGCACATGGAACGGCAAAGATAGGAGCTCTCCCAGGAGAACCCAGTGTGAGGCGGTTACAGTGCACATTGTCGCACACCTCAGATTGTAAAAAGCCAGTGGGATCTTGCTGTTTTCTGTTTAAATTGCAGTGCGGGATTAAATGTGGGACAATTGTGAAAGAGAAACATTTTCTCTCTCTAAACAACCCGTCCCTGTTTTCAAAGCTCGCCACTGCTGAGGTGAGACGTCGGATTTCTGCCAACACAAAAACCTGTGCTGCTATTCTGAGGTAAGAAATCTCATTATCTCTGCATGGCTGCCTTCACCAGTGAGTGAATAATTTTGCCATAATGATCTGAAGGAAACGGGCGATTGGTTTCCAGATTGAGACATCAGGATTGTGTTGATAACATGAAAGGGCAGCAAAGAAAGAGCAAATTATCTGAGGAGGCAGATCCATGGTGGGGGGGCTTGATTTTAATTTGTCGATGGAGTGATATAGTTTAAGCTAGCGCCCTCAGCATCTGAATTCCATCATTTCAGGAATTAAAACAGGATGTTTTTAGCCGAGCATATGAAGCAGACGGACTCTCAGCAGAGCAGCGGTCAAGGGCAAACAGCCGATAAGCAGCGCTGCCCCTTTAAATATCTGTCGCCTTGGTAACAGGTGCATTTGGACAGCGGACTGAGAAGCCCAGGAATAGTTTATCAACGCTGGAGGAGAGCGGCGGGCCACCCCGCGGCGCCATACAGCTCCAACGAAGCACTGAAAGTTCCACTCCAACAGGACCAGGAGCTCGGAGAGCGTGAAAGGCAGCATGGAGACCGCCTGGTGCTGTAATTCCCATCTTAGCATAATGCATGTGCACAGAACGTGCACAAGTAAACAGAATATTTATCCCCTAGAGAAACGGCAACTTTGGAGTAGCCCGTTTTTCCATCTAAAGCGCGTCTCTTTCTCTCGCTCTCCACAGCGAGACCTCGAGTTTTGAAGATGCAGATGATCAAATGTGAATATTTGTTAAAAAATTCAGCAGACCCAGAACAAGAGAAGAAGAAGAACAAGATGAGCTGGTGCAGCCAAACCAGCGCCGAGCGTCTCTCAGGAGCAGCTCTATTCATTGCTGCCCCCTGCTGTGAGCATCAGCACTAACCTGGGGGCCGATGTCTCACATGCAGCTGACAGAGGCCTCATGCTTCACCCCCCCCCCCACACACACACACACACACACACCACCCCCGCCAGCCCTCCTTCATCTGAGCACAGCAGCTCCTCTTCATCGGAGCACCTCTCGCTTCCTCTTTCATGTCTTCTGTTTGTTTTAATCCGCCTGCTGTCAGGTTTGCACCCTTCATCCCTCCTGCTCCATTACATAATCTGGAAATAGATTAAAGTCATTATTTTATTTGTACCCCCCCCCTCCCAAAAAAACAAACAAAAAAAAGGAAGAAAGCACATCTTGGTTAACCTGGAATTCCTTTTTCATAATTGACATAGCTGCTCTACAGTAGTTCAGGAAGGGGGGGGGCACTTGTAATCATCCATAATTAGATTTTTCCCCCGTTTTTTGTGCCTTAAACTACGAGATCTGCTTCGGTTCATGTTGCGCGAGAGGGCAACTTCAAAGTGTGGACTCATTTTAGCGTGTCCTCTCCGTCCTTCTTATAAAGCTTTATAAGCTCCTTTCCTCTGGACTGAAATTTGGAGGGGGTGAGGAAAGCTCGTATATGTCGCAAATAAAACTGCCTTCATTCAGCGGGATATTGGAGGTGGGTTTATAAGGTGCACGTGCTCAGACATGCCCGCTTAGCTTTGCTAGCGGTGTAGCTTTGTGGCGGCGGCGCAGTATGGCGGCGGAGACTTATTCGTGTTATACTTCGGCCTGCGATGGTTTGCTCCAACAGCACAAGAGCAACACAGGAAAGTGGGTCACAGTCAGGAAATAAGACAAATACTGAGAAAATTCCACTCAATGGGGGCTTCCTGAACTTTGTAAGTTTCCGTGTAGGTGTTAGCGTTTGTTCCGGTGAATTTCTCTCTTTTTGAGATATTTTGATTGCCGCTTCTACGTTCGGTCATATCAGTTCTGCGTTCGTTTACGTAATCTGGATCTCCCCGTATCTATCTTTTGAAAGGGTGGGGGGCCAGTCTGGCATCGCCTGTCCTCATTGCTCCTCATGACCCGCACTGACAGATCCACATATCAGCACTTCTCTGCTGGATCACCAGCCCTCGCATCATCTCGTATCTCCCGCCGGAGACAAACAGCTGAGACATGTTGCTTTTTTTCCACCACCGTCCCATTCGGTGTCACTCTGCCTCACGTCTCACATCATCTCCGGTCCTGGGCTCTGGTTCTCAGGCCACCGCTGATTAATCGAGGCCGTAGGAGACGCAGATGCAACGGGACAGATCGGATCCTTGAAACTTGGCGACGTGCTGGTGCTGCTGAACTGTGGAGGAGAGATAGCCCGCGGGCACGGCTCAGACGGGGACCTTTCAAATCCAATCCAATCGCATCGCGTCGGTCCCCGTCCCGGCCCAGGCCACGCAACCAGGGCAGATAACGTGCTCCGGTAAAGGTTACGACTCACCGTGACATTTGGGTCGAGAACCACTCCCTGATTCCAGCGAGCTCATATTGAATTCATAGAGCTTAAGTGCGCGATGCTGCGTGGGCCCAAAATGCCTCCCTCCGCTTACAGTCTGGCTTGGCAAATGAAAACATTACAAACTGGAGATTACGATCGCTGAGCACTTTGCAGAAACAGGAAATGATGGTGGCGCCGCTTTCCTGACCTTCTGGACGTGCGTGTGTGTGTGTGGGGGGGGGGGCACAGGGGACTTCAACTGTAAACTGTTGCGTCGCAGTTTCGTTGAAGAGACCCAGTTTCCCCTCGCTGCAAATGTTTTCTTCATCTACTGCCTCACTCAGCAGCTGGATCTTACCAGCTTTGTCAGTGTGCAGCTTTAGCACAGAGTGACTTTTAACTCCCCTTTTTTGCGCAGCAGGAGGATTTTACAGTCTAAAATCCACCTGCTGCATCACTGATGGGAAACAGCAAAATAACAGCGTTGATATTGTCCCCGGGAACAGCCGCGGCGACCAGTCAGTCGCAACAATTCCATTTTTTTACCACTTCATTACCCCGACTAACATGCATGACACGTGGTATTTACTGAAGATGGAATTCTCAGAGAAAAGCGGAGGCGAATGGTGCGCAGAAGAAAGGGAGCTCGTATTTGAATTAGCTAAAACCCTCAAAGGTCATCCGTTTTTCTATTACCGCCGTGGTTTCCTTTTAACTTCGCGTGAACGTTACCATTATCCACCACGCGTGTAAAAATAACACAATTCTCATTTTTAGGAGGAACACGACAGCGTGAGCGAACAGCTGTCCATTGTTGGAACCCCCTCAGCATTTTTGATTTGGCCACCAGCTCGCAGGAAAGAAAGACCCTGATTGTGCTGTGTAATTTTCCACCTGGACGGCTCCCGGCTGCGGTTATTGTGCCACTTTGGCTGAAGCCACCTTTGTTGTGTGTCAAGTTTCCTTTTTCCTTTGCTCTTAAATGGTGTTCTCAGATCTCCGGTGGGGTCTGGCAGCAGGGGGGGGGAAGCTTTGCCCGTCTGCAGATAAGTCACATGGGACAGTCTGTCAGGTCACCTCTCGTCAGGAGGCGTGCAGGAGAGAAGGAAGGAAACAACACAGGGCTCACCAGTGGGTGGACAAGGAGACGCTACGGTGAGGTTAACAGGGCCGATTCTGTTTTTAAAAACAAACAAACGGGTCATTTGTGCATCAGAATAATGCTGGGAAATGAATGAGGACGCTGGGAGCTTTCTTCTGGTCTGCCCATTTCTTTTCTGTAATGTCTCTGATTTCACGGCCCGGGTAGAACCGTAGAAGGTAGAATAGTGTCACATGCGTCCACATCTGAAGATGAACCGGATATAACAGGGCTTTTCACATGGGGTGACCTTGAAACACATCACAGCAGATCTGAGGTCACGTCCGTGGATTGACAACACCGTGGGGTCATAGAGCCGGGTTAGAGAAACCGTTGGTCATTTTTGGTCTCATATTTTCATTAATCCGGTCAGTGCACGCAACGACCCCTCCGCACAAATAAATCTCAGGGTGTAGCTATATAGCTACACATGCGTAGATGGGTGCGTACGAAACGTTAAGTGCTGGGTTTATGTTAGAACATTTCCAAATACAGGCAGAAAATTCCCTTTTAAACCAAAAAAATTGACTTTAAATCCAGCCAAATCTATTCTTAACAGGTACGCTGCACTAACATCATTTCAGTCGTCTACAGGAAAAGTGAGGTTAAAGCTGTCAGGGTGGAGAAAATAATAATAAAAGTAATGATCAGAATAAGAATGCAAGCTCTCAGGAAAGCTTTGAATTTCAATCAGCCCTTTTCTGTTTCTCCTGCCAACGCCGCCTGACTGCAGGTACATACAATGTTTCAGGGTGCACATTAAATCTGTCCTTGGTCTTTAAAAGCCAATTGAGCTGCATGAAAACAAAATTAAATCCTAGAACTGTTTTTTTGCAAAGCACACAGGCTGAAAACATTCCCTTTTAGCTTTTTAAAAACCCCAAAAATGTCCATCTCTTCCTCATTTCCTCACAGCCCAGCCAGGGATGATAAAGCTGGACCCAGCAGGATGCTGAGGGAGGCTGTTGTTCCAGAGTACAAATCCTCAGAAGGAGGGGATGGGAGGGAGGCCGAGGCACGAAATTACAGCCAAAAAAACACCAGGGAAAAAGCATTGCTCTCAGATAAGACAAGGCCGCTCGCTCATAAATCAATCCAGATCATCCAGCGGCGCTCGGCTTGTTTGTTACTGTGACTCCGATTCATCTGGGACACTTTAACTGCTGCAGTTTGGTGTAAAATGTCATCACCCTCTGACATATAAACTTAATTATCTTTTCCTCCACATTCTTAGTTTTTGACATCTTGTTTTATTGTCAGCCACAGCTTTGACCTTGACGCCGGTTCCTCCCCATTGCTTGTTCCGCAGCGCCATCTGCTGTCGCAAAGCGGCACCAGCGACTCTTCCCTTTTTAAAAATACTCAAAAAACAGGATTGATGATGCTGTT
This sequence comes from Takifugu flavidus, assembly GCF_003711565.1. Classification (NCBI taxonomy): domain Eukaryota; kingdom Metazoa; phylum Chordata; class Actinopteri; order Tetraodontiformes; family Tetraodontidae; genus Takifugu; species Takifugu flavidus. Next base: position 8,735,256 of record NC_079523.1, on the reverse strand, counting down.
TAGAGGTAAATACTAATCAGTATTCTTTTTTAGGTGAAAATAAACATCACTTTTATAGAAAAGTTAAATAAATCCGTTTTTTTATCATTTATTCCTGGGTGGTTGGGAGCAGCTCTCCCCCCTCCACCCTGTGAAACACTGGCACTCAAACTGGGCCCTCATCAGCCTCGGCTCCTGCGTCCTCATCCGTCCCACAACCCTGTAGCTCTTCTTGGCCCCCCTCTCAGACACCACCTTCCAGCTGGCGGGGTCCAGGTGGAGGTAGGTCCTGGATCTGGGATCTCTCCTCTGGCATCGACCCCGAGAGGAGCACAAAGTCTGGCTGCAGAGGGCGGCGGCCGTGGTGACGTTCACCAGGTAGTGACCCAACGTCTCGTCGATGAAGGATTTGACGGCGGCGCAGGTTGCCTATGGAGGGGGGGGTGGCAGAAAACAACAAGAAGTCTCCCACCACAGCGTATTTAAGGGAAAGAGTCTACTTTTTAATCTTTTGTAAATACATCTGCCATGTTTGGAAGCTTTAAAGAGGTAATGAAAGGATATTGGGGTCTTTTGGTGGGATTTGTTGTCAATAAAAGTGGCTCATACCAGACATTCCTCAGAAAGATTCTTTTTCATCGCGACACACAGAGAGCCCGAGGCTCCGACTACAGTTGTTTGTTTGTGCAAACTTGCTGGTTTTGACCCTAGCGACATATCTAGATCTTTGAGGAGGACATCTTTACTTCACGCATCCTCTATAAGTTCTCCTGGCTTTTTTAGTTTGAGGTCAAAGGTCACAGTCGGCCAACCGCGGTCACAGGGAGGTTGATTTACCTTCGATTTGGCGAAGTCGTTGTCTCCCCACAGCACCACCCCGGCAGATCCCAAAGCAGCGCTCTCTCCGATGGTGTAGACCAGGTGCTCCTGCAGAACCACAGAAAGGCGGGTCAGACAGCTGGATCTGAAGAAGGTCCGGGTCCCGGGGCCCGGGGCCAACCACCATCTACTTGCCTGTGAGAGGAAATCTAGTGAGTAGGTGTAGACGATGCGAGTGTAGGGGAAGACGGACGGCGCAGACGGAGCCAGAGCTCCTGCTCTCATGGCCTCCAGGATGCGGTGCTGGCTGTATTGGAGCACGTCACCATGGAGATCGCGCAGCTCAAGGCTGAGGTAGATGTCAGGGTAAAGAGCGGAGGAGACGTTCCATAACCACCCAAGCTGTTCGCCGTTCCTCTTCTTCTCCACCTCTGGACACTCCCCAGTATAGTGTGCACTTTGCGGGCTGTAGTTGTTGTAGCAGCTAGGGAAACCGTAGAAGCCCCACAGCCCGTTCGGTCTCTGGTTCTGTCCCAGTTCAAGAGTTTCCTCCATGAACTTCCTCGCGGCTTCCTCAAACTCCACCCTCGCTGCAGCTTCTACCTGCTCCGGGCGCCACTCTGGGTGCCTGGCCTTCACCAGAGCTTTTGATGCCTCCTGGTACACACGCTTACTGTCCCAGTTTCTGTCCCAAACGGGTCTCCAGCTCTCCCAGTCCACTACAGCCAGGCCCTGGAAGTCCTTGTCAGCGATTACTGAGCGGATATCCTCAGAAGCCACCCTGAGGTGTCGATCGAGACTGGCGTTCTGTGGCACGCCGCCATTGACGGCCACCTTCTGGCCGGAGTACCGCGGATAGAGGCCAAGCTTTTCAGCGTAAAAGATGGTGATGTCTTCACCCATAAAGCTCTGGTGCTGGTTGTGGACAATGCTGAACATGCTCAAGTCCAGATCCACGCCATGCTGCGTTAAACAGCTGGCGGTGGGGGCGTTCCAGATGGTGACAAATGGCTCTTCGGAGAAAGGCGAAGCCTTGAGCTGCAGGCACATGACCAGGCGGGTCAGCTGGAGGAAGAGCAGCAGCAATTCATGAGGAAATGAAGTCGTCATTTCTGCCAAAAAGAGCCAGTAGAAAAGTTTAGATCCACCACATACATACATACATAAGTTTATTTTAACGACCAAATGTTTCAAACACATCTTTAATTCATGTCATTGTAAACTATACACAGATGCAGATGCGTTGGGTTACACATTTTTTGTCCTGTTCATTTATGTTAATCAATTCTGGTTCCTAGTGGCAGTTTATAGCACCGCACTGTAGATTTGAAAAATCTACTGAAGTGTTCATGTTACACGTCTGAAGGACAATTTTAGATTTAACTTGCGTGCACATTTGTATGTTGAACAGCTTCGGAAACGCCAAAATACGAAAATATTACGCGTTCTCAGAGTTCAACATAGCTCAAACTTCTTTGCTTTCTTGTTGGGTTTTTAACAGGGTGACTAGTAGTTCCGTTTTCTCCTCCAAACCAGTTTTCTTTTTTTTTTAAGTAGTATTCAGAAGTCTTTATCTTATCTGTATCGTCATCAACACGTGGTGTTTGCACAGCAGGATGGAACACCACCAGATATAAACACAGATTTCCAGATAACTTTACCTGATCAACGCTGCCGCTCAGTTGGGAGCTTCAGGCGTAGACTTTCAGTCGCGTGACAGGGTGGAAAAGGGGAAGAAAACGCGAACTCATCGATGCCTCCAGCGACCAATCACAAGCGAGAAATAAAGCGAGACCAGCCAATCAGGGCTGACTCCGCTGGCGTTAAGGGATTTTTGATAACCAATAATAACAGAGACGAGTTTCAGGAGCAAATTTAAAGTCACAGGCATCTGCGTTCACGCCACACAAATTAACTTTATTTTTTGAATCAAACTATGAACACACACACATACACTGCACGAGTTTTACCGTCGAGGCCTGTCCAGGGAGGCATGAGGGTTCCCAGGAGGGCCACAATTAACTATGTCTCGTTCACATTTAAATATATGCCTCATTCAACTCTTAAAAGCGGCAAAAAATAACCCTAGGCTTAAGAGAACCCTATAATTAAATGGGGAGGGGGGCACAATTCACCAGACTGCAAACTACACACTGCCCTGAAGACAAGCTGACTGTGCCTCTCCATGGTAACCAGAGATGACGTCCTCACAACCCACCAGCAGATGGTAGACATCGGGTGGAAACAGTCAAGACATTCAGGGATTATTTAAAAGTTTCATTTCAAGTTTATTTTGGAATCCATTCACTAAAGGAGGTCTGCAAATGTGGGGAAACACACAGCACACCTTGAGCAGAAGGGAGCAGTGAGAATTCAGTTTGGGCCAAAAGTGACTGTTTCCAAAAGGGATGGCAGCAAAGTTCAGTACAATTTGGTTAGTATGTGTCAGAATTGAAAGATAGTAGTCCTGGTTTGCACATTTAAATCATATATATGTGTGTGTGTGTGTGTGTGTGTGTGTGTATAAATGTATATATATAACACAAATAAAAAATACTTTGAAATAAATAGGAACGCCGCAGCTGAGCTGAAAAAAAGAGCACCTCGACTAAATTGTGCTACGACTGGCTTTAAGTGCATCAGCCCCACTTTCACCACAGTATCCTCGCAAACATCGACCCATTCATTAAACTCCACAGAAAAAAAATAAAAAGGCCCCAATGTGAAAGACACATGGAATCGGACACCTTGGGAAACAGTGATTGAGAGCAAAATGTAAACAAGGTCATTTCCCGCGAGCCCTCTGTCGTGTAGAGAAGATTACACCGTTATAAACATTAAGCTTTTCCACAACTTTCCTTCTTTTCGGGTGGGCTTGTGTTCCGGGACAGAACTGGTGGCTGCATTGATGTCGTTTCAGAAGAGGAGCAGATAGATGATCAGCAAGGTCGCACTCTGCAGCCCCGGCAGACGGGCCCCCCGCGACAGAGCGTCCGTGCGGTCGCAGTCCTCCCCGTCGTAGCCGCTGTAGCACTGGCATCGAAACTCTGCCCGAAGCCTCGACGTCTCCGCCTCCTCCAGTTGGCCGGTGACCTGCAGCCTCCCGTTGTGGCTGGTGATGGTGTGCGTGAGGGGGTTCAGGTGCAGGTAAACGTCGCTGTCCGGGTTTCTGCGCTGGCAGCGGCCGTGGAGACCACACAAAGCCTGGCTGCATAGCTCTGCTGCCGTGGAGACGTTGAGGAGGTATTGACTCAGGGGGTTCTGCAGATACACAGACAGGTTGGAGCAGCTGGCCTGGGGGTGGGGATGGGGATGGGGGTGGGAGGGGGGCACATGAAAAAAAGAATCAGCACACCAGGAAATATAACAGATAAAGGTCAAGAATGTTTACAACATCAGGTTTTAACCAGCAGATTGTATCAAAATGTAGTAAAGCGTCCAAGCAAAATGGCTCCTTAATGGTTATGCACTAGAATTTGTCATTACTTTTGCTCTGAATTACAGCAAAAGTTATATTTCAACACAAACAATTATGGCTTGTAAGCAGACTGACTTTATAGATAGAAGCATGGATGCAACATGAACTAAACGTGACCACTGACAGAAATCCCTCGCATTGCTAACGAACTGGCGTCGGCATGCATCTGAATCTTGGACAAACTCCCTCACCACTTCCTCCATCGATGAACGCCACAGAGCCGCCTGGCTCAAGGCTGTGGTCGCATTTGTAGCTAATGTCTGACTGATTACTGTGTTTGGCTTCCTAATTAGCATGCAGACACTCACTCTGCTGCTCGCATAGGCGGCGTCTCCCCACATGATGATCCCAGCCGCTCCCAGAGCCACGCTCTCCCCGACGGTGGAGACCAGGTCGGTCTGAAACAGATGACAGGCTGTGTTCAACCATCGGGATGAACACGATGCTGCGCGCGCGGGACCAAATGTTAGCGGGGCAGAAGCGACTGCGTGTGAACATCCCTTATCTGTTCAGTCTTCCACACGGAAATGGTTTAGAGGGTGTCTGACCAACACCCATCCTGCCCACTCTGCACAAATTGGAGTTACTGGGAGATACGGGGGTGCCTCTGCTGCACCCAACAGGAAGGTGCAGTGGCCGATAAGGAAAAGCTGGAGCATGCAGTGATTGGAGGTAAAGAAAGCAAAGCGGCGGTGTTGACTTGGGGACCTTCAATGAGAGTGTAACCGGGAGGAAAATGGTTCACATCCTCTCCAACCGGCGCTGCATATTAGTGTAAACATTTTTAGCACATCACAATGGTTAGAAAATAAATAAAGAACACCTGAGCCAACAAAAGTACATTTAGGAGCAAAGGTGCTAAAGTTTAACCTCTGTTAGCGGTTCCAGGGAGTTGGCGTAGGTGGGCCGGGTGTACACAAAGACAGGACGTGCCAGGCCGTCCCCCGATGATGCCAAACGCATGCCCTCCTTCACTCTGTTCCGCACAAACTGCCGCCCGGAGGGGGAGGAACGCAGCACCGTGCCCATGTAGATGGAAGGGAAAAGGGCCGTGCTCTCCCTCCACAGCGGTTGCAGCTTATCGTTGCGGACCACCTCCACGTCGGGACAGCGGCCGGTGTAGTTCTCCAGAGTGCGCCTGTAGTCGTGGTTGTAGCAGTCAGGGAAGAGGTAAAAACCCCAGAGCTGGTTGGGCCTCAGGTTCTTGGCGTGCCTCAGCGTCTCCAGCATGAACTTCATGGCAGACTTTTCAAAATCCTGCTGGGCCACTTTTGCCACCTCATCCGGGGACCGGTTGGGGTTCTTCTGTTGCACCAGCTCTCGCGAATGGCTGCGGTAGATATCTTTGGTGTCCCAGTTCCGTACCCAGAGGGGCCGCCACTCCTCCCAGTCGATAACCGACAGCCCCTTGGCCCCTGGGTCTTGTATATACTTCTGCACCCCCTCCTTCATCTTGTCCAGGTGCTGCGTGAGACTAACCAACTGCGGAAGCCCCTTGTTCACCGGAGTGTTATCTGGCTCAAAATAGGGGTACAAGCCCAACCGCTCCTTGTAGAAGATGGTGAGGCTCTGTCTAACAAAGCCTTCGTTGGGAGAGGCCACGATCTGGAAGTAGTCCAGCTGGAAGTGAATACCGTGCCGCGGGGCACAGTCCTCGGTCGGAGCATTCCAAGCCAGGAGGAGAGGCTTTTTTGAATACAGTGGCCATGCGGTGGGTTTGAGTTCCTGAGCACAAAGGTGCTCCCACAGCAGGACGCTCAGCAGCAGGACTTTCCAGTCAGGCAGACTCCAGAACATCATGTCTTCCAGCGCGAACTGACAGATGAGACTGTCACTCTCTGCTCTACAAATCACAGCAAAGGCTGAGGATCAGTCAGAGGGCTTCAATGATCGTTCAAGAGAGATAAAAGTAAACTCAAAGTGTTGGATTTAAATGCCCTGCAGAGGCCATGCTGTGCACGCAAATTGGAACCACGTAGGGGGAGAAAAAAAACTATTGGCAAGAAATGGTGTCATTATTTTAAATGTTGAATATATTTCATGGTCGTCGTCATCGAAAACTCCCAGAAATACAAACAAAACATGCAATACCGACATATTATCCCCCCAAAAAAGCAGATTTAAAATGTCACTCGGGTAAAAACAAATGTCTCTGCTGATGCAAATGATTCTCGTTTTAATTTTTGAGTTGAATGTTAAATTTAAACTGACTTCTTTTTTTTTTAAGTTGCTTTCGTCCGGGGAGCAGCGAACAGAGGAACCTACCTTCACCGGCAGAATGAAGCATTCCCAAAAACCAACCCGCTCAGTCTCAACGCTGCCTCAAAGCAAAGTGGGAATACATCAAAGCGAGCATGACTTTTGGGGATATAAAGATGACAAGGGGGCAGATTTATTACCCCGCTCCAGGACAGATGACGGAGGATCCTCTAACCCCCGAGTGGGTCCCCTCGGCGGACTGACCAGAAGCCCAGTTGCCCCCTGCGACGTTGTCAGTCAGGGGCGACTTTACTTTCAGGATGTACCATTCGGAGCGAGGAAAAGGGGGGGTTGAACCAACCGGACATCCTAAAAACTTCGGTCAGCGACTATCGTCGTGTTTCTTCGCCGCACTCGTCCTTAAAAATTCAGGCGTGTTCTGTTTAGGACCTCCGCTTCGACTTTTATGGTGGTTGTGCACGGTTGGATTTGTCGGGCGTCCGAGCGTCGCGCAGAATTAGCCGTTCCAGAAAGTTCGCCTCCGCCGCGGTGAAACGGATCCTGCGAGCGGCCGCGGAGCCAGACTAGTGCCGCATCCCTAAAATAAGCCGACCATTCTGATCCAGTGACCTTTCAGATCCATTACGATCAGATATAGATCATCCACGCTGTGGTGTTCGGAAACAATGCGGGCGCTTCATTTGAGCTACCAAAAAAAAAAAAAGGGTTTCTTTGATGATTTGTACATAAAATTCTTTGTGCCAAAATATTCCGCTCCGAAAAATGTTGTCTACACTTTAAAAATAATATAATCAAACAAGAGACGTTTGAATGTAAGATAAAATGAGCCAGCCAACTGGCTCTTAGGGTGGTTCGTCGCCCTGGAGACAGTCATGATGTCACGGTAGTTGTGCAAATGAAGTTAAATTGAAATCTGTCAGTTGTTGCATTTAAACAGTTTAATGGAACAAATGTGTCACTGATGGCAGCTTAAACAACGATTAGCAACGATGCTCCATGACCATTCAATCAAAATTGACATTATTATTTTTAAAAACACACATATTTACATTCCGTGAAATGATTTTTTTAGCTGAAGCATTTTCTTCTTCTGCTGATTTGAGCACGCTTCAAACGCAGGCATCGGTGGCATCTGCATGCCTGAGGCGCGATGACAGCCACTGGCTGCCGCCCGCTGGAGTACCACATTCCAGAGTGGGCCAGTCCAGCATATAGGAGGGTCCAGAACCAGGGGTCTGGTGCGAGTGAGGTCATGGGTCAGCCCCTGACACATAAATATCTGTTTTAATGACCGTTTGACCTATTTTTAAAGAAGTGTCTAAATTAGAACCGGGACCTTGGACGGTCGTCCTCACTGGGAGACATTGAGACAGAGAGCTGCTTTATTCTGAAGCCTCAGATCAGGAGCCGGGCGTTGCCATGGCAGCATGACCAGGGCCGAGGTGGTGGCCTGGAAGGGAGATGTCAGAGCTGATTCCGCCGTTTGTTCCCTGGGCTTTGCTGACTCATCCTGGCGTGTCAGCGGTTCTTCGGCCACTTGCTCCACGTGTGGCGGGGGAACACGCGGCCCCGCACACGTGAACAGGGGAGGGGGAGGCGACGGAACAAAGGGAGGGCTTGGTTTCCATCTCCCTCAGCTTCCCGTTGACCTCTGGCCCCTGAAGATCAGCAGAAGTCAGGGAACGCCAGGAAGTGAAAACAATAGCAGGGAAATTAGAACCCCCCCCCCGGGGCCTTCAGTGGGAGCTGCTTCTGGAAATGATGATTAAAATGACCAGAACACACACCCAGATGAGAGTCCCCTAAGGTTTGAGGGCGTTTTACACGGTCACGCCGGTCACCGCAAGCGGTCGGCCCTTGAGCAAGGCATCGAAGCCAAGCAGAGGGAACACATCAAAGGGGCCGACCCCTGACCGGGAAACGCTTGTGACCACATTCCGCATGATTACAGACACCAGAGAGGGAAGCTCTGGGCTTTTATGGGAATCCTCCAGGATGAATCCATTTACACTGATGGCTACCAGCAGCCAGACCGTCACGACGGCGTTTCCTCGGGCAACGCTGAGCTACATCGGGCGTCTTTTTTTTGTTGCAGGAAGGACTTTACAAAACTGGTATTACAGTGTGGAGGTGTGACACAAATACCAGCACAGGGCTGGGCCACTACTGCCCCCTACAGGCCGTGGCCCGTATTATATATATGTTTTTTAAGGTTATTAAATTGTTTTTTTGTTGATTTTTGCCTGAAATCGAGCCTGTTAGCTGTTGTAAAGGAAGCACAGTAGTTTCTCTGCCCTGAAGCTGCTCAGCAGAGTTAAATTTAACGTTGATTTTTACATGCGACGGCTGCTATAATGGACATCTCATGACTGGCCCTCAACCATCATGGCGCCTCCTATTAATAATCCATGTGATCACCACTGCGGCTGCTGGTCAGGTGTCGTTTACATCAATATTCCCCATTTATAACAGTTGCAGTTATTTATATCAATTTTCTAACGCCGACAGCTGTTACTGTCCACAGTGGCGCCACCAGACGTTCCGATTTATCCTTTAATATTAAACTGTAAGAAAACAAATAGCTTAGTGGGGTGCCGATTGTGTGATTACAGCAACTTTAACGGTGATTCTCCCTCCGTTGTGCATTCAAACCCTCCACTACTGAATAGATAAGATGATGAAACAGTTCAAGACAAACAACTCAAGTTCAATATATAATTTATTCAAGTATTTTAAACTGAGAAATCTGCCCTAAAATACAGGAAAAATAGTACATTGTGTTCACTAGTGCAGGTCTGAGCTAACAGTCAGACAAGACGACACAAACATTCACACACACACCCCGACACACACACACACACACCCCGACACACACACACAAGGCAAAAACTATGAAACCCTTTTCATGTGGAGGCTGTTTCGCCCTGCAGAACAACCCACATGATAAACTCTTCCGCTGGCGTGTTCTCTCAGGGCGGGTGCACGACCGTTACTGTCACTACTTATGCAAAGGTGATGGAGCGGATTTATGTCCGTGTCACTGCCTGACTAGAGCTGAATTCAATCATTTTTCACACCTCGCAGAGGATCATGGGAAAATCCACATGGATGCAGGGATGCTCCAGCTTCACAATCCCCTGGTGAGCAAAACACACATTTAGAGGCTGACCGACGCACACCCAACGCCACACACACACACACACACACTCAAGCCGTCCCTCACCTGTGGGATCAGATTCTTCTGGATTCTCTTCAACTTGGACTTCTTCCGGCCGTTTTTGGTCACCACCGTCTCCTCGTAGAACTCGTGGGCCAGGTCTCCGTCCTCGTCGTAGTACAGAGAGCTGGCGAGACGACCGGAGGACACAAATTACACGTCAGCACAGGGAATTTGGTCAGCGTGGGCTGAACGGTGCGGAGGCGCTCTTCCCGTCTCCGTCCACGCCTTGTTTGCTGGAAACGCTGTGCGCTGCCTGCCAACAGCCTGCGCGGCACAAATCTGCTTTAATGTTATGCTTTAAGGATGAAATCAGCAAGGGAGAAGGCTGAATTAAAGTCTATGGCAGGATTCCCAACCAGGGTAGAGGGCAGCTGTCTGGCCGGTGTCACCCACCTCCTCCGGGTAAAAACAAAGGGCGTCGCCGTCCTGGAGCCTCTCATCCGGGCCACAGACTGCTCGTTCCCGTCGGTGGAGGCGTCCCCTCCGGCTCCTCCGCCCGAGAAGGGCCACACTCCTTTGGCTTTGGATCCGCTTCCTCCCATCCTCAGAGATGAGGCATGGTTAGAGTCAAATCGAGCTGGAAAGCAAAGGAAACACACTTCCGGTCAGATTCGGTGTAAACAACCAGGCTGCGGAAGAGTCATGTTTGAGGAACACGGAGCCCATTTGTTGACAGGCCGGATTAACGCTGCGGGTTGTTCGAACAAATCTGACACTTGTAAAACCAACATTACTACAACACAAACAATCTTATCCAGTGTCAGTTAATGCCATCCAGGTGACGTTATATTAGCGTTAGCTAGCCAAGTGGGCCCGAACATTACACGTTTGTGCAGGTTGTCTGTGTTGATTTAAATCATTAATTGGCAATGGATGCCCAACACACTGCCGTTACAGAAAAATAAATGACTAAACCACGTAAATGAACGGGTACCAGCAATACCTGCTCAGTGAGGTAAGTTAGCCTGTTAGCCACTGACGCAGGTTAGCTACATTAGCCAAATGACTCCAAGCCAGACCAACTCAAACTGTAGATCTCTACCGACACAACATCCGTGACTATTGCAAACGTGCTTGTGGTTAACATCGTACCTTCTCATACAAGAATATACGGCCGCCTCATCTTACAGCTTTCCCCACCTGCTACGTTATGCTAGCTCTCAGCCTGCTAATGAAGCGATCAGCTGATCGGATAAGCGGAACCTGCACACTTAAAGGGAAACTACCACGAAATCTACGGAGCATGTGTGTTTTTAATCTCAAAGAATAAGCAAAAACTTGATAGAAATAAAATTTCTTTACTTAATGCTGTGCACATTTTTCAGGACGCTACATTGTGAAAGTGTGAATTGGAATTTTAAAGAAGCAGAGGACAGACAATTTCGCTGAAAGGACAGAAATAAAAAACATATGAGGAATGACAAAGACTTTCCAGTGAAACACGTGTATAGCAAAGTTCACACAAGATTCCAGTCAAACAGTCACTGAAGCACTGCTCTGACACTCAGACTCGTACAAATGTCCATGCATTAGTCAAGCTCACCGACTGACAAAAATAAAAAAGGTGCACCCATCGGGGTGTTGAGAGGACGTGGCAGACTTTGGAGACGGGGTCAAATCCTAGTACCTTCCAGCTTCAGATGTGTATTTAACTTCTTACCAGAATAAGAGCGTGGAAAAGGGGCAAACTGTTGCATTGGCACAGAACCAAATTAGCTTAACAAACCATAAGACTAAACAAATGGACTTTTTGCTTCGGGAGAATTGAAGGATAACTTGACAAAGGGCTTTAAAGTTAAAGGGACACAGCTGTGGTACGCAGGATACTTCAACAGTAACCACTAACATTACTGGACGGGCCCACAGTCTCCTCTGCCAGTCTCTGCTTCTCTCATTCTCTCAGGCACATCAGACTCTCCGGGTGGAAGGCACTTCTCATCTCTCGCATCATTTCACACGCACATTCGCGCTAGCTCTCTCTCAGTGTCTCGCGCCCTGTCTCACTCTCTCTTTTACTCAAGAGGCGTTCTGGGTCAGGTTCTCCGGGATCTTTGGATGCAGTCCTGACTGGTCAGGTCCTGGTGGGCGACTGTCCAGCCAAAAGACGCACGCTTGGTTCCCCTGAGCGCACTGGGATCAGCCAGGAGTGGAGCCCGCCAGGGCGTCCTGCATCCTGGTGCGGGCCAGGGCGTAACGCTGCACGATCTGCTTGATGTGTTCCTCCTCTTCGCGCTGCAGAATGCGGAGGAAGTTCTTCAGCTCAGGCATAGAGAAGGCGTGCCACTGTGGGGAGGAGGAAAAGTGAGATGATGGAACAAAATGACATTGTGTGGGGAGCCTCCCTCTCATATTCTGTCTCCACGTACATTGACTTCTCCAGTTTCATTCTCTTTCAGAACGAAACTCAGGACTTTCTCGTTGGGTCCAGCATTCAGCCGCAGACGGAGGGGGCGCTCGCGGTCAGACAGCTTCCTGATGTAAACTGAAGAAGACACAATGGTGGTTAAACCGAATAAAAACATTGAGTCAAACGTTGTCAGGAAGCAGCGATACCTTGGTCGTGGCGCTCGCTGCGCTCAAACAGGGCAAACTTGGCAGGATTGTCGACCACGGTGAACTTCTTCAGCAGAGCCTCGATGACCTCCCGAGCGGATGTCCGCGAGCTAATGTGCAGGTGCTTGGACGCGTCCTTTGGCAGGTAGAAAGAAGTGCGACGTTTAACTCCGCCTCCCTTCTTCCCTTTGCTGTCATGACCTCCTTTCTTAGGTGGCGTGACAGACACCGGTCTCGCCAACTTGAACTGCACTTTTATGAAACCAGTGTAGGAACCATCTTTGTTCTGCTGACACCAATAAAAAAGATTACACAGATGATAAATCTGCTACAGGACAACATGAGCATATGCAAAGGCAAACGAACAAACCACTCACTGAATTCATGAAGAGATTGCTGTTGACTTGAGCATTATATTCCTTCACCTTCTGCTGAAGCTCTGCAGTGGTCAACTCTTCCTTCACACATTCAACTTGTTCGTCCTGAAAGAGCGCAGTTGCACCGTTAGGCCAGCAGATGGTGCTGTTCACCCCCACGAGGCCGGAACTCGTGGGGCGAAGGAAAGGTCACGTGATACGGTCACGCGTCACAAAAATGTGATTTTCTGTAGCGAGTGAAGACATTTTGATTCTAAGATAATTATACATCAGTGTAGAGGTAGTCTTCTACACTGTGTCTATCAGAAAATGGAGAAAAAAATATTATGTGCTGCCGCCGGGTGAAAAGTTGGAACGCAAGCTACAGCCCCCCCCACACACACACTCATAAATAATAACATTAGAGCTGGTTCTTTTTTTTTGTTTGTTTCTTTTCACACCCGAATCTACACAGAAGTGACCACCAGATTGCATCAGACTCTCAACTTCCGGACAACGTTGCGGAAACCGATGATGTCAGCTCCGGCCAATCAGCGGGCTGCTGTGTGGGAGGGGGCGGGGCTGGGGGCGGGGTTAAGGGCGGCGTGCAACAGCTGTTTACATCGGCTGCCGCGCCAGTTCCGCTGCATTCCCCAACTTGGTACTCATGTATTAATAGCCTTTTCCCCTGGCTTTCCCACCACTGGGAGAGACAATGTGCTCCCTTGTTTCACAGGCACATCCTGTCAAGTCAGCTGCCTCATCAACCGCAAGACCCAGTCATGTTTCAGTCACGCCTCAGAATCTGCATTACTGTTGGCTCGGTTTAGGTTTTTCCTGTGACTCCATATCAGTAGTCATTTCCCCGAGCAGAAGGAAAAAACCAACAGGACTCAGTGGGGCTCAGAACCAGCTGTCTCACTGGTTGTGCACATTTCTCCACTTACTATGAAGGATGAGTTTATTAATCACACACACCCAAACAAAGCACCTGCATTTAGACCAACAAAACAGAAGTTACCGGGTTACTTCTCTAAATAAGCAACAGAAGGGTGGACGTGCAGATGCTGCCACTGACTGTGCCCAGAAACTCGAACTGCGGGGGCAAGACAGTCAAACAATCATGGCTTCCAAACAGGAGTTTTGCAACAACAAAAAAAGCTGCGCCTTTATTTCTCAACAGGGAAATCTGATCCACGAGTGGGTGTGTGTGACAGCAGGGACAGGTCATAAAGATAAGAACCGTGAATCATTTGTTTTTGAGAAACTTAAGAAACGCGTGGGTGGGAATGACATTTAGACTCGTCTCGGTAGGACCTCAGCTGGGGGCCGGCAAAAACCCCGACAGGAAGGGACTTTTACGGGTCTCAAAAGAGGATCCTGAACGCAACAGTTGCACAACAACTTTAGCAACAGGTCAAAAATGAGGAAACTTTCTGAAGTGATCCCGACTTGCTAACCTCCCCCGCTACGGGAATATTTTTAACCGACTGCCCATTCGGGTCCAACTCTCACCTTCTTCTCGTTAGCTTCGACTTTAGCTTTCCGGGTTTTGGGAAAGAAAGACGTCCGGGCGGTGAAGAACTGCTCGAACTCGGAGTCCGAGTCCTCCTCGCTGCAGTAGCCGCTGCTGGTGGAGCTTCCCCAGGTCATTTCGAAAGACGGCGTTTCGCCGGTCTTACTGGCGTATTTTTTCAACATGGCTACGGTGGTAATCCTAAATGTAACCCTACTTCGCGGAAGTTTACACTCGACTAACTTTTCAGCGCTAGCTTAGCGGTGATTCGGCTGCTATCAATGGCGGTGAGCGGCTCTATTAGAAGACCAAAAAAACCAGCCTTAAAAACAAAACTCGTATTATATTTGCTGTCGCGCAGCCACGTCTCCAGAATGAAAGCCTAGTCTGTGTGAAACAGGATGTGTCCGTGCCTCCGCCCTGTCAGTCGTCCCCCCCCCCCGCCGCCGAGGCTCCACCCGGGCCGCTTCGGTTGAGTTTGGAAAGTATACAAACCCTCCGCGGAGGGATACGATTGGAGGAGAGGCGGAAATGCCGGCGCTCACCACACCCAGACCCCCCGACTCCCCCCCACGGATGGACCTCACGTCATGGCGAAACACACATTTGCTCTTCTATCTCTGCGAGGACATTTTTACTGTACTCCCCCAGCCGTCATAATCCTGAACCCACGACCTGATGTAGTTATACGGACCAGCCTTTTCCTGTATATCCGCTGGTCTTTTACACTCGTCTGTCCATTAAATACACGTTTTAATAACACACCGTTCACCAGTTCAGCTTTTTCATACTGCAACATTTAACAAAATCACTCGTTGCTTGAGTAAAACTCATCTAAATATGAATAGATCTTGATGTTAACGTGGGAGATCTTCTTCAAGTTAGATCTTCTTCAAGTTAGGACTTACTTATCTGTTAGATTCTTAGATGAATTACTAATTAATGAAGAACACTGAATTTTTGGGTTTAATTTTATTAAATAGAATTTTTACCTTAAATCAAGCTCTCATTTATCCTTTTTTAAGCAAAGAAATGTCCCTCATGCAGATGTGGAGGTGTTGACAAATGTGTCCACTAGAGGGAGCCAATCATACTAAATAACTAAATATGCACAAAGGAGGAGTAGATATTTGTAAATCAATATGAGCTCATATGTGTCGTGATAGGTGTCATATTTTCTTTCCATTAAGAATCTTCGACCTGCTCTTTTTCTGGATTTTCATCTGATCCATGATGTGTTCACTGACCTCTGTCCACAACAATTTCGAGTCTGTATCTCAGGTCTTTTGCCACTTTTAAACGACTTGAACGTTCCTTTGCTATTATTCACCATTTTATTTCGGGGAGTGAAATGGAGGGCGAGCTCTTGCTGCATGTGAAAAGTCCTCAATAGCGTTTAGAAGCAAATCGACGCTTCCAAAAAGTTGATGAGAAACATGTGCGGGGTTTTACATTCCAGTCATAATTTGATAAGCAACAAGTGTTTAACTCAGAGGGAGAGAACTCCTCCTCCTTTATAGCTTCAACAGCTCATGGACATTGTTGTTTATCATATTTAGCATTTCTCTTACTTTTCTCTACCTTTACTTCTCTTTATAATCTTATTTGACCGGCTGCTCTTCCTCCCTGCTGACCTGCCATCATGTTTAGGTAACAGACAGTCACCCGGTCTCCACGCCAGCCTCGCAGGTCACTCACCACGTTCGTATCCGTCTCCACGGTGTGCTCCACGACGCACATGTGGTCGGCCACGGAGCCTCGGTCCCAGATGCAGTCCAGGCGGATCAGGGCGCGGCAGCGGTAGTGGCATGTGAATCTGCAGTCTGAGGGGAGCACAGAGGTCAAACCAACAGGCACAGACGTCTAAAAATACACCGTCGGTATCCAACATCCACACGGCGTGATGTCAGCTGGGCTCCGTCCTCACAGAGCACAATTGGCACGAACGCCCAAAGATAAGTTTTCCTCCATCGAAGTGTGTAACCTGTCTTTTTCCAGCCCGTTACGGCTGAATGGTGGTTCCACATTCAGATTAACATCTACTGGCGCCTGTCTCTGACCTGCTTCTGCTCAACAAAAACCGCAGCCACTTTCAGTTGATGAAGGGAAGTTTCACACGACCCAGAGCTCAGTAGAGGAAGTTAAGATGTTTAGAAGAATCGGGCAGCGGAAAGACGAATTTCAGTGTTCTAAAAAAAAACAACTCTTGTCTCGACACCTCTGTGACTCACTGGAGCAGCGCAGGCTCTGCTTGTACAGGCCCCAGATGAAGTCCCCACACAGGTCGCACCATGTGGGCTGAGCGTTGCTGCAGGGCTGGAAGTTGTGTCCCTCTCCCTTCTCCTCGGTCAGCTGGGGGTCCTGGGCACTGCTCAGGACCCTGATGATGCCCGCCCTGCTCAGCAGGTCTGGGACCTTCCCGGGGCTTATCCTCACGGCGTTGGTCCTCTCCAGGCGCGGTGGCGAGCATGGCAACCTTGTTAGGCCTACCTGCTCTCGACCTGACCTGAGGTCACGGAGCTCGATAAACTCCTCCCAAGACATCACATCACTCAGTCCCGATATCGCCATAAAAACGCACCATAATGCAATAATGTCAAGGTAGACTGGCTGCCTCCGCCTTCCACAATGAAAGATTTTTCTTGTTAAAATGATTGATGTCAACTCATATTATAATTAGTCACAGACAAATAAAATGTTCCTAAAAGGGTTTTAAAAAAAGGTTCCAACATCTGTGGGTGGATGGAGGTTGAGGTTACCCTGTAATGAAAGGAAAATATACATTAAATGCAACGTCAGGGACGTTGAACATGCAAAAGGTGACTGGTAATATGCCAAAGCGTCAAACTTTGTATTTTCTAAAGGGACAATCTTATATAAAACCGGTGCCTATGATAAACACGCCGATGCTAATAAAGCTAAGGCTAAAGATAATAACTATAGGCAGCCCGCTAGCCACGTCATGTTTCATCAAATGTCCACATTAAACAAAGCAATGATTACTGTGTAAATACGGTCTAAGAGGTCGCGGGTTTTAACATTATACAGTTTGTTTGCCACTTTGAAGGACGGCTACAGAGTTGATCCATTTATTGGATCATTTGCTCGAACACAGGACTCGATCTTATGTAACGGGACAGACAGAAGTTCAACAGAACTCCAACGTTTGATCATCTGCGAGAAAGAATAAAACACTAAAACCGGGCCCAGCTTCGACGTTCGCTGCACCCCCCTCAAACCATCGATCAATCGCCAATAAAAGAAGCAAAAGTTCCGCTTCGACTTACGGAGGGAGCGCAGGAAGCGGCGTCGTCTCAGATCTTCCATCCGCACGGTTCAAAACTTTAGTCAGATGTGCGGGCGTGTGCGCGCGGGCGTGCGCAGCGGAGGCGAGAGGTCCCGGCTGCGCCTCGGAAGTCAAGCCGCGATGGTGGCGGCTGCAGGCGGATCCTGCACCAACATCTTCAGACTGAAGCGGCGGATGACGGAAGAAAGAGAGATGAGCTCGAACTGGGTGGTTTTCGGGGGGGTTGTTGCTGCTTCTGAGCCTTCGGAACAGCTGAGTGGGCGTGCGGAGCCCCCCCCATCGCACCAGAGGGTTGTCGAAAACACTGGGAAAAAACACGAAATCACATCGGGGATTTCATAAGTTTATAGACGCATTTTTACGAATACAGTACAATTTTACGATTGCATATCAAGTCAGAGATTTATTTATTTATTTTAAAAAAAATGTAAAAAAAAAAATGTGTGTAGTAAATACAAAATGCCGTGATTAAATTTCATTGCCGTAAACTGCATTTCTAAAAAAAAATAGATGTATGATATAAATAAGATAATTTGTTAAAAGTCTCTTGTTAGCATCGTTGAGTAATGACGGGGGAAAATCCGACGATAGTTGGCACTTGAAAGCACCACGTCTGCAAGCAGAAGTTGCTCAATGTTCGAGTAATTTATAGACGTATTTAAAAAACAATGTGCACATTTTCACTTTTCTGATAGAAACAGTCAGAGTGGAAGACTACTACTTTTCATCAGCTCAGCCAGCTGGAAGCAGTAAAATGTCTTCACATTGTAATACTTAAGGAAAGGAAATTAGTTTTTAACACCAGACAGAAGAACAAGCCTTGGGACTGGAAGCAAAGCAATTCATTTTTATTTCTTTTATTTCCTCCTACAACAAAGTTAAAAAGAACAGCTCAACCCAGATTTCACTGCGGGGAAATATCCAGCTCCAGCATCTGAATAAACTTATTTACATCGTAAACACACTAACCACCTACACTGCAGCTTCCAATGGAATAACTCTCCCTACTCCAGCAGGCATCAGAACAATCACTTTAGTTAAACAATTCCACAACACCTGAACGTTGTTTGAAGGCTTAGAAGAGTGGCAGCAGAGCGCCAGCTGAGCTGGGTGTGATCACTCATAGAGGAGAAAAGGCAGGAAGGCCTGGAGTTGGTGAGCTTCACTGTTCTTCCCCTCTGCACTCGATGCGCAGGCCTTTCTTGATCTTCTCTGAGGCTTCAACCAGCAGCTGACAGGTTTTCTTGTGCTTGGGCCAGTGCTTCACCTGACACTCTCTGGAAAAAGCAAACCAACCGGCATTTACAGCCTCTGTCGGCCGATCAGATGTAATCTGCCCTCTCCTGTGGCGTCCTACCTGTGGCAGTACCACTCCCCCTGACACCGAGAGCATCGCTTAGAAGCCGTGTTGCCACAGAAGCCACATTTGGGCTTTTCAGGCAGCAAACTCTCCATCACGTCCAGGTTGTAAGTCTGGGCCAGACTGGTGAGGAAAAAATGAACAGAAAACTAAATGATTGTAACTTTTAAACCTGTGTTAGTGAAGTGGTGCAAAAACCTACCTAAGGGCTTGAATCTTCAGGTCATTTTCAGACAGGTTAAAGGTCTCTTTGGCTTGATACTTGGCTATTCCCTTCCATTTCTCAGAGTTCTGCTGCATAATGTGGTTCCGGATTTCTGGGAGCTGCACAAGAATCCGAGGTGAACATACGGGGGGGGCCCTTCAGTGTACTTAGAGGTGTGCTGGGTGAGCGTGTACCTGCTCTAAAGTGAGCCCTGTTTTGGGGGGGGCTGGGTCTGTGAGGGCAAGATGAGCCAGGAATTGCTGCAGATCCAGGAGGATGGGCAGCTGATCGATCAGTACCTCCGTCAGGAACCCCCGGAGCTGGAGCAGAGAGGGACAGTGGCATCAGAACGCTCTCCTGTGAGGGGAAAGCAGCGTGGCAGAGGATGCAACAGGCTCTCTGCTTTTATAATTAATGCAACAGGAAAGGGATGACAAAAGTATAATAGGAGGAAGCATCATAGGAAAAACAACCCTTGGAAATGGAGTCTGTGTCGTTAGCAATTAAACACACACGCTTCCTTCCGTTTACACATGTACAGAGGAGGAGGGAACTGTTAGTGGTGCACAGATCCAACAGCACCTTCAGAAGTTGACTCTTGTTGAAACTATTGTAGTTGTATTTCCTCTGGCAGTCTCCCTTCAGCAGCAAGTTGTACAGGCAGAGCCACACCTGGCCATCCAGTTTTGACATCTTCAAATGGTCCTCAGCGGGAATCGTCTGCCATTTGCCGTTTATGTACTTCTCCAGCTCATCTACAGGGGGAGCCAGACAGAGGGGAGATCCATAAGGGATCGCTTATGATAAATGTAGCTGGAGAAAGGACAGGACAGACCTTCTCTATAACGCGTCCAAGGGCAACAGTCGATAAGCTGAACCAGTACACAGGGCATGTTGTGCGTGCACAGCAGGCGGTTGATCACACTGATGCTGAAAGGACAGAAAGCAAAACCAGTAAATTAAGAGAAAGTGGGTTTAGAACTTTCATCCATTGGGGGTCCGTACGCTCCAAATGATGAGGTGCCACATTAATCTACTGCCCCCTCCATTAGCGCCGGAGCCCTACCTCTCAACGTGATCTGTGATGTAGCGCAGCACTGACAGAGCCTTCAGAGAGATTTCAAACTCCAGCTCAGCGTTCTGCATCTTCAACTCCTTCGCCAGGCCAAGAACAGTGTAAGTGAACGAATGAAACAGTCTGCAGAAGTCTGCACAATGACAGCAGGCCAGATCTGAAGACGATGGCACTTTACCTCCATGGAGGACTCTGTGGCCTTTACGTTCGGGCTGCTTTGGTCACGGTGTGTCGCTCCCTCCCTGGTGGCTTTGCTGGCCAGCAGGGTGAGTTTGCGGTGGCAGTAATCCACCAGGTCAACAACACAACCGTCAGCTGCCTCACAACAATCCTACACAGCACGCAAACATCATCCACCTAAAGATCCAGTGAAGTTACTTAAAGACTTCAGTTCTTACCTTGTGAAACATGATTGTTTCCAGGAGGTTTATGACCGTGGCTTCGTGGTGGATCTAAGAGACATAGTAAATGGATTAAAGATACGCTGTGCACAAGTCATTGTTGTGCATCTCAATCTACACGCACCACCATGTAGAGAGGAAACGTGTTCTTGGGCTTAAAGTCCCTCAGTCGACACAAAATGGGAAACACGTGTTGCTTCCACACTTCAATGATGATCATTTCATGGACCAGAACAGGGATCTGAAGAGGGAAGGAGATAACTTGATTTACTGCACCTTTGTTTGATGATAGGACTTGGAACGCTCACCTTTCCATAGGATGCAAGCATATCTTTGACAAACTCATCGTGTGCGGCTGAAGCATTCAATATGGCCTGCATATTGAGTTTCTCAATGTATTCATGCTGCCTGAACCACCTGTGAAAGACACAAATACACCTTATTGAAAGGTTTATTCCAGTATTTGGTAGCTAATTTGCTGGTTCATTTTACCGTTGAGAGCCCAATTCTTTAAGTGAAATAGCTTCCAGACTTTGAATAAATCCTTCTGCTTCAACAAGCGAAATAACTGAAGTGTCCATGTTGGTACTGCAAAATAATAAGCTGCCAAAAAATGATGTTAATATTATTTAATTCGCTGAGTTCGCATATAAAAAAGTACAATAAGAGCGAATTAGTTTAAATGTAGTTTATAAACTGCAAATAATAGAGGATTCCTGAACATCAACTAACACAAAACCTATGAAAACGGGTAAATTATCACTATTTAACGTTGTCAAAGCTAATCTGAGCGATATTTGACCGCGGTTACGCAGCTAATTAATGTATATTTATAATTGTCCAATAATCGGTAGATAATTTAAAGGTACCCAAGCTGCTGTCTTCTTACCTTCATAACTGTCTAAAGGCCGATTTTATCTCCTGTTTACAGTGGGCACCTTTCGCTGTTGCCATGGCAACTCCTCAATAAGGAAAGACGCTATTGGCTGTCCCAGAAGCCTCTGAATGACGTCAGCGTCCAACATGCATTGTATATTTGAGCGTTACGGTAAAAATGAGCAAAAAACACTTAAAGATATTTTGAACTGCAAAAGGGATTTTTTTGTTGATTCTGGGATTATTTTTTTAATTGGCTTAAAATAGGGGAATTTGCTAAGTTAAACGCTTTATAGCTATATAACTAAATGTTATACTCTTTAGTCAAATGTTGGAATATTAATTTAATTAAAAAGATTGCTATGCGGGGAGGATTCTGATTTATCTGGGCTTGAGACAGTAAAAATGACCCAAAAGAGATATTTTTATGACACTTTTAGTGGTGTGTTCAAGCCCAATACGGAACGAGTGTGTGGTTTCAGACACAAGTGCAGCAGATGCACATATCATGTCTTTACTGGTCAATATCTTATCTTGAGGTATTTGTGTCCGTATAGTTGCTGACTGGTTGAAATAATTGCTTCCAGGATTATAAAAGACAGTTGTAAAACAATGTAACAATTGCAATGCTCCTTTACTTCTTTGATGTTATTTTTCTCGTGATAAGCCTGTGCAGGTGCTCTCCTATGGGCCAAAAACACGCGGATGAGAAATTTGTCTCTGCCTGGGAGAAGCGCCGAAAGTTTTGATGGTATAATAAACAGTCAGGATACACAGGATAACTAACTGTGCGCCTCTGCACTAGTTCTTATCTAATTTGTTTTTATTGGTTATTTTCATACCTCCCCTCCACAAACAATTGCTGTGATGGCTTTCAGTTTCCAAAACAGAAGACAAACTTACCAGATTCGTCTCTTTTGGTAAACAAGAGGATTTGAAGAGGATTTGTCAACGCGAGTGCTTTCGCTTCCTGCGTTGTCATGGTTACTAACATGCCACATAACAAGCTGTACCACCTGGCAGCCACTAGAGGACAGCGCATCACCATATAAATAGGTCGATTTTGTCAAGGGAACGATATAGTGTACGCTCACAAGATGAATAATTAACTTTCTTCTATAGTTTATTCGATCATTAAATAATGGAACAAATAATATTTACATTTAAAATAGGATTTCTTTTATATGCGAAGACAAATTAAAAACGCTTTAAGGTTACTGTCGCAACATGAGTATTAATTTTTCAGCAGTTTGAGACCTTTAATTCTCACTGTTATTTATCATGATCATTAACAACACTGTTGACTGCTCCTTTTATCACGTATAGATACTTTTCCCATGGCCAAAAAAGGCACATTTCAAATTTAATAAAGGCTAAATTCCTCTGACAAAACTTAAAAAATACTCGATCTTTTCACTGAGGTCTTTGTTGAGGGAACTATTCCACTGACGTCACATCACTTCCAGCACACCACGATGTTTGGATCATTCTCCAAACGTTCATCAAGCTCCTTGTAACTGATACCTGGAAGGATATACCATTGTTATTGGCCTTTAAGCTTATTGGAACATGTATCACTTTGACATCATACACAACAGGTTGTCTAAATATGCAATATTTGCCTGTCAAATACAGGAGTTGAACTCCATGAGTACAAATAAACCTGCCTGTTTTACAGCAGATCTCATCATAACTATGACAACCGGTGTAGAATCGAGGAGGCCTGCTCTTCTCATCACGGATCACCTTCACCGGATACTTCTGCAGCCGTCGGATCAGCTTCTTTATCAGCCCAAACTGGATCAGCTTCCTAGAAGGAAACAACATATATTATAAGGACTTTGACCTTCAGGGGAAAAAAAGTGTTCTTCTGGAGTTGATAAAGACTCACCTCTCGTCGACCCTTTGGAGCTGCTGCGAATAGCGGGAACAAAGGTCTCTGACGGTGGTTCCGGGGCTCAGACCACAGTACAGCTGGAAGACGTCCCTCAGGCTGGCACGTTTCTGACCTGACAGACAACAAATCAATACCACTGAATTCAAATTCATGAATAAGTCCCTGCTGTGAAGCCAGAATCAGTTTCTTCTTACCCTGCTTAGTAACATAGCCGAGACACTCGTCCTGCAGGGACTTGTCATCTATCAGGCTCTGGACTTTGGGAGTGGTGCAGTAGACATTAGAATACTGAAAAAAGACAAAACAAGGCAAAAAAAGCAACAAAATGGGAAAACATCAGTCTAAAGAGATGAAATGTGCAGTCATGCACATATAACAGAATAACCACAGGCTATATTCTGGTTAGGAACATAGACAGCAGCGGTCTGATTGAGGGCATGTTGGTGGGCACTGACAGTGCTCTGCCTCTTCCCCCAGATCAGAAAATACTGCTTCTGCTTCTGGACCCACGGCCCTCTATGGCCCTGTCCTGCTCTCATGTTACAGCTCCTGTCCTGGCGTCCGCCTAAACCTTCTGGTGTAGAGACGTGTTGTACTGGTTGATGATTTGCCTGTGCAGCCTAAAGCTCATAGTAGTGACAAGGGTGTGCACAGAACACAAAACTAGAGAGGAGACATATCAGGCATGATGGGAGGTTTTGCACAGGCAGAAAAAAAAATGTTTATAATGAACACATGTTCAAACCTGAAAAATGGACACCAAGGTAACAATCCCATAGTACCTGGAAAGCATTAAGAGAGCATGTTGAACACCACTGACAAACAGGATAACGTTGACATGGATCAATCTGTGATCCCAAATGTCACCTCACATTATTAGTCGTGGATTATGAACCTGGCGTCGACTGATAAGGTACTCACAGGAGATTCTGCACAGCGACCCGAACTAGAGTCAGTTCCACGTCCGCTTCAGCGGCGATTTTCTGGATGTGCCTGAATCCATCAATGTAGGACAGAATCTGCAGCGAGCAGCAAACGTCACTGCGACTGATAACAGACAAAAACTCTCTCACAACTACCGTACAAAAAACACTGACCTGCTGTGTGGTCAGATCCCACTGAGATTTGACAAAATGCTTTTTACACTGGATGAAAACTGGAACGTCATATTCCTGCACGATGAGAGGGTCGTCGCGTAGTGGGATCAGCTTCAAGTGGATGGTGTTAGATTCATCTAAAACAGACAGATACCAGAGATACCATATTTAATCCCAATATGTAGCCAATTGAATAGTCTTGTGTTTACTATAGGAGTCACAGGAGTAGAATGACGATATCAGTCACTTTAGCAGGAAATAGACCACTAGAAGTCAATAAATGGCTACATGACCAGGCCACTGCCATCTGGTGTAGGATAGAATTGTTACAGTACCAATTGGTAAGGTGCAGGCTCCCTTGGCGTTAAGTTCTTCCAACAAGGTTGACATGATGGGTAAGAGATTCTGCTTGCCCTCCTCATTTGAGATAAATCCACTCTCGAGCTGCAAAACAACATGACAGAACACAATAAGGACACACACATCGTCAGGAAGCTACCGCAAAATGCATCATAAATGTAAAAAATGCATCATTCCCAACCTCCAGAGTCGTGAGGTACCCAGAAAGTTTCTTGACAATGGGCTCCAGGGCACACGTGTTGGACTGTGCATCACAAACCAGGCCGAGGTTAAAGAGGAGGGCGTTTCTGCTGTACTTTTTATGCTCGATGCAAACGGGACAACCGATTAACTTCTTTCCCATAGCAGTGCTAAAAAATTAAAAATATGGACATAAGCAGAGATCACAATGAAAGATAACTCATTAAGAAAGACGTGATTGATTACATACACTGTTATTAATTTATTTTGTAACTCTGGTTTTGTGATGATGTAAACCTGAACTGTATCGAAGAGCTCCCGGGATATATATTCTTCTGGAACCTGCAAGGACAGCACACATATGATTCTTTATTCATATGCAACATTTAGTTGCTAATTTGCGTGTAAGACATTTAATCTCATATGTGACCCAATGTAAGACAAAGTGTTTAATCCCGATGTATATACTCATACCATATGGGTTTTCAGTACTGTTTAAACAAGAAAAGTTTGATTTAATGTTTAACTGTGTAACATTTTCACTTGCCTGATACGTGATCTTTGGACCAAGGGTGGGATGAAACTCGCTAAAAAATATGCACTCTATTCGACTGGTCATTCCCATCATAGATCTATGTTTGAACCCGATTCTGTCCCCAGAAAGAAGAATATTTGCTGTCTTAGATGACAGCGCCTTGTCGTTGCCTGTCTCAGTGGTTGTTTAGCTATCAAAGCTAACCGCTAGCTTCCCAGCGTTAACATCTAACAAGTGGTAACCCGTCAGAATATTTTGACTGCTTCACCATGCAACAACGTCCAATATAATGTATCTTTAGTTCGCATGGAAATAGTGTCAATCTAATGACAAACTAGCCTGCAAATCTACAAAAGTCGACGCGCTCATGCACGGCAGATAGAAAAATAATGATGACTTCATGAACTGCTCGTCACTTCGGGGAAAACGTCGGAAGTATACCGGTACTCAAAGTCAAATGTCAGCCGTTTGGATTTGTCATCTGTGACACATTTGAATATATTAGGTGTCCTTGATGCTTCTATTGATAGCTTTTTCAAAAGTTCATTCGAGTTTGCTTCAATACAACCTCTGTGCAATCATGTGTATGTCAAATCCTTTCGACTGCTATTGAATGCAACACAGCATCAATAGTTTCAGTACTGCGTGGTCTGCGCCGCAGCCTTCTGGCGTAATTGTCATGCGCCATGTAGGAACAGCCTCATGTCCGGCTACAGAACAGACCGTCCAATGTTTACTTTCACGAATGGAAGTCATGCAATGACACAAAGTGAAATCACGTTTCATTGCGTAATGCCATAAAGCTTCTTACATTTAACATGTACGTTTCCTATTAGCTGATGCAAACATTTGTTTAAAAGTCATGTGGAGAAAGTGTCTCAACCCACGCAGCAGATGGGTTCACCCCAAGGTAAATAGTGTGCTTTGTTGAAGAATTTGTCCGTCGAATTAATTGTTAACCACTTTGAGCAGAATGGACCAAAGCGTAGCTGTAAGCTGCGATGATGTGCAATGATCGACACATCTGAGTTAATAATAAATAACCAAACTTTGAGTTCTAGTGAATACTTTGCGGGTCGGATCTAATATCGGATCAAATGTTTTAGGGGCTTTGGACCACCTTTTCAGTGCACAGATGCAGCATACCTCCCTTACCTGCAGGCAGGATCACGACACTTGAAGCTCTTGACATATGGAAGAGGCACTTCATTGTCAAAGGGGTATCCGAGCCTGAACATTCCAGCAATTACATCATTGCTCATGTGCTTGGAGCTAAGACTGTGAGTTGAAAAGATCTCATTCAACGTTGTCCTGGTGTTGTAGTAAAATCTACCTTTTCTGTCGCATTATTACGCGTTTCCACAGATTGAAAGTGTCGAACACGATAAGTTATCGCAGCTTCTGGGGCAGGATAAGACGGGGCAGATATGGCAGCTCTGCACCAAACGTCTGTCGAGGTATCAAGTTTTGTAGCACCACCTTCACATGCGTGTTTCCAGGTATGTTTTTTGACCGCTCCATGCTTCTTTGATTGGTCTAGAATGCCCGTGCAGTATGTGATAGAGGAGTGGGAGTTCAGAGACCTGACGCTGAAGATGAGGCCTCCAGTCTTCATACCAAGACCTGAAACTGAGGTTCTCTGCACGGGACACATCGAAATCCCAGTGATTAACTGTAATCTAACAGTTTTCAATGGGTTCAGGAACTGGTGGAACTGGTGCTGAGTGATTTGAAGACTGGGACTGAGGTGGGTGCAGACACCCAGCAGACTTGCTTGGAAGTGGGATGTGGCTCAGGAGCCGTTAGTCTCAGTCTGCTCAAGGGTCTGCCTCAGGTGAGAAATGTATATGTGGCATTTGTGGCCCTGGTTCTGCTGTACGTGTGGAGATTCATGATCTGAATTTTTTCAGAATTTGTTGTCACAGTTCCCCGCGCCACAGAAGCTCTCTGGGCAGACGGACCTCAAATACGCTGTAGTGCGCTTTCGTATGGCTCCATTCTCCCTTGTAGTGTAAGAGGACAGCCCAAACAGCTAAAATTTGGGGGGTTTCCATGAAATTGTTGCGTAATTGGAGTCTAAATCCAGTTTGATTCAAACACACACACATATCTGTAAACACAAGATTCTCATTGATGGCCATCTTTGTCATCTTGTCATATCTTTCGCAGGCATAAAACACAAAGTAAACAGATTTTTACGCTGTTTTAATCGGGCTTTGCTAAAGTTCCTCCCCGCTGCTGTCTTTCAGTTCAGACTCAATAGGGCCAAAACAGCTGCTCATGAATGTGCGTCTCGCTGAGTCTGCTGATCTCAATTAACATCGGTCCTGTCGAGCCGCTGCAGCTCCGTGCGTCCGTGTTGTTTGTCCTGACGGTTGAACCATTCTTCTTAGTTTAGCCGTCAGCCAAAACAGCCACGTGCGTTCAGGGTCCTAAAAGTTGGCAGGAGGTCCGAGATCTGTGTAAACAACCATGAGTGATCCTGTGAGTAAACAGTTTTGATGTCAGACTTTTGAATTTTCAGCTCAAGGAATGTGTTCCTAGACACTCCAGTAAGGTCTCCAGGCATAAATGATATGGAAACAGCCTCAGAATCTACAGAAACTCCTGATCAAGCATGAATAACTGCTTGTAATTCTCTGGTCAAAATAAGCTGCAAAGAGTGGTGGGAATGTGTGACCTTTGACCCCAGCAGTGCTGAATCTGCTGTCTGACAGGGAGGCGGAGCATGAAGCTACGGCGCCGTTTTACTATCAGGTTAACCGGTACTTTCAGGAAATTAATGGATCAGGAGAGTTATGAGCTCACTTAGCAACAGGTCCTGCTGAAGCCCTGCAGCACTGTGCTAAAGAACCAAGTCTGCATGAAAACCGCTCCGATTCTGTCAGAAGCCGGTGCATCATGTGGATCACAGAGGATTATTGCTATTCTGTGTTTAACCCAGCAGGTGTTTGATGTTTGCTGTGCTTATTTCCCTCAATAGCTGCAGGTGTTCGCAGTGGACCAGAGTCAGGATGCAGTGGATTTAACCGCAGAGAACGCTGTGAGGTAAAGGCAACAGTTCAAACTGTTTCCTAACTTTATCGTTGCATTAATGGAATTCTGTGTGATGTTGAGTGGGTTTGTTCTTTTCTCCACAGGTTGGGATTACAGGACAGATTACAGGTTCATCGGTTAGATGTGATGACAGGCAAGTGAAGTGAATGTACTGTTTAAGTCTTTAAATAGCTCGTATAACGTAGAATATAAACAGCGTTTTGTGTTTTCAGCCAGAGAAACCCTGTTCAGCCTCTGTAGCCCCGTCACAGCTTTAGTTAGTAACCCTCCATATTTGTTCTCCGAAGACATGAAATCTTTGGAACCTGAAATTTCCAGGTGAATTTTAAGATTTCCTCCATTTATGTTGTTTATATTACATTTTTATACACAGTCTAAATATAACGAAGAAAGGCATAAAGCGCTATAATTCACTTAAATGTTGTAACTTCTCACTTATCATGATGTTGAATTTATTGCATTTAGGCAGAGACTGAAAATCTGAGGCTGGCTGATTGCTGCCATGCTAAGCTAAACATGTGAGATAAATGACAAATGATCAAACTGGTTATGGTAATATATTATGTTTGATGCAAATGTGGAAAAGAAACAGTAGCTTTGGCTCCAGCTGTGAGATAAATAATTATCTTATAGCTAACTAGCAGCTAGCTAGTTTTATTTTTATTTGCTACATGGATCTATGTTGTTATAATTTATACATTTCTAAGGTATTAAGACTTTTACTGGGCAAAAAGTAGCTAACAATTCATATTCTTAAGTTTTGATTAAATGAATCAGTGGTATGTACATTTTAAATAAAAAATAATTTTAGAGCTTTCAAAAAAATAATCTAACAAAAATAATGACCAAAATAACTAAATGTGACACTTTAACAAAACAAGTAATAATTTTATATATATATATATATATATATATATATATATATATATAAATGTGTGTGTGTGTGTTTTTTTTTTAATCATAAATGTTTCTCTACAGGTTTGAAGACCACATGGCTTTAGATGGAGGTGAAGATGGTCTAAACATTATCAAAAACATTTTGAGTCTGGCTCCACAGATCTTGTCAAATCACGGGTAATGAACCTGGCTGCTTTTCAGAACAACACACACACATCCACAAACATCCCAACACCACCTTGGTTTAATTGCTCAGGGAACAGTATGTTCCTAAAAACATTGGTATCGTGTTGCCACTTTTTACGAGCTAAGGTTTTTTTGTTTGTTAATTCACATCCAGACACACGCCCTCGCCAAAGCCTCTGATGATCTTATCCATAATTCACTTTGTCTTCTTCCTATAGTCGAGTTTACTTGGAGGTGGAGCCCCGACACCCAGCGATGATCCAACACTGGGTGGAGGCGAACGAGGACGAGCTGCGTTACGTGGAGACCCGACATGACATCACAGGCAGGTTGGTATTTTTAGCCCAAATAAATAAAGGTTTGGATTTTTTTTCCATCCTTTAATCACGTTTTGTTTAATGTTAAAAGTTGTCATGTGAGAGCTCAGGACTTTCCCTTTACGCTCAGATTCCTGATTTGTCGCAGCACATTTGTCACGTTCAGTCCATCACACAACTCCGTTTATCTCTCAGGCCTCGATACTGCATCCTTCAAAAGGAGAAGTCAAACAAGGACCTCCAGCCCAATATGGATCGAGGAGCCCAGATCCTATTACACGGGCTTTAGCTCAGGTTGCTCCCCCCCCATACACACACGCACACACACACACAAACACACTCGACACCAACTGCACTTGCAAAGATTTGACCCGACACCACGAAGAAAACAGACAAGCGGCCGTCCTGGAAGCGTCTGCACTTTCAAGCGCCGGGAGCCTTGGCGATCCCGTCCTGCACCTCAAAGGTGGCACCAGAGGGTTCACAGCTGAGGAGAATTATCTGAGCTTTTCTTAGAACCCTCCCTCTCAGAAGCTCTTCCTCCTCCCAGGAAGCACTCAGCAGTTCTGTGAATCGGCCGATGAGCGGTCCTCCCCTCCGCTCAGATGCAGGCTGTACACACTGTTGTAAAAACATACACGCCGTTTTCTTTTTTTAACCTAATAAAATGGGCACTTCTCGCCTGTTCTGAAGGTGACAGAATGTCCTAACCGGTGTCACGTAAGCTCCCAGCGTGTGGTTTGGAATAATCTTTTCTCTCTCACTCGGCGAGAAAGGACAGAACGGAAAAAACGAGCTGGACTCTGCATCTTTAATAGAAAATGTACACATGTAAAGCATAGAAAAACAGTCTTGCTGAGAAAAATCAAAGGTCAAAGGTCATTCAGTCTGCAGGAACAGTATGTACCCCCAGGAACGAGGAAGGATAACCGGACAAGGTTGACTACCACGTCTGTTGTGAATCGTGGGCCGGGCCACAGTCCTGCAGGCGGCTCATAAGCCTGGGCTCCTTCAAATATTCCACGAACAATAAAGTCTGAAACCAGGCACCAGCAGGTGAAGCATCTGCAGCACCCCCCCACCTCCGTAGTTTTCCACCACTGGCCTTCATCTGCTGGGGCGGCACTGCGATGGTTCACTGGTACGGAGGATCCGCTTCAAGTCGATTTCAGGATTCAGCCGGAGAGAAAGACCCGCGGGACCCCTCCCCTCATACTTTGAAGGGGTAGTCCTGGACGTACCGCAGCAGAGGCTTTGGGAGTGGTAGCTGCTCGGGGCAGTCAGAGTGTCTGTTGATGACGAGCCGTGTGAGGTGCTGCAGGGAGGGGAGGCTGTGGGGCTTGTAGACGGCGCGCTTCAGCTTCAACACCACAGACGTGCTCTGAATGGGCTCCGCACAGGATTTGGAAGGGCCCTCCTTCTCCAGCCCCCCCTCGTCCGCTTTGTTTTTTGGTCCCATGTAGTACTGCACCAGGCTCGGCACGTTGGGGAAGGACGAGAGGTTGGGCCGGGCCGGGGAGCTGGAGTCCAGGAGAAACTGGGCGCTGCTGTACTGGATGCGTATGCTGGTGGGCCCGCGGGCGGTCCTGACTGACAGCGTCAGCATGTAGAGCGGGTGGCTGCTGTCACGTACCAAAAACGCCCCTTCGGAAGCCTCTTGCAGCGCAGCGTGGGCCTGAGCTGCTGTTATGGCCCCCCAGTACCATCCTGCGCAGACACAATTCTGTGAGTGGACTCAGTTCACGTGGATTTCACCAGAACCGTGACACCGATTTGGAATTTAAACACACTGTGCTATAAACCCAGGCAGTTAGTGGCTCCCAGAGTTTATCGCCTCCTCTGCTGCTTTCACGCCATACCTGAATTTTCCAAGTAGCAGAAGTTGCTGGCGATCGCCCGCAGGTCCTTGGTGGGATCCCACAGCGGATGGGTGCTCTGAAGGCAAGGAGTGGGGGTTCCAGTTCCTGCCCGCATGCCCCGCGGGGCTTCAGGGGCCGGAGCGGCGGGCAGTGCTCTCGGACTGGCAGAAAAGGAAAAATCGGATTTTATTTATTGATTAAAGGGGGGGAAAGAATCTTTCGTGTTAAGGCCCCTGCTTTTTTCTGTTCTCTCATCAACTGTTGGTATCTCGTGTTTGTTTTCATGGCAGTTTGAACTGGAACACATTTGATTTATTAAGGGGGGGAAATTTCACAAATGACCGCTTTTACGTAAGACATTTTTGATGCCTCTTCATTTTTTCCCCTCGCAGATGTTCAAAATATGCAGTTACAGGTCCCATATAAATTCCACAACAAGATTTAAATTACATTTCAGTGATCCGTATTTAAAAATATGAAGAGAAAGGTCAGAAAAGCAGAAAATCAGTAAACTCAGAAGCCACACACACACACACACACACACACAGAAAATCTTGACATTCACGGACACAAAGGCTTTTGACAAAGACACGACAGAAAAGGGGGAAATTCCCAATGTGCCTTGATTAAGACTGCATTGTGTCTTTTTTTTATTCTATTTTTTTTAAAGGGCTTTTGTGAACAGATTAGTGTGTGAATAGAAACAAAAGTCAACTCACCCTGGGACACAAAGAATCATGCTATTTTTCAATCTCCTTGGCTAAAAATCCGTCACTTGTTTCTTCCTCAGATTCAAAGAAAAATGACCTTTAAAAAAGAAGAAAGCGTCCTGTAGGCAACCATGGACGGTACCGTCGGTCGGGGGGGGGACCAGTCACTCTTGGCGTGTCCGGGACCTCCGCGTCCCCGTAAAGGGCGCTCGGCCTGCAGCTTCCGCGATCACTTGATGAAAACAAACACACGCAAAAATGTTTTAAAACCCGTCGAAATGCGTCCAATCTGCGGCGGAAGCGTCGTGGCGGCCGGTTGGAGTGTGTTGTCGCTGAACCGAGAGGCGAACGTGTGAAGGACAGCCTGTAAAGCCTCGGCTTTTAAAATTTACCGTTTCCTAGAAGTCTATTCTGAGAACTGCTCACTGCTCCACCGGCTCTGACGTCACGCGCCAACGCTCGCGCGCCGCGCCGCGCCGCTTCGCGTCGGCTGGCTCGCGACCAGCGGACCCGGGGCTCCTCTGGCTCTCGGTGGCTTTTCTTGAGCGGCTTTTTCTCGGTATGACCGCCGGGCCGCCCCGTCCTGACACCGCGGGTCGGCCTCAGCCGGCGGCTTGTACATTAGCTGAACCCGGCATCCCAGGAATCGCGCGGCTGCTTCGCTCCATCCGCTTTCCAGGAATAATTGCGGGGTTGGCTCCGCCCCCCGGGCGGCACTGACACGCTCCTCATTCTGGGAATTCGCCGCCTCAACATTAAAGATAATGGGAATGCACACAGACCGTTTCCTGTAATATAGATTCCCTCGATCCCAGTGGAAAAAAACAGCGGGGTGTTTTCTCGGAGCTTTGTCACGCTAGTTCCGCTCGCCTTTTTAGATAATTCCGCCAACCAAATGAAACTACCCCACTTCTGCTGAAATCGATTCCGCACCAGGAGCGGGCTCGGTGTGTTTGTTTGCCCGTCGCCGAGTTTACTGGCGCTGGAGCGGCTGTAGTTGGTTCGCTCCGGGATTTGAATTTAAACCTGTAACAATGGAAATGCGGCCTATTCCTATTAATCGACTCTATGGTGAGAAATGTTCCGTGGCTTAAGAATTTGAGGAATCGGACAACAGGAGTTGGGGTAAACGGGCTATTAACAGTATTTTGTATCTGTGTTTTTCTTTCCATCGAGCTGCCTGTAACAGCTTTGAACTGCGTTTTCGAATGGAATTGAGGATAATGGTTCCATATTTTTAATGTTGGTGTAATGTGTTATTTTTGCAGTTATTATCTAGACGTCCTTTTTTATTACATCAAAGTTACTGTGAAGCGATTATGGAAAGTTCTGCTTTGTTGCGACCACAGTAGGGTCAGAGAACTACTGCTTTCCACCACTAGAGGCTGCCAAATCCCACATCCTAAACTGTCCTAAATAATAATAATAATATTATTCAGCTCATCTTATAGGAATATAATTCTCTTCTCAAGAACAGATTGCTTCAGGTAGACTGAGGAAAAAGTTACATTTTTTACATCGACAAAACAGTACAAATGTGTTCAGTTTATAAAAGCAGAAAAAATTCATTAATCCAAGTGAAAATATTATAAGCATGACAATACAAAATTACAGTGTGTAATAACTGCATACTCGAAATGAATAAAAAGTTGTTGAATTTATTCTTTCATTCTCTTTAAAACCTCACACTAATTGAAGATGTCCTAACCATTGAATTTGTGCTCGTATCATCTCACACGCAGTAACTGTTATTGACGTCAGTATCTTTACACAGCAGATATTCGTATAATATCTCTCCACAAATGCTGAACAACAGCCTCACAAACTGCAGAATGCGTGCACACGAACCTCGCACACTTCCTTTCTTGTAAGTGTGCGAGGTTTGTGTGCATCACATTCCAGATGTTTTATTCAGTTTTTCTAGGAAATGCTGGTTTCCACATCTGTGCGCTCTCCAGCCCTGTTACCTTATATGGCTATAATCAAGGCCACTCTTGATGATGAGGGTAGTGTTGGATAATGCTGCTTTTGACATTATTACCAAGACAAAATTAGCTCACAAAGCTTTTGTTTGAGTCATCTCTCTCACTAGCTCTCTCGCTCTTTCTCTTGCTAACACGCACAACCCACATTAATTAAAAGCAACATAAAATATGCACTTAAAGCATGATGTAGGCTAATTATAGCCAAATCCCGCTGAGCCTGCTGATCCAAATTGGTCACACCAGTCCTGAAATTAGCCCATTTTTCCCAGAAGTGTTGTGAACACTGAGGTTATCTAACCCTGCTGGGAGTACATGAACAAATGGTTTTTGTCAGAGACCAGTACTGCGGTTTTAAGTGGTAAATCATTTCATTTATTTACTTATGGTGAAAGAAAACATGTTATATTCAATAAGCAACTTTGTCCAAAAGGTTGTCCTCCACATTTCATTTGCGTTTGAAGGTGAAAAATAAAATATGATTTTAAAAGGTTTTGTAAAATTCTGCTGCGACTTGATGGAAATTCTAAAATAGTGCAAAGTTGCTGCAAGGAAACCAGGTTAAATAGCTATTTATCAAATTAAATAAGCAAATCGGAGCAAAATATGACGTCTTTTCAACCTTTACTACAACTGACTCACATATTTCCACAGTTGCACCCGTAGGTTGGTCTCAGTCAACTGAAACACAATCTGTATTATATTATGAATTTATTGTGATCAGTTAATGTACGCACGTTGAATATTCAAAGCGTTGTGACTGGAAATGCTCGCAGAGCTGTGCTGTTCTCTGTTAAGCATCACAATAGTTCCTCTGTGGACCGAAACCTTATGGTGATGGACGGGTTTCAGTTTGTCCCGATGAGCCTAATGTCTGGGACAGGTTGACCCTGGGACAGCCTACAATGACAAATTGGTTCCTGGTGAAGCGTCAGACCAAATGCAGCCCCAGACCCAAATGCAGATGTTGAAAAGCGAGGATCAACGCACTGCCCAGAGGGTTACTGGAGTCCTGCCCTGCTGCCACACTTCAGGCTGGGGTCCATTGGCCACACGTTGGACTCTCCTATGCTGAAACTGATGAGAGGGGGAGGGTGGATGTGGATTTCTAAACAGACCCCCGACTATCTGCCAGTATCTTGGGGTTCACACTGGTGAATAAAAAGTTGCTTCCCTGCACCTTTGGGTCTGGGACCAGGTCATGCGCCTCACAAAACAGGTCACAGTACCCTGGGAAAAGGTGCTGGAGTCCTTTGTGGGACCTTTATCACTATTGTCATTCTTCATCTGGGGGTGTGATGTCTGATCCAAGCAGGTGATGTTGAATGGACAGCTCTGCTCCTCTCTGGTGTCCAGAGCACGTCCATCCAAGAGGAGACACAGGGGCTGACCCAGGACAAGCTGCTCTTTTGATGGCCGGTAAACTCTCTGGGAATCCAGCAGAGGAGCTGGTGGAGGCGGCTCGGGAGAGGGGCAAATCTGGACAAATGGTTACGAGACAAGACGAGACAATATTTAGAGTGCCAATTTGCGTGTGTGTGTTTCTTTGGACTAACTCACTCCATATGTCTGTCTTACCACATTTTCCACCATGAAGTCACTGTTCAGTTAGCACTAGTGTCAGGAACTGTCCTTCAAATAAAACACGACTTTTTACAAAGGTAATATGACCTTTGTAAAACACACTGGGGGTGTTGCTGAAGAATATACGTAGGGAGGGAAGGGTGAGGATGAGAGCCAGGGTGAGGACAGGGCTAAACTAGTTCACACGATACTAAATATAGTATCATTTGCTTCCTTTTTTTATTAACCATTCCTGTTGTTAACAGATGTAACAGGCAGAATTAATATATGGGCAACAGAAGTCCCAAACACTGACACAGAGAAGAACTTTTAAACAAGAGTTTACTCAGCATTACCTTTTAAATTATTCATTTCTTACAAACATTGTGATACAAAACCTGCAGCCTAACAGAGGCCAACCACGGAGTCGGAAACATCTGACGATGCATTAACATTTTAGTTTATTAAACTCTTAACGGGCATAACTGTGTACTTGTGTGTTTGTCTCTTTTGAAAACAGGTAAAAATATAATTTTCATCCAGGAAAAAAAGAGATAAATAAGCACTGTATATAGCACATTCCTGACGTCCCCCGTTCCTCTCTAGTGTCCATCTCTAGCTGTCCTGTACGTTGTCTCCTGGACCCTTAATGAGGCGCTTGTGTCCCCGTTTCCCTGCAGGGCCCCGAGGTTTGGCGAAGGCCTGCTTGTGCGCGTGCTGCTTAGGGTGGACCTCATCGTAGAGGAACTGCTCCGTCAGCTCGTCCCCGTCCTCGATCTCCAACTGCAGCAGCAAGGAAACCATTAGGAAGACGTTCAGTACAAATGTCAATTTGACGTCTTTTTAGTCCACGTCGCATCAAAACCCTGTTCAGAATCTTCTTTTCACTCCCCTCCACCTCACCTTTTTGGCAATCTCCAAATGGTAGTCTCTCTCCACCTCCTCCAGAAGTCGACTCTTGCAGCTGGAATAGAGCATCCGCTCTTTAACGTTGCAGCCGTAGCCCGGCATGGAGTAAATGAACACTGTGGAAGGAAAAACCAAAACTAAAGACTCTTATTGTCGCAAATAGATCCTGATAAATGAGGAAAGGATCAGAACAAAAGAACCGCATGCTGACGTGCTGACAACTTGTTTACAGGGAAACCAGTGTTGGAGTGCAGATCCAAATAAGAAAGCGCGTGAGCACCTCTCTCTACGTCTGGACTCCAGATGTGCGCTTCACTGTGCAACCGTGCGCGTTTTGCACTGAAGATTATTAGAGACATACCAACAGATTCCAGGTAGTCTCCTTCGTGGGAGTGTTTATAGAGGAAGAGATGATATCTGGGAGTGTCTTTTGGAACGCTGCGGGGCAAGTCACATGTTTCTGTTGGGTTGGAGTGGACCAGCTCGATCGTCTCCTTCTCTACGTCCAACCTCTAAAACACAACGCGGCAGAACGGGTTCATGTGTCACCTGAAGAATGAGCCGAACTCGGTGTTGTGGTTTCAAACTCACCAGCTGTATGTAGTTGATGCGCTTGTGTGCGAGCTGCTGCAGGGCTCTCTTGGCGCTCTCCCGCAGGGGGAAGGCAAGGCCCTGCAGAGTCTGGTGCTTGCTGTCCACGCTGATCTCTGTCTTCACCTGTAGGGGGCAGCAAACACCACACAAATTGACCGCAGGCCCCCAGAGTGACATAGAAGTGCAAAGAAGGTCCCAAGTGTCACATTAAAGAGTGAAATCACAACTTCCTCCTATCATTCTTTTTTTTCACATGCAGATTTTATTTAAACAACATACCTGTTTGACTTGGCCCTGAAAAAGCGAAAAACAAATCAAGGTGCGTGTGAAGTCCAAAGTTGTTGTATTGGAGACTCCCCCGCACTCTGACACCTCTTACCTCTGTGATCTTGATCCTCTGGAGCTCCTGCTCCGCTAACGTGAGCGGCGCAGGACCCGAACAGGACGACACATGATGCTGGTAGCCCAGGAGACAGATCTCCTCCTAATGTTGCAAGAAAAGTGAGAGACCCTTTTTAAGAGCAGGGCAAAAGGCAAACGCCTCGTCAAGACGTGCCAGTGCATCAGAGCAGGCAGAGAGCAAGCATGCGTCACCTTGGCTGTGCCAAATATGTCGTATTTTACGTGGCCGCCACCGAATTCTTTTTTCACTGTGGCACGCGTGGCGGCGTAGAGCATCTTCTGTTTCACCTGCAAACATCAGAGCGGGGACATTTACTGCTGGAATTCAGGACAGCGTGTTTTCTAAACAAGCTTGAAACTAGCTTATTTAGCAAATTTTATTTTACAGTCTTAGATTGGGCGCTTGGCAAGGTCAGTTGTACTGTCTCTGCTTATAGGTGTGTGTGGCTAAACCATCCATGCAGTTGCTGGGGTCAGCACTGTAGCCTACCGGGGACTGGTCCGGGGACCACGAGATGAAGATCCACTCATAACCCTGTGCATTGTGGGAGTCGAGGCGATACAGGACGTAGCAGGGCTCCTGGTTGTCCAGGAGGGGAAGCAGGAAGCGGTCATAGTCCTGGTCCCAGCTCTTTTCCGGCTCTCTGTAGGACCCCAGCACCAGCTGCTCTGAAAACCAGCCCAGTACCCATTACAGACCTTAAGCCCTCTATGCGGCACAGCCTTTGTGCAGTACAATGACGTGCACTGCACACGTTAGGAGACACGAGCGACAGTCACAAGCACTCATGATTTACATGCAAGAGGATTATTGCAATGAACAGGTGTACGCAAGCTGCTCGGAAATTGTTTTGCTGTGTTGTATTACGTCCATAATAGCTTGCATGTTACGAAGCAGCGGGCTGTTTAGCATTTAAACTGTTAATTGTTAATTAAATCCTGTCACACTACGTTTAAACAATTTGTTTTGGACATTTCCTCCCTGTATCCCTGTATTGCCACCTAGATGCTAACTCCACCGTCCCAGACAGCTGTCTAAGATCTGGTGACCTCTAGAGGTGAGAGGTGTTTAAGCCGGCGTGTTCCGGGCTCCTCTGGACACCTGGTGAGGCTTGTTCATCCATGGAGGGGACCCACCTCTGTGTTTATATAAATATTTCAAAACATGTGATACATGTGTGAATGTTTTACACCGCAAAAAGAATGGATTTATGTCCATTACATTTCAAGACAACTAAAAACATATATTTGGTGGAGCCGTGAAGATCCGGGTGAAGATCCTGGCCACATTAGTCCAGTGTAACAGACTACAGTATAACACCGCTATAACAAGATGATCCATACATACACCTGAGGACTGGTGCCCTTGTGCGATGGGGGGGATTTCCTGGCCGTCTCCTGGGACATGATTCTATTCTGAGACTCCACACATTCCTGCTCTGCTTGCTCCCACAAGCATTTCTGTCCGCCGTTGTAGGTCTGTGATTCCATCCAAATCAAATGACTCACGTTGGGTGTGGTCGCCTGTCAGACCTCATCGTATAAAAACAAACCACATCAGGCTCTCGCGGATGAGTCTTCCCAGTTTTTTGGTCTCATTTTGGCTGTGTCATGAAAGGTCTGGCCCCGGGGGCCATCTTTAGAGCATGAAAATGGACATCGAGTGTCGGGTGGATGACTGGATCCCCAATGGCATACTAGCCCAGAGGTGATGAAACCAGCCTCGCCGATCGGGTTTCTCTTTTGACTTGGGGAATGAGCACGAGTGACAGGCCACCGCGGCAACTCACATGTGGTCCGAAATAGCCGAGTGACGCCTGCGAGGATGACAGCGGCAGAACCGCGCGTCTTTATCCGGGAACTGTTGATATTTGGGCCTCAAATCTGAGATTGTTGGACGCGGTGACTTGTAGGCGCGCAAACAGGCTACAATGACCAAAACCGACACACCTGCTGCCTCCCCGAGCTGCTCAGTTGACACACCGAAGCACCCCGATGACGCAAGCACGGTTTCTGAGAAGAAGGTCAAAGTCAACAGCGGTTGACCAACTTTGTTTAGGAACATGGACTCAAACCGAACATCAGAGCTCCCATTGAAGACAGGAAATGTCGGCCTCCATCAGAGACAAATACATGAATAGCTTGTTTCTCCAGTTGTTATGGTCGCACTTAGAATATAGTTGAGATGATTTCTTGAAATAATATGTAGTTTGAACAAACTTAGCATCTAATCGTCCCAAATTTGATCCCAGTAAAGGGATTAAAACCTCACATGTATTACTTTGGAGATAATGTGAGGTTGTTTGGGTATAAAATAAAAAATGGCCAGAGTCCCTGGATTAGACCTAATTAGACCTACAGGTAAAGTAAACAGAGTATCAGTATATACTGCAGCAGTCAGCTTTTTAGGGCTAGAATTGGAGTTTTCTTGCTCATGGGCACCTAGTCTGAACATTATGGCATCTACTTACCTTCCTGAATGCACACCTTGATAAGGCGCACTGCTCCACATCTTGCCCTGGCTAAGAACTCCCTGAGCTCTGGTGTCACTACCAGTGCGAGGAACATGGCTGCTCAGCAGTGTCTTCCTCCTGCCAGAGGAGGTCGAGAGGAACCAGTCCCAAATATCCGCTCCAGTCAAGGGAAAAGTTCAGCAAACAAGGCTGCTGTGGACGTGCTCGGCGCTTCAGACGGTCAGTACTGGACTGCTGAGTGTGACGGGGGGTAGCGCTCAAGCAACTAGGACAGTATCATGTGCACACGGCAAGGCAACCCGATCACCTCTCCCAAATTTAGCTCCCAGGGGCCGACTCTTAGCGCCTGGATACTACAGTAAAGTGTGACTGGCAGACCTAAAAACCAACTGTTGATCCAATATGGCTCCCGACACTGGAGATCAAATAGAACCAGAGGCCAGGTTCTTTTAAGTGGATTCATTCATGTTGCTGAACTAATTAGAGTAATTAAGACATTCATTTTGCTTTCTCAGTTATTTAATACTGTAAAGATGGTGGACGATCTGGACGCTGCACTGGCCAGCATCGTCCCAATCCAGCCACACATTTTAAACCCACTTTAAAAGAGTGCTGTGTTAAGTTTGTTTTTAAGGTTTAAAAATTTTACAATAAAAAAACCCCTAAATATTAAAGATGACACAACCAGCATTGTACAAAGAATTTAATGTTAAATATTCCTTTTTGTAAAAAAAAAAAAGAAGAAATCAGCACACAAATGAAGAAATTATGAAAACAACTTATTTACAATTTGAATCAAACGCTCATAAATGTACACAGCTGACCCCTGCTGGTCACTCAGCCACATCAACAGGAAACCTTCAGTCGTCAATTGTAGGGAGCCAAAACGCCTGCGAGACACCAACCAAAGTGCTGAGTTACAATAGTGAACAAACGTGAAATCAAAGCCTCTCCTGACCGTCGAGCTCACCATGTTGGAACAGGCACTTGCAAACGTCATATACTTGGGGTTGAACTGCAGGCAGCAGATGGGTCCTGTGTGTTTACCATCTAACAACGCCACCTTCATACCACTCTCTGCGTTCCACACATGGATCTTTCCATCCTCAGAGCCTTAAAGATAGAGAAATAATTGAAACCTTCCTTAAAAAAACAAAGAAATTCCTTAAAAACCTTAAAATTCAAAGAAAAATGACCGTGAAATCATGTAACTTCTATGATAAAAATCTCTTTTTCCACCAATAACAGAGATAACTCTTCTTACCAATCATAACAAACTGAGAATCTGGTGTAAAGGATGCCTCCAATGTTACGCCTTTACTATTGTTGTAGCCCTGTGGGATTAAAAAAACGTGTGTACAAAGTTAGGATTTCCCAGAAATTGTTGGACGCTGGTCTTTTTCACGCAACTAAACCTTATGTCGTCTCTTACCCCAAAGGAATGCAGCACCACACCCTTAAAAGCATCCAAGATGCGAAGGGCTGCCCCGTTGGTAGAAAGGAGGATGAGTTTGCCGTCGTTACTGAACTTGATTCCCGTCCACTCGCAGGTCCGGTCGTACTGAAGCTTGAAGGTGGCAAAGGGACCCTGTTGACAAGTCAGCGCCACAGATTTACATTTAGCCACAGAAGTCACCTGTATCCATGCAGAATTGTTCATAAACATCATATCACAACAGGTGCACGATTCGAAAATAGCAGTTTTCAATGGGCAACAGCTGGAGCTTATATTAGAAATATTAAAGTACTTATCACTGAAACATCCATCTTACCTTGTCAAACGACCTCAAATCATAAAGTTTAACCATTTCTGAATTGATTCCAGCAGCAAAAATGAGACCTTCCGGGTCAAAGGAACACACCGGCTTCCCCTGAAGGTGCATTAGTCCCTAGGTTTCAGAAACAACAGGTTGCTTTATTTTGCCAATACCAGTACAATCGCAGAGGATTACCAAACTGTAATGAAGACACACACACACACCTGGCAGTTAGGCGACCTTAAATCCCACAATCTGATAGTTTTATCCAGTGAGCCAGAAATAAATGTGTCATCCACAGGAGACATGCATAGAGACGTCACCCTGGTCAGAAAAACAAAGGTAAAATATCAATGACAGCCTCTTCTCCGCATCAACTAAGGCACGGACAAACATGCATGAACACAAAACTCACCTTTTGCTATGTCCAGGAAAGTAGCGGATATATTTGTTGTCATGAAGGGAGAGGTACCGGATAGTATCTTCAAGAATTCCAAACACAGATATACACTTTGATACGATGCATGAAACCTTAAATGCAACATGAATAGATGCTGCCATTCAATAAGTGTGCAGAAAGGACTCAGCCATGGGCAAGGCAGTCACTTGTACAGTTAGCTCCTGTATGGGGCAGAATCACAGACCCTCAAACTGTACAAAAAACTACCTCAGACCAGAGCGAGCAGAGATTTCCCAAGATGCACCAGTGGTGTTGAGTAAAAAACCAAAAAGGGGGCATTCATAGTCTTAGAACAACAGGCACAAATGATCTATGACAATACTACAATCCTTGACCAATACTGTCAGAAACAAATCGATATCTGTGCAACATACCATCAATTTTGTTGGAACTGTAGACCACCGTGTTAGCAGCATGTGTGTACCTGATTAAGTCCACTCCATACTTTTTACTGTAGAGGGTCCTCTTGGGTCTGCCATTAATTAGACATGAAGGTGGGAGAATGAAGAAATTATCATTTCTTTTCAAATTCATTATGGGCCGTTTTAAACATGCCGAAACCACCCAAATATCAGCCCACATACAGTACTCTAAAGCCACAGTATACAATAAGTGCAGACAGAATTTTACGTTTGTCTTGATCAAGCTTGCGATAT
Source organism: Takifugu flavidus (assembly GCF_003711565.1). Classification (NCBI taxonomy): domain Eukaryota; kingdom Metazoa; phylum Chordata; class Actinopteri; order Tetraodontiformes; family Tetraodontidae; genus Takifugu; species Takifugu flavidus. The sequence goes on along the minus strand of NC_079523.1, from coordinate 8,691,999 downwards.
AAAGGAAACTAATGTAATTTACACTATTACGTTCAATGTAATTTGCAAACACGAAAAAGTTACAGCGATTGCCAAATCAATCATATTTTAGTTGTTTGACATTTTTATTGTTTTTGGTTAATGTTGTTAATGTTATTAAGTCAACACGTTTAAATTAAATAGACTTTTAGGCGAGCTGAGGCTGATCATTGCAGCGCAGCAGGCCTCGCTAGCTAGCATAGCAAGCAGCTAGGTTGAGCAGGCGACCGTCAAAACAAAGTAAAAACGACACAAAATGTGCTTACTTTCCCTCTTGGCAGTCATACAAGACTAGCGAGTCGTCGTCACTGCTAGAAATAATTGTTTCTCCATTCGTGCTAAAGTCAAAACAATTGATTTTGTCTGAGTTTTCACGAAACACCTTAGCGACTCTGAAGCTCCGCAGCACATTGTCCGTTAGCTTCATGATGGCCTCTGTATCGCGAATGGGAAACGGGCCTCGTTTTAATATTAAACCACCTTACTGGCCTCCCTTTGTGTTTTTGAAATGTAACAGTACTAACACCTCTTATTGATAGAAATTTCAAAGATATTAAGGAAAGCCCGCCCCGGACGCTTTAAATTCACTGGCGTGAAGAGGGAAATAGAGGCGCCGCTTTCGCCACGTCGGTGATGCGCATGTCAACAACACCTTGCGCGCGCATGAAACGGAAATAACGCAAACGGAATTATCGCGATAACAGAAAATGTAAACGAAAGCCCGAGGAACCATGGTGAACAAGGTAAATCCTAGGATTCCTAATGACGTTTAAGGACAGTTGTCCATTAAACTTCATTAGGTGTTAATCAAAACATGCTTGCGATTTGATTCGAATTGTCTAGAGTTTGTCTGTATATGCAGTGTCGTGTGTCGAGGTCCAAAAAATATCCAAGGGACTTTGATTATAAAGCGACCTACTATGTTATGTAACATTGTAGTACTACTTCCTATACTAGTGGTATTAGTTATCTTGTAGTTATTTTTAAGTTGAACAACCTCCATTAAAGGGAGACCACTCAGATGCCTGCTTGGCAGAGCTCTGCGCACCCCAAGTGCTAGTTATGTAATTTCTTAATTGAGAAGGATGTCATGTATAAAATACGTACTGCAATCTGTTGCTTTCTCTGGGTGTTTTTCTATAATGTGTTTTAATGGGTTAAATTTTGGAATGAATGTGACTGTGCCCATTGCACCCTGTCAAATAATTTCTGCCACTATTTGGGAGAGAAAACAAAATCTGTCTGTCCTCAAGTGGGTTGTAACGACTCGATCAGGACAGGTTGATCAGAATTGCTTGTGAAAACATTGTTTGGGTGTGGTATGTGGTCTGGCTCACATGTTTGTCTGACTAACCTGTGGCCCAGAACCTTCTTTCTATAAGTCAACAATAATAACCAGCCACTAAATGTGAAATTTACCTGTGCTCACATATCAGTATGGACCTCAAGCTTGCCGATTCAGTAGTGTGTCCAAAGGTCAAGGTCGGCCTTGTGGCTCACTGTGTAATGTAGCTGAAGTTGTGGTTGATCCACATACACATCACTGCAGATGTTTTTAGAGCTGCCAATAATGGAGAAACCATCGAGTTGTCATTATACCAGCAATAACCTTACAACCACTGACCCCCCACCCCATTTTTTGTGCTGTCTTTGATCCATTTGTTAATCATTAAACACAGGGTCCACAAGTCAAGCCGATACCCAGTCCTGCAAGGCTGAAACCCACTGAGCAGGACACCACAGGAAAGAAGCTGCATTTCACACTTACAAGCATTACAGGTAGGATTGACTGGCACGGTGGCATTTTATGAAGATATTGACAATATTAGTTCTATTCACGAAAAGTGACTTTTCCAACAGGCAAAGAGATTTCCGTTAGTTTGTAAGATGGTCGCCACTGTCACACATTACTCAGTTAGCCCTCATTCAGACATTCAGAGCAGGAAACTGTTATTACTTGTTCATTAAAGACAAAACAAAACCATTACGTGGCTGCGTTCCAAGTATGTGGCTGTTTTTTAAAAATGTCTTTTTCAGTCATCTATAAAATTGGGACAGGGGTGTTACCCAATCTTGACAAATGAAATCAGGTGGTAGCGTGAGTCTGACTGAGAGGCACATGGGAGACACCCCTCTTTGACATTTACACTATAGTTGCACGTAACAGTCCATTTCTTTAACGCATGTGACACCACGGTTATGCGACACCTCTGAATCTGTGTCTCAATAGCAAAATATGTTTGAAAACATCTACATTAGCAGGATTGATGTGGAATGTCTCTAAGCTTCTAAAGGTGTGTCTCTTATGTGGCTCATAGATCCAGGCTACCACCTGGTTTCATTTAAGTAAGATCTGGTGACGCCCCTCTCTTGGGTTTATAGATTATTTGGTTGAGATTCATTTGTAGTCGATCCCTTTAGATCCAAACCAGCCATTGTTAAATCGCCCTGTCCTACACTCCAACATCCACAAAGACTCTTCCTGAAGTTTTAGTCAATAGACAATATTCACATGGTGTAAGCGACATTCTCTGTGTGTAGGCATGTTTTTGTACACAGATTTGACAGATTTTTTCCCCGTCAGCTCCTCTTCCTGTCTCCCTGTATACTAGCTCTTGTGTTTTTCAAATCACTGCTGTGATAATCACCCCGACTGCAGTTATACGTGCCGTTACGACATCGATGATTGTGAATTCTGACATTAATCTTTCAGATCAGCTGTGCAGCACATGGCTCGAGTTCTGTCCCTGGTCCGGCCTTGGCCTGTTCCGTCTCTTATCTCCAGGATAAAACCAATACTGTGTAAAATGTCAATGGATTCGCGTGCACGGGCGGTTTTTGCGGCTGCAGTGGAAGCTGTGCAGCCAGACGCTGTGGTCCGAAAGAGTTTAGAGCGCAAAGGAGACTCGGTTTTTGTCGATGGCCATGAGCTTGTACTCAAGCACAACCTGCACCTGGTGGGTTTTGGAAAGGCTGTACTCGGTATGGCTGCTGAGGCAGAGAGGATCGTGGGGGATCACCTGGTAAGAGGCATTATAAGTGTGCCGCACGGGATTCAGCAGACGTTACGGCAACACGGGAAAGAGTAAGCGCCCTGTTGAACAGTACAGTACTCAAGAGCGTCAGATACGACCTCTAAATGGCACCATCATTCTTCCTTCCCTCACAGACATCTGTTGTTAAAAGAAAACAGTCGCATACGCGTAAAGGAGGGAGCGAAGCACAACTTGCCAGATGCTGATGCCCAGGAGGCAGCAGAAGAGATCAAGAATTTAGCCAACGCACTAACAGAGGAGGACATTCTGCTTGTTTTAATTTCTGGTAAAAAAACAAACAAACCCAAAACACTTTTGTTTGTATTTTCTTCATTTGTAACATAACCACACCAACATGTCTGACACACCATGACCAAAATGTGTGCAGGTGGAGGCTCGGCGCTCTTACCCGCGCCCATCCCACCCATCTCTCTACAGGAGAAACTGGGGGTTACACGTAAATTAGCAGCGGCCGGCGCCACAATCCAAGAACTGAACACAGTGAGACGCGCCCTGTCTTTCTTAAAGGGTGGTGGCCTCGCATGTTCTGCTCATCCAGCCAAGGTAACCTCATTGAATCTCCAAAAGGGATTTTTTTTGTGCATTTTGCTGCAGAAATGCCGTCTTTTGAGCCGTGTCGCCATATTTTATTGCATTTTTTTCTTCATAGGTGGTTGCTCTGATTTTGTCGGATGTAATCGGCGACCCTCTCGACCTGATAGCCAGCGGCCCCACTGTGTTTGCTGAGGTGTATCCTGAAGGAGTGCTGTCAGTCTTTGAACGTTACAAGTTATTAAGCTCTCTACCGCCCTCAGTTATGGAAGTTCTTAGGAGACCTACGTGCAAGAAGATTATGCATCAACCCACATCACCGGGACATGTTCTCAATGCAGTAATTGGCTCTAACAGCCTGGCGCTCAAGTGTGCAAGTCTCCGGGCTCGAGAGTTAGGGTTTCTCCCTCTTGTTCTGTCACCGGGAGTGTGTGGCGACGTCAGAGCGGTGTCCAAACTCTATGGCCTCCTGGCCCGCTTTGCCTGCTCTACAGACAACCCTCCTCCAGAAATTGCCGAAGGGATCCTGGCGCTGGGGAAGGAGGTAGGCGTGCAGACCTGGGACCTGTGCCGTACCATGAAGGTCTTGAATGAAGGATGCACAGAGGGATGGGGCGCCACCTGTCTCTTAGCTGGAGGTGAACCCACTGTGGAGTTGACAGGAATGGGTCAAGGCGGTCGAAACCAGGAGCTGGCGTTGCGTGTGGGATGGGAGCTGAGAGGCCTGGAGCGCCCACCGGACGGCCCAGTATTCCTCAGCGGTGGAACCGATGGTCAGGACGGTCCCACTGACGCAGCAGGAGCCGTCACTGATGCCGGGCTGTTAGGGGAAGCACAAGCACAGGGGCTGGACATCGAAAGCTTCCTCATGAACAATGACTCTTACACCTTTTTTCAATGCCTCTCTGCAGGGAAACACTTACTTGTGCCTGGTCTAACATGCACCAATGTGATGGATGTGCACATGCTGCTTATTCCACCTATTCCCAATAATAGAAGATAACAGGAGATGAGGACTGATGTAGACTGAAGAATAACTAGACAAGCTGTGCCTCAAGGCCACCAACATTGTTGTTCAAATAAAATAATGTATGTGTTTGAAGTACAGTGATCCCTCGCTATATCGCGTTTCATCTTTCACGGCTTCGCTGCTTCACGGATTTTTTTTGCGAGTCGTTCATTGCAGTTCTCAAATATAATCGAAGGTGGCATATCCGTTTATAAAAATCTTCTTGCTCAGAAAAAGAAAGAGCGCCAACAACTACCCATAACAATGTTCTTCTCTCGGAGAAAGACTCCTGCGCCTTCAGTAGAAACAGACGCTCCAGCGGAGCGGAGTCAGGACGAAGAGGCACAGCTGGGACTGTGAAATACGCCAGTGACAATGTTTCCAACCTTGTATTACTATATTAAAATTATTGTTTTAAACAAATTTTGGGCTTTAAAACAGGTTTTGATTTTTGGTTTCATTCTATAGTTCAGTATTGCATTGTAAAATAATTTAAAAAAATAAAGCTGACTACTTCACGGATTTCACTTTTCGCGTGTTATTTTTGGAACGCAACTCCCGCGATAAACGAGGGATCACTGTACACATACATTGTTATAGTGTGTTTATTTCTTGAATTCCAAACCCATATTTTTTTTCGATTTTATTGTCCATTATTCAAAATGAATACATTTCCACAAAAATAACTTTTATTTCTTGACATATTTTTGTGGGGAACAAAACTTTATTTATTTATTTTTTAAGTGCTTGCCTTCGGTTTCACGACGCGATCAGTGTTGACATCACACAAGGTCGGCAGTGTCTCCACAAACAATGGAAAAGACGGGCCCGCTAAAGGATGCAGGATCAACTGAGATTTCATTATATTTGCCTGATAATGCCTTGAAGAAGAAAAGAATCCCATCCGAGTTATGTAGATTAGGTTGGATATTGGCTTTTCTCTTGAATATAAAGATCAGATGCAATGTCAACATTTTGCTTAGCAGTTTAGTGATGATGTGAGTGAGTTAATGTAATGGTTTTTGGACAAAATAACTGAGCTGAGACAAAATAAACATATTGTTTAATAATATATAAACATAGCATAAAGCCTTAAAAACTGGGGAAAAATATTGTCTTAAATCCCCCTTTAAAACAAATGTATTTATAAATTATATACAGTTGGTTTTTGTGCAATGGTAATGAACATGTTTGCATTTCATTTAACATTAAACCAACACAGGTTTGTTTAACCATGACAAGCCAACAGAATCAGAAACACAATGTCAGAGACAGGATCATCCTGATTATCTGAACTGCACCCTGAAGATATCTGGGATTTTTAAGCAATAATCTTCTATTGCCATTTAATAATGACTTGGATTTTCATCAAATAAAGAATATTTAAGGTCCCACTGAGATTGTATAACAGGGGGCATTTCTCAAGTTAAAATTAAATGACTCCATAGTTTGTTGAGTGAAGGATCAGTGTCAGAACAATGATCCTGCTCACTGTAACCTGTAATATATGTGCAGATACCAAGACACAACCCTTTTCTTTCCTTGCTTTGTTCTCACTCATAAAGTCTCATTTTTGATCTGTGTAAAACCAGTTTTCTTAGAAGACTGTACAAACAAGTCTGGAGAATTTCCAAATTTATTCCAGGATATTCAAATGAGGAAGTAACGGTTGATGAACCAGTCTTCCATGTATTTACATTGTTTCCAGTCTGAAGATAATGGCACATGGATGTTTCTCTGGCCAGACAGTATCTAAAACCCACTCAAGAAAGATGATAGAGTCCAGCTTTCACTTGCATAAAGATCACCATCACTGTCCTGTTAATCTCGATGAGTTTTGGGGGGATCTCCTTTTTCCCTTGAAAAAAAAGAAGAGGAAAACGTCTATTATTTCATGAACACATTTTCCCTCAATGAGACAAAATGCAAATGTTATAGATCCAATGTGAGGTAACTGCCTTCAATGTTCAATGAATCAAAGCGGAACCAAGGACACGTACCACCCGCTCAGAGGGACCGTATCAGGTGTTCCTCCATTCTGGCCCGCACCTGAACATCAACATCGAGACGTCAAACGATCGGATCGATGGTTTGTACAGGTAAAAAAAACAACAACACACTTACCTTGTCGGTAATACATATCGTTTACTGTGTTCCCATACACTTTCCACGCAAAATGGATAGCGATTAGACTAAAAATTAACCATCCTAGTAGAATTTTGAATATGGAGACTCTCATGTCGTTGGTCAGCCAGTCGTCCACGAATTCCGAAATAAATGACATGCAGCTGTCAGCGATGCGGGATAAAAACTCAAAATCCCAAGCCTCCTCCATGATTTAAAGGAAAAACAGTATTTCAAGAAACGGAGTCTATACCTGAGAGATTGTGTTAAAACGCGACATCACTTCATAACATCCAAGTTAAATGGGCAACATCTTTAGTGTGGCGGTGTTTATCAGTTGTCGGAAAAATCGGAAATGACGTCGATATAAATATTTCTTCTTTTCCGGAATATCGCGGCTGGTGTCTGCAATATGTGCACTGCCGCCCCCTTCTGCTCTGGAGTGTTGACCGGAAATTGGTCCGCGAAACACGTTATGCCTAAAGTTAGACATGACGTAAGGTCCGGTACATAAGTAAGAAGCAGCCCTTGCAAAATTTAAATATTAGTTTGATATGGTTTTAAATTATATTATTCCCCCATTTCTTTGGTTAACATAAGTGATATTTGTTATTTAAAAAATCCAAAACGCACGAAGAGCCTGTACTTGCCAACTTGTTGGAGGGCGGGATTAGATGTGAATTTCGCGCAGTCTGATTGGTCAGATGAACTGTCACCAGAGATTGTGGCTGCTGGATAAGAGGAAAAATGTTTTCTTCTTCGATTTCTTGACAGCTTGTTTTCAACCCGGCAACTGATGGGACTACATGTAGCAAACTAACCATTAATCCCCACGTTAGCACAGCGGAAAATTGTAAGTATTCCAATGTTTTGTCTGCCTGGCAGTAGCTGAGCACGGTTACCTGTATAGTCAGCCAGATCCTTTAAATTGATCCGTGTATATGTTGCTAGCAGGGAATGCTAGCTATAGAATTACATTTAACGTGTAGAATTCGGTATGAAATCGCATCACACCACAAGAGCAAACGACTATTGTGCAAAATAACTGTCGTTTTGATACAATAATCGAGCAGTTGCGACCTATTGAAATCTTTAGTTCTGTCGCTTAAATAACACGCTGTCCTTCGCCTAATGATTGAGCAATGCCAGCCATTACCAACTCAGTCCTTGTCAGATTCCAGAGACTGCCGATATCGTGCAGTTTTCCTTTGTATACATGCTTCGTTATCATGTGACTTGGCGGCTGTTTCACCCTGGGTGCGCCATTCATTGAGGGTCGAGATGGATGCTGTCAGCAGCAACTACGGAACCAGTGTAGAGCAGCAGTTGATCCTGGTTTATTTTGTTTGAACGTTTGCTCCAGGGACTGGCATGGTATCATGGACAGAGACAATCAGCAAGCGGATGAAGCGGAGGGAGGTAGAATTTGTGATCCACCCGGTAAGATTCACTGGGGACATTCAGTTGCATATTCTGTACGACATTAAATTCAATTTTCATTGCAGCTGACACCTTAGCAACCTCCCTCTCCCTCTTGGGCAATCACATGTTTCCTGAGAGAAACTACATTCCCTCTATGAAGAACGAAGAGCACAACGATAGCTTGTATGAGACAACAGAAGATCAGAGCGAAGAAGCCCAAGCAGACGATGTAACAAAACCGGAGACTGAAAAGGCTGAATGTTTTGAGTGTCAGGAGAGCGTGTCCTCCCCACCAGCTGACAGAGGACTCGAAGATGCCACCTGCCCCGCTGACAGCGACCACGCCGACTCAGGGGAGTTTGTTGTCACTATGCTGGCCAAAACCAAGCTGGAGGAACAAGGTCTCGGTGTTGAAGGTCAGTCGTCTCCGTTGTTGGAAGCCGGTGCCCAGGATTCTCCAGGATTTGCATCCCACCGTGATGAAGACGTGACAGCAGACAGCTGGCGGCAGCACAGAAAACATGTTTTTGTGCTAAGTGAAGCTGGCAAGCCCATCTATTCCAGATACGGTAGCGAAGAGGCCCTTTCATCCACAATGGGAGTAATGATGGCCCTGGTTTCTTTTGTTCAAAGTGGAGATAATATCATCCGATCGTTCTACTCAGGTAATTTTCCCCATCCCTCTAGTATGCTTTTTGATTTTATTTAATCACATGTATTCGTTGAAATGCGTCAAGTGCCCCTGAATTATCATCAGCGGTATTATCTATCATATCTGTTGTGTTCTCCTGTTCTCCCTTCAGAGGAACACACAGTGGTGTTCTTGCATAAAGAGCCCCTGGTGCTGGTGTGTGTCTCCAGTAGTCGTCAGTCTGAGCGGCAGCTTCGAGGAGAGCTCCTCTATGTTTACTATCAGATCATCAGCATGCTCACCCAGGCCAGCATATCTCGCATCTTTGAACACAAGAAAAACTACGACCTACGGCGGCTTCTGGCCGGCTCAGAGAAGATCCTGGATGGTCTTTTGAACTTGGTGGATTCTGACCCCAGCTTCCTGCTGGCGGCGGTGCACTGCCTGCCTTTGGCTTCCTCTCTCAGGGACTCTCTCAGTCAGATACTGCAGAAAGCGATTACCCCCAACCTGGTTTTCTCCATCCTCATCGCCAGAAACCAGCTGCTCACCATCGTGCAAGAAAAGACGGTCATCGAGGACACAAGGCTGGAGCCTGCTGATGTCCTCCTCCTGCTCAATCTAATCGGGGCCTCCTCGGCTTTCCAGGCCGGGGAGATCTGGACTCCCATCTGCCTCCCTCTGTTTAACCCCGACTGTTACTTCTACGCGTACATCTCCTACCTGGACCCACCAGAATGCACAGTTTGCCTCCTGCTTCTCTCCACTGACAAGGAGGCTTTTTACGCTGTAGCCGAGTGCAAGAGGAAGATAGAGGAGGCCATGGTGGCTCAGAACTCCCTGAGCCTCATCGCCAAAGTCCAGCCTTACAGCGTGAGCCAGGTTGGCGTCTCGGACCTCAGACACTTCATGTACAAGCCCTTCGATGTGCCGGACAACCACCGTCAGCTGACTCAGTTCACCAGGTAACCACGCTGCATGAGGCTTCAATAACATGTTTCCAATCCATCAGCACCGACCTCCAGTCTGATTTGTTTCCACGTGCAGCCCAGAGATGGAGGCACCTTACAGCAGCGAGGAGGAGCAATTGCGACTGCTGGACCTTTATCGGTATATGCACAGCCGGATCCACAGCACGTCACGGCCCCTCAAACTCATCTACCACGTGGCAGAGAGGGAGACTCTGCTGGCCTGGGTACGTGCTTCTGTTTACAGGAATTCTTGCTGGTCCTCTCATGTTACACCGTTTGCTGCTATTGGAAACGCAGCGAGCTTCAAGTGACAAAAACCCCGCGTTTCTTATTGAAATAAGAATTTGACCTTTTGTATTTACCTGAACTAGCAACACTTCTCGTCCATTTATGACTCCTTGCTGCAGGTCACCAGTAAGTTTGAGCTGTACTCCTGCTTCAGTCCTCTGGTGACGAAGGCCTGCGCCATCACCGCCATCACCAAGCTCCTCAGGTGGATCAAAAAGGAGGAGGACCGTCTGTTCATCAGATACCCTCCAAAGTATTCAACCACGCCAAACCCCAGCAAGAGCTCCCGGGCCGGTAAATCAGACCAGCAGGACTCCACAGATAACGGCTTCTTATCTCTCCTGTAGGACTCCCGTAGTACCACAATAGCTTATCAACACTGGTTTCTCAGACACTTTTAAATCCTCTTGATGGAATTTGACTGGAGTGTGACTACTGGACTCAAACACTACATTTTACAGTATTTATGTCTTGGGTTTTTCTTTTTTTCTCAGACTTAAGTGAAAGCACGTTAGTCGATCGCTGCTTTCAGGGGAGAACAGCATTAGTATGGTTTAAATTAAACTGTGGTGCAAACTCATTGCAATGATATTTAAAGGTTTTTATAAGGTTTTATTACTGCAACAAGAGGGAAATTGTCCCCAGACAGCGAATGTATCATACATTCACGTGCTACTCGCGGCTATTTCCGGCAGGTTGAAGATTCATCTCAGAGGGAGGGGCTTGCAAAGACTGGAAGGTTTGTCGGTCTCTTCAGCTGGAACGTGAGGGGGAACCCTGTTGCATAATTTGTTTTATAGCCCACCGTTTAGTTCGCCGGTTTTTGCCGAACAGGATTAGGAAATGTCAGCTCAAACCTCTTCAGTTGAAATGATCCCGCAGTGTTTTTCTACGCCGTTATTGCAGGAGCTGCAGGCCATTTCGTTTCCAGATTACAGGTCAAACAAGTCAGCAATCGGTAGCCTCACACTCGTGTCCTTTTCAGGAGTATGTCGAGTATGTTCATAGTGTTATGAAATAAAAACGAGGATGCACAGATTTACTCTCGTACCAATGAAGTCCGATGTCCTGAATAAGCTTTATTTTTTTAAATTAGACATGGCGTGACCGTGGCGATGCTTGATTTCCTTCGGTGGCTTTGCTTCGTTTGGTGAAGCGGAGTGTTCTCATATTTATATGTGAAGCCATTCCTCGCGTTGTGTGTAAAATATGTGAAGAATAACATTGCAAGTAAATGTACTGATTTGAGTTTGAATTTGGCTTCAGTCTGAAATGTTGGTGGAGGGACGTGTGAAAAGATGGAGAATTAATGTGATCAGTAAATAAGTCTAATCATTTCACCCGGATTTCTTCTTGATGTCCTGCAGATTCAGGTTGTAATGAGAACTCTTCAACAATCTGAAGAACAATTATATCCATGTTCTGAAATTCAAATGATCTCGGGCCACTTCCGGAACCTTGTTTCTCTCGCACGACCTCTGGACACAAGATCTCAGTAGATCAGGAGGTGACTCTCAGGACACGTCTGAAGCTACTACCTGATGCCGTCACTTAAAAACCAGACCAGGATCTATGAGCAGTACTTCCTGTAGCAGCAGCTGGATCTGCATTATTCTCTGTGTTATTTATTAGAAGGCCTTCCATAAACTACCCAGTCAATCCCATTTCCAGGTTTTGTCCTTTGGTCCTGCACCTGCATCATTTTCCCAGAAACACTCAGAAGTGAGAGCTTGGTAATCCCCGGTTCTATTTTCTCTCGTGTTAATACCCTGACCCAAAGTGCAGTCGCTCAGATTATGAACAAAGCGGGGCGTAAACACGCATTTGTTTCAAACAGCATTTATTCTTGTGTGAGAAAATAGTCTCAGGCAGATTCTAGATCTTTCGTGACAGATCCGAAATCTCCTGAGTCGCCCCTGAACCCCGGGAGAACGGTGCGTTTGCAGCCGGCTCTCAGGTCCGGTTCTGCTGTTGGTGAATCCCATCACTATTACAAAGAGCTACTTCCGATCAGACACAAATCTTCTGAATGACAGACTTCTTAAATAACGCTCTCAACTGCCACAAATTATAAATTAAACTCTAAATTTGATTTTTGCATTCTTTAAATTACGTAAGCCAATATAAACATACATTTACATTTTTACAAAACTATACATGTGCACCGTTACTATATATGTATATACTGTACACACACCCCAGTGGTCGCGGTCCTACAAATATTAACGTGGGTTTTCCTGTTTTCTGACCAGTTGTGCTTTTTTTAAATATCATTTCAGCCAGATTTGCAAACAACTGCAACAATATTCAGTGGCTTCAATGTTTTTGGATTAAAAACAATTTCACAATATGGAAAAACAAGTCAAAAATCTTTACAGTCCCACCTGAAGTTTCACGGCTGCACCGGCCACTCAGCTGGCAGTGCCAAAAACATCCATATTTCTGTTTATGCTGAATTGATTCGAGCTATGAAACAATTTCACACCATTACCGATGAATCTTGGGAAGCATATCCCCGACACCGGATCCTAAAGACCTGTACGTGCTCCACAACAGAGAAGTTGGGAAAATTGTCTCCCTCGCGGCCCAGAACCGACTCTGTTCTTGCCACCTTGAGAAAACCCACGAATTTCTTTGTTCTTGCCGAGTGTGTAACAGCCTTTTCAGTCAGAAGGTTGTCAAGTGTGTTTTTGAGTAAACCAACGCTGGTTTAAATGAGGAAAGCGGAAAAGTGTTCGTCGCTAGCTGCCAAGTGGGACATTTACACTTCATAAACAATGACATTTCAATGGCAAACACAGGCTGACTGGCTTAAACTCAGACGATCCCTTTAACGGTCAAATATTTACAGTCTTTTACACAAGTCCCGACACATTTTGGCCAAAGATAAATTAAAAAACAAAAAAAACTCGATGTGAGCGCAGCAACAGAGCTTGTGCGCGTTTTAAAACTGACAATTCACGTGAGAGAGAATGCTTCTGTGTTCACGCAGACAGCCCGGTAGGATCAAATCTAAAATTTATATAAAATTGGAGGGAGTGAAGTTGAGATTTCCTCTCACGTGGTTCAAATGCACCATGGCGCGGTCGTACGCCGTGTGCACGGACTTGCGGACGCTGGGTTTCTTCCCCTCCATTAAGCGCAGTTTGTCCACGGTGTCGTCCATCCCCAGTGGAAGCAGCTTGTTCCTGGGGAGCCACTGCCTGGAAAGACGGGAGACAGCCTTCACTAAGGAGCAGGAAGGACGGTTGTTGAGCCTGCCAGTCGGGATCTTACCACGTCCTTTTAGTGTCAAAGAAGAGCACCAAGAAGAGCTTTTCGCCCTCTTCCGTTTCTCTCCACTCTCCCAGTTTGAGCACCTCCACAGGAGGCACTGGAATGGGGATGCCGTTGTGAAGGAGCCCTTCCTGGGGCATGTCTGGGTCAACAATCTGCAACAATAACACACGTCGCTCAAAGACGGCCCAAGCCTTCCGCTTCTGGGTGTGAAATATTTGCATTTTCCCCATGTCAGCTCTGTTGGATGAGCCAAAGTGCTGTAAAATGGCAGCGTGTACGCTGTAGATGAAATAGGTCCTCACCATTGCTGGGTACGACGGATAGCCTCGGCATTTAGCCCAAACTAGGTCCAGAGGCGAGAGCTCAGTTTCACTATCTAAAGACAGAAGTGTAGACTTTCCTGTGAACAGGATATTCCAGTGTAGCCAATTAATTTGTATGTAAAAGCCCAAATTGAGATTTGACTGGAAGCTCATGGTTGGTCTATTTGTTCATTTCGTCGACTCAGACTCACCTGATGCGTCTCCGTTCTCACTGTTGGGAACTTTAGCCAGAGCAGGTTTGCCACGACTTCGTTTTGGGGGAACACTGCAGCTGCGAGGGAAAAGTTGGAGGTGATTTGCTGTGTGCGGACCTTTGTTGAGTAGGGTGAAGCCTTCTTGGGTGTGACGAGTTTTTGCCTTTATATTTTACATTATAAACCGTTTAGCAAACACCTTTTTTACTCGGCCTATCAACACCTTAAAAGAACGCAGTTGACAGTGTGAGTCAACACTTTTGACACAAGTTGCAACAGAGTAGGCGCAGTTCCTGGTATCTGTCATGAAATAAAGGATGATGATTCTGCTGATAATGTTAAGCTCCCTTCAGAATATCAGTGAAGAGCAGAAAAACACAAGAAAAGAAAGTCCATGGGAGGAGCTCCCCAGGTGCAGCTGCTGGAGACCCAACACAGCTTTATACCGAGATCCCAGGAACAAACTTACTTTGTTGCTTGGTCGTCGTCCTCGAGGTCTGTGGAAGTGTGTTTTCCATTTGTCAGGCCTGTAGAAAACAAATAACAGGATGAGTTCTTCGGAGTTCTCTCTGCTGAAGTGACTCCTGCTGTCCTTACCTCCTCCAGGTGGTGAAGAGAGTTTAGTCACTTGATTTTCTGAGCTGTGACTTTTGGACCTCAGGTGGTGCGAGGACGGAGATTCAGGAGAAGAGATGGGAATGGGAGGTAGAGAGATGATGTTGGATGAAGTTAAGCTAGCAGGCGTGCTCTCCAACCCATTCGTTCTGTCCTCACAGGTTTTACCATTTTGCTGTGGTGGGCACCTGTTTTTTGCCATTCTTGCCCCATTTTTAGCTTTCTTAAAGAGGACAGATGTGCGGCGGCCCACTCCAACCAGAGGCAGAGCCGGGGCGTTCCCAGTGGGGTGACTTCGTGAACGGCCTCCGGCTTCGAGGACGGCGTTTCGCCAACTTCGGCTTCTTCCTCGCCTTGGCTTTTACTTCCACTGCGAGATGACCTCTGACGTTTGTAGGAGCGCCCGGGTGACCTGCGCCCCCCAGTCACGATGCCTAGGATGGGGGGCTCAAGGGGGGCATCGCCGGGCAGTGGTGAGGAGACTGGGCAACTGAGCTCAAGCACTGGTGGAGAGTCCTCTGCACCACAGAAAAGTGATTGCAGGACATCAAATACAGTTAATATAGTGAATATTTAGTGAATATTTATATAAAGGCAGGAATATTAAATGTGTTTCAGATTTAGTTATAATAAGAGTTTACACATGGATGATGGCTGATATCACTAAAGGCTTAACAAGTCCTGACTGACAGAATCTAGACCGCTTCACCTGTTCCACACTCTGGCACTGCCGTCAAAGGCCCGCTATCGTTTGCCATCTCCTTTTTCTTCTCATCTTCCTTCTCCTGTTCCTCTCCCTCCTCCTTTCCTTTGCTCTCGGCGGTGCCGTTCACAGCCTGAGAGTTGGTCGGCGGATGTTTTAGCTTCTGCCTGAGGGAGTTGATCTCTCTGCGGAGAAGCCGGATGCGTTTGGTTCGGCCACCGCTGGTGCGCATGGACGTAACCATGTCCAGTTTGTCCAGTAAGGCTTTCAGCTGTTCATCAGTAGTTAAGTGCAGTCTGTTGTCAGGGTCCAACACGGAATCAACTGAGGTAGCACAAGAGAAACAGAAAGGTGACTGTGTTTACATTTACTAGGTCACAGTTGGCTTTTATTCTTAACTCACCATCATCCCAGGTACAGTGATAGAAGCCATGTTTGTTGGCAGCATCTGGGAGATGCATGCCCGTGCTGGGGTCCAGGCCGATGCTCTGAAACTGCCTATGGGCCTGACGGAGGATGGCTCCACCCACCTCCCTCAGTTGTAAGGCAGCTTTGTGAAACATTGTGTCCTTGGAGTTGTACTTGAGACAGTTGGAGATCACCAAGTCAAAATCCTTCTCCAGATCAGAGATGGAGCAGTACGCATGTCCCTCAAGTTTGGTGCGCATGGTGGAGAAATCCATGGGCTGGAGGATGAACTCCAGGTAATCTGGGACCTCAAGGAACATACCAATGAGACAAATTAGAATGAGAAAGGGCTCCAGCGATGATCAGAATAAACAATGAACTAACCTCGGATAGATTGACTGGTTGAGAGAAGATTTTTGCGGCATCCTTCTCTTGCAGCTGGTCCAGGGTCGATCGCAGCAGAACCAAAGCAGGGCTCAACTTCAGTTCCAGAGCAGCCTGCTGGATTTTCACCTAGAGCCGTGACCCCGGGAGGAGGGGGGGATGGTAGCGTATGTGATTAATCAATAACCAGCCATTACTGAGAAGTTAAAGAAGATTCTTCTGGAACTCACCTGTTCTCTCTTTAGCCTCTCTCTCTTGCGGATAAGTTCTACCAAAAGCCGGGCTCTTTCCAGGTCTTGCCTTAATTTCTGCCAGTACCGAAGTTCCTCTCTTGCAGCGCAGAGTTTCTCATCAGGCTCCTTCTGAACACAAAGCACAAAGCAACAGTCTTGCATCTGTACTTAATGCACGTAGAACACCTGAAATTGTTTACTTTTGGAAATGACACAAATATCTATTCACACATATAGTAAATATTGCATTATATAGTGTCGGCCTCTGAAACTGCAGCACAGATGAGCTGTGAGGTTTATGTGAATGTGCCACCACCAAGTGTTAGGCCTGAGCTTATGTTTCAAATTCAGCGTCTGAGAATGAAAACATGGTGTGAAGCGATTTGATTCAGGGACTTGGCTCCCTCAGCGGGTTTAAAAAAAAATCCTGATTATCTCATCGTGCTCTCCCATACAAATACTGGGACTGGAACTTCCCTCAAACATTTCTACAGGGAAAACATTTCTTAGAAACATCCTACAAGGTCAAGAATAATGGGACCGTTTTAGCACACGGCGTTTCATGAGCTCTGTTCTGACCTGCTCGGCCGTCTTTTGGGCCTGCAGATGAGAATGAAGCCGGCGTATTAAAGGCATCCCGTTTCGAGACTGTCGTTTCAGCAGCCAGTAGTTATGAAGCCTCTGCATGAACTGATTCTTCCTCTGGACCTCAACTCCAGTACAGATTTTGTTCAGCCTTTGAGGAAAAACATGTAATAGTAGAATGTGCGTATCAGTACTGCAACTACCGTTGTGCTGAATTAATAAGGAACATTAAAAATGGGATAATATGGAAATGTCAGACCTGTGGGAGGGGATCTGAGGCACAAGTAGGACAGGCACTGTTGAGCGACGCGTTGATCCGCCAGACCCTTTTGTATTCTTCTTCTTTTGGTTCTTGGTGGCCTTTTTGTTCGGCGACGACGGGGGACTTTGCGTATATGACCTTTGACCTCGGTTACCCCTGCCGCCCACCAGCCTCCCCTCCACCGACTCGTCTCCAGACCCATCCCGATGAGAACCTGCTGGAGAATGATGCTCGCAGAAAGCAGTCTTCTTCACTGAGAATGTGGTGCCGTTGACGCCCGTCTCCCGGACTGGATCTATCTTCATGAACAGACCTGCTTTCTGGGCACAGGTCACATGAAAGGCTCTGTAGCAGTTGGCTTTGTGGCACTGGATCGACGCTCCTCTGCCCTTCTGCTTGCACAGGTAGCAGGTCAGCTTCCACCGAGCAGGAGGGATGTTTTTGATCCCTTCCACTGGCTCTAAAAACACTGTGTTCGCAAAGCACACCTCGGGTATCCATATGGCACAGACAACGTGAGCCCAACGTCCATCGCTTGTCTGTTTGAAGGCACCTCCTCGGTTGGGACAGAGCACACAGTCTACGGGACGAGAGGGGGACTGGAGGCAGCAGCGGCACAGCCACTGACCCTCGGGTACGTAGGGCACTCCGTAACACTCCTGGTGGACGGCCAGATTGCAGATGTCGCAGAACAGAATGACGTTACTGTTGAGACATTCGTCATCGAGGCAGACGCAGCAGAACGCGTCTTCATCCACGGCGCTGTGGGACAGCGCCTGGCTGCGTGATTCCAGGATAGATTCTCTTTCGAGACGGTCAATCAGTAGCTCAAAAGTGTCAGGAGAGACAGAGGCGTGGCCATCAGAGACTCTTTTCTGGTTCACCATCTCCAACCAGGCCAGGTCCTCCTCGTCCATGTCGTACTCTGCCACAGTGTCCTGTTCTTCCAAAGACTTTTCTATGTAGCAATAGTAGGCTGCCGGGAGAGGAGCCACCGCCGAGGGGCAGACGCTACCCAACACACGAAAGGTCGGCTCAGGCAGAGGGCCCTGGATGGACGGGTGCTGGAAGGAATTACTAGCTCCTGTGTGCTGCTCTGAGCCAGGCTGCTGGTTTTGGTGAGCGGCATTTTTAGCAGTCTTTCTGCTTTTACTGTTTGGCTTCTTCCAAATTCTGCTTTTATTCTGCGTTTGTTCAGTGTTCTCCTTGTTACTGTTACACTCAGCAATGTCCTGGGCCATCATTTCATCCTCAGTGACGACTGGCAGACAATCGGTGATGTTAATGCGATGAAGTCTCCCATCTAGCTCCACTTCCACGATTTTCTGTGCCTGTGCGTATGTCAGCGTCTCCCTGGATGGAGAGAGCTGTAGTCTGTAGGGCGAGGGGTGCCGCAGCTGCCCTGATCCCCTGCCCCTTCCTCTCCCTCTGCCTCGACCCCTACCCATACTGAGTCCTTTAAAAACAGTGTCACATTCCCACCTCCTCACCGTCCGCATGGGAGAGTACACGACTCCCTAAATAGATTTTTTTTTAAAAAACAAAACACCAAATGAATAGGATGAGCAACACATTTACAACATATTCTAATATTCATAGTGTAATAATTTGAAAGATTGTTTATTGTTCATCATTTGAAGACCACTTTATTCCTATTAGTAAACCAAAGTGGGCTGGTTTGTTCAAAGAGAGAGAGATACCCCAAGTTTTTTTAAATTAGGAATGATCGCCTGCAGAATTCTGGAAATGTTACATGGCTTGTTTCTCTGCTGATCAGGAAAAGAGGTCAAATATGGTGGCGTTGTCATGAAAACAGCATAACATGTTACCTCATATACTCCAGCTACATAAACACTAACTTGCGTCGTTTTACTTGCTTACACTTCGGCCACCTCCCCATTGGACCAATCAGGGGTCGGGGGCGTTGCGAGAGTTCTCATCACCCAATCAAAGGCAAGGATTCAGATTTTTTTTCTCCCTGTTGCTGTGGGTAGTTCGGTTGAAGAGCGATAAATACCAACCTGAGCACCTAACGTCTGTCAGCCATTTTAAACGTACAACAGTAGAGGCAACATTTGGTCAGCGAGTTGATTAGCAGCCCAATTATTCATACAAACAGCAACTCATAATCAGATGCATCGTTTGATGCACCATGCCTACAATAATGAGTTACTTGCATGCATTTAGATAGCGATACTACAAACGTGATGTTTCGGTTATTGTTTTTTCTGCTTCAGACCCCTCCAGAAATCATTTTGCTAACGTTATAATGTTACTCTGTGACAGCACACACCGAACTAGTTTAGCAATTTCTCGGGTTTCCTATACATCGCTAAAAATAAAAAGCCACATTAGAGTGGTTTACCTTGTGAAAATGTCCTCTGCAAAGCGGCTACCCAACAGAACAACTGCACCTAACAGCCGAATGTCAGCCAGTCTACAGCCAAGGCGGACATGCTAGCAGTTAGCTTAGCTAGCCGGCAATTTCAGGGGCGACCGCGTCATCTTCAACATTAAAGTTCTCTTCTGTGACTTCCGACAAGCATACATGTTCGACACGGTTTCATAGCTGATTTTTTAAACCTTTAGAACGACGAGGCGTTGCAATTTATAAACAACAAAATCCAGAAGATATCAAATTAATGCTCCTTGGATGAGGCTAAATATTCAGTCAAGATGGCTTGAAAAAATACGCCCCTTTGGAAAAAACCTTAACAGCCAATGGGAGGACGCTGTGCCTCATCGCATGCAAGGCGCACCGTTTTCTGATTGGTCAGTGCCCCTAATCGTATTCACCGCACTCAGTCTGCAGGTTACATCTGATGAGAGCGATGAAAAAAACAATCAGTTATGTCTTTACGCGCCTTAAAGCTTTTCACAAATAGAATACAAATCGCGCACCTTAATACGCTCTTAACTCTTAACCTTTTACTTCTATATCTAGTTTTAGATTTCAAGATGTTGCTTTGGATGCGTCACCCGGCGCAATTACTATAATTTATTTTAAGAAAAGATGTGTGTGTGTGTGTGTGTGTGTGGGGGGGTGTTCACAGAAAAAAGCTGTCCTTGAAAGAAGATCCTGTTCAATATGAACAGTACCCCCATGATCATTTTTCTATTCAGGTTGCTCTGTGGGAGTGGCCTCAACATTTTTATCAGTCATTCATTGTGGTCTGTTTCAACAACAAAGTGCTGTTATAAACCACCATTGATTCAGCTTAGTACTTACATCTCAACTGTGCAGAATTTCATTTCTATTTATGTTAATGTCTTTATCTGTTACTTTAGTGCATTTGTCTTCAATAAACCTATATGCTCATAAGACATTTTACATTTTGACAAATAAGACAGTGGAAATTTAGAATAGTTTTCATACAAATAAAGAGTTTCTGCCATCCCTTTAGTACACACCCCCTTTTCTCCACCCACAAAGAACCTAATTGGCTGACCCCACATCTCAGAGAAGGCTAATAACCACCCAGCAGTCCCATCTCAGGCTGTGTACTTGTATACTGTATTCCACATTAACACACAAGCTGATCACTGGTGACTTTTTTTGAGTCAGAGGACACAAATCAGAAGTATGATGATGCAGTTTGGCTTTTTTCTTTTATCCATTGCCTTTTTCTTGGATACAGGAACATGCACTTCAGGTAAGGAACTATTTTTGTCCTCACAGTTCTGCATTTGGCAAGATAAATGATATTTTATGTTAGCAAAAACCTAATCCGTTTAAACCAGGATTTTACGTAGCTCACTACAGATTAATCCAAAATTATGTTGTTGTTCTAATGAAACATTGAAATGTCTTTATAATTATTAATTTCTGCCTTAAATTTGATGATGAATGTGTTGGTCACGCTGCATGTTTAATTCTGTGTGGGTGCAGCTTGTTCTTTTCATTTGATGTCAAATCCGTCATAACTTCTCAGCTGGAGTTTAAAAAACAAAACAAAAAAAAAATCTGTCTTGAGCTTGGATCCGTATCAAACGCCCGCACATCCTGTCCAAAACAGAAAGCACAGAAAGGGTAGCTGACATATTCACTGAGAAAATACAGTAATAAATCAAATGTTGTGGATCAAACAAAAGGCCTGGTTTGGAGAGCAGCCAGCAAATGACAGGAGCTTGAAGAGCTTGTAGACGTGCCATCCTCTGAAAAGGAGGATCTGATGGTCTGTCAGGATCACCCCGCAGTGATGGATCCCCGAGGCCTTGGCCTGAATTGAGTCTTTTGATGCTCTTTGACTGCATTTCCATCTCACAGTGCCTCGGCATTGATACTGTCTGGATTTAAACGCCGAGTTAAACACACTGTGGCGTGTGGACCATCTCCGCTCGCTGGGGCACCGGAAACAAGCTGTGACTGAAAGGTCAACACCCCAAAATTCCCTCCAGATGTCCCTGCATGTGTGCAGCTGTTGGCCAAAACACAAAAAGCTATTTGATTTGGCTAAGTGTGAACAACGCACGTGGTAAAACAGCATTTTGCTGGAATATAAAACAAAAATGGTCCTTTTTTTTTCTTAATATGTGTTTGTGTTGTGTTGGAAATATAAAATACAGATGTACTGACATCTTCTTGTATTCCTCCCCCAGTGCCATCAGAGCTAAGAATCACAACAATAAAGGTAACATATGGTCTGTAATTTCACGCATCTGTTCAAACACTGATTTTGAATATTGAATATTTTTCTAAATATTTGTATAGCAAGAGCCGTATACGGTTTCAAAAGACTCACAGCTGGAAGGATTTTGCATGGACCTGCTGTCTGAAGTCAGCAAAAAATTGGGTTTCAAATACCAAGTGCAGCTGGTGAAGGATGGTTCGTACGGTCGACAGGATGAGAGTGGGAAGTGGAATGGAATGATTGGAGAGGTGATGAGAGGCGTAAGTACAAGAAAGCCGATATTTGGAGAGCGGAACATTGCTGTGACTATGACTGCAGCTTGCATGTGTGACTCATGGTTGATCCAGAGATGGATGTGGCTTGGAGAATATGTGCACAAGTGTCGAGGCGAGATAAGTCTTTCATTTATTCCATACAGGAAGCAGATCTGGCGATTGCCCCCCTGACCCTCACGGCATCCAGAGAGAGAGTGGTGGCGATGACCACACCCTTCATGCAGACGGGCATTAGCATCCTGCTGAGGAGGGACATCTCGGAGGAAACCGGTTTCTTTGATTTTCTGTCCCCCTTCACAGCCCAGACTTGGGTTGGCATCCTGGCCGCGTACCTGGGCACCGCCGCTTGCATCTTTGTGGTTACGAGGTTTGTGGTGACTGAGCTATAATTACCCCTTTAATTCCGACGCTCACTGAGCTGCCAAGGATTTCACACTCGCTGAAGGCAATCTTTCCATTTCTGCCAGGCCGTCGTATTTATTCACATGTTTTTTCTTTATCCAAACGTAGACTCAGCCCATGCGAATGGAGCCAACCTCAGACTGAGCAGAACACGTTCAGCTTCCTGCACAGCCTCTGGTACACAGCTGGAGCTCTGACTCTACAAGGTAAACAGCATCCCAGCAAACACAGAAAAGCCCATGGGGCTAAAATGATTTGCTGATTTGCAATTTATTTTTGCGTGATATCAGGTGCTGGTCCTCACCCCAAAGCTCTGTCAGGACGCGTCATCTGCTGCACGTGGTGGTTTTTTAGCATAGTCCTCCTGGCTTGTTATTTCTCCAACCTCAGATCCTCTAAGACCTCTGAGTCCACTCAGCTGAAGGTGAAAGGTTTCGATGATCTGGCCAATCAGAATGTGATTGAGTACGGCTGCTTGGCGGGCTCCTCCACCCTCGCATTCTTCAAGGTACTGATAGTGTGGGCTTTGTTCACAGGGGGAAACATTTCTGAGGCCCAGTTTTCAGGGGTTCTTAATGAGGCTGTAATTAAACAAAGCTGGATTTTACTTTGTTTCAAAGTTTAAAGAAAGCTGATCTTTACAGTTGATGTCACACCCATCTTTAGAATTGTTTTCCCCTCTCTCCAGAACTCCAACGACCCCCTGTACCGCAGAATCTATGAACACATGGAGAGAACAAAGAGTTTTGTGTCTTCCATGGACGAAGGCGTCCGACGTGCAAAAGAAGGGAACTATGCCTTCATCGGAGAGTCCGTCTCTTTGGACTTAGCAGTAGCACGTCACTGTGAATTGGTCCGAGCGCATGAAGTCATCGGCATGAGGGGGTACAGCATTGCTACCGCTATCGGTGAGGCCGTTCAGTTAAAGGATGGTTCTGTTTTACAAGAACTCATATGCCTAAATTGAACTCTTCTGCTTCCTCAAGACTCACCCTTAATCAAGAGCCTCAACATCGCGATCCTACAGCTGAACGAGGCAGGTGAGCTTTCCTACCTGAGGAGCAAGTGGTGGGCCAGCAGCTGCCTTGTGGAGGGTGCCCAGTCTTCGGCTGCGCAGCCGCACAGCCTCAAGGGAATGTTTCTGGTTCTGTCCATTGGCCTGGGTCTGGGAGCAGCAGTGGCCGTTCTGGAGCTCCTCTCCAAGAGCCGCAGGAGTGCAGCTGAACATAAGGTGTCGTTAAATTGCTCAACCCTGGTTCTCTAATCAAATAGTGAGGTATTACAGCCTACGAGAAAGCGCTCATATCGCTTTCTTCATGATAAGCGTCATCACTGACACATCAGACTGCAAACCATCTGCGCCCCTCATGAATGTGAAAACACTTGCAGCCATGTGACCCTCTGGTGGGTTTCTGTGCACTTATGCAACACACAGTAGTCATGCGAGCCTGTTCCTTTAAATTCACGAGTACATTTGGGACCTGAATTGATCTTTGTGGATCTTTGTCCTTCCTACAGAAACCGTGCTGCACTGTGCTGAGTGAGGAACTGAGTCGACGCCTGAAGCCCAACACTGCAAACACTCACAATGACAATGAAAACGAAAAAGCATAAAGTCCTTCATATGGGAGAAAACCTATTACTTAGTTGGGGCGTAGTTTTTTTCTTATCCTTGTCAATGTTAGCTTCGGTTCAACTCATAATTTGTCCTTGTCCATTATTGAAAACTTACCCTATATTTCACTCGTAGGACGGTAAAAGGAATTCAATTCAAACACAAAAAAATGTCTTTTATAAAAGGACACATTGAACTTTAAATGTGGACACTAGCAAGAAAAAACAGACAATAAACATATAAAAATTATTTACACTAAGCTATTAACAACACTTGTACTCATTTTTTTCTATATAGTTTACATTTTCTGACTAAGGGCCACGCTGTTTTATTCAGTTGGCAATGGTGTCAGGTTAGGTCTGCAGCTTTCTTTGCATAAAAACTGTGATTGTAAACATTATGGCTGTGGGCCTAAGAATGACACACATGCCAACAGTTTCTCTTTGTGGTGTTGTCCTGTTTATCTAGAAATGAAATCGTTGTGTCAGTGGCCCTCGGCGTCCTTCCAGATCTTGTTTTGTGTTTAATTTTCGGTGGTCCGCCTTTAATCTGAAAAAAAATGGTAATGAATAAAACCTTTTAACTCTTCAGCCCGCGGCTATTTATTTTCCTCCTGCAGATGTGAATCACCCGACTCGCTGTTTAAAAAGAAAAGGGGTGATTTGCAGCGTATCTCTCTCAACCTCTGGTCAAACAGGGCCTTCATCTCCCGCTGCAGTGTACCCTCGCGCTGCTCTGCCCCATCTTGCCCACTGGAGGGGGCGAACTCCTGGCTGTCGGTGCTAACGTTACTGCTGCTGGATGTGCTGTCAGACAGACAGAGACCGTTGGGGATGGGCTTCACCTGACTGCCTGAGCTGCCGTGGCGTAGCGAACCTTGTGTCTGCAGGCGGGAAACGTGCCTACGGAGCGCCGTCGGGGTCTGAGCAATGCTTGTCTGCTTTCGAGGGCAACTGTGGGACCGGACCTTTGTTCGTACAGGTGTGGAAGGCAGCGGGTGAACTGGAGTCCCTAAGGTCCGTCTCACCCTGGCAGGGGATGATGGGGGGATGAGTGGAGGGGACTTGTCTTCAGGCTGGATTTGAGGATGTGGCACAGGCTGAGGCTGGGGGACAGGGTCGGTCTCAACCTCTGGTTGTGTGGCTCTCATTTGGGGTTCTTCCTGACATTGTTCAGGCTGTTCGGGCTCATGTGTCCGATCTGTCTCCTGCTCAGCACATGTTAACGAAGCTGAATCATTGTGTTCATTCTCAAACTCCTCTTGGATAGCATTTTGGCTTCCTGGAGCGGGGACGTTTATACAGGAGGTCTGGGGAGGGGAGTCAAAGTCAAAGGAATCATCTTTCATAGAGGGAGAAGAGCCCATGTGGTGGGAATCGGTAGAGGACATCCGGCTGAAGATCCCTCTCCTTGTCTCCGGTGGTTCATGGATTTTAACCCTGTGAGCCCGCCTGACCGGCTCGCTCATGGCTCCCTTAAGAGCAGCAGCCTTAGCTACAGGCCAAAACATCTCCCCATTCCTGCTGTCCTGAGACATAGTGTCCAGATCCTTTCGGAAGCCGACACCACGTCCATCCTCTGATGACAGGACAGAGAAGTCTACAGAAGGCTGCTTCTGGTGGCTCTTTAAGTGTTTTTGGGCTGCTTTTTGAATGTGTTTTCTTGCCACTTGAACAGCATTTCCAGGCTTGATCTGTTTTTGAGCAGCAAAAGGGTGAAATTCCACATGAATGGGAAATTTAGATGTGTGATGATTTTATAGGGTCTCTTACCTTTCCTGATAGATCAATGATGGAAATATGAAGAAAGATGGATGATGTCGCCATTCCTTCCAGGTACACGTGCCTGTAACCTTTGGTGCAAAAAAATCTTATTCTTAGTCATACTACAGGAATGAGGTGAATCTTATTTGTGTTGTTTAATAAATGTGTAATCAGTGTGACCGTTCAAACACCAATTCATCTGTTTATCTTATCTACCTGGCATCATACTGGTCAAGGCAATTGTCCTCTGTCCGATGAAATCTCGTCCAATTGGATCGTGATCGAACACTTGAAAACGCACCAGCGCGACCTCTGGCATTTGAATGTTGAAGACAAGAGTCTCCTCCCACATTGGATTGAATCCTAAATGGCACCGTAAACGTTACAAACAATCCACTCTGTTATTAGAGATAATTGCAATGTGCACGTGCAGGCACCATTGTCGTCCACCACCCTGGTTTGTTGTTTGGAACAGTCCAATGGGAGACCAATGATCTCAACCTCGACAAAAGGGTCGATGATCTGGAAGTGAAGAAGCAACAAAAAAAGGGTAATAGCGATGGTTTGCCGTATCAGATGCTACCTGTTGTGTGCAAGGCACACCTCTCCTCTGTCACCCAACATGGAGTCTTTGGGCTTTGGAAGCTGTTGTCCACTGATGATCTTTAACACTAACTGAGTCTTTCTGCGTCCTGGGAGAGGATCCTCCAAGGTGGGGTTAAAGGCACCTGAGAATACCACAGAACATGCCTAAAAACTCATAAATAATGAGCTTCTGGACACAGTGCACGGATGTATATATACCTTTACGCATGCACTTGGGCTTCAGAATATATCCACAGTTACCATTGGCTGAGAACTTTGCTGTGTTCAATTCCAGCATTCGACCTTCTGTCTGATAATTCAATGCCACTAGAACAAAAAAAAAAAAAAAAAACCCTCATCAAGGTAAAGCTGCTACAGTCCTAAACATTGTGACAGTCTCCATGTGCACTCTTACCCATGTGACATCCTGTATTCCAGTATGGCTGTGGGTTAAAATTGCTGGAGTCCACTCTGTAGTTTGACGGATAGACCCTCAGAAGCTGCCGCTGATTGAAGCGGACCAAGTGATCCGGTTTTAGCTGAAGAATCTGATTCATGACGGTCTCGTTGAGGGACGACACCTGCCAACTGTTTGTAAATGCTGAGGAGGAACAAAAAAACACCGAAACACATCAGAATTTCTCTCAAAAAACATCAGAGCAGGTCTGATGTGCCCACTGCAGTGTTTACCTTGTGTTTCTATGTCGTGCACGCGCACAGACTTGGTGTATATGACCAGGTCAGACAGCGCTCTTGATAACCTCATTGTTTTTCTCTTCCTGAAGGGGGCGTTATTGATAAGCACTATTAGTATAACAGCTGAATTTACAGGTAACAAAATGATTAAATCTACATGATTCCATGATTAACCTTACTTTGGATGGTAAACAATTTCCGTCCTCTCTCTGCTGCTGCTGCAGTTTGACTCGCCATCGGACATTGCCTTATTTTTAACTTGAACTCTCTTTTTCCTCTAGAAAAGCAAACAAGCAAGCTCTATAACCATTAATATATGAGCATACAACCCTATGCTAAATACCCCCCTCCCAAATAAAAATTGTCAGATTCAAGCAGAATATAATCAATATGCCAACATAGTGACAAAACATCTGTAGAAAAAAGCCTCAGCGCCACCTTTCTCTTGAAGCTCCTCATGATGGATCTGCCAAGTCGCCTCTTCTTTTTTGTTGAGCCGGCAAGGGGAACACTGTTTCCATCCTAGAACAATAAAAAAATGTCAATCAATCAATCAATCAATCAATCAATCAATCAATCAATCAATCAATCAACCAACCAACCAACCTACCTACCTACCTACCTACCTACCTACCTACCCATCCATCCATCCATCCATCCATCCATCCATCCATCCATCCATCCATCCATCCATCCATCCATCCATCCATCCATCTATCTATCTATCTATCTATCTATCTATCTATCTATCTATCTATCTATCTATCTATCTATCTATCTGGTTAAATTGCCTGTTGGTCATCATCCTCAGCTTCCTCCTCCTCCTCGTCCCCAGTGTCTTCATCAGAAACATCACCTTCTTCAGCATCGGGATCGATGTTTGCTGGCAGTTTTTTGCCCTGGAAAAATGATTGATGACTCCTGTTTTTTGTGTTTTTTTTAAAAATACATTGTGTGTGGCTACAGACGGCCTCACTTTGATTAAAACTTTTCCTTTCAGGATCTCTGGGGAGGGCAGCTTCTTGCAGTCGTTTGAGATGACGACGGAGAGATCCAGTTTATCCTGTAGCACCTCTTTCAGGTACTCGGCCATCTTTTTCTGCTGAGGCACGCTGCAGTGGTTCTCTATGGATAAGATCACCGGGTACCTGCGGTGGGATGAAAGCGTCCACGTTTGCGCTCGTTTGAGCCATATTTTCTGTGAACGCTGCGCAAACGTGTCACAAACGAGAGGCTCTTACTGTGATTTGGTGAAGGCATACTTGTCAATTGTTTCAATGACATCTTTGAAGAGAATTTTGGATGTCAGTGTGTAGCCGTGGTGAATGATGGGCTCCCCGTCAGGCCCATCCCAGCAGTCCACTGAGTGTGCAGAGAGAAAGAACAACAGTGACTCACCTGCGCTCAATGTCGTGAAACGTCAGTCGGGAGAGTCGAACGTCTGGTTTTGCAGGCTCTCACCTTCCACGCAGCGACAGCCTGCCTGGAGAACGTAGGCGTACATTTCCACCCGAGACTGAGAAAGCAGCTGATCCCCTGACAGGTAGGTGTTGTGGGATGTGGCGATGAAGTAGTTATTCAGAGCCTGAGTCATATCCTGATTCACCTGGTTGTGCTCGGGATTAAAGATATCCCCCGCAGGACTCCTCATGAAGTTTGTGAAGCCTAAACGAGAGTCACGCCAGCTGTGTTTGCCTTTGACTGTTAGAGAAATAAAGACATATGCACGGTTGAGTTCATACCATCAATACCCAGGACCATGTGCTGCAGGTTCTCAGGACACGGCTCAAACTTGGCCACGATGTCCACGAGATGTTCTTTCGTGAGGCCTCGCATCTGTAAAGGAAGCAATAACAGAAATGTCACATGTTGTCCGGTTGAGAATCACTTTCTGTCCTGACATAACTGATGTCTTCGTCATCTGCAAAACATTTTAGGGAGATCGCTGCCATTTCCCTCGCTGTCATCGCCTCTAAATAATGTCTGCAGCGTCCAATATTTCCTCAAAGGACACTGCTGGATTCTCTGTGGTCTGGTGCTCTTGCATATCCAGCTGTCTTAAAAAAAGAAACTATATCTCTGCATTCCAAAATCGGAGCTACTATACTATTTGGCCTGCCAGAAAAAGGTTGAGCGTGTCCCCACACAGATGCATTACGCCAGAAATACCAGAACATCTCACTGCTTCCAAACCAACATTGTAGTTTGCAAACCAGCATGTTCCAGGCCTATTCTGACCTGCAATCATCTCAACAGTGGAACATTTGCAGCAAAGATGGAGCTGAAAGGACACAGCTTCGCCGCAGCTACGCGGCAGATATGACCATTTTGTGTCGGCGATTCCAACAGAACTGCGACCCGAGTCCACTCCCGGCTGGGACAATCTGGATTGTTTTTCAAGAGCAGCTGCATTTAAAATTGAAATAACATGATTTGAAACTCAGTAATCCCCTGAAGTCCGTATCAGGGACATGTTCTTTCCAAAAGTGCAGACTCTGGGTGGGGTGTGCAGACCTACACATTCCTGATTCGTTGCGTACTCCTTCTCCGACCAGCTTGGTTTTAATTGATTGAACAGAAATGAAGATGAAGCCAAGGCTTAAAACAAAAACTAGCTGCCTCATATTAAAAGAGAAGAATATTTCACCCTTTGATAGGTTTCTATACAAAAAGACTGAGGAAAACGTGGTTTTCTCTTCCCTCAATCCTTTTTCCTTAAAAACATGGTCCAGATGGTGAGATATGCCACCCAAATATCCCCAGTGACAGTTGTGTTTGCACCTTCTGCTCATTTTCCAGAAAGCGCGCGAGGTCGTGAAGATCCATGACTTCCTTCTGATTGCTGTAGGAGATCATTATCAGGTAGAGGTCTCTGCGCGTGGAAATCATCTTGTAGAACGAGCAGAATTCTTCGAAGCCCAGAGAGCCCTGGTTCTCATCTGTATCTGCATCCTGGAGATAACGAGAAAACGACTTTAGGGGCAGGATACGGGCCTGGCCCTCTTAAGCATGTATGATTTCAGATACCACAGGCCCATGTGAGGGATGTATCTCTGGCAACATCAAATATGATGGAGGGAGGAACAGAGAGCTTCTGAACAACATTACAGTGCTTTTAAAGCCATCTGTTCAGCTGTGGCCTGGGTTGACTCCGCATGCCTTTATCACACTTAAAACATGGCATCATCCATCAAACATGACCGTCGGCAAATTAAGTCCACGTAGAACTATCAGCCAGACTGTGCCGAGACGACGTTTTCGAGATTGAAGGCCCTGATTGTGTGAAGGTTGCCCACAGAAGTGGATCGTGCATATTTAATCTGTGGTAACCTGTGGCTTCCAGTCTTACTTGGAACATCTGCCTGACTTTCTGCTTGGGCAAGTTGACGTTGAGTTTGTGGAGCAGCTGGTGAACCTCCCCGATGCTCAAGGTGCCGTCTCCGTTTTTGTCAGCCTCAGAGAACGTCTGCTGCAACCATGTGACGCTGCAGTTAAGGCGGAACACGCTCCCTGTGCGCTGATATGTTACAGACAGAGTTGGCATGAACAATGATCTGGTGCCACAGACGACGCCAGAGGTTCCTCTGTCCGTGTTCTGCTTGGACGAAAACTCCTTTAATCTCATAACAGGGACTGAAACACGATCGGCTCAATATGTTTTTTAATGTGTTCGTGCAACAGAGGCTGGATAAAGGATATTGATCGCGCGTGCGTTGCCTGCGGGCCAAACTGTCTTCATCGCTGATCCCGGCCATGAGGTATTTCAGACCAGTGACCCAGGTTCGGGCTTCTTCCGCATTGGTGGTGACCAGGTCCAGAGACTTCACCCGCTCTCCGTGGTAAATACTGAAGCAGCAGTTGGGGTCAAAGCGGTTGTCGGCGTAGCGCCGGAACATCTCTGACTTCTTCCCCTCGCAGACTTCTTGGATGGAATCAATAGTTACTGGAAGATGATAATGAAAGGTAACGAGAACCCATCAGAGACGTGCACGGCTTTTCTTCGGCCGTAGGAGATTCAGTTATCTACAGCATCTCTCAAATGTGTCTCACAATCATCTTTATACGATCTTTAACTACATTAATAAAGATTCTGTCCTTTAAAAAAAGAAATCACAGTTTCCTGAAATTATATTGTTATTTTATATTAGCTCATCATAAAACCAGTCACATCCAATACAGCTGAAAGTTAGAAACATTATTAAATCATTAAACTCTGACATTGATTTTTTTTATTTCATTATTCAATGATCAACTGCAGATCTAACAGTTTTGGGAACTTAAAGTCATTGTGGTGGTCACAGATGGTCACATGACAATGTGGAACTGGCTGGGGGACCTACCAGATATTTCACTTATATGGATGATTTTGGTTTTGAAAATGAATATATAGTCAGTGTACAAGCCTTTAAATAAAAACAGACAACTTCACTGCTTAGCTTCAGACGTTTCCCATTTCACACATTGAAGGGAGAACAACCTTACAGAGTATTTATAGTCAAGCTTAAGTTATTATAGCTGAACTACTGAATTCAGCAGGTCCAGAGTGTAAATTGAGGTTAGTCCAGTAAAACACTCATTCTTGTCCTGATATAATTGAGCAACCCTTCAAAACCTCTATGCTGATAACTCACTTTTGGCCTTGTCCTGTTTCTTGGAGGGTCGCCACCTGATGCAGGACTTGTGCTCGTCCAGGTAGAAGAACCTGATGAGGCCGTTCTTCTTTCCTTTCAGTTTGGACATCTGAGTGCCCGTCTGCATGGTGTACATGCACCTCTCCACTGCAGGAATACACACGTTCACACGCTCAAGTGCTTCCGGTGCACTTTTATCATGTGTAGGTGAAACAAATGTGCAAAACTTAAAGAATCTTTTCAAACGATGTCACATACTCGCACTGGTCCGACTGATTTGAGCATGCAGGATATTTCCTGCAACCTTTAAACGTGTGCGGAGCAGATGAAACCCTTTTGTGCTCGTGTTTTGATGAATTAGCAGCGCTGTTTGTGCTGAGATCAGGCAACCTTTGTTTGTAATCTCAAGCTCAGATACATGTGACGCAAATTTGGCACATAGGTAGGCTAATCCCAGGGATTGTCTGCTCTCCATATGCCCATTATCCACTCACAGGCCTAAGTGCAACTCCCCTGCGGTGAAAACGTATGCAAGAGGGAAAATGTGGACGCTAACGTGTCAGATCTGCATGCAGAGGCCTTAAATTCTGCATGTGAAGTCAATCTGAGCCTTACGTGGAAAAGACAGATTTGGAAGCTGTAACAGATTATGTTCTGTCAAGTCACCTGATGCCACCTCAGCGGCTTACGTGCTTTCAAAGAAACGTGCGTGATGTGTTTGTGAAGGTTCCGATTTGAGTCACGAGTGAATCTTACCCATCTGACCCAGCCTCCATTTTGGCTGTGCGACCACGCTGCCGCCAATCCAGAAAAACTCCTCTGCCAGTCTGGACACGGAGGCTTTGTGCCACAGTTTCGGAGAGCTCATAATGGAAGGACAAGGAGAGTTCAAAGGACTGGAGCCTTGTCTCACCTGAGGACAGGTGCCTTTAGCCAGGGAAGGAGAGAACTTTCCGCCTGAAAGAGATCCTAAGGACTGAAAGTTGGTGTTTTTGGGCACCAGTGGTGGGCTGCCACTCAGCCCTGGAGACAGAGGTGCCATTCCTGGGGTGCTGTTCATCCCTGAAGTGTTGACTGGAGCTCAACCCTCCTGTCCCGGTCACATCACACGAACCCACCTCTCTGCTGGGCGTCCTCTCACGCAGATTCTATCCTCCTCTTCCACTTGTAGTCATCCCCCGAGGGAGCTGGTAATGATATTTCCATCGTGAATCTTCATTCCTCCTCATCTTCTGCCCCGTGACTCAGTGCAGCAGCCAGAAATTCCTCGATATTTTAGGGTTTTTTTGCCCCCGTGAGACGCCGCGTAAGAGTGCGCAACATGTGTCAGTCACTAAATCTTCTGTAATCCCGGAGCGAGGCTTCAGCCTTGCTTTAATGGAGGGATTTTCACGCAGCCCGTAAGCCTCCAAGGCTGCACGGTGGGGCGGGAAGGTGCAAACATTCATTTGGCTCCACTTAGTGTGCCCTGATCAATACAAGTATTATCATAACAGCTTTTAGACTGCTTTTGGCATGAGATGCAACCCAGAGTGAGTTTAAATTAGAGTCATAATAGTCCAACTGTAGTTTCAAGTGCATGTTGATCAAATATGGACCTACAGTATGTTCACGACACATGCAAATTAGCATATAAAGCTGATCGATCAAGGCGAGTAGTGTAGTTTAGAATTCAAACACATGCAGCAGCATTAAGTGCAGATGTTCCAGGTTGTTTAGTGACATCCTGTGAACAATGCTGCGGCATGAAAAGTGTGTGAGGCGCTGGAAACAATAAAGTTAATCATGGCTGATTTGATTTGTCCCTGTTTGTTGGATGCACGCCGAGCCCCTGCTGCACGAGGAGCCTTTAGCTTTCGGGCCACTTAGTCCTCACACTTGTGCTCAGCCTGAAAATGTCTGATTTGAAAACCTGCTAATGAACACGAGAGCAGCTTCTCTTTAATATTTGCGGGCACTGGGGGCCCCTTGAAGGCAGTGCAGCTTGCAGCGGTGCTGTGTGAGGAATCCAATTTTCAGCTTGGAAGCCTGTTTTTCTCCTCTGGAGCCCAACACTCTTCAAGGTGTGACGGTGTGTTACGGTGCCGTTACAGACGCACAACAGCCATCACAGCAGCGGGAACATTATGAAGGTCGACCACAACTAAATCGTGCAGCACAGGTTCTATATCCACACACTTTAGCCCACACTACATTTTTTTATTATTTATAATTTTTTTCCCCTGCATATGTGACGTTTTACCTGATGAAGAAAAAAAAGATTATTTAGCTCTATATTACTTTGAGTAGTTACCATTTTATTATAGTTACCATATAGTTGTATTATTATATATTACTTTTACTTTTTAGCCTCTAAAAGGGATTTTTATAGCTTGTAAATAATATTAATGCCTTCCTGTCTGTTTGACCCCACAAACACTGGAGTTAACATCAAAAATTATATTTTCTTATCAAAATATTCATTTAAAAAAAATCCACCCTAAATTCTGAGTAACGGGCGTATGAAACAAGTACTTACGACATTCCCAGATGCAATAAGACACATACACATCCTGAAGGACTGATTTAAATTTTAATAGGTATTATACAAGTTGTCCAAATGAAAAGAAAACATTGAAACGAGGGGGCCAGCGGAGGCCCGATTCATACCAAAACTACAACAGCATCAGCTAACAAAATGGATATTGCTATTACACTGTACCCAACAAATACTGAGCGAGGGTATCATCATCATGATAAGACATAAGTGTTTCTCCTCTAGAACATCAGAGAGCACCACGAAGAGGTTCCGATTCTACTCTATCTACAGAGGGAGCTGTAGGTGCAGATTTCCAACCTTTTTGTCAGTTTTTGTTGGCGTGGTGTAATATATATATTTATATACTCTATAATTCATCAAATAATACTCTCGGATAAGCAAATGAAGGGAGAAACTATAATATTCTGTTGGTGTGACAGGTCAAGCTCACAAGCGTCATCCTAAGTTAAACCACAGGTTAGCATCGGTGGTTTGCTCAGACACACATCCATTCTGCTAAAATGCCCCGCGATTACAACAATACTCAGGGATACACGTAAGAAACTGCAGGTTAGCAAATCCAAATATAGTTCTTTTTTTTTCTTTTTTGGTTTCAAGTAAGAGCGACAAATAATATTGATAATCAATTAAAGTCTGGAGCAAGCAAACATACTGACAAATATCTTATTTACAATATGGTTGTGTTTATGTACAGCGGAGGGAGTGTGTCTCAATTCCAAGTCTGTGTTAAAACTTTTGAAAATGTAACAGGGAGTACGATGCACACCGCAAGGTTTCTTTTTCTCTAAAAAGTGCAATTCCTTTTTTTTTAAGTAAAAAAATATATATCCATATTTTTATATATGTAGAAATGTTGTTTATATAAACAGCATTTGTTGATTTAAGAGCCCTGCTGACAGCGACTAAAAAATGAATGTTTTTTTCTCCCCAATAGGCAGCAATTATTTTAGAATATAAATTATGTTACAATAATCAATAGAAAAATCAGAAGTACCGCATTTTAACAAAGACAGGCTGCTATTGGATACATTTTTTTTCTTTTTTCAGGGCATTTGTAGACGTATTTGCACTAAATTGGGTAAGAATATTTGTTATTTATCACACGGTTTGGTTGGCAAAAAAAAAAAAAAAAAACACCACTGGAGGAAAAACAAACAAATAAAGTTGCATGATAATATCATAAAGTAACACTTCCATAAAATATCCAAACATTAAACAGCTGCGGATCTAAAAGCAGCTCACCTTTAACCCCCCAATACTTCAGGATTTGAAAATACAAAAAGGTAAACGAGCCAGTATACATGCGTACATGTCTGAATATGGGCGTTCTCGTGGGTTAACAGCGCTGCGGAAGCGACATTTCGTAAAAGTACATCATCAACAGTTATAAAAAGCAAGCTGATATTAAAAGTAAGTAGTGGTAAACCGGTGTCTCTTGTTTCCAGTGGTCTGCAGTGACACCTGTGAGTGTACCAATAAGATGCAGCGCCGGGAGATTCATCTGCTCATGTTTCGCCGTGTGCGACGTGTTTCTTCCCTTCATATTCAAGTAGTGTTGTGTGGCCATATTTGCACATCTCAGAATAGCTTATACCAAAATAAAATCCTTGGACAGGTGGGTGTCTAAGCGAGGCTTCTGGAGAAACGCGCTCTTCGCTGCTGAAGTCTATCACAACATGCTCGGATATCATGCTACTTTCCAGTTCGTCTGAAAACAAGTCCATATATTGTCGCCGTAATATAGAGTTCGATTACATCATATTATATATGACGGGTTTTATCATCTACACGTGGACTCTTGCCTAAAAGGAGGTGCGCCCAAGTCTTTAACCACGCTCCTTTTGATTTACACCTTTTCTCCACCATTTTGAATGTGCAAATTTAGGATGCGTTGGCGTGCTGTGTGGTCTGTCTGTGGGGGTCCGCCGGCGCCTCCTCGGGGTCTCCGGGCTGGCTGGTCTCGGCCTGCATGGCCAGCTGGGTCTGCAGGTCCTTGACGACGCTCTCCAGGCTCTGGCGAGCTTCTCTCTCCTGCTGCAGCTCCTGTCTGAGCTGCTCACGGTCGGCTTCCGCCTGCTGCAGCTGCACGTGCAATTCATCGATCTGCAAAGCGGAGGCAGGTTTTTAGATAAAAGTCTCCGTTAGATACAGAGGTTGAACAGACGCATCGTGATGAGCGGTCGCACTCGCCTGGGCGGAGTATTTGACTCGGAGACGCTCGGCCTCGCAGCCTTTGTCACAAGCCCGCAGCTGCCGCTCTCTCTCCAGCTCTCCCTTCAGCCGTCCACAGGTGTCCACCATGTCCCTCATCTTCCTCTCCCAGTCCACCCGGAGACGTTCGATCTCCTTTCGCAGGTTGCGCTTGGCTTCGATGGCCTCGCGGAGACGGCCTTTCTTCGCCACCTTCACAAATTCCAGTTCCTGCGCAAGTATTGGCGGTTGTTGGCACATTTCTGACATCGCCACGAGACAGTGTTTGATCAGACGTTGACGTACCTGCTGAAGGCTGCGTTTCGCCTGCACGGCCGCCGCCAGCTTCTCCTCCTGCTTCACCCTCATCCTGACGATCTCCTGCAGGACCTTTTCTCGGGCCTCTTTTGTGTCCATGCCTCTGTACAGCATCTGTCTCAGGGTGTCGATCTCTGGACAGACCGTCCCCGACAGCGGGGCAGAACCCTCGGGCGGCCGGCCGACATTCTGAGGGGTCAGACTCGGTGACACGTTGGTGCAGGCCGACGGAGGTGAAGCCAGAGATGAAGATGGCACGGGGCCTGGCACAAAAAAGGACATTGAGAAAGTGTAAAAAAATTGTTTTATGTAGATGCATTTAATTGCCTCGTGACTCTCACACTATACTTTAATGATTTCATTTTAGTCCTTAGTCATACTTTAACACAACTACTGTTTCATAATATTAAAAATTATATACCTGGCATAAAAAAAGAAGGTAGGTAACTGATTTATTTTTTTTAACTTGCACTTTCTTTTTTCCAAATGATATTAAAGGCTGTTCTTAAAACAACAAAAAAGGATAAAATCATATTGAATGCTGTGATTTTAGGAAGCACTAAATTCCGATAAATTAGAGTTAAACAGCTTTGCTCAGAACTTCAACCCAGCTGCTATTTCTTTTTCTGAACAGCAGGTGGCAGAGTTGTGCAGGACTCCCCCTCCCCGTAACGACACTACGGGTTTGTTCCAGCACTAATAGCTGTGACCGTGAACGTGTCTTGCGTCACGTGACTCCACTTTTTGCACTCACGATCGTCACAGTTGTCCACATCGATCTCTCCGTCGGTGTCCATGTCTTCGGGCAAATTTGTGGCGCGGGAAACGGAGGGTTTCACCGCAAGTTGCGCATCTCCATTATGCAGCTCCTGCACTGGCCTGGAAATGGCCGCGGGCCCCCTGCAGGGAGCATGGCTGTCACCGGGGTGGACCGGAGGTGCCAGAGGAATTATGCTCAGGTTGGAAGCTGGTAGAGTCTCCTGGCTCTTTGCGAAGGGCCTGCAGAGAGAGAGCATGTGTGTATTTCAAGAGCTCGCCCTGGTGGATTTATGACTATTTAAAACTGAAAGTATTAGAGATGACTCACCTCTCCACCTCATTCTGAGTAGAGGATTTCTCTTTTTCGGCTACTTTAGGAGACCATGGGCGGAAAGCGGAGGGCCTCTGCTTCAGTTGGACCTGTTTGAGATCCTGGAACAAGATAAATGAGTATATATGATGATGTGAAATGTCGTCTGTTGACCTCCGGCCTTCAAACAACTGTGCGTTGCTCAAGCAGCGGTCGCACTGTTCATACCTTCTGCGCAGACTTTGACAGCGATTGCAGCCAGTCATGTTTCTGCTCTTTTTCAGCTGCGGGAGATTGTAGTTTGTCAAATTTAGACCTCTTGGTGGGGATCGGGCTGGGAGACTGAGGAGAGAGGAGCACAAAATGGTCAATCGTCACGATCTGCGCGGGGTCAAAATGTCCAAATGACATCGCAGGCTGCAGCGGATATTTCCTAAAATCCCGAGCTTTTAAAAAGCTTCCGTATCAACACTCGGGAGGACACAAACGTTCACAACGTGGAAAAGCAAGGAGACAAATCTGACAGAAAAGAAGCAGTAGCAGAGAAGAGGAGGATAGAAATTGCATGTGTGTGAGCATTCAATCTCCAAGCTTTGTGTGTGTGTGTGTGTGTGTGTGTGGGCTTTGAGCTGAGCACTCAAGCTGGTCTGGCCGGCAGCCAGCAGGGTTACATTGCTCCCTGCCAGGCAGAAGAGGCGCCATCAGGTGGAGCAGATCGACTCTCTGAACCACAGAAATATTGTAATGCAGAGAGAGAGAGAGATGCATGAAGGTTCCTGCGTCGGTCCGAATCGGGCGCGTTCGGGGGGAGCGCGTCCATCAGATGTCTGAGAAGAAAGCCGTGTCAAAAAAGGGTGATTCTGAAAGGCAGCTGGTGGGTTTCTGGCTCTGGGAGGCTGCGTGAAGAGCGCAGAGTGTTGAGATAACAGGAGCATCTTCAGCTCTCAGGTCTGCACTTGACGGAGGAGGTGTTTACCTGAGCGGGCGCGGGGGCCAGCACGGACCTGCCTGCCGCTCTCTTACTCACCACGATGACATTCTGCCTGCAGGAATGGCAAACATTCCCATCTCCTTGTCAGGAAAAACCATTATTCCATCTGCCTCCTAAATCCCCCACTAGAAAACAATCCGGCGGGGGTTCGCGCGGAGATGTGAGACCTTAATCACGGCTTGCTGTAATCACCCCGAGATGGAAGCGAATAACAAACCTCATTTAGCAAAAAGAGCGAGAAACCCGCCTGGTAATGAATCACGTCTCGCAGCTTTTCAGTGCTGAGGCATACGTGTGCTTGGAAGTGTGTGTGTCCACGTGAAGCTCGGAGTGGGTGTCTGTTAGGACACCTGGGGAAGTGCCTGGTTTCCACTGAGACTAACAATTAGACCTCCCTCATGTCGAAATAGCGTTGACTTTTGGTGAAAAGTAAACGAATGTATTTGAATTAACTGCAAAATCTGAGAATTCCTGGCTGCACACGAACACACCGGACATGTGGCGAGATAAACTTTTACCTTCGGAACAGTGGATCTTTTGACTAATCGAGGCTCTGAACTCCAGATTTCATGACTCATGTATTTCACATTTTTGCTGATGATTCATCTCCAGTCTTTGACAGCCCGTCGGAGCCTTTTTCTACCGTCCTCTTTTCCTCCAGAATATGCCGGTTTGTGCGTCCCTTCTTCAGATAATCATTCAGACATCTTGCTTTCATTTGAAGTTTGGGGTGGGAAATAAACACTACCTCTGCGATGGTCACGGTCTGCTTGGGCGTTCTGCTTTGGTTCGCTCGGTGAGATGTAGGTCACGTGATTGTCTGACCTCCCTGGCATCTCTACCCATCTAACCTGTAACCACTAAACACCTGCGGGCCCCCCTCCCCCAGGCGAGCTCCCGCTGACTCCATCCTTATCAGCTGCGACTCGACCTTTCACCTGTACAACTAGGGGCCGCCGGCAGATGAGGACCTGTCGCTCTGCCGTAATCAGACTCTGTAATTACTGACTGGGCTGTTGTTTTCCCGACAAAGGATGTCTGGCCGTCTGGTACTATTTCTACCCTGAGGTTTTGGAGCTCCAGGAAAGCAACGCGCAGTAGACATAATACAGTCAGAAAACAGACACTCCCAGACACCACAAGGGACCTGCTGGCTAAATCTGACACTGACCTCACAGGAGAGCAGCCGCACAGCTTAACTCACCGCCACATCATAGACATAGCATGACCACGGAGTCATAACAGCGTGCGTGCACATCCTAACAGGCCCCACTGAGGGAGACGATAGGACATCCCTCCCTCCCTACCTCCCTCTCTTTCTGGTTACAGAGGGAGACTTCCTCTGTGG
The DNA here is from genome assembly GCF_003711565.1 of Takifugu flavidus. Taxonomy (NCBI): domain Eukaryota; kingdom Metazoa; phylum Chordata; class Actinopteri; order Tetraodontiformes; family Tetraodontidae; genus Takifugu; species Takifugu flavidus. The sequence continues at coordinate 8,651,910 of NC_079523.1, read as the reverse complement.
AGTTTGCTTTGGCTGAGTCCCCTGTGGGAACCGAGACTTGAGTGGGAGGGGGGTGTGTGTGTGTGTGGGGGGGTGGGCCAGGGGAGCGGGACCACAGAGGAAGCACTGAGCTGAAGGAATGTATACTTGAAGGCCAAGTGCAGCCTCTCCTTTAAGACTCCATTCAAGCATTGCCCTTTTCAACCTGCTATTGTATGATATTTCTTTCAGGCGTTTTAATGAGGAAGCATTTCAAAGCGAACCTGTAGGGTAAACAGGGTCTAACAGCGGCGGGGCAAGCCCAGAAACCCTTTATTTTTTAATTAATGGTGCATAATGGCACGGCAACACTGGGATAAATCCCTTGCTATTTCCACGCAGGCGTGGCGGATCGTGGCAGTTTGCAAACGCATCGATAGCAATCGTACGAGCGGACCTTTTGACCCGTGTGTAGTGTAATAACTCAATAAAATGATAACTAGGGCATGGTGGGAACTTTCATTTGAAAACAGCGCTAATGGACCATATGTTTTTATCGAGCACCCAAGACTGAGCAGACACTGCTGCTTGTCGTTGATGCCTGGAACTTATTATCACTATTACTATTATTATTATGAAGTATTTCTGCATTCACAGACTTCTAAAACAGACTCCGTGTGTAGCTAAATTGAAATCTCTGAAACAAACCGGTGGGCATTTTTGCGCTTTCCTCTTTGTGTTCGTGGTGAGAAACTAGACGGGAAAATTGATACCGAATGGAGAAACTGGAAACAACGAGAAACAGCCCAGCTCAACAGGAACACCTAAATATAACACGTCAGTCACGGAGCCGTGTTGGTGGACTGTGTAACCTCTGAGCCAGGCGGTTTACTAGGCTAGCCTAAACCGGCCGATTAGCTGGACTCGCTCACGTCGCGTGGCACAATCAAAATAATTAACATTGTTGGTGGGGCAAAAAAGACCTAATAGCAGTGATTGAGGAACACGGGGGACGACGTTCATCTGGTGGGACAGAAATAGTTCCCCCAGCTGAATTTCTTCCGGCATCGGTCATTCAATCTGGACACGCGCTGCACGATAGCGTGGCATTAAGGAAAGCGCGCAGCAACAAGACACAACAGTTTCGGATTGCAGCCTCGCTTCCCCTCCTAAACCCCTGAATGTAATCCCCAGGTCGACATGTGTTCAGTGGGGCGCTGTCTCACTCAAGGGCACGGCAACTGGCGCAGCTCGCTCGGGTAACGGCCTTAGTTGGAGGTGAGAGAATACTGGTTTCAGTAATCTGATTCCTGTAGTCTGGTGCGGATATTTGCAGGGATGCCTGCAGCTTTCCGTTCACTCTCGCTGCACAAATTGAACGACAGTCCCCTGATTTATATCCAGTCCTGCGGTCACCTCCTAACAGCTGAGAGAAAATGATTGGTGCCTGCTCAGAATATCCCTGAAACACCATCCAGACCTTCTTTACTCAGGACGAGATCCCACTTCCCTCCACTATATCTCGGCTTAATTCATCAACTCTCTCTGCCTCTGTTGTGCCCAGGGTAATGTGTGCCGTGAGCCCTTACAGCACAAACACACACACACACACACACACACACACACACACAGATGCAGAACCTGGCATACGGTCGGCTTTACAGGGACGCTTATTGGATTGTCCTAAATGTCTCTGGGATTGAGACTTGATGAGGTGGACGAGCTGCTTGTCCTTAAAGGTGGAAACTATCCATGTCTGTGCGGCTCCACTCAGCTATTCATTGCAATACAACGTGAAACAACGTTCTGAAGTCAATTTTAGAGGCTACAGAGTAAAAATAGAGGTCAGCCATACGCTTTAGTACCATGTGAATTGCAACATGTTTGGATTAGATGGAAAAAGTTCGACATTTTAAACTGCTGGGTGGATCTGTACAAATGCAAAATATTTTACAATCTCGCCACATGTTTTCCATTTAAAATCAATGTTCTCTTATTAACTAGGACACGGATCTGTCAAATAAACATAGTGATGTAAAAACTATGGATATATTAGCTTCATGGGTTTAAACATGTTGGAATAAAGTAAACATTTAACCCTTAAAAGGATGATTATCAGTTGTTGGTAAACTGCTCATGAACTGATCCTGAAACCACGCTTAAGGCAGCGACACTAACAAGATCCCAGATCTAATGTCAGGATCCAGAAAAGGCGCAATGCCAAGAAAAAGCACAGACCAAAGCACGAAAGATCTATTGTGAGAAACGAATTCCAATTCAGGGCCAAAGATGGCAGCCATAATGATACGGACGTGCCCCCCCCTGTGTTGACAGTGGACTCTCTCTCTGAGGATGACCTCACAGTCTAAAGGCCTCGGGAGTTATTTCGAGACATGGAAACCCTAGAGCAAAAGACACAAAACAGATATCACCGCAGATTACACATTATTAGCATGAGCACGTTTGGTATGGTTGTGGGGGGGGAGTTATCTTAGGAAGTGAAACGTGCTGTTTGCCTGGTGTATTATTAGATGGACATAGCGCCAAATTCAGCAGATAGCTGTCTGAGTGCCCCCCACCACCACCACCACCATCTCTTCCTGTCCGCCCCCACCCCTCCTCGCAGTACCAGAAAAAAAAGAAAAGGAATTAAACATCAGGCCACATGATCTGAGGGAAGACACAAGCCTCCGACACAGGCAGGAAAGCACACTGAGACACGGAAACACAATACGCCTTTATGCTCCTATTCACATTTAGCACACTTATAGTGTAGGAGCAGCTGGAGTGGTGACCAGAGGGGAATGAAGGTTAACGAGAAAGCCAGAGAGAGAGAGAGAGAGAGCTGACCTACGTCCATGGAATTTAATTTGGTGCTGCTGAAGGGTAAAAAGAGTTCCTAGTGGAAACTTAATTTGCGCAACTTTCAAGAACACCAGGAATAAAAACGAGATAGAGGTCCCACAATTATGAGGAGATTTGATTTATGCACCAATTCTGGTCGTTGGCCGACGCGCGGAGGATCTTATGGTAATGAAGTCGAGCGTTTTATTTGGGCTCCGAGCCAAACAAATGAAATATTTAGTGATGTAAATACATCTGCAATAAGACTGCACCACGGCTAGAAGGGCGCCATCCTGGGCTTTTTACGCATGCAGAGGACGGCTGAGGCGGTTGGGAGCAGCCAGTGCCGTTACACCCGAGACCTCGGCGGCGGCGCCGCGGCCGGTCTGCGGGAGAACGCCGCGTTTGCGTGGCAGCGCTCTGACTTCCACGCGTGTGTGCGTGCCTTCACAGAAGTTGATCTCCTCGGCGCAGCACTGCCAATGCCATCTTTGCCTCGCAACTTAATCCCTTGGCACCGCGCTGAGACCCATGTGATTCGCATTCCTGCACATTTCAACCATCTACTGTATAATTTACCTCTTCTTCGAGGAAGCGTTATTATTCACACCTCTAAAATGTACTTCAAACACACGCACATGCCCGTTTGCTTTCAGACGCATATTAGAGGATTAACATCGCTGCTTGGATCAATCACCTGATCAGTGGCATGAATAAAATGCAGCAGGAATTAAAAGAACCCTTGAATGGATCTTTTAAAGCAGGGGTTATTTTCTGCATGTTCACTCTCTCCTCCACCAACACTGCCTCGCTGCATGGTAATTGCTTCTCTACAAAAGAATTTCTCCTATTCGTGAGATGTGGGGCGAACTTGGTTTCAAGGGGCTTCTACAAAAGAACACACAATTAAAAGATTTTGGCCCGTGCAGATTAAAACATAAGTAGCTGTAGATCTGCGTTTGAGAGAAACTATGTCCTAGATTCGGCACAGCACAACAATAACAAGTTGGGTGGGCCGTCGTTTCCAAAGCGATGCCTCCAGATTATATAATTCCATGAACAAAACAGTAATGTGTTTTTTAGGTTTTTTTTCAAGTATTGTTTCCAGACGGAAAACACCAGTTGGCAGGGAAGCGTGCGCCGTTCTCAGTGTGAGCACGCCACCGGCTTCTGCTCGACAACGAGACAGCGAGTCCAGTGTCTAACTGGGCAGGATTTAATCCTCCAGATTAATACTAATGCCACGGCAAAGAAGGCAGAAAGACGATTAAAATGTCACTGGATAACCTCCCTGCAACCCAAACAGTAACTGCTCCAAATACACAGACCATTATATCACTGGCAGTACCTGGTACTGGGCGACTCCTCCGCACCTCCCTCGCTAGGCAGAGATGGCGGAGAAGTCGGGGGGGGGGGGGCGGGGAGGCGGGAGCAACTGCACGGGGACGGCTGGTTGTGGCAGTCTGGGCTCAGTCAGGGTCAAGACCTGCAGCGTCTGTGTGACTGACAGGCCAGATGCGCAGTCAAATCTCCACGCTAAGGGGACAAAACTGACCACCCCCACCGTCCCCGCTCACATGCGGCTAAAGCCAGGGAAATCAGCTGCAATATCAGACCCCCCCACACCAACCAGGCTAACAGCCCGCGCCGTTAAATTCAGGCACAGACCCAGACAGCGCGGCACGTGCAGCCAATGGCAGCGGCCAGACCTGTCAGGATTGGTCAGTCAGCGGTTTGCCACCCGTGCCGCACGCCCCGCTGGGCGGCCCCCACCCCCTGGAGAGGGAGGCAGGTGCTAGATTTATTTGGAACGATGAAAATGGGATGAAGACCAGAGGTTAAGAGGAGTGAGGGGGTGGGGCCTAGGCCAGAGGCGTGGGGAGGGGAAGGTCAGTGAAGCTGAGAAAGGGCCAGGTGAAGATAAGGTCGCCGCTCACTCAGGGTCCCAATATGATGTCATTTGACTAACACCGCCTGTGTCCCGGGAAATGCTCTGGAGCTAATTGGTTGAACTGGGGGCAATAAATCTTGCTGAATTTTATAGACACCATTCTGGTCCTTCTGTTGAAAAGCTGCCCTCCAGTTTAGAAAACCTAGAGTTGGTTCTCGGACAGCTCTAACAATGAGATGCCCTCAAAAGTCAAAGCTGTAGACACCTAATACGGCTCCTAAAGCCAGCGCGCAGCTTTGAACTTCAAATGAGGTTGAAAGTTGAATATCGCATTCTTTAGCGCTGCGCTCCCGCATACCATCAAAGGGAATTTTTTTGGTTTGTTTTTCCTATTCTAGAGAACAACAAAGATGACAATGTGCGTTTGAAATGTACTAATGGAGGCAGGAAATGGTGCAAAGGAAAGGGCTCATATTAAAGTGCATCGAGGAGCCTTGATGTAACAGAAGTGATTCACTCCTGGAGACATTCAGGAAAGCCAGCGAGTTCAACCAATTAACTGTCAACACATTTCCAAAACTACACTCGGAGTTACTGCAAAAATGTTCCTCTCTGGCAGAGGGGCCGCCTGACTCATGTGTACGAGGGCCTCACAACGCGCGTGTGTATACAGTAATATTTGACAGAGATCAAATAGCATTTCACTTGTTTCCACTTGTTCGAGAAAATTGTCTGTAAGGGAAATAGGGGATAAAACACCCACAACATCCGTTCCTAAGATCACACATTCCATCCTTAAATGCTGGTTTTGTTTCCCCTCCTCCGTTCATAGGAAAACATATCTTCTTACAGAAGTAATTAGGTGAGAGGGCTCGAGCCTGGCAGCTTCCATAAAATGAATATGAGCACTATAATGGAGGGCTGAGAGGGGCGGTTGGTGGACCGCAGCACCTCATGAATTCTGCAATTTGCCGTCTGTTTCTCGACTCTGAAAAACTCTTGGAAATGACTTTTCCTGGATGAGTTTTATTGCACAAGAACCTATGTTTTTCTCCATGGCAACCGCATAACAGTGGAGCCCAACTAAGCTCTGACTCAACAAACAGAACTCCACAAAATTCTCATTTCTGCGCCAGGGTTTTCCCCTCCTCATCCAGCTTTCCTGCAAAAACCCTGGCCCAGATGTTTTTGTTTTTTTTTTAAAATCGAATGATTGCAATGGCTGTGAATGAAGACGCACACTGGAATTCGCCAGAGCCCACGTGCGTCATGGTACAGTAGATATGTGCGAGGAAAGCTGAGGAGCCTCGGGTGCATTATGGTCCTGGGTCTTTGGCCTGGGTACAGTAGGACAGGCAGCAGCTGGGTTAACCCGAGGGAGCCTCGCCTGAAACAACAGCAGGTTCAGAACAAAAACACCGGACGGGGAATTACATAAAGGTCTGTCCCTCTCTGGGCAGGTTGAGCTGGAAGGACTCTTCCTTGCAGGGCTAGCATGGCTGCTGAGGGGGAAGGCAGCCCTGGGATTAGCGCTGCGAGCCGGCACAGGCCTGCAGGAGGCAGCGGCGTGTGTGAATGTGTAATCTCAACGAGTCTTTCCCGGCAAATATCCGAAGTCTGCAGGTTAGACAAGATAAATCACCATGGCCCAACCCTGAGCCGAGCATTCAAAACACGCGCGTCTCACTCTTACTGTGGCTAATCTTCGCGTTTAAGTCTCGTGTTACGGAAACTGCGACAGTTATGGCGACCGCTCTCCCGCCACCTGCGCTTGAATTGTGCTCTTTAGGCACCGAGGATTCAACATCTGCTTCTTGCTGATGAACTGTCAACCTTCCTGTCTTGACTAGTTACAGCCATTCCTAAGAAAACAGGACATGTCTGCTAAAGCGTAACCTAAGACGACGACGAGCAGGGCTGCCCTTACAGCTGCCGCCCAACAGCTGTACCGCAGTTAAAGGTGTGTTCAACGCGCCTGTCCTCCCCCCTATAGCGAAGACGCAGAATCAAATAAAATGCTCTTGTACTTGTTGTGCGTAAGGTCACTGTGAAGGGGCATGGGAGGCTGCCAACTTTTTTCGTTGCCACTCTCGTACTCCTGGTCCACCTCGTAGTGAGCCGCAGGGAGGGGAGGCCCTACACAGGAACTCAATAATAACTTTCAGCAGTCTAGCCAGGAGGCTGGAAGCCCAGACTGCGGCTATTCCATGTAACGCTCAGCCCTCCCTCTGCACAGCCCCATGCTCCTCCCTTCGTCCCTCCTCCTCCTTCTCCTCGTCCTCCTCCCGCTGGCCTGTGTCTGCTCCACAGGACTGATGCATTCTGCAGACAGGCCAGCGCTCTTAAAGAGACACAGACCACATTTTTATCCCCTGAATCACTGCAGTGGACGGAAGCACTAAAGCAAGAGCAAAGTCCCTCGTTTCCAGCCCCTCGCCCAAGAGCCTGTGCTTTCTTTCCGCCCGCTGCTCGAGACGCTGGTGCGACATGAAACGTGAGGGCTGAGCTGAAGTTCGTTGGAGAGGCTCTCGCCGAGGCGCCGCAGTCTTTCACCACCGGTGCCTTTGAAGGCATCTTTGATGCTTTAATGAATGTTTGTCAAGTGCAATCAGTGTTGGCAACAATAGCTGTAGATTTAATGGCATTGTCATGATAATTCTTCTTTAATGAAAATGCCAATAAACTGAATAAAATAGCATCTTTGAAGGCACTGGGGGTGCTGTAATTACACCTCAGGAACATCAGAAGATAGGCCTCCTGTTAATTTAGGGCTTTATTTGATTTAGTTTCGCAAAACAGAAAGAAAAAAATATATGGTTCCTTCTTATTTTGGCAAACTGATCTGTGCTGCTTTAAGAGAGAGTGAATCCACCATCTACCACTTGACTATGCTGCTGGTGTTTGTGTGCTACATTTACTATTCTCTTCATTATTCCTGCCTGTTTTATGGCGCAGGAGACCCCTACATAGCGTGTGGTGGAGCTCAGCCGCGTTGAGCTATACCAACAGTAAGGAAACGATTAAAAATTTATTAGAGTTGAGTGACACAGAAACCTACAAGGGCGTGCCTGCCAAACACGCTCTCATTCTTTGGCTGTCAGCACTTCGCTTATACAAATGGCAGAGGGTCTGAAAAACCCAACCCCAGACTAAAAGGTCCATTTTAACCAAAGGTAATAGCAAACACACAAGCTATGGCTGATATTTTCAAAGTGAAACGGGAGGAATGTTTACGCGCCAGGGCGTGGACGCGCGGTGAACAGACCTCTGTAACGTTTTTATCAAATGTTATCTTGAAGGGGCTTAAGGGTTAACACATCTCGGCTGCGGCATAACAAAAGACGAAATCTCTATGGGAGGTATCAATGCCAGAGTCAGCAGAGCAGCCCAGTTCTCTCCAATGATAACCCCATTCTGGAAAGAAAAAAATAAAACAAAATAAGAAGCCCAGAAGGATGAGCATCCAGCTTGAGATGAGGCAGACAGTCGCAGCTCAAGCTCTTAAAAACGGATATGAAATCTTCCAGAAGAGGCTAACTGAGACTCTCAGGGGCGTCTTTACTGCTGGAATGTCCAGGAGAATGTCCCCAAACTCAAACGCCAGTATGCAAGCGAAGCTGTCATGCCGACCTTGATCAGATCTGCAGGGAAAATAAAGCCTGCCTTTATGGCGGACGTGCACCTGCCCAACACGCAGCGCCGCTCTTTACTGGTGTGCACTTGACACATTTCTAAACAACGGCGAGCCACTGAATCACTAAGCACATAATTCTGGACCATCTGTAGTCCTCCAGTCTGTTGTCTGCATCACTTCACACAGGCAACAAAGATTAACAGCATTTTTGTCCCCCCCACCCCCCGACAAATCAGAATTTTTGAAAATAAATCCTCAGTTTATAACATTTAAAAGCTGACGGAGCGCTAATACTTGACACGGGACTGAAATGCAGCACAATGAGAGATTATTTAAATTTCAAAGCGCCTGGTTGTGAAACCGTCGCACTTTATGTTGATTTGTATTTGATCTAATGCCTGTTGCCGTGAGTTTGTCCGTTTGTTAGCAGGATTATTTGAAAGTAACAGTCTTGTGTGATGATTTTCACAGAGCGGGAAATGATTCAATTTTCAGACCAAATACTCATCCAGACATTTAAAGATACAGTTGTAGCCTGTTATTTGATGTGGCTCTTCTTGCCGCAGTGCTTCCTGCGTCTGGCTGCCACGACTGTGTTACTTTGGCGATTGTGCTTGTGTCTTGTATCTGTCTTCCATTTGTCTTCGTCACGTCTGACGAGCTCGTGTGCCGGAAACTTTGCCTGTTTCATCTGAACATGCTCGAGCAAATTCTGGATTCATTTTATTGAGTCAGTCACCAGCGTAGTGCAGTGATGACTGTTTGGTTTGGAAAAGATGGATAACGAACAAAAAAAAAAACAACAGTCTGCACATCTGCTTGTCACAGTGGCACTGGCAGCTACTTTGACACAACATCCTGAATGTTTTATCTTTTCTTTTTGTCTGCCAAGAGCACTGATTGGTGGAGCGCGGAGAGAAGAATGAGACATCCTGAGCTATTTATTGTGAATTATTGTGGGCTCGGAGTCACGAGGTACACAAATTAATCCCAGTTTTTACAATCTTTAATCAGTTCACATTGCAGTTTCGATTCGTTTTCAATTATTCTTTCCTGCCTGAAGGAAATCCTTCTTTACAACAAGCTCATTAACTCCAAACAACCCACTCATTAGCGCACGACAGAGATAACTTTCCAGAAAATACATTTATCCACAGTGGCTTGGCTGGGACGTCCTGCGCTCCGATCCGGCCGTCACCTCCTTCACCTCACGGGGCAGATGCAGGATGAAAAGGAAGGCATTGAACTTCTGACCTGTCATTCAGCCTGCAGAGGAAGCCGTACAGCTCGGGGCAACCAGAGTCCACATCCACAGTGTCTCCCCGCCTCTCGCTGTCTCACCCTGCCATCCCATAAACCCCCTCTAAAAACCTCCTGTTCCCCCTTTTATGGCTGCCAGATGGTGGGGTGGCCTCCTCGCCTCTGGACTTGCCTCTCCAGCCTAGTAAAACCAGTTGACCTCAGCGACATAAAAACTGCTATTTATGAAAAGGCCTGGAAAAAAACACACAAACATCCTGCCGCCGAAACAGTCAAATGTCATCTCATCTCCTAAAGAGCTCTTTTACAAGAGCAGGGGAGCAGGGACACCAGTAGATGTGTATTCTTGCACCGGGACAGCGGTCAGGCTCAGATATACGACTACACCCAGGTACAGCACTTTTTCTCCCTCCCTTCTTTCTCCAAGAAGGGATTTTATTTGCGTGCCTTGGGTGTGAGCGCAGGACTTTGGCTGTGTCTAAATTTCTCCCTGAGAAACGGAGAAGCAAAACAAACAGAGCCGTCTGCATTCAGGTCGAAAACTGAGCCGCAGAACCGCAGTCTGGCCGGTGGTTCGCGACACACTGTTCCAGCACTGACTTCACCTAAAACAAACACTCTCAAGACACGTCCACCTCAGCCAGGGACTCAAAAAAAAAGCACAGATTTGAACTCCAATAACCAGCCTCCTCTCTCGCATCTACGGTCTCTGCGCCAGTTTTCTACCGAGAACTGGGCACACTCAAATCTTTTCACTCGCCCGCCGCTTGTGTAGGAGTTGTGCCCTTTGACGGCATGCTCAGACTGAGTCCAAGGTTTGTGAGTGTGCAGGACTGGGTGGGAAACGGGGTTAAAAGGCCAAAGATCGCCGCGTTATAAAACAGCCGTCCAATCAATAGCATCTTTCACTGCAAATCAATTTAAACGATCATCTGCTCCTTCGATAACAACTTTCCTCACCCTCTTCTTACCTCAGATGCCCTTCCTCTCCCCCCCTTCTTCCTTCATTTGTTCTGCCAGTTGGAATCTACCATTTATGTCCTACAATTCAACCTGACCTCCAGGCAACCCCTTGCGTGGCTGCCTAAGCCATTAAGGTAACTGTGACTGTGGGTTATTAGCGTGGTAAAAGTTTACTGTCCCTCCAGCCACGGCTGCTGTTTGACGCCTCCGAGGAACTCGACTGTAGGACCTTTCACACAGCCGGCTGGTAATGAGGGCGTTCGGTCAGGACAAAAAAGAAAACACACCTCTTAAAGCACACTGACGCATCCAGCAGAAAGTGCGTCTGGCTGAAGACAATGAATCAAACCGGAGCATCCCCTTTGCGCTGGGTTTGAGGAAATATGTAGACAAGAGGGCTCGGGGGCGGGCGGGTGGGTGAATGGGCGGTGGGGTGGGGGTGTGTGAAGCGGTTGTCTGCGCTGTGTTTTTTCCTGTGCGGCAGAAGTTGTGGGCAGCAGAGCTAAGTGCAGCCTCAGCACTTCTCTCCATATTCTCCCATTTCAAGCCAAGAGAGAGAACAAAGGCAGGGAGCTAAGCTGCTGCAGAGGTAATGAGGACAGAAGCATGCAGCACCGGAGTGTGTGCCCTCAATAACGAGTGCTGCGGCAGCCTATGATGGAGCCTTGTTGGACAGCAGGAATAGAAATCCATGCAGCTGCTCACTCTGCCTGGAGTCTGCCCACAGACAGTAACTGACTGAGTGCAGCCCACCCCCTTTTTACACTACAGCTCTGCCCACCACAAAATGGAAACCACAGTGTGACTGGAATTCGCTCCGAGAGACGTTGAGATCCGTGCCGTAAAACTCCATTAAAACGGTTTGTTCCGTCGAGATCCTTAATAATAAATCATCCAAGAAGTCTTTAACTGTTTAAAAGAGAACAGTGGGTTCATTATGTTGCAGGAGAATGCACTGGAGGAGACGGCGGGGGCCATAAAAAGAAGTCAACGTGACAGAGCAGTTAATTCGTACGGAGGAGACTCTAATAATGCGCTGTCAAGAAATCCAAATTCTGTCAGATGGCAGAGCCCAGTTTTCACAAACAAGACAGGCCCGCTTTCCCGAGAATGGCAAACTCGGCGGGCTGTGGTGTGAAGAATTTCAATACGAGCGGCGCGGCGGGATCGAGGAAATCCACATTATTACAGAAGGAGAATCCCAATTAAATTCGAGGGTACACACTTTATCTCAAGCGTCTGCCAAGGTCTACCAGGCTCGCCAGTTGGAATCAGCGATGTGCTCAGGAGGGGAAGGATAAGAATTTTACAGCGAAGATGAAGCGTGAGACAACGGCGGCGGCGCGCTGCAGAAGAACAAACAAAAACCCCTCATTTTTGCATTTTTATAGGCAATTCTGTTGCATTCCCTCCCCCTCTGCTCAGCCATTCCAACCCAGGAACTACCCAAGCCATGTGCTGCAGAGAAGGCTGCACATGTTAAAAGAAGTAAATAATTACAGTTGTCAGATATGAAACATGTAAATATATATGTTCTACCAAAAACCCAAGTGTCTTTCATTTTCAAGGCAGAGGCATTCCTCGGGGAGTTTGTTTTGGCAGCTCGTGGCTGTAAAGCTGTGTCAGAGCAGGTCCATGCCAGCCCCACCCCATTAAGGCCGAACCCTCCACATCATGTGTTTCCACTTTACCGATAGGGTGGAAATGACCTCAACGCAGTAAAAGATGACAGGGGTGCTAGCACTGTTCACCAGATGTGAGCAGAAAAAGAGGGAGGGGGGGAGGAGGAATGGGGGGGGGGGGGCGAAAACCATTCGCCTGAAGAATTTACTGCAAACCCCTCAGGAACCCTGTGATTGAGGGCTCAAGTGGTGCTCCAGAGGTTCCTGGTGTATCTCAGCCGCACTCGGGGAGCGGCGGATCCCCTCCCGGCCCGGGCCAGATGCGGGAGCGAACGCGTGCGTGCCGCGGCCGCGCGCATTCCCAAAACCGTCATTCCGCTGCACCTGCTAGCAACACAAAAGCCACTTCCTCCCACTGTGTCCAGCCAAACCCCTTTATCCCGTTTAGCCCGGACTGCACCGCAACAAAGGCGCAGAAATTAGGGAGCTGCGTTGATGATAGGGTGACTAATCTCTTTGGAGCGACTCATTGTACGTGCAGACTGTACAGTTTTAGCAGCTGAAAGGGGTGAATTAAATATGGACATGCAGAGATGGGTGTCTTTGTGCAGAAGTATGAACCAACAATGCCCTGCTATTACCCCTGGAATAATTCATGCATTCCATATGGGGCAGATGCCGTTTTAATGCATTTGATAGGGCACAGACAATTGACACCAGGTCACAAATACATTTATTAGTATTGGAAAAAGCTTTGTACGGTCTGACAGCCATTTTATTTTTATTTTCCAAAAATATTACCCCCCCTACCCCCACCCAAATATTCGAGAGTATGGAACCCTCTGCTGACCGCAGAAGCTGACACAAGCTTGCACCACCTGAGCTGCAGATTAAGGTTTTTGGCACTGAGGGAAGAGGTGATTACTCCCAGTCAGTTTTCACCATAATGTGAAAAGCAGCTTGGCGTTTTTTTTTTTTTAAGATGATGTGCGGACGAACCTTCTCCTGGAGCTGGTCGCTGTTTAAGACACGCGGCTTATAATAGTCGCCTCGTTATAGGATAAAGTGTGGGACTGCTCTATTTCAGGCCGCGGCCATCTGTGTCTGCACTTGTCGACGGGCTGCAAATAAAGCCAGACGCTTGTCAACGCCACGAGCACAAATGAGGCAGGCAGCCCTGCCGGGCCGCCGGCACAGTGAGGGGCACAGCCTGCAAGTATTAGACACCTGCATAAAGGGGAAGTAGGGGATGAGGGAAGAGGTGTTCTCAGCATGCGAGTGACTGTGGCTCATCTGTATGCCTGTCTGTCTAAACGTGGACCCTGCTGCATTGATGCAGGGAGAAAAGAGCAGAAAACAAGGTGGGGCAGCCGGGTAACGCCAAGCAACGAGGGGTGGAGTGAAGGAGATATAGGAAATTCTGCTTCTCATTGGGATAATAAATATAAGCTAACAAGGTCAAAGAGGGATGGGAAGGGGGGGGGGGGGGGGGGGGGGGGGGGGTGTCACCAGCTGGGAGCAGGATGCTGTGGCAGAGACCGACCGTGACAGATCCCGGGGTGAGCACAATACGTTTCTACCTCGCCGCAAAAGGGGACGGTTGCGCTGAATTCATTGGTTACGGAGGCCTGCTGACGCCGCTACCCTGCTCCATCTATGCAAGGGAGCATGGTGGGCTGGTCTGAGGGGCTCGCCGGGGGCCCCTCAGCTGGGGGGAGAACGACGTATGAGGGTCTCTATCTATCTATCTATCTATCTATCTATCTATCTATCTATCTATCTATCTATCTATCTATCTATCTATCTATCTATCTATCTATCTATCTATCTCTTCTCTATCTCTTCTCTATCTCTTTTCATCATGTGAGCAGCCCTCACATGCGTGGAAGAGTGCAGTGATACATGCGTGGCGTATGTAGGCCAATCTGAATACAGACTGATACAGCATGTGCTCACTACAGTGGAGGTGGAGATCTAAGTATAATGCAGTTTGAGGGGGAGTGCAGTAGGAGATCTCAGTGGAGGAGAGCCTGCGTCTGTGTGAGTGTGTATGTGTGCGCGCACGCACACCACACACACACACACACACACACACCACACACACACGTGTCTATGAGTGTGTCCAACAAGGTCGAGGAGGTGTCAAATGGAGGAGGTGAATGATGGCGGCGGGGCGGCGGAGGTGTCAGACGAGGAGGGCTCGGTGATGGAGAGGGGAGCTTTAAACGCCGGTGGCCTGTGGGAGAAGCGAGTGTGTTACACGGTGGTGGAGGAGGAGGAACATGAAAAGCAGGGGGGGGGAGGAGGAAAGAGACACACAGAGTCTCAGTGTGGAGGTCACGGTGAAAGAGGGTGGGTGAGGTCTCTGTACAGTAACAGGTCTGTGCACTATGACTCTGTGTGCTCGTTTCCACATGTGTGTGAGCGCTTGCGCGTGCTCGCGTGTGTAAACTGGCGCGCTTCTTTGAGCCCACCAGCCAGAGAGCACGAAGTTCTTATTTAGCACAGGAAGAGCAGCTCTGCTTAGCAACCACAGCCGCCCTCCAATCACATCACAAGTGTACGGAGTAGACTCCGACTGAGGATGAGTCCTCTCTGACTGTGTGTGGAGTCTGAGGGGGCCTCTGAAGACTGAGACACACCTCCTCGCCCTCCACATTCACAACACAAGCTAGCTGTTTTCGTAGAGTTGTTGAGCCCGACAAGTACACTCCCGTCTCCCTGCCGTAGCCCCCCCCACCCCTCCCTTCGGCAGTGAATTCAAACTTAACCTAAACCATCCCAATCCAAAATATCAATTATGTATATCCCAAAGAGCAAGGCGCTAGCGTAAATCCCTAAAACATTCATCCTTCGTCTCTCACAGCCACATGCAGCAGCGTGGAGCCGCCTGGTGCTACACCAGTTGCGAGAGAACCAACAGCAGCCCGGTTTCGATCTGTTAGCCATCAGAACAGGAGGGGAGAGCAAGATTTGGACCAAATGCCGTCTGAACACTGAGCAGTCTGTTTAGTTTAGCCGCCTGAGCTAATCCTTATGATAGCTTTGGAGGTGGTTGGTGGGCGGATTGTAGGCGAGAGCAGCATGCGGATTTGTCATATGGCACCAGCAGGGCCAACTTCTGCTCAGGGCTCCGGCTCGATTAGAGATTCTCCAATGTGGCCTCACAGTTACGTAGCTTAGGAGGGACGCGTTTTGAGGGGATAAATATTGCAGCAGCGCTCGTGTCTCTGGCCTCTGAAGTCTCCCAAGAAAAGCGCTCCAATTGGTTTGCGCAGCTGTTGGTTTCCCGGCGCATCATCCTCGCAGCAGTATATCTAATTCGTGCTCTAATTACAAAATTCCACAGGGACTGGTTATAAATTTGAGGACGCTTTGAGTGGGTTGAAGAGGGAGGAGACGGTCCGTGACTGGCGCTCGCTGAGTGAATCCGTGCTCCCGAAGACCCTGTCCAGAGAGGATGACGGTTTTGACGTGCGCCGTGGTCTCTACATTCCAGGGGTTATGTAGGATTATGAGCGTTTAAACTCCGCCACCCACCCGCCCGCCCGCCCACCCTGCCCCGACTGCAGCGGCTTAGCCGCTCGGCCAGAAGCAGATGCAGAATCCAGGATTTCCTGTCTCCACACCAGATGGGTCTGCCTCTTAATCACATAGCTGGAAATCAGGAGGTGATCGAGGAGGAATTGATGATTCTGGAACAACACTATTCCAATACAGGCATCTGTTCTGCTACAAACGGGCCGAACGGCTGGCTTGTTGACTGCATTCGCACCCAGAGCTCATCCCCTCCCCTCATCATCACCAATCAGCACTAATCATGCTTCTCCCCTTACCCCGTGAATCACACAAGACGTCTGTCACACATAAGGCGGCATTGACTGAGCTGTGGGCACAAAAGAAAAGTCACTGTGGGACACCCATTTGGATTCAGGCTTTCATATATTCACAAACTCTTCTGCATAACCAGTTCTCAATGCTGCTTTTTTTAGTCAACATTTTTGATCAGCTTGCCTTGACTCGCGGGGCAACCTTACAAATGTTAATACTGCTCTCAATAAAGGCATATGGAAGGAAATTCTTAATTCATTTATTAATATGAAGCAGTAGAGAAAAATTCTTGTTAAATTTCCCTAGAGAGCCTGCACGTGGATGTTGGACATTAAAAACCTATTATTGTGGTGATAATTAATAGTAAAGTTTAAAATGAAGCAAGTGGTATAATATAGAGACAGCTAGGGGTTTATGGGAGGCTCTAATGAGATTGGAGAGATAGTAAAAATAAAATGCCACGGTGAAAAGCTGATACGCACTAATGAATGGGGTATTGCCTAATCTCGCTCAGACATGCAGACACCATGACGCTCTCCGCTCCGTCTTTGAGGACATAACCAGGAAACTGGTGACATGGCAAACTCAGAAGTGTGGAGTTCCCAGCCCGGAGGAGGCTGGAGGTTGCAGCCCTGTCCACACGGCACCTAAAGAAACACAGCGCTAACAAAGAGGAGCGGCTGCACTTCACAGCCCCTGAAAGCCTGCCCCTAGAACAAAGGAGGCGGCAGGTCTTTAGCGCACATCACCCATGACAGACCCCCAGCTGACACCCTTTTAACAGGGGGTCACCTCTGCCAGAATGAAGGCCACAACCCCTGGGAGCGCCTGACACCCCTTTGCCTTGACATGCTGTCCCTGCTTTAGCTAAAACACTTAGTCATTGCAACGGCGGGGTGATGGGCTTATAGGGGGGGAAGGTGGGTCAGTGGGGGTGGGATGCTGAGGAGGGGGTTTGGAGGATCACACAAGAGCACAAGTTACATAATAATGCAGCATCTGGGATAAAATAAATAGATAAAATAGGGCCAGGACGAGGTTGAAGATTCACGGCCTGAGTGCATATCTGGGTAATGTGGGTGGGATGGGTCTTAGCTGACTGGGTCAGCGCCGGGCAGACAGGCCCATGGCGGACCAAAGAGATGCACCGTGTCAGCTCTCAGAGCCTCCCAAAGGTCAGCAGACAGATGGGAATGGAAATGAGCCGGCGGAGAGCTCATTTTAATCTGTCCCCACACAGCTGATCCAGTCATGACACTCTGCTGTTTACAAGCAAACAAGCTTGCATACATAAAGACACCCTCGTGCAATCCGAGATAAACCCGGTTCGGCTCACCCGGACGACAAATTGATCATATCTATCGTACGTTCCATTTTAACAAGACCTAATAAATGAAACGGGAGAACGAGCCTTTGCCCTTTGGCTCCTCTTGATTGGCTAGCTTGGGGTTTGAGAACGGTTTTAATAGCCTTTCCATTAAAGGGCGGTCTCAATCCTCCAGAACCCTCATTTAGCCGCCTCTCAGCCGGATGATCGATTGCAATGCCCTTACGGTTTTTGTTTTTTTTAATAGTTAAGTGTTGGACTTTAAAGGCGAGGGAAACTTTTCCTAATTCCAATCCTCTTTCTTGATGACTTTCATGCTAATCAGCAGAGTTGCCATGCGGACGATTACACGCAAGGTTTAACACAATTAAACAAGTCATTTGATTGAGGCTCCTATTCAAATATCCTTGAGATTTCCTTTTTATTTTTTTTAAATCTAAAAGACTATAAGAATCACAAAATGATATTGGAAAAGGTGGAGTTAAGAGAAAGGTCTGTTGTCTGCCCACTGTAGATCCCTCCGTCCTTTATCAGACAGCCATCTGGCCAGTGGACTGGACACTGGGACATGTGATTGGATGGTGTGAAAAGAATGGGGGAAGGCCGGGTCATTGTCTTTGGAGCAGGGTCAGGGGTTACGGCCCTTTGACAACACATGTCAAGGCCCGGCTCGCACACACCCTGCATCATCTGAATGAGAAAATCTGCAGCCTCCTCTCAGCAATCTGCCCTCAGCCTGCACATTAGGCCAGGGGATAAATGACCAAACGCTGCATCTGATGCAAAACAGACACAATGCTCAGCTGGCACCGCTCCCTCCTCTCATCCAGCTTCTGTTCCAGTGTGGAAGCTGCAAAAGGCCGCTCGTGTTTTCGCCTTCTACCAAGGAAAAAAAAATATCCCTGGAATTCTACTGAAGCGCATTTCCAGAATTTTCCACACTCGTGGTACATAAAGGAGGGGGGGGGAAATCAAGCTGTATCAGCAGTTGTTATCTGCAGCAGGGTCTTCCAGCAGCGGCGTAGCTGCACCAACCGCCAGCCTAAAGTACATCAGGTGGGAGTCTAGACAGATGATACAGCCAGAGGAGAGGAGCAAACCTTCCAGGCTGCACTCTTATTAATAAAACACTCTGACATCAGAGGGAGTCTGAGGCCGACTGATAACATTGAGTTTTTGTTTCACGCGTAAGACGAGCCAGGCGCCGCCTTTGAGCTCCCCGTCCGGCCTTTCAGCAGCTCAGCCTGTCAGCCTGATGTATGGGGGAAAGCGCTGGTGTGCAGCTCCCCGAGGACCAGGCCTGTCTGCTAACTGGGACAGTGAGCCACGGCGGGCACGCGCTGCCCCTTCCACCAGGCTGCCTCCGTGGTGCCCGGCCTCCGAGTATATCACACACGATGAAAGGCTGTCAGTGGGGGACTCGCCGCTTCCAGGGAGCGTGTAACTCACTCGGAGGCCCCGCGTTAGAGGGGTGGGGGGCCAGAAAGGCCCCGGTCCACCGCGGGCCATTCAGGACGGTTAAAAACGGGCTATTTTACAGAAGTCAGTGCTCCTCTCCTATGAGATAGTAGCTGTGGTTCAGGCTGGAGCGGCGCCATGGTGATGCATACAGAGATGTCCACTCATTAGCAAAGTCCCACACAACAGCTGCTGTGTAACGGAGGAACGGCCACCTTGTCTCCCAGCCCTTTGTCCAGACTCTACATCTCTGACCCACGCAGGGCCTCTGGACAGCAAAACACATGCACAAACACGCAACCCCCCCTCCACACACACACACACACACACACACACACACGCACCAAACCTCATTAAATGCTTATCCCATTCCCCACCTCGTGGCTCCATAATGCGCTCCCCTTCCCCCCTTCCCTCTCTTGCACTAATAAAATATATCATTGAGAATCCATTTATCATAATAGAGATGCCCTTGAGTAAGACTGGGGGGTGTGGGGCTGGAGATTTTAGAGGATGAGTGGGGGGCTCAGGGATGTCAGCTGACAGTGAGGGGCCTCGCTGTCATCGCCTTCACACATGAATGGGATGAGAGGTGTTTCACAGCACAGGGGTGGAGGGGGCAGGCGGAAAAGGTGTGGTGTTGTGCGTAGGCTGGATGGAAGCTAGAATGAATGGAGAGAAGAGAAAAACACATTTCTGGAGACAGAAGGAGGACGCCTCCTTAAAGAATGACAATGTCAGAGCTGAAGTGTGCCACCAAAAAACACCCACAGACACAAAAACGCACCGAGGAGACGCAGGAGTGGCGAATAAAAAGTGAAACTGAGCACACTTACTCTGCAGGATATGCTGGAGCGCTTGCAGGTCAGATCAAATTTTCCTTTTAACTCTTTCAGCAGCTGCTCCAGGTGACTCTTCTGCTCTTTCCCATTGTAGTCCGGGTCTAAGAGTACATAAGCCCGCCAGTTGGCGGAGTCGAACCCCCAGTGAACTGTCCGGTTCTCCAGTCTCTTGTGACTGTGAACCACAAACTTGTGCGGTGGGAACATGAGTCTGCAGTCCATGCACTGGATGCAGGCGGCCCCCGGCCCGACGTAGAGTTCGGGCACAAACAAACCTTTACACCGGCCGAAACATTCGTGGTAGACTTTGAAGCTCTTCTCCGTCCGCTCCAACTCCAGGGAGCCCAACTCCTTGTTGCAGTGAGGAGGGTAAGTACCGCCGTAGATCAGAGCGTTGCAGAGGCGCTCAGCATCCGTCTGCGTGATCAGCCCGCAGGATGGAGCCGAGAAGGGCAGGATCCCCACCACTTTGAGGATCTCCAGCTGGTCCGCCGTGCACCTGGAACAGTAGATGTGCAGATCGTCGCACACCGAGTTGATCTGCTGGAGGGAGAAATCTCTCAGGACGCTGTTGAGGATCTGCGGCAGGCAGAGGCGCTTCTCGCCCCCGACCACGAAGCAGGAGATCGTCTCCCGCTCCAGGACCGTCTCGCACCGTTCTGTGGATCGATCAGACGGGATAAAAAGTGGCCCGGACATCACCGGGGGCGTCTGCGCGGGCATGGCGAGCATGATCTCCGCGGATTTCCCATCTTTGCCGAAGAGCGAGTCCTGGTGCCACCGAGCGGAGAACGCCGCCGGTCCGCCGAGCGAGCGCATGGAACTCAGATGAAACTGCTTCAGAGTTTGCTGAAGTCCGGGATGGGGCTGAAAGCTCGCACCCTCCATGTTGTAGCGAACCGAGGAGATTTCAAAACTCAAAATGAAACCTCAAAGTGATTGGGCGTTCTCAGCATCCGGCCACACGCTCAGTAACGCGCATTTCCATGTCACCGGAGAAGCTTCCCAACGCGTCTGTTCGGAAAACTGAGACTCGCGAATGTGCAGGCGCTGGCCGATCCCGCACTTAAAGTCGACAACTCCTCGACTCCAAACCGGCGTTGGTAGAAAAAAAAACGCACAAGCGCCGAGTTCTGCGTCTCTTTGCGCTCCTGCGGTTTCACGCAATCCTAATTTGCGCTTGAAATGTGTCTCGTCTGCTTAGTCTGGCGTACTCTCAGTCTGTCTCCGCTCTCACTGAGTCTCTCTCTCTCTCTCTCCCTCCCCCTCTCTCCTTCTCTCTCTCTCTCTCCTTCCTTCCTTCTCTCTCTCGCCCTCTCTGTTTGTTTGTGTCTGGTTCAGTCATCGAATCCCAGCCAGGAATGTGACTGACTCCGCGGGCTGGCTCTTCCTCCAGACAGCTGTTCCCCCCTCTGCTACATGGCAGCTGCACATTAAAACAGAGAGAGGGAGAGGGAGGGAGAGAGGGAGGGAGGAAGGGAGGGAAGGAAGGAGGGGGAAAAACGCTCCCAGCTGAGGGGAGGGTGGGGCATAGGACAACTTAGTTGATATAAGAAATACAGAAATTATGATCCACTAAGAGTCTCCACGAACACGCGAATTTAAATGAGAGCTTCCAGATATTGTTTAAGGTAACTCCTGTAATAACCTTTTTGTCTTGAGTACATATTTGAGGACCCTAAAGGCGACTCCAGCGGAGTCTGAGAGGGAAAACTTGTGTTTGTGCGCCCGTTTAACGCGACATTTATTTAAGAGCTTAAGGATAGTCGCGTCCCACGTCTCAGACTAAACATACACGCGTCTTTGCGCTGTCAAACATGATAAAATGGATCAAACGACCAACCAGCAGCCCGAGCAAATAGCCTACGACACACTTAAATGTAACGCCGCACTTTTAATATCTTAAGGAGAAACTTTCTGATATTGATTTACACTTTTAGCAAAGCGATAATTATTTTTCCAAACTATCAAATTATTGCAAAGCTTTTATATCTAAGTGGAGACGGTATCATTGGTTTGTTGCAGCGTTATTACCGTGGTAACAGACCAGACTATAAAGTCAAAATATCATTCTATTTTTACATATTAGATAAGACATGGAAAGTGCTGAAGCTGTGTGATGTATTGACAAGCGTCACACATCATTAAGAATAATGTTGCTATGGCCTCCATTTGTAACTAAATGCCTTTCCACTAAAATCTAACTAAATCAAATAACGAACATCATCATGCAATTTAATAACAATTACTTTCTTTAAAGCACAGTTGATCTGTAAAAATAACACCTGGATGTGGTGATTACAGTAAATCTAATAATCATGTACCACTCTTGCCCGCCGGGGGGCGCTAAACAATAATGACTTAATTTATTTACATTTTCTTTTAACGCCGCTTATTACGGGGTCACAGGGGTGCTGTAATCTAATCCGGAAATGGGTGGAGGCGGGGCAGTTATACACCCTATGCAGGGTCAGCAGGACACACACACACATACACACACACAAACACACACACACACATGCACAGACAAGTTAAGATCCTCTGGTCAACCTCATGTGCATGTGTTTCGACTGTCTCACCCTTGTCATGGCCAAAAAATAAGGCAGCAAACATTTACAGTTTGATTTTATTAACTTCTGCATACAAAAACAGTGAGTTCTTCAGATAAACAACTCTAAATCTAACAAAACAGACCACAATCAAATTTCTGCGTTTGGCACCAGCGCGTGGTGGAACTCGACATTTTATTTGGTTGTTTTCATGACGACAATGGTTTAAACAGCTCTTGAAATGATTTTCATTGCGGTTGGTAAAAACAAAATCGAGATGTACATCCCAAATAAAACAAACATTTATTTGCCACAAACATTACAACACTTTTAAAACCATATAGCAAAAGCATTCTCAGATTACCATACACAAAACACCAGATTTCTCCTGGTTTGCTGGGGACACACATTTCCAGTATTCTCCAGATCACGCCGATCTTCACAGAGCTTCGAAAAGCATTTCACAAATGAGAACAGACAGAGTGTCTCCACAGTTTCTTTAAGTATAACACATGTTGATACAATTTTAAAATCTGCATAAATATTTACCCTCATGGCTTAAAGCTTCCTGCAGCTAAAGTAATCAAAACGTAAGAGTCAATATAACATTTAACAAAATAAACCGTCTGACACGTGACAAGTAGTGTTTGGAACAATGATCCGAGTCTTTCAGAGTTAACTGCTTTAATACAGAATAAATATGCCAATCAGACGACCCGTCAGTGGACAGCCAGAGTGTTAGAATCATTTCTGGAGTGAGCGTACATGGCCTCCATCCCAGCCTCTCAGTGGACTTCCTGAATGCTACCCTTTATATCCCTTTATATGGGGAACAGATGGAAGAAAATCTACTCAAATTCAGGCGTCTTGTTGTCATACTGGGGCGGCGGGGTGATGGGTTCAATGGTGACTGGGTTCTGGGTGGGGCTGCGGATCTGGAGGCGGAAATCCTTCAGGTGCAGTTTGTCCGACTTTATCCTCCTCACGCGGAGGGGCCGCAGCAAGCGGCTGGCCCGGCTGCTGCTGCGGGCGGGCACGGGCCCGGGGGCCGGGGGCCCCTCGGTGGCCTGAGCCGGGGCTGACGTGCCGTCGGCGAGATGCGAGTTCTCGGTATGGTTGTTGGCGGGAACCGCCCCCTCGTTCTCCACGGCGGCAATGATGTCCTCATAGGACGGCAGCTGGGAGGTGCTGTGGCGGAGGTTACTCTGGCGGACGGGGAACTCGTCGCTGCCGACGACCTCGTCGTAGCTCGGCACGCTGAACGTCGCAGGGTCCACGGCTCTGATGGGGGGGGAGATGTCATTATTTGTTCCATAATATGAACACAAACATACACAACATACACACGTTAAATAAAATTGATTATTTGTGGGTCCACTCATTCTTTACTGCCATTTTTAAAAATGAGAACAAGTAAAGCCATATTTTTCTACACTCCTTTGTTCACCATCTGTCCAGTCTGATCACTTCTTAGTATCGTTAGCGTAAAATGTAAATAAATCGTGTCCTAATGATGTCATCGATAATATCCAGTCTATTTCTCTAAAGTGACTCACGGCTCCTCCTGCTGCCCTGGCAAACTGCTGGCGAGGAGGACTGCGGTCGTCCCCTGGGTGCCTGTGCTGCGGGCCCTCTTGCTCCTCACGCCGAGGCAAATCGATAAAACCAACAAGATCGCCCCGACACCAACCAGCACCATGGCTACTGTGGAGGACTTGGTGGTGTCTGTCTGGTCCTCGTCAGCGTCGTCGACGTCAGGCACGGTGACGTTTCCGGATGAGGGCGTGGTGGAGCTGCCGGGCGCCTCCCCATCCAAGGGAATGACGGTCCACACGATCATGACGATGCCCAGGGCGATGAGTCCCACTCCGAGAGCGCACAGGGCATAGTGAGTTCCGGAACCGCCGCCGTCTGAGCTGGAGGATCTTCTGGGACGGTTGTTACCGCCACAAATACTCCGGTTAGAACACATCTCTGCAGAGCAAACGGAAATAGGGAGAAAGATGAGGGCAAAACTGGAAATCTGGCGTTCCGTACTGGTTAAAAGGAAATTTAAGAAAGATTATCTGATCTCCTACAAAAATATAGGAACAATATAACAATAATATTTTCGCTTCTACAATGACCGATGTTTAATTAAAGATATTGCTAAATGACAGCATTTAAGATCAAATCAATGCAACCGTGCTGGAAGTTGGGATTTTACACTCTTCCAGTAGCACCAGTGGGACACAAGACGTTAATGGGAAAACAGGTGGCAGGTCCACATGTCTCAACATGACAGACTCATGCAGGAATGAGTCATGCTGGAGGAACGCACTGGCTCAAAAATCAGTCACATCACGAAGATAGCAGTCGTTAGCAAAGCCCGAACCCTCACAATCAATGTGAAAGGCACGTGCGCGGGACTTTTCCTGTATGGCACTTTGTTCTGTTTTGGTGAAGGTCGAGCTAACATTATGGATAAACCAAAAACGATGGAACGCTGGCAGTAAAATCCCAGCGTTTGCTCAGCAACAGTGGGCGTGCTGTGCAACGTTCATGCATGGCTACATCATTATTTGAGCAGTTGTTGCGAGCTCGGTACATAGCCTGTAAAACGGCTCATTTTAGACAAGTCACTTAACACTTAGCAAGGCAAATAGGTCTGTTTTAATGCCATTTACACAAAAATTCTAGCTCAGGGACAGATAATCCTCTCCTGTCTTGTCTGTGAGCACTCCTATTTAAGCTCAGAAAGCCAAGGAGATCCCGAGCCCCCTACCACTGATGTCACCACGAAGCTGATAAATTGCGTTTTCTCATGTATTGTACAGAAAATACGACAAAGTCAATGATACAGTTTGATGAAAAATAATTATTTTTCCACATTTGATACATAAATACAATCTACAGCTGACGACAGACGACAGGATGCCTGGCAGCCATAAACCATGCAAACAAAGCGGAGTGTGCACTCACAGTTCACCGGCCTTGCTCTCTGCCATCACAATCTCTCAGCTGCTTTTTAGGGTTTTTATCCACTGGCAGCCAGAGAAACATCCTTGTATTACCAGTTTATCCAGCTAACTTGAAGCGGGATGCGGCCACAACAGCAGCATTTCACCCACCAATGACACTGCCCGGCAACCACTTCAGAAAATGGTGGTAAAGCTGAGTGAAATGGCTACAACCGCATATGAAAGCCACAACTCTACACTTTCAGTAAATCCCGATTGTTTCAGTTAAATGAGTGGTGGACCTGAAAGTATTATTACATTTTTATAACCACCGTCCCAATAATTAGAACTGACTGTCAAAGGCAGCTGTGGCAGATTCATCGGTATTAGCCGCTGCAGTAAGACCATAATTTCAGGTATAAGAGTCATTACAGAAAAAAAAAAAAGAGAAAAAAATAAAAGATCATTCCAAAAATGCATGCATAAGATACAGTAATTTAGTTGTAAATGAATAAGTAATAATTCTGGCAGCGAACGACCGTAACACAACATTGAAATGACCAGAATATCCCATTCCTGCCAATAACACCTGTCCTTCCACCTCCATTAACACTGAGACCTGAACTACACAGTTTTTATTGAGATTCTGTATAATTTAAAACTACCCTGTAACTGGATCTGCAAGGTAAAGGTAACATGCACACACCAACTAGGCTGAGAGCCCCCACCCACTGGAAAAAAAAAGGAATGTTTCCTTCCCACAGGTGGAAGGCCTTCACCTGTAGGATCCATGGGTGTGACCTGCTGCCACACACGTCAGACATGTAACATCCCCAGAATCACGGGACTAACCCCTGCATGTGCTTTTAATCTGAACACGGAAGGCTAAAAGTGCATGAATGAGCCATGCTTTCACTTCTCCAACACGTAGGCTGGAAGCGTGGAGGAGGGACGACCTGCCCCCCCCCCAATTAAAGGAGCTCTTTATCTAGTCTGATAAAATACACACTCACAATAAGGCGAGATCATTTATCTCCAAAGACTCCCCCGAAGGAGCTGATCCGGGAGCGGCCTCACCTTTTCACGGTGTCAGTGTCCAAGGACTTCCCTCTTCATCGGTGAGTTACCTGAAGCACGCAGGTGTTTTCAGGAAGACCCGGGGGAGGAACAGACAAGCATAAAAGGCACCGGCGCGAAAAACGCGACGTCCTGATCCACGCACGTAAACCACGCAGTCTTTATTTACAATATTCGGAAGAACAGATAATAAAGGAATTGAAACAGAACTTAGTTAAAATGTTAAGTTAGGCGTCCGAAGACTCGACTGGAGCGCTACTGTGATTTCCGCGCGGTCCTACAGCCGCCCGATCTACTTCCGCCGCAGACCGGAAATAGATTCCACAAAGGAAATCCAGTCAAGACATGACAATAACATTGGAATAATATGTAATTAAAATACACCCCTGTAGAATTATAAAAACATACCTCAATAGAATATAATTCTTTACAATTAAGAAGTAAAGTATGCTATTTGTATATTATATTCATAATTAGATGCTCCAGTCAGATTTTTTTTGTTAACCAAATAACATGAAAAGTATATCTTCCAAAGATTTGATTCTCCAAAGTTCAAAGCCACGGTACTTTTAATCATACAATCTACTGTGTTATCTAATCTTGTATTACAACTGCCATATACACTATACTATGGGTCACAATATGCAGGGGAAACGGCCTGCATGACAGAGGCCTGTGCTCGGTGGTTGTTGTTGTTAAGAAAATATTCCTTAGTAATTGATTTTATTGACTTTTAAGACTTTTTTTTTTATCATTCGAATCGAATCGCATTTAGTGTCACCACAGGGTGAATCATGATTTCAGGTCTGTGTGTCATTCAGGCAGCAAGTATTCAGAGTAGATATTATCCACAGGATATTAAACTATAGACCAATATGTAAACTTTCTGCGGATGGTATTCAGTCTAGTATTTAAACAAAACACTTAAACATACTTCTGAATTTATTGTAAATTTGCAAAACATACAAATAATTGGGCTCTTATGTTTCTTTTTTCTGGAAATATGGACTGAACCAACCCAAATGTCAATTTAGCTTGCTGCAAAGCTGCAGAGGGTGACACGGGTATGTGTCGTTTCAGCACGCGCGGTTTCAGTCTTACGTTTCTTCACACAAGTTCCAACAGGTCTTGTCTTCCTGCTCCATCAACGAGTCTGTCGAGGACGGAGGCGACGCCCAGAGAGTGACAGACAAACCTTTTTTCTGTTTGGTTTAACATCCGGCTTGCAGCTGTACACAGTGAGACAGTTCAGCTCACATGTGTGTTTTCATTCTCGTGAACAGGAAAGTTGACTTAAACTTCTGTAGTAAAAAATGAACTATATAAAATATGCAAATATGAGTTCCTTCAGGGTGTTCACATTACAATGTGACAGAACTGCTTGAATGGTGTTGGAAATTATGACTATGATAATTTCATTTTGACAACGTTGACAATATGACAGTTTTGACAGTTTGACACTAATGATTCATTTTGTACTATGTGACAATAACGATAGTTGACAGGATGACTGCATACTGTCTAAACACACACATTTATTGCTGCTCCATTCTCTCAGGACATTAACCAGTCTGGGTTATACACATGCAACTGTCTTTAAGTTTATTTGTAAATTCAGAGCCACTTTCCAAAATTATGTCCCCTTTCCTTTAGATGAAAAGACACATTTTATTATAAAGCAAAACTGAAACAATTTGATATAGTTAATAAATCAAACTCTATGAAACTCAACGCTTAATTTAATTTCATTCATTTTCATTCGTGTAATCAATCAGCACATAATCAATTGTCTGTTGGATTATATAACGTCTTTATGAAAATAAGAACAATAAAGATTGTTAAGAAACATCACTGCTGGAGCTTCAGTTCTGTCTGTCTGTCTGTCTGTCTGTCTGTCATGCAAATATAATATAATATAATATAATATAATATAATATAATATAATATAATATATTTTACATAGAAAAATGGCTTAAATTGAAGTCTATAATATGAAGAACAACAATAATCAGGATACGTTTATGGAAAGGTGCTGAAACGTCACATCTCTGGGGTAGCCAGGACAGGTCAATCTCCTAAACTCTAAAAATAGCTTTTAATGAATTGAATTTTGGTGAACTGATTAATTAATTATTAAATAAAAATGTGACCGTGAGATTTCTTTCATGTAAGGCATCGAGAAAGATCAATACGCATCATATTGATAAATCATCCACAGATGGTTTATCAATACACCTTCTGCCATGCTGCTTTTTGCCAAAACAGTCATATGTTGAATCGGTTTAATAAAGTGAATTGATCGTAAACCGCTTTAACGTAACTAGCAGCAGTGTTGCAGATCACCCGCCGCAGTAAAGAGTCACAATACGATAATAATGTAAACAATTGGAGCAATGCGGGCGGAGGTCACTTCAGATGTTGGTGATTTCAACACTCTTGTATGTGTGCACGGGGCTGCCTTTAGCCCGAGGGATGGCCTGAACTCTGGCCTCTCTGGGCAGAGAGCTGCAGCTGCTCTGGAAGCTCTGGCCTCGCTCCACAAACTGGCTGTTTCTGCGGAACCTCAGAGGACTCTAGAAAAGGAAAACACAACCACAAATCACTATTGCTTTTTGAGAAAGTCCAGCGTTAGGCTGAAAATATCCAGTGTGCTAGTCTTCATGATATTTTCATCCCCATAGAAAACAGAGTTTTGTAGAATGTTGGTTAAATCTACTGACCTTCTGTACAAATGTGGTAGCTCCTAAAATCCAAACTACAATATAAATCTTCCAAAACCCTCTCGACATCCTATTTGATGGCTCCACACCAGTGATACTTTATTCTAGTCACTGGAATAAAGGGTTCTGCATAGCCATCATTAATGTTATGAACCGTGTCCCTCAAGGCTGGTTGCTTGGTCCTCTTATTAGTTATTTATCTGAGCATTATAACAGCTACACAGAACACAGCCATTCATGTCACCAGTCAAATAAAAAGGTTTTCCAGTCAAATACCAGTAGCCTCCACAGTCCTCGGTTCATTGAAAGGTCATGCCAATGTTGATCCATCATTTACTTACGCGCAACCCTGGGTGTTTGACTTTACCTTAGAGAATGTTTTGACTCTGTCCTCAGAAAAGCGGTTAACAGCCAGAAGTGATGTGGAACTGTAAACTTCACTGTTCTGAGCTGTACTTCTGGGCATGAGAGGAGGAACAGAACATTTGAGTCCATCTGCATAACGTTATATGTGTGATTAAAGTTATTTTGAGCTTAAATAACTGTAGGCGAAGGTGTTTTAAATATTGATGAGCAGCAGGGCTTTTACGTTAGGGAGGAGGGACGAGCTCGGCTGGCCGCTGCACTCGTACCTGTGCAGGATGGATAATGACTTCATCTCCTCGTACAGGTGCTGATGCAGCATGTGTTTGTTAGTGGGGATCCCCAGAGCTTTAGCCAGGGCGTCTGTGTCAAAGGATGGATCCAGAGCCAGCAGCGCCCCATGAATCCCTTTACCCTGGAGGTTGTCTGCAAACTCCTGAGGAACACAAAGTCTTTTTTAAGTCCATGTGATTCTCTTCTTTTGCATTCGCTCAACGAGGCAGTGGTTGTTTTTTTGAGGGTGTCTCTGACTGCTTATCTGCTGAGAAAAACAGAACAGTCACCACTGACCTCCCACCCACCTTCAGGTCTATATCTTTAATCCACTTGATTACTCTGTGACTTGTCCAAACAAGGGGGTCCCAGTTCTGATGCTCGCACTTGGCCCGCCGGGCCTGCAGAGCCTGTGAAAACACAAAAATAGGAGATAACCAAGGCAGCGACACAGGAAGAGGTTAGGGAAGGAAGAGTGCCTGCTGAGATAATGCAGTGGTGAGGGACTCCTGCTCAGGCCCACTGTAACAGACATCACATGGAGTTTCTCCAGTGTGCCCGACTCAAGGCCTCGCATATGAACTCACCTCTCTATCGAAGCTGACGATCTGCAGGAGCTGGATCCCAAGCAGCAGACTGGTCTGGTGGTTCTGGTCGCTGATGTTGAGGAACTGCTCAAGGTCGCGGTGGCCCAGGGAGTTCAGCACCCGTCCGTCCACTAGATGAGTCTGGAACGTCTGGGAGTACTGAGGCAGCCCCACATCACTTAGCCATGATGTGGCAACCCAGTGATGGTCCAGCTCAGAGGCCTTTGATAGTCTGGGTGATGATTTAGACAGCAGCGATCAGCAGAGGTAAAAGGACTTTTAGTTTACAAGATGTCTGTGTAAATTCTCAGTCATCCAGGTCATTGTATCCAAGGTAGTTTTCTCTGTCAACTGGACTGGGTTTCTTCTCTTTCTTTTAGTTTAGTAATTACTAGTAAATACATAAAAGATAGCCTCGTCTTTATTGCCTAAATAAAACACATTGTACGCAACATTACACCAAGTTTGTGGAAGGGTCCTGTTAGATGCTGCTCACTTTTGATCCCCTTCAGCTCTCCTGTAATCCTCAATGGCCAGTCTTAGTTTCCTGCGATGGATGGGGTGGGTGATGCCCAGACCCAACTCCAAATCCTCATCTGTCAGACCCAGCAGCACCTGAACACCAGAGATCCGCTCCTCTTTTACAACAACATCTAAATACACATCAGATAAGTGGAAACAGGGCCTTGTGGTGCATGTACCTTGCCACTTTTGACATTTTCGGAGCAAGCGCGGAGGTACATGGGCATTCCCATAACAACTTCCAGCCAGGCCTGGACAGCACCTGCCCTCCACAGCGACATGCGCATGTTTCGAGTGAGCTCAGCCTGCTGGAGGCGGTCCAACTGCTCCTCTCCATCAGACAAGCTCTGCTGTGTAAGGCTGTCAGTGTCTGCATTGGTCAGATTACAGTGTGGCATGCAGGAAGGGATTGAGGATCAGAGGGACACAGAAATCAAAAAGACATGTCTGATCTGCAGAGACATCGACATAAGAACCAGGATGTTTGCATCATAATGTGCACCTGAATATCTGAGACTCCAAGAAAAATATAGAAGCCTGTAGATGCTGTCTGTGCCTGGAATACTAGTAGTTGAAAAGGAGGAAAAATCTAATCAGTAATGCTAAAGACGGACATCTTTATCTTTCTCCAAGTTGAGAGTTTTTGCTGGGTTTTTATATTTGAATGATACTTGTTAATGGGTGGGGTTACACACTTTGACCACTAGATGGAGCTACAACAACTCACTAAACCTGCAAATAAAAAAGTCGAGTTTTAACTTTTGGGGAAAACTTAACAATAGAGATCATTTTCAAGATAATCATGTGTATTTAAAGCCGAAATTAAATAAATACTAAAATCATTTTATTGACATTCATTGCAGTGACCTGGACCTAGTGGTTATGAAGTATTAAAACCTGTCAGCGGCTACCAGATGATCATGTAGGATAGTGTTAGAGACACAGGGATTTTTCATAAAACACCCCACCTCTGCACATTAACTTTAGACAACTATGATTCACACTAAACTGAAGAATCCAGGCAGAGCTGTGTGTTATCTCATTTGTTCTCAAGTAAGTAAATAAAACGTTCCATGTGACGGCTACATCTTTCATACACCCTTGCTGCATCAATGACAATAACTTGAATTTGTCGGATGGATGGGAGTGATATGAATAATCCCCGGAGCAGATAAACAGACAGTTGGTAATCACAGATGAGGAGTTACTCACTGTCAGGAGAGAGCTGCCATTAGAAATGGCAGGAGGACAGACACTGGGACTCAGGAACAAGACTACTCATGGAACAGAAAACTAACACAAAAGATGCATTCAGTTACCGGTTTTTATTTTTAAAATAAGATTTTATTTCAATTATAATTCATTTGGAAAAATGCTTCTCCCTATCTTGCTGCAACATGTGCGGCAGATAAATATTCAAAGTTAACTCTTATCTTCTCTTTTTAAAATAAAATACCTCAATATATTTTATGGAACATCTCCTAAATTACAAACCATTTAGCATAGAACTATCGGTGCCACGGCTGCAAAAAATGGGGAGGAATTTTACAAAGAAGGCAAATAAAGTCTAAGGGAAAAAAGGGCTCCACATTCTATGAATGCAGGTGGAGGTAAGTCACTGAGGGGAAAGGCAACACAGGAGAAAGTGTGGTGGTGATTCATATCTGCTTGGTGATGGACAGCTGACACAGAGGGATCATGCATGTTTTTCACGGGTTGGCACACGTTAGTCAGGCTAGTTCTCAGTAACAAACGTGTCAGTCGTGAACAATGCTAGCAGGCTAGCAGCGCAAACGGTGACAG
Organism: Takifugu flavidus; assembly: GCF_003711565.1. Taxonomy (NCBI): domain Eukaryota; kingdom Metazoa; phylum Chordata; class Actinopteri; order Tetraodontiformes; family Tetraodontidae; genus Takifugu; species Takifugu flavidus. Next base: position 8,619,447 of record NC_079523.1, on the reverse strand, counting down.
AATGACGTGGGCAGTTTCTGAAGATGAGCTATTAAACTTTGGCACTCGCACATGGGTTCCGCAGCAGGTGTGATGCGTGTGTGTGTCTGCGTATGGGCTTCAAAACTGGCAGATTAATCGTTCATCATAAAAAATAGGACATTCTGGGATGAGGAGGCCTTAAACATGTCTTCACATCAACTATTTTCACATCAACATTAAACTTTCACCAATTTTTGTTCTATTTTAGGGTGAAGAATCTTAGGAAAGAATAATAAGTCATGGCCATGTAGGAGAGGTGATGTTGCAAAGCATTAAAAAGGTAATGTTGACAAAAAGGCAAATGATATTTACAGTAAAAACACGAGATTCACAACTATTTACATATGAACAGCAGTCTTTCAAGTCTCCAGTTATTAAAAAGCATTAAGACATTTGAAGATAATACAACATAGACATTTCTACACACAATATAACCCCGTGTATATATTTATATGCATGTAGACATATATACATATATGTGTACACTTATAAATATATAACTCATTTACAAACATACAGTTTAAGGGGAACATACTTTACATTTGTGGATTTTAGCCCCTTCCCCTCTGCAGATACACACACACACACACACACACACACACACACACACACACACACACACACACACACACACACACACACACACACACACACACACACACACACCATCACCAGTCGGCATCTTCCTCTATGTAATAATCGGGAGTGGCTGTACCATCAAACAGGCCGGGGTCCAGTGATTTGCGCTGCTTGCCCCGGGTAAACACCCGTGACAGGGATCCCAGAGTCATCTTCTCCTTCTTCTTCTTACGTTTCTGGTCCTCCAGGTCCTCCATAGACTGAGCAGGGTAAGGGAGACAGGCAGCTCAGGTTTGTCATTTTATTAAAGCAGCAGGTTGACATTTTTGAGAGTCATGCTGTCGCACGTTGTGACTCAGAGTTTGATGAGAAGTTTGGTGAGAAACGGTTCTGTTGGCATTTGAAACCAGTGGCCACCTGGCCTGCAAATATGGGCCGTTTATGTAAAAAACAAAACCCTGAAACAGCAATTTTACACGCTGGTTGGAGACATGCAGAATGGAAGAAAATGTCTCCCTATTTATTGGAGTTAATTGGAGAGATGACGCCATTGTGCCACAAACATCTTGTGAACTTACTTTGTATTAAGTCTAAAATGCAACCCAAAGTGTTTTTGGGTTATTTTAGCAGTGCCAGGTTTGCAGTTTCGGCCTAATATCTTCGTCTCTACCTCTGAGCACAGCAGCAATTGAGCATCGCTTCCAAAAATGTTGGCCTGCTTTCACACAAAATGAACATCACAACCATCACCGAGCAAGAGAGCAGCCAGGAGGGAGACGTAGACGCAGACAGAAGGAAACGGGCACACGGGGAGCTACTCATGGGAAAGTGTGGAGGCGTGATTACTTGGTCCGGGGGGCCAGGCAGCTCTTACATTGCAGAGGGAGTGGGTCCGGTGACGAGGTGAGTTGATGTCGCTAGGCGTCGAAGAGCGGTCCCCATCGGCGGCCGAGGCGTCGGAGATGACGGAGGGCTGGCGAGAGTGACAAGGGCTTATCCTGACCACAGCTGGATGTCACACACACACACACACACACACCAACACACACGAATATCCACACATGTTGAGAAATGCCCACAGTTAGCATGAGAAACCGTTGGAAGCCCCCTGTTAGTCGTTCAAAGCCACACCAAGCAGCCTGGACACTGAGAGGTGGCTCGGACGCGTATGGTCACCTACCCTGTCTGTCTGTTGTGTGTCCGTGGTACAACGTCTGCTGACTCTGGCGGATGGCGGCGGTGAGCGGCAGGTCAGCTTGCATCACCCACTCCTGACTGCCGTTCACCACCGGCTCCATGGGCACGGCCACCGAGTGGCGCTTTGGTACATCTTTAGTCAGAGTGGCCAGAGACTGCTTGGCCTGGAAACATGAAAAAGGGCATTATCACACCAAAATGAGGCCTTCAAAATAACCCCATGACTGAGGGTTATTGGGCAGACCCCCGTTCATGAAAGCAAACTCCTACAAACGGACGTTGATTCCCTGTTTATGTGAATATACAGTGACACCTGATCTGTGATGCTGCTGGTTGAGAGCATCTGTCGCACACAGACAGCTGCATCCTTCAGGAGCACATAAACAGGCCTGGATTTGACCTGAAAGCTCAACAGCAACATTGTAAACACCCCCCATGTGGGGTTTATTGCGGCCTCTCACCATGGTGAGCTCGGCCTCCAGCTCTTTGACCCGGTTCTCCTTCATGTCCATCTGAGCTCGCAGGATGTTGACTTGCTCTGTGGCTTCTTTGGTCTGCCTCCTCAGGTCCCACTTCTCCCTCTCCAGCATGTCCTTCTCCTTTGCCAGTGCTTTCACCGCATCCTCGCTCTCCTGAAGAACACACGACGCACGCTCAGCTGAGCCATCGGCACACGGACGCGTTCGTGGGCCTGGGTTGATTTTACCTTTCGGTGCTGGTCGTAGTTGCGTATGAACTCCCGCAGTTGCTCCTCTCTGCTCTCCAGCGTCGTGTACAGCTGCTGCATCTGACTGGCCAGGTCAGTTTTCTCCACTTTAAGGCGCTTGCGGTCTGCTTTCATAGCTGCAACACACACACACACACACACACACACACACACACCACACACACAACACACACAGGGCTTTTTAACACTGAACTCTGTGGCTAAAATCCATTACAAGTTCCAGGAATCAGCCGCTGGGCGGCGCTATTCCTTCTCTTAATGAGAATTTAACAATGGTGATGTGAACTGATAAGGATAAGGTGTCAGGGATTTAAAGGTGGAGCCCATGCCGTTGGCGTGTGAGGGCGTTTCAGCCCTGATGTGAGCACAGTGCGGCAGTCTCTCTCCTCAGAGACCCGACAGGGAGGCAAAGGCTGAAACTTGTCACCGGCGTTCATCAGCATTCCTTCCGTCGGCCCCTTCATATTTTACATGCGCGCTTCAAACCTGTTTTACGACAGTTACACAACCATGACTGAGAGCGGAGAGGGAAGCTGTGTGAAGCAATCAAAGCCGCTTTGCTCAGTTCACCACCACCTTTTTGCTTTTTATTCTATGAATAATTAACAAACCTGTTGTTTTTTAAAGCCCGTTGCCTCTCAGAAGCTCTTTTGCTTTTCCCTGATTTCTTCTCCTCCGAGAAATAAAAACAATCAAATGCAACACGACGGCGTTCTGATCTGCATCAGCATGTGCTGCTGACGGAGGCTCTTGAGCTCAGGCGGGGGCCACACCCGTTCAGTAAGGACACACGGGCCCCCTGCTGCAGGTCCACTAGAGACTTGTGAACAAATCACAGTGGTCACAGATAGACCCTCTAATAGATCATTATTTCACATCCTCACTGCATCAAGCTTTGTGGTGCAGCTAAGCCCTTCTTTGGGGGGGAGGGGGGGGGATCAAACACAACTGACACCCTGGACCGCGTCCCTCTGGAGACGTCTTCTTGCCTTCAGTATTTTTTTAACTGTTCCTGGAGCTGCTCTGTGGACGTGTAAGGACTCGCTGTCAGGTCCATACACAGAGTTACACAATGAAACAATGGTGTATCATTATTCTCTGCATGTGTGTGTCTGTGTGTGTGTTTGTTGTGTATATAGGAGCTGATGAGTCTGGCATCCAAAGAGAACCCATGGCACAGCCTCGGTGTGAATACACACACACACACACACACACACACCACACACACACACACACACACACACACACACACACACACACACACACACACACACACACACACACACACACACACACACACACACACACACACACAGACACACCGGCTTCTGAGGTCATTGGAGAAGGTCGGCTTTGACAACATTTAGCAGATGAGCCGTTCTCGTCTAGATATGTTCTTGGCCTCAAATATTCCTGCAAAAATCCTGTATTTCGCTCACGTGCTGCACGTCTGGTGGATTCTAAAAAGGATGAGGTTATCTGAAACGATCTAAGGATGAATTGACTTTTTTTTTGTTTTTGAGCCGTCCTTCGAGTGAATCTCATTGACGATGAGACGTGATCTTCTCGAGCGCCGGGTCGCAGCAGCGCACTCACTGTTCTTTACTGTTGATAATAAAAATGATCATAACTGTTCTGTATTATCCCCACGTGTGTCTCAAAGTCAAATATCCGCCAGAGGAGGAGGCTTTTGAAAGACAAACGTGCCCTTTTCGCTCCATTACTGTGCCTCTCACAGAGAAGGAGGGCGATCACGTGACCCGTGCTGGCTCCTGACCTTGTAACGCCTCCTTGGCCCGGTCCAGTTCCTGCTCCTTTTCTCCCAGCTGCACGCGGAGTTCCGTGGCCGAGAGCAGATCGGCGGAACAGCCTCCCCGGGACTCCTCCAGGTCCTTGCTCAGCATGTCCTTCATCTGCCTGAGCAGGTGGACCTCCTCCTGAAGCTGGGCCACCTCCTCATGCAGCAAGACTGAAAGAGAAAGTGCGTGGAATTCAGAACATGCAGAGAGGGAACCGAAAGAATGGACACGTTACATAAGGAGGCCGAGAGGAAAAAGCGAGCGGTTCAGGTAACTGGAGGAAAAAAAGCAGCAGGGTATCTGGAGCAAAGGTGCTCGGGTGTGTTCGAGGAGAGCCGAGAATTCAAGTTCACCACAAGAGTCTGGAGCCATCAGACAAACAAAGACAGGGAACATGCAGAGGTGAGCTGAGACGAGGCGAGGACGTACGCGTGTAGAACAGCGTAGCGGAAGGCCCGTTACACAAGGGCCCAATGGGACTAATGTCATCCACGAGCAGCTCAGAAGTTCTGACGCGCTACAATATCTGCCGAGAGCCCCCCGAGGAGACATTCTTAATTCAGCGGCGAGAAACCTCCGCATGCCTCCATATCAGAAAAAATAAACGTGGTCTGGGGACCCACAGGACTTCGTGAGGGAGGGAGGTGACACTTTGACACACTCATGCTTATGTTTCTCGAAATATCCCAAATCTAGACACTTTAAGCTTCCTAAACATGTTGTTATTAAGTGTTAATAAAGCCAGGCTGTGACACGTCTGCACGACATCTCATTCCATGCTTCAAGATTCTAGTGCAACTATACTGTGTGCGTGTCTGTGTGTGTGAGCGAGCGAGCGAGTGGCAGGAGAGAGAAGGTGCTGCTGCTGCAGCTCTGATAAACGACAACGTCTATCCTCCGTCCCACCGAGCGGCTCAGTGTTGCATGTGACCAAAGCCTGTGTATCTCCTCAGAGAACATTCCACTGTTTACCTGCAGACTCTCCTCCAGCTGTGCAGGAATATGAGCTACCCCCCCCCCCCCCCCTCCTTTCTGGACAGAAATATTTGCTTTTTGAAGCCATTTTGGTTAAACTCCACTTAGCAGTTAGCTGTTAGCGCTTGAGATCTAGACACACACGTGTGAACATTTAGTCTCAGAATGATTCTTTAAAGACCACTGAGATGCCAGAGTGCATCTGTGATGTCTGTGCTGCCACAGTGTGGCCTCTCTGATCTCCAGAGCCACAGTCTGCCCCCCCCCCCCCCCCAGTCTGACCCCAATGTGGCTCTCTGGTGAGCTCATCTGAGATTGCCACACATCCCTTGAAAATCGGAATTGTCCTGCGTTTAGAACACAGTAAGCGTCCCTTGTTGGACGCACTTTGTGTCGCGTTGACGGATCACATTATTTTTTATTTTATATCCAATTTATTCCTGGGCCTCCAGCTCTGTGACTAATGAGCTGACAGCAACCTCACACACCAGTACGACGATATCGAATCTGGTGCAGGGACTGCCGCAAAAAATACAGATTTTAATGGGAAAAGGGACCCGTGTTCCTGGGAAGAGGGCGTCGGTCTATGTTAGGGTTCTGGTAATTTTCTTATTTTATACAAAAAAAAAAACTGGCATCACTCAAAAAATGCACCTGATTAAATTCAGGTTATAGTCAAACGTTTAGAAAATTGTCATACGTTCAAAAGGTGTCCATTATGTATTCGTGGGGGGTTGTCAATCGTAAACTCTTCTGAGAAGCACACGCTTAATCCGCCTCACCAGCCCTGGTCTGTTCAATTATCAAGTTCCATTAGAGTGTCCTTCAAACCCAGCCAGAACCAGGCCATCATGTTTCCCTCACAAACACACACACACACACACACACACACACACACACACACACATGCAGCGAACAGTTGTTACATCATTATTGAGATTATAAGGGTGGAGGCTATACAAGTGGAGGCTGGACATAATGATCCAAGGCTGCTGAACGACATCCAGGGTTAAAGTGGACTCACATAAGCATCCTTACATCAACTGTGCTGGAATACTTTATTCTTCCAAACTGAATCGGCAAATTGGATAGAAAAATTAGTATGGGTCTCGAGTGGATCTCTACATTAAACAGCCCTATATTAAACTTCCCCCTTTGAATTTAAAAAAATAATAAATATATATATATGAATATATAAATATGTTGAGTTTGCAATGGTAAAAAGAATTACTGCTAAAAAGCCTGAATATTTTTGAATATTTTAACCAATGTGGTTTGAGTAAGAGGATAATAGGTTGTTAAAATACTTGACTGGGGGATTTCTTCATGTAAAAACAACCCCCCTCAAAAAGAGCCAAATCCAGTTTTACCTCTTTTCTTGTGGGAAAAGAGGCTGCATTTCATTAAACGAGATTTTATACTTCTGGTTAGTTTGTGTTCTGGCTCCTACTGGCCCATCCCCTGATTAAATACATTCCCTTTTCTCTATTTTTCCAATCGTTTAAACCCTGTTTGTGTTTATTAAAGCTCTTTGTCTTTAGACAGGCGCCAGCCACTGGTCGTTTCCATGTTTTTGCAAATCAGAATGATAAACATGGGCTGCTGTGACCATTTGAAGTCCAAATACGATGACAATCAGCTGAGGCGTTGTCGCTATTTCCACCACGGCCCCTCTGACGCGTCACCTCAGTTTGAGTTTGAGCGCCGCGGTGCTGCTCAGCTCTTCCTGTCAGAGTCGGTGCCAGAGGTGGTAACGCTGCCGTTCCTTCTCCTCTAATCTCCCAGGCATGCGGACTGATGCAACTCTGATTGCACACAAAGTCAACACACACGAAGGAAAACAGTTATTAAAGCACACACTGCGTTTGGAGGCAGACGTGATGGGGATACTGCATTCTGGACTCATGATGAGCTCTATTTTCAGAGCTTAATGGCTTCCTCACACCTTCATTCACCTGTTAGAACCAGCTAGTAGTGTCAATTTTTAAATAATTGAACAAAAGCCTATATTCTCTGTCTCTGTTATTATTATTTTTTTGATCTATGCAGTGTCATCTAGCTCCAACGTGCACAGGGGTCTGTACGAGTGTATTGTGTCATATTACCGGAGTTAAATATTTAAATAAGATGCTTACATCAGTACTTCTAGATTACATTTCAGGTGTGTATTTACGTTAAGTGCTGCCTGGCGGGTGTGAGCTGAGGTCGGGCTGTGGGGTCTGCTCGGGCTGGTCCGACAACTTTAGCTACCACACGGGTAATATCAGTATTTCAATATTTTCAATATTTGACAGTGTGTGTACATGTGTGCGTCTACAGTATGTGTTGGGACATCCATGTAGCCGTGCACAGAATCGCCGGGACGTCACGGTTAAATGGCGCACCTCATTAAGTCAGTAAACATCATGCGTAGTTTTTCCTTTAAACGACGCGACAACAAATAAACAAATGCTGCGGCACAACGCTAAAACTGCTTCCGACGCGTGCTGATGGGCGACGGAGCGGCTTCAGATCAAATTGCGGCGTTCGACCGGGCGTCCTGCTTCGCCTGCAAAGGTAAACGTTGCCTAAGCGTCAAGCTGCATTGCAGTTTTTTGTGTTGACTCAAACTGTTCGCACGCCTGAGGGGAAACGAGCCGGCGGAACGGATCCGCGGAAAGCTGCAGCCAACTGACACCGTGTCCAGCAGATCACCCGCAGGGTCACCTGACTGACACCTGAATCTCCCTCCTCCCCCGCACGCCCTGATCACTCCTTCACACGGCTGTTACGCACCTCGTTACCATCCCGACTCAAAGAAATCGATGTGTTTTGTGGAGGCAAAGAAGCGCTTGGGTTCATACACGCCACATTATCTAAACAGCTGCGAGGGCAGATTTTGGAAGCATCCACTGATGCTGCTGGATGCACCCGAGATGGTTTAGGAATGAGTGTGTGAGGGCAGCATATGGCGGCTGAGCTCTGGCCGACACTAATTACAGTGTAAAGATCAGTTGGTATTACTTAGGGAGACAAAGCCAGCCTCTTTTTAGCTCTTGATTAAACCGAAATAGCTCAAATTTGATGGAGTGCGATAATCCCAGCATATGTGAGGGGATGTGAGGAGGTGAGAGAGAAACACACACAATCTTTCAAGATGCAGGCGTTGAGTGTGTTTCGCACCTTATGAGCACGGTGAGGACTGACCCGGCTGCTTTAACATCTGCAGGGCAAAGCTGGCGACGTGCTCGTGGGTTTGGCTGCGAAATCAGGACGCCGCGAAATATAGAAATGACTAAAGCCCTCTGCGTTTGGTGAAACTTAAGTTAGACTTCTAAATAATAATACTAAAAAAAGCCGTTTGGAGTCGCGCCCTGCCGAGAATTTGGATCACGCTGTTTGTAACCCGGGACAAAACCGACAGCCCAAATACTTGGGAAAAATGGCATCAAATCAGCGGCGTGCTGAAATCTGACATCAAGAGTGAAAGAAGGGGAAAAGAAAGAAAGGAAGACGGAGGCTCAAAGGCTTCTGGAAAACACACATTCGTTCTGTTGGCAGCTCCCTGCTGGCTCCCCATTCACTGGGAGGTTGGGGAGGTGTGGGTGGCAGAGGCAGGCTGCAGCGATAAACACAGAAAAAAAAACAAAAAAACATATTTAGCATCATTATTTTCCATTTGTAGGCCTCTATAGGCTGCAGGAGCAGACGCAGTTTTATATAGACCCAGATGTGAAAAGGCTGCATCTTGACTTAAGATAAGATAACGTGGGTGTGTAATTCTGCGTGTCTGGACATGTTTGCGTGCACCTACTGGGACCAGCTTTCATTCATTAGCTGCCTTTTGTTTTTCATTACTGAGGTTAGCATCAAGTGCAGTTCGCTGTAAGTGATTCACACCTCTGTGAAATGCAGATCTGGCCCGACGCTGAGGACGTTACAGCAGGGTCAGGGATGTGGCTATTTACTGGAGAGATCTCTAAGACTTGTTGGCATCCCTGTTTGGCAAAATCTTGCCAGTCAAACCTGGTTGGATCTTCATCTGAATGTGACACAGGTGAGCCAAAGCCTTGACTCATCTGATCAAATCCGAGAAAATGACTGTGTTTATTCTACGTGTAGCGCCATATTTACACGGTTTTAATTCGCTCCATCAAACCAAGGCTTGCCTTTGAAAAGGGTAATCCCCTCCTTTCAGCGACATGTCTGAGCTGTTACACTCAAGTACTGGTAGCGTTCCAACATTCCAGAACTCTAAACCTTGCGTACCTGAACTGCCTCGCTGTAAACTCTGATGCGTTCGGGAGGGTGCGAGGACTCCCGGCGGTGCAAAAAGTTTCTGGGATTTAATCAAATACAAAAAAAAAACTGTCCTAAATCTAAAGACAGAGTATAAAGGAGGAGTAAAAATTCACTGATATGATTGATACGCCAAATTAGCAGCTAACTGCTGCGTAGCCTGACATTAGGAGACAAATACAAGACCCTTGTTAATTTGGGTGCAGCAGAAGCTTTATTATTATGATTATGATTATTATTATTGAATTTTGAAGAAGCAACCCCATCAGATGCTTTCCAGATCAAGTAAGTCCAACTTTGATGATCTCTCGTCATTTTCTGATTTTTTTCCAATTTCACACCAGAAACTGTGTTCATCTAATCACACAGCGCTGTTTTTGCTGTGTAGTTTAATAAAGTCTTTCTTTAATTAAAACAGATCCAGTGGAACATTATGTCAACTTAAAAACACATTAACTGCTCAGAGCACTATTGCCAGACCAGCAGCTTTCCAAAAATATCCCTGACAAAAGAAAATAATGGACCCTTCTTAAAATGTCAGTCACCTAAAAAGTTATAGGGAACAAACTGGCTTTTCACAAAATGTGCAAAAGCCGTCTCACAGAGTAGAGAGCAGTTGAACAGAGAGCCTGAAACTCTCCAAACTTCACAAAGGAGCAGCCCTCATGATGAAGGACCCCATGATGCTGCTCCACATGCATAAATTGAGGGGGAACAAAAAGCCAAGGGCCATTTTATATAACTGTTTTGAATGAGTTATGGGACAGAAACAGCAGGATCGGCTCTGCGGAGGGCTGCATTTCACACACACACTCTTTTCCGGGGGGCGCACGCTGCGTCGAGAGCCCGGCGTGATGCTGCGGAACGCGTTCAGAGTTGAACTCGGAAGAACAAACCGTGTTAATATAGTGATGATAATAATCCTCTCAGTCACACCTGTGCAGGCGGCCAGAGCCGTGCCGGTTCTTGATTACCTCCGAGTGGTACACCAAGGAGACATTACGGAAAGAAGCCCGGCCAGGGCGGCAGAGATGTGCCGCACCGCCCTGCCCGGCGGTGACGGGACCATCTGTCTGCCGCCTTTCTATCCGTCAACTCATTATCTCCTACGATTTGGAGCACTGACCTCAGGGCACAGCAGCCTCTGCAGCAGGCACGCCAAACACAGAGGATTCAGCGTCAGCTGTGGTCACCCAGGAGCCGCGGGAACACACGTGGAGAGGCGTGTGCACGCCATCATGCACACATCGAGACTTTCTGTCACAGTGCATCGTCACATCGAAGACAGGTTTCATCCAAACACAAGAGCCCCTCGTTTAATATTCTGACACTCTACATGTCATGAGTCAGCATTTAGTCTGTGTCCCAGTACAACAATGATTTAAGTCACAATCACCAGCAAATGTGGACGCCTCAGTCGCATATTTACTCCATTAAACGGGTTGGAAATGTCAGAATCACAGCATGAACGTTACGAGTTCATGGTTCAGAAAACAGTTTTGTGTAACACAAGACCTGGGGTGAAAATACTTCTGCTGGCATTTTGGAGGCGGACAGCTGGTTAATCTGTCACCCACCAACAGAATCAAAACATTTATTCTGTTGGACAGAATGTTTGATGATTAAAGCACTTAAAAATGAAACCGGGCAGATGTAGTTTACTGATTGCTGCAACTGTGGTGATAGAAATGGTACCTTAGCTCAGATTCTTCTAATACAATCATAGCGAGAACACAGACACACACTCACACACACCCACACACACACCCTTCACTTCTCAGACCTTTGCACCTCCAGCACGCACAAGCCGCAGCTGTCTAATCTTCCGATCTCTGTCACTCACCACTTCTTCCCTTTTCCTCCTTCTCGGACCTCATGTCCTCCAGGGCGACAGCTCCGACGGGCTCCACTGTCAACTGTGGTGTGAGCACTCATAGCAGGTGAAACCAACAGACACACAAGCAGCTACACACACACACATACACACACATGCACACAGCGCTCGCCATTCAAACAATTACAACAAAGCAGCAGCAGCCAGGGAAGAGCTCCGCCCTGCCGTCAGAGGCCCCGCCCACACAGGTTAGCAGGAAGTGCTCAGCAGAGAGCGCAGTCTTTCTGCCTCCCTGTTTCTCTTTCTTTTAAATTTCTGTGTACCTGTTTAGCGACACAGCCTCTCATCCCACAGCCCCCTCCTTGGTTTCATGTCCCCCCGCCCTACCCAGACTGAGTGCATAAATAGGTGAAGGGGGAGGGGAAGCCAGACTGCACCACAGGTGAGCGAGTGGAGCTCTGACTCCACCTGATGGCTGGGAGACGGCAGACAGCAGTGAAACTGAACACAAAGTGCTGCCACGGCCACGCCGACTTAGTAATCTGGGCGGGTTTCTGTCTCATTTCTGGAATGTGAATTTTGGAAGTCAGTAATTTGACAACTGCATAAAGATGCCCTGAGGGGAAATGCAAATGCACCGAGAGTGGATCACAACTGCGCCGGGGTGATAAAGTTGAGGCGTGTATCGGAACTGGTTCGGCTCTACACTGGCCGGTTTATTCGAAAGGACCCTGTTATCTTTTCCCCCTCTGAGGGATCGGCGTGGCCCGGCGCTGACTCGGGGCGACGACGATGCAACCTTACAGGAATTTATGGTGTAAATGTTGAGGATGGTCCACTTTTGCCCTGCAGGGCCTGAAGCCCTGAAGCGCGAGGAAGTCAGAGAGAAGTTTATTTTACTTGCTAAGTTCCGACCGTTTTGATAAAATGCCCCCCCAATAAAGACATGAGCCCTCAAGAAACTCGGTGGTCGTCCTTATTTACAAATGCAAGCTTGATGTTTGTTTCTCAGTAACGTTTGCACATTTTATCAACCTGCCAGAGGCTGATTCTGTTACAGCTGCTTCAGATTTGAAAGTGTTTGGTCTCAACAGCTGTCACAGGAGGCATCAGATCCATCACGGCTGATACTTGGAGAATCAATGGCTTATTCATCCGAGTGATGGAGAAAGAGTCAAACTCTCTGTTCCTAATATAGACAGACAGGCATAATTGGTCCGGTTGGTATTTTCCAGTGTGTTATTCTTGCAGGACCTCACCCTCTGTATTCCCACGTCATTTGCATTAAGAATTCTCCTCCGCCCTCAGTGACTCTTGTCCGTCCTCTTTGGTCTCTCAGCTGCACAGGGTTCCACCTGTCAGTCAGCAATATCTCTGCTGGGATGGAGAGTTACCAGGGAGCAGGGACAGAGCAGCATTTAAATATTAGAGGGACTCCAGAGAAAAAAGTGTCAGGAGGACGACGGCTGGGGAAAAAAGGCCACCGCTGATGGGGAGACGTGAAGTGAAGAACTGTTAGAAAATATGTGGTATCAGTGAGGGAGCAATGAGAAAAGCAGCATGTTGTGGAGAGAATAATTGATTTTTTCTTTTGCATCATTATTATTTCGGACCGCCTAATTTGTTGGGATAAGAAGCAATTTGCCTGAGCTGAGGACCAAAATAACTAGTGACATTTCACACTTTACAGCTGCTCTTTATTGCATTATAACAGTAATGGCCAGCTGTGATTTATGGCAGCACACTCCGGCAGAAATGGAGAAATCTTTGAATTAAATCATGAATGGTCATCAAAACAGCATTAAGAGGAGAAGAGAAGCTCCGGCAGGACGCCTGACTCGGCCAAAATGTGGCGCACCAGGCGTGCTCGCGGCAAGGCAACGTGTGGGCGTGTAAACAGACCAGAGGAAACCGTCCAGTTTGTGCTCAATAATCTTGTCTAGTTTGGATATTGATCGCGTCTGTAGAAATGTGGTGATGTTTCTCAGTGTGGGATTTAGCAGCTGCCTCCCCACACGCTTGCCTTTGGTTTCCTAACTGAATGTCGGTGAAAATAGGAAATATCTGGCCTTAATTCAACGCAACGCGTTCAAAAGTTCCCGACAATGAGCTCCACATAAATGAGCCGCCAAGAAAACCCACTTCTGGGAGGCAAAACAAGCAGTTCACCCGCCACGATTGAACTCCGTGGTCCTCCAGTTAAGCAACTTAGCGCTGTTAGCTGCTTGTTCTCATGCTCTTGACCTCCGTTCTGGTGCCGTGCGCTCGGCAGGGCTCGCCGCTTGGTGTCTTTTAACCGCCAGCGTGTATCGATGCTCATACGTCCCGCTGTCACCACGGCAACACTACAGATCTCTCTACCTTTTCCCAGCGAACAGTCCGGGGTGCCAAAGTCCATCAGGCTGGATATCTGGGCCGGGTAGCACATGTCCGTCACCATGGTCTTCTGTCTGTGGCGCACTGGAGCGTCTGCAGGGGAGACAGCAGCAGAACATCCTCTCAGTAAAGACGATTGTTGGAATCAGCCTGACTTCATGCTAAAACACAATGGTTCTGCAGGTTTTTTCCTTGCAGGATTACAATATATTTAAAAATGTCTCTATAAATTCAATGGTTTAAAAAACTCTTCCGCTGTCCATCTGAAAGTGATTCAACAGATGTTATTCATTCCTTAACAGCTATTAAGTCTGTGCCAGATACAGGCGGGAATGTGCCTCCCTTAGAGGTGTGTCTGCATATTTTACATGTGTTCTAGCTGGTCACAGCCACCAAACAGCGTGAATCACATCCATCTGAGAGTCACTGCATGAGTGACAGCATCTGCACAGTCTCTCACCTTCAGGTCCAATCCTCATCTGCATATTCCACTGTTTCAATTAAGTGCCAACACGGTCTCTTTCAGGCTCAGCAACCTTCTCCTCCCTCCTCTCTCCATCCGGCTGACCTGTCAACAACTGTCCAGGTGTCGTTAAGTCGACCTTTTCCTCCATCTATTAATTGGTGATTGGACGCTGAAGCCGCTTACTGATTTCCAACAGTGTGACCGCGAAAATCTGATTTTCGGGAGTTATCAGGTTATTCATGTGACCATGTAAACAGCATAATATGAGAGGCTTTGTCAGATAACAACAGCGCAAATGTTAATCATGATGTGAAAAAGAAAACAAACATGGGGCATAAATGAAGCATGATGGCAGCCTGTAGCCTATTTTACCGGTCAGTTGGCTTCAACATTGGGGCAGCCCATGCTAAGACTGTAGGTGTCACCATGTTTAGCAAGACAAACAGGTTTTGAAAACAACAGGAGGTTTCAGTCTTATGTCACTCGGTACATATGTACTCCCAAGAAATCCAATAAATGGACTGAAACATGTCAGCCAGGGTTTTCAGAATATCGCACATCTGAGGTGCATCTGGATCCATCATCTCTGATTATGTTAATTATAAGTGTTACCGGTAATTTATGTAATTAAATACCATTTATGTGGATGCTTTAGCATGAATAGTACCCATAAACCTTTGGTGTTTGAACACCCCTCGGCCAGATCGACTTGTTATTGGTTTGAATGACCTCCAGTTCTAAGAAACAGGATTCATTTGTGTTTCAAGAGGAAATAAGTGAGCCGTTGCTGCACTGTTGCAGTTATGAGATGTGGATGAGCTCTAGGAACATCACCTCATAAATGAGATGCATATTTGCCTCCTCTGCTGGAGATATTGGCAAGAGATGTGACGAGGTCGTCGGTGAACTAAGTTCAGAGCTAACAGTGATCGTAATAAATGCAAGTAGAGCTTTGCTATAACGCTAATTACTATTTTGCAATATGATATTGTCTGATTCTAAATGTTACGTCTGACGTCCTGAAATGCCCCTTGAACCCAGAATCTCTGGGTCGACAGTAGAACGACAGGTTTGAGGGGCTCGTGGACTGAGGTCCAAATTAAAACAACGATTCTCATTAAGGTGATGGTGGAAATAAGTGCAGGAAATAAAAGAGGAATTCACGCATGATGAAAATCCTCAGAGCTGATTGGAGGCCTGTATAATAAGCCTGTTTTCACTTTTACAAATTGAAGTTGCACCAACATCCCCATTAAACAGCACCAAAACTGCAGTGCTCGTGTAGAATGGAGTGGAACGTTTAATTATGTGAGTAAATCTAAGAGCCTGACAGCATCATAAGGTGCTGATTAGAGACGATGTGCTGAGAGCTCATGACAGCAGAAACACTTCCACCAGGCTGTTTGAAGATCAGACAAATCAAAACAAATCAAAACAAAAAACTGTATTAAAAGTCTGTAAAAAGTCCAGAAATCCCCCCCCCAGAAAAAGAAACCAAAGAGGATCGACCTGTCATTACTTTTTGGTACTTCATAATTTTCTGAAGACTTTATTTAATAAGAAAAAAGCAGGAGAGGGAGAGAAATGGAGAAGTTAAGATCTTAAAAAGGGAGGTTTTTGTTAATAAAGGTTGATCTTAATTACAGCTAATTCAAAGCTGCGGGATCAGTTTCTTGTTTTGTGCTGAGCGGAGATGACAGAGCGGATTAGAGATACATTGTTGGGAGCACGTTATAATCCCAAAAGTGAAAAAAGCTGACAAGAACTGAATGCTTGTTGGTGTTATAATCCCAAAATTAAAAGCTTAGAAGAAGCCAACAACGCTCTTTATTCTACTCTAATTGTTCCCGTTTGGTGTGACAAGATTACGTGTTTAGCCATCTATTACAGAGCTGCAGACACACAAAAGTCAGAAGAGTCACGGCACTATCCATTCCACGGCTTCCTGACAGGATTCCTCACAAGTCCAGTCCAGAAAACAACCTCTGGTGAAAGGAGGCAACGTGACTTTGGTGTCGTCAGGGGTCACACATTTCATCATTATCGGGCGCAAACATGTGGAATGAGTTAAATCAAACGTGTCTCTCCCACAGCACATGAACTTAATGTGAAGCAAATGAAATGAATGTGGTAATGAAACCTCCCTCATCGCAGCTCTCCAGCTAAAACACAGAAGAAGTTGCTCCCATAAACACACTATTTTGCAGGAACCTGGATTAAATGTGGCCAGCACTCTACAAGAAAAAAGAGGGCAAATTCATCCCTGGGGACAGGCTGAAAATGAAACTATATGCGCTGTAAATGGAAGGTCACGCTGTCACGTCTCTGGTGGCGAAACCCAAACCTGGAGCCAAAGCCCCTGCAGAAACACGTCCCAGATCCGACATCATTCTCTGCCCTCCGCTGAAATTGCACCGTCTATTAATCTGTGTTTATAATCACACATAACACAATGCATCAATACTCCTGGAGCCCCTGCAGCATTAGGCCTGAAAGGCTGCTTCAAGGCTGCTGTGATCCATGGCCCACGTGCAGCCATTAAGACTGCAACGCCATTCTGCCCAGAGAAAACCTGCACGGGAGAAAAGGGCCCTTCAGGGACCCATAGATTACATCACAGGGGAGAAACTGTGGGAGGAAAATAAATGGCCGGGGTTCTGGTCAGGGTTACGTTTTTCTTACCTGACTTTAAGAAGACGACAGAGGATAGAGTCTAAAAAGTCGATTATTTGTGAATTATTGCTGCGTTATTTATGAAGGCTGCAGGTTTTTGGAGTAGTATTTGTGGAACCTGCTGTGCGGATTAGCTAACAGAAGTTCATTATTGCTCAGATTACTCCAGCAGGCCATAATAATGCCACGGGAGATATCTGAGCCAGCCAAGTGTGTCAGTTTGGCGATGCCTCTTTGCTTTCCAAGGAGGACTGTGTCTGTAGAGCAAGGCACATCTATAAAAAGGACATTTGAGGACTTAAACATTCACTAATTATTTGTTTGTTAGGACTTCTTGTTAAAGGGGATGGAAGCTATTTGTTCCTCTTCTCCCTGCACTGCAGGACAGAAAGAGCGGCCACAAAATAAGCAACTATAGGTGTGACATCATCTTTCATGCTGACACTCTTCAGTAAAGACCACAGTGAGAAAGGTTTAATGGGTAAGATCCAGATGATAATGCAGGTTTCTGTAACCTTGAAGGATGAGCTGCAGACAGTGAAGGCCTGAGCAGGGCTTCAGACCGACCTCCACCTTCAGGTCGAGTCTCAAACGTCCCCTGCATGTGTTTTCTTTTTCGCAGACAGACCATAAAAGAGACGCAATATGCAAAAATTACACAGCACATGTTCCTCACAGAATTGTTGCCATAATATTTTAAATGGGGAGGATGCTGGTGACCGATGATCTTTCAAAATGACTAAGGAATGTCACATGTGAGTGTAGCAGCTTTCTCCAAAGTAAAAAATTCCAGCTGCTGTTGGAGTTTACGTTGTCTGATTTGGGCTTTCGTCAAAAGCACCAATCTGGACCAGGATCAGGACTCTGGGCTGGAGCGGTTGGACGTTACTGCCCTTAGCTATACTAATAGCGGCTTCGCAGCAGTCTTCAGGAGCAAAGAAGGAGTGACTTCATGAGGAGAGAAACACTGCACAACATGTGGATAATTAAATCTAGGAGGGTTCCAGGGGGAGAGCGGAGCCCGTCCTCCAGGGGACCCTCTTCCTCATCAAAATGAATCGCACATTAGTGCACACATATCCTGTCGGCACGGTTGCTATGTGCTGTAGCCGTGTGCACTGTGATGTTGCACATTCTGACTGAAGGATGCTCGCTGGGGCTTAGAGACAAGCATCTGTGGTTGGGAGCAGAATCCTCCTCACAGGAATTTACAGCATCCCAGACCTGCTCTCTGCAGCATCCCCGGCTCCATGCAGTGACGCCTTTGGCCTCGCCATTAAACATCGTGTGTTTGGAGTGAGCCATCTGCAACTGGTCCAGATCTCAAACCAAATGCTTCTGTTCTGTTTGATTCTGTCGAACACAACAATTGTCTGCTGGAGTTGCTGCTTCTGTCATCTGACAGTAGCTAATTGCCACAGAAACACAAACAAGAGCCACGCTATGCTCCTGGCACCCGCAATTATATGGAAAAAACAAAAGTTCTTTTGTCTCAGAGCTTAATATTTATTTATTTTATGCTACAACAGTTGTCCAACTGGCAGACATACAGGGGTTTTTGGTTTTGTATGTCAGGAGAGGGAGAGATCCACCTCAGCCTGACAGAAGTATTTAGCTTCCTCTGCTAGTGGAATTTAGCAACCGTTCCCATAACGATTTGCTCCTGTGAGAGTTGTTTGTGATTGTAATTATGTTTACCCCCGAGGGCCGATGATTTATCATATCCCAAATAACTGACGCATAACCTGGATGAGTTCATTACCTGGAGCGTTGGATGACTCACATGTGCGCGAATACATCAGACTCGTTGACTGAAGATCTGACATTCTCCTCTTTGATTCTTTATTATCATATTTGAAAGTGGTGCAGACACACACACAGATTAGCTCCTCACTTGAGTGCCTGGAAAGTCTTTGTCTGCACTTGCGTGCTTGTGAAACATCATCAGTCGCTCCCAAGTACCCCGATCTGTGACGCCCGTTTTATCTAGGATACGTCAGGCGTAACTTGTGTGGACTGTTAGGTAGGACCTAAGGGCCTGGGGGGTGAGTGGCAAGATGAAGGAGGTCAGTCAGGCATGGAGCGATGAGGTTGCCAGTGTCTTTGAATGTTAACAGATTTTGATGTCAGTGCAGAACTTGACGGGGAGCCAGTGGGGCTGTTGTACAACTGGGGTGATGTGGTGGATGGAGGGAGGGGGGGTCAGAGGCAGGTGATGCTACGAAGGGAGGGCATCGGATGATGCTATTGATGTGGGATTGGAAAGAGAGACTGCTGTCGAGGACGAGACCAAGTCTTAACCTGAGGGGAAGGCAAAGCTGTCGTCAATAGTAAGAGAAAAGGTGTCCACTATGGAGAGTGTCGATTAATGACGAGGATAAATGAGGGTGGAGAAAAACATATATAACAGAGAACTGCTCAGTGGTGCAGGATTTTAAAGAAAGAGCCCTTAAAAAATGGACCCGGTCGGTTTTCTGTGTCCTGAATTCGACTCCAAGGTGGCGTTTCAATATATAAAGGCTTCAAGGTCAATGGCGCTCTCTTGCAATAACTTAGAGCTATAAGAGAACCTGAATAGGCTCTCCTCTCCGCAGTGAGCCCCACTCAGAACAACTAATATCTTCACTGTTTCCTCACTGTATCAGACAGCAGGAGCGAGGCAAGTTAATTACTGAGGACTCTCATTTATAATCCAATCATTATGTTCTCTCTGTCAGTGTTTTAGCCTCCATGGTCCTGTAATTACCCAGCCAGTAGAAGCTCATTTGCATCTCCGCTCTTGAAGTTTTCCTTGGCTGCAATGTTTCCTGATTCACGCCGCAAACTGGATCTCACCAACGATATGGAGCTTGGAGATTTTTATTATTAGATATACAGACCACGTCCGGAGCAGATACCATCAAAAAGCTCGTGTCAGGTCAGGTTTTATCGTTCATGAAATAATCCTGGAAAATGAAACCACCTGTGGCGGAATTTCAGGAGGAAAAAAGCCGTCTGAGAGAAGCAAAACAGTGAATAGACCGAAGACTTTGTGAAACTTTTATATCCCAACTGAAGCTACAGCTCCCGTCTGATGATGAAAACCTGACTTCAGCTCCCCCGCATCCATCAGCGCAGCGGTCTGATGCAAGCGGCTGGAAGTCTTCTGACAGTTCCAAATTAAAAAAAACAAAACAACGTCTGAGATAAGTGTGGCGGGTTATCGTCTCTGCACTTTCCGACCTCACGTTGTTTCCCTGCTGGCTGAGTGGGCAGCTGTCCAGACCCCACTGCTGCAGGTCCAGACGTTGACCTTGTGTGTGTGAGGCTCGATATGGGAAGTGCAGCCCAATGGCCACTAGCTGCGGAGTGATTGATGTCAGCTCATTAGCTGGAGGAGCTGAGCCTGCTGACGCGGGTGCTCCTTCTCTGTCCGTCCTGCGTGCACGCCTCACTTCAGCCGTGGAGACAATCCTTCCCTGCATCCTCCTTAATCAGTAAACCTCTTTTAAAAGTTTCAAACCCCCAAATCCCTCAACTCATCCACTTCGTTCTCTCCCAGGATCCCTTCCCTCGTGATGATTAAGATTCCTCCGCAGCTCCTGCGTTATAACTCCTGCGGTGAATTTCCTTCTCCGTCCCCCCCTCCCCGCCAGCCTTAATGCCCCCTCATCGCCTTCCTCCGGTTGGTTCTGCGTCACTGATCGCTGCTCACTCCATCCTCCGAGGCTTCTCCCCGGGAGAAGAAGCGCAGTAATAACAGCAGAAAGGTCCTCTGCACCCGCACCACAGGAAGCCGAAAGGGCTTAAACGCTGTCGAACAGAGCGAGCAGAGAGGGTTTTATTGTGTTTCAAAGATTCATTTGCCATTATCATGATACTAGCTGCTCACTGAAACCACCGCTGCACCATCAGAGGGGTTAGTCAACATCCATCAGCTGCCTCCTTCTCTCTCCCAACTGTTAATCACAGAGCAGCCCGTTTAAAATCTTCAGGCACCATTTTGTTTCCTGTTGGCGCCGTATTTCTGCGGAGGATCCTCCCGTGACACTCTGACAGGAAGCCTGAAACAATAACAATTTCTCTTTTTCTCCTCTGTGAAGGAGTCTGCGGCTGCCGCAACACAGGAGATCAATTTACCAGGAGTGTTACAGTGCCAGACTCGTCTGGGGGAAAGGGATGCTTACTCTAGCGTGAAGCAGAAGATTACTTTAGAATTCACCGACTGGAAAACATGCCTGAACTTGAAATAGTCTTCCTCATATCTCACTGAAAAATATGAAACGGAGTTTTATGGCTCGGTGCAGCTTTACCACGGGTTGAAAGTATTTATGTTTAGAGATGTTGGTTTGGGTAGAAGAAAGTGTCTTCTTGAACGTTTTATCAAGATAAGGTGAAAAGAATTAGAAGTAGGATGTTTTAGCTTTTGAAAAATTGCATTAAAACTGTTAATTTTGCCTGTAATTATGCAATAATGCTAATTAGAACGGCACACAAGCTGATGTGACCTTTATCTGTGGAGACTAAATCAAACATTTAACCTTTAGCCCAGAATAACGATCAAAGCAGGAAACAGCGCACATGCTCGTGCATGCGCAGTGTAAATGCAAATCTCAACATATTTCCAGCTGCTGAGGCAAGTTTAGACTAAAGGTACCTGAGGGTACACAAAAGGTCAGAGGTGAAACTCTCCTTTCTTCATCATTTGGTGCTTAGTTAGTTCATCCTTCTAGTAGTTCTTCGAGTATCAAAAAGAAAATTGCGAATGGGTGCAAAGGTCAGGTGTTGCATATGTTGGGAGAGTGATGTAGTCGTGTGAATATGGCCGTGCCCGGCGGCTCACGTGCGTGAGCGTGAGGTTAGTGCGTGAGCTTGGGAAGAGGCACAAGTGAGGCAGCGTTGATACACCGCCTGTTATGCATCTTAATTAATAAAAATCAAGACTCTGCAGGAGAAATGTGTGTCCAGAGGCTTTCATCACACCGAAGTTAATATAAAGAAATTTTGCAGGTGAATAAACCTCCCCTATGCCCCCCCCAGTAAATCATCCCTGACTCCAGTCAGGAGTCTGCAGAACGAGCAGCATTAACAATCAGGCACGTGTCTGAATACCTGCTAATTATTGACTAAATTCGATGGACCATAGAAATAACACAGTTAATTACGGGCCTTACAAATGGGGAAAAAACACTCATCACAAGTTTCTACATGACTGACTGAGAACAAACACTCTTCAACACAGAATGAGGCATTAATTTGTCTTTCTATAAACCCCACTTATGTATTAAAATATATGTATAAGCCTAATTTCTTAGTTACAACTGCTGTAAAGAAAACAGCACTACATCAAACAGCATATGAAGGAGAGTCATCTAAATAAAAGATAAAGCTGGTTCTCCTCAAGCTTCAGCAGCCATGTCCTTTGAAATAGAGTCAGTAGGTGGTTGGCCTTTGTTAAATTACCATCCTTCATCTCCCCACCTGCTTCTGGCCCAGAAATGTCAGAGCAGCAGGCTGCTGTTGGTGCAGCAGGACTCCAGCTAAACCGGCTAATTTAGGCCTCATAGAGACGTCAGGAAATGGCACCGTAATAAAAAAGACACAAACAGATTTCATGAGCTAATTAGTGCAGCACCCTAGACAGAAGTGACAAGGTAGACTAGGCTAATTCCCTGATTACTTTATTAAGAGCCTGTTGTGTCCACAGAAAGTCAATAAAGTCATAAAATGCAGTCTGAGGAGACCCCTCATTTAAGGGTTTGTATCGGGCGGAATGATTTACACTGATCCACTTCCTGTTTCCTGACGTGTGAACAGACCTCAGGACATAAATCTGATTAATGTGAAATATGTTCCTGAACATATGGAAGCACGTCTCCTTATTCCAAGAGTTTATGCAGCTCGGGGGGCAGTGAGGGATCGCTGCTGAATAATTCTGACCGTGATGACCCCGACTAATGTATTCCTGCTTTACCTTCATACCACACTGGGCTCCACAGATGGAGCGGAACACCATCTCAACCCTGAATGTGAAGGAAAACTCGCACCCGTTCTTCCTCCTATGGATTCTTACTTTTCCTGCTGATGCTGCAGCACCCACTTACTATTCTGAGATTCCCAGATGAGGGATGGGACACAGATTACCACGGGGGCTGACGCCATACCCTCATATTATTCCTACCCTGATACAGTATTTCTTACCCGTCCAACCTTACCAACAACCCCAGTTTGGCAGATGGGACATTCCAGAGGCCAGAGGCACTGAGGACTGCTGGCTGAGCCATTTATAAGCTTGGCTCTTGAGCCTCCGGCTGTGTAATCAGACAGTAAAAGTAGACTATATTAGATAGCTAATACCTCACAGAGGCGCATCTAAGACCCAAGTCAACCTTTATATAATCCTTCAAGAGCGACTGCATCCGTATTTGTAAAGTAAAGTACGAAACAGGCAGCATTATCACCGCTGGCCTGAATACATGGAACATTTTATCGTGAGCAGTTGGGAAACGTACTGAGATCTGTATCCTGTCTGCCCTTGGTGGGTTTACTCCACAGTTTATGCTTTCAGCTGCTCTGTACCAACACCAGCCCCGTCCTCTTTTGATACCGTTGCCCTAACAACACCAACTTCACCACATCCGTATGGCATTCGCACAGTCAAAAGCGCTGAGGCTGGTCCAGCAGCTGCATCACTCAAAGGGTTTATCATATCGGCCCAATTAAGTTCTTGCTTCACCTTCAATAAAAGCGGCATCGTGGAGCGTACCTCACCTCTGTGGGTTTACAGCTCATGTCATACTCTCAGTTTGGACACCTGAGCAGACGCACCAGGTCCGGCATTCACCTGATCCAGACCTGGATCACCCTCCAAGCTCTATTTTTCAGCTCCATCGTGTTTGTTTTAAATGACTCTGTTTTCCCGTGAGAGTGAGAGCTCTGATGATCCAACAATTATCTCAAAATGTTGCCTGTATTGCTTTCTCGTATTACGGCAGCAGCAAGAAGATTGCTTTTCTTTTTTATTCCCCACACTACCTTATGTTATTATCAGAATTTAGGGGAGACGTAACACATATACATC
This sequence comes from Takifugu flavidus, assembly GCF_003711565.1. Taxonomy (NCBI): domain Eukaryota; kingdom Metazoa; phylum Chordata; class Actinopteri; order Tetraodontiformes; family Tetraodontidae; genus Takifugu; species Takifugu flavidus. Next base: position 8,595,462 of record NC_079523.1, on the reverse strand, counting down.
ATTCAGAAACCCCCTTTCAAAAGCTGATAACTGCTCAGCATTTGCTTTATCAGTATACTGCACATCATCAGGTCTCTGAGCAGAGGACAAGGTTCCACAGTCTGCATCCTTGTCTGCGTGTTCAGATGATGGTTAATCAGGTGACATCTCACCAGCAGACACCACCTTTAGGAGGGACTTCATGTCTCTATTAGCATTAGCATGAGGCACAAGCTCCATCCAGCGTCTCCGCAGCTGTTCCATCCACAAACAGCTGTGATCAGACACTGCCAGCATGGAAAGAGGCATTTAATCAGATTAATCAGATCGGATCCTGGCCAGGGAACGGGGAAGTAAACCAGTATGAGGGGGTAGCAGCATGACAGTACGGA